>NC_140487.1:46856369-48108869 GCF_964271855.1 Acomys minous | reverse complement strand
AAAGACTTAGATTTTCTTTCAAATGTGTAGCTCAGATTGGAGTTTAGAGTAACAGAGCTTCCTCTCATGTGTGAAGCTTTGGGTTTTTGACTTTCCTTGTCATAAAACTAAGAAGGTTAATATTTTATAAATACCAATTGTATTTTTATGTATCCAAATATAATTTTATTTATATATAATATATATGTATAATATATATAAATTGCAAATTAAAATGGCCAATAATAATGGAATTGAAAACAGGAGCAGAGACTTCATGACAAACACTGTTTCCTGAATCAGAAAGAACATTATACATGAACAAAATCTCAGTTGAAGAGTAATTATTAACTTAAATGTGTGCACATGTCAACAGCACCTTCTAAGATCATTACACCAAGTGTAACAGTATTCGGATAATAAATAAGAAAATCAATGATTACAAATTAAATTGTCATTTTTCTTTTTTTCACTTTTAAAGATTTTATTTTATTTTTGGCATATAAATTTATATTATTGCACGTAAATAAAAATTGCATTCAGAAAGAAGAACCATGAAACAATTGTATTTATTGTTTTTATTTTAGCTGTAGTTAACCCATCCTAACAAAATTATTCAGTATGCAAAGTCAAATGTCTTACACAGTAGATGTTGTCTAACTTGACAATATGATGAAAATATTTATTAAGCTCACTCAAATAACTTTGTAAATTAAAACACTGTTAGACCATTCCTCCCTTTCTCCCTCCAGTCCCATGGATTTTTATTTGATTGTTAGTGCTCTCCTCTCTCTCTCTCTCTCTCTCTCTCTCTCTCTCTCTCTCTCTCTCTCTCTCTCTCTCTCTCTCTCCTAAGCATATGAATATGTTCTGATCAATTTGTATGTTACTTGTGTGTATGTAATTTCAGTGCTGACCATCTAGTATTGTGGAGCTCTTAATAAATGGGACCTCATAGGCTGAGAAGTTTCTGTAAGGCAGGAGACACTGTCAACAGAACAAAGAGACAGCCTACAGACTGGGAAAAGATCTTCACCAACCCTTCATCTGACAAAGGGCTAATATCAAAAACATATAAAGAACTCAAGAAAGTAAACACTCCCAAACCGAATAACCCAATTGAGAAATGGGGCTCAGAACTAAAAGAGAATTCTCAACAGAGGAATATGGAATGATTGAGAAACACTTAAAGAAATGCTCAACCTCCTTAGTCATCAGGGAAATGCAAATCAAAACAACTCTGAGATTTCATCTTACACACATCAGAATGGCTAAGATCAAAAACTCAAGTGACACTACATGCTGGCGAGGATGTGAAGAGAGAGGAACACTCCTTCAGTGCTGGTGGGAATGCAAACTAGTATAGCCACTTTGGAAATATATCTGAGGCTATCTCAGAAAACTGAGAATAAGACTTCCTCAAGACCCAGCTATTCCACTCCTTGGAATATATCCAGAAGATGTTCCAGCACACAACAAGAAAATTTGCTCAACCATGTTCATAGCAGCCTTATTCATCATAGCCAGAACATGGAAACAGCCTAAATGTCCCTCAGTAGAAGAATGAATAAAGAAACTGTGGTACATTTACACTATGGAATACTACTCAGCTATTAAAAACAAGGAATCCCTGAAATTTGTGGACAAAAGGATTGAACCAGAAATGATCATAATGAGTGAGTTAACACAGAAGCAGAAAGGCTCACATGGTATATACTCACTTATAATTGGGCACTAGCTCAAAAAGCATGTGCTATGAAAGTGTTCACTTACTAGGAGATCGGGATAGATGTGAGGACATCCCACTGAGACTCTGGGTAAGGTAAATATAGGAGATGGGGAAATAGAAGGATACAGAGGGTCTTAGAAACCTACAAGTTGAACATTATGATGGGCGGATCTGGGCCCAGGGGTCCTGCTCAAACTATGGCACCAACTAAGGACAATAAGTGCAGTAACTTTGAACCCCTACCCAGATCAAGCCAATGGATATGAAATTCTCCACAGTTGAGTGGAGAGTAGGGACCAACTTTCACATTAACTCTGATGTCCTATATTGACCCATCCCCTGGATAGGGAGGCCTGGTGGCACTCAAAGGAAGGATAGCAGGCTACCAAGAAGAGACTTGATACCCTAGGAGCATATACAGGCAGAGCAGGTCCCCCTCTGTCACAGTCATAGGGGAGGGAAGTAAGGGAAAATGGGTGGGTGGGAGGGAGGAATGAGAAGATACAAGGGATGGGATAACAATTTAGATATAATATGAATAAATTAATAAAATAAATTATTTTTTAAAAAAGAATTCCCAGAATTCCTTGAGTTTTGTCTAAGGTTAGGCCCATGTACCATTTCCCTGTTCTATAATAGCAAGACTGTTGGCATTTTCTTTGTTCTCATCTTGTCAAAGATCCATGTTATGTCCTCCTGTCCACAACATCCATTAGAAAAAGAAACCTCCAATTTTAAATTTATGTTGAATTCCATGCATTTTCTTCATAAATTATAAGATATATAACCTATATATTGCTCTTAATTCCAATTAAAAATAAATAATTTACATATTATTCATACCAATAAGAAATTCTCCTTCCCATGTTTGAAGTTCCTGACAGAAGGATCATAGTTGAGGTGTGCTGATCAACATATTCTTAATCCTGCGACTTTCACTCAGAACACCAGTTACATCAGAGGATACCTCCTCTATACCTTACCTTGTATTTGTAGGCATCAGAGAAATCAACCATAACAACGTCAAAGCATCCCTCAGAAATTTGTTGTGCAAGTTGTTTCTGGATGATTGTATCCTCTGGAATATATTTCATAATTCTTCCAATGTTTCAGTTATAAACAAATACTTCTATTGCCATCCTTAATAAGCCTATAACAGAAACAAAGCTAAGATTTGTGAGCTTTTCTCTGCTTTTTAAAAAACAGCTCAAGTCTTTTTGCTAATTTCTGACATTGATGAAGGAATCCTTTTAACCTGACAAATGAGTTTAAAAAAATTTCAAAGGACTAAAGCATTTTAGATCATGTAACTCATGAATAATTTGAGCTTCTGTAAACTGCTGAGATGATGATACATATTTATAAACTGGGCTAAAATAACTTATTGATAACAATAGGTACTACCCAGTGTCAGCATTCTTTATTATTTAATTTTATTTATTTATTTATTTACTTACTTACTTACTTACTTACTTATTTACTTATTTTTAAGTGAGGGAGAAAAAGAGAGAGAGAGAAAGAGTGGAGGGGGCTGAGAGAGAATGCTAGCTCACACATGCACATGCCATGACTAACATCACTTGATTTATAAAGTAGACACAGAAAAGCCATGGTTCATGCCTCAGGACACATACATGGGCTCTGAGTGAGATGCTGAGTAGAAACTTCTCCCAATATTCAATTATTTCATTTTTTATTTAAGTAATTTATTCAGATTACATCCCAATTGTTATCCCCTCACTTATAGCTTCTCTTTTCCCCCTCCCTTCCTCTTTCACCCTATTCCCCTCTTTTTGACCTATGACAGAAACAATCTTCTCCCTCACCATATGGCCACAGCGTATCAGGTCTCATCCAGATAGCCTGCTTCCCATTCCTCTGAGTGCCACCAGGCCTCCCCACCAAGGGGAAGTAGTCAAATAGGGGGCACCAGAGTTCATATCAGAGTCGGCCCCTGCTATCCACACAACAGAGGAGAATGCATGGTCCATTGGCTGAATAGGGTGTTTAGGATTACTGCATGCATTGTCCTTCATTGGTATGGCAGTGTGTGCAGGTCTCCCTGGGTCCAGATCCACCCCCTTTGATGGTCTTCTTGTAGGTTTCCTGGAACCTCTGGGTCCTTCTGTCTCCCCATTCTCCCATACCTGTCTCACCTGAAGTCCCAAAAAGCAAGACCCAGCATCTGCCCCAATCCTCTACTGAGTGAAGACTCTCAGAGGACATCCATGTTGGGCAAGTATCCAAGTATAAGTGAGTATATAACCATGTCTATCTTTCTGGGTCTGGGTTAACTCACTCCGAATGATCATTTCTTCTTCCATCCATTTGCTCACAAATTGCAGGATTTTCTTGTTTTTAGTAGCTGAGTAGCATTCCATAGTGTAAATGTACCAGTTTCTTTATCTGTTCTTCAATTGAGGGACATCCAGGTTGTTTCCAGGTTCTGGTTATTATGAATAAACATGTATGAACATGGTTGAGCATATGTCTTTGTTGTGAGGTGGAACATCTTTCAGGTATACTACAAGGGATAGATTAGTGGGTCTTCATGTAGCCCTATTCCCAGTTTTCTAAGGAAGCAGCAGATTGATTTCAAAGGTGGTTGTAAAGTTTTGACTTTTTCCAGCAATGAAGGAGTTTTCTCTATCTCTAAATCAAATACTTGAGTATTTAATCTTAGCCATTCTGATGGTGTAAGATGGAATTTCAGAGTCATTTTGATTTGCATTTCTCTGATGACTAAGGATGTTGAGCATTTATTCAAGTTTTTATCAGCCATTGGATATTCTTCTGTTGATATTTCTCTGTTTACCTCTGAAACTCATTTCTTAATTGGGTTATTTGGTTTGGTTGTGTTTAATTTCTTGAGTCCTTTATATATTTTGGATGTTAGCCCTTTGTCAGATGTAGGGTTGGTGAAGATCTTTTCCCAGTCTGTAGACTGTTGCTTTGTTGTGTTGACAGTGTCTTCTGTCCTACAGAAGCTTCTCAGCCTCATGTGGTTGCATTTATTAATTGTTGACCTTAGAGCCTGGGCTGTTGGTGTTTTGTTCAGGAAGTTGTTGCCTGTGCCAATGAGTCCCAAGCTCTTCCCTATTTTTTCTTCTAACAGATGTAGTGTCTCTGGTTTTATGTTGAGGTGTTTAATTCACTCTGACTTTTTCTACACTGGTCTCCATTAGACCAGTACCATTTGGTGAAGATGCTATCCTCTTCCCGTTGTAAAGATTTGGCTTCTTTGTCAAAAATGAAGTGTCCGCAAGTGTGTTGATTTATTTCTGTGTCTTCAATTTGATTTCACTGGTCAACTAGCCTATTGCTGTGCCAGTACCATGCTGTTTTAATTACTGTTGCTCTATAATACAGATTGATATGAGGTATGGAGATTCCTCCAGAGATCTTTTACTGTACAGGATTGTTTTAGCTATTCTGGTTATTTTGTTTTTCAATATAAAGTTGAGAATTGATCTTTCAATTTCTTTAAAAATCTGTGTAGATACATTGCATTGAATCTGTAGATTGCTTTTGGTAACATGGCCATTTTTCCTATGTTAATTCTCCCAATTCATGAACAGGGGAATTCTTTCCATTTTCTGTTTTTATTATTATTATTATTAATTTATTCTTGTTACATCTCAATGGTTATCCCCTCCCTTGTACCCTCCCATTCTTCCCTCCCTCCCATTTTCCCCTTACTCCCCTCCCCTATGACTGTTCCTGAGGGGGATTACCTCCCCCTCTATATGTTCATAGGGTATCAAGTCTCCTCTTGGTAACCTGCTGTCCTTCCTCTGAGTGCCACCAGGTCTCCCCCTCCAGGGGACACGGTCAAAGGTGAGGCACCAGAGTATGTGAGAAAGTAATATCCCACTCTCCACTGTACTGTGGAGAGTGTTCCATCCATTGGCTAGATCTGGGTAGGGGTTTAAGGTTTACCACCTGTATTGTCTTTGGCTGGTGCCTTAGTTTGAGCGGGACCTCTGGGCCCAAATCTGCCTATCATAATGTTCTACTTGTAGGCTTCTAGGACCCTCTGGGTCCTTCTACTTTGCCTTTCTCCCATGATTCTCTCATCTAGAATCCCACTAGAATGTCCTCTCCTCTGTCTCAGTTTCCTGGTAAGTGAAGGCTTTCGTGGGACATGCCCCTTGGGCTAATATGCAGATATAAGTGAGTATATACCACTTGAGTCTTTCTGCTTCTGGGTTAACTCACTCATTATGATCATTTCTAGCTCAATCCATTTATCAACAAATTTCGGGAATTCCTTGTTTTTAATAGCTGAATAGTATTCCATAGTGTATATGTACCACAGTTTCTTTATCCATTCTTCTATTGAGGGACACTTCGGCTGTTTCCATGTTCTGGCTATTATGAATAAGGCTGCTATGAACATCAGGGAAATGCAAATCAAAACAACTCTGAGATTCCATCTTACACCCATCAGAATGGCTAAGATCAAAAATTCAAGCGACACCACATGCTGGCGAGGATGTGGTGAGAGAGGAACACTCCTTCATTGCTGGTGGGAATGCAAACTAGTACAACCACTTTGGAAATCTATTTGGTGCTATCTCAGAAAAATGGGAATAGGGCTTCCTCAAGACCCAGCTATTCCACTCCTTGGAATATATCCAGAAGATGCTCCAGCACACAACAAGAAAATTTGCTCAACCATGTTCATAGCAGCCTTATTCTTTCCATTTTCTGATATCGTCTTTAATTCCTTCTTCAGAGATTTGAAGTTTTTTCATACAAGTCTTTCACTTGCTTGGTTAGCGTTGCACCTAGATACTTTATATGACTTGTGGCTATCATAAAGGGTGTAGTTTCCCCAATTACTTTCTGAGCATGATTGTCATTTATACATAGGAGGTCTGCTGACTTTACTTAGTTGATTATATATCCAGCCACTTTGCTGAAGGCATTTATCAGCTATGGGAGTTCTCTGGTGTAATTTTGGGGTCACTTATATCCACTATCATGTCATCTGCCCATAGGGATAATTAGACTTCCTCTTTTTCCCATGTGGATCCCCTTGATCTACTTTTGTTGTCTTATTTTTCTAGCTAGAACTTCATGTCCTATAGTGAAGAGATATATAGAGAGTGGGCAGCCTTGTCTTATCACTGATTTTGGTGCAATTTCTTGAGTTTCTCTCAATTTAATTTGATCTTGGCTATTGGCTTGCCATAATTAGGCGTTATTATGTTTATGTATGTACCTTATATCCTGGGTCTCTCCAAGACTTTAAACATAATGGGTGTTGGGTTTGTCAAATGCTTTTCAAAATCAAAGATGATGATCATGTGTTTTTTTTTCTTTCTGTTTGTTCATAAGGTGGATTACATTGATGGACTTTTATATATTAAACCATCCTTACATGTATGGTATTAAGCCTACCTGGCCATGGGGAATGATATCTTTGATGTGTTCTTGGATTTGGTTGGTGAGTATTTTATTGAGAATTTTTGCATCAATGTTCATAAGAAGATTGGTCTGAAGTTTTCTTCTTTTTTGGATCTTTGTGTGGTTTCAATATCAAGGTGACTGTTGCCTCATAGAGTGAGTATGGTAATGTTCCATCCATATCTATTTTATGGAGTAGTTTGAAGATTATCAGTATTAGTTCATCCTTGAAGGTCTGGTAGAATTCTGCACTGAAACCATCTGATCCTGGGATTTTTTGGTTGGGAAACTTTTCATGGCTGCTTCTATTTCTGTAGGAGAAATAGGAATGTTTAATTTGTTTCTCTGATCTTGATTCAACTTTGGCAAGTGGAAGCCATCAAGAAAATTGCTCATTTCCTTTAGCTTTCAAATTTTGTGGTGTATAGGCATTCGTATTAGAACTTAATGATTCTTTGTATTTTTTCAGTGTCTGTTGTTATCTCTCGCCTTTCATTTCTGATTTTGTTGAATTGTATAGTGTATTGGCTAATGGTTTGTCTATCTTTTTCATTTTCTCAAAAAACTAGCTCTTGGTTTTGTTGATTCTTTGAGCTGTTCTCTTTGTTTTTAATTTATTGATTTCATCTCTGAGTTTGATTATTTTCAGCTGTCTACTTCTCTTGAGTGTTTCTGTATCTTTTTTAGGACTTCCAGATATGGTGTTATGTTACCTATATAAGATGTTTCCAATTTCTTTATGAAGGCACTTAGTGGTATGAACTTTCCTCTTAGCACTTCTTTCAATGTGTCCTTTAAATTAGGATATGTTGTAGCTTCATTTTCACTTAATTTTAGGAAGTCTCTAATTTCTTACTTTATTTATTCCCTGACCCAGTTGTCATTAAGTAGAGAGTTGATCAGTTTCTATGTGTGTGTAGACATTTTTTTATTTCTGTTATTGAAGTCCAGTTTTAGTCCATGGTGATATGATAGGGTACACAGTATTATTTCAATCTTCTTGTATCTGTTTAGGCTTGCTTTGTGACCTACTATATGATCAATTTTGGAGAAGGTTCCATAAGGTGTTAAGAAGAAAGTATAATCTGTTGTGTTTGTGTGAAAAGTTCTGTAGATATCTGCTAGATACATTTGATTCATGACATCAGTGTCATTACTTCTAGGTTTATTTTCGTTTTGTTGACCTATCCTTTGGTGAAAGTGGGGTGTTGAAATCTCCCACTATAGATATGTGGGGATTGATATGTGGTTTAAGCTTTATTAAAATTTCCTTTAGAAATGTTAGTGCCCTTGTATTGGTGGTGTAGACGTTCAGAATAGTGATGTCATCTTGATTGTATTTTCCTTTGATGAATATGAAGTGTCCTTTCTCATATCTTTTGATTAGTTTTGCTTGAAAGTCTATTTTATTAGATATTAGAATGGCTACACCAGCTTGATTCTTGTCTCTGTTTGCTTGAAAAATATTTTTCCAGCCTTTCACCCTTAAGTAATGACAATCATTTTGGCTGAGATGTATTTCTTGAATGCAGGAGAATGTTGGGTCTTCTTTATGAGTGAATTTTGTTAGTCTGTGTCTTTTTATTGGAGAGTTGAGACCACTGATGTTGAGAGATATTAATGATCAGTGACTTTTAAGTCCCTTGATTTTGATATTAGTTGTAGTAGTGTTTGTGGGTTTATCTGGTTATATTTTGCTGCAGTGAAGTTATCTATTTTCTGTGTGATCCTGCTTGTAATTTGTCACTTTGGCTTCAAATTTTCCTTCTAGAAACTTCTGTAAGGCTGGATATGTGGATAAGTACTGTTTGAACTATTTTTTCATGGAATATCTTGTTTTCTCTGTCTATGGTTATTGAATGTTTTACTGGATATAGTAGTCTGGAATGGCATCTGTGGTCTCTTATGATTTGCAAGACCTCTGCCTAGATCTTACTGGCATTTTCAGTCTCTGCTGAGAAGTCATGTGTGGTTTTAATATGTATGTCATTATATGTTACTTGGTCTTTTTCTCTTGCCACTTTTAATATGTTTTTTTTGTTATATGCTTTCTATGTTGAGATTATTAATTGGCAGGAGGATTTCCTTTTCTGGACTATTCTATTTGATGTTATGTAGGCCTCTTGTATGTTTATAAGCATACCTTTCTTTAAATTGGGGGATTTTTCTTCCATGATTTTGTTGGAAATATTTTCTGGGCATTGGAGCCTGGCATCTTCTCTTTCCTCAATTCCTATTATCCTTAGGTTTGATCTTTTCATGGTGTCTTTGATTTCTTGGATGCTTTGTTTCAGAGATTCTGTCCTCCATCTCTTGAATTCTGTTAGTGATGCTTAACTCTGCATTTCCTATTTTCTTCTCTAAAGCCTCTCATTCTTGGCTTTCTCTTTTTTTTAATTCACCATTTTTTATTTTTTACATATACATTTATATTATTACACATATATACAATAACTTACATATAGCAAGAAGAACCATGACACAATCAGGAATTATATAAATGATATATTCTTAGTGACTTGGCTATTTGTATTGATAGCCTTGAAGAAGACATCTTCTCTATCTTGTTGTACCTGAAATACTGTATGTAAATCAATCTCTGTCACATATTGTTATTATCAATTTAAAACATCTATCTAGACCTAAAGTCATCTTAACCCCTAAATAACTACACTTCATTGTAAAACTAAGCTACCTGGTCTTCACCCCCATCAGAGACTTGAGAAGGAATAAACTTGATTACCTGAGTGTGCCAGGAGTACAGATTAGTAGCTTTCCAAATGAGAAGATGACAGAGACAGTTTGCTATCTCAAAAGTCTCTGAAAACTCTACAATATTGGAGCACCTTTTTCAGCCTTCTGGCCCAATATTTCTGACAGACATATTTGTGAGGCAGGAACTACTGAAGACTTGATTACCCTGTCTTGGCAGAGTTTTGCCATTGACTCTGCCTCCATCCAAGCTTGTCCTTTTTTAGACAGAACTCTCTGGTAGAAATGAGGATATATTTCCTAGTGGCTTGTTTGCCACGCCTGGCTTTCTTTTGTCTCTGCTTTTATTGTTGTTTCCATTTTCATCTTCAGATCTTGAACCATTTTATTGATTTCCTTGATCTGAATGTCTGTGTTTTCCTGAATTTCTCCCAGTGATTTTTTTTTTCATTTCTTCTCTATAGACTTCTATCATGGCTCTCTAAGATGCTCAATATTTGGCTTCCTGTAATTGTTTACAGATTTTATTCCTTTCCTTTATTATCATCTTTATTACTAAGATTTTGAGGTAATTTTCTTGTGCTTCAGTGTGTTTGAGTTCTCAGGGTAGAATTCTTTGGGATAACTGGGTTCTGGAGATGCTATATTATTTTAGCTTTTGTTATTGTGTTTTTACACTGGTCTTTAGTTATCTTGCTATTTCTGATGTTGGGAAGTAGTTTCTGGTGTCATTCTCTGGTTGTTGAGAGCAGTTCATTGGGGCATTGGGGAGCATACAGAGGTCAAGAAGCCTCACTTCTGGGGATCAGGAACCATTCCCTTGATCAGGCAGGTGACCTGGATTCAGCTCTGGAGGTGTTAGTTCCAAACTCTGGGCACCCCACTGGGCCAGCAGAGGCTGGTGCTGGTGCTCTGCAACCCAATGTTCAGTCCAAGAGAGAGTGTGTACAGCCCATTATCCTGCCTTTAGCTGTGCTTTGGAGGCCCTGCCCTCAGCCACTGGGGTCCAGTGGCCTCCCTCAGTTCAGTGCACTAGAGAGGACAGATACCATGAGCTGACTTCTGTTAGTTGGCTGGGCTTCTGCTTGTCCTTGCTCATGCCTTGGATCCTCAATTCAGTCCTCCAGAGGGTACAGATATCCTGTGGTAATCAGAGAACTTGTCCACAGTCTCCTGGGCCCCACAAATGGGCCCTGGGTCCTTTGTGGACTGGAGGGGTGACCTGAAGTCAGATCTGTCAGAGATCCACTCTCTGAGCTCCCCCACTTGGCCAGAAGGCACTGACATGGGTGCTCTGTATCCCACAGTTTAGTCAAAGTGAATGCAGGTACAGCCTGGGAGGCTGCTCTGGGCTTTTGAGACCCTGCCCTTGTCCAGCAGATGCTGGGGCATTCTGTGGACCTGTGGGGTAGTCAGAGGTCATATATACCTCTTCTCCTGAGTTCTCCCTAGGCCACAAGATCCAAATGCTGACACTTCACTTCCCACAGTTCAGTCCCTGATAGAGTCCAAGACATAGAGTGCAGATGCAGCTCACAGGTGAATATGGAGCCTGCCTTTGGGGACTGGCCACTCATCCTCCTTGGACTAGTTGGATGACCCAAGGCAAGACCCACCTGTGCTCTACACTGTGTGGACCCCTCTCCCCGAGGGCTCTAGGTCTTGTGCGTGGAGCTCCCAGTCCAGTCCCTAGGCTCCATCCTGCTGATTAGATACTGTACATGCTTGGCATCTCCATCTCTGCCATTTTAAAAATAAAATTTAAGCGTGTATTTACTAATTTTCATGTTTACTCTTATACAAACAAGACAAAGTGATAAAGATGGAGACTATGAAGTGATCAAGAATGGAATTGCAATCTCCCAATAGATATTTCCTGTGTAATTCCACTTAAAAGTACAATTCTGGTGTCCTAATTGAAGACAGACTTGGATAGGAGAAAACAGTAAGCAAGAACAACAGATATTTACATAGACCCAGGAAATAAAATTGATTGGACAGAGTTCATTGACAAAAGCAGACAGGTTTATCACTAATTTGGATGAAGAAAGAACAATTTATTCTAGAAAATGAGGAATGGGGAGAAAACAAAAAAAGAGAACTGAGCATCTCATGTGAGCACTTTTATGTGTGATGTAGCAATTTTATGCATGATGAGGCAATACAGAAACTAGGGAATAAGCTAAGTTCTGTGATAACTGAGGTTAAAATATTGCAGTTTTAATCATTCTAAATCATAGGCAATGCTCTCCTCAGAGATAGTCAATTGCCCTTCTTCATTATTTTAAGTGTCAAAAGTAGCATAGCATGAATGATCTGATTCATAAATTTATTGTTCACTGTCTGCTCTGTATTTTAAAATATGAAAGTATTTCTGCCTTAAATTAACTATGGCAACACAGAATATCATCATGCAAATAGCTGGTGCTTGTATCTGTTTATCACTCACTCTATTTCTTAACCATGAATAAGCAAATTGTTTTCAGAGAAATTTTATATTTGAAGTTGTTATAAAGTTATTGAAGCTACTTAAAAACTTGACAATGTTCATAAATTATTGAGTGAACATCCTGAACAACAGGCTATGCTTAAATCTAAACATAATTAGAGTATAAACCCAAGAATAAGGATAACATGTCAATAGTCAGAGTGAGTTAATTCACAATTCCCCATCATAGAAATTAATAGACAAATCATTAATCCCAACTTCCTTGAGTACAGCCTGTGTACAGCCAGTCTTCCATTTCTAGTCTCTGTTGTCATACAAGTATTCCAGAAGTGACGAATGGTAACTCCAAATTGTTTGCCATTTAAAAGAATGATTTTCTTCTCTATTGGATCAGAAACACAGAATGCCTTGTCCCTTGCAGTAGGTCTACATCCTGGGCAAACAAGGTGTCCTTAGAATAGCCAATATATTTGAAGTTATTCTATATCTGTGTTAAGTGGCAGGTCAAAAACTTCCAGATTCTGCAGCTTTTCCCATATCAAGAATAAATCCTAAAATAATGCTGAACCAATTTCACCAGTTCAGTTGTTTCTAAACACTACTGTATTTATAATAAATGGTTACGGTTTTAAGGTCAATCCAAAACAGACAAATTGTTAGGATCATTTATGGTAATATATCACAACATTAAAAAACAAATGCCATACTATTCCTAAAGAACAGGAGGAGGAGTAAACCTTCCTGGATGCAATAATTTTTATATTCTGAACACAAGTATCAGACAAATACCATTTTTGCAATGCAATTATGTGAAATATTAAATAGGGCCTTTTGGCTTCTTCTAGATTTACATGATAAATCATGGATTCTGTCACAGTTAATGTCATAGGATGCAAAGAGAGGCAAAAAGTCACACAGATGATGCAAATTTTCCTTTGTGGAGACAGAAGTGGAGATCAATTCAAAAGGAAGTGTTATAGCTCTCACTAGCATGTCTGCAGCTGTAATTATGAAAACCAAAGAAAACCATGGTTACATATGGACCCAAGAGTAATGGTCCTTAATAAGGAATTGAAATATAGATAATGGGAAAACAAATGAATTAATATACAGTGTTGGCCCTGACCTGTGCTTTCACCCAAGTTTACCATACACAGTAAGAAGAAAACAACCGAAAAGCCAGAAAAACTGCTGAGCAATGGCACACTATGCCCATAGCTCAATGGGATGGATTCGTAGAGTCCAGAGCTGTGAGATACACACCACTGTCATTTAAAACCTTAAGTTTATGGGGTATTTAAGAAAGAAGCCTGAGTGTTTGGTACCATTTAGAAAGATTGCCCTGAAACAAAAAGTCTGCAGGATGATCTATCAGGGAAATTAGACGGCAGCTAGCAGTTTGGAAAATATTTGACAGAATTCCCTCAGATGAATCACAAATAATACTTGCAAAGAAACTTATTTATCTTACCTTACCTTCCTGTTTCTATTGCTGATGCTGTCACAGAGGAACACTGCGAATTATATTAGGGGTTATTTAGCTTTGCTCAGTTGCTAGTTCAGTATCAAAGATTTGGTGGGCTGTGATTTTCCTGAGAGTTCTGTCCTTGACCAGAGCTTGAATACATGTCTCTATCACATGGAAATCTCTCCATGCTAGTGCCTTCCTGGTTAACAGGTCTGTCTCTATCTCTATGCTGTTTCTTTGAACTTTTTCTTCTCAGAGCACCAATTACCTCTCTAAAGATCATGTCTTCAAATGATTCACCTCTGAGTTCCTAGGGTTCACTCATCAACATTTGTATTGTAGTTCCTAGTATCTACTTTCCTCAAAATAATTTTGATAGGGTAGCTCTATTAGATTGTCTTATGCCATAGGGGTTATGTAGTATCATGATCTTGTGCATCTGTGAAGGGCTGAGAACCTGGCGGCTGCTTTGTTTTTGAAAACTGGACACTCAGCAATCAGAGATTTAGTCTAGAACTTTCTTTGAAAGTGGCTGGTATTGAGTCCACATTCGATGGCCAACAAAGGTGGAGACTAATGTTAGAGTAGGTCAGAAGAATGAGCACTGGCAGACCATTTGCTGAGAGAATAAACAAAGGCAGACAAGCACGCAGTTTTCCTTCATTCTTCTTTATAGCTGAACCACCTGTGAGGACGTGCCTATAATTAGAGGATTGTCTACTTCCACTTAACTAAGCTTCTTTAGAAAGTATCCCACCTGGAAAGTGGGACAGAGAGGAAGACATCTTATTGGGACTCTAGGTGAGAGAAGCATGGGAGAATGGGGAAATAGAAGGATCCAGAGGGTCCTAGAAACCTACAAGAAGAACATTATGATGGGCAGATCTTAGCCCAGGAGTCCTCCTCAAACTATGACACCAGTCAATGACAATACATGCAGTAAACTTCAAACCCCTACCCAGATCTAGCCAATGGACAGTACATTTTCCACAGTTGAGTGGAGAGTGGGAACTGACTTTCACACAAACTCTAGTGCCCCATATTTGACCACGTCCCCTGGATGGGGAGACCTAGCGGCACTCAGAGGAAGGATAGCAGGCTACCAAGAAGAGACTTGATACCCTATGAGCATACACAGGGGGAGGAGGAGAAAGGGAGAGGGAGGGAGCAATGGGAGGATACAAGGGAGGGGATAACAGTTGAGATTTAATATGAATTACATTAAGTAATTAATAAAAATTAATAAAATATATTTATATAAAAATTAAAAAAGAGAAATTCCCACACAGGTGAATCCACAGCTGTTCTTCATATGATAATCTACACATTGTGAATCAGCAATCACCATCATCCTGGCATGCAGTTTTGACAGTGTACTTAGAGACTCATACTAGAGACAACAGGCAAAGTACAAGTAAAGGACACACATAATCTAAGCTAGGAACCCTTGATGGTTACACCAAGAAAAGGGTGTGCAATTTGGTGAACAAAATTTAAATGGTAAATACCACAATAACTAGTTAGAGTATCAAATGACTAAGGACCCCTTATAAACCTGTCTTCCTATTAAGTTAACTCTTTAAAATGTTTTACCAGTTTACAGGGGCAAAGGAGGTGTTCAGTCCTCATGTGAGTTGATTGATGAGCTGTAGTAGGTGGGTAAGGGGGGGCTCCCATTTTCTGAGGAGTAGAGGAGGATCATGGGGAGGAGTGAGGGAAGGTTGTCCTGGGATGTAAAGTGAATAAATATATTATATGAAAGAGAAAATCTCACGCATTGAAGATAGCACTGAATACATTGATATATCCATCAAAGAAAGTGATAAATATAAAATGTTCCTGACACAAAATATCCAAGAAATCTGGACACTATGGAAATATTAAGCCTAAGAATAATAGAAATAGAAGAAAGGATAATTCCAGCTACAAGGCCCCACAGTATTTTCAACTAACAAATATAAAGAAACTTTCCCAACCTAAAAAAGAGATGCCTATAAACATGAAAGATGCTTAAAGAATACCAAATATATTGGACCAGAAAAGAAAATCCCCCCACCTCATAAAGCAAAACACTAAATGTATAACACAAAGAAAGAATATTAAAAGCAGCAAGAAAAAAAAAGCGAAGTAACATTTAAAGGCAGACCTATCAGAATGACACCTGACATATTAACAGATATTCCAAAAGCCAGAAGGGTCTGGGAAGATATATTGCAGAGTCTAAGAGACCACAGATGTCAGCCCAGACTACTAGAGTCAGCATAACTTTTATTCATGATAGATGGAGAAAATAAGATATTCCATGTCAAAACCAGATTAAAACAATCTCCATCCACAAATCCATCTCTACCGAAGATACTAGAAAGAAAACTCCAACCCAAAGAGGTTATAATGTACCCAAAGAAACATAGAAAATAATAACCCCACATGAGCAAAACCAAAAGAAGAGGAACACACACACACACACACACACACACACACACACACACACACACACACACACACACATTCTTCCACCACACACATAAAACTAACAAGAATTAACAATCATTGGTTATTATTATCTCTCAACATTAATAGGGACAGAATAAACACTAACCAAGAAAGTGAAAGACCTTTAAAACAATAACTTCAGGTGTCTGAAGAAAGAAATTAAAGAAGATATCAGAAAATGGTAAGATCTTCCATGCTCATGGATCAGTATGATTAACATAGTTAAAATGGTTATTTTCCCAACAGGAATCTCCAGATTCATTGAAATCTCACCGCCCATCTCAAGTTCCAACACTGTGCTTTGTAGATCTTTAAAGAGAAATTCTCAACTTCACCTAGAAAATTTAAAAACCCAGGAGAGTGAAATGAGTCCTGTATAAGAAAAGGACTTCTGGAGGTATCACTGTCCCTGATGAAAAGCTGTGCTACAAGAGACAGGCTGATCAAGTGAGTTAAATCAAAGATTCAAAAACAAACCAACACACCTAGAGACACTTGATTATTGACAAAGAAGCCAAAAATTATAGAATGGAAAATTAAAAGCATCTTCAAAAAATGGTGGTGTCTGCATGTAGAAGAATGCCAATAGATTTATATCTATCACCCTACACAGAGTTCAAGTTTATGTGCATGAAAGACCTCACTGAACGTAAAACAAACACGATATATATATTAGAACAAATATGGAGGATAGCTTTAAATACACTGTCACAGGAAACACCTTCCTGAACAAAATACCAAAATCTCAGGTACTATGATCAACAATTAACAAATAATACCTCATGAAACTAAAAAGCTTCTGTAAGGCAAAGAACAGTGTCAGTCAGGCAAAACGGCAGCCTACAGAATGGGAAAAGATCTTCACCAACCCTACATATGACCGAAAACTAATATCCAAAATATATAAAGAACTTAAATTATACACCAATAAACTAAGCAATTAAAACGAAAGTGCAGGGCTCAACAGAGAATACTCAACTGAGAAAGTTCAAATGACCAAGAAGCACTTAAAGAAATGTTCAGTGTCCTTAGTGATCAGGGGAATGATACTCATCAGGATACCTAAGATCAAAAACAAAGTGAGAGCACATGCTGGCAAGGATGTGGAGCAAAGGGAACATTTCTCCATTGCTGATGGGTGTGAAAACATGTAGAGAGTTTGGAAACTAATCTGGTAGCTTCTCTGAAAATTTGGAATAGTTCTACCTCAAGACCCAATACCACTCTGGGGCATATACCAGAAGATGTCCCACCATACCACAAGGATTCTTGCTCAACTATGTTCATAGAATCTTTATTCTTAATAGCCAGAAACTGGAAACAACTTAGATGTCCCTCAACTGAAGAATAGGTAAGGAAAATGTGGTATATTTGCACAAAGGGATACTACTCAGCCATTAAAAACAAAGATATGCAATTTTCAGTCAAATGCATGGAACTAGAAAAGATCATCCTAGCCGGGCGTGGTGGCGCACGCCTTTAATCCCAGCACTCGGGAGGCAGAGGTGGGCGGATCGCTGTGAGTTCGAGGCCAGCCTGGTCTACAAAGTGAGTCCAGGACAGCCAAGGCTAACACAGAGAGACCCTGTCTCAAAAAAAAAAAAAAAAAAAAAAAAAAAAAAAAAAAAAAAAAAAAAAAGAAAAGATCATCCTGAGTGAGGTATAACCAATATTCAGAGAGACATGCATGGTATGTACTTACTTATAAGTGTAAATCAGCCATAAAGTATGAGATACAATCCACAGACTCAAAGAAGCTAAATAACAAGGAAGGTCCAAGGATGGATGCCTGAATTGTACTCAGAAAGGGAAATAAAATTGTTGTATGAAGTAGATGGAGGGAGTTAACTGGCTTGGGGACAGGGTAAAGAGGGGAATGAGGGTGGTGCTCATCTGTGTGAAGTACATTGGTGGGGAGAGAGTACTTTGAGACATAACTGGAATTGGTGTGTGTGGGGCTGACATCTCTAAGAAGGGTAGGCTCCTGGAATCTGTCAGGGTGACCTTATTTGAGACTCCTCACAGCAAGGGAAATGGCCAGTTCTTGTATCCAGGTGGGACTTCCAGTGGAATTATGGAGACACCCATGCACCCATAAAATCTTCAACCCAAAATTTGTCCTGCCCTCAAGAAGTGTAGGAATAAAGATAGAACTGAGACTGAAGGAGTACCTAACCAATAACTGGCCCAACTTGAGACCCACTCCAGGGAATAGAGCCAATGCCTGACATTATTAATGATGCTCTTCTATTCTTGCAGAAAAGAGCCTAGGATAACTATCTTCTGTGAGGTTTCTTCTATCATTTGACGGACAGAGATGAGGAGATCCACCGATGGGCAATGGGCTTATCTAGGAGAATCATGTGGATGAATGGGATGAAGGATTGTGAGGCAGAAGGGTCAAGGACGCCATGAGAATACCTGCTGGGAAACTAACCTGTGCCCATGGGGATACACTGAGACTGAACCACCAAACAAAGAGCTGGGTGTAGGTGATCTACACATGTGCAGCAGATATGCAACTTGGTCTTCATGTGGGTCCCTTAACAATTTCATCAAGACCTCTCTCTAATTCTGTTGCTGGGCTTTGGATCCCTTTCCCCTAGCTGGGCTGCCTTTTCTGATCTCAGTGGGAGAGGACGTGCTTAGTCTGGAACTATGTAATGTGCTAGGGTGGGGCTGGTAACCTTCTCTGAGAAGATGGAGAGGAGGCATGGTGGAGAAAGGGTGTGGGGGTGGGACTGGAAGAATAGAAAGGACTCTGTGATCCAGCTGTAAATTGATTAATTAGATTAATTCATGAAGAACAGGGAATTAGAGCACTCTTAAGGGCCCTGGCTTTACTGGAAGATCTGTAGCCTTAGTATAGGAAGCATGTTACCACAGCTGTGGAGCTTTATGATCTTAAATGCTACACTCAATGTGAAACACATACAGTCTCTTTCTGGCTGCCTTCAGATCAAGATGTAGAACTCTTGGCTCCTTCACCACTATATCTGCTTGCAAGCTGTCATGTCTCCTACCATGATGACATTGGATTAAACCTCTGAAACTGTAAACCACCCCAATTAAACGTTGTCCTTTATAAAAGCTGTCACGGTCATGATGTCGTTTCACAGCAATAAACAAAGAAAGACGGACCTGGATGTTTGTATGTCTAAGTTGTAATCTAAAAAATGTCAGCGCTGCTTTTTCAGAAAAGGATTCTGATTTAAGTGCATGTTCAGTATTAGTTTGTGCTGCTCATGAGTTCTTACAATTCTCTGCCCCTGTTATTTGGAGAAAACATAGACTAAAATGTATTTTTGAAACAGTAAAATACTGTTCTATTAAAAGTCTATTCTTAGGTGATTCACAAATATTGGCATGGTTTCCTTTAGTTTATTTTTTTCTTTATTGCTAAGGGTGGTAGGCAGATGGTTAAATAAATGCTTCAGGCACACAAAAATTAAACTTGACAGTTCTGATCAACTTGTCAGATATAGCAATACGGAATTCCAGGGAGAATGATTTTAAACGTTTTATTTTTTAATGTATAATTTAGCTTTTGGTAGGAATTTCATTGAATCTCTAGATTGCTTTTGGTAGGATGTCCATTTTCAAAATAAGAATCCCACCAATCCATGAGCATGGGAATTTTTCCATCTTCTTGTGTCTCCTTCAATTTCTTCAGTGTCTTAAAATTTTCATTGTACAAGTCTTTCCCCTCATGGTTCGATTTATTGCAAGGTATTTTTGAGACTATTGTTAATGACATTGTTCTTGTGGTTCTTCTCTGGTTGTATTAATTTTATGCCACCCTTGTGCTGTAGGTGTTTATCAGCTGTAGGAGATTTCTGGTGAAGGCTTTAGAGTTTTTTGCATATTGAAATATACCATCTGCAAATCATGATACTTTGACTTATTTCCTATTTGTATACACTTTATCCCCTTTGCTGTCTTATTGTTTCAGTTAAGACTTTGTAAACTATATTACAAAGGAAGGGAGAAAGTAGACACCCTTGTCTTATCCCTGATTTTATGGAAAATGCTTTGAGTTTTTTTCTGTTTCATATAAGGGTGGTTATAAGCTTGTTGCATATTGCCTTTATATGTTGAGATATGTCCCATGCATACTAGATTCCCTAAAAATTTTATTTTGAAGTAAGGCTAGATTTGCCAAAGGCCTGTTCTGAATATAATGAGATAATCACCTCTTTTCCTAAGGCTTAAGTGTCAACTGAGAAGACTTTAAGCACCTGAGGTCATATAGGAGACTGAATTTGCTGGAAATGATGTTGCCATTTAATACAGGAATTCATAGTTCTGTCTGCTTGAAGAAGAACTGTACATACTCAGTGCAGCCAAATGACATGCATGGAAGGAATCATGAGATTCAACCCATAGCTGAGGAGCAATTTACAACTGACATCTGGTAAGAGAAAGAGACAGGTGTTTATTTGTCTTATCATGAATCTGGCCCCTGAACATTATCCTTGATCTAGTAAATGCTCTTACACCCATGGACATATAGGCAGCACTCAGTGACTACCCCCTCTGTTTTTAAGCACATGAGCCTAAGAGAAAAAGTTGCGATGTGATGAAGGACATGCTGTATGGGAAAATGAGTAGTATATTTGATCAAAAAGCACTGTGAACAGAAATAAAATTCTTAAACAACTATAAAAGTACAACAATAATGATGTCCATTATAATTAAAAACTATTTTAGTCATTCATAGTAGGATAATGATAACAACTGAATCTCAACATACTCTCCTACAAAACAGAAAGAAATAGCTATAATGAAATTCATAATCTTTGCCTCAAATCTAAAAGGTATGATATAAAAAATTTAAAGAGAAATAGGTAGTAATAAATCCACACTCTCACAATTTCAATAGCATAAAAATCAGGTGTGTCTCTGTTCCTGGTTCCTATAGAAAAAATACCAGTCAAAGTTATACAGGAAAAACCCCTTTCAAAATCCAAATCCTAGAAAGCAACTCTTTAGTCAGCAAGGGAAAATTTGAAAAGAAATACAAAGAGGTACCAGGACCTCTGACCTCACTAAAACACAGAGAGCCTACTACCAAATGAAACTCGGATATTTTGAAGTCTTGTCCATCCTCAGAATTTCATAATGTATATTTTTTTTTAAATTTTTTGTATATAGAACAAGCTTAAAATAAAGTCAGCGGGTGTAATATATGATCAAAGGTGATTAGTGTCCTTAGAAAAGAAAACATTTATAAGCAAAATCAGATACAGAGAGATGCTTTATGAACATGAAGATCATGCCTTCATTGATATTCTCTTAAAAACCAAGAAACATCTCATAAGGCTAGGGTCAACATGAAATAACTGTCTTCTTGACCCTTATATTGAACAAGCCTACAGAAAAATGAATTTTGGTCTTCTGGTTTGCACAACTGGGAAAAATATAAATATCTGTTTACTGCATAAATTCAGAAGTATATGGTGCCTCTTTTCTAATGCTGAGCTAATGAAAAAGCCATAAAGCCATCAAAGGGCACTAAGGCTACAACTGTGAACTTTTATGTGAACTAAGATATTAATTCATCTGAGCATAGCTTTTCATATTTGAGGTAGAGATGTAGCAAGCAACCTAGAGTTGAATGCAAGAGGGTTATTATACCTCAACTGGACCCAGTGTTGCCTTATTTTATGGGCTACCTTCATCCTCAGAGCAGAAGTGAAACTCAGCTTGATTTCAAGTCTTTTACTTTCTGTTTCAATATATGAAAATCTGTCAGGCACTCAGATGATCTTTCCTGTTAAAACAAGTATAATCAGTGAGACCTGCCTTCACAGTCTTTGGACCTGCCTATTCTCACTAATACTATCTGTCTAGTTCTAGATAATTCAACAGCCTTCCCATGCCTAGAAATAATAGTTGTGGATGGTAAAATAAAATACAGGATATGGGATGACTTGTCTTGCAAGGGCCAGGGTCTTACTTGGCTGTCACCTGTGTTTGTGTTGTTAGGCCTCCATGAAAGCAGGCAGAGTTGTGGTCTGGAAAATGAAACAGAGTGGACAGGGTACAGTTTATAGCTGTTGGGTGTGCTTTAAGGGGACATGGTAGGCAAGTGAAAGGATTAATTTTCAATGAAAAACTACTCTAAGTGTTCATGAGAAAGGGCTAGGTAGTTTCCAAATTCTTTTATCCTTTTTAAAAGTTTGCATTTTATTTTAAAACAAATTCTTCGAGGATTTTTATACAATGATTTGATCACACACACTCCTACCTACAAAGTCTTCCCAGATCCACCTTCTTTCCCTAACTGTACAATATTGTGTCTAATTAAAAAAGATATTATTCCAATTTGTGCTGCCCATGTATTCATAGGCGTATGCCCTTCTATTGGAGAATAATTGACAAATGTGGGTAATACTTTTCAAGAAACCTGACTCTGTCTATCCCAGTAGCTGTAAACCATCAGCCTTTCAGCCAGTGGTATAACATCTGGCCTCCTCTACTTTTCATGTTCATCTTATGCATGCTTTCACAGTCCTTATAAGTTCATATGACCAACTGCTGAGTTGAGAATGGATATATTCTGGGAACCTGACTTGTAAAAAAACTGGAATGAAGAAATAACAGTGAAAAAATGACAGACACACGTAACAGTTGGGATCCAGTGGCTGTGCTTGCTTTGATGGAGAATATCTACTACACTACCTGCAAACTCGTTACATCTATGATTTACAGAACAAAAAGAAGTCTTACTAGTCTTGGGGAGAGGTAATTTTAGAGGAACTGTCACAAGTTATAAAAATATGGAAGGAGGAATATATTATTGATAGTTTTTTCATGCACTGATCAATAGCTTGTGCGTTGACAAGACAAAGGATTTGGTATTCCTCTGATGCTTACCTGGATAAATCTTTGCCATGTCCATGAGTCTCAAGCATTGAGGTCTTTGACATAGATACATTTGTGTTAAGAACACTCAGAACTTCATCAGCTCCTTGCAGTGTACAAAAACATTGTTTCCTTGTAGATAACTACCATCACCACTGTTCTCTTTTCAAAGTTTTCATCCTCTGCTTTATGACATCTCTGCCTTGGGAGGAAGTGGTGTGGTAAATGGATCCTATATATGGTTGAGAATTCTGCAGTCTCATATTCTTCACCTTTATCAGCTTTGGGTCTCACTGCTAATCCTCATTTCCTGCCAAAGTCTCTCAACTGTAGTGTTTTCTTTTGTTTATTTCTTACTGACAAATTCTTCTGATTTGACTATTATTACCAACATGATTATTTTCAACATGATCCATTCTGTTGCTCAGGATTTCCACCAAATATTTAATTTAGATTATTAAAATTTTCATTTCCAACATTTTCACTTTTAATTCTTTAGCAACTTGAACTCTATTTTCATGTCTTTGCTTTACTACTGTATTTCACTTCCACTCTTTTCATTCTCTTTTATTTCTTTGATTTGTTTAAGCAGCCTTATAATCATTTCCATGCACCTTTTGTCTGTGTTGCTCACCTTCTTCTCTGAGGTCTGAAATTTGTTCCAGCTCATTTTCACTAGGGGTCATTATTATAGAACTTATGTTTCTGGAGTGGAGATGTATTACTTTTGCATTTCATGTTATTTTTATTTCTGCATCTGGACTTGTTCACCTTGCAATTTTTAGCTCAGCTTTTCTTCCTTTTTTCAAGTTACCTTTCTTCTTTTATCAGAGATATTTACATTCTCAGAAAGAAGTTAAGTCATGGTAAGATTGGTAATCTCATTTTTTTCTGTTTTGCCTCATAATTGGGGCTCAAGCCTCCATGAATGTATTCTTATTCTCATAAAGGCTGGTACCTTAAATGACTTGATCAGGAAGTTTGGAACAAATTTTCTCTAGCTATGTGGAGTGATCCTGAGTAGTAACACCAAATAGAGCACTGGAGGGCTATGATGAACCAGCTGGTATAGCTGTGATATATAACAAAGGGAGAGAGATACCTATATTTTTCAGATGTGTCATGGCTGCACATTTCCTCATGTGAAATTGTCTAGATTCTGAAAATTTCTAAAGTAAACAACTAAATAAATAAATTGAGAAGCTTCAGGAAAAATTGCAGTCCTTGGCAAAGAGCTATTGGGTTGGGATAAAGTAAATAATTAAATAAGTTAAATGAGAAGACCCAGGAAGAAATAGCAGATCTTGACTAGAAACTATCGGGTTGGGATGATTCAAATGGTGGATGGAAATAGGAGGAAGCACGTGTTGCCTAACGGTCTTCTGGTTGTGTAAGGTAGCTAGAGAATTTCTGGTGTGATGTGAGAGGAGATCTGGTAGATCTCAAAAGGAGTGGGTTATATACTTTTATCTTGCTATAATAAAATACAATGGGCAAGATAACTTATAGAAGTGTTTGTTTGGTTCCAGCAGAGTAAGACTCCATCAGCATAGTGGTGAAGCAATGGCTCCACGAGTAATGGTAGCTGGAATATCTAATGTCAAATATCTTGAACCACAAGGATGAAGTTTGTGAGCTGATAAGAGCATGTGGCTTTGAAATCCCAAAACCTGACCCAGTTCATAGTTCTTAAGACTGTATCTTCTAAATCTACTCAAAAGTTGCCACCAACAGGGGCATAAGTATTGAAGCACCTGCGCCTATGTAGAACATTCTCATTCAAACCAACACATTCCATTCCCTGATCCCAGTAGGTTCAAGAGCATCTCATAAGCAGTTTTAACCCCACAATGAAACAATCCATATTCTTTTACAAGTCCCAATACTATTTAAATATCTAAAGTGTCTTCTGAGACTTAATGAAACATCCTACCTGCAAACCCTCACAAAAATTAACATAAAAAACTACATACCTCAGACACACAGTGACACAGAATATACATTATTGCAAAAATGAAGTAATGGCACCATAGTGTGTAAATACTGGTTAAAGTTCTTAGATAGTTCTGTCTTTCTAGCTTTGATTTCTGGGACTTATTTCTCTCTGTAGGATTTGTTCCACTCCCTGTTTGAAACTCCCCTTGTCAGATATCTCACAACTCTGGCATCTCAAACATCTTGGGGTTCCAACATAACCCACACTTCACTTTCAGAACATCATTCACTGACATTATTGTACCTAATATCATACATTTCTTGACCTCAGTGTCTCTCTAAAGTATGGATGAAAATTCAATGACTACTTACTCATCTGTCCTTGCCTCATGGATAACAGGCTAAGTTCAACTGCTGGCTTGAGATGGATCCTTTCCCCATTTAACAATGTTTTCAGAACTTTTGTTATTGCTTCTTTTTTTCCCAAATTGGAGGCTTAGGTAGATTCACACGCATGAATTCCCATTGCTAATTGTGCTTTCAAGATACACAGAAGTCCAACTAACATAACCACAGCAGAAAAGCTGTACAGTCCATAGTCATTTCTGAGTACATAATCTTCTTGGTTTTGAAGAAATAGACCATTATGAGGAGAGCAATGGCCCTAGCCCTGGCCATTGCCATGGTCCTGGCCCTGACACTGGCACAGGTCATGAAGACCACTGAGTGTTATTGGCTGGTTGCCAGTTAGTTAATGTTTAACAACCATCTGAACAGATAAAACCTGAGAGTCCTATCTAATTTCCCTTGATGGTGGAGTGCAGGTGTGTGATATTGAGACAGGATACAATAAAAGGTTTGAGAAAATACAGTGTCAGGATAATGGCTAATGATATATGGACAGTGCTCAGTATTCCAGGGTGGAGACTTAAAAATCAGTATTTCTAAGAGACCTGTGGACTATAGAGGCCCAACATAAAAAATTTCAGAGGAGATCAATATTACAAACTGGACTAAAGACTGTTCTTGAGATATTATGTTAAAGAATGGAGCTATTGTTTTTATTTTCCATAATTACTGTCCTGAGGACAACTTTGCAACTAATGGAATAATTTCTATAGTTCAGAAGATATCAAATAGCCCAATATTGATTATATCAATGGCTTAAAATAATACTTCTTTGGCATATCTATAATTAAAAAGATCAGATGGTAGAGAATAAAAATTGTCCAGTTGCAAGATAAAAGTATACTGAAAAGTTTGATGTTAAAGCCACTGCTTTTGATAGAAAAGACGTAACAATTGTTTAAGGCTATATATTCCATTGAAGAAAGATCAGATTTCTTTACTGAAACAAAGAGTAGGATAAACACCAGGCAAGACCCCACAACCATTTCTCACTACAGTATTAGTTACTTTTTATTATTTTGATAAAACACCATCACTGAGAATGCATGGTGGCATATATTATAATTCTAGCACCTATGAAGCAAAGGTGGAATGTGAGGGTTTCCTTTTTTGCAATTTTTTATTATATTTCTTTTTTACATATACATTTATACTATTATACATAAATAAAATAAACCACATTCAGCAAGACAAGTCAGGAAATAATCAGGAATTATATAAATGTTATATAAATTATATATACTTAAAGAAAACATCTTTCCTATCTTGGTGAATCTAAATTTCCGATGTAAATCAACATCTATCCTACTATATCTCTATCAACTTAAAACGTCTATCTATACCTGAGAACATCTTAACCCCAAACAACTAAGCTTAATTTTAAGACTAAACTTTCTGGTCTTCAACTCCATCAGAGACTTGAGAAGCAACAAAAGTTAATTACTTGAGTAAACTGGTGTGCAGGTTAGCAGTTTCCAAAATGAAAAAAAAAATGATAGAGACAATATGCTACCTGAGAAGTAACCCAAAACTCTCTATAATGTAGGAGCATCATCTTCAAGCTTCGGGCCAAATATATTTGACAGACATATTTTAAGGCAGGAACAATTGAATACTTACTTACCCTATCTTTCTTGACAGAGTTGGGTCATCAACTCTGCTTGCACCCAAGCTTGCCTATTTTTACACAGAATTCTATTTGTGTCAGGGATGAGGACATTTTGCCCAGTGGCTGGCTTGCAGTATTTGAAGCCATCTCCATAAGAGGTCTCTGATGCTCATCATCTTCTCTAAGGTAGGCTGGGTGTTGCCAGGAGTTAACCTGTCTTGTTGACAAAGAATTTTTAAAATAATAAAAACATCTTTAAATACCATATTCTGTAGTCTCTCAGGCTTCTGAAGACTTTATATATTTTACTTTATCTATTAATAGAATGATTTCTATCTGTTAAACCTAGGATGTATATTCTTGTGATAAATTGACTTGTGATAAGTAGACTAGTAATTGACATGACCATGACTTGCTCAAGTAAAAATTAGCTTGTATTACTTAATTATCCTAAACAGACTGCAAATTCACTTTCAAGATATTGGAAGTAAACCTTGTATTATAGTCAAGTTATGTAAGTACAATACCTCATATTAGAGTATATGATGTATGTGAAGAATAATCTTAAGTTTGTATTATATACCAATGTATCAAAATTAAACTTATTTTGCATCAATATACAAAATACTATACCAATAAACTAAAAATAACCTTTTTTGGTTGTAACATGTAAGACCTTAAGGTGATTAAATTCACTAATTTACTTTTTGTTCTATTGTTCCTACATATTTCTTTATCTCCCTTCTTTCTTTTCAACCCCTACCTCTGTACCTACCAATGAAAGATAAGGAAAAGAGATACAACCCTTAATCCTGCCTTGTTTTCTTTCTGAATTAGATCAATAATAACTTATAACCAACTCTCAATGAAAGTAAGCACCTGTAGCCCATGAGAACAAACAAAAATCTACCCAACCTTCTTTAGGGGAAATGGAGTATCGTTCTCTGAATGTTTCTTCCAGCTGTTTGGAGGCAAATAATGCCTTTGGAAGGGCCCAAATAAAATTGGGGAAATAGTTAAACAAGCTAGGAATAGCATTTGTCTTCCAGTTTCTAAATTTTGAGAAATTCCAGGCTTAAGAGGAGTACTGTGTGTGACAGTCAAAATGCTGGACCAGTTGGGATCAGAAGTATTCTTTAAAGCTGTCCTGTTTTGATGAATAACATCAACTGAAGTGCCTGGGGCTGCAACATGAATGAAGCAGGGTGTCAGCATCCAGAGTGCTGAGAGGAAGGTATCCTGTCAGGTCTGATCCAGCATCAGTGTCCAGTTCTTTTGTTCTGGAAGCATGTAATTTCTCAAAAGGATAATGTAGTCCTGAAATTATAAATATATGAGTTGTGCAGGATAAACAGATCACTTAAGGCTCTTTCTCTCCTTTTTGTATGAGCAAAAGAAAGACATCTGCAAATCTTCATTCATGCCATACAAGATTGACATCTATTAGTAAGTCACAGGGTTGCTGTGACCAACAAGAAGCCTTGTCTACTTAACATCTATTTATACCTAAAAGTTGATAATGATGAGATATGATAGACATTGACTTAAATTCAGAATTTTAGATGTACCAAGATAGGAAGGATGCTTTCTTCAAGGCTGTCAAATACAAATAGCCAAAGCACTATAAATGAACCATTTATATAATTCTTGATTCTTGCTGTAGTTTATTTTATATGTGTGTAATAATAAAAATATATGTAAAATTAAATATATATTTATATATTTTAAAAAAAGAAGCATTGTGTATCCATAGATTTTCCATGTCTCAGCTAGGTCTCAGAGCTATTCCCGTGTAGATGGGTTAACAATATCCTACATCTTGAATTCTTTACATCCCAATTGTAGTAATGCTCCTTCATTGCTTTCCAATCCCACTCTCCCTCATCATACCCATAGTCCTCAGAAAAAGGAGCCCTCCTCCCTTAACATCTGACCTCAGCCTATCAAGTCTCATCTGCATCCTTTTATGGCATGGCAAGCCCACCCTACCAGGGAGGATGTGATCAATGCTGGGAGCTAGAGCCCATGTCAGAAGTAGTCCCTACTCACCATAATGTGGCGCCCACAAGGAGACTGTGCTGCCTATCTACTACATGTGACAGAAGTTCTAGGTTCACATAATACATGGACCTTGGTTGATGCAGCAAGCTCTGTACTGTAATGGGGTTATCCTGTATCACATGGCTAATATCCACTTATGAGTGAGTATGTACCGTGCCTGTCTTTCTGTTTCTGGGTTACCTCACTCAGGATGATCGTCTCTAGTTACATTCATTTGTCTGAAAATTTCAAGATTTTTAATAGCTGAAGAGTATTCCATTGTATAAATGAACCATAGGTTTTAGGTTTGTTTGTTTGTTTGTTTGTTTGTTTATCCATTCATTTTGAGGGACATCTAGATTGTTTCAAGCTTCTGGATATTATGAATAAGGCTTCTATGAACATAGTTGAAAAAATGTCCTTGTATGATGGAGCATCTTTAGGGTATATGACCAGGAGTGGTATGACTGGGTCTTGAACTAGAATTATTCCCAGTCTCCAGAGATAGTCCAGATTGATTTCCAAAGTAGTTGTACAAGTTTGCAGTACTACTAACTATGGAGGAGTGTTCCCCTTTCACCACTTCCTTATAAGCATGTGCTGTCACTTAAAATTTTTATCTT
The DNA here is from genome assembly GCF_964271855.1 of Acomys minous. NCBI lineage: Eukaryota > Metazoa > Chordata > Mammalia > Rodentia > Muridae > Acomys > Acomys minous. Next base: position 48,079,145 of record NC_140487.1, on the reverse strand, counting down.
AGCCATTTGGAGGTTGTAAGATGGAATCTCAGAGTCCTTTTGATTTGAATTTCCCTGATGACTAGGGATGTTGAGCATTTCTTTAAGTGGTTCTCAGACATTTGGTATTCTTTTGTTGATAATTCTCTGTTTAGCTCTCTATGCCATTTTTTAATGAAACATTTAGCTTGGTGGTGTTTAATTTCTTGAGTTTTTTTTTTTTTACATATTTTGGATATTAGCCCTTTGTCAGATGTTCGGTTGTTGGAGATCTTCTCCCAGTCTTTAAGCTGTTTATTTGTTCTGAGGACTGTTTCCTTTGCTTTACAGAATATTTTCCGTTCCATTCATTAATTGATAATCTTAGAACCTGAGCTGTTCATGTTCTGTTCAGGAAGTTGTCTCCTGTGCCAATGATTTCAAGCTCTTCCCCACTTTTTCCTCTAAGAGATTTAGGGTATCTGGTTTTAAGATGAAGTCTTTAATCCACTTGGACTATACTTTCATTCATGGTAATAAATATGTGTCTGTTTCACTTTTTCTATATGTAGCAATCCAGTTAGATAGCACCATTTGTTGAAGATTCTATCTTTTTTTCTCATTGTATGAATTTGGCTTCCTTGTCAAAAATCAAATACCCATAGATATATGGGTTTATTTATGGGTTTTCTATTTGGTTCCACTGATCAACCAGCTTATTTTCATGCCTGTACCATGCTGTTTTTATTACTATTGCTCTGTAGTACAGCTTGAGGGATGGAGATACCTCAAGAAGATCTCTCTTTTTTAACATATACATTTATATTATTACAAATGAGTAAAATAAACTACATACAGCAGGAAGAACCATGAGACTATCAGGAATTATATAAATATTAAATTCATAGAGATTTGGCTATTTGTATTTGGCAATATTGAAGTAAACATCATTTCTATCCTGGATCTAAATTTCTGAATGGAGATTAATAACTATCATATCTCATCTCTATTAACTTAAAACATCGATCTTGATCTTAAAACATGTTAACCCCTAATCCACTAAGCTTAATTGACAGACTAAACTATCTGGTCTTTGAAACCCATTGGAGACTTGAGAAGGGATAAAACTTAAATACTTGAGTGAACCCGCAGTTCAGGTTAGCAGTTTCCAAAAATGAAAAAAATAACTGAGAAAGTCTATTGCCCAAGACTTTCTGTAACATTGGAGCATCATCTTCAACCTTCTGGCCCAATATCTCTGGCAGACATAGTTGCGGGAATTATTGAAATGAGCCTATTTGCCCAGTGGCTGGTTTGCCACATTTGAAGCCAACTCCATAAGGAGGTTCTTTGATGCTTGTCTTCTTCTTTGAGGCAGACTAGGTGTTGCCAGGAGTTAACTTGTCTTGTCAAGTAATCTTTAATTGTACAGGATACTTGTTTGTTTATGTGTTTTTCCATATGAAGTTGAGAATTGATCTTTGAAGGTCTGTAAAGAATTGTCTTGAAATTTTGATGGGAATTGCATTGAATCTGTAAATTGCCTTAGGTAAGGTGTCTACTTTTACAAGGCTCTTTATCCTGGTCTTGGAAGACCTTCCCATCTTCTAATATCTTCTTTAATTTGTTTCTTTGGAGACTTGAAAATTTTTGTTTTGTTTTGTTTTTCATATAAGTCTTTCACTTGCTTGGTTAGAGTTAAATCGAAATTCGTTATATTATTTGTGGCTTTTGTGAAGGGTGTAGTTTTCCTAATTTCATTCTCACCCCATTTGTCATTTGTATACAGCAGGGATTTTTTTTTTAGTTGATTTTATATCCAGCCACTTTGCTGAAGGTGTTTGTCAGCTCCAGGAGTTCCTTGGTAGAATTTTTAGGGTTATTTATGTATACTATCATGTCATCCATGAATAGTGGTAGTTTGACTTCTCCCTTTACTATTTGTAGCCCCTTCATCTACTTTAGTTGTCTTATTTCTCTAGCTAGGACTACAAGCCCTATATTGAAGACATCTGGAGAGAATGGACAGTCTTATCTTGTCATTGATTTCAATGGAGTTGATTTAAGTTTTTTTTCCATTTAGTCTGATGTTGGCTATAGGCTTGCCTTTATTATGTTGTGGTAAGTGCCTTGTATCCCTGCTCTATCCAAGACTTTAATTAATTGAATAGTTTATTAAATTTGGATTCTCAAGACAGGGTTTCTCTGTGTAACAGCTTTGATGCCCTGGAATTGCTTTGTAGACCAGGCTGGCCTCAAACTCATATCAATCTGCCTGCCTCTGCCTCCGGAGTGCTGGTATTAAAGGTGTGCCCAGCTTTCTTCAATACTTTAAACATGAATGGGTATTGGGTTTTGACAATTGCTGTTTTGTAAATTGAGGAGATGATCATGTGGTTTCTTTTCTTTCAGTTTACTTACATGTAATGATGGATTACATTGGTTGATTTCCATATATTGAGCCACCCCTGCATGCCTGGATTGAAGCCTACTGGGTCATGGTAAATAGTATTTTTGATGTGTTCTTTGATTCTATTTGTGAGTATTTTATTGAGTATATCTGTGTCAATGTTCATAAGAGAAATTGGTCTAAAATTCTCCTTCTTTCTAGTTTTTCTGTGATTTAGGTATCAAAGTGACTGTGGTCTCATAGAATGAGATTGGTAATGTTCCATCCATTTCTATTTTGTGGAGTAGTTTTATGAGTATCAGTATTAGCTCTTTTTTGTGAGGTCTAGTAGAATTTTTCAATGAATCAATAAGGCCCTTGGCTTTTTAGTTAGTTTGGCTAAGGGTTGTCTATGTTGTTGATTTTCTCAAAGAACCAGCTCTGGGTTTTCTTGATTCTTTGATTTGTTCTCTTTGTATCTAATTTAGTAATTTCTGCCATGAGTGTGATGATTTCCATGTGTCTACTCCTCTTTCATGAGTCTGCTTCTTTTTGTTCTAGAGCTTACAGGTATGTTGTTAAATTGCTAGTATGGGATTTTTCCAATTTCTTTATAAAGGCACTTAGCAGTGTGAACCTTCTTAGCACAGCTTACATTTCCCATGAGTTTGGTTATGTTGTGCATTGGAATCATTGAAATCTAGGATGGTTTTTATTTCTTTCCTTGCCCGGATATCATTGAGTAGGGAGTTGTTCAGTTTCCATCAGTTTGTAGGCTTTCTGTTGTTTCTGTCATTATTGAGTTCCAGCTTTAATCCATGGTGGTCTGTTAAAATGCAAGAGATTACTTCAGTCTTTTTGTAGTTGTTGAGGTTTGCTTTGTGACCTAGTATGTGGTGGATTTTGAGAAAGATTCCATGAGGTGCTGAGAAGGTGAATTCTTTCATGTTTGGGTGAAAAGTTCTCTATATATCACTTAGGTCTATTTTATTCATGATGTCTATTAGTTTTGTTGCTTTTCCATTTAGTTTTTGCTGCAATGATCTATCTGTCTATTGAAGTCCTCACTATTAAAATGTGGGGTTTGATGTGTGATGTAAGCTTTAGTAATGTTTTTCATATGAATGTGGGTGGTTGTGGATCTGGTGCATAGATGTTCAGAATTGTGTCATCATCTTGGTGTATTTTTTCTTTGATGAGTATCAAATGTCCTTCCCCATCTCTTTGGATTACTTTTGGCTGAATGCCTATTTTATTAGGTACTAGAATGACTACTCCAGCTTGTTTCTTGGGTCTGTTTGCTTGGAATATCTTTTCCAGCTCTTTACTCTAATGTAAGGTTTATCTTTAATGCTGTGGTGTGTTTCTTGTATGGAACAGATTTATGGGTCCTGTTTTCACATCCATTCTGTTAGCCTGTGTCTCTTCACTGGGGAGTTGAGGCCATTGATGCTGAGAGATATTAATGACCAATGGTTATTAGTTTCTATTTTGATGTTGGTATTGGTAGAGTGTGTTTGTGAGAGCTTCCTGTCTTTTTGTGTGTGTGTGTGTGTGTGGATGTGGGTTATTTATTTCCTTGGTTTTCCTTGGTAAAGCTACCCTCCTTGGCTTGGAGTTTTCCTTATAGCATCTTCTGTAGAGCTGGATTTGTCATTAGGTACTATTTGAACTTGGTTTTGTCATGGAATATCTTGTTTTCTCCAACTGTGGTGACTGAAAGTTTTGTGGGATTAGTAGTCTGGGTTGGCATCTGTGGTCTCTTAGTCTATGCATGACACCATCCAGGCCTGTTTGTCTTCACTAGCATCTATCTTTCAGAGCATCTTCAAAAAATTGTACTGGTCTAACTGAATGTCTATATATAGAAAGTGCAAATAAATCCATATTTCCCACCCTGCAAAAAATTAAAGTCCATGTGGATTAAATACCTGAACATAAAACCAGGCATGTTAAATCCACTAGAAGAAAAAGTGGACAAGAGCCTTGAACTCATTGGCACAGAAGACAACTTCCTGAACAGAACACCAACAGCTCAGACTCTAAGGTCAACAATTAATAAATGGAATCTCATGAAATTGAAAAGCTTTGGCAAGGCAAAAGACACTGTCAATGGAACAAAATGACAACGTATGTACTATAAAAGATCTTCACCAACTCTACATCTGACAAGGGGCTAATATCCAAAGTATATAAAGAACTCAAAAATTTAAGCACCAGCGAACCAAACAATCCAATTAAAAATGGGGTATAATGCTAAAGAGAGAATTCTCAACAAGGAATACCAAATGGCTGAGAAACACTTAAAGAAATGCTCAAAATTCCTAATCATCAGGGAAAGGCAAATCAAAGCAACTCTGAAAGACCATCTTACACCACCAGAATGGCTAAGATAAAAAAATCCAGTGGCAGCACATGTTGGTGAGGAAGTGGAGAAGTGGGAACACTCCTCCATTGATGGTGGGAGTGCAAACTTGTACAACTATTTTGGAAATCAGTCTGCTACATTCTCAGGAACTTGAGAATAGTGCTACCTCAAGACTCAGCCATACCACTCCTGGGCATATAGTGAAATGATGCTCCACCATACAAAAAGGACATTTGCTTAACTTTGTTCATAGCAGCTCTATCCATAAAAGCCAGAATCTGAACTTTAATAATTTTGTTGTGAATATATTGAAGAAAAATATTTAAAAACAGGAAAAATTGAAATGACAAGTAACACAAATAATTACATTGTTGAGAAATGTTTTCTTTAATTGAACAGAGCTTCATTTTGAGAGAAAATAATAAATATATGTTCAGAAATGTTGGAAAGTATTTGTGGGATTTTGGTGTCCCTCACTCATTATCACATAGTCATAAGCTAAACTAAATCATGTCTTAACTGTAATCTTTATATAAAAAAGATGAAAGGGTATTTCATACTGTTCAAATACAGCAATAAAATTCTATAGTCTGTTCAATGTTTCATGAATATTGAAATTTATCATAGTTTAGTATAGAAGATAATAAAATTAGATTCTGATATATGTTGTTACAGAAAGAAATTCTTAAAGATATTCAGTTATCATGACATTTTAAAGTAGGAACCCTCTTCTTATTTTCACAAATTATTCTAATACATTTCCTAAGACAGATGAGATGTAAACTTCTAATAAGAAACTTAGGAAAGAAACTTATGCCACTTAAATCACAGCAAATAGAAAACTGAAACATTTTTTAAAAAATATATTGGCTAGATCTAGGTATGGGTTCCAAGTTTATTGCAAGTATTGTCTTTGTTACATTTTTTTCTCCCTAAGAGGGACCCAAGGGACCTAAATGGACAAGTGGTTGAGATATGATTCTGTTTTATTCGCTTTAAGAAGAAAACATGGTGTTAATTCCTGAAAGAGATAAGAGTGTCTCAAGAGCAAATTAATGTGCATACACATAACTGTATCTGGTATAAATCCTTTTATAGCACACTTACAAATCCAGCATTCCTATTTAAGAATGTTCATATTAATAAATTTTTAGTTATCTATATAAAATGTACAGCTCAAACTCTACATTTAAGAATTCTCAAAACATGAAAAGTAGCATTCTAATGTGAAAGTCTCAATGTATACCTCTCAGAATTTATACTCTGGTATATCTTACTGGTTCCAACATAAGACAACACAAACGTTTATCCCTCTTTTCAGTAGTTTAAGTGAGAATATCTCCCAAAGCATCAGAAGTTTGAATACTTGTTCAACAATTGGTATTGTTGAACAGCATTGTCTGCGTAGGTTTGGTAGGTGTGGTCTAGCTGGAGAAACTATGTCACTAGGTGAGCTTTGACATTTCAAAGCCATGCACGGGTATTTGTCTCCGTCTTATTTTTACCTATGGTTCTAGATGTGTGCTCTCACTGTTCCTGCAGCCATGCATATTTGCTGACACTCTATATTGCAACGACAGTTCTGGACTTCTGCAACCAGGATGCAAATAAACCCTTCATTTTGTAAATTGCATTGTTGATGATGGCTTTTGTTTGTTTTCTTGGTTGGTTGTATTTGTTAGATTGTTTGTTTGTTTTATCAAGACAGGGTTTCTCTTGGTAATATTCCTGTCTATTCTGGACTCGCTCTGAAGACCAGGCTGGCTTCAAACTCACATCCACATATAAGGAAGATCTAAGATGGCAGCACCTAACATACACCTTGTTATATCAGCAAGACAGCAGTGACTATTTAGCAACCCTAGGACTGATCTGAGAATCACAAAACACAAGTACTGGTAACCCATGGGTCATAGGGCTCCAAATTGTGTGGAGCACTTTTGGGTCCAGCCTCTGTCCAGCTGGAAAAACACAAAGTCCCAAATCCCCACAAAAATAGGTGCACAACCTCTGAAGTCTCATGCCACAGGCTAGGATGTTGGGAAGCTTCTGAAATCCTAGGGCATAGAATGATCCTTGGCTTTCAAAACCACCAGTGTCTGTGGGTTCTGACATCACGCAGGCATGACAGTTTGGAACACAAGTGGATCTGGCCTCAGGTTACCAAGAAATGCCACAGAAATCTCCAAGAGAGGTCAAAGCAACCACTGGGTGCCCTTGGTAGTGCCATATTTTTGGCTGGTGGACGGCTCTTGAACTCCCTGGGGCTCATAGCAAACCTGGTCTCACAAAATCACCAGGGTCTGTGGGTTCTAGCACCAAGCAGACACAACAATTGCCATCACAAGTGGATCTGACCTCAGATCACCCAGAAAAGCCACAGAAAGCTCCTGGGAGGGTCTCAGCAGCTACCGATCATAGAAAATGACCTAAATGCCCCTCAACCAAAGAATAGGTAAAGAAACTGTGGTGCGTTTACAAAATGGAATACTATTCAGCTATTAAAAACAAGGAAATCTTGAAATTTACAGGCAAATGGATAGACTAGAAATTATTATCATGAATGAGGTAACCCAGACCCAAAAACACACACATGGTTTATACTTACTTATGGATGACTATTAGCCCAATATAGATATCTACTCAGAGACTCCACCCAGAGGAGGATCTTAAAGATGTTGGGAGTTGCTGCTGGACTCTGGGTAGAGTTCTGAGAGTGGTATGGAAAAAGGGGGGATTGAAGGACCCAGAGAGTTCAGGAGCCCCACAAGGAGACCATAAGACTGGTAGATATGGACCCTGGAGGGGATTGCACAAACCATTGTACCAACCAAGGACAGTGCATGTAGTAATCTAAACTCCTTGTTCAGATCTAGCCAATGGACAGCTCATTCTCCACAGTTGTGAGGGCAGCCTGGACTAACTATGACATGAACTCTGGTGCTCCCAATTTGATCAGTTCCCCTTGGTGGGGAAACCCTGTGAACAAACAGAGGAAGAGGAAGCAACTATCCAGATGAGAGCTGATAAGTTGTGGTCATATGGTGGGAGAGGAGGTCCCTTCTGTCAGGAGTCTAGTGAAGGAGAATATGACAGAAGAGAGTGGAAGCATGGGAACAGCAAGATACAAGTGAGGAGATAATAATCAGGATGTAACCTGAATAAATAATAATAAATTAAAATTAAAAAATTTAAAAAGATCATTATAGTAAACTGATACTTACTAGTAATTTATAACAGTGCTATTAGGAATTTATCTAAATACGACAGAATGGTTGGGTTTATAAGTAGGATAACTTCTTTCATGTTATATGAACAGTTTATTATAATTCTTATAAACAATAAGCTGTGCTTTGTGACTAATTTCCTTTTCTATTACCAGACTGGAAAATGTCTCATAAATTTCATTTATATTATATTATTTGTGACAACCATCTGCTTAGACTTCAGATCAGTTCATCACATCAGTTCATCACATAAAAATTTAAATTTAGACAAGTGTCATCTGTCTATATCTATCTCATATATATATATATATAATATATATATTATATATATATCAAGACTATTGAGGAGTGAAAGAAAAACATGACATTGCTATGCACGCACATCTTCATCACAACAACCTTCAAAATGTAAACACCCTGAGCGTTGCAAAGAGGGTGTGATTTAAGAAAATAATCTAAACACAATTTACATTAAAGTTGTGTATTTATTCTATTAATGAAGAAATAAAGCCTCAAAATATTCTTCTCAGATTGAACAAAACTAAGCTAACACATTTCATTCTTTGTGTTGTACAGGGCAAAGATTCTAAAACAGTATTATTGCTTAAAGTTAACATTAAACCATACAGTTGTTTATATCAAATGTTTGACAGTCTAAGTAGATGATACATTATAGGTCATGTTCACAAGAAAAATTGTGAGATTATCAATTTGTTTTCAGTCAGATAAATAGCAAAAATAGAACAACAATGACAACAACAACAAAAACCCCTTGCAACTAAGGTCATGTTACATCAAATTATTTGAATATAGACAAAAATTAATTTTATAATGCAAAGTCCTTGGTGCCGCCTTCATTAAATAAAACAGAACCCTTGAATAAATTATTGGATTTGGGATATTGCTCCTTGGTAGACAGCATACATTTTGCCTATGAAATGAAAATAGTGTTATGTGTACATGCCTGTACTATCTTTTATCTAATAAGGAAAGGAGCAGCTGGGAGGAGCTGGCAAAGGAGGTCAACAGGGGAAATGATGTAACCATATTATGATCTCAAAAATTAAAAAAAAAAATGAATTGCTTTTCTTAGTTTCATACATTATGTTTTCATAACTACCCCTTCCTCACTTTTCCTGTTCCTTCCATGCCACACTCTTACATCTATATTTCCTTCTCAAATCTTGTCATCTCTCACTACATATACTGATCCTCATTAGTGCAATTCATATGTAATTGAGTACCGGGCTTATCTCTGGTATAAATAAATTGAAATTGGGATTGTCTCTGAATAAACTGATTCTATCTCCTCCAGCAGTAAAAGACTTCCTATCTCTTTGCTTGCTGTTGTGGTTTCCCCTCTATGTAGGAGAGTCTTGGTTCATGTTAACATCTACAGATCTTTTGCAGGAAACCATATTACCTGTCATGTTTATAAGACATCATTTTGTGGAGGTTCCCTTAGAACTCTGGCTCTTACAGTCTTTAAGTCGACTTCTTCAATCTGTTCACTGAACGTTGAGTGAATGGGTTGGGTTGGGGGATGGGCACTCCATAGTCACTGATTCTCTGCAATTTTGAAAAGTTGCGTTCTTTTTATTATCCTCCATCTGCTACCGAAAAATAAGCTTCTTTAATGAGACATGCAACGTTCATTTATCTAGGTGTACAAGAAAAAAATGTGTAGAAGGCAGTTGGACACTCTATTTATTTGCCCAGTGTGTTTTCAGGCACTTTTATACCTGTATGAGTAGCTACAGTCAAGTGTGGGGTCTCTTTTAGATGGAGCCTAGAGAAAGAGAGAGGAAAAAAATGTAGACATTATTTAGTTTTGAGGCTAAAACATCAGCAGTGCTACCTCTTTTGGTTTCAGGTAGAATCTCTAATATAGGATAGAGCTAAAGTCATACTGTCCTATATCTGTGCAATGTTTGCTTTATGAAGAAAAATATAAGTGAGAAATAACTGCCTTTCTAAATTTCTATTGTCTGAAGGGTGTGATTCTATATATTGTTGAAGAATAAATCAACTCTTTAATTATTGATTGAACTTTCTTATTGAGTGTTTAATAGAATGCACATGACTAAAGCTGATAATTTTCTCATTTGCTGTCTAAGCTGTTTGAAGACCTGGTCCACAGAGGTTACTGAAACATCCAAGGAAACTGTGGCTTCTCTAGCTTTCCTCTTGTCTATTATTTCAAAATTTGAGAATAAATTAAATCCCATGGTTTTCTATTAGTTCACCTGGAAAAACTGAAGAACTTTTCCTTCTCTTGGGCAACTTATATTGCAAAATGTACACTGTTTAGAGTCCATTCATCTTCTATTTGAACAACAGCACAGGTGACTTTTCCTAACTACAGGACATTATGAGATATAATCTTGAGTATCTCTAGGCTTTAAAGCATATGAGGAAATATTGACCTTTAATTATTGTAACCACATTAGTGTATGTCCTCAAGAATTGTTATCAATAATGCCCAGAAAGTCAGTTACACCATGTTTTTTTTTAATTTTTTAAACTATTATGTCATATTTAGATAAAGCTTGGGCCAACACCAAACACTTTCAAGTAAGACTTGATTTGATATCCATTTTTAAAGCCATCCCTTGTAACCCTTATAATATCAGAAACTCAGATGGTTTAGTACAGATTTAAATATCAATGTTTTGAAATATGAACATAAAAATTTTAATATATGGACATAATCTGTAAATCCACCTTTTACATCCATCATTTATATGAATACTCAGATTTTAGTACCTCGTTAGGCTTTCCACCTTTCCTTCTCATTCTAAAATCTCAGACTTCTACCCTAGTTGTCATACACAAATCTTTCTTAGCTACAAACAGTACACCGTTTCTTCTAACAATTCTTACTACTTCCAAATTCAGCTTTATTAATACTAATCTGTTGTAAAAAAAAAATTCCCTGTTGGAAATGAAGTAATGCCTGACCACTCTTAATAAGATCTCAGTGATAAACCAAAGCTCAGTTTCACAGAAGTTACACACTGGGAAACCAATGATTTTATTTGGCATACTTATAGATCATAAGTGAGGTGTTACTGAAAAGACCATAACTGATTCATAGGCAGCCACATTGTAAAATTCCTACTCAGAATGAATGGCTTCCTCATAGCTGCACAGATAAAGCCTCCTTTCCTTACTCTTTTACAAACTGTAAATTTTAGTTTTCCCCAAGATCTCAGGACTCTTGAGGTATGGTCTTGCACACTGTGTGTTCAGTGCTGATTTATGTGCCCAGAGATCTGCTTGCAGTCTGGACATGGGCATTGCCATTTCTATGAAAAATCTCCTGTCTCAATGTTGTGTAAAAATTGTTGTCTATTATCTCTGATTGTTAACTAAGGTCCAACTATAGCTGGACAGAGAGGACAGGAGGTAGGATTTCTGATCTGAGTTAGGGTGTGCCAGGGAGGGAGAAAAAGAAAATGAAGGCTGAAGATCCATGAGGGGGTCCCCATGAAAAATTTTCCAAGAGGAAAGATAGATGGAGCAGCAACAGTGAGGTGAGATTAGGATAACAAGTGACACTGGGTATGTGGCTGGGGAGTAGCCAGAATAGTATAGATGGGTTAGAATAAAATAATATCTGCCCCGCTATACTTCTTTAAAGCTTATTGATAAATGTAACAGGTCTCTGTGTCATTATTTGATAACTAGGACAGTAATAAAAAAAAATCCCTTACTTTTACACAAGACCATAACGTCACTGAGAAAAGTGTGTGGATACTAAGGTGAGAGCACATTGACCCTGGCAACCATTCTTTCTTTGAGGAACTGTCAACAGTGAAATAGTCCAGCCAGCCGGGTGTGGTGGCACATGCCTTTAATCCCAGCACTCAGGAGGCAGAAGCAGGCAGATCTTTGAGTTTGAGGCCAGCCTGGTCTACAAAGAGAGGCCAGGATAGCCAAGGCTACACAGAGAAACCATGTCTTAAAAAAACAAAAATAACCAAAAACAAAACAAAAAAAGAAAGAAAGAAAGAAAAGAAAGAAAGAAAGAAAGAAAGAAAGAAAGAAAGAAAGAAACAGTCCAGCTGAAGTAGACTTTTGTCAGAAGACACAGTTGATATCATGAAGATGGCATTAGTTTGGCTTGAAGGATAGTACTGTACAACATTATCTTATTTTTGTTTTAAAGTTCAGTTCAAGCTATATACCAAAAAAGGCAGTAAATTAATACTACCTGGGGTACAAACTGTTAAACTGTGGGGCTTTGTAAGTTAATTAAATGTTATTTTAAAAACACAAAGCAGTTGACTTTTTTATTTTACATTACACAACCCAAAGCATGTATTAATATAGATACACTTCTACTTTTGAACAAATGCACAAGGAAAATAGCAAATAGAGAGAAGCCCCAATTCCTGAATAAAGCATCATTAAACTGATGTTTATATGACCCAGAAGAAGTCAACTTAGGGAATTCTCTTTAAACTGTGGTATGGAAGCTACTATATTGTGAGTTTCTAAAACATGTTTTAGTCAGAAGTTGCTCTCTGTCTTCTACATGGATGAACTCTCATTGGATAAATGTACAATGTCCCTATGGCTGGGCAATGTTGCTGTCCTCCTTTTTCCTGGCAGAGAGTCAGGGAGCTACCCTCGTTCAGGAAGAATACTTTGGAGGACACTTTGAAACAAACATGCTTTGACCTAAAGTGGGAGAACCAAGTCCCACCTCCAGAGCATTTTTGAGTAAGCTCAAAAAGCACACAGTGATTTTCCAGTATAATTTATAAACACAGCTTACTTGCTACTCTGAACCACTGAAGATAACAGGTTTTGTTTTCCTGAAATGATCAAAAAATAAAGAGGAAAAAACAAGTGGTATACACAGAGGAGGAGACTTATTGTTCAGTCCTGTTTTGACATTGTCTTCGTTACCCGCACACATATGCAGATGATCTTGTCATTTGTGGATTTACAAGAGACAAAAAGTGTCTCTTCCCTGAGAGTGCTATAAGAAGCAGAAGACTTAATTTTTAAAGATAAATTTTTGATATTTTTAAACTTAATAAAGTGAGACGCAGTCAGCATCCGTTATCTCCGGAGATCAAACAGACAAAAGCATCTTCCCTTTCCAGTCTCTAAATTGTGTTCTTCCCTGGCTAGGCATCCTGTGATCAACTGCTTGGAAACTCTTACTTACAACTAGCTTGAATGTGCATGTGAATGGAGGTAGATGACCTGAAAAACTCAACAAGGACCTTCCTTCATGTAAAAAGATCAACTTGCAGAATAATACAATACTCTGATGTTCCCCACTATTGGCTCTCTTTTATCTTCTGGTCTAACATTAGGCTACACATAGGCAGATAAAAACATCTGTCATTTCCTTATGTCTTTCTTTCTTTCTTTCTTTCTTTCTTTCTTTTTTTCTTTCTTTCTCTTTCTTTCTTCTTTCTCCTTCCTTCCTTGCTTTATTTCTTCTTTTGGAGATTTGTGTTAACCTGATCCAATCTCAGAGTGTCTTGTTGCCCCTCTGTACTATAGAAGGAACATATATTAGAATATCTCCAAATTCTCCATCGTAATCTCCTGCAGAGCATCTTCTATCACTTGTCTTTCATTTCCTCCTCCTTCCTTTGAAATGAACCATGAGGAAAGTAGGGGTCTTTGGCATTAGTTGATCTTAACCACAGAGACCTGAGTTTCAGGTTCCTTATTCTGCATCATTAGTAACTATAAGGTTGGTGTCTATTATTGCCCAACCAGTTTGGGTCTAGATGGGTTATATATTGTAACCTAAATGAATTTTCCTACATCTAGCCTGGTATATCTTATTCTGCCTATTCCTGACCCACAACCAAGAAAAAAATCTCTGGAGTAAATACTGAGATTCACATATCAGTGAAATTGGCCAAATTTCAATGATTAAATACATCTTGAGAGTTTTGAATCATTCTGGATTAAATTTCCAATATTCACCTTAATCATTCCCTCTTGGTCTTTTCCCTCAGATTTATTATGATTTCATTGTACATTTCATAATCTAGATAGGAAGCAGACATGATAAATACAGGGTAGATTTCTCATTCAGATAAGCTTACCAAGTAAACTTTCTAGATTAAGAGAATCAAAATTGGAATTTAAATTCCTGTAATCTACAGGGGAAAATGAACACATAAAACAAAACAGACACAGCAACAAAATAAAACATAAAAGTCCTCAGGAAGCCATGACATCTTTAGCCTGTGTGTATCTCCACAAGAAACTGAAACAAAAGCAAGGGTGTGCAGATCATGATGGGACAGAAGTGGATGTATACAACTGTGGATCTCTTTCAGCTGCTGATACATAGGCACATAGATGCTGCTAGAAAGAGCTACCACTCCACCCTGCAAGACAATCCCACCTCATAAGCAGATGCTTGTTGGCAGCAGCTTGTCTATCACCTGGAAATCTATTCTTTGGCTACCAGTTAAGATCTGTGCTTTCACAAAATAGGCCTTTTTTGCTGCAAATGCACCCAAGCTTCTCAAGTCTTGTCATCTCAAAGTGTCAGCTCCCTTTGTGGTTTGTGCAGTGTTGTAGGCACATGACTACTAAAATTGCAAGTCCCTTTAGAAGACAGTAAAAGTATCATTAAAAACAATTAATTCAACAAAAAATAAAACAGTTTATTGCAGAGGTCTGATAGTTTTCTTAGTCTGATATTAGAAATTCATTGGCCTTATCACATGAGAGTAAAGCTCATCCGGATCTCCTATTTTTTAAATTACATTATGTATTCAGAGAAAAGAAAAATGGTTCAGGGTGGGCATTAGAAAAAGGATTCGGCTTTGGGACTTAATGCCAGTGATGCATGAAAGTCCTACAGTGTTGTGACCCTTGACGATGCTGTATGACTGGGAAGTTTTACAGGTAACACAAATTATGTTTATGTATCTCGTGGTTGTATTAGCCAAGATAATGGTGAGTTCACATGGTTGTTGTTATTTTGAAGATGTTGCTAATAAAGATAGTGACCAAGTCACGTGGCTATGGCCATATTGATGTCATTACTAGCTTAGATGGCAACTAAGTCACACAGTTGCTTCTGTTTTGATTAGGTCGCCCAACAAATGAGGACAAAGTCATGGTTATTTTCTGCCTGTGGTGAGCTCAACTTCATGATAAAACAATCCCATTTCCTATCATAATACTAGTCCCTGTCATCGCTACAGATCTCATAGATTAAATGGTTACAACAACAATGCTCACATGTAAGGTTGGCATGAATATAGCTAGAGAAAACTTTTTCTGTTAAATTGTTTCAATATATCACAGCAAAGAAAAACAAGGAATTCGGTGGTCCTAAAGCAAAGAAGGGGAGCCCATATGTCTTAGCAGAATCTGTGATTTTGAACAACAAATGATGGAGTCTTGATCTCATTTGGCTCTCCTAAGCATCTATGTTGTTGCTGGAAATCATGAAATAGAGTGAATGTGATGTGTCTAGTACCCATAGGTGGTGGTATTGCCTTGGGAGTAGATGGAGGAATTGGCAGAGAAAATTATTTTGGTACAATTTTTTCTGACCTGAAAACTGGTGTGGACTGTGGTGAGACAGATCTGTGATCCTGTGTGTGGCTAGAAACTTAAGTACCCCCAAAAACCTCCTGATTAGAAAGAGTTAATATTGACTAAAAACATTGGCAGCCTGTGGTGATGCTTTTAACTGGGTAGAAAATCACCTGGCAAGATACAATGCCATCTTGCTCTAGAACCTAATCAAACCAAACCAAACCAGACTGTTTTCCTGCTTTCCCCCAAATCTGACCCAATTTCCCATGTGTTCAAAGGAAATCCTGTGGGAGTGGAAATAAGGGAGATTCCTTCTCCCAAAGAGAGCAGACAGAGACCTCAACATAGCATCATTTACCTTTTCATCACACAGATCAGTCAGGGAGAGATGGAGAGTAAAAGTGCAGAAGTTACCACAAGTTCTGTTCCCTCCAACTTTTACCCAAAGATTGTCTATCATTTACATAAAACTCATAATTTGAGACTGTCTTTCTTAAAAAGAACAGTATATTTAAACAATTTACAAATCCATTAAACTGATGAAATGAGGAATAAAGTTAATATTTGAATAATTTTCTTTCTAACTGCATTTAATTCACCAACTACAAACTTCAGACACTGGCCTGGAGGTTTCCATGTATCTTTTCAGATCAAAGTTTCATGATTTTTTTCTTCCTGAGTAGCTATTGTGTATTACAGAAAACTACCACTTCATACAGAACTCTCTCTGAATACGAATCTGAATTTTGACAAATTGAAAGAACATCTCTAAAAAAAGAATCAATAAAATAAGACATTTAATCAACTTAATAGTATAGTCTGATGCTACTGATTTTTGCTTCTTGCCTCTTTTTAGTATTTAACAAGTGTCAGGAAAGATCACAATTAAATCACAGATGCCCATCGCTTAATGTTAACTTCAGCTGCTAACTTTGTAAATTTAGACACAGCAAGAAAATGACACATTCTTTCCTTGTGATTCATGTGTTAAGTAGAAGTAGAATTTTTATGAGGAATAATAAGGCATTCCCAGTAGAAATTCTTTCCACTTATTATAGCTTAAGTGAATAAACAGATTGAATTTATTTCTTCTCTTACTGATAAGAGTTCTTTCCAGAATTTTTCATGAATGAAATTTATTGCTACATTATCAAAATTAGCACAATGCTCACACCCAAAATTTGGCACATTAGGAGTAAGCTTCGGAACTTTTAAATGTTTTTTGGTGGTAGCAAACTCTGTTCTAATTATTTGTCTCCCATGCCTGGCACTGTGATTTTCCTTTGTCGTTCAGGTCTTCTGGAAATAGTTCTCTTCTACTACGTAGGGTACATCCATTTGAATTCCCTTAAAAATAACTTGAAATTCATTTACTAACTATTGAGTTTCCAGAAGGTAATTTCATGCATCCCTGTTCTTTAGTAACACATTTCTTACCCATTTTGTCCCCCTATCTCCTCATCCACATGCCCTATCTTAAAATTGCAATTGTCTGTATAACTATTTCTCATTTTTAAAATTGCTTGTGTTCCATTGTCTTTTATAATTATATTTCTTTTAAAATATATTTTATTGATTTATTCATATTACATCTTAATTGTTATCCTATCCTTTTATCCTCCCATTCCTTCCTCCCTCCCATTTTGCCCTTACTCCCCTCTCCTATGGCTGTGACTGAGGGGGACATCCTCCCCGTGTATATGCTTATAGGGTATCAAGTCTCTTCTTGGTAGCCTGGTATCCTTCTATAATTATATTTCTTAGTTGGATTAAGAGTAGGCTGTCATATGTCTTTTTAATATAGCCACTCTTTAGGTTAAATTTCTTTCTCATCACATAATCCACCATCTCTATCTTCCAATGTCACTTCTTGCTTACATTTTTCTTCTTCTGGTATTCAATACTCTACTTTCATTTACCAATATCATCTTTTAAGCAATGCATGCCACATTCAGTGCTCCTTCCTAATTCCCCCCTTCCTGATTTCCCAGCCTCTTGAGCTATAAATTAAACACATAAATTAAAGCTAGGCCCACAAATGAGACATAACTATAGCACAAAAGACCCTAGACAGCCAAAAAAAAAAATCCCACACAATAAAACACAACTAAAGGCATCACCATCTTTGATTTTAAGTGATAATATAATAGTAAAATGGTACTATTTGGAAAATGGTCCACAATGGTTCTGAAATTAGAACAAACACAGTGACCAATGGAAGATAATTGACTTGTATACAAGTCCCGACTTCCTAGAAGTACACACTGGAGAAAAGATAGCATCTTCAACGAGTGGTGTTGGCAAAACAGAATAATCATATGTAGAATAATGAAAAAGGATCCTTATTACATGCTATACATAAAACTTAACTCCAAGTCCGTCGAGGTCTTTTACATGAGAGCCAACTTCCTGAAACTTCTAGAAGAAAAATTGAGTATGACTCAACTTCTAGCACAAGTAAGGACTTTTCTCAATAGGAATCTAATAACACAGGGAACTAGACCAACAATGGAGAAGTCAACTCTCATCAAACTCAAAAGCTTCTGTAGTCTAGAGTTGTGGTCTTTTTTTCATGCACTCTCTCCACCCTCAACAGACTGGGGTATAATGGTACAGAGCTAGTACTGAGCATAGTAGAGAGCTCTATGAGGGCAAACAGAAGCTGTCTATGAATCAGTAGGTAATCCAGGATGAATCTTCTTACAGTCTAAGGACAGAATTATAGCTGGAAACACAGAAAGTACCACCTGGAAGGCAAAGCTGCCAACTCCAATAACGAACCAGCCATAGCTTTCAGTTGTTACAGGAAGCATGTATCAAAACTGCTTTCACTAGAAAATGTGGAGAGGCAGCTTTCATTGCACCCCAGTGTGAAATGATTCCAATTGAATGACTGTGCCAAAGAATCTGACTGGTTCTTAAATCTTGGTGTTAGAGAAGGCTGTAAGTTTTATGTACTGGAAGTGGAGATGTTCTGTATGGAAGATGCCACTAATGATCCACAGTGGGCTGAGGAGCATGACTCATTCTGTCCAATATTTTTTAAATACTCTAGAAATCTTGACTGAGTCAGAACTGCACATTGTTTGATATGAAGATTAAATTGGTTGTTGAAATAACTACAAAGGATATTGTTTTTGCTGAAGTTGTTCATTGATTCCTCTAGACTCTGCTTGATCTGAGCTAGAAGAAGGGCAGTCTTCTCATGGCCTCTGAGAAGTGACACTGGAAGGGCTCCAGATGAGAAAGTCAAACTTTGACTGGGTTGCAGATAAAATTGCTTTTGTAAGAGATCAGTGTACCGTCACAATATTAATGAGTTTAACTTCTGATCTTGGTCACTGTGAAAAAAATCAGTATGTCCTGATAAATTTTGGAACCCCATGAAACCTTGGAAACCTTAGCAACATGTTCCCCTAAAAAAAAAAAAAAACAGATGAAACCTTGAAGATTAAACAGAGCATGAAAAGCATGCCATACCTACTATATTTATGTCAGAGGCATCCAGGAGCCGTCATTAGGGTTCCAAGATGCCTGGCAGTTCTGCGTAGTCACTTATTCCAGACTGAGGGGCTCAGTATGTGTGGTCATCTTTTCAACTACCCTGTGGTCATGACTGGTCAATCATGCTTCCTCCAGAATGATTTTTTTAGTTTCCTGCTTATATATTTGGATTAGATAACTATTTGGTATGGGCCAAACAGCAAGCAAACAACTTGAACAGGTAGATACCCTTAAAGCAAGCCTGCAACACAACCAGAGAACAAAATTTGTATGAAATTAATTTTTAGGGAGTGCTGGAGAGATGGCTCAGAGGTTAAGAGCATCGGCTGCTCTTCCAAAGATCCTGAGTTCAATTCCCAGCAACCACATGGTGGCTCAAAACCATCTATATGAGATCAGATGCCCTCTTCTGGCCTATTGGCTCACATGGAAGCCAATATTATATAAGTAATAGATAAATAAATAAATAAATGTTTTTTAAAAGAAATTAATTTTTAATTTTTAGGAAAAAAACTAAATATTCATGGTTAGAATATAAAAACAAATCAAGCAAGATGATTTTCTGTCAGAGAACACAAATTGACTTTACAACACGCAAATAACTTCTGCAGCTTTATGGATTGATAGACTTTCTGTTGGTATTTTTTGTTATTATATTTGAGCTCTACAAGCTGATGTGTGCCTATAATTCTAGTACGGCAGAGTCAGAAAGAGCAGGGTCATATTAAGTTCAAGGCTGATCTGGATCATGTAATGAGAACCTGGATCAAAACTAAGCAAAATAAAACAAAAACAAAAATAACAAAGAAAAGAAAAAGCCAACCTTTATAGTAGTAAAAGTAGTATGACTCTGTTACATTATGTCTCATACCCTGTATGGTCACACCATTTATGAGGCTGGAGGGATGCCTCAGCAGTTTAAAGTTCATACTTCTCTCTTACAGAGGACTCATGATGTGGGGCTCTAACTCCAGATTCCAAAACCTCCTGCTTCCTTAAGCACCTGTACTCACATGCAAATACACAGACATGGACACACCATTAAACATATAGTGTAAAATACTACTACTACTAATGATAATAAAACTTTTGTTTGAAAAGAATTTTCATTTCTAAATGTTAATAATGATGTGTTATGAAACTGTATTTATTGTTTGATCTTCAATAGTTCAAGTTTTGAAAAATCAAAATGCTTACATCACACATGGTAAGAACAATGTATTCCTCTCACCACGTGGTCTGTAGATTTAAATTCCTTATCTAAGAAAATACATGATTAGATAGATGTCTCAAAAATATTAAAAGGGAAACTGTTATGCAAAGAGCACCATGAATTGAGTGAAAAGGCAGCCTATAAGAAGGTTTTAAAAATTGAAATAGGGCAAAAATCTAGTGTAAACAAAAAACTCAAAAAGAAACTAAATATCAGGCAGATACATAATTGAGCTAACTAAACAATGATTCAGGAACTGAATAGCATTGTGCTTTCGAAAGAAAAGTGTGAGTTGCTAGGAAATACATTTACAAGTGTTCAAAATTCCCAATAATAATGGAACTAAATTAAAACTACTTTAAGTTTTCATAGTAAAGTCAGAATGTAGTGTAGATGTTCTCCCAAAGATTAAACTAGGTCTTCCATATAACCCAGTTGCCCCATGCTCAACATATGTCTAAGAAAACAGTTATTTTTTAATGCATGTTTATAGCATATCTATTCAGAATATCCCAGTAAGTATTGAACACAGTCTAGATGTCCATAAGCTAATGTATAGATAATAAAAATATGATACATATTTACGAACCAGTTTTCTCCATCATATTTTTATTTAAAGTTTATCTATAATATTTATAGGTATATGGATAAAAATGAATAAATAACTGAGTGAGGTAATCCAGACACAGAAAATCCTCCAAGGTTTCTGTCTTCTGTGAAGATTATTTTTAGAACTTCTTTTGAAATAATCACCAAGGTCAGAAGGTTACTAAAGGTCCAGGGGGTGGGGGTTTCCAAGGAAGGGGAGATACAACATTCCTTTTTTTTTTTTTTTTATCTTTTGAGAAATTTTCTGCTCCGTTAGTGCATTTATTGATTAGAGCATTAGACTTTGGTTTCACTTTTAGTTTTCTCAGTTTATTTAGCTTCTAGATGTTAATTTTCTGTCAGATGTTTAACTGGCAATGATTTTAATACATTTTGTAGGCTGTATCTTTGTGTGGGATTAATTGTTCGTTTGCTCTGCTATACAGAATCTTTTTAATTTAGAAAGTCCCACTTGTAAATTAGTATTGCTTTTGAGCAGGTAGAATCCTGTTTAGAAAGTCCTGGCCTGTGCTTCTTTCCCTAAGTATCCCTCACATTCTTTCAATGTCTCAAAACTTACTTCAGGGTGTTTGTTAAAATTGGAGCTGGTTTTTGTGCATGATGAGAGTTTACTTAATTTGACTCTAATAGTGAAAACCTAGTTTTCTTTCAATTTTGTAGGTTACATGATTTTAAAAAGTATTAACTCTTCTTATTCCTCCAACTTACTAAAACATAATTATTGAGGGGTGCAATAATGATTGTCTTTCATTTCATAGGCTAACTTTCTGTAACTCTTTTCATCTGAGTTCTTACTAATTTGCTTCTGTCTTTGGTTGAATATATATAGATATAGATATACATACATACATATATATATATACACACACACATATATATAATGTACATTTTTAAAAAGAGCTCTTTGTTTAATTCTTTGTCCTGTTTTTTTTTTCATTTTATTTCCATATCAATGGCTTTCCTGCTTTTCATTATTAATTTTTAAATTTGCATCATATATTTAACTTTTTCTTCAGTCTTAAGAAATCCTTCAAAAATATTTTAAAGAGCTATGGATGACTGACTGTTCAGGCAACACTATTTCTCAGTTAATTTTTAAATTAAATTTTGAAGCTGCTAACTTGTACTTCCTGTTCACTCTGGTAATTAATTTTACTCCTTCTCAAGTCTCTGATGGGGTTGAAGACCAAATAGTTGAGTTCATGATTAAGCCTAGTTGTTTAGGGCTTAAGATATTTTTAGGTCTAGATTGATATGTTGAGTTCATAGACATAGAATATTATGATAGATCAGAGTTTTAGACTCACCGAGATAGGAACATGTTTTCTTCAAGGCTGCCAAATTCAAATAGCTAAAACACTATGAATGCAACACCAATGTTATTCCTGAATGTTCTGTGGTTCTTCTTGTTGTGTGTAATTTATGTTCTATACATGTAGTAAGCTAAATGTATATGTAAAAAATAAAAGATTAATTAAAATAAAAATAATTTTAAAAAGAAGTCTTCCATGTGCTTCTGTACAACTAGTTTAGTGGAAATGAGTGCCTTTAGTCATTTTAACACAGAGAATATTGTATTCTTAATATTCAATTAGGATAGTTTGGCTGGATGTGTGGTTTGGAACTATAAATACATTATTTCCAATTATCTTGTTCTTCTACTTCATTTTAAATATAAAAAAATTTGAAGATGTTTTCTTCAAGGTAGCCAAATATAAATAGCCAAAACACTATGAATTTACTATTTATATAACTCCTGATTGTGGTTTTTTTTGGGGGGGGTTATTCTTGCTGTATGTAGTTTATTGTATGTATATGTAATAATATATATGTATATGAAAAAAGAAAAACAATTAAATAAATAATTAAATATTAAGAATCTCCTTGACATACAGCAACAGCGGGATATCTGACAGCAGTCTCACTGAAGATCCAGTAATGATAGTGTAGGCCTCCAACCAGACCCATGACTCATAGCAATGAACATTTGAAAGTAAACGTATGTCAACAAAAAACTATACTGCGTGATACACTACAGCTTCTATGACAAGATTTTTTTGTTTGTCTGTTTTATTTTACTGAGGAGAGGAAAGGGATTTTGGTACATTCAATAAAAGTAAAAATAAATACAAAATAAAAATTTTTATAGAAATATTTTTGAGAATACTCTATATGCATGCATACTCATATGTCTTCTATACTGTCTCCCCACCAACTTTCCTCATGTTCTAACCTTCCCCCAAATTAATGTCCTCTTTTTTGTTTAATTACTATTCTCAAATACATGTGCATATGTACATACAATACAGCCTGCCGAGCCTACTTAGTGTTGCTTTTTAAGGCTGGTCATTTTGGATTGAAAAACCTATCAGAACGCTTGCTTCTGGGAAATATTGATCCTGCTTTCAACAGGCATTGTCTGTAGTTTATCATTTTAAAGAAAAAATAATTGTTATAAAACAGAACAAAATAAAACTCATTGCCCTCATGGCTACTCTAATTAATGTAGGCAAGCATTAAAGAATAATATGAACAGTTAACACGCTGGACCTGTAATCCCAGCACTTGCTGAGTCAGAGGCCGGCGTATCTCTGTGAGCTTGAGGCCAGCTTGGCTTATAAAGTGGGTCTAGGACAGCAAAAGCTACGCAGAGGGACGAGAGAAGGGAGAAGCCATCTTAATCGTGATGGATATTCAAAGGTCATTAAAGAGATTTTGCTTATCTCTCTATTCAGATCATTAAGTTTATCATCAATAGTATGAGAAAAATCTGACATATTAAACCAACACATCCCAAGAGGTTGTTGACCACCAAGATTATGCATGAGCAAACGTAATAATAACTATATTTTGTAATATGTATCTTGTAATAACTATAATAACTCTATTTTGTAAAACTGTGGTGTGCAATTCACTCATCTATTAATGAATTTCTGCTAATATTCTTGCTGTAACATTAGTAGTTTTACTAATCATATAAGCCATTTTTGAAATTTGTCTTTGTATTTCAGTAGTTGTTCCTGGGATTAGACTATGAAAAAACAGAGGAAAAAAAAATGAAACCGAAGCAAACAAACAAACAAATCTTAGAGTGGCAAAACAACCTCCCACTATCTATTTCAGCTGGACTCTGGGCTAAGAGCTGTGAGCTGTATGGAAGAGTTGGAGGATGGAGTTGGGGGATGGGGAGGTGGGGGATGGGGAAGTGGTTTGTCAGGAGCTCCACAAGGAGACTATCAAGGCTGGTGGATATGGACCCAGGGGGACCTGCACAAACTAATGAACCACCTAAGGACATTGAAAGCAAAGGACCTAGACCCCCTGTTCAGATGTAGACAGTGGACACCTCATTCCCCACATGGGGAAGTGGGTAATAGCAGAGACTGCCTCTGACATGAACTGTGGTACCCTTCAATTTGATCATTAGAATTGATCACTGCCCCTTGTCAGATAGGCTCTGTGGGAACACAGGGAAAGGGGATGCAGGCTATCCAGATGACACCTGATAGGCTGTGGTCAGATGGGTAGGGAGGAGGACTCCACCTGTCAGAAGTATAGGACTAATTCTTGGCAATACCCAGAGTACCTCAGAGAAGATAATGAGCATCAAAGAACCTCTTTATGGAGATGGCTTCAAATGTGACAAACCAGCCATTGGGCAAAGTGTCCTCATTTATGCCACAGACATAATTCTGCCTAAAAATGGGAGAGCTTGGATGCAGGGAGTTGATGGCCAAACTCTTCCAAGACAGGATCCTCAAGTCCTCAGTAGCTCCTGCCTTGCAAATATGTCTGTCAAATATATTGAGACCGAAGGCTGAATTGATTTTCCAACATTATAGAGAGTCTTGGGTGACTGTTCGTGAAGCAAAATGTCTCTGTCATTTTTTTTTTTCAGTTTGGAAGCTGCTAACCTGCACTTCTGATAAATTGAGGTAATTAAGTTTTATTCCTTCCCAAGTTTCTGATGTAGTTGAAGACCAGAGAGTTTAGTCTTACAATTAAACGTGGGTGTCTAGGTGTTAAGATGTTTTTAGGTCTAGATAGAGGGTTTAAGTTGGTAGAGATGCATTGTGGTAGATATTGATTTATATTCAGAGTTGTAGATTCACCAAGATAGGAAAGATGTTTTCTTCAAGTTTGCTGAATACAAATAGCCAAATCATTGTGAATGTAACATTTTTATAATTCCTGATTGTTTCATGGTTCTTCTTGCCATATGTAGTTTATTCTATTCATGTGTAATAGTATAAATGTATATGTAAAGAAGAAATATAATTTAAAAAAATGAAAAACATTCCCAGCTTGAATTTTCTTGATGTGAATACAAAGTATCTTTGTGTTTATGTCTTATAAAATGAGAAACAACTGAAGAAAACATGGTAAAAATAACTAAAAAGTGTTGAAACAACTTATTGAAATTATTTGTGATTTTTATTGTGTTGGTAGAAATTATCTATAGCGACTAATTGAATTAATAAGATAATTTTTCTTTGACAAATTTTATTTCACTACACTCAAACACTCAAAATACACAGTGTCTCTTTTTCTTAGAGAAAATATCTTGTTTTAGTTGTGTCGGTGCCCTAAATACTATGCCAATTTTCCATGATCTCATGAAAGCATGCGTGAATATTCATTGGCTGATCTTTAGTTAGAACCATAGCATTCACTGACAATATAAATGTTTTCCAATTAAACTGCAGTGTGAGTTATAGAACAAGAGCCTTTCTTTTGCATGTTCTGTGGTCGACGAAGAAAAGTACGCTGTTCTGCTGAAGGAAGTGATAACTGTTAGGAGAAGAAAGCAGGCATTAACTCATTTATGTTTATGTGTCAGGATATATCTTCTTTGCCTAAGTATATTGATCTTCAAAATTTTGAAAATTGTATCTTGAATCTATGCCTATGAACTACAGATTCCTTCATCAGTACAACAGAAGGGGGCTACATATGAGTTCACATTTACTTTGACACTAAACTCTCCTTGGAGGAAAATGTGCATGTGGACCTTCGTGAGAGACCTACTTATTACAAAGCCATTGACAATTTAATGTTTTTCTTATTCTTTTGTAAAGGTAAAAGACAAAATCCATTCCATGACTTATAGTCCAGGACATTGGGTGGCAAAAAATTAAAGATAGAATTAAATAAAATGGTTTTAATGGGGCGGTTTTGGTGGGAAAGAATTAGTATAAAAGGTTTCTTTAAACTGACATTTGATTTAAGACATAGTTTGTTGTAACTAGTGTAGGTTATTTTCAAAGTAATCTTTTTAGGAAGTAAGACCATATTATCACTACACATCAATATACAAGGTGGATAAACTGAATATTTAATTTATATTACCTAGAACTTGAAATTTTAAAAAGGCAGTGTATAAATTCATCAATATAATTTTAGCATGATACAATGTATACATATTTTAAACATTATACTGTACAAAATTTACCTACACAATTTCTTACTTTTTTGAAAAGAAATAAGACAAAAGAGGAATACGCATTGAGATATTATAAGACTTTGTTTTCTATGAAGCCAACAGAAGAATTAGTGTCACAGATGCAAAATTGAGGTTATGAGGAGCTACAGAGAAGAAGAAGGGAGAAGACCATGGAGCAGAGTTTGTTTGAAGTGATAGAAATTTGAGTATAACAGTGATGACCTTTACACTGATCCACACTATTTTGGATATAGTAAAGCATCATGAGTTTATTCATATATTTACAAATGTTAACATATTAGGTATTATGTTATCGTAAAGTATTTGGCCAAGTCTCTGTGAGTTCCTGTGTGCACCAGGCCTGTTGTGTATGGAAGTCTTGTTTCTTCCATCTTCACTTACTCATACAATCTTTCTTCCTCTTCTTCCCCCATATAGGACTGTTTTAATATTTCTCACTCTCTTCATATTGTCCAGTTGTGGGTCTCTGTACTGTATCCCATCTATTGCTTCTCTGATCTATAAGTAAAACAGAACACTGTAAGGAATCACTATTTCTACATTTCTTTAGCAGAACAGTAGTATTTGGTATTCTTCTATGTCTATGGCCTACCTGGTCTCAGGTTCTTGGCAACCAAAGTAGGTGTGGCCCTGGTTTTTATCTCATGTAAGGATCTTAATTCCAATCACGTGGTTGATTACTTTCACAACCATTGTGCCACCATTACACCGATGTAAGTTCCAGTAAGGTTGCTATTGTATGTAAAATGGATTTTAGCTGGGTTTGCATTTACCTTTCTCCCCTGCTAGTGTCCAGGTACCTTCCAGTACCATGAGTACTCTAGGTAGGTGAAGACTCTAGTTAGGCACCAGCTCAACTAACCCACATTCAATGAGACATGTAGGTGTTGTCTTCAACAACAGGAACTTAATATTAGTTTGTGGACTATAATCAATATCTGTGACAAAAGACTTGGTTTTAGAGGGTTTTCATGACACAACTATGGTTATCAACTTTGTTAGACAGAAACCCAATCCCAGAACTAGAAGCTTCATTTCTTGGCAAGAACTGCATAGTTGGGTTATTTGATGATTCCATATATAGAGAGAGTGTGTGTGTATAGATGTATATATATATATATATATATATATATATATATATATATATATATACACACACACACACACACACACACACACAAACATACAGACATATATACATATAGGTACATAGATAGATATATGGAGATATAGAGATCTCCTATATTATTTTTCCATAAGACACTCAAATGGTCCTTAATCTTAGCCATTTTTCCTCACATTTCCTTTCTTAATACATTTCCCCCCCACTCTATTTTTATCCTTCTATTTCATTCCTCCCATGCTTTCATTCATAGCTACCTAATCTATTATTCCTTCTTAGAGATATTCCCAGCCAAATCTATTACCTTATATCTAACCTTGTGATTACACAGAATGTAGACCACTTATGGAGGACTTAAGAGTTAACATCTACATACATTCTATATTTGCTTCTTGAGTTTTGGGTTACCTCACTCAGGAAGATTTCTCTAGCCCATCCATTTACCCATGGGATTCATAATTTTAAACTTTTAACAGCTGAGTAATATTCTATTGTGTAAATGTACCACATTTTGTAATCTATTTTTCTATGATAGACATCTAACCTGTTTCAAATTTGAGGCTATTATGAAAAAACCAGTAATGAACACGGTTTTCTATACTGTATCTATACTACTGTTTCTATAGTAGGACAGAGAGTCCTTTGATTATATTCCCAAAAGCAATACTGTTAGATTTTGAGGTAGTTCTGTTCCTACCTTTCTAAGGAACTGCTCAATTGATTTCCACCATGGATGTAATTGGCACTCCCAGCAGTGATGGATAACTAATTCCCTTACCCCACATCCTCACCAGCAGGGGCTGAAGTTTGTTTTACTGATCTTGGACACTTTGATAGTATAAAATGGAATGTCAAAGTAGTTTTGATTTGCATTTTATGGATGACTAAAGATGTTGAACTTTTTAAAGTGTTTCTTAACTACTTAAGTTTCATCTTATGTGGAATCTCTGTTTAAACCTGTACTTCACTTTTTTAATTTTTTCTTTTCTTTATAGAGAGGGTTTTTTTTTTTACTTCTTATATTCTTTAGTCATCCCCTATTGTATATGTAATTAATAAATTTTTTCTCAATATGTAGGCTTCTACTTTGTCCAAAAGATAGTGTCCTTTACCATACAGAAGCTTTTTAATTTCATGAGGTCTCATCTATTAATTGTTGTACTTAGTAGGTGTGTTCTGTTCAGAAAGTCTTTTCCTGGACCAATAAACTCTATAGTATTCCTTACTTTCCTTTCTATCAGAACCAGGGTACCTTGCCTTATGTTGAGGTACTTGATCCATTTGGAACTAAGTTTTGTGTACTGTTATAAATATATATCTATTTCCATTCTTCTACGTGTAGCCATCCAGTTTGACCCTTTGTTAAAGATGGTGAGAGAATGAGCTTTTAAAGATTGACACTTCATAAGTTGAATTTTTTTTTTATTGTCATGACTATAGAAAAAGGTAAATTTAGTCTAAGGAATGAGCAGTATATAAATCTCTCCTTCTTTTACGGATTCTGTTATTCAATTAGAATTTCACTTGAAACACATTGAAAAGTAATCAAAGGTTTATAAAGAAGGGAGTTACTTGCATTTATTAATCTAAAATTTATAGGGGCTGGAGAATGTGTCAGTACCCAAGTTTGATTCTCAATATCCATATCCAGTAACTTATAACAGGCTTAATGCCTGTTCCAACTTCCATTTATGGCCTGCCAGGGCACCTGCACACACATATGTACACGCGCAAACACACACCGTGCACAAAAAAAAAATAAAAAAAAATAAAGATACAAATAAAATCACAAAAATAGCTTATAGGGTTTAAAAGATTATTAACTGGGAGATGATTTATGAAGTTATTTTAATAATTAAAGTCTGAGCCAAGCTGGTCAGAACTGACGCGGTTGAAGTAACGATAGCAATGTACAAAGAGATTAAACCCCTTTCATATGCAAATTAAATGGATTTATGTGGAATTTAGAAAATGATTATCAGTGTCTGATACCTCAGTGATACCTCACCTGGTATGGCAGACATGAAATTAGGACTGAGACTGAAAGACTAGCCATTCCTTAAGGATCTTTAGGAGATTTAATTTTCATGAACTGTTTTAAAAATCCTTTATAGTAAACATGATCACCAAAACAAAATTTGAGAGATGGAAAGAGGGTGGGGCACAGAGCTTTGAGCAACTCATCTTTAGTTAAGCAGAGAACCCTGAAGGAAAATGAGAAGAAACTGAAGAATAAAAAGGGAGAATTTAGAAAGTGGTGGGCCATTGTGACATAACAGTTCAGAGGTCATGATGGAAAATGATGAAAGGCAAACATGAAACAGTGAAAAATGGAAGCTGAAGAACTGTACTCCAACAGCAGCAGTGGCACCCAATAAACACAGGACCTCAACAACCGTCGGAGGATGATAGTGTGCTTGTTACTCTAGAGCTGTGTGGTCTTAAGCTATTGCAGCCCCAGCTTGGAGAAGATGCGTTCCTCTGCTGTGGCTCCCAACAAAACACAGAGAACGGTGGGTTGAACTGTTGTTCTCCTTGCAAGCTGAATTCGGGCAGGTGCCAAGGGACACAATACTAATTCCTTTAATTTTCCTGACAGCCCTTTTCAAAGGCCAATATAATAATTTGAAATTTTCTCGAGCTTTTTCACTGAAGTACACGCAGTTTAGAAAGGGCATTTTATGAAAACTTCGACTTCACTGTAGGAACCCATGCCAAATTCTGCCATGTCAGAAATCCTGTGCTTAGGCTGTATGCTGTGACCTTTGAGTTGCTGACCTTTACCTCACCACGAGGTCTTGTGTTCTGGGCTATCCTTGGACTGTTTACCTTTGAAAGATGTAGAGAAGTCTCAACTTGGAACCACCCAGAGGATCTAGGAAGTTCTTACAAGGAACTACTCAGAGAACTAGGAAGTTCTGCAGGGATCGATTTAGGCTATTGCATTCTTGCCCGGGGGCTAGGGTGAGTGAGATAAGAATAGATCCTATTGACCTTGCCCTATATATGTTCCTGAGAGTCGGCAATAAAGTGAATCTTGATCAGAAATTTCCTGACTTGATTCGTTATTTCTCGCGTCTCTGTATCCTACTTTCAATCCCCACTCCCTCTTTCAGGTGAACCCTGATTCAATTTTTCCCGCGGGCTGGGACCCGACACTTCACAGTGCTTGGTCCTCAACATGTCTGCTGAATGAAACATGGAAGTTTAGGATGGGGGCACATGACCTTTACTTTTAACACTATTGAGCACATACAAATACATGAATGATATATTTAAGAAACTTCTATATAAGCCAAATGTTCCACAAGTTTTGAAGTTGTTTGTTAGATGTACCTAAATGGAAATACTTAGATGGACAGCAAAGTAACTTGAAGAGATTTTAAAGAGCTGGACATATGTGTAAATGTCTTGAGGAAGGATTTTATGCTCATTTCATATAATTCTGTGCTAATATTATACTATCGTTTTTTGGTGCTTAATTCATCATTAATTCATACTATGATATAGTTTCTTTTCTTAAATGGATTAATGGAGTTTGCTAAAATTAAAATGTTATTGTTCTTCTTGTTGTTTTAATGAAAGACATCAACAAGACAATAAAGGTAAATATGTATCACACACAGAATCAATCAGGAGTAAAGACAGGTGAGTAATGACTCAAGACTCAGTCCTGGAATTATTAACGTATATGGTCCTTAATGACTTTGAAAGCAATATTGATGTGGTTTTATACTGGTCTTCCAATGTTAAGCATGTTTTTAATTTGTTAGCATATTTTTCCAAAATACATACTTCTTCCTATTTGAGGTTGTGAAAATACTAAACTGCCATTAAGCGATGTTTTAGTCAACACAGCACTTTTGATAGATGAAAGCAGTATTTGTTAAACTCCAGTACTGGCAACCAAGTACAGGTTTGTGATGGGATATAACCAGCATGAGTGCTGTTTAGTATAAACAGTATAAAATAAAGTTGAAGGATGAAATGTCTCAGCCTACAGTTGCCATGGTTAGATATTACATTATTTTACTGAGTAAATTTCAGTGACAAATTATATATATATATACACACACACACACACTTCACTGTACTATGCTTAATTTATTTATTAGAGAATGATTTTTTAACAAAAAGAAAAATTTCCACTTATTTTACATAATGGGTCATATAGTTTTGTGAAGATGGTGAAAACATAGAGCATCTTTTGTGTCTGAGAGAACTTGTGACTATGGCCCTATAGATAAGTAGATGATAAAACAATGCAAGTTGCGAATAGGAAAGCTCTGGGGTGTAGGTGTTTTTTAGGTAATTTGATATCTGTGAGCTCAGGGAGAAAAAAATAACTGTCAGTTTACACAGCTCTCCAAACACCATCTTAATTAGAAGTAAATTTGTTACACTAATAATGAGACTGGCATGTGGCAAAACCGTGTTTTCTTCTTAATTGCTTGTTTTTCCCTTTAATTGGATTTTGAATTTGTTTAGTAATACAAGAAACATATTTCAAATGTGGAACACTTGAGAGTATACATAACTGGCATTTTGTACAGCAACAAACAAAATGAGGATGCTGGCATTTCAAAATGAGAATTGAGTTAATCAAATTCATAGGTAAAGTAAGTAGCTGATTCTAACCACACATGCTCCCTTGGGCCCTCTTTGTTACTTTGTTTCTTTGAGTCTGTGATCTATACTATGGTTATCTTGTATTATATGGATAATACCAATTTATATATGATAACCTATCTTGTGTGTCTTCCTGGATCTGGGTTATCACTGTGTGATCTAAGCTTTAATAATGTTTCTTTTATGAATGTGGGTGTTCCTGAATTTGGGGCAGAGATGTTTAAGTTTCAGACATCTTCTTGGTATATTTTTCTTTTGATGAATATGAAGTGTCCTTCTCCATCTATTTTTATTAGTTTTTGGTTAAAATTTGTCATTTTTGATACTAAGATTGATAATCCAGCTTTCTTCTTGGGTCTGTTGGCTTGAAATTTGGTTTTCCAGCCCTTTACTCTAAGGTAATGTTTATCTTTATTGCTAAGGTGTGTTTCTTGTATGCAACAGAATGATGGACCCTGTTTTTGCATTTGTATTACTAGTCTGAGTCTCTTTATTGGGCAGTGGAGGTTTTGATAGATATTAATGATCATCCGTTGTTGGTTCCTGTTTTGTTTGGTTTGGTTAGGTTTGGTTTGGTTGGCAGTGGTAGAGTGAGTACATGTGTGGGCTTCCTTTCTTTTAACTATTTTGGGTTATTTATTTATTTTTCCTAAGTAAAGTTATCCTCCTTGGGTTTGGGTTTTCATTCTAGTATCTTCTGTAGGTCTGGATTTGTGGCTAGGTACTGATTAAACTCTTTTGATTGTGTGTGTGTGTGTGTGTGTGTGTGTGTGTGTGTGTGTGTGTGTGTGTGTAATATCTTGTTTTCTCCATCTATGATGAATTAAAATGTTGCTGGGTATAGTAGTCTAGGTTGACATCAGTGGTCTCTTAGTGTCTATATGACATCCACCCGGGCCCTTCTGGCTTTCATTGTCCAATTGAGAAGTCAGGTACAATTCTGATAGGTTTGCCTTCATATTGACTTGGTCTTTTTCTCTTGAATCTTTTAATATTCTTCCTTTGTTCTGTGTGTTTAGTGTGTTAATTATCATGTGGCAGGAGGATTTACTTTTCTGATCCAATGTATTTGGAGTTCTGTAGTCTTCTACATTTATCGGCATTTCATTCTTTAAGTGGGAAAGTTTTCTTCTATGAATTTGTTGAAAATATTTTCCAAGCCTTGGTGCTTGGAGTTTTTTTTTTTTCTTCTGTTATTATTCTTAGGTTTGACATTTTCATAGTGTCCCAAATGTCTTGGATATTCTGTGTCAGGAGCTTTTAAGATTTAACAATTTCTTTGACTATTGCATCAATTTCATCAGTCATATTTTTTTTTTTATCCCTGAGATTTTTTCTTCCATCTCTCGTATTTGGTTAGTGATGTTTATGTTTGTAGATCCCGTCTTCTTTCCTAGATAGTCTACTGCCAGGATTGTCTCAGAGTGTGTTTTCATCACTGCTTCTATCTTCATTTTTTGGTCTTGAATTATTTTATTCATTTCCTTCTTCTTTTTTGTTGCAGTTTCCTGTCTTTCACTAATTTTTTTAAGTGATTTGTTCAATTCTTTAATCTCTTTGTGTATTCCTGTTCTAGTTTAAGGGATTTTTTTCCTCCTTTAAGGCCTCTACCATTTTCATTACTTCATATTTAAAGTCTTTCTCCTGTGTATTGGATGTGATATTATCTCCAAGGCTTGTGGTGGTGGTTGGACTGTTGCTTTCTGGTGGTATCAAATGGTACTGGTAGTTGTTGCTTGTGTTCTTAAGCTGACTGCTTCCCATTGTGATGTCTTTGGTGTTATCAGGTTTGGTGGTCTCTGATGGTCAGATCAGACAGTTTCTGGGTAGGTATAGACAATGGGGATTTGGCCTTGAGCCTGTTTCCTACGCACTTTTGCTAAGAACGTTGTCTCGTTGGCTCCCTGTTTATAATCCGGGGAAGTTAGTCACTTCTGTTTAGTTCTCTGTCTCTGTTGGCTCCCTGATTGTGAACCAGGTAGGCTGTGGAAGAGATGAAAATATATCAGAGCGGAGAGCTGCTCCAGTGAGCCAGCTTGCCTCTAGGGATCAGAGGGCAATGTGTGACCCTGGTGCTTTAGCAGCCCACAGTTGCCTCTGAGCTTGGGATGTCAGAGATTGCACTTATGCCAGGCATGCTGCCTACAGTTCCTGGCATGCACACATGAGCCTGTGGGGAGTGGGTAAGCCTCTCTGTGTTGGCCTAGGGACCTGAGGTCAGATCTGCTTGCTTTCTAGATTGTGTGGTCTCTGGTGACTCCACAGCCAGAGAAACTGGATTCTCCACAGCACACAGTTCCCTCTGGGCCCAGAAGGTCAGAGATTGTACGATTGTACTCAGAGAAGGCTTCTTGCTGCCAATCCCTGGAGTTCCCCAAACTTTTGAGGATTGGGGAAGTTTCAGTGGATTGGCCTGGGCACCTGACATCAAATCCACTTGTTTTGTGGGCCAGGAGCCGGAGGTCAGAAATTGCACTCTGGCAAGGTGTGCTGCAGCTAGATCTTGGAGCATGTGGCCATGCCTGTAAGGATCCAGAGAGTATTCTGTGGATTTGCTGGGTGTCCTGAGGCCAGACATACCTGTGTTACACACAGTTTGCACCACTCTCTCCTGAAGATCAACATCACTGGTGTTTTTTTATTTCTCAGATTTGTCCTTAGGTTGCTGTACACTCACTGCTGTCCTGCAGATCAAACAAGGTATGTGTTTGGCTCCAGGATCTTGGCTCTCCCCTCCATCACTTTTATAACATCAGATTTACGATTTACTTTCTTGGGCTTCAGGTTGGCTTCACTGCTTTCTGGAGGTGCCTTGTGGCCCTGGGTTTTGTTGCTTGTGTTCTTATGCTACTCTTTAGCTATCCACTTGACCCTGGTATTAGCAGTTCTGGTGGTACCTGAGGTTAGTAGGCATCTCAAGTTGTAGGTAGAACTGGTGGTCCCAGATGCTTGCAGTCTTCCAGTTTTCCCAGATGATAGGATGCCTCCGATGATTCTCAGAGAACTGGTAGTCTCTGATGGCTCTCAGTCTCTGGGATTACAGGGCTGGAGATAGGGGTCAGGACCTAAGGCACACTAGGAACATTGGTTTCTGATGGTTGTCAGTCTCTGCTGCTCCCTGAGTGCTGCCAGTATTTGCTGATCTCTGATGTTTGCTGTTTTTCCTGATGTGTGCCAGGCTTTGGGATTGCAGGTGGAGTTCAGGCTTGGAAATGGTGTGTGCTGGCAAGGTGGAGCATGGAGCATGCTGGAGAGAGGGAGGTGGGGAGCTCAGGGAGGACAGTGTCTCTGCAGCTGGGCTCTGGTAGTCCAGGAATTGGGTGAGAGTTCTCATCTGCTGTTCCTTGTTGGTTTCCTGTCTCGGGTTTGCAGATGGACATGGGGCCAGGAAATGGAGGGTACATGGGAGATAAAGAGTGGAGCAAACTGTCTCTAATTTCCTTGCAGGAATGCCATGAGACGTGAAAGATGTCATGAAAGTCTCATGGAATACAACTGACACACAGTAGAATGCCGGCACAAAAATAACTGCCAATATAAACATAATCACCTGATGAAATTTATATTCCTTTAAGATAGAGCATTAGATCTCTGAGAAAAATGAAATTACACAATTTAGACGTGTGTGTGTGTGTGTGTGTGTGTGTGTGTGTGTGTGTGTATGTGTGTAGGCATGCTCATGTACCACAGTGCACAAGTAGAGGTGAGAGTACCCTTGTGAGAGTCCATTCTCCCCTTCAATCTTGTGGGTTCTTGGAATCAAACTTAGCCAATTAGGCTTCTGTCAAGCACCATTACCTGCTGAGTCTTTTCATTGGTCCCACATATTTCTCTTTTTAGTACAGTTTAATGTCTTGGGTGGATTTCTCAAATTCCTAGCAAACAGCTTTTTGCTGATTTACTCTTCATGCAGAAGTGTATGATGCATCTCAATCCCATTAGCTTCTGTGATTCTGTTTCTCTCTTTTTCTTAGAGCTATCTTTCCCATATGTCATTATTGGCAATGTAGTTTTTAATTTTAACTGAGAATTTCATCCTATATTTAATGTTTTCCATGACCAAACCTTGTTCTTCTCTAATTATAACAGTACTAAAATAACCTTTTCCATTGCTGTATTTTTTTATTCACTAATATAGTTACTTTCTCCTGTTGTTGTAAACTACTCTGGTTAAGACAAAAGAAAATGTAAGTATTAAAGATACATTTTGGCTCACAATATAGCAAGCATGTCAAGTCACCAGGAGTTCAAAGCTGTTGTATTCAAGATCTGAAAAAAGAGCCAACAATGAAAGCTTGGTTCACTTTCTTTTCTCATATAGACAGGATCACATCAAATCAATTCTACTACCCACAATGAGTGGTACCTCAATCAACTGATGAAGGTAATTACCCACAAAGGATTCCCACCCTTTGCCTCTCATCAATTTGTCAATTACCATAACCATCACAATCACTTTCCCCAAAATTTTCACGGTTAACTTGCCAGTGTAAGGATATTTATTATGCATCTCTTTTGTCTTCTCCTTTTGTTGTTGTTGTTGTTGTTGTGCCCTGTAACACAGCAACAAACTTAAAAGGCAAAAGCATTGTGTGATATGATAGCTCCCACTCTACTGGCAGTGTGAAGACAACTCTTAAATAATAAATTTTAAACTAATAAAAATAATGAGTGTTAAAATTGATTATTAAAATTAGGATTCTAGAAACAGTTGTTGGTCAGTAATGGTGTTAAATTTTAAATAAAATGACTAACTCAGAATCAGTTGAGGTGAAGGATGGACCAGCATGAAGACATTGACAACTGACAGAAGAAATGCCCATTACTACAGAGATCCGTGTTAGAAATCTGTGTCCTTGTAACCATCCTGAGGGCTCTCACATGTAGAATCAGGGAAGTTGGAGAGGATGTCACAGCCATAACAGAGGCCAGATATTATACAGGAATCTAGGCTATGTGTTCATGGAAAGGTGGAGAATTTTCAATTCAATAGTGTAGAAATATAAATTATAATCTGGAAATATCCTTACATTATCTATATGTTTACTACCAACATCAAAAGTTCCCTGATATGAAGGGGAATGGTTTAAAGAAATAAGTTGTTGGTGGATGGGGCTCATAGTCATTTTTCTTAGTTAGCGCTGTGTGTATCATGCATCAGTCTTTTATTTAGATGCATTTGCTCATCTTATTGACTTATTGTTCCTATATTTCTATACCTATTAACATGTCTTTTAAAATATCTCACAAAACATCTCTCCTTTTAAGTCTCTGTGGACATGAATGCCATGCCTCCTTTTTAATTTTGATGGTCCTATTTCACATCAGTGTTATAATAACATAAAGTGTTATGTGCATATTAAGTACTTGACAATTAATATTTTAGAATGACATTAAAATATTTGTGTTGTAATTAAGTGTATACTGTTTAATCTATAGTCTTTCCTGTTCAGGATATATGATTTATATAGAAATACAACAATGATTATTGAGACCTATAATGAAATAGTAAAGACTGTCTTATAGCATATCTCCAGTCTCTATATGTTCACTACCAACATCAAATTTCTTTCTTCAGAATGTTTGTGTCCTTAAGAAATAAAAACAGAAGCATGTGCAATATCAACTTCACTACAGTATAACTGATAGTAGAAGAAAGAGACTAAATTTTAATGTGTGGAGACAAGAATTACATTGTTGTATCAATTCAGTAGACTTTCACACAAATCCTAAGAATAGAAGATATAAAACCATCTGTAGCATGCTGGGGTAAAATATTGATGTAGAAAATATTTTTAAAATAAACTTAATATTCTGTCTGTTCAGTGCTTGCTGATATAATAAAGACATATGTCCTGAAATGGACTGTGGAAAAAAGAAACACAATGAGCAAAACGTTTTTTGCTCATTTCTTCCTCCTTTTCTTTCCAAAGTTGCTCTTCTTTTAAAATATCTTGGTATTATATTTAAGACAAAAGGGGAAAGCATTAGTCTGGGATAGTGCTACGAAGCTGGTTAATTTTAAACCAAAGTTGGTATTCTGATACATAAAATGAACTATATCTAACATAGCTCCCCGAGTAATGTATGGAACCTTAACCCATAGTCTGCTATTTTACTAGGTCTCTCTAACACAAGGGTTATTTTTCCACCACACCATCTACTGCAGTTAGCCTATACATGAGCTTTGGAATTTTGCCCACACCATATAAAAGTCTAATATAGTGCTCTACAAATTTTCACTTCAACCATTCTCCTTGACATTTCTTTCAGGCGTGACAAATCCAAGCACTGTTTTCCCGTTACCTGATTAAGATTACTTTTATTTTGACAGTTTTGTATAATTTTAGAATCAAGACTTTAGATTTTGTTTACAGACATCAGGAGACAGTCTGAATTCTTAGAGCATTGTAATGTATCATTGAGTTCTCTCTGCAAAGGACACTTCCTATTATTTTCTCCAGTGGCTTTACATCAATCTACCATGTTTTTCAGAGGAAATATGGTAAATATATCTCCTGCAATTCTGAATCTTCTTCAGAGGAAAATAAATTCATAGCTCCTGAATAATTTATAATCTACATGGCAGTTATAATAAAATAGTATTAGATAAACATTGAAAAATAATTGTAAAGGATATGTTTTATTGCTTTGGAATATTTCTTTGGTATTAAAGTACATTTGTTAATAGTGTTTTTTATACCTACTAATATTTATAAGCTTTAACCTGAATACTTCTATACTTTTCTCTGTTTTTTTTTTTTTTTTGGTATTTTTACTCTAAGTAAGGATTTGAAATGTAAGTCTTTATCAAGTCTATTTTACTTTGAGATACTAAAGCTACTGTTATATTGGATTTTGTTTCATCAAAATTGTACTGGAATGTACATATAACAAAAGATACCCTATTTCTTCAAAATTTTTTGATCCTTATTACTGTAATAAGGATCTCAAGGATGTCATCTCAATATATATATTGTATGGGCTGGTCAATGTTATAAAAACAAAATTTTAATTAGTCATTTCTACTATATGTGAGTTTTAGTGTGAGAAGTATAAGCAATATGTAAAATTAGAGCAGCAATGTTAAAATAACTTTAAATTATTCCTCTATTTGACTATCAAAGGCTGGCATTTTAACATAAATATATGCAATTATAATAACTCCTACTATATCTGCAAATAGAGTTTTGATTTTGTACTCCATAAAGCCATTGCAAAATGTCCTCATTTTTACCACAGACAGAATTCTGCCAAAAAAAGACAAGCTTGGATGCAGGCAGAGTTGACAGCCAAACTCTGCAAAGACAGGGTAAGCAAGTCCTCAATAGTTTCTGCCCCACAAATATGTCTGTCAGATATATTAGGCCATGAGGCTGAAGATGATGCTCCAGCTTTATAGAGAGTTTTGTGTGACTGCTCAGGCAGCAAACTGTCTTTGTCATCTTCTCATTTTGGAAGCTGCAAACCTGCAATGCCTGTATACTCAGATAAATTATTTTATTCCTTCTCAAGTCTCTTATAGGCTTGAAGACCAGATATTTTAGTTTTACAATTAAGCTTAGGTGTTTAGGGGTTAAGATGCTTTTAGGTCTGTGAAGATATTTTCCCAGTCTATAGGTTCTCGCTTTGTTCTGTTGACAGTATCTCCTCCCTTACAGAAGCTTCTCAGTCTCATGAGGTCCCATTTATTAATTACTGACCTTAAGGCCTGGGCTGTGGCACTCAGAGGAAGAATAGCAGCCTACCAAGAAGAGACTTGATACCCTATGAGCATATACAGAGGGAAGAGGTCCCCCTCATTCACAGTCATAGGGGAGGGGAGTAAGGGGAAAGCAGGAGGGAAGGACAAATGGGAGGATACAAGGAATGGGAAAACAATTGAGATGTCATATGAATAAATTAATAAAATATATTTAAAAAGATGCTTTTAGGTCTAGTTGAATGTTTTAAATTGATAATGATGAGATATGATAGATATTGGTTTATATTCAGAATTTTAAATTCACCAAGATAAGAAAGATGTTTTCTTCAGGGCTGCCAAATTCATATAGCCAAAACACTGTGAATGTAACAATTATATAATTCCTGATTGTTATGTGGTTCATTTTGATGGAGGTAGTTTATTGTAATAATATAAATGTGTACTGTAAAAAAAATAAATAAGTAAAAGTAAATAAATCTACTGGACTATGAAAAAACAACACTGATGACTTGTTAAGAGGGCCAAGATTTGATTCTTAGCATCCACATAATGGTGCACAACTGTCTGTGTCTCCACACTCAAGGGATCTGCCCTCTCTAGGTCTCCATGGGACATCACAAACATGAAGATACCATGGTTGTACACATCTCACACACACACACACACACACACACACACACACACACACACACACACATACACACACACACACACACACACACACACACACACACACACACACACCATCTATTTAGAAAACAGGAATGGTTGATTTTCATCACTGCATTTGTGGTCAAATCTTTATTTATTTCCTTCATGACTCTTTTACTTTTGAGAACTTTGTAGGTGGAATAAAAATGCCTCAAATGAAACATAAGAATCATTGAAAATATGTTGTTGCAAAAGCTCTTCATAATTGTATTTTTACCTTTTCATTATTGTTGTTTAACGTTTCAGATGAAAGCACCTCATACTAGGACCTTGGAGAAACCATTGATTACCCTGCAAACTTTCTTCATTTATAAATAGAAAGAGTTTGAGCTAAGAAAATTA
Organism: Acomys minous; assembly: GCF_964271855.1. NCBI lineage: Eukaryota > Metazoa > Chordata > Mammalia > Rodentia > Muridae > Acomys > Acomys minous. Next base: position 48,038,364 of record NC_140487.1, on the reverse strand, counting down.
GTGAGCTATTATAATAGATTTAAATTTTTTACATGTTTAAAAACATTATTATTAAATTCACAATATGTGCCTGTGATGGTTTTAATTTTAAATATATCTCTTACCATCATTTTTATAGAAATATTAGATACTTAAGTTTTGTTCCCAATATTTCTTTTGAGTTTAAGCAATATTATTCCTATTTTGTGTTTCACTTCCCATATATTCTGGAATCTAGAGGCTCTTTTCCTGAAGGTATTGTCCCAATACATCATGAATGGCGACACATACTTCTCTAGTTAACCAAAAAGTCTTAGCAATTCTTTCATGTCACAGTCATCACTTTAAGACAAGCTCGTTACCTAGAACTATTATGTGCATTTGGAGGTCCTTGATTTCCCCTATTCATGTGCTCAGCACACATTCTTTTCTTTTCACTTCAAATGAATTCTGGTCCTTGAAATTTTGAATTCTGTTCACTCAATTTACAAAGTGGCTATTTAAAAACAGGCATCATTTTAAAAAATTAATGTTTCCTGTTTCTGTTCTGATTTTTTAAAAAAAGTCTCTTCCTAAATTTTAGTCCCTTATTTTACAGTCTTTGTTAGTTGGTAACTGAATGTTAATTGTGTAGATTTTCACATTTTCATGTGAAAATCTTGCATGTTTATGAAGGTCTCTAATAATATGTCTAAATAAGGAAGTCTTCTTTTTTCATCTTGAAAATAAATAACTATAGTAAATATAATGAAAAAAATAGAAATGGTCCACTGAAATCAATTTCATGGTAACATTGAATAATATTATGGTTTTTAAAGAGTATAATCCCCCCTCCAGGGGACATGGTCAAATATGAGGCACCAGAGTTCATGTGAAAGTCATACCCCACTCTCCACTCAACTGTGGAGAATGTTCTTTCCATTGGCTAGATATGGGTAGGAATTTAAAGTTTACTGCCTGTATTGTCCTTGGCTGGTGCCTTAGTTTGAGCGGGACCCCTGTGCCCAAATCTGCCTATCATAATGCAGAGGAAGGACAGCAGGTTACCAAGAAGAGACTTGATACCCTATGAGCATATACAAGGGGAGGAAATCCCCCTCAGGAACAGTCATAGGGGAAGGGAATAAGGGGAAAATGGGAGGGAGGGAAGAATGGGAGCATACAAGGGATGGGATAACCATTGAGATGTAACAAGAATAAATTAGTAAAAAAATTTTAAAAAAGAATCACACACAAAAAAAGAGTATAATCTCAACCAATTTTGGTTTGTAACTACAGCAACTTGATCAGAGGAAATTTTGTTTTCTCAGGCAAATTAAAAAGAAATATTTTGGCTTTTACTATCAATTAAATGTTAATTTCCATGGGGTGTTGTAAAACATCATTCTAGGTGACACATAATAATAAAATATGTGTTGTCAGAGTGCTGACAGAAGTGTCAAATGTATAAATAAGAATATTATTCAGAGTTCTTGAGAGGAACAGGGCCGATAGTATGAACAGTCATATATTAAAATAATGTAGTAAGTCAGCTTACACTGAAATAGAAACAACAGTTGACTCACCGCCGAGAGTCTGAGAACCTGCCAGTAGCTGGATCCTTGAACCTGGATGTCTCAGAGATAGAATTGTCCCACAGTGTCTGTTTCCCTTTGGAAAAGCTGGCAAGGTCATCCATTGTTGATGGCTTTGCAGTCCAAATCTGGTAGCCAAAACATGGAGTGTTCCTGGAGACCCACCAGTCCTTAGTCAATAAACAAGGAAACCTGGAGACACTGGTTCTGATAACAGAGAAAGAATCAGCTGCCTCAGAGGCAAGATAATTTAACTCCTTGGAATGGAAGAAAAACTAAACAAAAGGTGAATGAGTGATAATTTTTGTGCCTTGACTATTATTATCTTGGCAGATATTAATGGTAGGTTGGGTCTTCCCTGACTCATGAAGGTGTTTAAGACAAATTCTCAACTGAAGTTTCCTATGTAGGTGATTCTAATTTGTGTTACCTTGACATTAAAACCAAACATTAGGATTGGTTCCTCTGGCACTGAGTAAGATTGTACTTTGTGTTGCTCTTTTACAGTCAGCAATACATTTCTCAGACATTCTTCTGATCTGTGCCTCTATGATGATGGAAAGTTCCCCCTTTAAGTTTGTACTTTATATCTCCTTTTGCATAAGGACACAGACATTACATTTAGGGCCCACCCAAATCTACTATGCCCTTGCCATAAATAATGACATTTTTAAAGTTACAGTTTCTGAATACAGTCATATTCTGAAGGCTCCCAAGGACATAGATTCTGAATAGACACTATTTTACACTATAAAGAGCTAGAATCTTAAATAATTTTGAGAGTATTTTGAATAAAAAATAGTGGGACTTTAAATTAGTATCCTATGATATCCATAATACAGGGCAATGAAGGAGTTTTAAAAAAGAACACTTAATATATTAGTAAGCAATATTCAAGTTTTGCTTATGACATGTATAGATTCCGAATTACATGCTTAAAATTGAAAAATAAAATTCAGAATTATGTATATCTTGCCTTTCAAAAATCTGTTATAGTTCTAGAGTATAAAAATAGGCTTTCCAGGATTTGACATTTTCTGTAGGAAAGATTGAAAGAAACAGTGAACTTTATATGGTGACAAGGGGTTTTATATAAGCTCTTAACATGTGCTTAGTTATTATTTAAGAAATTCTCCATCATTCAGCCTCACATAGACAGCTGCCTCTAAGAATAGTTGATAGTGAGAAAGTCCATTACTACAACATAAGCTCCAGGAGTTAACAGGGGTATCTGTGACTTGTTTTGATTATTCTTGTAACCCTAGACTTAGAATCATGTCTGTACAATAATGAACTCGGTAAGAGCTGCTTAATTAAGAATGGATATCTAAGCCATAAATTTTTAATTAATGCAAGTGGAAGTGTTCTGAACTTAATTTTTTTAAATATAAGTTTTTCCTTTAATCACTAAGCATTTAAGTAAAAAAAGTCATTCCAGTTAAAGATAAACATCGTAAATTCTAAATCTATTACTATATGCTAATGTATCTTTTTATCATTAGATATGAAATGCAACCTAAAAAGTCCAACTTAAGTGAACAGAGAGAAATAATTTGATGGTTTTAGTTTATGCCAAATAAATATGGATTTTTAAATTTTTTAAAATTTGTTTTAATTTTTTCTTTTTTGCATATACATTTATTTTTTACAGAGCCATTCTTTCTTATTTAATTAATTTATTATATTACAAATCAATTGTTATCCTGTAACTTGTATCCTCCCATTCTCCCTCCCTCCCACTTTCACCCTATTCCCCTCCCCTAATCTATATTATTACACACATATACAATAAACTACCTACAGCAAGAAGAACCAGGACACAATCAGGAATTACATAAATGTAACATTTATAGTATTTTTGCTATTTGTATTTGGCAACCTTGGAGAAAACATCTTTTCTATCTTGGTGCATCTAAATTTTGAGTGCAAATCAGTATCTATAATATTTCATCCTTAACAATTTAAGACATCTAACAAGACCTAAAAACATCTTAACCCCAAAACAATTAAGATTAATTGTAAAACTAAACTATCTGGTCTTCAAGCCCATCAGAGACTTGAGAAGGAATAAAATTAATTATCTGAGCATACGTGGATTGTAGATTAACAACTCCCAAAATGAGAAGATGACAGAGACAGTTTGCTGCCTGAACAGTCGCTCACAACTCTGTGTACCATTCTACCATCATCTTTAGCCTTCTGGCCTAATATATCTGACAGACATATTTGTGAGGCAGGAACTATTGAGGACTTCCTTACCCTGTCTTGACAGAGTTTGGCGATCAACTTTACCTTTGTCCAAGCTTGCCCATTTTTAGGTAAAATTCTGTTTGTGGTAGAAACAAGGACATTTTTGCTAGTGGCTTGTTTGCCACATTTGAAGCCATCTCCATAAGGAGGTTCCTTGATGCTCATGATCATTATTGTAGGCTGGGTGTTTCCAGAAGTTAACCTGCCTTACTTTCAAAGAGCCTTTTAACTAGTACAACCATCTTTAAATGCCATCTTATGTAGGTCTCTGAGGTTTTTGAAGACTTTATCTAACTGGTTTATCTCATCTATTTATAGAATCATATTTATCTGTTAAATCTAGGTTGTATATTCTTGTGGTAGAAATAGACTAGTAATTGACATAACCATGGTTTGGTCAACTAACAATTAATTTGTATAATTTACATATAGTAAGCAGCCTGTAATATCACTTTCAAAGTATTAGAAATAAATCTTGTATTATAGTTGAGTTGTATAGGTACAGTACTTCATATTAGAGTGAAATATATATATATATAATGTTTGTGAAGAATAATCTTACATTTGAGTTCCATACCAATATATCAAGATTAAATTTATTTGGCATCAATATACAAAGTTCTATATCAGTGAATTGAGAATGGTCATCTTACCGAAGCAGTTACAATTCATATTCATAATGTGATCAATCAATTAAAAACAGGTATCTGTGTTTAACTGAACTCTTGCAGCACATAAAAAAGGAAACAGTAATAATATTGCCCAAGATATTTAAGTCGTCAAGCCCCTTAGTTTTCTTTAATAAAAGTAAATACATATTAAACCAGTAATTCTAGCCAAGTATGATAGACTCTAACTGATAGTAAATAAAAACTGTTCTGAGTTGTTTTGTTTTGGTCTGTGCAGCCCTGGCTATCTCCCTGATACGGGGATTAAAGTGGTGTGACACCATGTCTTGCTCTGTTCTGAATTCTTAAGGAACGTTTTATATGTCAAACCATTTGTTCTATTTTCACTGTGCCATCTCTCATCTAAGAAATTATACCTTCACAAATTACTACTTAGAACAGAATTTAAAACATTGTATGTTTCTTTTAATAAAATCATTGAAAATATTAACTGTACTCTCTCAGAAAGTGAGATTCCCTAGGTTTATTTTCAACCTGCTCTAAACATTATATTAATTGAATATTATTATGTGTTGGGAGAAACACTGAGCCACAAGATAATTCATACTGATTTATTTATAATTGAAATTTGACCCAAATTAAATTCTCATTAAGAAAGTAATTATTTTTGTAAACAGTAAGGCTTGGTATACTGAAAACATGATAAATATTGCCTTTAAGAGATTTTTTAATTAATACATATATTTTCTACATTATGTAAAATAAATTGGATGCAGATACTGTTTTTAAGATATATAATATGTATAAATATAAGTAATATATAGTATATATTAGAGTGTAATTATACTATTTCATTTATTAATATTACAAATGTATAAGTTCATATAAACAAAATATGAGCTTAGGAATTATTAATAGTCTTCCCCTCTCTGCTTCTCTGTTCCGCTAGCAGGCCCTCACCCTGAAAGTGTAGGCCTGCTCCATGTTCATCTCTTGGTCAGGAGTACCTCTCAACTACTGAGCCAGCCAGAGACTCTGATAGATGAGACTCTAAGAGCTTGGCAGTCTCACAGCCCTGGCCTTGCTCATGCCTAGTGCAGCTTCCAAACCAGATGCATTTAAAGGAACATTGAGGTATCTATTGGGGCTGCAGCTGCCATGGTTTTGTGGCTAACTTTGTGTTGGGATTTTGCCTTTTTGGTGAGTCTCATCAGGGGTTATGAGAGAAGCCCGTCTCAGAAACCAGAGCTCTTCTCCTACTCTTTCCTGGGCATGCCCTCTCAGAAGCCATGGTAGTATCCTTTCCTAGTGGTGGGTGGTCTTTCCCACCTTTTTCTCTATATGAAACAGCCATTTCCACTTCCACCTTAAGCAGTTATTTTTCCTATTATTCCTCTGCTCTATATGGTGCTTTCAATCTAATTCCCCAGGAAATTTGTGGAAAGTGTTTGGCTTTGGAAAGTATTTGGCTTGGGGTTGACTGAGAAAAGAGAAACAAATATTAAGTTAATAAAAAAAAACATTACTAATAGAATTGTGCATGATTAGATAACGTTAAACTTGACTCTTTCTTTGAGGAAGTTATGTTTGCTTTTATGGATTCTGATATGCACATTGATACAGTGATGAGACAAGTAACATTATCTTTCCAACAATAGTGAGTATAGGCTTCATTTAAGTTCTTCGCTGTCCAGGCCAACAGCAACAAGTAAGCCCACTTACACATGAAAGTCACCTTTTAAAAGTGTGTCATATGGGGACTGACTCTGACATGAACTCTGGTGCACCATATTTGACCACTGCCCCTTGGTGTGGAGGCCTGGTGGCACTCAGAGAATGAATAGGAAGGCTACCATGATGAGACTTGATGGCCAATGACCATATATTGGAGGAGGAGGTCACCCTCAGTCATAGGTCTAGGGGAGGACAATAGGGTGAAAGTGAAAGGGAGGGAGGAATGGGAAGATACAAGTGATAGGATAATAATTGAGTTGTAATATGAATAAATTAGTTAAATTATAAAAGGTGTGTCATACTCTAATTAAGTGTACTTTACATTTCTCTTTTCTTAACTTTAATCAAATCTTGTAGTTTCCAGTGTTACTAAGTCCATAATTTTGGCATCTGGATAATCAATAATTGTTAGACTCACAGTCTTTAGACTGCTACCATCAGAGTGTAACTTTGCTAGTACTCTGTGGCATAGGGTCATCTATCTTTCTGTTTAAACACTGATTGTCATGGTCTTCATGTGATAGTGGATGCCTTATTTTTAAGTTAGACTTGATTGGGAAGGGTCGAAGGCTAAACAGTCGATCACACCAAGCATATCTCTGAGGTAACGTTCTGAGATGATTTACTGAAGCAGGAGAGTATTTATGAATTTGCACATCACTCTCCCATAGACTTGGCCCCAGGGGAAATAAATGGGAAAATAAAGGTAGTCAGCAATCAACACCGGCATTCAGTCTCCCTCTTCACCCCTCTGCCATTCCTTGAATATGCTCCACCTCATGTGGCTGCCACCATGATATTCTTCCTCATGGGACTTATGTTGTTTAGGTTTCTGACAACTTGACATGAACTAGAGTCATCTGAGAAAAGGGCATCTCAGTTGATATACATTGTGCCCATCAGATGGGCTTGAAACAAGTTTTTTGTTTTTTACTTGATTGATAGCTGATATGGAAGAGACCTTATTTCTCTGGTGGGCAAAGGTGTCTAATATTTTAGTCAAGTATTTATTGGACATTTGCATTTCTTATTTTGTAACTGTCTGTCCAATGCATTTGACAATCTCTAGAGTGAATGTGTAGGTTTCTGTTTAAATTTTTTATGGTCTTCCCAGACTCAAAATATTAGTCTTCTGTCAGGATTGTACTGTTTAATTGTGTTTTATTAGTCTGATGAATGTTTCTTTTCATTTCTCACTGTTTTCTTTCTTGTGTGCAATGATAAGTTTTTGTTTGTTTTTATTTTGTTTTTTTGTGGTGGGGAGGGAGATGTTGTTTGGGTTTTTTTTTTTTTTTTTAGATTCACTTTACATTCAAGTCATAGCCCTATACCTCCATCTTTCCCAGTCCCACCCTCCCTCCCTCCCTCACACCCCCTTCCCTATTCCTCAGAAGATGGGGGCCCTGCTTCCCATGTACTCCAGCTCATCAACTTGTATCAGGACTGTCTCCTCTTCTCCTGTTGTCTGGCAAGGCAGACCTGCCAGAGGGAAGTAATAGAAAAGCCGGCAAGAAAGTCCACGTCAGAGAAATCTCCAACTCCCTTTACTATGGCACCCACATGAATCTTGAGCTGGCCACCAGCTACATCTTTGTTTGGGGCCTAGGTCCAGTCCATTTAAGGTCCTTGCATGGTCCTTCAGTTTCAGCAGGCCCCTCTGGGCCCTGGTTAGTTGTCTCTGTTGATATTCTTTTGAATCTTCAGTTAACTCTAGGTACTTTTCTCCTTCTCCTCACTTTTCTGCAAGGTTCCTTACCCATAGCTCAATGCTGTGAGTCTCAGCATCTGTTTCGAGATGCTGGTGGGTGGAGCCTCTCAGTGGACAACTCTGATTGACACTTGTCAGCAACCATCACAGGGTAATATTAATAGTGTCAGGGGTTGGTTCTTTTCCATGTGATGGGTCTTGAGTGAGGCCAGGCATTGTTTGGACCTTTGCTCAATCTCTACAATGTTTGTTCTATCTTTACCCCTGCACATCTTGTAGGGAGGCTGAATTTTGTGTAGAGGTTTTTGTGGGTAGTTTTGGTGTTCCCTTCTGTCTACTAGGAGACTTTTCTAGTTAGACGGTGTCCTCTTCAGTCTCTATGGCCCTTGCTACTAAGAGTCTCTGCTAGAGTCCCTCTCATATCCCCTAGGAGACTACCCTGACAGAGGTCCCCAGGTCACAGAGATGCCCTCCACAAACAGTTTCTTTTTTCTCTATAGGCCTTTTGTCTTCCTGCCCCCACACTCCCCATGTCACAAAGTAGGAGAGGAAATACAGGGTGTTGTTTGGATTTTTATTCCAAGAATTTTGTGGGATTTTTTTCCTGTGCTATTGAATACTTTTCAGAAATATATCTTGAGTACTTTTCTCATGAAATCGCACTTTCAGCTCTTCTTTTATGTTCTCTGAACTTTTCAGGATTGATTTTTTTCTACATTCATTCTTCTACATGTAGATATCCAATTTTCTAAGCACTATTTGTTGAACAGCCTGTCCTATTTTAACTGTACACTTTGAACTAGTGCCAAATATGGGTTTAGGAGTCTGCTTATTTTAAGGTTCTTTTTTTTTACTGTATTTGTATATATGTTTGTGTTTATTGTGTGTATATCACCATCATGAACTGATGTCTTACTGTGATAGTACAATATGATATGTAATAACGTACTATGACATGACACCCCCAGCATTTCACTTTTCACTGAGCATATCTTTGGCTATTGGGGTGTGTGTGTGTGTGTGTGTGTGTGTGTGTGTGTGTGTGTGTGTATGTGTGTGTGTGTGTGTGTGTCTGTGAATTATAAGGTTGTCTTTTCTGGTTCTCTAAAGATTATCATTGGAATCTTCATGAGCTTTGTATTGAAACTGAAGATAATTCTTATCATAATCGTCTATATAGTTTGTAATTCTCTGTTGATTAATGAAAACTATAATAAGTATTAAATATGTTCAGCAAGATTTTGGGCTGCAATAATAAAACTGAAATCCCACTTTTACTTTCATGAATATAAATATAAAAATACTCCTTATAAATGATCATAATAATGTAAATTGGGAAATCAAATATTTGAAAGAAATTACATTAAAATCTATACTTTGATATTTGCTTAAGGAAGAAAGAAAAGAGTATTTGAAAGAACAAAAAGAAAGAAACAATGATGAAGCTGAAGATTTGATGCAGTAGAAAGTCACCTTCCATTCTCCAGTATGTGTTTGTTGACCTGGTGAAATCCCCATAGATATTGTGCATGTGCAGCAAGCTGATGTTTTGCACAGCATCTACCATTAAGACTCTGGGCACTGAGGAAAACATTAGTAAGTTAGTGGGATGTAATAGGGAGTTTAGAAAGTGGCTTGATTACATAAATGATCAATTTCATTAGTATAAAACACAGAGGCAGGTCTTAGGGGAAAAAATCAAATACCATTTTCCATAAGTGCTGTTGATTATGAACTGCATCAATAAAAATGAAAAAAACTGTGATCCATATAGCACTTTTTATACAAATACATAGAACTCACTTCTCCTCTTAAGACAAAGAATTCTGATATGTAATAAATATTTTGACATGACCGTGTCACTGTTAATAAACGCATGAAGAAAATGAAATAATGTATAACTGATATCTGTACACTCCTGTGCAGTGTATCTGAAAAAATATGTTGTGGGGTGTTGAGTACCATGTCTCTCCATAGTCTCACATTTGAACACTTGGACTTCAGCTGATGATGTTGCTTATAGAAATTTGGGATATGTCACCAGAGTCAGGCTTTGATGAAGTCAGGTGCTGATGAAGAACAAGCCATTCCTATTGTTCTTGGTCTGTATCTCCTTTCTTTCTTGTGGCTCAGGATGTGAAATCTCAGGTTCTCTTCCTGTAACTATCTAAAATGTTTGCTGTCATGCCTCCCCACAAGGATGGACTGTTATCCCTCTGGAACCATAAGCCCAAATAAACTTTTTTTTTCTACAAGCGGCCCTGGTCATGATGTGTTATCATAGCAACATAAAAGTAACTAATGCACACATCTGAAGAGATGCAAAGGCTGTGAGCAAGTACGCAATGCTTTTAAACACTGACAATAACTAGGTGCAGACATTGGAAACAGCAGTTCGAGAAAAGCACACTCGTTCCCACATAGGAAGCGTAAGATGAGATGGAAGTTTATATATGAATTTCACATTGCTAATTAAAATGTAAAATCATCACAGGTTTAGAGTGTGGCCATTATGTAAGTATCTGTGCCATTAATTCTATTTTACTTTATTTGCCTAAGATAAGCAAGAGAACACAAAAAAAATTTGCAGCAAACTAATGTGTAGTGGTGTCAAAATCCTAGCACAAGGTGAAAAATATTGGTTAGATGAGTGGTCAAGCATGTGGTGATAAATCATTTTATTGGACTCATTTCAGAGATAAAAAAGAACGAGTGATTCTTTAGAAACTAATAGAAGGATCTTCAGATCATTTATGCTGAGTCAATGGAGTAATGAAAAAAAAGTATAATTATGGTATTGTTTGTTAATTGTTGGGGGCTGCAAAGGAGGAATAGCAAAACCGCTCTGGATCTCATGGAATATGGCCCACAGGTTAGTGTATACATGATGGACTGAGAACTACATGTCCTAAGAACTTCTGCTTGTTACCCTTGTAGTCTTCCTAATCCTCCTAATATATGAGTTGTGTGAATACTATAAGGTGGCCCTCCAGCCCCTCACTAGGCAGCATCATTGACACTCACAATAACAGTGTTTGATCTCTTTCAGGCATTGCTGCTGGAGTAGATTAATGATTCAACCACCACCCTTGAAAAGAACCTACAAATGCAGATTGCTAGCAATGATTACTACTCTTAGAAAGAATTTGGAAAATTAGATTGTTTAGCAAAGACAGGTAAAGATGTTTTTGCTTGTGGCTTTGAGGTAGAAAATCTTAGGGACAAATGGATTTAGTTTAGCAAAGCTAGGTAAATATGTTTTCGCTATTGGCTCTGTTGCAGAAAAATCTCAGTTAAGAAAAAGTACACTTAATCAGAAAGCTAGGGACTTTTTGAGGTTGGTGAGCGAAGACAATACCCTAATTAGTACTAGCTGACATGAGTCTCTCACTGAAGCTTTACATCATGGTGACTAATTTCTTATATTTATTTTTGCCCTCAGCTTCCTGATATAATTCAATAGAAATTATTAATGAATAGATGAGCACATTTAGGATATAAAGTAGAAATGGCTGCTTGTTTTTAAGTAAAAGTTTCAATTTCTGATTCTTTTAAGATTTTTTTTTATAAGATTACTATTTAATATAACCTGTTCTTTCTTTGTAACTGCAAATTGCAGCCTGCCCGTAAAGAAAAGCTGGCAGAGAAACTTGCATGCTTATACTCTGTTAAAATAGAATAAGTAGATCACTTACAAATGTATACGAGATCTTGGAAATAACTTGTTTTTCGTATCCATTTCTCACCCACAATATATAAAACATTTGATCGTGTGAAAGTGTTAGGAAACGTGTTTTGCTTCGGCATATACTCATTGTAACCGTTCACTTAAAGAAAAATCGAATGTAAGCGCATGGTGATTTTTGTACCACTGGAAAGAACTTGCTGGGATATATAAGCTAGGGGAGAAATATTGAAGTTGTTGGAACTTGCTCTTCAGTGTTTGTTCCATCCAACAAACTATATACATATATATGTGTGTGTGTGTGCACATGTACAGTAGCTGGTTAGATTAGAACTCACTCTGTGGAGTTTGTTGTTCCATCCACCAAGATATATGTATGAGTATATGTAAGTGTGTGTGTGTAAGGTTAGAATCAATTCCCATCCCGTCCACCCAACGTGTGAAGGAATGAGGGGTGTGTGCGTGTATATATATATATATGTGTGTGTGTGTGTGTGTGTGTGTGTGTGTGTGTGTGTGTGTTTTCTCTCCTTTCCCTTTCTGGTGTTTTGGATGCTTTCCACCAAGAGTGGAACTCCCACTAGGAGTCATCAGTCCTAGTCCCCTGTTGCCACCATCCATCAAAACACCTGCTATGAGACATCAGCTATAGGCCATCCTCCTGCTTATATGGTAGCTGCAAGGCCCCACCAAAAAGCTATCAGCCCTGACCCACCTCAAGCAATTTAATTCTGGCCCCTCAGCCCGCCGTCAGTGGAAGCCACTGCCAGCAGCAATCAGCTCCAGTCTAGAAAGTTGCCGTCATAGAAAGCCTGCAGGCTCGCCAGCCAGCCTCCAGATCTACAGCCCTCTTCAGTTTACCCAGTTAATGTCAAAGATCGTCTTCGATATTCTGGCACCTGAACAGATGGTCTTCACATATGGATCGTGATAGTGAATACATTTATAATATTATAAAAGAACTTTAGTGAGAGGAAATGGTGAATGTTTTCCAGCAATGTATTTGGTTTAAGAAAAAAAAAGAGGAGTAAGATTACAAAACATTATTTTTGCTTGTGATGAATATGTTCATTATCCTGATTGTAGTGTTGATTTTATGTTATACAAATACATCAAAATTAAGCAACTTGTATAATTTAAGTAGTAACTGGCTTATGTATAAGTTAGGCTTCAAATTTAATTTTATATTTACATTCCATTTCATAAATTGAATGTTATTATGTTATTTTTATAGTACAGCTTTTAAAAGTTTAGATTTTTGACTTAATTATCATGGGATAATGAAATTAATCCATACAGATAAGCATGCACCACTAATCATCTCTGTGGAATAAGCATAATAGAATGGTAAGGAAGGTGGGTGATTTTGATTGGCAGGATTAAAGCAAATTAAGACCTATGTTATTTTCAGAAAACGATGCTTATTATGGATAATCAGATAATTGAATAGATTAGTGTATTTAAGATACATATGCTATCTGAGGTCACTGGTAAAGTCTTCATCATTTTTACTTGAAATAAATTTTCACTAAATATGTGTTGAATCAACAGAGTGGAGTTTTTTTATGTTTATCCTTTGAGAATTTTATACAATATATACTAGTCATATTTATCCCCTCCCGATTTCCCTAGATCACTCCCCAACCTTCCTGCTTACACAACACCATGTTCTTCCTCTTAAAAAATAAATGTAAATACAGCTTTCTTGGCCAGCTACTCCCAATATATACCCAATATACCCAATGCCACTTTGTTTAGGAAAACTGATGTTCCCCCTCCCAGAAGCAATCAAATGCCAATAGCTCCTTGAGTGAGTGTGCAATTTCATGCCAATCTTCCCTCATTTCATATTGAGGTTATTTACTTGTTTGTTTGTTTGTTTGTTTGTTTGAGCTTGTACAGTCTTGTGCATGCTGTTACTGTCACCATGAGTTCATTTGTGAATGAAATCATTCACATTTTGTACTTGCAAAATCCCATTTTCTTGAAGTCATCTCTCTATCTGCTGTTTTAGTTTTTCCACTCCATCTTCAAACCTCACTGATGCCTGAGGAGAAGAAAGTGATCTAGACATCTAAGCCCAAGATTTCTGAATTGTCCTGTTCACTGTTCGCTGCCCACCGACAGGTATCTGTGTTAATTACTGTCAAGTACAAGAAGCCTCACTGATGACATTTGAGAGATACCCTAAACTGAGCTTTTAAAATCACATTAAGATGTGTAATTATGTTTTAAATGTTGGGACTAAATTCCTGTTGGAGATAACATGTTTGCTTATGTTTACAAGTCATAAACTGAATTTTTGGCTTACCTGTACTAGAATATCTGAGATAGATATGATTTTTTTTTTCTGCCATCAGAGCAAATTTCTAACTTTCCCTTGGGACTGAGTTGCTTACTGATGGTGCCTCCCTCTTTGGCACCCTGTCTGACTGCATCATTGACCATATGACTAAGAATTTCCTCATTTTATCTAACTTACGCTTTCCGTTTTCACATTTTGGGTCATTACTTCTAGTATTACCATCTTTAACTATCTTGAGTGATTCATCTCACGAATTTTAGCTATCCATAAATATAAGAGGAAAAGGGCATATCACATTGCCTGACAGTTTGTGAAAATTCAGACAACTCTATTTTAGAGATGGCACGACTTGAGGGCATATGGAGAGAGCTGAGGTAGAGGAAAAACCTGTTTTGATGACAAGAGGCAAGGTCACTAATATTTTATATGCATAGTTCCTTGAAGCTTTCATTCACTTACCAAAGTGATAATATTTTAATCTGTGATCTTGGCTCTTATATTAAGCATTGTCGTTACCCCTATTTTTTTTAATGTTATCCTCATGTATAGCTTTTTTGTCTAAATACTGATAATAAAACTTTCAAGTCTCAAAGAATGGCACAATTTCTTATAAATTATCAAATTATTATGTCCTTGTTGTGATTTCATTCTTATTTTTTCATTGTATTCAAATAGCTGTGTTTGTTTTTCTTTGGTTCTTATAACTTCAGGTGGCCATATTGTATGGAACAAATGATCCACTGAAAAAGGTATGAGCTGGGAAGTATGAGGGTCATCTCTTGAGTACCAGTGGGTGCTGATCCCTGGTGCAGTCCTGCATGTGAAAGCTTATGGATCTGAAGCATGTGTTACATGCATTGAAAAAATATATAATTTTATTTTCTGGCATAAGATATTTTTCTCAGAAATTATAGTTTAAACTATCTTACCCTTCAACTTCTTCTCATTTTATTATCAGTATTTAAATAAGTGGCCATACATGCAGTAGAAGTATGTGTATAGATCCTTTTATAACATCAAGCCCTTTGCTCACTTGCATAGCGAAAACTTCTAAATCATCATGTCTGTGATGTTATGCATGAGAATAGCTTTGTCCCATTCATGGACTTCTTAGTAAGGGTTAGGTGATAGAGTCTTGTTGGAAGAGGTGTATCACTGAAAGTAGGCGTTGAGCTTTCAACAGCCCAAACCAGTCCCTCTTGCTTGCTTTCTGCCTCCGGCCTTTGGATCAAGATGTAACCTCTCAGCTATTTCCCCAGCACCATGCCTGCCTACCATAAAATTCTCTGAACTATAAGTAGGTGACCAATTAAAATGTTTCCTTTTGTAAGTTTTCTTGGCCAGGGTTTCTCCTCACATCAGTGGTAACTATAATAAGCAAGGTCTAAACATGAAAGCTCTTAGTGGCTGGCTTAAGAAACAGATAATAAAACTATAAAATGGAAAAAAAAAACCAAAGCATCTTCAACAAATTGTGCTGGTCTAATAGGATGTCTGTATGTAAAAAAAAAAATATGATAGTAGATCCAGATTTATTACCTTGCACACAACTCAAGTCCAAGTGTATCAAAGACCTAAACATAAAACCAGGTACATTAAATCTAATAGAAAAGAAAGTGGGGAATAGTAGTGAACTTATTGGCACAGGAGACAACGTTCTGAACAGAACACCAACAGCTCAGGCATTAATAAATGGGACATCACGAAATTGAAAAGCTTCTGCAAAGTAAAGGAAACTGTCACTAGGACAAAACAGCAGCCTACACGCTGGTAAAAGATCTTCACCAACACTATATCTGACAGATCACTACTATCAAAAATATATAAAGACCTCAAGAAATTAAAAACCAACCAACAAACAAAAAATTTAAAAGTGAAGTACAGAGCTAATCAGAGAATTCTCAACATAGGCATCACTAATGGCTACAAAGCACTTAATGAGCAAAGTCCTTATTCGTCGGGGAAATGCAAATCAACATAATTCTGTGATTCCATCTCACACCTATCAGAATGGCTAAGATGAAAACCTTAAGTGAGAGCACATGCTGGCTGGCAAGGATGTAGAGAAAGGGGAACACTGCTCCATTGCTTGTGGGAGTGTAAACTTGTACTACCACTCTGGATATCAATCTGTCAGTTTCTCAAAAATTGGGAATATATATACTTCAAGACCCACCTGTACTACTCCTGAACATATATAGGAAAGACACTCCACCACACCACAAGGACACTTGCTCAATTTTGTTTGTAGCACTTTTATTAGTAATAGTCAGAAACTGTAAACAACCTGCATGTCCAAACCAAAGAATGGATAAATAAAATGTGTTACATTTACACAATGGAATACCACACAGCTATTAAAAACAAATACATCATGTAATTTCCAGGCATATGGATAGAACTAGAAAATATCATCCCGAGTGAGCTACTCAGACCCAGAAAGACATGGATGTTATGTAATCACCTATCAGTGGACATCAGACATAAAGTACAGGATAATCATACTACAACCCACTAATTCAAAGAAGCTAAATAACGAGAAGGGCCCATGGGAAGATGGTTGAATCTCACTCAGGAGGGGAAATAAAGTAGACATTGGAAACAGGTGGAGGGAAGGAACTGGATAGGAGAGGGGATAGAATGGGAAGAGTAACAGGGGTGAGGATTAAGAGTAGGGAGAGCAGAGGAGAAAGGGCTCAGTGAGAGAAAGGAAGAGAGAGGTAGAGGAAATCACTGCCATTTGCCAGAGACTAGGGTCAAGGGAGGCCCCAGGAAGTCCATAGGATCCACCCTGACTGAGACTCCTTGTAGCAGGGGCTATGGAGCCCTGCCTACAAGATAGTCAGGGACAAAGATGGAGCAAAGATTGAGGGAATGGCCAATCAAAATTGACTTTACTTGAGACCTACCCGATGGGAGACAACCAGTCCCTCACACCATACTCTGCTATGCTGTCTCCTTGTTAATGAGAATACCAGATGGAAATCCATGCTGCAAGGCAGCTCCCAAACACTGAGAACAAATCCCACAGGAGCTAGACACATTGTTTTGTCAGCCCCAAGGAGATGAAATTATGTTAATTTACAAAATTGCACGTAAATATTGAAGTCAACTTTATACATGAATATTCTAAGCTAAAATCAATAAAAGCTTCCTTTAATACATTACAAAAAGTATGTCACCTATCTGTATCATTTATTATCACTGATGAATAAAGTGGAGGGGCTGGATCTTTGGAAAGACAAAGAGAAACCTTACATGAAAGCTGATAGGTTAAAGAAACCACCCTGAAATCCACATGCATTGTGGTTCAAAATATGTGAAGCTCTGAAGAAGACACAATTATATAGAGAATAAAAAGTTCAACGCTTGACAGGAGTTTGGATCTGTTGAAAGAGAGGAGAAGAGAGAAATTAAACAGCATTTCTTCAGACAGAGGAACACAAGCCATTTTAACAACACGCAAGAGCACCACTAGAACTATCATCCATTTATTGCCACAATGAAGCAAGGTTGACTTTTTCATAGTAATTCCTTTGTTACTCACTCTCTGGAATAAGCTCCTGAAGGAGGAAGTGCTGCCACTGAAGATACCATCTAGAACATGGATATCTTCATTTTCTATTCAACATGCCTCCTTTCTTAAAATCATTGTAAATGAACACAGAGCTTGGCTTTAGAATGAATGTTTGCTCTGAATGCCCAACGGGAAATATACAAATCATGCTTAGGGTAGAGGACTAGCGAAGGTCTATGCGTCTAGCTTTCTAGAATACCTTATGTAGAAGATAGTGCTGGGGAAATAGATGTATTAGAGCTGCAAAATGTGCCAAAGGTAGTGGTGCACACCTTTAATCTCAGCACTCAGAAGGAAGAGACAGGTGGATCTCTATGAGTTTGAGGCCAGCCTGGTCTACAGAGTGAGTTCAAGGACAGCCAAGGCTTCACAGACAAATCCTGTCTCATGAAACAAACAAACACCCTGAATTTAATAGATTATCATACTACATAAAATACAAAACAATAATACACAAATAAGAAAGAATGTATACACCTATGCATATACACAAGGGGCACAAGTAAGTCCAGCTATTGCTTTAATTAGAACTTAGGTTACTATTAATTTTGCTTGTTCAAATGATTCTTTATTACGAGAAATGTCCAGAATCACTCAGTAGCGAAAAGTACATCACCCTTTAGGGGTTTTGACACCCCCAGATGATGTTAAACATCATCACCTTTTGTACCCCTGTGTTGGTTTGACAATGTGAAGGAGAGTTGCTGGAAAGAGGCTGTACCTGAAAAGATGGACTGACTGATGAAGACTTTAACATGTGCACCAATTGGAATGCTGCATTCCCTCCGTTTAATGATAGTGCATCTTGGGCGAGCTTTAGCTTCCTAAGTAGCCATCCCCGCCCCAGATCTGTGTTGTAACTAACAGGATAACAAAGAGATAAAAAAAAAAAACCATTTGGAATATATTACGTAAACATAGTACAATTTTCCCATCATTCACATAGCTAACAGTGTTGTCAAACAGTCTGCAAGGCTTGCTGTATCCCACCTGCCAGATGTGCCCAACAATGTGCTTGAAAGTGTCTTTATTTTTGTGTCACTGCAAAAAAAAAAAAAAAAATATATATATATATATATATATATATATATATATATATATATATATATATATATATATATAAAACATTGCTTCTATGTTAAAACGTGAAATTTAAAGTGACCTAGATTTGTGTCCTTCTTGGGCCCTGGCTATATGTATAACTGGCTCCAGAATAAGCTGTCCCTCTTGAAAGGAGTCATGCTTCCATATCAATAAGAGTGACCAAAGTAACTAACTAAATAAAAGAATCCACCAATGTCAACATTCTTTTAAAAGTCTGTAAGATAGTGAAAGGCCTTTTAACCAACACTTCCGTCTGGGCTAGCCTTCTAGTTTTATTAGCTAATTGGCAAACAGCTAGAACTAATTGATAGACAGAGCCATGTAAACTTCATCAGTAGAGACAGCTCTCAGGGACTATGAGACTGTGTAAATAGAGTATTTGATTAAGTTGTAGAGCCCCAGGGAACAGCCTGGACTCTAGCTATGTAAATATAACAGATGGCTAAGCAAATGCTGTGTTGTACTAAGTGTAGGTTTAGTGTATTGATATGTGTTTGCTGTAGATTACTTAAGAGACAGACTATCTAACCCCTCAAAGCCTAACCAGGTGTTGGTAACATTGTCCTTTCTTGAAAGTTATATGAGAACAGGCAGAACTTTTCAAGTTAACACCCCAGAGAATATTCACCTAGTTAAGTGTTCACAAATGTTTTTGTTATGTTTTATGTGTTTTCAGAAGTGTTATTTCTCTGAGAAACTTGTGAAATACTGGTCCCCATTTAGTTATTTTATGTGGCATGCGCTACTTCCTCCAGGAAAGGATTAGTAAGTAATCCTCTTGTAAACCAGCATATGCATTGAAATTTAACTACCAAGTGGCCTCCTCCACAGAACCCTTTAATCTGAATCTGTTACCTTAGGTATAGTTTCTTCCCATTTACACTGGGGAGATTGAGGGGAAGAGAGAACACAGAAGGTTATATAAAGAAAAACTCCTTGCAGCGTCCCCAAGCACATCAACAGAGATAATAGTACTTGAGCATACCACTCACTTAAATGCCTTCCCGGAAATATTTTAACACATGAAAATCATTCTGTCTCTTTGCTTATTCTGATAAATGAAAGTTAATTAGGAAATACGCATGGGGTAAATATATTTTTGGTATAACTTTCATATTTTTATTAAGAAGACAGGTAGATGACAAGAGAGAAATAAAGGCTTTGCAGGAAACTTAGGCACACGGATAATTCTAATTAATATGCAATAATCAGAATTAAATATTTAATAATACTTACACTTTTAGGAGAATTTTATTCATGAAAACAATCTTGATGCCATGTACATCCTATTTTCTCTATCCAATTCCCCCCACATGCCTTCTCTAATTTTAAGTCTTCTCTCTCTCTCTCCCTCCCTTTAAATATTTTTATTGTTTTTATTTATGTGAGTATAAATGTGGATATATATGTATGTGCCTGCATGAATTTATGTGCACCATATGCAGATGTCACTGGAGGCCAGAGGGTATCTTATCCTTTGGAACTGCAATTGTGAGGCATCTAATGTGGGTGCTGAGCAGTAAATGCAGGTACTATGGTCCTCTGAAAAAACAGTTAAGTGTATACTTGCTCAGATATTTCTCCAACACTTTGTGTGTGTGTGTGTGTGTGTGTGTGTGTGTGTGTGTGTGTGTGTGTGTGTTTAATTAGTTAATTAGTTTGATCATCTGTAGGTCATATGTAGGCAAAAATCATAACACTATTTCAATATGTATTCTTAGTCTTATTGAGACTAAAACATGAAATTTACTGCATATGCAAGTATCTCCAGCAATATTAGATCAGGAAAAGGAAATTTATATATCACCCTAAGGTCAGTCACTCTGATTATGGATGGACAATGATACTTGATACATTGTACATGGAGCATGTAAGTCCAAGGCAGTGTTCTACACATTACCTGGTGAGAGGTATATCAAGCGTCATTTCTAAAAACAGACTGTTTAATTATCTTCTGGTGAATAGAATTACAGGAAACATTTGTAATGAACATGACCTATGACTGTGAAGAAATGAGAGAAATATGAGAAAATTCTTATCGAATTTCTAGATAACAAAGTGTAGATGAAATCACTTTAAAAGATTTCATTTTATTTTAAGTAATTATTAGAGGAATATGTGTATTTAAAGAATATGATGGATGGTGAATCTATTTCAAATGTTATTTTAATGTCTTTATATAATTGTCATTTTCAATTTTTAACAACTTATTTTAACATTCCATTTTCCTTTTAATATACCTATTATAACTATATATTAAATATATGTATATTTAAACTATTTATTATCTATTTAATACAATCTATATAATCTATATACTATCTATATAATATGTATTAAATATGAAGATATTTAATATTCTATACAGAAATGGTTGTCCTCAGTGAAACAATTAAGAACCTAGATAATGAACAAAATGCCAACAAGTTCTATCCTTAAGAGAGTGATAATATCTGCTTTACCCTCACAAGTTTCTGCTCTCATGGTGTTCACATCTGCAGTCTTGATTTCAGTCTTGTCTGCTGGTGAGTGAGAGAAATGTTCATTACGTAATGAGTATAAATGCTGCAATATGTTATAGCAAATGGATGTGTAAACCGATCTATACTTCTTTGGGTAACTGATTTTTAACTGCCCCTGCAGTTTGGTCATTTTCCATTAATAAATCAGTAATAATAATGGCTATACAAAAACAACTTGTCTTTTTCTTCTATTTTACAGGAATACATACACAGAGAGAAAGAGAGAGAAGATGTCTCTGTGCTGGTTAGTTTTTGTTAACTTGACTCAAGATAGAATCATCTTGGGAGAAGGAACGTGAATTGAGAAAGCACCTCCATAAGACTGGACTGTAGTCAAGTATGCAGGGTATTTTCTTGATTAATGACTGATAAGAGAGGACTAGTCAACTGTCAGTGGTACCATGCTTGGCCATGTAGTTTTGGGTTGTATAGAATTTTAAGATAACAGTGTTGTTTTTAGTTCTGTAGGGCCTAATAATGTTTCTTATCAGGCCTATAATTATTATTACTTCAGTAAAACCAGCTAGCCATCAATCAAACAGACACCTGTTATATTTTAAAATAGCCTTAGTGAACCTGGGGCAGGGCAGACATTAATTCTTTAAACTCCTTCCCATAGTGGGGTAGAGATGGGATCCCTGCCCCAATCCCATGCCATCTGGTCCTAATAATTTCTATCAAGCTACCTCTCGTCCATAATCCCAAATACTTGCTAATGTTCTTCATCTGGCTGAATCCCCATCCATGCCGGCCACCTGTTTCGCTTTCATCTAATCCATGGTGCCTTCCTCTCTTCTCTTCTTGAGACCTTCCAGTCTCTCTTCCTCCCAATCCACCTTCTTCCCAGGATTCTCTCTGTTTCTCTAAACCTGGGAACCCTAGCCACACTTATCTCCTTTTCCTTGCCCAGGTGTGTGGCATTTTATTGGTCAAAAGATGGGTCACAGAGACAGCAAGCAGTAATTAGCATCAAAATACATCAGACCAACCTCCAACATAGCAGAGCTATAAAGAACAAATAAGTAAAGAACATTCCTTCATGATATCTACTTTCATTTGTGCCTCCAGGTTACTCTTTCTAGGTTACTCTCTTTAGTTTGTTTCCTGGCTTCTTTCAGTGCTTGGCTGTGAAGTGGAAATACAAAATGAAATGGACTCTTTCCTGCATAAGTTGCTTTTCATCCTGGTGTTTAACTACAACCGTGGAAAGCAAACTAAAACAGAAATTGGTACCAGAGAGTAGGCAACTGCTATGATGGACTGGACCATGTCCTGTTTGGGAGGACGGTGAAAGAATTTTTGAGCTTTGGCATGGAAAAGCCTATGAGTTATCATATTTTAAGACGTTGTTCTTTGGAAGCTTGGAAGATAAGAATGATGAATGAAATACAGAAGCTAGAGGTCTGGCTTGTGAAACTTCACAAGGAAATTTGACATTCCTTCGAAGAATTTCTTGGGACATGTCTGTGCTATTTCAAAATAAAAATCTGTGGCTACAATTTATTTAGGGCTGAAAGAATCGGCTGTGCTTAGCATGAGGCAAGCGCCACTGAAGAAAAAGCCTTGTTTTACAGTGAAAATAAGTACTGACTCGATGGATGTGAGAAATGAGCTGTGATTAACAAGAGGCCAGTGTTATTGTAGCAAAATCCTTTGGAAAGTGTTTTCATAGAGTCAGCATAGAGAACACGCAAGGTTCTTTCTCAGCCTGGTGACCCAACATGGTAATGTGTATGAGATTCTCAATGGTATTTGTTTTGAAGACATAAAGGACTCACGCAAAGGAGGTGAGGATTGGCAACATAAGGCAGTTTTGGAGTACCAGCACAGAGTCCAGGAGGATATTACTGAAGCTACATCCTCAATTGCAGTGAAGACCCTAGAATAGAGAGAGTCACAGCAAAACAAAGTTATGTTCCCAAGTCGCATAGTCAGAGTCCCTCAGAGAGGCCATGAAACCATTTGTGAGGGTGCAGCCTCACTTGTAGTGGGTAAGCAGAGTATTGTAGATAAAAGGACTGGGAAGATATCTTCCAAGGACAGGAGGAGATGTGGAATAGGTCTGGCTTGAGCCTATGAGACAGGTTTCATGTGCTGTAGTTGGCACAGACAGAAACATGAAACTACATAAACCTTGAGGAGTCGAGAGCAGCATTAAGTCGCAGACACTGGACAATAGGGTTTTTACATGGTTGGATTTTTTCTTTCTTTGCTTCGATCTGATTCTAACTATGCCCTGCTTCCTGGAATAAGAAATATATAACTTGCATTCCATTTTACAGAAGCCCACAGCAGAGAGACTTTAGACTTTCAAAGCGACACTGGATATTTTAAAGAAATTAAATATTTAAGAAATTTGAATTGTTTAAAACCTTTGGGAGTTTTAAGGTCGGATTATACTTTATATTGTAATATTAATATGGTCATGAGGACAAGCAAGGAAAGAAAAGTTGTAATTCAATAGTGATGTAGTTGTGAGTCAGTTGCAAGGATAAATTGTAGTTTATTATTATTATTATTATTATTATTATTATTATTATTATTATTATTATTAGTTATATTTATTGCTGTGTCAATTTGATGCAAGTTAGTGTCATCTGGAAAATGGAAAGCTAAATTAAATACATTTTCATAAGATTGGACTGTGTGTCGACAGTAGGGCATGTGCTTGATTAATAGTGCATGGAGGATGTCCCATTCGACTGAGGGTGGTGCCACCTACGTGCAGGTAGAGTGAGCCAGCCATGGAGAACAAGCCAGCCAGCTGCATTCCACCCTGGTCTTTTCTTTAGTCTGTGCCTCAGGAAACTTCTAGAGATCCTGCTCTGGATTTTCTCACTGGTTGATGCTACATAAAAGTATAAAATGAAGTAAACACTTTATCCAACAAGTTGATTTTGATAATGGTGTTTATCACAGCAAAGGAGAGCACATTAGAGTAGTTTATAAATGCTTTCTAGTTATGGGCAGATCAGTAAAAATCATTTTTACATACAACAGGAAGAAATTTGACTAAAGTATAGGCCATGTCTAATTCATGCCAAATGCTCAGCAACAGGTATGGCTATTTATAAATAATAAAATTTATTATTCAAGAAATGTATTAGCTATTGTTAAGTAAAATACCCTGGGATGATAGCGTGTTTAGTCTGTTTAGAAAATATGTTATCAAGCTGTAGAATACATAAATATGTTAAAACATTTCTAGCATGAAACAAATTCATTATTTTATGAATAATTATGCATTTGCAATTTTTATGATTGTTTTAAATGTTTAACAATAGGCATTTCCCTCTAATTCTCTAACCATCAAAGAGAAAAATGGATTTGAAATAAAACAATGTGTTGAGTTTCCTTTATTGTTAACATGCTGAAAAAAGCAAATGTCCCACAAACAGCAAAGAAAACAATTGTATAATAAAAATAGATAAAACACTAAAATAACAAAACAAATGGGCAAACTACCACTACCTAAACCAATATTTCAACTCACTGATTTACTTAGAATATCAACTGATTTTTTTTTTTTGAGACAAGGTTTCTCTGTGTAGCCTTGGCTGTCCTGGACTCACTTTGTAGTCCAGGCTGGCCTCGAACTCACAGCGATCCACCTGCCTCTGCCTCCCAAGTGCTGGGATTAAAGGCGTGCATGCGCCACCACGCCCAGCTGCATCAACTGAATTCTTAAATTCAACTTTCTACACCTAAGTAGAAACTCAAAAACTTGTTTTAAAAATGAACACTTAATTTTTACCATATTTTCTTAGCTATAGGTTGGTTAATAACTATATTTGAGGCCACTAAAGTACTGATGTCGCTAAGAAAATGAATTCATTAATTTAAGTTCAGCAGTAAATCAATGTAAGATCATGAGTATAATTGAACTACCTGGAGAGATGCAAAGGAAAAAAAAGTGGGTCAGAGGATCAACAGAAACTAATTGAATGAAAAGAAGATATATATAAAAAAGGGTATGACTGATCCCAGGCTTTGGCACCAGATGAATGAAAAAAAGGAATAAAAATTGAAAGGACATGACTGATAAGGGGTGTGACCCAGAGAAAGTTTGTTGTAGATAAAAGGGAGATACGGCATAGGCAGAGAAAAGGACATCTGAGAGAGTCCAGAGTGGACATGACCCTAAGCCATGTGAGGAAGAGGGTAGGGAGAGGAGAAGAAAAAGCAGCTACTGGCCAAGAGAGTACAGAGAAAAGTCCAGGTAACTAGAAGGGCTGGATTACATAGGGAAGGCAAGCTGGGGGGGGGGGGGGAAGGGGGAAGAGTAGCCAGCCCTCTGGGCTGGAAAAGTTCAGCAGAGAAGATGGTGTATACTATTCATACTATGTGATAGGTGGGGTCTGAGAGATGCAGGGAGAATTTGGAGGCCAGCATCTGCTCTAATGTGTTTAATAGGTACCACAGGCATTTGTCCAGAGTTTGGGACATAGGTTTTAGAGACCTAACCTAGCATCAGACTCTTTGCTCTAAATAAAGTTGACTATTGCCTGAGTCTTCAGTTCCCATCATTTTCAGGCTCCACTCTCCCTGGTTCATGCCACCCACTAGAGTAGTAAATTCTCAGTCTAAAGAGGCAACTTTACCTCTGATGGATGGAAAGGAAGATTTACTAGGGATCAAACTGCCAAAGGTATCTCTTGCTTGCAGATGGGCAGTGGGATAAAACTAAAATGGGAAATGAGTAGATTTTATATAAGAATCAGCAACAAGAAGCTTTGAGCTGATAGGGACTATTAGGACTGATCAGGAACTAGATTACCTTGGCAAAGTAGATTGATAGGCTACTGGTAAAACAGAAATCAGCCTTTAGGCTTTGGTTCGTTTAATCACAATTTTCTGTTTACCCAGCCAGAGTCCTTCTCTTTAGGACATTGTCACCAGCAGTGCCATGGGAGGAGGTTGGAGGAGGTAGGGAATGCACACTTTGGACATACAAAGGGTCTTTTTTCCCATTTTGTCTCTTCTTTGTCCTTTCATAGTACATAGAAAATGTAATTGCCAGATCTTTTGTTTTAAATGCTTTCCGCAGACTTTCTACTAATCAATCATGGAAATCCTGTATTTTTGAGATGACTTTTCCACATGTTATTGATTCTTTGTGAGTTCACAGCATGCACCCTAGTCTTCCTCTCACTCATCTCCCTGTCGCTTCATATCTGCCCTTTGCCCTTTCAACATCTTCCCTCCCAAGTAACACACACACACACACACACACACACACAATACACTACCACTACCACCACCACCAACAAAAACAAAAACAAAAACAATCATAGAAAGATAGCATCTCATTCATCATAGAAGCTGTGGCGTGTCACAGTCTGTCCCACAGCATATCCCTCTGTCCATACATCCTCACTTGCAAATGTGCACTGCAATGAATCGTTGGTCTAGTTTGAGATGTCTGGCTTCTGTGACACCATCAGTTTTGGACCCTCACTAGAACTCCTCCTGGTTATGCTGCTTGTGACCTGTGTCATGGAGATTCTGCAGCTTTGCAGCAGAAATGACCCTTTCAGGTGTCCTACCCAACTGCAGATGATATAGATTTTGGGGTGGGCCAATTCAGAACCTCGAATCTGTGCCTGGGTGGTAACTGAGCTGTTTAGAACACAGTCTTTTCTGTATCTGTACCACCAGGTTGAGCTCTGCCACTCTGCTCCAGATGAGCCACCCAAAGCTGCTCTCGTACCCTCAGGGCTGGCACAACCTCCACCATCAGGGCCAACCTCACTGTGTTGTCCAGACAAAGTGCAGAGGCCACTCTGCTGAGTGCTGCAGAGAGGGGTAGGACCAGCTCTTCCATTTAGGTGATATTTTTAAGTGGTTAAAGGTAATAGAGAAGTTCTTACGTCAGAAGACATCCAGTTTGCTTGTTTTAGTGGCATGTATTAAAGGGATACTACCTGTAGAAGCGTTGTGATTTGACTGCATATGAGTAAGTTATGTCTGCATTCTTTGCTATCTATGTTGGAGTCCCTGTTTTGATTCCAGTACTAACCTTTTTTTGTCAATTAGATTTATATTTAACTGTTGAGGTCAGGTACTGTATTGCCTCCCATTTTGCCTTTTTTAATTTAAGTATATAAGTCAAGTCTTGCCACACACACCAGTGTTTCCATCAGAGAGCTGAGGCAGAAAATGGCAAATTCAAGAACATCTTGTGCTACATTGTGAGTTCAAGGTCAGCCTGGGCAGCTAACTGATAACCTGCTTCAAAGCACAACATAAAGAAGAGCAAAAGATAAGTCAGAGTGTTTGTGTAACATTCACAAGAGTAAGCCATGGAGCTGAGACAAGAAGTTACTTCCTACACATTTAAACGTTTTCTTATCACCAGGAGAGGCTTAGGAGTTTTATAGGCCTTGCACTGAATGTGCACAATGTGTTAAGCTTTGTATAGTTTAACAAGATGAATTCCCCAAAATTCTTCAGCATGCAATTTATTTCATATTTTACCATATTAATTCACCATTGTTTTTGTTTTCAATGTAAAACCACTAACTTGGTTAATAATATTCTAAGTATTTTAGTATTTAATAAATATCGCTAAGTTGTTCTCTATTTCAATCTGTTCCTTAAAATGTGCCCAAAGCTACTTGAGACTTCCTAAAGAGACCAGCATTTCTCAGTAATTTTTGTAGTAAGTAGTCCCTAGAAGCAGTTGCTGTTCCTATTGCTAAAATTACCATGGAAACATATGGGAAACGTGTGTTTATGATGTACTTGGCTCTGGGATTGTCAAGCATTAGAATACTTGTTTTCTACTGATGGGGATTAAAATTTCTACCAGAGAGCATAAGTGGTTTAATAAAAACCAAATCTGTGACTCATGCCAAGGCAGCCTTTGCTGTTCACAACAGTAGGTTACCAAATGGAGTATTTCCCAATATGCCTGCCTATCAGACCCTGGATATCATGAAGAAATACAATGTTTGCTACAAGTGGAAGAGTGGAAGAATGTAATGACAACCCATCGAGTTTACTGGGGTTCCCCTGTATTCATTTGTGGTGATGAGGGCACACACTTGGAGCATCGTCACAGTCATAGCCCAAAGAGGAGGAGTATGAAAGAGGCTGAACCAAATGAGGTTAGTATGAGGCTTAAGTACTACAGTGTAGAAAAAAGAACAGGGGATCCCAGAATAGATGTTAGCAAAGAAAGGACAGCTATTAGTTGCCTATAAACTCGTAAAGCTAATAAAAAACACTATATAGAGTCTATATAGTTGTCCCATTAGCAAAGCTTTCATTTATTTTTACTATTTAGAAATTTTGAATGAACAACACATTTCAGAAACTTATCATGGAGTAAACATTCATTTGTAAGCTTATAAGGATGGACAATCATAGATAATGTCAGCTACTGTTCCTTGGAAGTCTATAGCTTGTCCCTTGGTTTTGAGACTATCTGCCGAAAGGTTTTCTCTGAGTCATGATACTCTGCTCTATATAGTGTAAGATACATTTTATGAGGTTCTGCATCAGTAACAAGCAAGTGTGGTGATGGCACAGTTGATCACTGGATAATGGGAAACTATTTTGTGTGGTAGGATAATCCACACAGCAGCCAGTGGAACTACTTCTTTCCTTCTGCATACTTTTCTTTAATTAAGAGTTTGACAATTCTTGAAACTGGCTCTGGACTATGTCACCTCAAATCTTACGATCAATGTCTATTTTGGTGGAACTTTGTTGATTCCTAGACTATCTTACTACATATTAACTTCTGTAGATATTTTAACAACACAACTAATATTCATGAACATACCATACAAATGGGTAGTTCAACTTCATAATTAGCATAATTTTCGAAAGTCAGTTTATCCAATTACCTATGTAAACATCAATTCACAAGACAGCCTGTAAACTGTGACACTGTGAGATCACTCAGTGAGTAAAGCCCCTGCAGCCTAATCCTGTCTACATGATTTAGATCCAGAACACACATAAAAACCGGAGTAGAGAAACTCTTCACAGTTTTCCTCTGACCTATGTATGCATGGTTTGGAATGTGTGCCTCACACATACATAACATGCCCACATAAACTACAAAGATATCTGACAAACAAAACAATTGCATTTTAAAAAATATTTACCAATTATGTATGTTAAAATGATTGTCCTAATTGGTGTGGCTATGCATTTCTTCAGCATGTAATGAAGGAGACTATTAGTTTGTTTATAGACATGTTTATTCTTGTTTCATCATTAATAACTTCTATATATTACATGAAATACATTATTATTAATAATATGGAAAGTAACATCTCATGATTTTACTCGATAATATATTTTAAAACTTCAGCATTCTAGCCAACAAATGAAAGCAATCACTTCCCCCAAATTGGGAAGAGCCAGATTGATTGCCCAGGAAACATGCTACAGAGTCCTGTTTGTCTTTACTAAAGGAGGATCCCGTGCTTCCCTTCTTCAAGTGCCTGCTTTCTTGAGGACAGGGTGGGACCTGTTGCTGTTGCCGCTGTTGCCTTGTTTACACACTGTCTACATGGGTATGGATATGGATACTGTTTCTGGCTGTAGGATTTTAGGACCACACAGTGTATAAATATGTTTTAATTTTGTAGATTTACAAATAAATGGCTATTCAAATAATTTAGAGAAAGAATATTCACTTTGCTAAAACTGTGACCTACAGCAAATTAAATTTACATCTCCTTTGTTATGAATTGACACACTACTAATTGAAGCCGTATGTCATTAATTTAATGACTTAATAAGGAAACACCTTTGGTATTTTCTACGTAGCATTTTCTGAAGAAGTGTTGATCGCTGTGCTATTGCATGACAGGAAACATTTTGTGATGTACTTACAAGCTCCTTATTGCACAATTTTGACTTTTAACCTCATTGTTACCGTTGGTGCATAGTAGTTATGTATTTAGTGCATAGTTTTATGTATGTGGTGTTGTGGGACTTTTAGTAGCTTTTTATATAGTATTTTAGGAAAGCCACATATACTGAAGCTCCAACTTTGTGAACAACAATGGCATATGCCCTTTCTAAAATGTCCTCTTATGACTCTCTGGTAGTCAAAAGACCTCACAATAAAAATTAAACATAAAGATGTTTACTCAGCAAATCAATCTATGGAAAGTGAATTTCCCATTCATTATAACTGTCCTCATTATTTTCAGAGTAGCTCAATATATATATATATATATATATATATATATAGAGAGAGAGAGAGAGAGAGAGAGAGAGAGAGAGAATGCTTTGGCTGATTATTTTGTGTACTTCACACCTAGACAATACATTTGTGGTTAAGATGATGAAATCACAAAACTTGAAGTTGTACCAAAGCTTGATTGCAAATGTTATTCTGACATATCGCATTTTATGCAGTATTTTGCAAACCTGTGTATTATCTTATTCCATAACTACCACACACATAAAGTAATTTCTTCTGACAAAAATGAATCGAATAAAATACTTCTATACTCTGATTTTATTCTGCCTGAAGTGTACTATTGGTCAGACTCTAGAGCATAGTGTTTTAGTCCTCTCAGATTGTGACTTCCTGAATTATGAACTTTAGTATCAGTTCTAGAGGCTTATTTAAAACTTCTTCCTCAAAATTTTTTTTGGCCCTATATATCTTATACAATCACCTACCACTTTCCCATGTCAGATGTAACCTTCTCTCTGTGACTCTGGGTTAAGTACTGAAAGATGCGGCAATAAAAATGTAATTCCTATCACTCTTTCAAAGTCAGCTGTCAGACCTTGTACCTTAAAGTTGCTTTTAACTCTTAAAAATGAACTCTGTGCACAAGAAAATATGATTCAACATCCAATTTGTTTGGATAACTAACTCAGCTCACAAGAGTTTCTTTACTTTTGCTTTATAAAATCCAGATAAAGAAAAACAGTACAAATAATGGCTTATAGAACTGTTCTATCTAAGTCTAACAGACCTATACTCCTTATATAAATCATATTTCTCCATAAAGAAATTCAGATTGATTATAATTTAGTTATCTGGCCCTTCTTCTTTGAGAAATGGCAAGTGTTTTCTTTATTATTTGTTTTCTTTGCACTTAGTTTGGTGATCTGTATGTTCCTAGGCCTAAAATAAATGTCTGTACTGTGAAATGTTGCATAGGAACTCTTGGTAAAATCAGGGTAAACAATAGCTATTTTGAACATGTAATTTTGAGGCATATCAGATGAGAGTTTGATTCTATAAAGGTTTTATAATGTGTATCAAGATTCAGAGCTAAATACCATATGTATACTGCTATTCTCAACTGGGGCATTGGTTTGTACTGTTCACTGCAGAGAGTATGCAGACTGTCACCCAGTGCTGCCCATGGGAGCACTAATGCTTCCTGCTTGAGGATCTAGGATAGACCTAGGATCTAGGATGTTCTTCACTGAATAATCAAATGATTGCAAGGACACATAAGCATATACAGCAGCATCCTAATCAAACAAGAGTACAGTGCTTCAATAGATAAAAGGGCAGCAGTGATTATAAGTGCCTTTAAAACTAGCATCATAATATTAGTATTAAATCAATATTTACTGATATATTTTTCAAAAATTCATGTTGTATTAAGACATTTGATTTCTAACTATATTCTTAGAAACTTATCATCAGAAATATGGAAGAAGCATGCTGAGAGAAAAACACAGAAATCTGTTTCCTCAATCTGCATTAAAGAACATTTCTGATTTGCTTCCCAAAGCTTTGGGGATGATCATATACAGGTGTTCTTTAAATGTGACCAGAGTGTGGTGCAGGGGACTTAATTTAGTATAATAATCACACACAGTATTGAAGGTTGGTTAGTTTTAACTGTTTATTATTAATCTATGAAATAAAAAACATTTACATAACATAAGATAATTTATTAATAGTACATAGTTCTACATTTTTATTATTCTGCATTTCTTCATTGCCTAAAATATGCCCATGTACCTTATAAAGTATCTTATGAAGATAAAAATATCCTCAACTTAAGTATATAGTCTTGAGGTAAATATCAAGATGTAGTAAATAGAGAAACCAGCAGGCACGGGTCTGCGGTGGGCAGCAGGCGGGGTCCCCGGGGTTCAAAAGATGAGATCCTCAATCCATTCTGAGGAGGAAGATCGTGTTCCAGAGCTACACAGAAATGTTCACCCCTAAGTGGCCTGATTGGGAGGAAATACTTAGCGCAATGTATTAGAAATGCCCTAGCAGAGATCATAGATGATGTTGATCTCACACTGTGTCTGATCTGCAGAACAGCAGTAGCTGCACAGCCACCAAAGGACCATACTGAGATCTCCAAAACACAGTGCTGGTGTTTCCCAGAAAGAAGGAAATCCTGTCATGTGCATCGTCTATGCCCTCCTGCTGCAGGACCATGGAACCACGCTCCAGTGAGCTCCCAGGGACGCAGGGCTGCCGCCACTGCAGCAACCGCTGCTTTTCGGGTTGCAGCCTGGTGCAATGTGAGCCAAGGAGATGGCATTCGACGAAGGGGTTTCATTCAAGTCAGGCCTGAGCGAGGACTGCACTGCCCACACCACAGGCCTCACAGACCTCCTCTTATGTGCTGGGGCCATGCTCAGTGCAGAGAGCTGGATGGTGCAGAAGTGGATACTAGGGGCAGCACTGAGCGGGGAGGGCAGGAGGACCCATGACAGAGCATGGGATGGAACCAGAGTCTAGAGAGGAGCAAATCAACAGAACCTCAAGTTCCCCGGGACAAAACGTTGAGCTGGACCAACATCAATGATTTCTGCAAGCTACTCGATGAAGACTTTGAGGGGCCTCCACTTGCCACCTGCTTGATGGCCCACAAGATCCAGTACCCACAAGAGCAGGAGGCCGTCCAGGCCTTGATGGCCAGCAACAATCTGCTGAATTGAACAGAGGCAGGAGAGCTGACCCTGCGGACACCTGTGGGAGCAGGAGAGCCGGTCCTGACCTGAGGACACAGGAGTGGGAGAGCAGGCCCTGCCTTCAGGACAAGGTAGCAGGTGAGCCAGCCCTGCCATGATGACACAGGATCAGGAGAGGTGGCCCTGGCCCGAGGGCATGGGAGCAGGGGGAGCAGGCTATTTCCTGAGGACAAGGGAGCGGGCCATAATCCAGGGCTCTGAGTGGAACTCACCACAACATCTACCCCATGTATGACCTGCTGGAACACATGAAGGGACCGGACCTGCAGATTCAAAGATTAAGAACCTCCTTGACACATAGCAACAACAGAATATCGGACAGCAGTCCCAGTGAGGATCCAGTAATGATAGTGTAGGCCTCCAACCAGACCCATGACTATTAACAGTGAACATTGGAAAGTAAACATATGTACACAAAAGCCTATACTGCGTGATACACTACAGCTTCTGTGACAAGATTTTTTGTTTATCAGTTTGTTTTATTTTACTGGGAGAAGGAGAAGGATTTGGGGGCATGATGTGTAAATAATAGACATTCAATAAAAGTAAAAAAGTAAGATGTAGTAAATATATAAAAGCTGGTGGGACAGCTTTCACTGATACGTAAAATTATAATGTAAAAATGATAAAACTGTAATTTTTACTATTATATATAATTTCTCAAGTTTCATGAAAAGATAAAGCTGCATGCTGTACCCAGACTGAAAAGCCATGTGTAACTTTATAAAGAACAGGTTTGGAATCACGTTATCTGCTTCGGGATCTGGCAAGCATATCTCCTCCTGGGCCACTGTTTATAGAAGACTACTGTCAGATCCCAGCTGAGAGAGAAGTGGTGACAGATGTGTTAGCTACATAGATCATTAGAATCATTACACTTGTGAATCAAACCATTACATTGTACATCTTTGGATCAACCAATTTGTGAAGACAATATTTTATAGTAAAAAGCACAAGGCTTTCCCTATATACTGTGTGTACATGTATGCGTACATGTGTGTGTGTGTGTGTGTGTGTGTGTGTGTGTGTGTGTGTTTGCATCCACATGCTGGGTGTAGGCATGTACATGCGCCATAGCATACCTTCCACCATCCAAGTGTGGAGGACAGAAGACATCTCCCAGGAGTCTGCTTTCACATTTCAGCTTGATGAGTCAGGACCACTCTTGTTTCTCTTTTGGCAGTTAATACTCCATGCTACCCAGCCAAAGAGCTTCCAGGTATTTTCCCTTGTTTCTTCTTCCTATCGTGCAGCATGAAACCTGTGGTTACTGGTGTGGACTACCACACGTGGATGTTTACAATGGTTCTAAAGATCAAACTCAGGTCCTTAGTCTTGCACAATAGGTGCTTTAGCCTGCTTAGAAACTTTCCTGGCTGTAGCTATGTATCTTTCCTACATTTTCCTTATCTGGAATAGTTTAGAAGTTACCACATGAAGTTTTATGCTTCATTATTTGTGGATGGTTAAGGTTTATTATGACAAAAATTGCTGTTGCTGTTGATGCTGTCTTATTGATCTCTTCCTCTTAGAAACTGAAAATTGATTGTATATTTTGGAATCCTTTAAAGTTATTAATGCCTAGACAATGAAAATTGTACTTTGATTTTTAATTGGTCATGTATAGAAAACATGGAGCGTATATAGAAAGTGGAGGAGTATGCTCTATCTACCCATGGATTTAAGGTGATGCTTTCTTTCAATACTGTTTCCAGAAGAAATGCGGAGCAGTGTTTGTCATTAACATATTAAGACAGGATAGAGTTTTCTGAGATGCCAATTTATTTTCTACTTTGCTAAACCTAATAATATATTAGTATAAGGCACTGCATTAAATGACAATATGATTAATATATATGCAGAATTTCATGTGTTTCAGAACGAATGGACTGAGTGGATCATTTTTATATACATTACTTTCACAATATGGATTACAAATTGTGTCTTATTTAGAATAAGTGAAACAGTAGGAGCGAACAGAAGGGAAAGGTGGCAAATTACCTGCTTCAGGCGTGAAAGGTGCCTGAAACATCGCAGCCTTCTCTGAGCATGCCTGAGCTGCCAGAGCACCGTCTCTGGATGGGGACCAGCATGGTAGTGTCCTTATGCAGACTTTGCCATCTTTGTTTTATACTGATTCATTTCTGTTTTGTGACTACCTCTGGGCCTCAGTGAGATGACTCCAGAGCTTCTCCAGAGTCCAAGCTTCCATATATTTTTTTCTTCTTTTCTTACACAATATTTTAAACCAACATTGCAGTTGCTGGCTGCCCAAGCCTTGTGTTGCTAATAGTCTTGCTACATAGGAGTTTCTCCCAAATATACCTTTCCTAGACAAACCTGCCTGCCATATGGGTGACATGAGCTAGTGCAGTATCATAATTATTTTCAAAGATACTAAAATTGGGCTTTTAATGGTAAATTAGCAGTAATTAAGAAACACTATCTGAGTAATTACTAAACACTTTTTATTGCGTGAGTAAAGCAAAAAGTACTATGCTGTGAAGAAGAGTAAAACCCATACCTATTGAAGTAAACAGCCAGAAGAATTAGACAGATTTTAAATAAAACATCCACTTGAAAATATTAAGCATTTAATGAACAGATTCAAACTGAAACGAATATAAAAACGAGCCTGAATGGTATGTGTGTTTCGAACTGGGACATTTCAATTTTGCAAACAGAAAGGAACAATGGACTAAATTGTTGCAATGTAACACTACAAAATAATGATTCAGTTTTCAAGCTAACACTGCTTTTATAAGGAACAGAAAGATCATTTTATTATTTCATCCTGTGATGAGTATGAATTTAGGCAACTGAGATCAATTTCCTGACTGTAAGGTGAAAAGAAAGTGAACATGTTGCCTCATACATGTACCACAAGAAATTATTGAGTTGGCTTGTATATTGCTCTGAGAGGGGGCATTTAACATGTATGAAGCACAAAAATGATTTTTGAAATATATAAATAAGATCTAAAATTAAAATTAAGTTCCTGCACAGTATTATAGAGGAAGCGATTTTTTTGTTTTGTTTTCCCTTTTTTTAATTAATTTATTCTTGTTACATCTCAATGGTTATCCCATCCCTTGTATCCTCCCATTCTTCCCTCCCTCCCATTTTCCCCTTATTCCCCTCCCCTATGACTGTTCCTGAGGGGGATTACCTCCTCCTGTATATGATCATAGGGTATCAAGTCTCTTCTTGGTAACCTGCTGTCCTTCCTCTGAGTGCCACCAGGTCTCCCCCTCCAGGGGACATGGAGGAAGCGATTTTGTTTCAAGTCTAGTTTATTGTTATTTCACATAAACTGTATCTCTGTCAATCTCTCTCTCTCTCTCTCTCTCTCTCTCTCTCTCAGACACACACACACACACACACACACACACACACACACACACACACACAGAGAGAGAGAGAGAGAGAGAGAGAGAGAGAGAGAGAGAGAGAGAGAGAGAGAGAAGAAATGATTTTTCTTTCAAACACTAGTTAAGATTCACCAACAAAGTGCCCTCAGTACAAAGTGTAGAATAAGATTGTGTGGCTTGATTTTGGGAACTACTATTTCAAAAACAATCTTAAGCCTACTGCAAATTCCAGCATCAGAAATTTTCAGCAGTGTCATATAATAAAAGTAAACATATCAAGTAGTTGCTTTCTCTTTTGAATATTTAAATTAATAGTTTTCATCATGTAAACTTAGCTTACACTATAAACTAATTATTTCTTATACAAAATACCTAAGTTGTTACGCAATTTTACTCTAGTGTTGAAAAGCCATCAGCATTTTATACAAAATGGTTTGTACATTTTCATGTGGAGGAAATGTGCAAATATCATGATGCCTTTAACCTTATGATATCTGACTTTGATGGAAGCACTCATATTGTAATATTATTCGGATGATGCCAGGTTTTTGGAATGCTCCTATCTGATTGCAATAGAGCAGAATGTATGTGGCATTTTTTCAGTTTTAAAATGTCATAAATATTCATCATGAATTTCTTGTAATTATCCAAGTGAACTGGTATTAAACTATCTCCATTACACCAATGATACATAAAGAACTTGCATAATTAAATATTTTAAAAGTCTGGCCATTAAACATTAATGAGTGATTGTGTATTTGTTTCCTAGTCTACCATACTACACATTACTTTATTGAGTGCTGATGCTGGACTATAGTAAACATTTCCCTAGAATACAGAGTAATTATTTGTGATGTTATTATCTGTCTAAATACCATCTGTACTGATGCTCCTTTTCACTCTAAGCCAATATCCAAATGCCTTGCAGATTTTCAGAAGTCATAGTTTAGTTCTCCGTGTGCCTGGGAAGCTGGCTAATATTTTCTAGCCTTATTGGCCCTTATTTACCAGCCTTCTGGGCCAGTTTGGGCTGCAGTTCCCCCAAGCACTTCACAGCTTATGAATGTTTACACAGAGACCAAAATGGAGATGCAAACAAGTTTTGAAGGAAAGCATCAATTTGCACACAGCTCTGGACAATACCCAGTAATGCTGGCTTCAGTTTTTACTGTTAGTTTTATGCTCCCTGTAGTCAGAGCTAAGTCCTCAAACTGCTGTACTTCCTAAAGCAGTCTGTACAAAATTTTTGATATCATTCACAGCCTGGGCTAATTTGAAGCTGTTTGAAATCATAAAATGTTTGCACTTTATTCACTTCCCAAGACATCTGTGCTTCCCCTGTGGTCTCCTGTGTGGCTATGCAGATTGGCTTGTTGAACAGGAAATCAGTGACCCAGCAGAGGCCTGACAGGTGCTTCAATGTTGTTCTTGCAATTTCTTGAAACTTCCCTAAAATAATCTGTTTCCTAGAGAAAGCAAGAAGCCTATCACTCCGGTAACCGCAAGTAGTAAGTAATCTCAACTGTAACATTTTAGAGCCAGGTCACTTAGGTCAAGAGGTCCATATTATCTGGCAGTCACCTGCTATGGCCTTGAAAGCCCAGTAGAATACTGGAGGTTAAAGACGGGACCTCACCTATGCAATCAGTGGACAATGAAATAGAAAATTGTGTGATAGTGTTAAGAAATTGGGTTGTGAGGGCTAGAGAGATGGCTCAGAGGTTAAGAGCATTGGCTACTCTTCCAAAGGTCCTGAGTTCAATTCCCAGCAACCACATGGTGGCTCACAACCATCTATAATGAGATCTGGTGCCCCCTTCTGGTGTGAAGGTTTACATTCAGGCAGAAAATTGTATAAATAATAAATAAATATTTTTTAAAAAAGGAATTGGGTTTTGAAATGGATTATTAATGTACCAGTTGCCAAAAGAAATACCATAGATTTATTAGTCTAAACTGTTTTACTCATTGAAATGATTTTCAAAGTACATTTTTACTATGTTTATTTAAAGAATGTGAGCTTAGGTTTATATATATATATATATATATATATATATACATATATATATATATATTACATATGTTTATAAATATGTATATATACATATATTAGTTTGTGACAGTTTAAATTATTAAACACATTGGATCTTAAGGAAAATTATTTCACTCACCATTATGTTCTTTGACTAAAGTTTGTGATGTCTTCAGTCACAAAGCCATACTGTCAAGTTCTGGAAGGAAAACCAACAGCATTTGCAATGGCCTGTGATTATTGTGGAAGTACCTGTATTTTTAATTTACTTTATGTGATAAGTGTATATTGCTTTTCCAATAAAAAGATAAGACAACAGTAAATGTTGATCATATAATTTTAGAGCCTTCATTTAACATTTTTAAGTGTTGATGATATACTCAAACAATACATACAAATGTTAATTGCTTATATGAATACTTATTTGATACACAAAATATTGCTTAATTATTTCTATAACTTTAAAAATATAAAAACAGCCCAACGATATTTAAGAAGTAAGACATAGTAGTGGTAATGTCAATAGGTTTCTAGGCCAAGTGTGAACTCTAAGAAATGTAACAATGATAAATGAAATTATCAAGTATGTTTCCTAATGGCTCAGGTGGGTAAGGTTTTCATACAAATTTCACAATATCTTCATTTGTTGGTTTTTGTTTATCTATCATTTTCTAGCCACTTTTGTAAAAAATTAAGAAATCAGTAAAGAAGAAAAGAGGATATGCTAATATAATCGATACATGAAATCTGTAGACTACTTTTATCTTTTTTTTTCCTTACTCAATGCAATTTATTGAACACCTGCCACATTAGAAGTGCTGTAATCAGCCAGGTGGGGAGAGATGGCTCAGCTGTTAAAGGCTAGGCTCACGACTACTTTTATCTTATTTTGATCATAGCAAGGTATACTTTTTATTCTCTATTTCCCACATATCGTGAAATCTGCCTATAATTATGATTAATCAGAAACATCTGATAGACATTTTTTAACATTTTCCTAATTCTTCTTTTTTACGTCCCTAACGTTGTCTTCTCAGTGCACCATAAACCACCCCACAAATTCACTATAACAACTGTGAAGTAAAATATATATGTTTTGAAACTAGCTTTTTACAAGCTCTATGTACTGACGGCCATGGCAGCAATTGACTCCGGCTGTCAGATTCATGGCATCACCTGCCTCCACTAAAACAGGGACAAACACTGATGAACAGAACACACAGGAACAATGAAGACTGAATAACCTCTGCATTATATGCATCCTAAAATGCTCTAAATACAAACTTCACAAGATGCTGCTGGAACCCATGTGGAACCCTTACGAACGATCAGTGGGTTTTCATAAAAGATTTATCAGCTTACATTTATATTCACGGAGCTTTGCAAACTATGGATAATCTGTAAAATAGTGAACTAATAAAAAGACACATTATATGGGCAAGTGGGTTCATTGCTATGTTGAAAACCTGATTTTTTTAAATCAAATTTAATCAGTGCTTTTATTATCCAAAATAAATGTGTTACCACTATAATGATGAAAAATCTTTGTGACTAACTGGGGTGGCATGTGAAATTTAATAGCTCCAAATGTATTTTACTTATCTTATGTTTTCTGAAGGGTTATTCTACTAACTTAGTACACTGAATGAGACATATTGAAAGGGGATATCCTTAACAACACAAAGTAAAAAGTATACTGGGGGTATCTGTGCTAAAAGAAGGAAGCAAGGAAAGAAACAAAGAAAGAAAGAAAGAAAGAAAGAAAGAAAGAAGAAAGAAAGAAAGAAAAAGAGAGAAAAGAAAGAAAGAAACACACACAAAAAAGGCTATTTGGGGAAGATTAAATGAAATCCTAGGCAGCTTCCCTAAGGATTACCCAATCCTTGGTCCAGAGACAGAACATACGACCCATTCACAGTTGTTTGGACATGGTCTTGTGCACTCTGTATTCAGATGCCGATTTCTGTGCCCCAAAATCTGATTGTAGGGTTGTGGGCATTGTCATACCAATGAAGAATCTCCGGTCTCAATGTTGTGGAAAAATTACTACCCAATAATCTCTGATTGGCTAATAAACAAGCTGATTTAGCCAATAACTAGGTAAAGGAGACAGAAGGTGGGACTTCCATTCCTAGTATGAGATAAGAGGAAGGAGAAAAGGAGGAGGACAAAAAAAGAAGATCCCATGAGGAGTTAACGATGAGGACAGAGAGTTACGACAGAAAGCCAAGGCAAGACGGAGCTGACAGATAAAAGGACATATGGCTGGCAGGTAGCAAGACTGGCATCACTGGGTTGGAATAGATAATTATCTGTCCAGTTATAGAGCTTAACATTCATTGACTAAATCTAGTAGGTCTCTGTGTCAATTATTTGGGAGCGTGAGTAACAGTATGGGCTCTTACCAAGTACATAATCTAATACACAGTGTCTGTTTCTGTGTAGGTTGCCTCCAAGGCTTGTGTCTGCTTTCCAGAGAAGCACCTGCAGCTTGATACATTTTGGGCCCAAGGAGAGAACATACTATGATTTTGCTAAATAGACATAGTATTGAGCAGGCTATTAATGAGTTGATCCTATACCCTTTAGATTAGTACCTTTCTCAACACTCAGCGAAAGTTCTTTTTAATATAGATGGTGATTAACAACAGATCCATAGCTGGTCAAGATCAGGATGTTAAATCCTAAATAGGAGATCTATATCATAACTGCGTCTCAAATTTGAGCAATCACTGTGGAAAGGGGGGACAGAAAATGATAAGACCCATCGGTAGGTAGCAAGTGGATGGCTACCGGGAAAGAGTAGGGCACTTGTACATAAGTCACAGATGGGACCCCATGCACCAGATCTGTGCAAGCTCAAGCTGGACAAAAAGCCAGAAGGAAGAGGTGAGCTGAGCATGTAGACCCACCCTAACTGAGGACTTGTAAAATCAAAGTTACCGAGAGAAGGAGAGTTTTCTCTGAGTTTTGTCTCTAGTGGGTCAACCTCTCTCCTGTGGATGTACACAACCCCAGAAGGATATGGTCAGTAAATGTGAATTTAGTGGACACTAAAACAATAAAAGCAAAATTTTGCACGAGTGGGGATAGAAGAATAGATATCAAAAAAGTTGGAAATGAGGTGAATGTGGTCAAAATGGATTTTATGACATTCTCAAATTAGTAATACAATGTGGTTTTATTTTTGATTCTGTATTTAATGGCAAGACTTGATTGGTAATTTCTTCCATGGTCCTATGAATTAATTTTCTTTAATTTTGTGCATTTTCATCTTATTAAAGGTAGAAAAGTCAGAATATTTCCATATTAGTTACTTTAGTCTCACACACTAGAATGAAAAACACCTAACCCCCATACCCCGCCCAAAATACCTTTTGTCTTTAGTGCTGCTGTGTATTTGATCACAGAAATTTTTGTGTCTTTCAAAATTCATAAGCAGCACAGTGTTGTTTATTGTTAAATAAAAGAAGTAAATATATTCAATTCAATGAATATTCATGGAGGTCAAGCCTTTCACCACATTCTAAGCTCACAAGAAGTTTCTGTTTTTAAACTCTTTAGTCAAATAGGGAAAAGCCACTGGGATTTACTAGGAAATATAAAGTTAAAAAGTCAAAATGATGTGTTTTGCCTCAGTGGATCTCAAGGACGTACTTTCCTCTCCAAACTTCCCTAAGACTACGGTGTCAGACCTGCCACAAGAAGACAGAAGCAGTGCAGTATAGGGCAACCCTGCCCCAACAGAAAGCCCTGTGTGGCCAGTGCTGAGTTGCATAAGTTACAGGGAGAAGTCATCGCTATTTCTGAGATTTGACATGTGCACAATGATGTACACATCCTAAACTCATGTTCTTCCAGATGGAACCAACTGTTTCTCTGTCAGAATGCTTTGACAAGATTCATTGCTTACTTTCCAGGGAAGACTGAAGCTTCACCTTGTCCTCTCAGTTCCTCCACAGTTTTATCACAAGGCTCACAAAAGGAATGCCTCTTCAGTACTCCAGTTCCATTGTCACCGACATCCCTGATGTCCTAAATAATGCATTCAGCGACACTGAAGACATAACTAAACAAAGTCACATTACATTTGGAACTATTTCTTTGCTAATTATGAAAATCCCAACAGTAAATTGAGTCCTTAAAAGTCACAGAGGGTCAAATATGAGGCACCAGAGTTCGTGAGAAAGTCATATCCCACTCTCCACTCTACTGTGGAGAATGTTCTGACCATTGTCTAGATCTGGGTAGGGGTTTAAAGTTTACGGCCTGTATTGTCCTTGGCTGGTGCCTTAGTTTGAGCAGGACCCCTGGGCCCAAATCTGCCTATCATAATGTTCTACTTGTAGGTTTCTAGGACCCTCTGGATCCTTCTACTTTGCCATTCTCTCATGCTTCTCTCATCTAGAGTCCCAATAGGATGTCCTCCCCACTGTCCCAGTTTCCTGGTACTTGAAGGCTTTCATGGGACATGATATTTGACCATTTTCCCTAGAGGGGAGACCTGGTGGCACTCAGAGGAAGGACAGCAGGTTACCAAGAAGAGACTTGATACCCTATGAGCATATACAGGGGGAGGAAATCCCCCTCAGGAACTGTCATAGGGGAGGGGAATAAAGGGAAAATGGGAGGAAGGGAAGAATGGGAGGAGACAAGAGATGGGATAACCATTGAGATGTAACAAGAACAAATTAATAAAATAATATATATCTCGGGAAAAAAAAGTCACAGAGGGGAAGTACAGTAAGATCTCACCATTAAGGAGAATGCATTTGAAAGACTACTATTTTATCTCATTCAAGCATGCAATTAGAAATTCAAAATCACTTTATTTAGTTTGGGGCTACTAGTATGTA
Source organism: Acomys minous (assembly GCF_964271855.1). Classification (NCBI taxonomy): domain Eukaryota; kingdom Metazoa; phylum Chordata; class Mammalia; order Rodentia; family Muridae; genus Acomys; species Acomys minous. The sequence goes on along the minus strand of NC_140487.1, from coordinate 47,995,104 downwards.
GCATATATAAGAATGATTTTATTTCAACATGTCAAACAAAAGAGATTAAATCAGAAAATATCTCCCTGCTTACTGAAATTTTCAACCAGATGCTAATACATGATTTCTAATTTACTGTAGCTAATTATGATTTGTAATTTACTGTATCAAAGTTGCATATTTTTCCTTTACTTATATTTTTGTAATATCAACCATATATTCCTATGAAAAATATAAGAGCAAGTGGTAATCCTGAGATTTCCCCAGAAAAAAAAAACTCCACAATTTTGTGCCAAATTTAAACCAAATATTAACTAAATATTAAAAAGTGACCAAGGGCTGGACTTTGGTCAGAAATGTTCCCCAGAATTTCCTACCTAGAATGGCCTTTAACCACATGTTTCAGAAGTTTATAAGGACAAACTTTATAAGCCACCATAGTTTCCCCCTGAGGCTGTTTTGTTTCCCAAGAACTACAATTCCCAGCATTCTAGAAAATTTCCAAGTTTCTGAACAGGTGGTACTTACAGTTTAATTTCACACATTACACAAGATCAAGGTTAGAAGCACAATTAACAACCCAGTGTATCTTGATGGGTGTTTATTTTCTCTAACTCAATAATCACATAGATTGTTTCTTAATTTTATACTAATTATTGAAAATCATTCCAAAGACAAAGAGTTTTGTAAATTTGTAAGCAAATTCTATCCGTTGCTGTATGAATATGCATATATGATTGTATATAATTTATCATAGAACTACTTGTACCACAGAAAACTAAGAATCTGAAACTAAAATGAGATTGATTTTCTACAAGGTGGAAATCTTTGTAATAGCACAGTGTGGTTGAGAAAGTAACTCAAGAGAAGGAAGATTTTGTTCAGACACCCTGGACTGACTCTCAGCATCCAACTGTAGGAAAGAGTATTGTCTAAAGTTTTACTTCTCAGCTCAGAGATGTGGAGAATGTATAACACCCATCCAAACTAGTATTTGAGGAATATATTAGTATCTTCGGAAGAGACAGAGTTTCTTAAGCAGCAGGACCAGTCAGCCCACGAGAGGCTGGTACTACCAAAAGAGAACAGAAAGGCTATGCCTAAACTCCTGAACATGTAACCTGAACCACTTACAAGAGCAACCATTGTCCAGCAAGATCAGGAAGGTAGGCCCATGGCCATCACACACAATAACTGGCCAGAACCATGTTGACCTCCTCACAATGGTCAGTGGGCCCAGAGTGCCCTGTTAAGCTATAAACATCCCCTATGCCTTGCCCCACCGCTCCTGCTCATGGTGTCTGTAAACTGAACCTACGAAAGAATCACAAAGGAGGGAGAAAGAAGACCAGTAGAAAAAATAGTGATATTCTTAAACCATAAATTGTATTATCATGGATCAAAGTTAGAAGTAGTTAAAATTATTTTATGTTTGTGCTCGTTTTCATTTTTTACACACATTCAAAGAAATAGTCAAAGTCAGTCTAATTGCAGTATTCACATTTCAAACCTAATTTTTAATGCATACTTAAATCAACAAATTAATATACTGCATTTCACTGGGAATTTGGGATTAACGTTTAGAAAAAATATATTACAGTTACTGTGCTGCCTTTCATTCATCCTTCAGATGAGATAAGTTTACTGTTTCTGTCTCTGCTCTGAACTTCTTAGGCAGATTTATACAAGTGTGTATCCATTTTGGCTTCAACTAGCTTCAGGCAATGGAAGCTTAATCTGGAACCAGCAGTCAGGACCCACATGCCCTATAACAGGTGTCTATGGGTCTCAGATGATGGGCAGGCTGAGCCCAGACTCTCAATAGCTTTCTTTGCACCTGTGGACATTCTTCCTCTGGGTTCTCCCCACAAACATGCAAAGCTACCAATGTCTTATGTGCCCTCCTATAGATATTCTCTCTCTCTCTCTCTCTCTCTCTCTCTCTCTCTCTCTCTCTCTCTCTCTCTCTCTCTCTCTCTCTCTCTCTCTCCTCCAACTGCAACTCTCCTTCTTTCCCTTCCTCGCTATCATATAACACCTGTTTTATTCTTTAATTGTGAGCTGCAGTTGTATGGATATTCCAGTTTACTAAAGTATACTTTAGTTACATTTTTTCAATGGGTTTTAGTTGTTTTTCCAACACTTTTAAACTAGAAAAAAAATATGTCATTATATTTTTGACTTATACTTTATTCTTTATACTTATGTATATAAGAAGTATTATCTTCATGGAATTTTTGATGAATGCTATGTGTTCTTCAAAGATTGCATTTCCTTAAGCTCTTCTCAAAAGATAATATCTGCAAATATTTGACTTCCAATACTGTATGTGATTCAATCATAATGCAGTCTCTTAACTACAGGGTTGTCTTCTGAGAAACAAATCATTAGGTGGTCTCCTCATATGAGCATCTCAGAATAGAGTTTCATGTACCTATACCTCTAGTATGTAAGACCCTGTATCAAAGTAGAAGTTTATGTAGTATATATAGCCTACCATTTGCTGACACACATAACACCTGAAGGGGTAATATACTATACTTTTGATCTAACAAATAAAATGAAGGTTTTTCTAAAAGTGAGGTTAATAGGTTTTTACTCATAAAAATTACATAATTAACTTCACTTTATTCTGCTTATTACCAGTACATGCAGGGATCTCTGAAAATTTAACATTTTAAAGGAGCTTTTAATATAAGATGGCAAGCAATCTTCTAGCTATTGTGTTGCTTTGTCTTTTGTATTTGACTTTAGTACTATTGACATCTGGAGTTATTCCTAAACATACCTTTGAACTTACAAATATTTTATTTTATACTAGAGCATGATATAAAATTCTTAAAAACAATGTATACTCAGTAGAAAGAGGACCAGCGAAAGGCCTTTTTTTCTAGAAATCTCTGCAAAGTGTCAATGCTCTGTGCCATTAGCTGCAGATAAAATAAGACTGGTGGCTGTTTGCTTGGTCCACACTTGGCCCGATGAAGCCTGCGCCCCTTCTTTTAGATACAGAAGAATTTCCAAATAGCTGAATGCACCAAATCATGTTGTCCAGATGTATAAACATACTAGAACTGTGTAGAACTAGTGTAGTTTTTACTGTCTTAAACCTGTGAATTTGGACTAGTGATGTGTGTCAGTAAGAGAGCTTTACTGGTGGTTGCGGAAATCCTAGCAAGCTTGGCAACACCCAAGAAAGCCTGGTGCTCTGTGTTTGATCCTCAGAATACACTTTGATATGAAAGAGAAAGTAGACAATGATATGATGTACTTAGATCACTACATGTAAATCCTGGCACCTGAATCCTGTGTACACACACACACACACACACACACACACACACACACACACTCATTTCAAAAGTAACTGTAGGAAAAAACCCCAAATGGTATCATTCAGTAGAATTTTAATGTTTTGCCTTACATTTTATTCAGTTCTTTGTGTATTGCATATAATGTATTTTTATCTTCCTCTCATATTTAACCTCATTCATAAGCAATTTTATTTTTATATTTAAACTAATCTGGTACAGATTGTGCCACCTATGTACCCTAAGCTGTATGACCTTCTGCTGGAAATAGATGAGCAACCAGGGGCTGCAGCCTTAAAGAAAATTGATTTCCCTTTCTCTCAGCAATTGTCACTTTCCAGTAAGTTCTTAAATAGGAGTAGGACAGTATGCCAACCTTACTTCTACAAGCTGAGGTTTTTGTTCTGACTTGATCTTGCACAAGTATTGTGTGTGCTGTCACAACTGCTCTTTAATATATAGTTCTTATGGAGGCTAATGAGGTTGAGTGTATTTGAAGATTTCAATAGTGGTATTTTGTTTTTGACATTTTTAGCAGATGTTCATGATTTTGGCCCAATTTTCAATGGACTTCTTTGAGTTTTTGACTATTTGTTGATGAATGTTTTATGTGTTGCAGATATTTCATTACTTTGTATGTTATGATCATTTCAACTCATGATGCTGTTTGATATGGATGGTCTTGATTTCATAAGAACTTTATTTATGTTGGCTCGGAGTGCTTGCTTTCATAGCCTGCTTAACAATTCTTACTTTAGGTTATAATGATATTTTCTGCAGTGTATTTAACTGCTTATAATATATTTTACATTTTTGTCCTGCGTAGAAATGAAGTCTATATTTTTACAGAATGTGAGATGAGTCCAGTTTTGTTGGGGTCCATTGATAATCAAAATTAAGAAATTTTATCTTTCTCTAATTTATTTTATCATATATGTACTGCTGAATATTTTATGATAACCAATTAATTTTAGCCTACTAATGGTATATCAAAAAATCCCAAGTCCGTACTGCCTGCATGCTTCAATTTACCACTGAGAATCTGTGATGGCTTACTTTGCATTGCTAGCTTTCCTCATGCTGGGCTTTGAAGTTGTCTTCCTCCATAACATATATATTTAATGTAGCAAACCCTCCAGTCATTCATCATACCCTGTTCTCCAGTGTAGCACAGTTCTTCATTTCTTCACAGCGCTCTGTGGATTTTATATATAGTGACACTTTAACCACAAGATTGTTGTAGTTGTTACTGTAATTGCATGTGTTTGATACTGATTTGAACTTGTTTGTAAGTTTCAAATTTCATTGATTTATTTCTTTGTGCAGAATTACTTTCTGTTACCTAGATTTGTCTTTATTCTTTGTTTATAAATGTAAGCTTGCTGTAAATTTAGGATTTGTTTTCTGCCTTTGTTTCTAGATCTTCCTCCTTATCTTCAGAAGCCATGTGTCTGTTCTTTGTAATTTTGTCATTTCATGAATATTAAATAAACAGATCAATACAGCTTGTGGCCTTTTCATATTGATATTAGCCTCACCTGCCATAATAACTTCAGATGTCTACACAGCAGTAATTTGTTCTCATTTCCTTCTTTTCCTTTTATCTATTTTATTGATTAATGTATTTGTTTTATATCCTGATCGCAGTTTCCCCTCACTTTTCTCCTCCCATGTCCCACCTGTCACCTCACTTCCCTGCCACCCTCTTACCCTCCCTTTCTTCTCATAAAAAAAACACACACACAGAAAAACAGAGACCACACATAAATATCCAACCTTGTCATACAAGGTACATGTTTTCCTATGTTGTCTAGGCAAGACAGCCCAGAGAGGGTTCCAAGACAGGCCACAGAGCCAGATGCAGCCCCTGCTCCTGCTGTTAGGTCCCACATGAAGACTTGAACCATTGTTTATGAAAAGAGCCTAGGTCTCTTTAATGCATGTTCTCTTTTTGGTAGTTCAGTCTCTATGGGCTCCTGTGGTCCCAGGTCAGTTGATTCTGTATGCTTCCTTCTTGCGTCCTTGACCTCACTGGCTCTTTCAATCCTTCCCCTCACTCTTTCATAGAATACCCCAAGGTCTGCCTAAGGTTTGGCTGTGGATCTCTGAATCTGTTTCCATAGGCTGCTGTGTGAAGCCTCTCAGATGACAGTTATGCTGGGAGCATCTCTGGAACTGTAGCAAATATGAGGGTTGTGCTCTCTCTCATGCCACAGGTTTAATGTTTTGCCAGTCATTTATTGATCATTCCCTCAATTTCTGTTCTATCTTTACACTTGCACTTCTTGTCAGGAGCTTCAGCAGCCTATTACAAATCCGAAGAATTGAACCCTTTCTGGTCCTCAGAGTGACCCTCGGTCCATGTTGCATGGCCTAAAGAGGGGTCCTTTGACCTAGGACTCATCCTTCAGGTCCAGGACATGATGTTTAGCCACCCAGGACAACTGATCAGGTTCCATACATGGTTGCCTGGCATTATATACTTATTGACCCTTCCGATTAGTTAAAATCTTTTCTTCCTCCCGCAGGGACTGAGAATGCCATCTTGGCCATCCAGTCACAAGGTCTCAAGAACTACACAAGCCATGACCTGCCTCCATCTAACACTGACTTGGAGCACCTCCCCAGAGGTCTCACTGCAGAGAAAAGGCCCACTTCATACTTGGCTGGGGCAGCCATGGATTGCTGCCTTGATTGCCCTCCTGTCTATTGTCCAATTTAGTCAGCTTCTAGTTCCTGGATTCTGAGGACCCTTTATCTCTGTCAGATGCTAGTGGCACTCTAGCCAAACCTTGGGTTTTTCTGTCCTCATGTGCTTCTCTGTTGTTATAAAACTTTATGACTACGGCTACCAATTCAGATAAATTTTTACCTTCAAATTCATGGAGACATTGCAGATTTTTCTTGATGTCTGGAGCCACCTAGTTGATAAAGGCCATATAGACTGCCATCTGCTTCTCCTATGCCTTGGTGTCCAGCAGAGTATAGGTGTCAAAGTTGTCCATTAGGCACTCAAGAAAGGCACCTGGGAACTCGCTTTTCTCTTGTACTCCCTGTCTTAATTTAGAGAAATAGTTGGGCCTTCTTGTGGCCACAGGCAGATGTCCCCCATATGAATCTGGTGATATATTTTCAGACTCTCCCTTAGTTCCTCAGTTTAGAATCTGATTCTGCAATGGGTCAGGACTACGGGAATGTCTAATTGATAGTTGCCTCCTTGTCATTTAGGCGACCATCATCTCTTGGAACCAGCTTCTGGCATTCCTGCTGAATTCTGTCGGTTTCCACTGTAGTGACTAGGATGTGAAGAAGCTGCTGGATATCTACCCAAGTGGATTGGTTGGTGTACATGACAGTATTGAGGAGGCTAATGAGCATCTGTGGCTTCTCAGTAGAAGAAGGGCTTGGAAACTTCCAGTTATACATATCATTGATAGAAAATGGAAAGCACGTAAAGGGAGAGCTTCCTCTTTTCTCAGGCTATTACTGGAAGTGGGAGGGCAATCAAGGCAGCAATCCATGGCTGCCCCAGCCAAGTATGAAGTGGGCCTTTTCTCTGGAGTGAGACCTCTGGGGAGGTCCTAACTATTTGGTGTTCTGTAGGCTTCTTGTATGTGTCTAGGCATGTCTTTAGGTTGGAGAAATTTTCTTCTATTGCTTTGTTGAAAATGGTTTCTAGGCCTTGGGGCGGATAGTCTTCCCCTTCTTCTATTCCTAGTATTCTTTGAATTAGACTTTTCATAGTATCTCAGATTTCTTGTATGCTTTGTGAAAAGAAATTTTTATATTTAACATTTTCTTTTAACAGTATATTGATTTCTTCAGTTGCATTTTCTATGTATGAGAATCTTTCTTCTATCTCTTGAATTCTGTTGTGATGCTTGAGTCTGTAATGTATGTCTTTTACCTAGTTTTTATCTCCAGGATTGCCTTAGTTTGTGTTTTCTTTATTGAATCCATTTCCATGTTCACTCTGGAACAGTTTTATTCATTTCCTTCGTCTATTTGCTTGTATTTTCCTGTATTCCCTTAAGAGATTTACTAATTTCCTCTTTAAAGGCCTCTCTCATCTTATTAAGGTTGGACTTAAGGTCATATTCTTGTGCTTCAGTTGTGTTAGGACATCAAGGGTTTTCTGTAGTACTGTTTAGCCATTAGTTGTTCCTGGTGTTGGCTAGATGCTCCTTATGCTGGCAGGACCTCTGATGGAGGCAGGCAGAGCCTTGGACCTGACAATGACACTCAGGGAACAGCTTACTCTGCACACCTCTGCAGGTTGTGCCACAATTGATATAAATGTTCCTGAGGTTTTGCAGGCATTCTCAGGAAGGGAAGCAGAGCCATGGGTCTGAAAATGGAGCTCAGGAGACTGAGTACATCTTACCTCTGCTGGCTGAGCTCCAAGAAGGATAAAATGATTCTTAATAGTAAGACAGATATAAATGTTTGTAATTTGGTTAATGCTTTATTTACTGTAGTGGTTTGTAAAAAAATAATAATGGTCCACACAGGCTTATAGGGAGCAGCATTATTAACAGGTTTGGCCATGCTGAAATTGATGTAGCCTTCTTGGAGGGAGCATGTCACTGGGAGTGAACTTTGAGATATCAGATGTACAAGCCAGACCTAGTGCGACATTCTCTTTCTGTTGCCTGCAGATTCAGTTGTAGAAATCTTAGCCACCTCTTTAACACCATGTCTGCTCTGCATAGCTCCATGCTTCCCACCATGATGATGATGATGGCTAAACTTTTCAACAATCATCCAGCCCTAATGAAGTGTTTTCCCTCTATAAGAGTTGCTGTAGTCATGATACCTCTTCACATCAATAAAAACCCTAATGAACACACTGACAGTAGACATGTACTATAATAAAATGTTTTAAAATATTATGATACTGTATAACTATTATATAAATTTTAAGATTATTTATGATAAAAATGTATGTGTAGAATATAAAGACTAAGAGATACTCTACAAATAACAACTAGAGAAGTACATTTACAGACAACCTTTTAGTTTAGTGCTTTCATCTTTTAAAATATATTTGTTTATTTCTATATTTTAAATGTAAATATAATTGCATTAGTTCTCCTTCCTTTTACTCACTCAAGTCCTTCTGATATCTCCTCACTTCATCTCCTCTCATGATCTCTTCTGAATTCCAAATTGATAGCATACTTAGTTGATTATTATTCCTACTCATATATATGTTATATATATGTGATATATAATATATATTATATACATATATATAACCTGTTGCATTAATTTTGTTGTTTGTATGTACCTGGTGTCAGGATGGACCCTTTGTATTAAACAGTAAATCACAGGAGGTATAACAGGGAGACACTAATTCTTCCTCTCAGGAGTCATTAGTTGCATATGATTCTTTGTCTTACAGGGAACCTGGGTGATTTCTCCTCTTCTGTGCTAGCATATCTATTGTTATTGTTGTTCAGGTCTTGACTATTTAGCACTTTCAAAAATAGGCAGTTACAAATGATACTTCTGGGTAGACTGGCTATTATAATTCTCTTGCCCCTGCCATGCATGCAGAGCTATACAGCAGATGTTTGCATTGGGGATACAATTATGGTTTTCTTCAATATTTTTCATTTGCTGTAGAAAGAGTCTTCTTTGGTAAGGTTTAGGAATAACTATAAGAGTTTAACATTGTTAGGTAATTATGCTGGTTTAGCAAAGAGAAGATAGTAGCTTCTCTTCAAAGATTGATAACCACTTTAGCTAAGTTTCTAGTAACAGGTGGGCCTTTAGTCCATGTAGATAGTTGTTGGTTACCAGCAATATGTGTCACTATAGCATCTTGTTGTTCTGGCCATTATTGTTGGTCATAGGTTTGACAGCTCATATGATAGTTAATTGCTTTTTTCTTTCAGAGCTTACATAATTATCCATTATGTTTTGTTGTCTCCAAAGTTCTAACGAGAAATGGACCGCAGTTGAAATACTGTCTGTCAGAGAATCCTCTTTCTGAAAGAGATGGGATCATTTTATTCTTGATGCTCCAGAATTTCTTGTGGTCTTCTCTTTTTGGAAGCTTAGCTGTGATGTGTTTTCCTATAGGTTTTTTGGGGGGTTTATTCAGTCTGTAGTTTACTTCAAATGTCTTTATATATTTTTTGGACAATTTTGTGGAGTTTACATCTACTATTTCTGTTTCTGAAAGTAGTTTTTCTGCTCTATGTTCTTTCACTTCTCCTTTGGGGACACAATGACATAAATAGTAAGTCCTTTGTTGTTGTCTCAAGAGTTATTTTAAATTCAATTCTTTGTCTCTCTGCCTTTAAGATCAGACAAATTCAATAGTACTATGTCCTCTTCATTGATTCTTTTCACTATCTCCACCATGCTGTTGCTAAACCAATCTACCCAGCTTCATTTTCACTTTCAAATTTTTTATTTGAATTCTATTCTATTTGTTCACTACTGAAATATTTAATTCAATATAAATATTTTTATTAGTAGTGCTTGGAGATCAATATGATCATACTTTCTTATTCCTAACAACTATCCTCTTCTCCATGTTTCCATCTATTGTCACCTAAAATAAATCAAGTACTTTTTCATTAACTTTTATATATTCTTATTTCTGTGTGTGATTATTCATTGTCTCATGGATGTTTGAGCATGCTGTAATAATATTCTACATTATTTGCCTATCTTTTATGGTTGACTTCTATAGTTATTGTAGAATAAGTGCAACTACCTTACTATTACAGAGTTCTACAAAGGCCTAGCATTTTTATTGAACCTCCACTGACACCTATGAGAGGGTATTCCTCTTTACTCTGATGTGGCTGCCAGCATTCCAACTGCCCTGCATGCCTTTATTGGCAAGTCACTATGTGAGAACAACCAGAGTATTACATTGTTCTTTTCTGCTGTTCCTTCAGGAGCCTGGGCTAAAGACCAGAGAAGAGAAAGAAGTTTCTATTTTGCTATTAGACAGTGAATTTTGTAGCCACTGTGATCACTTATTATTTGTCTGATAGTACTCCTTAGTGGGTAGGAGGTGACAGAGTCTGTGCAATTGACTGGAGGAGGTTGAAAGCCTTGGCTTTAATGCCATTTCTTACTGACTTTAGCTGCCAGCTCAGGACTATCTTGGAGCAGATGAATTTGATAGTTCTATATTTGCTCTTCTCAGAAGCCACTCCTGCATACTCTAAGACCGCAGACACGGATAATCAAGACCTGGAAACTGGAGCAGTTTTTTTTCACTTATCCATACATGAACTCAGGGATGGATTTGTCTGAAAGGAAATGTGTACCCAATGATGTATCTTTTGAAGAGAGAACAATTCTTTTTTGCGATTTTCCCTTGATTTTACTTTTTGTATATACTCTGTCTAAGAAGAGGACAACAATATAACATCACAGTGTGTTTTGGTGCTTTTGTTTGTCTTTTTCTCTGCTGTCATCTCGGCAAAAAAGAAGAAAGTCTAGGAATCCATACCTTTTGGTATCCAATCTTCTTAATCATTCTGTTTTTATACCACAGGAGTTTCTTATGTCTGATGTATACTCAGTGTTAAGGATCTATCCCTGTGACTACTGAAAGATATAAGGAAAATAATTTCCTTTGTAATCCTGGAAGTAAATTTCTTCCTTTGCTTTTTTTTTTCCTATTTCAATCTCTTGCATTACCATGTATTACATAAAAATAATTTTTTATTCTTTTAATTCCATAACCATATACTCTAGGATGAATTGAGAATATCCTAAGAGGTTTTTCAATTTAGTTTCTCACGTGGGTAAGTTTACTGATTAAGAGGAAAGAAGCTGTGTGGCAGGAAGCTGTATTAAGCAAACATTTTCATGAAGCAGGATTCAATTGTGTTTTATTTTGTGCTAAACTGAATGAGTTTCTATAGATGTATATTCACTTGTATTTTGAATGGAAAATCTTTACCATTGTGCAAAAGAAGAAAGAAAAGTATTCATAATCAAGATACCAATAGAAAAAGTTAAAGTTATTATAAATAAACAAAAATATTCCAAACATTCTGACCACATAAGTCCAAATAGTAAGATTAGGTGACTATTGGGATACAAATGCATGAACAGAATCATGATGCAAATGGTTCATTTATTTCCATGAGACTAAGCTCTAGATTTAGTTGCTTTCGCAAGTAAATCAGGGCATTTACCTTTCTGAATAAATTTCTTCTATATGATGACAATCATTGTAGCTGCTTTGAAATATTCAGAGTGTAGTTTGATAAAATATGTTTGAATTTTCTTTATTGAGGGAGCATATTATGTTGTCTCAAAATTATTTACTCATTCATATCTCATAACCTCAGAAAATTCATCATCAAGAAACTCTTATACTGCTTTTCCATTTATTAATTGAGTAATCCATATAGCTTTGAAATGATTTCTTGTTTTCTTGTTTGCTTGAACAATGAGGACTAGGAAATTATTTTATATATTTTGACAGCAGAATTCTTGCTATCTTCTACGCTCTCCATACAGTAATGCTTCAACTTTAATCATTAGAAACCAGGAGTTTAGAAAATATAATTTTTCAAAAATGATCGCGAATTTGGGATCTAAGATAGCTCTGCCAATCACACAGTGTCTGATCAGCAGGAAAATAGTGACTGCATAGAGGCTGAAGAACAAAACTGTGAGCTCCAAAACACCAGTGCTGGTGTTTACCAGGTGAGAGGGGACCAATCTTGGGTCCAATCTTGAGTCACCCAGCAAATCCACAGAACGGTTTCCAGGTCCTTTCAGGTTTTCCCAAGGTTTCCAGCACCTAGCCACACTTCAGCATACAGCTAAGTTCTCCCAGTGTCTCAGACTTCTCTGTGGGCCACAAAACAGCAGTGTCTGTTCTCTCAGGCCAAAGGAGATTCCACAGTATAAAACACAAGTGTATCTGACATTAGGTCACCCTGCTGGTCTACTGATAGTTCCCCTGGTCCCTGTAGTCAGTTACCCATAATTTGCTCTCAAAGGACAGTGCAGAGCACCAGAAACTACTTCACAATGCCAGAGACAACCAGATGGCTAAAGGCCAGTGTAAAAACATGAACAACAAAATCCAAAGCAATATGGCATCTCCGGAAACCATTTATCTCAAAGCAATGAGCCCTGCACACTCTAACACAATGGAAACACAGGAAAATGACCTCAAATATATCTTTATGAAAATAATAATAGAGAAAACTAATACAATCAGTAAAGAAATACAGGAAGATACAGTCAGACAGATTGAGGCCCTTAGAGAGGCTATGAAAGAGGCCAATGGATAGAAGAAATTTAGGAAAATGCAAACAATCAAGTGAAGGAAATCAATAAAATGGTTCAAGATCTGAAGATAAAAATGGAAATAATTTTTAAAAGGCTCATGCTGAGGACGTCCTGGAAAGAGAGAACTTAGAGAAGAAAACAGGAACTACAGAAGTAAGCTTCAAAACAAAAATGTACGGTTGAAGGATAAAGGGTACAAAGGGTACAAAGAAGTGGAAGGTAGCTATATCCTGTGTTTGAAAAGGTAAATATAATAAAATTATTAAATGAAATTAAAGGAGTGGTGTTCTCAGGAAAAAATCCCACACAGCTAATTTATTATTTATGTATTTACAGTTACATAAGAAATAGAAATATCATTATTTTGCCTGTTGACTGTTTTCATTTGAACATAGTGAGATATGATTGTGTGTCAAGTGGACAAGGGATATCAAAGGCTTATTCTTTGTTGTCAATTTTACTATATCTGGAATGAGCTGTAATCCAGAAATGGAGGGTACACCTGTGACCCGGATCTTGAAGAGGAAAGACAACGTGCCTTTGATCCAGATTTTGAGGCTGAAAGACCAAGGATTATGATCCAGATCATTAGCTGTGATTTTGATGCAGATCAACACAAGAATTTAATAGAGATCTTGGTATAGTGGCCATGTTTACAAACATCTGTAGCATAAAAGAATTAAGGAAAAACTTAGTTCCAAGCCTGGTCATAAACACCTTTAACACCAGCACTCAGTAGACAGAGGCAAGCAGCTCTCTGTGTTCAAAGCAAACATGGCAAAGATAGCAAGTTACAAAACAACAAAGAGCAAAACAAAACAAGCAGACAAAAACAATAACAAAACTTTAGGTCCAAGTTTGGTGGCATACACCTATAATCTCAGCACTCAGGAAACAAAGCCTAGCATATCTCTGAGTTCAAGTTCAGCCTGTCTACAGAGCAAGTTCCAGGAACGCCAAGCTTGGGCAGTGAAGGAAACCCTGGAAAATTGAATGCTGGTGAGGATGTAATTGAACAAGTTGGTTATTTTCCAGTCCAAACAAGCAGCATAACTTGGCAGCTTCAGTCATATGGCTCTAGCTTTAAAGTAAAGAATAGAAGGAGTTTTAGAATTTCCAACCACTACTAAGGTATGCCCGGAGGTCAGATGTGTGGCAGTGTTTCCTGGCATGGAGGCCCATAGATGTCATTGTGTGAATGGATTCTACTATGAAGAGTGACACGTGGGTCAGGTCTGTGACACGAGTGTACCTGCATGGAGTCCCAGAGAGCCCACTGCATAAAACTGTGTAACTGAATGTGCCGTGGAAACTCCAAGATGTTAGAAATGCCAGAACCATTAGATACCTTTCAAACAAAGCTACTAACATGGGATAGAAGCAGCTCAAGAGAAAGAAATGTGTTTCAGTCAAAAGAGCAAAAAGGAGCTGGAGATCTGAAGAAGGCTTTGACATTCAATATGGAAATGAAGAGTTTGAATATTTCAAGCTTGTTGTCGGTCTTGCTTTGGTCTAGTATTGTATCCCCATGCTCCATTCCCTATGTGTTGGAAATTTAACCTATACCTTGTGCCATGATATGTTATAAATATGTGATAGGTGTTTAGATTTGCATCTTATAGTTAAGAGAGTGCATGGTTATCAAGAGTTTTGAACTTTTGACATTTCAACATTGTTGAGACTAAGATAGACTATGGGAACTTGTGAAGTTGGCTTAAATGCATTATTCCTTATATTACGGCTATGAGCCTATGGAATCCAGGGAATGGTATATGGTGGTTTTAATACACTTGGCCCCGCACAGACTCATGTATTTGAATGCTTGGCCCACAAAGAATGACACAATTAGGCAATGTGTCCTTGTTAGAGACAGTGGGTCCCTGTGATGTGAGCTTTGGAGTTTTCTATGCTCAATCTCTGCTCGGTGTGGTATTCCCGTCTTCTGCTGCCTGGCTGCAGAAGACAGTCATCATCTCCTGCTGCTTTCAATCAAGATGTAGTAGTTACAGCTCTCTAGCCCCATGTCTACCCACAGGCTCTAATGCTTGACACTATGATGATATTGGACCGAATCTCTGAAACTGTAACCAAACCTCAATTAAATATTTCCCTTTAAATAAATTATCAAGGAAATTTTGGTGCTTGTAGTAGTATTCCAGGTTCTTTGGCCTTTACATATGTAAATATGACTTGATTAACAATCTAGTTTCCTAAATTTGTTGTGAGTGTTGGAAGGACTTTGATTACAGATGTTGAAATAGAACTTTAGTAATTCTCCTGATTTTTCTAATTGCAATAACACAAATGGAAACAAAGAAGCTCTCTGTATAATCTTCACCTTCAAGTAAACACTTACAATTAAAAGTTTTTTTGACAGCCTGCGTCATTCATGTTCCAGCCCCTAGTGCTTCAGTTGCTGTTATTCATCAGAACAGGACACCTTCTGGGGCAGTTTCAAAGAAAGCTTCTGTACAAATTGGTTCAATATTTCATACTGTCCCACACAGGACTTCTATTAACCTTGGAATTTCTTAACATTTGGAAACTGGACCACAAATGCTACTCCTGGCTTGATTAACCATGTTCTCCGATTTTATTCGGGCCCCTACATAGGTACCATTTGCCCTCAATAAGCCAGAAGAAACCTTAACAGAATGACACCCCTTTTCCCCTAAAGGGTGGTTGGGTAGGATTATGTTTGCTCCCTTGAGCTACAGATGCTTGTTTTCATTGGGAGTTGCTTATAAGTTATGATTTGTCTTATTCAGAGAGAAAACGAGTTCGGACTCAGGGATGTCTCTCTTCCTCTATCTTTCTTTCATAGATATGGAGATAGAGGTTGAAAAGAAGGGGTGATATAGAAATATATAAGGATGATAGGATAAACAGTAGACTATTAAATCTACTCCCCATATTAAGGCCTTATTTGTTACTAACAAAAAGGTTATTTTTAATTCACTGGTATAGAATTTTGTATATTGATACAAAATAAGATTAACTCTGATACATTGATATAGAATTTAAATTTAAGACTATTCTCCACACACATTACATATATTCTACTCTAATATGAGGCACTGAACACATACAACTCAATTATAATTCAAATCTTACTTCCAATGCATGGAAAGTGCTATTGCAGGATAATTAGGATAATTAAGTAATACAAGCCAATTGTTAGTTGATCAAATTATGGTCATGTCAACAACCAGCTTATTTTATTCATAAGAATATACATCCTAGTTTTAACAGATAAATATGATCCTATAGATGACTAAGGAGGTTGAGCATTTCTTTAAGTGTTTCTCGGCCATTCGATAGTCCCAGTTAAGAATTCTCTGTTTAGTTCTGAGCCTTATTTCTCAATAGAGTTATTTGGTTTGGTGGTGTTTAATTTCTTGAGTTCTTTATATATTTTGGATATTAGACCATTGCCAGATGGTGGCACTCAGAGGAAGGATAGCAGGCTACCAAGAAGAGACTTGATACCCTATGAGCATATACAGGGGGAAGAGGTCCCCCTCAGTCACAGTCATAGGGGAAGGGAGTAAGGGGAAAATGGGAGGGAGGGAGGAATGGGAGGATAGAAGGCATGGGATAACAATTGAGATGCAATATGAATAAATTAATAAAAAAAATTTTAAAGATATGATCCTATAGATAGATAAGATAAAATAGTTAAAGAAGGTCTTCAAAGCCTCAGTAACTTTTAATATCTTAATAATTCACTGACAACAAGACAGGTTAACTCCTAGCAGCATCAAGCCTACCTCAAGAAAATCATGAGTATCAAGGATCTTCCTTATGGAGATGGCTTCAAATGTGGCAAACCAGTCACTGGGCAAATCATCCTCACTTCGGCCACAGATAGAATTCTGCCTAAAAATGGGGAGAATACAAGAAGAATACAGGTAGAGTTGACAGACAAACTCTGCGAAGACAAGGTAAGCAAGCCCTCAATAGTTTCTGTCTCACAAATATGTCTGCCAGCTATATTGGGCCAGAAGGCTGAAGTTGATGCTCCAATGTTATAGTTTTGGGTGACTGTTCCAGTAGTAAACTGTCTCTGTCATTTCTCAAGTCTCTAATGGGGTTGAAGACCATATAATTTAGTCTTACAATTAGCCTTAGCTGCGTAGGGTTAAGATGTGTATAGGTATAGATAGAGGTTTTGAGTTGGAAGAGATGAGATATGATAGATATTGACTCTCATTCAGAATTTTTGACTCATCAAGACAGGAAAGATGTTTTCTACAAGGTTGCCAAATGCTGTTAGCCAAACTACCTTGACTGTAACATTCATATGATCCTTGATTGTTTTGTGGTTCTTCTTGCTATATGTAATTTTTGAATTTATGTGTAATAAAATAAATGTATATGCCAAAAAATAAAATAAAATCTAAAAAAGAAACAAACAAAAACCAAAAACTCTACTAATCAGCTTCACTTAGAGATTATTGCATACCATATAAAATGGAAAATATCTTTTTGTGACTATAGTTTCAATAAAAATACTAACTAGCAAAAATTATACATAATATTAAAATACGTTTGTTATGTGATTATGTAAAGCAAAACCTGAGCAAGTGAGCTTTTACATTTAATGTAATATAGTTGCTTCAGATGACAGACACTTGAATCTAGTCCAGTCCTCCACCTCATAGGGAAATAATATTCTTTCTTTGCTCCCTCTTATAATGAAATTCTAACAATAGATTTAAAATATACTAAGTCTGTTATTTTCTGTTATAACTATGCCATCTTTCCAATTTAAACCCACATATTGCTTTGATAAGAAGTAGAATGGGAAAAATGCTTAAAGCAACTACATTTTTATTTGGGCCATACATTTTAAAACTTGTCTTGAATAAAGTATATTCATTTGGTCAAATAACACATAGTCACTGGAACAAGCTCTCAAAATAATTTTTAACTCTAGATTATTATATTATTTGAGGAACTAAATCTCACTATTTTCTATCAGCCATTGCAACTATATATACTAAATCAATATGTATATTTGCAAACAATTATTTGTCATAGCTGCTCTGTTCATAGCACAGATCTACTGTTTAAAGTTCATAATGTGAGGAGTCTTTTTGAGATGGCTGCATTATACATATACATACATATATATATATATATATATCTTATTTCAAGAAAAAATGAATGCAATATTAAGACAAATATTTGAATATTATGATTGAAGTGCTAATGGAGGTGCAAAGTAATTAAACTGTATCTCTAGCACATTCTGTTCAAGTGATGACATTAGTTTCCAACCATATTATCAGTATGTGACACATTTACAGCAGCACCACAACTCTGTTCATGGCAGAACACACACAGTGGCTGACAGAAACAGCCATATTAGAAGCTGAAGCAATTTGTCAAAGTTCACTTTACTATGTATAAAAGAGACATTTATTTTATTTAGAAAAAAATACTCAAAATGAATGTTTCTCTTTTTTCATCCTTTTCTTCTTTTGAATTTGTGTTTATATGCTTTATTTTGATAAATACATTAAGCATTGTGCAATGTAGTGTCTTGTTAAATATTTTAAATTAATTGTCAAAATTGTTTCTTAGATAAATACATTAATAACTCATGTCATAAAAATTAATGTGTTCATTATTTCTATGGTTCCTACTACACCTACATAAACACTTCTTAAAAGTTTATTGAAAATTAATTACCTTTTCAAAGGAATGCAAAATAGTAAAGGAGAGAACTCATTGAAATTGCTTTAACCTTTTTGATATAAATATACACATGATTAAGAAAGGCTCAAAAATTTGACTAATTTAATTTTTAATATTTATATGAAACTTCAAATATGACACCTCTGACTGTGATTTGTTGAATATAGTATTGTACACAACTGAATGTTTTCTTAATGCATACTCTGTTTCCTTTGTTTAGACAATCACAATGCCTTGGTGATTTTATTCCTTTGTTTAAAAGTCTGAACACGGCTCTTCCCACTTCTCCTTCTAACAGATTTAATGTGTCTAGTTTTATGTTGAGATCTTTAATCCACTTGGTCTTTAGTTTTGTGCAGGGTAATAAATATGAATCTATTTGTTTTTTCCTAGATGTAGACATCCAGTTAGACCAACACCATTTCTTGAAGAGGCTATCATTTTCCCATCATAAGGATTAGGGTTTTTTTTTGTCAAAAATCAAGTGTTGATAGTTTGTGAGTTTTTTTCTGGGTCTTCAATTTGACTCCCTTGATCACTCAGACTCTTGCTATGTCAGTACCATGCCATTTTTTTTATTACTGTTGCTCTATAAAACAGCTTGAGATCCTGGATGGAGATTCCTCTGGAAAATCTTTTATTGTACAGGATTGTTTTAGCTATTCTGTATTTTTTTCCATATGAAGTTTAAAATTGATCTTCAATGGCACAGAGGACAACTTTTCAAACATAACACCAATAGTCAGTCCCTAAGCTGAACAATTAATAATGTGACTTCATGAAACTAAAATGCTTTTGAAAAGCAAAGGAAACTCAACAGAACAAAATAGCAGCCCACAGATGGGAAAAATATATTGACCAACTTTATATATGACAAAGGACTGATATGCAAAATATATAAAAACCCCAAGAAATTAAACACCACCAAACTAAATAATCCAATAAAAATGGGGTACAGAGCTTAACAGAGGAACATCGAATGGCAGAGATTAAAGAAATGTTCAAACTTAAAGAAATGCTTGTCCTCGTTAGTCATCAGAGAAATGCAAATCAAAATGACACTAACATTCCATCCTACACCCATCAGAATGGCTAAGATCAAAAACTCAAATGACACCATATGTTGGTGAGGATGTGGAGAGAGAGGAACACTCCTTCATTGCTGGTGGGAATGCAAACTAGTACAACCACTTTGGAAAGCTATCTGGCGTTTTCTCAGAAAAATGGGAATAGGGCTTCCTCAAGACCCAGCTATCCCACTCCTTGGAATATACCCAGAAAATGCCCTACCACACAACAGGGACATATGCTCAACAATGGTCATAGCTGCTTTATATATAATAGCCAGAACATGAAAGTAGAATAAGTGTCCCTCATGAGAAGAATGGACTAAGAAACTGTGGTACATTTACACTATGGACTACTACTCAGGTATTAAAAACAAGGGATTCCCAAAATTTGTGGACAAATGGATTGATCTAGAAATTATCATAATGAGTGAGTTCACCCAGAAGCAAAAAGAGACAAACGGTATATACTCACTTATATCAAAACACGAACTCTGGTGCCCCTTTTCTGACCACGTCCCCTGGATGGGGAGGCCTGGCTGCACTCAGAGGAAGGATAGCAAGTTACCAAGAAGAGACTCGATATTCTAAGAGCATATATAGGGGGAGGAGGTCTCCCTCAATCACAGACATATGGGAGGGGAGAAGGGGGGAAGTGGGAGGGAGGGAAGAATGGGAGGAAACAGGGGAAGGGCTAACAATCGAGATGTAATATGAATAAATTAATAAAAAAAATAAAGAAATGTTCAAGTCCTTCGTTGTCAAGGAAATGCAAATAAAAATGACTGCGATTCCTATCAACACTACTATTTGTATTCCTACAGACTCTTCTGAATGTTGTGATGTACTCATTGATAAAGTCACTTCTGTTATTCTTTGGAGTTTTGGAGTTAGAACTTTGACCCATCTGAGACTCTGCTATTCATAAAACTCACTGGAATTCCAGTTGGTTCCCTTAATGGGGCTTCTGAAGTTGTTTATGCTAGATGTACCTGATATTATGTGTTTTCCATCAATTCATTTATTACTTATTTGCTGTTTATTCTTTTACTTCAGGTTGCTGTGTACCATGAGAACTCACTATTCAACATAGCAATAGTATGGTTCATCCCATAAAGGAGAAGATCATGGTGGCACACTCTTGAAAACCCAGCAATCAGAAAGCAGAGATAGAAGGTCAGCATACTCAAGGCCAGTCTAGGCTACAAAATGAGCAGATACACATTGAGATCTTGACTCAAAATATTGGTGACAGAATTTAACTCAGTGGTTGAGCATTTTTTTCACCATCTGCAAGAATCCAGATTAAGAATTTTATAAAGATTTTAATGAGGTATTTTAGACCAGCTCTGAAGAGATACAGAAAGGCAAACACATACAGACTGTATCCAAACATGTAAACTGGTATTGCTACCACATAAAATAGTACAGGCTAGTTGATCAGTGGAATCAAATCGAAGACCCAGATATGAATCCACACATATATGGTCACTTGATTTTCGACAAAGAAGCCAAATCCATTCGATGGAAAAGGGATAGCATCTTCAACAAATGGTGCTGGTCTAACTGGATGTCTCTGTGTAAAAAAAATGCAACTGGACCCATATTTGTCACCTTGTACAAAACTCAAATCCAAGTGGATTAAAGACCTCAACATAAAACCAGAGACACTAAGTCACATAGAAGAAAAAGTGGGGAAGAGCCTGGAAGATATTGGCACAGGAGACAACTTCCTGAACAGAACACCAACAGCCCAGACATTAATGTCAACAATTAATAAATGGGACCTCATGAGGCTGAGAAGCTTCTGTAAGGCAGGAGACACTGTCAAGAGAACAAAGCGACAGCCTACAGAATGGGAAAAGATCTTCACCAACCCTACATCTGACAAAGGTCTAATATCCAAAATATATAAAGAACTCAAGAAATTAAACACCACCAAACCAAATAACCCAATTGAGAAATGGGGCTTGGAACTAAACAGAGAATTCTCAACAGAGGAATATCAAATGGCTGAGAAACACAAAAAAAATGCTCAACCTCCTTAATCATCAGGGAAATGCAAATCAAAACAACTCTGAGATTCCATCTTACACCCATCAGAATGGCTAAGATCAAAAATTCAAGCGACACCACATGCTGGCGAGGATGTGGGGAGAGAAGAACACTCCTTCATTGCTGGTGGGAATGCAAACTAGTACAACCACTTTGGAAATCTATCTGGTGCTATCTCAGAAAAATGGGAATAGGGCTTCCTCAAGACCCAGCTATTCCACTCCTTGGAATATACCCAGAAGATGCTCCAGCACACAACAAGAAAATTTGCTCAATCATGTTCATAGCAGCCTTATTCATAATAGCCAGAACATGGAAACAGCCTAAGTGTCCCTCAATAGAAGAATGGATAAAGAAACTGTGGTACATATACACTATGGAATACTACTCAGCTATTAAAAACAAGGAATTCCCGAAATTTGTGGATAAATGGATTGAGCTAGAAATGATCATAATGAGTGAGTTAACCCAGAAGCAGAAAGACTCAAATGGTATATACTCACTTATATCTGCATATTAGCCCAAGAGACATGTCCCACGAAAGCCTTTACTTACCAGGAAACTGAGACAGAGGGGAGGACATTCTAGTGGGACTCTAGATGAGAGAAGCATGGGAGAATGGCAAAGTAGAAGGATCCAGAGGGTCCTAGAAGCCTACAAGTAGAACATTATGATAGGCAGATTTGGGCCCAGGGGTCCCGCTCAAACTAAGGCACCAGCCAAGGACAATACATGCGGTAAACCTTAAACCCCTACCCAGATCTAGCCAATGGACAGAACACTCTCCATAGTAGAGTGGAGAGTGTGATATTACTTTCTTACATACTGGTGCCTCACCTTTGACCATGTCCCCTGGAGAGGGAGGCCTGGTGGCACTCAGAGGAAGGACAGCAGGTTACCAAGAAGAGACTTGATACCCTATGATCATATAGAGGGGGAGGTAATCCCCCTCAGGAACAGTCGTAGGGGAGGGGAATAAGGGGAAAATGGGAGGGAAAGAAGAATGGGAGGATACAAGGGATGGGATAACCATTGAGATGTAACAAGAATAAATTAATAAAGGAGAAAAAAAGTAAAAAAAAAAATAGTACAGTACTTCTCAAAACAAACAAACTAACTAAACAAAACTAAATGGTAATAAAACCACATGACCTAGCCATATTACTCTTGGGTATATTCCTAAAAGCCTGAATCATGATATGGAGACATTTGTGTATCGGTGTCCATGGCTGTTCTACTGAGAATTACTAAGGAGTGGAGTCAGCCTCGATTTAAATGTGGTAAATGTGCACAGTGGAATGTTCACCACTAAAAGTGATATTTGTAGAAAAATGCTTGAAACGTACAGGCATTTAGTGATTGAATTAATTCAGGTCCAGATGACGAATGCTGACTGTTTTCTCATTTGCAGATCCCAGATTTGAGGATTTCAATTTCTGTGGAAAATTTGAAATTAGTAACCTTGGGATCCAGTAGGCATAAAAGAAGCCATAAGGTGAGGACTGAAGTAGGCCCAGTAAGACACAGGATATGGATATTAAGAGTGGTAAAGTTTAAATGGGTAAGGAGAAAGTTGAGGGCTGGAGAGTGTCATCTGAAATGGTGTATGAAAGGTACGTTAGAACATTCTACTCTCTGAGCAAATTTGAAAATGATTAATTTTTTTAAGTTTATGAAAATAAAATTTATTTATATCTCCCACAATCCTCCCTTCAACTCCTCCCACATTCTAGTCACTCCTTCTCAAACTCATTACTCCTTTTCAAAACCATGATCTCTTTTTCTTCATTTTTGTTCACACAGACATGTACATGTGCCCTCTCTGTCTCTCTGTCTGTCTTCTTCTCTCTAATACACACATATATATAAACAAGCTGACAAAAACACATTAATGAATATACAAATGCAACCTGATAAATCCATTTAATGTTTTATGACTCAAAAAAAAAAAAAAAGAGCTTGGGAGTTAACCTGTGAAGAAGTGGTAAATTTGAATGTTGAATGAAAGAGACAGTTATATGACTGACAACACAAATAATGACAAGTAAGAAACTGTCAAAAGGTTAAAATAAATAAAATAAAATTTAAAAGATATAGCAGGATATTATACTACATACAAATCTCAGAAAAATCAGGAAGATGCTGAAGATAATGATATCATATTGAATTTCAGGAGCAGGCAAATTACTTAAAGGAACAAATTCACCAAACAGGTTCCTGCTAAGACCAGAAGCACCTGTGTTTTGGATATTACACTTATAATATTATACTGAAAATATGGCCAAAGTCAAATGTTTCCACTTTAGGCATTCACACGAATATACAGTAAACACAATGTCTTCAAAATGTACAGTATCTTCATTGGTTTCAAGATCTTTGCCTTTCCTACCATGCCATGCACAGTAGCATTGTGTTTGTATCTTTGTCTCTCAACACCTGTGGATCCAGTTATTGACGAACTATAAAACAGCTGATGTCATTAGATGAAACATGCAGAATGTCATTGGCCACATTTGTCATGTTAAAAAGCAGAGGAAACTACCACATAGCCTCCACATCATTTAGACCTTTCGTTTTATTTTTACATGAGTTAAAATTCAACCAGACCTGAAGCATAGTTAGAAATTTATCCAAATGAATATGGAAAAACGCTGCTTTTCAATTTCTCTATATTATGGAAAACTGAGCTAGAAGAGGGTTACCTGAATATTGAATGGATAAGAACTAACAGTCTGCTATGAGGAAATGATTTCTGTGGTATAGTGTGGTGTGTACCTGAGTACCTGTGGTACTTTGAATGAAAATGGCTAACACAGGCTCATATATTTGTGTTCTTTAACCCGCCCCCCCCCCTTGATAAATGGATTGGAAAGGATTAGAAGCGGTGGCTTTTTTGGAGTAGGTCTGTCAATTTCAAAGCCTACTCCTCTCCCAGCCAGTCTCCTCTCTGTCTCTCTCTGACTCTCTGTCTCTGTCTCTGTCTCTGTCTGTCTCTGTCTGTCTGTCTGTCTGTCTGTCTGTCTGTCTGTCTGTCTGTCTCTCTCTCTCTCTCTGTCTCTCTCTGTCTCTCTGTCTCTCTCTCTCTCTCTCTCTCTCTCTCTCTCTCTCTCTCTCTCTCTCTCTCTCTCACCATTCTTGCCTGTATGCTGCCACACTCTCTGCCATGACAATAATGAACTGGGCCTCTGAAACTGTAATCAAGCCCCCAATTAAATGTTTCCCTTTTTCAGAGTTGCCTTGCCTTGGTCTTGTCTTTCCACAGCAATAGAACACCAATTAAGACAGCATTTGGGTATTTAAGTATTATGAAACAAAGTTAACTGAAAAAATGATTTCTAAAGTGTCAAAAATAGCTGATCATAATGATACACTCCTTTAGTTCTAGAACTCAAGAGGTAGAGTCTGGGCCAGCCTGACCTGTATACCTGATTCCAGTGATGCCAGGACTGCATATGGAGACCTTGTTTCAAAATAATAACAAAAATAATATCAATAGCAGTTATCTCAGAGGGAAGAACTTAGCCAGAAAAATGGCAAAATTGCTAAAGTTGTTTAAGAATATGATCAAAAAGCTTCCGTTGAAGCCATAGGATCTCCTACCATTTATGACTGAGGGGATGCCAGGTCCAACCTCTAGAAACACTTGGAAACCTATTGTATTTAAGTAACATTTCTCCATCAAATGACAGTGTCTTAGGAGTTCTAGAAAAGCATCTCAAAACCCACCAGTCTGATCCTAATTATATGTCTTTTTTGTCTCCATGAAAACTCTACCTCTATCTTAAGAATCTGTACTCACAGATTAGCACCAGGGGAGGTAAAGGCCAGTGAATTTGAGTTCAAGGGTCATCAGGTCTACAAAGCAAGTACAGGACAGCCAAGGCTACACAGAGAATCCTTGTCTCAATAAACATGAAAAGAAGGAGGAGGAGGAGGAGGAGGAGGAGGAGGAGGAGGAGGAGGAGGAGGAGAAGGTTGTGAGTGAACCGCATGCCTACCATGTGTGCTCTGCCTCATTTTGTATTATCACAAAGCTTGAGCAGCAGAGACAGACAACCCTTTACTGAAACTTCAGAAACATTAAGCCAAAATATATATTCCCTTTTATTTAACATGGTTTTGGTGTTTTTTCATGGTTATAGGACTTACTAATGCATAGATATAACATAATAACAGTAGCAGGGATATACCAATCACAGCAGGATAAGTTTTCTTTATAAATTATCATAATCTATCTGTTTTGTATGATAAATTCACTAACAGAATATAAAAATGTGAAGGTTTTGTATATCTAAACTTACACAGATTCAGAGTATATTAAATGAAATATGTCATATATAATAGAAAGATTCACAGTTCTCATGAAACTTCAGTAATATTTTACCAGTCTTTAATAATTTGATAGATAATAAGTAGATAAGTGGAAAATTTTAATCACCATATCAACAAATCATCTGTTAGCAGCCAAAAATATATATATATTTAATACTAACACCTACTATAACTTGTATCCTCAAACAACACTCAATAAATTTATAGCACTCAAATCAGATAAGCTATATTTTCTGATGATTAGGAGAACAAATCAGAAATCACAGGTAAGAAAATGTGTAAAAATGAACGAAGTATTTAGGGTTATAAAAAAGGAGATACATGATCCTTTTTGCAGGAAATGGTAATAAAATGTCAGAATTTGTGGCTCAACACTAAAAGGATTCTTGAGACAAACATACTACTTGTGCTGGTTGCATTTCTGTGGCTGCAATAAAATAACCAGACAAGAAGTAACTTTTTAAAAAAGCAACTTATGGGAGAATTTATTTCAGGTAACATTTCTAAATGTTATTTCTAGATGCAGATGAAAAATAGAGAAGTGAAATATTTATGGACAAAGTGAATTGTTAAATAGAAATTAAATAGATATTCTTTCTGGATCTACAAAGTATATACCAAAACAACAGAGATTGTAATACTATAAAAAATAAAACAAAAGTACCGAAATCACATAATTTGTATGAAAATCCAGAAATTAATGATAAAATTAAATCTAACAGTAAATAGTATTGTCATTAGCTCTAGAACACCGAAAGAAGTAAGAAGAAATTTCACAAAAGTTAAGTGCAAGACATAAGCCACTGTACACTACAACAAAAATTATGACTACAATCTTCTTATGACACCATGTTGACTATGCTAGCCAGGAAAGTGCTGTCTCCCTAGACTCTTCCCCTTTAGGACATCCCTAAGGCTGCTGCTGCCTTGCAGGACTCCTCACATTTCAAACCATGACAGTAATAGCTTCAGTCTCTGAAATTTCTCTTTCTTGGAACATCTCAAGTCAGCTGCTTTAGGATACCATGAAAAGACTAAATTTTATGAATTATGACCACAAAAGAAGGAAAATTCCACATCAAAGATATAGAAAATACTTCCAGGAAGGTCATAAGAAAAATGCCTACAGGAGACCTTGTCGACATAGATACAAAAGATACACAGAGCACTCAATATACAAGCCTCAAAATAATTTTCCCATACTATAGTGAAAACAGAACAAAGTTTATTAAAAGCGATGAGAGAGTGAAAAAGTCGTATATAATGACAGGCTCATGAGGATAACTGCTGATATTTAGTAAAGACTTTAAAAATTAGAAAACTTGAAGGATGTTCTTTAATTCCTGAAAGACCAAAGATGCCGTCTCAGATTAATACGCCTAGAAAAACAGTATTTTGTAATTGAAGAATAAAAATATGTTCCATAGTAAAAATCAGTCTAAAGGAAGTTATAACCACCAAAACAACCCTATAGAGAACTCTAGAAGGAATATCTTATAAAGGCAAGAAGGATAAAAACATCCATATGCTACAGAGAAAAGTAAATGATCTTAGCAAAATAGTTATGTAATGTAGAACAAAACTAAAAATTGTCACCAGTTAGAACATGCCTCTGAGTGATAACTCTGTATAATACAAACCTCAATTTTCCAATCACAAGATAAAAGCCTGCCTAGTGGATTAAAAAATTGGCTCTATGTTTTTGCTGTCTGCCACAAACACACCTTGGCTTGAAGAAAGACACTACCTTACTGTGAAAATATGAAATAGTCCAAGGAAAATGAATAAGGAACACAGCAAGCATTGCTATCTTAAAA
Source organism: Acomys minous (assembly GCF_964271855.1). Lineage (NCBI taxonomy): Eukaryota > Metazoa > Chordata > Mammalia > Rodentia > Muridae > Acomys > Acomys minous. Next base: position 47,967,555 of record NC_140487.1, on the reverse strand, counting down.
TCTGACAAAGTACATTTCAAGCCAAAGCTAAGGAGAAGAGTTAAGGGTTACTTGACTCTGGTCAAGGGAACAACAATCCACCAAGAGGACATTAAAAGTCAAACCATACATATGCATCATATATGGGTGCAACCAACTTCAGAAAACAAATATAGCCGGGAATTAATTTGTAGATTAACCCAACAGAGGTAACAGTAGGTGACTTTAATACCCAACTTTCAGTAAGTGTTTTCCAGATAAAAAGAAAACATGGAATCATTGTTTTTAGAAGACATATTAGATCAAATGGACTTGCAGTTATCTACATGATGGTATACTCAAATGCTTCTCAGTAACTCATGGAAGGTTCTGTAAACTAGACCATGTATCGGCAAACAAATCTCAGAAAATTGACAAATAAATAATTCTTTGTATTCAATGTGGTCACAATTAAATAAACCTGAAAAGCAATCACCAAAGAAGTTCCAAAAATAAACACGCTCATGGAGATTAATCATTACACTGCTGAAAAAGTAATAGGTTGCTGAAGAAATAAAAATAAAACTTTAAGAATCCTGGAACTAATTGAAAATACAACATACTAAAATCTCAAGGCATAAGAAAAGTATTCTTGAGTAGGAAATCCACAGTCCCAGTTGCCTACATTTGGGGAGAAAAGTGAAAGGCACTTCAAAAACACGACTTAATAATGCATGTTAAGATGTTGACAGAAAAGAACAACACAAAAGTCATGGTGAATGAAAAGTAAAACTTAACACAATCCATCCTAGTTCAATTGCATTGTTATGATGGAATACTGACCTGAGTCAGGTTGCAGGGGGTGGGTTGTATTTGAGTTGATAAGTTACAGTTCGCCATCAAGGGAGGCCATAAAAGGAACTCGAGACAGGACCTGAAGGCCAAAGCTAAGCAGAAGCAATGGAGCAGCTGTCTTGCTCTCCATGGTTTTCATATCCCAGTTTCTTACATAAACAGAAACAACTGTCTGAGAGTAAGTAGCATAACCCACAGTGCACTGGTCCCTTCCACATCAGTCATTAATAAAAAAAAAAATTCCCTGTAGACATGTCATACAACTAGAGCAATATGATGCTTTACAAAGATACCAAAGTACACTGTAGAGAAATGACAACCTCTTAATCCAAAGGTGTCTGGGAAAACATGTAAAAGAATAAGGAAGTAAATACCAAGTTAGGTAATTCAGGAAAACAACTCATATTTCCTCTCATATGTGTATCTATATGTTTTGAATTTCCACATATATATTGAATCTGAAGTAGTAGTAAGAGCCAGAGAAATAAAAAAAAGTAACTGGATGGGAGGGGTAATAAAGAGTGGTGGGGGCTTATAGAATGTATATAAGATGAAAGTGGAAGAGGGGAATATTTGTGGGTGAAAAACTTTAAGCAGAAAGGGTTGGACAGTATGGGCTCTAGTTAAGCAAATTGAAAGATATAGGGAAAAAAAACACAAGGACCACTACTATTATTGTATAATCTAATTGGAGTACAATGTCTCCATAATTTTTCCTCTAAAAACTGTTGGTTATTTAAAAAGAGGACCCGGGGTCATGTTTGAGTTATCTTATTATGTGTTGTTAATCTGAGAGTCTTCTAAATAATACAGGCTTCTGAATTACCTCCTGATTGCTGATTATAACCAGGTGATAAAAATCTACTGTAAAACACCACACGCTTTGCATGAGAAATCAAGTTGGAACTGAGCAGACTTCCTCCTGGCTAGCTTTCCCAGTGCTGGAAGACACTGTTAATGAGAAGACAATTAGTCCTTTATAATTGTGAACTCTACAAACTATAATACCTACTTGCTCAAGAAGATATGACCATTTGTGAAATAGTTCAATTGGTACTATTTGGTTGTTTATGTGGAGGGACTCTAGGCTGGCTACTGTGAATCTGGTGAAAATGTATGTCTGGGTTAATGGTAAACCATAGCAAGGAAGTGAATCCTGCCATTTAGCTAAATTGACACAGAGGTGCCTTCTAAACATTTGTGTATGCCCATAGACAAGTATTTCTCTAATACTTAATCACAGAAGTCTGTTTTTACAGTGAACAGTGGTGAATAGAAAGACTTCTAAATGTAAAAGATAATTAGACAAAGTATCAGCTGAGTATTCAACCATAAACAAGGTAGTTAGACAAAGTATCAGTTGAGTATTCAACCATAAACAAGGTAGTTATAAGACCCACTTTGAAGATTTAATTTTTAATGTGTTTATACCGATGTGAGTGTATGCACACTTGCATACCAGTGTCTGTGGAGGCCAAAAGAGGATATCAAATCCCAGGAGCTTGAGTTGTGAGCCACCAAATAACAATGTATGTGCTCTTCATTGCTGTGCCATCTCTTTGGCAGCTATACTGAGCCTCCTTTGAGGCTCACGGTCCACGACTGAAAAGGAGAGGAATTTAAAGGAAGGAAAATATGGGAGAAAAGTTGCAAATGCCATAAACTCCCACAGAAATAAGTGGTTGTCTATAGTGGGTCTGCACATGAAGAGGTATGTCAAAACTTAGACATGTATGGGGGAGGGGCTCATGGATGCTTCTAATCTGATAGATTCTGGGGGAGGCAATCATTCATTGCCTTATGCTAGGTACTCCTGAGTGGGTCCACTGTGTTCTAATGAATGATTTCAAATTTAAGGATGTTTTTATGAATCACAAGTTACTAACTCAAATATAAATGTAAACATTCTAACACAATGCAATCCACAAACACCTTTTAACACTTGCTACACTGCACCTGATCAAAATCACTGTCTCTCTCCCTCTCTCTCTCACCCACAAAAATGAAAGAAATAAATCTGTGAAGGGATTAATAGAGGAAAAAGTGGGTGACTGGCTTGAGTGGAAGATCAGTGGGCATATAGAGTAAGAATAATCCAAATAGATTATCTATGTGTGTAAAATGTCAAGGAACACATCAATCAACAAATAATTGCTAAAAATATACTTAAAGATTTAAATAGAATGGTACACTATTAATGTGCAGAAGATCAAATATTGTCAAATTTTAGTCTGACTAGTCCCATCACCTTAAAATAATGCCATGTACTTAAAATTCCTGAAATGTATACTAATACATTGATAAAATCCAGACAACAGAAGTCGATATTTGAAAAAAAAAAAACAGATTTGCAGAAAGAATATAAGTGAACTTTTTATATAGAATCCATCATTTAAAGCAACGAATTTTCACCGCACATGAGGTACCTGATTTTGAGAGTCAAGAAATATTTGGCCACAAGAAAATGTTTCCGAACCAGACATGGTAGTACATGCCTTTAATCCCAGCAAGCAGGGAGGCAGAGGCAGACAGATCTCTGTGAGTTCATGGCCTGCCTGGTCTGCAAAGGGAGTCCAGGACAGCCAAGACTATACAGAATAGCCTGTCTTGAAAGAACTAAAAGGAAAAAATCTTTTGACCATGAAGTAATAAGAAAATGTTTAATAGTAGACTTTTAGTGAATCTGAGCTTTGGAGGTAAGGGCATTAATGTTACATCATGGGACTTCACTGACATATTGCTTATAAGTACATACCATGCACAATTTGCATTACAATTGTTCTCAGGCCACACAAAATCAACAATTTTTGTTGGGCTCAGATTTGAGACACTTTATGTTGTGACTCATTTTGGTTTTGTTGTTGTTTTTTTTTTTCTGAAGGGTTTTTTTTTTTACTCACTAAGAAATAGTGGTGTGACTATAAAACACAAAGACAATATTTTTCTGCAATCATTCCTCACTCAGTGAGTATGAATTAATATATTTTATGATTGTAATTTGTTTGAAGGCCTGAATTTATGAATTGATATTTGTGGTACTAGTTTGAGTTTCACAAAAAAATGACAAGGTTAATCTTGACTTGGGATTGGGGAAAAATTTATGACACCTGACATGGTCTTAAACATAATTCTACTATTTTATGCTGCATAGTCACAAAGGCAATATTCTTGCTGTTGAGTAATATGAAAGTGTGTCAGCCAACACTGAAAAACATCAACAACTCTCTACTCCTTAAATAAAGTTGGCATAAAGTTCAGTACTTTATGCAGATATCAACAAGTACATTCATCTCTTTAACACGCAAATTTAGTTTGTTTCAATAAATGAAAAAAAATGCACATAGAAAAGAATTGCTTTAAAATAAATTTTCTTAATATTTACTACTAGTAAATGATTTAGCTGTTTTATATACACATATATCCATTCCCAGCCAAATAAGTAGCCTCTGTAGAGGACAGGCTTCTCTTCCTAATTGTTGCACGGACTCTATGGGCACAAACATATAAAACACCAGAAAGATGGTCAAATGCTCAACTAATTTTATGTCACTTATAGCACAAATAAGGTGCCACAATAAATAGGATTGCACGAAAATTCTAAAATAACTACTGAAATTATATTTTTAAAAAGATACCAAGTTAATAGGAATTATGGGCTATTCAAGATTCCATTGTTGGGATAAAATACTTGAAATTAACTATTCAAAAGAGAGATGATATGTTTTGGCTCATGGTTTCAGTACTTTCAGTTCATTGTCACTTCGGCACAGAGCACTGTAATATGGCATTCCAGGGAGCCACTGACAAACAGAGGACAGAGAGCCTGCAGGCAGCAACTGACAAACAGAGGACAGACAGCTTTCAGCAGTTCCCTTCACAACCAGCAGCCGCATCCTGAAGATTCACCAACAACCCCAAAGCAGTGTCTGCGGTAGAGTGTGTCTTCAATACAGGGGCCTGTGGGTAAATTTTTATCCATCCTGCACAAAACTCTCACTCTCACATCGACTTCAGATTTATTTTTCCATAGCTGTTTATGTTATCATTATATCTTCTTCTGAAAAATTGCTTTAAAACAAAAGTCAAGGGCTTGGGAGATGGAGATGAAGTGGAGCGCTTGCTACTCTAGCATAAAGACATGAGTTTGGAGTCTCAGCATTCCGATAAAAGGCTGATGGTGTCTGATGCTGCACTCCTATAATTTTAGTGCTGGAGATTTGGAGACAGATTCCGAGAGGTCATTAGCAAACCAACTTCATCAAATCGGTGATCTCATTTCACCTTCGCTGAAAAACCTATCCCCCCAAAAATCAATATAATCAGTGATTGGGGAAGACAACTCATGTGTGACCTTTGGCTTTTCTAGCACTTGTACATACATACATATGGTCTAGTACACAAATATGCACAATCTTGTGAGATACACATATAGCACACACTAAACAAATACACAAATAGCTAAGAAGAGCACATTAGAAATAAAACTAATTATTACTATTGGGGTCCCAAAAATAAAACAAAAACCTGTGTGTATTATGTACTTTCTGACCTTGACTCTGTGCTTAGGGTTCATGGAGTATTCTAACATATAGAGCATAGTTTTTGTGCTGAATATTCTTTCTTATTTAATAAACTGAATCTAAAAACAAGGCAGCAGTTATGGGTTTCTTTCCACCTTCAATGCCCCTTTGTGGGCTATTGACATCACTAAAATTTCCTTTGACACCTAATTCTATGATAAATGTTACCTGAAATGTACTTGTTCTGTATTGCCAATAGGCCCACGCAGTCTTTTGTTTCATGTTCTGTTTGTCTGTTTTGTTGTTGTTGTTGCATGCTTCTCCACCTGTTCTTGCTGCTTTGAGAATACGGTATTCCAAAGTGACTTCAGTTGTCATTCCCTCCTCCATGGTCACACAGCAGTTCTGGTATCCTGAAAGATCAGTTCTAGGGACACTCCCAGGGATCCTCCTTGTGTCTTTAGTGCATCCTGGGATCCATACTCAAGAGTCTGACCCACAGTCACTTCTCTACACAAACTTCGTGTCTCAGATAGCCTGCTTTCAGTTCTTTCTAATTATGCTACCCTCCCACCTGCTTTACTTTCTTAGCTCATTGTCCATTACTCCATTAAATCCCTGTGTCCTTGCTGGATTTTGCACATGTTCCTGTGTCTTGGAGTGTGGCTTGGCTCTGTTTAGATGAGCAGCTCTGGGGCTGGTTCTCCTAGTTTATCTGTAACCTCTTTTCCATATATATTTCCCTGAGGTGTTGTTTCCTAGCATATTTATCTTGGCCTTACTGATCAAACAGATGTCATTTCTGGTTTTAGTGACAGCAGGAAAATCTACAAATTTGAAGTCTTCTTTGTCCACTCCTTCGTGACTGCAATTAAGCTACAACCAAAGATCTTCCCAATTTCCATTTTTAATGGCTATAAATTTATTCTCCAAAGAAAATACTTATTATCTGATGCATGTTGCCTTTAGCAACTTCTATTAAAATAAAATTGGCTTATTAACATTGACAAAACATCACATCTATTATGGCGAATCCCTAAGGACCAAACGTGGCATATTCTAACTTCAAATACATTTTAAAAAACTTTTTGGTAGTTAAAAATATCTGTTAATTCATAGTCTGTTAGAATGGAACTTCATATAATTTTATTCTAATTTTTATGCCAACTATTTTATTCTAATAATCTGAGGTCATTATTGAGTCTTCAAACTGCATTTAAAGCACATTGACAGAGAGGTTACTATATTTTCTTGCATCTCTATACGTTTATTAATTTTACTTGAGGTTATAATTAAACCATTCTCCACTTAGTGTTCCTCCTTCCAAACCGTTCTCTGTATCTCACCATGCTCTTTTTCAAATTTATATCCTATTTTTTTTTACCAGTATTTGTTAATGTACATACAGATCTATTATTAGCTATATATAAATACAACATGTTCAGGCTTTGTACTCTTACTTATATGTTTGTTATTAAGGCTGACTGTTTGGTATTGAATAACCATTTGTTTATTTTCCTAAGAAAGACTTTTATCCCACTCTCAACATTCTACAGTTGCCTATAGTTCTTTGTGTAGAGTCATGGCCTCTTGAGATTTCAACCATAAACTTTAATATATTTGTTGATGCCCTTGTTCAGCACATGTATAGTCAGTAATGTTTGTAGGTATAGCTCTTGACACTTCTAGGACCCACAGTTTCACAGGAAACTTCCTGGTCCTCTGGATCCTACAATCTTTCAATCTCTTCTATATGAATTGTCCTGGAGCCTTATTGGAGGCAGCTGTTTTATAGAATTTTTTCCATTGAAACTAGGCTCGATAACTCTGTATTTTGATTTGTTGTGGTTTCCTGTAATGATTTCTATCTTTTAAAAAGAGAAGTTTCTTGATTGATAGGTATAAGCACAAAAATTTAGAGTATAGTTAGGGACCGTGCCATTTTAGTAAAATGTTGGCTGTAAAGTTCTTTCACAGGATCCCTGAGTTCACTAGCCTGGGGTAATTGGCTCCGTTTCCAGTATCAGGAATGATTCCCCTCTTAGTGGGTGGGCTAAATCCAATTGAAAAGCTACTGGTTACTATAAAAGTACGTGTGCCACTACTACATCCTTGTCATTATTGTACCGTATTGGTCATTGTTGTGGTTCATCAACACTGTAGCTTGGTAGGATTTGTAGTTGCTTCTATCCTATGGATGTTCTCATAGAAATTTCTTGGTATCATGAAAACTATCCCCCAGGGAAAATAGTTTCTTCTCAGTTATAACTCAGAGACTTGGGGAACTTATTTCCAAGATACATGTAATCTTTGGCAGTAGGATCTTACTTTCCACATTGGAGGCCAACCAAGGGCAATGTCAACAGTCTATAATATTTGGGAATCTCTTGCATAGGCTAGCCAAAAACTCAAAAAATCAGGTTTATTGTGTCACGTACTTGGGTTCTTGCCAATGGCCTTTAACTCTTGGAAAGAACATTGTCAGCCCAGGTGAGAAATTTTCATTTAAACTAATGTGTGTATATTTGTGCACAGATTTACATATAGTATAGAATTTTTAGGTAGATAGTTAATAGTAAAATTCCTTGAAGCTTTTAGAGAACTCTACTGTCCCTTTAGTCCTTTCCCGTCTTTTTATCTCTATCATCTTCCCAAATTAAGTCTCCACTTTCTTTTTCTTCTTTTCTATATCTGATTCCTTATACCTGGCTACCCACTCTCTATCCCCTACTCCTTCCTGTGGCAATAGTTGTTGACTTTCCTAGTCTCTGCAGTTACTCCAAAATATGTACTCACATCTAAAGATTTGGAGCTTGGAGCCTCCAGAGAGAAAGAACGTATGATATTTGTCTTGTTTATCTTTATTTCCATCCTCAGCCACTTCTGGTCTTTAAAGAACTTTAAAGTATACAAGATTTTCAACTTCCTACCTCATGATTATATAGATAGTAAATTTCATGTCCATAGTAATTTTTCATCCACAGTAATATACTTTTTCTCCTACAATATCTGTATGTGTTTTATTCTCCATGTGTATCATGTTAGTGTGCAGTCCTTTGTTCTCAAAGTCTACAACACATGATTTAACATAGTGTTGATAGAGTTAAAAAAACAATATTTAGGGTAAATATGGTAGCACATCCCTGTAATCCAAACTTGAGGCTTCAGAGGAAGGAGGATTTTCACCAAACTGAGGTCAGTCATTTGCAAACCAAAACCCAAAGAATAACAAGTAAGCAAGCAAGTAAACAAATAATCTTTGGTTGTTTGTTAATTAGAGTATTCATATATATGTTTTATATATACTTCAACCCATGAGTTCTGTCAATATTTTCAAGAAATTGTACATCAACTTTAACTCAACACACATTTTGTAAACACACTCATGGTACTTACTAGAAGGAAACGGAAACCCTGATTCCTCCTATTAGAAGGAAGGGCCTGTTATATCCTAATCTCTCATTATACAAAATTCTGTATTTACTGGGCTTTGATGTGTGTCAGTTGAGAAAATGTGAAACAAAATATAAACCTCTGTATGTAAAACTAATGAATCACAGCTATGCCATATTTACTTTTATAGCCAAAGTTTCTGTGTGAGCTGTGTTGAACTTCTGTGCCCACCTAAATCTGCAATTCATCTGCAATAGAGGAGAAAAGCATATTTGTGGATGCTGTTCTTTTTGGATTGAGAACCCGGAAGAAACAAAATATAATTCATTCTATAGTGTGTCCTGGAAATTATTCATAAAGTTTGTTGCTGAGTAAGCTTCAGAACTTGCATGAATCACCTTAGTACCTTAAGAGATTTTATTAATAAAAATTTAGTTTTAATATAGTGCATATATTTGGCAATATTTAATAATTATTGCTTAAAGTCTAAGATAAAACTAGTTCTTTAAAATTTTGGTCACTACTGTAGAGTACAGATATCTAAAAATGAACAGGTGTTGTATGATTTAATGTATAACATTATAATATAGAATACAAACTTCTGGTATATTGCATGAAATCAAGAGCATGCATGTAATGCTGGATGATATTTATTATCCTAGTTTGTTATATAAAATTTAAATATATTTACAAAACATAACACACTTCATAATTATAGGCATTACTAAATTTTGAACTGGCAAGATGGTTCTGTGTAAAAAGCTGGCCCCCAGGCTTAAAATCTGAGTACAATCCTTGGAACTCATATAGTGAAAGGAGAGAGCAGACTAAAGCAATTTGTCCTGTGACCTAAATATATAGAAAATATACATGGTGTCATGTACACACACACACAAACATACATACACACACACACACACACACGCACCCACGCGCGGAAACACACGTGCACACGCTAAATAAATAAATAGTAATAATAAATAACACAGAGAATCTATTTTTACGAATTTCCAACATTGAAACTACTTCTAACACACGTAAATATTCTTTGACAGACAACCAGTCTAAACTATTATTTCCTGGTTTTTGATTCAGCGTCTGAGGAATTCTTTTTGGCCTTCTGTTTCCTCCATGACCTTTTAATGTGATGCCTGGCATTCTAGGAATTCTGTGTCATTTGATTCACTGCTATTCCAGAATCAGATAAAGTGACATCAAGTTTGATGCTATTTGAAGGAACTCGGGTTCATCTTCCCCTGAAGCTTTGAAAATGAGAATAAAAGCCTTTCCTATATTTGGAAGTGTCCCGGCAATGAGAAAAGGGTAACAAAAATCACGGTAGAATGCTGTTTGTTCGATTCAAAAGACAGTCTGCTATTTTATGGGCCATTTTATTCTTTGACTGGCTTCCCTGGAGAGATTCAAATACAGAGGTTTGAAATGCGCCAGGTTGAAAGGCTGAATATGTCAAGACTATGGATCACCGAAGCAAGAGCTTCATCTTGCAGCTTAATTTTCTGGCTGGAACACTCTACAAATGAACAGAGGCTTTCCCTTTACTGCTGCTGTCTCAAACTCCAGGGTATCAGTGCATCTCCAAGGGGATCAAAACATTTCACTAGACTGAAACTCCACGGGGAGGCTTCTCCTCGACACACGCTTCTGAAAAACCTACAATTTCCTCTATGCAAGGCTTTACATAGTTTTATTATTTACTCTACAGCTTGAGCTCAGGGAAGTAAGTTGTAAACAGATTTTACTGGACATCTTAAGCAACAACAACAAAAAATCATCAATTTCGCTGCATAATGTACTCTCAAAACAGGTGAAGCTCCTAGGTCTGTTGACTTTGAAGAGTGTCTATTGACTTTAAACAGTGTATATCTTTTGAGTCTTTTGAGTCTTCCCCTGAATATTTTAATATTGTCATTCTCTCATCTCCTGAGGGGAAAGCACAAAAGCTGAAATTTGTATTGCTAAGTGTGTGAAGTGATTCAATAATCAGCTATTTGTTAATATCCAAAAATAGTTAATTTTCAAAATGACATGGCTAGAAATAAATGTCCCCTATAACATTACCACTAGAATGCATGACACAGCGGAGCAGCAGGGTTAAAGTTCAATGAGAGAAATGTAACAGAAACAGAATCACCGTAAAATTTCCATCTCTTTTCCCACTCAAAAGTACTCGGGTAAAGAGATGGGCCCCAAACAACTTGCTCAAATCTGTTTTCAAAGAATATTTTTTCTAACCAAAATATTAGCACAGAGTACTTCCTTTAAACACTTAGGTTTAAATAGAAAAAATTTAAAATAAATAATATTATGGATGGGAACATTTTTAAGGGAGAAAAGGGAACCACAATCAAAACATGATATTATCCCAGAATGTGTCATGAAAAGCCAAAGTGGATCCACGTAAGTTAGAGGTACCCCTATTCAGGGAGCATTAGTAAAACTCAGGTCTAAGTTATGTGGGCAAAGATAAGAGGGGGAACACTGGGCAGGAAGTGAACCTCTATACATTGTACATGTAATAACGATGCGAGCAAACCTCAAGGTGAAATATGAGATTACAGGAGAAAAGTCATAACTGTTGGCAGAGACATAGTAAACATGTAGAAGGCCACGAATTATTTGAACTCTGCATGTAATCAGATTTATTCATGTTACTTACACATGAGTTAATGTATTTCTATTATGTATATAACATATGCTACAAGAGATTCATGGAAGGTTAATGTACGTAAAAACTGAAAAATTGGCCTAAACACACATAGAATAATTACTGTATCTTTGGTAACTATTCAAAGCATGTTACAGCATCCCAAAATTTTGTTATGTAATTTACAGCCAGCGTCCATTGAGTATTATTTTTTGTAAGTTGTAACAACCTCTTCTGTATATTTCCTTGTTTAATCTCTGTCCCTAATTGTTATTCAAAGGTCAGCAAGTAAGAAAGCTGAATTACACAGAGTTAAATATTTTGAATTTACTTACTCATATATTCTCTAGAATAAATGTCTAAAAATCTTCTCATGTCCCACTGTGTCCGGTGGGCTCTGGTGTTGGTGATTTTACTTATCTGCCCTCTGAAATTCAAGGCCCTTTTCACAGAGAGGACTGTGAGAGGTCTAGCCCAGCTGTGCTGACTGTGCAGGCTGAACTCTGCTGACTGTTCAGCAGACATGTAAAGTGTACAGTCAATCAGTCACTCTTACAAAGGAGCTTGCCCTGCTGCCTGTCTTCCCTGACTCATTCCTTGGTGCCACTTCATTTCAGTTTTGGGGTTTTTCCTGAAGTATTCTCTGTTGCGGATTGATTCTGGCTACCTGTTTGCAGAGTTTATGGCTACCTGTTTATGCCTTCATGACCAACCGGGCTTCAATTCCCTCTCTTACATTGTTACCAGTACCAAAAAAGCCACTTTTCTAGTTCACTCATACTCTCATATATTGTGAACTCTTCATTTGCAGCAAGTGTAGATAAAGCAAAACGAAAATGGTGACATTTCAAATTATTCATACCATAGAATATTAAAAGATAAAAGTTTGTAAAAGTGTTTTTTCACTCTAGAGCAGTTTATACAGGAGAGAGAGAGAGAGAGAGAGAGAGAGAGAGAGAGAGAGAGAGAGAGAGAGAGAGAGAGAGAGAGAGAGAGAGATCTGGAAGGTTGAAGTTTGAAAACCACTTTTGGCTTGCTATTGGATGCCACTGTAGAATAGAAAATCTGAGGACCATATGACCTGGGTGGCCTCGTTTGCATTGAATTAGCAGTTTCCAATTATTTTCATAAAATAAAGCTTTCCCAAAAGGCTTCTATCAACCTGATGTATATAATCCAAGAACTCATGACAGTAACATGTCACTATTCTCATTGCATATATATATATATATATATATATATATATATATATACATATATATATATATACTTTCTGCTGCAATGGTGTGTTTAGTTAACCACACAAATGTCAACTCTTGGGAAGTTCTGTAAAACCAGGCACAGAAAGGGGATAATTTCATTTTGACTATTTAACAAATCTCCTTTTGGTCCTCTGTCACTTGTTTTAATTGTGTGGTAGTTCCATGCTACCCTCTTTCAGAGCTGTCTCCTAAGGAAAATGATGAATGTCAAGTGTCTGCATCTATTTTTATACAGCACCTAGGATGTATAACTTAATACAAAGGGATTTTATAACTTATACTTGATTTTCAAGGTTTTGGGAAAATCACCCATGTGATGTTAAACAAAAAACAAAAAACAAATGAACAAAAAAAGAAGTTGGAACAATTTTTTGAGAAGGATGTTTTTGAATGAAGCATGAAACTGAATGAGGCTCTTTTTACCACCAGTACCATCCCAGGATTCACTGAATGTCTAGTATATTATACAGTCCCTAATAAAAAAAACACATTTTTCATTTTCAGAAAAGAAAAAATCAGTGATTAAGTTCTATAGGATAGCGTGTCTTATGCTATCTATGTAGTTGGTAATGCATACACATAGAATAATTTCCCTATTAAGTAAAACACATTCTAGTTTGGTGAAGAAAATTATCACACATAGCATCTTTTCCACCTGTAGAAAATGGATTGAGTATTAAATTACATAATTTCTGTTAGTCTACAAATGTTTAGATACATATATTGACAATATTATGTTGCAAAAAGTGGCTTTAGCTGGAGTGACATTATAAACATTTGAGGATACAATACCAACAAAATGGCTTATTTCTCACAATCAAGGTTTGGCTTGTTTAAAAACAACAAGCTTTGACTAATAATGTACTATTAGTGAATATAGATAGGTGTGATGAAAAAAGAGGAGGAGAATTGAGAGGAGAGAAGCAGATGGGTAGGAAAGAAAAATTTGGCTCAAACACTGGATTCCAAGGAAGACCATATCCTTTGTCTGGAGATATCAAAAAGCCAGAGCAATAATTCAGCATGAATCTGAGGGGCAGGAAACCATGAAGATGATGGAGTAAAAGCCAATGCACACTGAGGTACGTCCAGAATGATCAGCCAGGAGGAAGGCCAAGAAGCTGCTATTCCATATTTTATTCTATTCTGTCTCCCAGTGTGAAATTAAGTTGAGCTAGTTTACAAATACAAATACAGAACAAACTGGAACACACTGGTGAGATTTGTGATCTCCCACTTAGGAAAATTAATCCAGATCAATATTGTGTATCTTGAACAAGTTATGTAGTCATATGAAAAATATATATCTTTATTTATTGTTTCAATACAGTCTCACTCAGCAGCTTACATCTCCAGAATATTTGATATTAAAAAAAAAAGTAAATACAAAGAATACTTATTTTAACCAAGTTACTTCCATGACCTGACCTGAACACATGATTTTATCCTCAATTCACAAAATCTTTGAACTTTAATATTTCCCTTCATTGCACATGCTCTCTTCTAGAATTATCCATAATAAATTTCTTATTCAACTATATATTCTAATCAATATATCTGCACTAATAAATACTGACAGTATCCAGACACACAAGTTCTGTAAGAATTGAGTTCAAATATCTGAAAAATTAGTTTCCATGCAAGATCCTCATATGTAAGCTGATCCAATATTAATACAAAGCAAACATGTAGCAGCTTACAGAAAGCCATGGGAAAACACAGCATGTGTTTAATAAAATGGGATTATGAATATCTAGCAGTGTGATTATATAGAGGGTAGTGTGTATCACTTCATGCAAGTACTGTATATTTAAAAGTACTATATATGTTAAATCTTGGTGTAAAACTATGTGCACAACGTACAGCAGTAAGTTGCAAATCTAGGATCCAAGCCGAGAAGCTGCTATCCTAAGGAATTTAGGTAAATACCATAGTGAATATTTAGTATGTTTTCCACAAATGGAGTGTTCTCACTTGGGAGGCCATGAGGATTTGCCCTAGTTCTTATTCCCACATCTAACAATTACTGCCTATGTGATTTTTAGCAAAGCAATCTATAAGATGCATTGCCTTCATTTCTGTAATTAAAAAGTATAAAAGCCTTACTACTTTATTGTTTTACATTTTATGAATTGAATAAAAATGTAATATATTCTTTATTTATCCTTGTAGTAGTTCCTCCCACACACATTTTAAGCACTATGATCTCACAGCAGAATGCCCAGTGCACTTATCTACTGCTGCCAAAAATCACCATATCTACAAAAGTGCACCTCATGAGTTGATGACAGCAACAAGTACAACAAATTACTAAAAGAATCTGACTTTTTCCTTCTTGAAAATTCTTAGGAAATTGGTATTGTTTGGTTTTGGTTTTTTTTTAATTTATTGGGGTTCACATAACAATGTGTGTTTGTGGAGGTAAATAAAGAACTTGTAGGAATCAGTTCTCTTCCCCTGCCACATGGATCTCACAGGTAAGCATCTTTATCAGTAGAGTCATCTCAAAGGGCTCCAAGATCAGTTTTTATTTCATCTGAGTGTAGTTTTAACATGGATATAAGCAATATTTGACAATCAGATTTTATTTTCAAATCCATTTTCTAATTTGCTCCAGTGAGAGTAGAATTATCTGTATTTGAAAGATAACACTAGATTTGGTAGTTAAGCTTCATTTCTGGACACAAAAACTAGTGTTCTTGACTGACCCAAGATTAATACTAAAAACACTAGCTCTTAGAGCTGCCTGGTAAAAGTGTAGCACACGCTTAGTAGAAAGGAGTACATGAGGGAAAAACAGTAGCTTCAACCAGAACTACATAGTAGGATGATAATGCAGCAAATCTAGGTTGCATTAGAGTGACATGGGATCCCTTCAATTCTTACTAAATTGGTTCTTTCATCTAATTTAATGTCATCTCTTTTAATTGAAACAGTTGCCCATCACATTTTTGGACATACAATATGTAAGTGAAAATGTTCTTTATGAATGTACATTGAAGGCCCATTGAAGCCCGTAGCTAACTATGGGATTGTTAATTACACTAAAAGAAATTTTATCTATAAAAAAACAAAGACAAATATTACTGATATTAATATCATAATAAGAAAGCATACTTTATCACCATGTTCTCTCAAAATATATTTTTTGAACTTTTTACTGTTAATAATTTTATTAATTATTTTTCATTTTTTAAAATATTAGTCAATTCCAATAAGTATACAATATAAAGACAGTTACAATAAGCCTTTTGGATGTTGTTCCTTTTTGAAATACTTCTATAACAAGTCAGTTTTTATTTTTTAGTGGAAGGGATAGTAAATCATGGTTAATATAAAGTATATGGGAGCATTTTGTAAGAGAAAGTTTGAAACATGAATGGAAGTGGGGGATGGGCAAATTGGAGAATTGCAAATGTCTTAACCAAAATGATGGTATATTACAAAGCTATTTGGCATCAGCTTAAGAAAAATTTTAATTAGTGGATAGTTGAATATAAAGAAGAGAATGAAAATTCTGGTTTAAATAGGAATAAGAGATTAGAGAAAGGAAATGGTAGGGGGCAGGTTTGCCACAATCTGAAGAATTCTTATGGAACTCATATGTGTATGTGTGTGTATGAGAAGGGGGTGGAGGGGAAGACTATCTGTGTGAAAATACATGTATGGTGAACAATATTGCTCCAGGAAAACATGGATTACTAAATGAAAAGCTAAGGACATTGATCAAGAAATTGTAAAGGTATCCAAAACAACATGGGCTATTACCATTTCTTTTCTCTTAGTCGTCCAACATAACTAGATGGTAAGATCTTGTTGCAGAAGAGAGATTCAGTTTGCATACAAGAAATAGATACATAAATATAGAATTAAACTGAAAACATACTCTTTAGTTTTTATAGTACTGAATGTGCTAAAGGAGAAAATACATCAATGGAGCTGTAGACATTCATTTTGTGAGATGGAACAAATCTGTCTAGCAAGGTATGCCCATTGCTGCAGGAGTGGCATGACAATTATGGGGATAAATATCTGCTTTCTGATTGGATATGAGGCATAATCCAAAGGAGTGTGTGTGTGTGTGTGTGTGTGTGTGTGTGTGTGTGTGTGTGTGTGTATGAATGTATGTATGTATGTATGTATGTATGTATGTATATACTTACATATTTTCTGTGATTTCAGGATAGTTCAGCTATATGTACTGAAGTGGAAATTGGTCCAAAGGTAAGATTTTGATTTCTTGCTAGCCACTGTAAACCTAGTAAATGATCATAATTTGCTGATCACAAGCCCTGAGGGAAACCTATTGTTGCTTTCTAAATGATCAGGTAGTCAAACCATCTTCTAAATATTTATATTTAAAACCATAGACGTATGTTGTTCTCAACATTTCCAGAGACGGTTATGAACAAAGTGCTGAGTGGAAGTAACGTGAACTTCTCAGCTGTGGATGAGTCCTGGATATCTACCTTCACCATGCAAGTAAGGAACCTTCCAAAGAGGTGGAGGACAGAATACAAGAACTGGAAGGTGCGGAGAAGAGCTGTTCATTGCTAATTACCTGACAATGTTGCATGCATCAACTCGTTGCAGCCTTGATTACCTGCACAAACCTTGTAAGGTCAAGGCTGTCAAATTCTTACATGGATAGGGGAGGAGTTTCTAAGGCTCAAGAGAGCTAATGACAGTTGGTGGCTGCTAAGAATGAGAAAATGATTCTTCTGTGGGAGGGTGATTGGTGGTATGTTTCTCTGACACACTGAATGGCCACACACCCATGTGGGTATAGATAGAACTACCTGGACTCAGGAAGGTTATTAATACAAAAAAATTAAAATAGGTAGGAGAGCAATAGGGAGAAATGAAAGGAGGTATTTATAGACATATACAATCAAAATACCTTTTATAATATATGTTTTTAAAGAAATTAAACACCACCAAACCAAATAACCCAATTGAAAAATGGAGCTCAGAACTAAGCAGGTAGTTCTCAACAGAGGACTATCGAATGGCTGAGAAACACTTAAAGAAATGCTCAACGTCTTTAGTCATCAGAAAAGTGCGAATCAAAACAACTCTGAGATTCCATCTTACACCCATCAGAATGGCTAAGGTCAAAAATTCAAGTGACAAAACATGCTGGCAAGGATGTGGAGAAAGAGGAACACTCCTTCATTGCTGGTGGGAATGCAAACTAGTACAACCACTTTGGCAATCTATCTGGCGCTTCCTTAGAAAACTGTGAATAGGACTTCCTCAAGACCTAGCTATTCCATTTCTTGGAATATACCCAGAAAATGCTCCACCACACAACAAGGACATATGCTCAACCATGCTCATAGCAGCCTTATTCATAATAGCCAGAACATGGAAACAGCCTAAATGTCCCTTAGTTGAAGAATGGGTAAAGAAATTGTGGTACATTTACACTATGGAATATTACTCAGCTATTAAAAACAAGGAAATCCCGAAATTTGTGGACAAATGGATGGAAATAGAAAGGATCATACTGAGTGAGTTAACCCAGAAGCAGAAAGACTCACATGGTCTATACTCACTTATTATTGGGCACTAGCTCAAAAGGCATGTCCTATGAAAGTGTTCACTTACTAGGAGATTGGGATAGATGTGAGGACATCCTACTGAGACTCTAGGTATAAGAAATATAGGAGATGAGGAAATAGAAGGACCCAGAGGGTCCTAGAAACCTACAAGAAGAGCATCTTGATGGGTGGATCGGACCCAGCGAGTTCTGCTCAAACTATTGCACTAACCAACAACAATACAAGTAGTAAACATCAAACTCCTACTTTGATCTACCTAATGGACAGGACATTCTCCAGAGTTATGTGGACAGTAGGAACTGACTCTGACAGGAACTCTGGGTGGCCCATAATTGACTACCTCCCCTTGGTGGGGAAGCCTGATGGCACTCTAGGAAAGAATAAGCAGGCTCCCAAAATGAGACTTGATAGCCTATGATCATATGGTGGGGGAGGTGGTCCCCCTCAGTCTTAGACCCAGAAGAGAGGAATAGAGTGAAAGTGGGAGGGAGGGAGGAACAGGAGGATACAAGTGATGGTATAACAATTGAGTTGTAATCTGAATAAATTAATAAAATTAAAATGTAAAAACAATTAAATAAAGCTTATTGTTAAACTAAGAAAATATATTTCTGTATTTTGGTTTGAACAATTACAGTTAGTATTGTCTCATGAATCCACTGATATAGAAGTAGAACCTAAAACCAAAGTGTCACTCTACCAGTGTGTACTTCGAAGCCTAAGAATGACTGTTGTTGCACAAGTAAATTTACTGCTAATTCACTGTAATGGTTCCCGGCCTTCTTTGTCAGATAGCCATAATTTCTGTGTTATATGGTCATCAAATATGGGTGACCAAGGACTTCTAATGATTCGTGTCTTTTTCTTGTTTGTTTCTTAGGCGATCTGACTCTTCCTGTGTCATGACAACTGTGCCTTGGTATAAGATCTGGAAATGGTCGTTACTTCACTTTCTCCATGGATTACTTTCTTGTGTAAATAATATACAAGAAGTTTGTTGCACTTAATTCTCATTGTAGTTCATATAATATGTATTTCCCATTTAATATAAAATCAATCATGAGGATCATCTCTTATAATAGCAACAGACAGGAGATGTATGCACAGCATTCATTGATATTTCCACAGGGAGGCATTTGTCTTTTGAACAGTTTATTTGATTGCTTTAGCTTTTACCCAAAGCACTAAGCTTGGGCATTTTTGTATTTTAACTTTCCTTCTATTCTGACTTTGAAAAATCATTAATTTCTCTGGAGAGAAAAGGCAATTACTATTAGAAAAGCATGATTGCACATTGGGGATTTAAAATACATCAACATCAAACCTCAACATGAATATAGATTCCTACGCCTTTGAGTACTTTATATGTTTTTGTCATTTCTATATTTTTCTATAATATTTCAAACTAACTATTATAACTTTAGGGTATGTCAGATGGTAAGATAAGTCAAGTACCTCTTTGAGATACATTTTCATACTAAAAGACAAACAGAAGATAAATAATGTTATCATAAGATGACAAGTATACATTAGTGTGTGTAAAACAGAAGTGTTGGCTGTACTTATTTACATTGGTGTTTAACTTAGCAAATAAGCTTACACACATCTATTTATCTCTACATTTTTGCATCTAATATCTATCTTGATATTGTCTGTATAGAAACACAGTGCTTTCCCACTACTCTTTTCTATATATATTTTGAAAATAAAAGATACAAGAATTCCTTCAATTATCTTTAGTCATATACTTATGAGAATCTCATACACAAGTTTTTTAAAATTATAGGTATACAGAAGAAATGACTTTTCTCGTTGGTAGCACAATCCTCAGGGACTGTGTTGTTAATCCCACTGGTCCCAATTTAAACATATGAACCCACGGTTTCATCCATTAAATAAGGCAATATATCATTTTTAAATGTATTTCTCAAAAGAACTTCAACCCATAGGGAACAGACAACAGGACTGAATAAACAGAATGTATGTCCTGAAGCCAACATTTTTCAAGGGTTAGAAACAATATATTTCTAATTTATTTATGTTATTAAGAGTCAGTAAGGAAGTGTATAATACTCTCAGTCTCCTTTGGGAAAATACTTACTACTTAAATAAAGAACTAGGTTCTACTAGAGTGATATTGAATAAACAGGAAAGGAGCCATATTGACTAAGCAGGTATTATTTTAAGCAGCATATCATGCTAGTGTCTTTGTATTCATAAAACTTTTGTCTAATGAAAACTCTGTACATTTAGTTATCATTTCTGCTTTATGGATGATGCTGACCTTTCAATGATCTGTAAACTACTCCCGACCTGGCTGAAAACAGCTTGTTCAAATCTTGACTGTCACTTATTTGTACAATCGTTGCATCATGTAATTTACATTCATTTCACTTTTTTATATTCTTTAGCAATTATTTAATGTCTTCCTAATATATTCTAACATGCACTTCATCCAGAAATTCATGCACCTGTTCATTTTGTATCATCTTTCCAGAACGATTATTACAATTTCATTCTCTGTCCCATTTAATTTTATTCACAGCACTTACATCTTTCTGGGTTTATTATGTGGCTGCTATGGAGTCCTCCCATATTACAATGATTGTGTGTCTTTCAAAATGAAATGCAAGGAACTGGCCAACAGTTGCAGTGATATTTTGTTTTTGGGTATACCTGGTATCTAAAATTTTGCTTGATAGTGTAATACTAACGAAATAGCTGTGACTGACTGGATAAATAAAAATATGTACAGTTGTCATAGTTACTGTAGTAATGATGTTAGATTGTCTTTAACTCTGTAGTGGTTTCTTGCTACCAGCTGGTGCATCTCAATTCTCAGAAGTTCAAATTGCATAAACTCGGAGAGTTTAACATTAAAGGTCACCATCTGGACTGAGACCCAGACACATATTCCTGGTATGCTTCTTTAAGAGGGATTATTACACCCCAAAGCTTTTTACTAATTCTTAAATTTGCTTTTGTTACTAAAAGTTAAATGTTGTCACTGGAGACTTATAAAAGGCCATACTATCATTCTATCTTAAAAGACTGTCAAATCAAGGTTGCTCACTATGTATAGTTAACAAATTATACATGAACAAAAGTAAAGCAATATTAGTTTTGCTTTTAATGAAAATGAAATAAATATGACCCCTTACCTACTATTATTGTAAAATATATTAAGCAGACATATAAATAGAATTATTTACTTGATAGGATAAAAACATAAAGGTAATTGTTCCCAATGATGTTTGATGTAAAAACAACTGATTTGCCCTTCATTTAACTATATACCTTATCATATTACTCTACTATAACATATCAGTAATATTAAATGAAAATTTTAATGGCATTATAACTTTTAAAAATGGAGTCTCACATAGTTCAGTATGAACTTGAATGTGCTATATTGCTGAGGAAAACTTTGAAATTCTGATCCTCTTGACTCAGCTTCCAAGTTTGTGATAACAGGCATGTACCACCCAATCTTGTTTATGGGATGCTGGCGATCAAATCCAGGACTTTTTGCACTCAGAAGAGGCACTTTACCAACTGATCTAGCCCACACTTTACAACTATTGAATCAGTTAATTCTCATTAATAAACACTCAAAATGGGACATGACAGATATATATATAATCGTGACACTCTTACTAAATAAAATCAGTTATAGAAATATAAAATTATTTGTTTATTATTTCCTTGACAAATGTTAGTTGAATACTTAACAGAGATGGGTCTTTTACTCTCAAATGGTTAAATTTTGGTTAAAAAATGCAGTAATCAATGACATCAAGATTCAGAAATCCAAACAACATGAAATAGATAACTCCAATGTACGTATAATGGGAAAAACGAACCTCCGCAAATTGCACAGTTCAACTTCTCTTGAGGAAAAGACATTAAGAATACAATCTGAGGGAAAGAGAGTTACCTGTGAAAAAGAGGTGAGCTGGCATCTGTCATTAGAGGAAGAATCAGCAATGCCAATAGTCATATTGAACAGAGTTGGTCTTTCATTCTAAATCTTCCTTCATAACTCAATATTTTTATGTCCAAAAAGAAGAGTGTTTGGGATTAAAACATTCTCCAAAAAATAACCAAGTTGATGCTGTTCTCTATCAAGGTAGACACATTGCAGTCATTATACAAAACAATAAAGACACGAATAGGAGATATATGCAAAGAGAAAAATAGTACTATTTTGTGCTGCAAATGTGGATGTACTTGTAATATTTGAAACTACCCAGTTTTTTAAGTCACTGAGCATGCCTCACACCCTCACACACCCCCACACACATTATAAAGTAAGAATCATGAATGCGTTGCTTTGACTGGGTATATTTATATGTATCACCTTCATGGCCCACTACCTGCGATCAGTCTAGGGCTGCTACTGCAGAATGGAGGTGGTATCACTTCACATTCTTGCACTGATGCCAAAATTGTGCTATGTGTGGTCTCATGTCATACAGGAGTAGGCAAGAGCTCCATAGGGTTGGAAGGCATTCCTCTTCCCAGCAAAGGAAAGGGCTAAGAGTTGAACCCTTCTATTAGAAGTCTGTTGGCTAAGAGATGTCCAGTGGCCACAATTCACTTGGAAGTTCAACGTATCTGCAAATGTGTCCTTTTGGCATTCTTAAAGCAGAAAGGTCTTGTTCCTATTAATAACAATTCATTTATGAAACAAGTACCATAATCCCTCTCATGCCCAGGAGACTTGACTCTAGGGCCTACATCTAAACTGAACCCCCCCACCCAAGTGCTAAAATCCTGCAGATAAGAGTGTGATATTTGTGTTCAACCTTGGTATAGAATCTCACACACTTTAAATTGTTTCTAGATTATTTATAGTATATAGCAAAATGAAAGACCTATGTAAGAAGTTGTAATTTAGAGAAGCATGACAAGCAAAACACTTGTAAACCGTCAGTACAGAAATTGCTTTGTTGAATATTTTTATGTATAATCATTGCATGTAGAAATGTCTGCATTATTGGCAATTTACATGTATGAACACTTTTCTAAATACATACACATGATGCATCAGTATTAGTCAACACAGTTAAAGTGTCTACCTTTATTTCTCCATTGTTGGTAAAGGTAAAAAATCATGAACATGAAATTGACAATATCAGGTATATTTTAGGGAAAAAAAGGAAAAATGTGTAAGTAGCAGAGAAGATAGTTACCTATTGTATTGGGAAAGGGGAATCTGAAGCCATTAATACAACAACAATTAACTTGGAAATTTTCAAAAATATGGGCAATTTACTATATACTATATCATGGCATATATGGGCCTGTGAAAGTTTATAACCCTGTGTTTCATAGAATGCATGATTTGTGATTTCAGTATTGTGATCTAGATGTTATATCTACCATATTGATTCCACCCTAGAAGATAAGTGGTAGATAGTATAGCAATGAGAAAAACAGTCGTTGCTAAGATATGAAGATTTGTCCTGACTCAGAAACAGCAGACAAGCCAACAGGGTGAGTGCCAAGTAAACAAAGGTGAAAAAACAGTAATAAATGAAGTCAAGTATGAAACTGAGACCAGGTAATAAAGAGTGTGGCTAATGGATGAGGAGCTGTGACATTTACTGAGATTGAAATGGAAAGCCAATAAAGAGACTTGAGCAAAGACAGACATCACTGAACCTAGTTATGTTTACATTGTCCTCCGTAGTTGATTCCATGAATATGACTATAGTCTATTTTTGTTGTTGTTTTGGTTTTTCAAGACAGGGCTTCTCTTTGTACCTTGGCTGCCCTGGACACTTTGTAGAACAGAATGGCCTCAAACTAACAGTGATCCTCCTGCCTCTGCCTCCTGAGTGCTCAGCTTAAAAGTATGAGCTACAATGCCCAGCTTTTTTTCTTTCTTTCTTTCTTTTTTCTCTTATTAGTAGGTTTTTGTTTAATCTAATCAAGAGATACACTGCCCTGGGCCAGCATTGGCTTGCTATAAGTGGAGGAAACTGATGGTTCTGGGCATTTGGAAGTTAGAAATGATTGGCTGTCATACAGGCCTAAGGATTTGGTTTGTATTGGGAGATGGTTGTTGCTTTGTTGCTGTTTCTGTAGGCAATTAAAGTATAGCACTTTATCACTTGGAATTCTGAAAACATTAATCAAATTAAACCTGGTTTAAGTAGAGAAGATAATGTTGATGACCCAGAATGTCAGTGGATAAGGCAATATGTATAGAGGTTAAAAGTTTTTAAAATGTAGTATTGTTCTCAATATAGTGGCAAATTACCTGCAAAATAACTTTGGAAAGACAGAAGGGAACGCTTTCTGTGTCTTGTGATTTGAAGAACAGTTCCCAGGTGGGAAGATCAGTTGGTAGGAATGCTAGGCTGGTAGCCTTGCATCAATGGGAGGAACACAAGCTAACATGAATGCTGGGCCTTCTGATTTCTCCACTTTATAAAACTTGGGACTCCACACTTGGTAATGGTACTGCCTACAGTCAGGTTTTATCTTTCTAACTAACGTAAATGTCCTGGGATATGTGCAACCAGACGCGGCCAGAGGTTTCTCTGATAGTGATTCTAAATCTCGTCAAACTATTCATCAAAGTTAACCATCAAAATTGCAGCCTTTGTCATCTTGATACACAGACACATATTAAATTCAAAACATTCTACCCAGGTATCTAAATTCTCTTGTTCATTTCATAGTACAACAATATATTTAGTCTATCTGAAAGACCTCAGAATTAATCAATTATCAAATAAATCTAAGAGTTTTTTTTGAAGCACGATCTCTTAGTACTTACAAAAACCCCAAAACACAATTTACATATAACAATAAACTGTGGTAAGTAATAAATATTATAGTTACAAAGGGGAGAAACAGTGGCGTGCTTACAGAAAACAGGACCAAAATGAGACTCAAATTCAGAAAGACACAAACCAAATCTTCCATCCTGTCACACACACACACACAGGTGAAGGCGCTGTGTCAAGAAAGAGAGAGGCTGGTCACATTGAATCTCCAGGTAAAAGAAAAGGAATGGATGCTGAAGAACCTCTCACTTCCTTCTTTATATTTTGTCAGGAATCCAGCTGATGGCATAGTGCAACCTGTATCCAAAGTTGCTTTTCTTTTCTCAGTTAATTTTTTCTGGAGATGTCCTCACAGATAGGCTTAGATTGATGCTAAAGCATGTCAAGTTGACAATCAGGTGTTGGCTCTGTTTCTTAACAATTAGATTTTATTATACAATCCAACTATCCTATACAAGAGGGAAAAAGAATTAATGGGAAATGAGTAAACCTTCCGGTATCTGTTCCACGGGACAGATCCCCAGGTGTCTCTGGCCTACAAACTGGTCAGGCCTGTAAGCTGGTCCTTTCCCATCCACATGAGATACTGCTCCAAAAGCTGCCGCCTCCTCCTCTCTCCTCTGCCAGCATCTATCTCAGGTGGGCGTGACTTTAGCCCATTCCTTCTGGCCTCATCGTCCTCTGTCCCTCCCTCTACCTCCCTCTCCACTAGTCCTCAGAAAGTGGGAATCCTACTCCCCTGTTATCTGACCTCAGCCTTTCAAATCTCATCTGGACTGCCTATATCTTTTTCCTCTGTGGCCTAGCAAGGCCACACCACCAGGAGAAAGTGATCAACAAGTGGACACCAGTGTCCATGTCAGAAGGAGTCCATATTCCCCATATTATGGGACCCATAAGGAAACTGGGCTGCCTATCTACTACATCTGAGCAGAGATTCTAGGTCCTTACCGTACATGGGCCTCTGTTGGTGCATCAGACCCTGCATCACACACACACAGCCAGCCTGGATTTGTTGGCTCCATTGTTCTCCTTATAGAGCTTCTGAACTCAAGTGACAACTCATGCTGGCAAAGATGTGAAGAAAGGGGAACACTCCTTCATTGCTAATGGAAATGAAAACTTGTATAACAACCTGGAAATCAACCTGGCACTTTCTCAGAAAATTAGGAATAGTTCTAGCCCAAGAAATCCTGGGCATATACTCAAAAGATGCTCTACCATACAACAGGGACATTTGCTCAACTATGTTCATATCTGCTTTATTCATAATAGCCAGAATCTAGAAGCAATGTAGATGTCCCTCAACCAAAGAATGGATTAAATTAGAAAATGTGGTACTACTCAAATATTAAAAACATGAAAAACTTGAAATTTGAAGGCCAATAAATAGAACTAGAAATGATCATCCTGAGTGAAGTAATGCAGACCCTAAAATACACACATGGTATATAATCACTTATAAATGGATATTAACCACATAATACAGGATAACCACACTACAACACACAGACCAAAAGAAGCTAATTAATAAGGAGGACCCTAGGGAGAATGCTTAATTCTCATTCACAAGGACCAATAGAATAGACACTGGAAGCAATTAAAGAGAACGAACAGGTTGGGAGCCTACCATAGAGGTCCTCTGAAAGACTACAGCCAGTGTGGGATCTAAGCAGATGCTGAGACTCACACACACTTTTTAATGAAAACAAATCTTCCAAACTGAAAACCACCATTTTTTTCATTCTGCAGCCATCTCTCATTCAACAAACAAAAGTAAAACTAAAAAATAATATAACTGCAAAACTTACTTCCATGCTGTACTGTGTTCCTTTGTGTAAATCTGACACAAGCTGGATTCATCTGAGAGGACAGAACCTCAGTGAAGATGGTAACTATACAACCAGGCTGTGAGCAAGCCCAGGGCACGGGGCATTTTCTTGACTGATGTGGGAGAGCTCAGCTTACTGTGGGCTGCACCATCCCTGGGCAGGTGGTCCTGGGTATAATAAATACAGATGAGTTAGTCATAAAAGCAAGAACTGCTCAATAGCTTCAGCTTGAGTTCCAGGTTCCTGACTTGTTTGAGTTTCTGATCTGACTTTTCTCAGTGAGGGAATGTGATATAAGACTAATTTGAAACTCTTCCCTCTCTAGCTTGCTTTACCCATGGTGTTTTATCACAGGAGTATAAACCCTAGAACACATGCAGTCCAAGGTATAAAGGACAATGCATAACACTTTAAAATTATTTCTAAAATACACATTCACTTTATATCCCCCTCTCCTCCTTCCCACCCTCTCCCTCTACCCCCCTTATGTCCTTAGAATATGGGACCCGCCCCCACCAACCCATGCCAGCAAATCAAGTCACATCAGGCTGAGTCCTCCTCATCCACTGAGGCCAGGCAAGGCAGCACTCCATGTCATAAACAGCATCTGCTCAACTTACCAGGGGACCTAAACCCCCTACACATATGTAGCCAACAGGCAGTTTGATCTTCAAGTGGGCTCCCTAGTAAGTTGAGCATAGTACTTTTTAATTAGAGCCAAGTACCATAACTTGTTTGAAGAACAAGAGACCCCCCCACACAGCAGCAGAGAGAATCCCTTGGTGAGTACCTAGCAAAGCCTCTGTTTGTAAATGTTGTGTAAGACTCCCCTGACCATAATGCTTATTGCTCTTGACCTCTGCTGATGAAAGTTCCTTTTTTATTATTCTGTATTTATATACCCAGATTAGCCAGTCTGGAATATTACCATCAGGAAGGACTACATTTTACTACTGTTAAAGATGAAGGCATGTATGGGACTTGAGAATGACCTTACACATTGAGCAAGTACGGGTTCAAAAGGGTAGGCTTAAATTCTAAGGATAATATGAGTAAGACTTTGAAAGCAGTGAACTTTGTGTCTCTTTCTTTGTACACAGAACCACAGTGAGGAGGCACAGACACAAATGCAGCCTGGATATAATGGTTAGCCATGAATAGCTTTATTTTGCTTGTGTAATACAATTCTATTCCCTCTTCAAATCTCTGGTTGCAGTAAGAGAACTTCTGAAGTAAAAGCCTAGATAGAATGGCTGAAGTCTGTGCCACCTCCCACCAAGTAACTAAATTGCATTTATTTACATTCTTGAGATGACATTCCTACCTGATTCCAAAGCACTTCTTTGGAGTTACTATTTTAGTTGGTACACAAAAGAAGGTAACTTTTTAATCTTGCCAAGGAGTAAATTGCTAGAATTTTAGTCCAAGTATACAAGAGATAAAGACTAAATAAATCTCCTTTCACAAAGCTGTATTCTATCAATATCTTTTTAATCCCTCGAGCTTTTCCTCTTGTCTCTCTAAAAGGATTTGATTATTGAAATATATAATATTCCCAGATGCTTGTGACCCCTCTTATGAGTAATCATGTGGCTTTTAACAAAGTATTGCATTTTACTGCTATACATTTCCTAGTTATGTATTTGGTTTTGTTTAATTTAATGACTGTGAAAAATCTTTTAACTACTGTATAAAAATGGTCCATATTATGTTTTTGGTTGTGAGCCTAGACTTTAGTTGCTGAGCCATCTCTAATGAAGAGACTGATGCACCAACCAAGAACCATGGTTGGTGAGGACCTAGACCTTCTGAACAGTCTCCTTCTGGGTCCCATATTGTGAGTAAGGACTACTTCTGACGTACACTCTGGCCCCCACACATTAATCACTTCACCAATGCAGAGCGGCATTGCCAGGCCAGAGTTTCTCTTTTCTTTGCAGGCCTTCTGCCCTCTTGCCCCCACTCTCCCCAGGTCTGATCTCCACCCTTATTTCTCCATGCACTCCCCTCTCCTACCTCGTTTACTCTCTTCAACCAGAACCTATTGCTATATATAAAAATTAAAGACAGATGATAGAATACAAGGTAGCAGGCAGATATCATGTTATATAGAGTTTATTAAATGAACATGGGGGAAGAAGGAAAGGGGGAAAGGGGCACCTGACAGAGAGAGAGAGACAGACAGAGAGAGAGAGAGAGAGAGAGAGAGAGAGAGAGAGAGAGAGAGAGAGAGACAGAGAGAGAGAGAGACAGAGAGAGAGAGAGAGCCATGTGGAGGGTCTACCTTTTATATGGCCCAGGGCAGAGCCATGGCTCTATGGTAGGTAAATAGTGACATGACAGGTAGGCAGATTGAAGCAGAATCCTAACATTCCTACCTTTTCCTATAATTAAAAAATGAGGAACGTTGGATTGCTTTTATATAAGGCAAGTCATTCTTCCCTATTCTTCGTGTCTTTTTGAAGTGTATTCTTTTTTTACTTTCATTTTTATTATTACTTTTTTTGTGTGTATTTTACAACCCTTTCAGAACTTCCCATCCTTCTTCTACACAGTGCCCCCCTCTCAATTCCATTTCCCTCCTCTCTTGCTCCCTCCCTTTCTTCTCTGAGAAGGACCTCCACGGATATTAACCCTCCTTGGCATAACGTATAGGAATGGGCACATCCTCTTCTCCTGAGGCTAAATAACATGGATCCAAAGGCAGGTAACATAGTCAAAAACAGTACCTGTTCCTGCTATTAGAGATTCCACATGAGGATGAAATGGTACATATGTTATGTATGAGTGGGAAGCCTAGGTCCATCGTACGTATGTTCTCTGGTTGGCTATTCAGTCTCTGTGAGCCCCAATGGGCCCACATTAATTGGTTCTGTAGGTTTTCTTGTGATATCCTTGACCTCCGTTGGTCTTTCAACCCTTCCATAAGATTCCTTGAGCTCCACCTAATGATAGGCTGTGGGTCTCTGCATGTGTTTTTATTGGCTGCTGGGTGAAACCATTCAGATAACAGTTATGCTAGCCTCCTGTATGCAAGTATAGCAGAATATTATTAATAGTGTCAGGGATAGGCTCTCTCTCGTGCCAAGCAACTCAAGTTAGGCCAGTCATTGTGTGGATGAGTCAAAGGTTTGGTGAACTGGTTAGTATCCACTTCCTCCACTGGAAGTCCTGCATGGCTAGAGGATGTGGCTACTTCAGACTCCATATCTCCTCCTGGTAGGAATCTCACCTAGAGTCACCATTATAAACTCCATGAAGTCACCACAGTACCAGAAATGTCCCACGCCACATCAATTTTAGTTCTCTCTCCCAGCCCTCTCTTGCTCATCCCCACAACTGATCCATACTCGAGTTCTCCAACCCTTTTCCCCACCTAATTCTTTTTCATATTTTATTCATTCAATATATAAAAATTTTACCAAATCACTTAAGAAGGTTTCTGTAAGAACAAAATCTTCAGAATCAGAGTGACTAAGGTAAGGACTTTCACTCTCAAATTCATTTCTTATTTGTTTGAAGATAGAAAATACATGTATTTGAAATTTGATATCAGAGTACGTACATGCTATTTCAGTTTGCTATTAAAGCTGTTCTCTTTTCATATTATACAGAAATCAATATTTATAGAAATATTTACAATCTTTTCATGTATTGGTGACATAGAATCTTAATCATTATAAGACTATGGCTTTTCTGTCCTTTTTCATTAACTTGCTAGAGACCTTTGTATCTGTTGAAACCTGCTCTTAAAAATCTTTGTTTTATACCTCTCCCTTCTGGTCTGTTCCTCATCATATTAGATGATCAGGTTTTCTCAATATTACTATTCTGGTACCTATGTTTTTTTTTATTTATTTGTTTATTCACTTATTATGTTTTCCTCAAGGGAAATTTTCCTGAACTTTACAAGCGAAATGTTCTATTGATTCTCTTTGCTATAATGTATTCAGTTCCCAAGAGCTTTTCCTAATTCTTTGATCGATCTTGGTTTATAGTAGCACATCATTTTAAAAATTAAAGCATACCATATACAAGGAAAGGGCACAAATCTTGAGTAAACCATTCAATAAATATTTGTAATTTGAACATATTTGTAAAGTCACCATATAAATTCAGAAGTAACGTTTCCCTAGGTATTATGGAGCCTTTGCCCTCCATTGCTGATCACAGATAGCATTGTTATTAGTGAGAAACATTATAATATCTATAGATATTATAGATTCAATTTTTAAATTTTATATTATATTACTGATAGTTATATAAGTGAGACCTTGATGGTATCCAGGTACAGAAATGCTCCATAAAAAGGTAAGAATGAAAATTCAGTTTAGATTTATGTTGTCAACTTGGATCAGACTTGGGTCATCTGATGCCAAGTGGTTCATTGTCAGAATATTTAAAACACAGTACACTTTGGAGAAAAGTTTTCAAGCAACCACCAGTCCAATTAGTCCAATTCCAGGTATACAATAAAACTTAAGGTGCGACTACTGGGCAAAATGTCCTCATTTTGGCCACTGACAGAATTCTGCCTAAAAAAAATGAGAAGCTTGGTTGCAAGCGGATTTAAAGGCCAAACTCTGCCAAGACAGGATAAGCAAGTCCTCAGTAGTTCCTACCTCACAAATATGTCTATCAGATATATTGGGCCAGAAGGTTGAAGATGATGTTCCAATTTTATAAAGAGTTTTGGGTGACTGTTCAGGTAGCAAACTGTCTCTGTCATCTTTTCAATTCAAAAGCTGCTAAGCTGCACTTCCTGTTGCCTCAGGTAATTAATTTTATTCTTTCTCAAGTCTCTGATGGGGTTGAATACCAAATAGTTTAGTTTTACAATTAGGCATATTTGTTTAGGGGTTAAGATATTTTTAGGCTAAGATAGATGTTTTAAGTTGATAAAGGTGAGATATAATAGATATGGATTTACATTCAAAATTTTATATGCACCAAGATGGAAAAGATGTTTTCTTCAAGATTGTAAAATACAAATAGCCAGAATACTATGAATGTAACATTTATATAATTCCTGATTGTCCACATATATATATGTATGTGTGTGTGTGTGTGTTTAAAGGAAAAAAATTAAAATAATAATAAAAAGAAACTCATTTACAAAGTACATGTGTCCATTAGGATAGGTTTTATACCTGAAAGGCCAAGGATCTAGTATAGGCTTTGACAAATAGCTTAGAGGTCAGCAGATTTTAAAATACATGCAACCTCTACCAGAAGAATGGGTTCTATTAATTGGGAATTAAAAGTCTAGGGAAGATGTGTGTGGAATAACCATTCTAGAAGATTTGGGTGTTTTACAGTAAAATGTAGGCTGTGTCTGCCTCCACAGAAAGTAGAAAGGTCACCAGGTCATTAACAATACCTACTCCTAGGCTTCTGAGTCAAAGCCAGGAAACCCTTCCTTTGAGTAGAGATCATAGGTTATAAATATTTCTGGTTATGCTCACAATAATTATATACTCAGTGTGTTTGTCTCATTTATTCAGTGTATTTATCTCACTCCAAAGTTAATCTAACTTTTATGCTCAAAAGTACAATGGCGGACCAGAAAGACGGCTCAATGAGTAAAGTTACTTGCTTCTAAACTTGCCAAGCCTGGAAATTTTCACTGAACTCCCAGGGCACACATGGTGTAAGGGGACAATAAGCTCTTGCAAGTTATCACACATAGACACACACACACACACACACACACACACACACACACACACACACACACAAGCAAATTAAAAATATGTAAGTCTGAATGTGAACTTCTTCCACAAATGCATGTGCTAAAAGATTGGCCATGACAGTAGAGATATTGGGAAGTGGTAGAACCAAGAAAAGTTGGCCTCCTGTGATAGAACCCTCAGTCATTAGAAAAATTCCCTTGAAGTAAAAGGATACAAACTGAAACTTCATGTTTTGCTTACCAGAATTAGAGTAAACAGTCTTGATTCAATACTACAACATTGGCTACATTAGCAAAACTATAGTCAATGTAGTCATTATCAAAACTCCAATTACAAAATTATGAGACAGAAAATGATGATACTAAAATTAATATAGAAGAACAAATGACCCAAGATGACCAAAGCAACCCTAAACAGAAGAGGTCATGCTGACACCATCACCATACGTGATCTCAAACTCCACTATAAATCCATAGGAACAAAAGAAGAATATTATTGAAAACCTGGCATCAGACAATTAAATAATATTAGAATTCACAATGTATTATAAAACTTAAAATCAAGAAGCCTCCAATTATCAGTCAGTAAATGTTACAGTAAAGTAAATTGACAATCTCTCAAACAAGATATATAAATGACTATAAATATTCAACATTTTTATTCATGAATGAAATGCAAATTTAAACTTCTTTAAAATTCCAGCAAATAATGATGAGTGTATGTGGAAAATGGAATAATGCTACAAAGTATGAATGCTGGTTTGTTCACTGAGAAAGTTTTGGAAGATTCCTCTAAAACCTAAGTCCAGAAACAAACTATAGGCCAGTTATATCACTGCTAGGTATATACCAAAAGGACTCTTACGTCAACATATCACATAGATACATGCATATCCAGAATAGTGTTAGATCTTCTCACATCAGACTAAAATTGGAAGCCATCTAGGTAGCAATCACCACATGCATAGATAAAGAAAATGTGGTAATTATGCACAGTGGAGATTTATTCAATGTAGAAACAAATGAAATAATGGTGTGCTCAGAAAAATGGACATAGCTGGAAGATCATTTAGCTAAGCAAGATAAACCAAACAGACAGAAAACTGTAATTGTTTTTTCATATATGGACTTGTATATTTTTCTGAATTATAAATGAAAAATGGGTGGAAAAAGAGGTTTTTGGGAAGGAAGAGGGAGAACAAGAATAGTAGGATAATATGTGACATGGATACAGAGGAATTCATCAATATTAATTTCTCAGTATAGATATGCATCCTGATTATACCATGATAGCAAAATATTACTGTTCAATATATGATATAGAATAAAAGTGAGGTATTATAGAAAGTGAACCCACTTCTAGGGAATATCACAGCTGAATGCACACATCTACTCTTACATATTTGCAACTCTGACTCATAACCAATACTGAGCAAAGAATAATGGTGTGGGAAATTGAATTATCTCAATAGAAAAACTGAGAGGACTCTTATAATTAGTGATTACATTGTATTGCATGTTTTATTTTATAATTATGAATATATTTACTCATGAAAATGCTATTGTAGTAAGTCATAATGTGATACATATAATATTGTAGTTATGAGCTATTTGGCAAATAAAAGAGAGTAAAGATTTCAGTTTAAATAAATATTCTATAAAAGGAAACTGCATCATATAAGCACTAGTTAGTATTACATCATAAAAAAATTTAAAAGTTACACAGTATTACAGATTAAAATTGTGTTCATGCTGGATGATGTTTCAACATCATTTTACATTTGGAGTAAAACTATTAAAATGTCCTTTTAAAATCAATGTTTGGGTCATTGCATAGCTCTACATGAAGGTAATTACACTTTTTAAGTTGCAATAATATCTTTATCATCATTTTATTATAGTATTATAAAATTCAGGAACAATTATATATGCTGTCTCTAATTCATATAGTAACCCTGTATTAGTAACAACAATATGGGTAAAAATTGGTCCTTCAGATATTCTTTGGAAGATAAAATAAGAAACTATGTATCCCTTCCATACTACTTTTCAGTAATAAATTTCAATGCCTGTGTTTTGTCTTATACTGTACCTACTCATTTGAATCATTATGAAGATACCATTTTGAGGGAGAGGAGTATATCTATGCTCAATGTATACTAATGACAATGAATTTAGGGGTAATATGGCTAAGATATATATTAGAAAGTTGAATGAACATGAAAACTAAGTACTAAAATCTACTACACAGGTGAATGTAACAGGAAGTCAGTGTGAGGTAGGGCACTAAAATTCAGAAAGCAAAAAGGCAAGCAATGAGATCACTCTGGTTATAAACAGATGCAATGGTATTAAGTATGGAGACAGTTCACAGACACAAGGATAGAGGTAGACGTGTCACAGAGTGTCTAGTGCAGTCAGCCTCCTAGAAACTATAGCACAAGTCTGAAGGACACTTTAAATGATTGTGTAAATGGTGTTTCTAGTCTTAAAATGTAGTTACATAATTTCCTGGTCATACTCAGAATGTTCTAAAGATATATAGCCTTAATCTCTTTGATATGCAATTATTAGAAAGAATCATTGTTATCAAGACAGAAACTCTTAAGAATTATTTAAACTTAACCATTTACTGCTCAATTGTTAATTTTCCATTATACGTATTTTCTTATTGTATAAATGTTTTCTGTTATTTTGCTTATTATTACTTTCCTGTTTATTTTATTTTAAATGAACTTTCAAAGAATATAAAACAGCGAGTTTCTAACACATGCTCCTTATTGCATAGTCATTGAATAAAGATAATATTTTACCATGAAGAAATGATGGATATATGGAGACAGATGGTCATAAGATTTAAGCATATGACATGTGTGTTTATCAAAACATCATACAGTATTTCATCAACATGCACAATATTTGATGTTTTATTTGTCAGTGTATTTTTTAGGAAAACATTTTTGGTCATTACATAAATATAAAATTTAAATAATGAACATCTGTAATTTTAACATTGGGAATAAGAAGATGGAGGGTTATTGTGCTTGGGTCCAGCTTGAATTGATTATCATGAACTTCTCTATAAACAAAGCAAATAAAAAATAAAGATAAATAGTAGGGTTGGAGAAA
Organism: Acomys minous; assembly: GCF_964271855.1. Lineage (NCBI taxonomy): Eukaryota > Metazoa > Chordata > Mammalia > Rodentia > Muridae > Acomys > Acomys minous. The sequence continues at coordinate 47,931,885 of NC_140487.1, read as the reverse complement.
TGTCCGGAGCCAACCCAAGGTCACTCAAGGCTAAAAGAATCTATTGGCTATGGAAAAATACTGATGGCCCATTCCAAAGCTAACTTCCTCCTTTCAGCCTCTGCATAACTTCCTCCTTTTACCCTCTGCAGATGTTGTTCAGCAGAATAGCTCGGGACTTTCTGAGAGATAGTGTTCCCAGATAAACCACAGGATGTTCCCCTGATGGCATCATCTGGAGGCATTCTCGCCGCCCCCCCCCCCCCACTGCTTGGCTCCTGCCTCCACCCCATATAAGCTTTTGCTTTTGATTCAATAAACAGACCTTGATAGGGACGCTACTTGGTCTCGCCTCCTTCTTTCTCGTCCCATCTTTTCAAGTATGGCTCCCCTCGCGACCCCGTAATTACGGTCCTTCTGGACGGGACAGAGAAATGGATCAGTGGTTAAGAGCACTTGTTGCTGATTTCACTTCTAGGCCCCACCCTAGATCCAGGGTGTCCAGTACTATCTTCTGACCTCCATGGGCATTATGCATGCATGGGCAAATGTACATACATGAGGCAAAAACTCACACATATAAAATAAAATAAAATCTATAAATATTTTAACATTATAGATGATTCAACTTAAAGTAATCATGGTGATGCACAAAACTTAATTCCAAATGGAATAAAGATTTCAACCAGATACACTGATCCTAATAGAAGGAAACAGGGAGGAACAGCCTTGAATCATTTCCAGAGAAAAGAACTTCCTTAACAGAACACCAACAGAGTGGGCACTAAGATCCATAATTAATAAATGGGACCTCATGACACTGAAAAGCTTCTGTAAGGCAAAGAGCACTGGCATTAAGACAAAAACTACAGAGTACATAATGGAGAAAGATTTTTACCAATTCAAATCTGATGGAGGACTAATACCCAAAATATATAAAAATCACAAAAACTATATATCCAACGAACCGAAATAATCCAATTAAAAATGAAGCAAAGGGAACACTACTTCATAAGTGGTAGGAGCACAAACCTGAATATCCACAATGGAAATCAATATAGCAATTCCACAAAAAAAATGAGAATTGATATACCTCAATACCTACTTATACCACTCATGGGCATATAACCAAAAGGTGCTTCATCTTACCACAAGGACACTTGTTCAACAATTTTTATTGTAGCTCTATTCCCAATAGCCTGAAATTTGAGACAATCTCTGCCTTATTCAACTGAAGAATGGATAAAAGAAATGTAGCGTTTTATACAATAGACTATTAATTATCTTTTTAAAAATGACATAAAGAAATTTGAAGACACAAGATTGCAATTTAAAACATCCTGAATCAGGTAACACAGACTTAGAAAGATAAATATGGTATATACTCACATATATGTGGTTATTGCCCATTAGGTAAATAGTAATCAAGCTACAGTCCACAGACTCAGAGAGGTTAAGTAAAGAGTAGGAGTACATGAGTCTCCCTGGAAGGAGAAATTCAATAGATTCTGTGGGTGGACAGGGGCCTGGTAAGTGTGGGAGTGCGATGGATCAGAGATGAGGGAGTGGAGGGAGAGACAGTTAGAATTGGGGTATTTGGGTTGTCTTGTGGAAACCTAGTACAGTGGAAACTTCCTGGAAGTTATGAGGGTGATGCTAGTGAGAACTCTTATTAATGTAAGATAGGTAGTCTAAAAAGACCATCTTTTGAAGCCAGTTAAGGTTCCCAGTGGAGGGACTAGGTTGCATCCAACTGAGTTGTTGACTAAGGAGAGGCCCATGAGCATCCCCAAACAACCCAGACTGATGCTGTGACAGAAGTCGCTTTCTGAAAACTGACAGTGGGACCCCACTGCTGAGAAAACGTCGAAGTAGCTCACTGGATGTAGAGAACTTGAGCTACTACTTGTATGGAACCTATGCCATCCATTCCAGTCTCTTAGAAAAAAGAAACCTGACACCAACCCGGGCACAAAACCTTCCATTTATAGCCCTGATGACTACAGCCTTGTGGGACTGTTGAATACTCTGGGTCCTCTCATCCCCCCATTCTTCTCTACCACTCTTAGCGTTCCACCCGGAGTCCAGCAGTAAGTCCAAGAATCTGTCTCTATCTCCAGCTGGGTGGAGTCTTATAAGTGGGTATATACCATGTGTGTATTTCTGGATCTGGGTTACCTCACTCAGGATGATCATTTCTTGTTCCATCCAATTGACTGCATATTTCAAGATTTCTTGCTTTAAATAGTTGAGTAGTGTTCCATTTTGTAAGTGTACCACAGTTTCTTTATCTATTCTTCGAATGAGGGACATCTAGGTTGTTTTCAGATCAAGGATGGAGGATGGACCCAGAGGTACCTGCACAAACTGTTGCACCAAGCAAGAACAATGTATGCAGTAAACCTACACACACACACACACACACACACACACACACACACACACACACACACACACACACCATTCACATATAGCCAATGGACAGCTCATTCTCGACAGTTGTGGGGAAAGCAGGGACTTCCTCAGACAAGAACTCTGGTGCCTCCAATTTGATCACTTCCCCTTAGTCAGGAGGCCTGGTGGCACACAGAGGAAGAGGAAGCAGGCTATATGGATGAGACTTGATATGCTGTGGCCATATGGTTGGGGAGGAGGTCTAGGACAGGGGAATAGGGCAGAAGAGGGAGGGAGGGTGGGAACAGGGATAATACTCAGCATGTGATTTGAATAAATTATAATAAAATAGACTTAAAACCCTCTCCCTATCATCTGTACTGCCTGCAAGAAATACTGGGGCAATATTGGCACAGAACTTGTGGGAGTGACTAACAAATGTCTTTTTTTAACTTGAGGCTCACTCTATGGGAGGAAGCTCATGTCCTACACTGCCTAAGTGTCCAGGAACAAGATTTCAGATAGCCCAGAGATTTAGGTAAGTACCACACATGATTGGCAAATAAAGACACACATACCATACATACATACATATATACATACATACATACATACATGAAATGATTGGCTAACCTCACAGATCAGTGCCTTTTCCAGTCATCATCAGAGAGCCTTCCTTGACAGCAGATGGGAGAGAGTGTAGAGCTCCACAGCCAGATGTTATATAGAGAAAGAGAGAGAATAATTAGAGGTCTCCATTGTGCTCTTACCTCAGAGTTTAGGGAACTCTAGAGAAGAAGGCAGGAAAGATTGTATGGGTCAAGTATGATAGAGGACACCAGAAAAATATGGTCCACTGAATCAGGTAAGCAGAGCTCACACAGACTCACAGAGACTAAAGCAGTAAGCACAGGACCTGCACGGGCCCACTACAGGTCCTGTGGGTAAGTTATGGGTGTAATCTTGATGTTTTGGCAGGACTTCTAACAGTGGAAATTAATGTGTATCTTTTTTGCCTATTATTGAAACTCAGGGATTTCTATTGTGTTGCCTTGTCCAGCCTTGATTTGGAGGCTTCTCTCTTGTTTTAGCATATCTTACCTTTGTTCAGCTTGGCTGTCATCTCTTGGAGTCCTGAACTTTTCCAAAGAGAAAACTGATGGTCTACGACCTGGAGAATAGAGGAAATAGGGAAAGGAATTATTATGAGTGGAAAGAGGGGAAACTGTGGTTGAGTTGAGTTATATGAATCTATTTTCAATATTAATTAAAAAGAAAATGAAAACCAACTGCTCCCGACAAACACGGAAAATATAAAACATCATTGTATTGATATAAAGTGAATGAACCGCATGTTATGCACCTCCTGCTCATTTAAATTTCTGCTTTTGACAACCATATGTTGTTTTTGATGTTTTACATTCTGCGTATTACAGAATGCTAAACATTCAGTTGAAGCTTAAAACTTGTAAGTTGGTCGTAAGTTTTTAAAAAGTAATCTTTAAAATATCTCCTGTGTACATATGTTCACTGATCCACTGTCTTGCCTTATGGCCATGCCTATGTTCAATAGGCATCATTACAGAAACAACAATGCTTGTCTGTTTCAACTGGTAAAAACCAACAGATGCCGCGAGTGACAGAACTCACATAGGCTTCCATGCTTATATTTTAGACCAACTGACTGCTTTTGACTGGGGAATATGTTTACAATGGTGTTTCTATCCTTTATCACCACCTGTTTTAAATCTTCAGGGAACTCACATTTCTGGTCCCTAACTTCATTGCTTCAAAATGGCCTCCTTTTATGTGCTTTTCTTTTATCTATTTCTCAGGAAAAAAAAACTCTAAGAGAAGCATCAAACACTGACAAAAGTTCTCAAACGTTCTGGAATAGTACCATGTGAGAATAAGATAATAGAGAAAACAAAATTGGAGAAAAAAACAGTAACTTTCCAGATGACTCGACTTTTAGGGTTTCTGTGTTATTGGCAAAATATATTTCTAAAACCTAATTGTAATCATAGTTATTCAGATGCATGTGGTTATATATTATGCAAAGTATTGCAGAAACTACTAACTAGAACAATTGCTAATTTTATGCAAATAGTACATGCCATATGTTTCAGTACCTAGAGATTAGTTGTTGTTTTTTATGGTGTTAAAGATAAAATCCAGGAATTTGCATACTGAAAAACCCTGTGAATTTCAGAGAATTGATAGCAATAGTCTTGCCACTGTATTTGTAAGAATTTGGTTTCTGTCACTCAGCTCATTCAACATTTTGGTATGTGCCAATGATTACAAATCAGCTGTGTGCATTCACTAGAGTTAAATTCATATGATGATGGACTCAGGGCTTTTTCTAGTTTTGAAATACTGCAAGTGAAGTTAACAGGAATATATGGAACAACCATTGGATGCACATATGATTGCATGTTACCTTTTTCTAATTCAAAAGAGTCAAGTAGTGAATATAAAAGGTAAAATTTAATCTTGAAAAGAAGTCTCAATTCCTTTTCTAACTTAGCTTTCTATAAACAGTATATGAATTTTGAAATTGTCCTCATTCTCATAAGGCTTGACATAAATCTTTTTATATTTCACTTCTAATAAATTTGATGTCTACAACATTGAGATGATAATATTAAATAGAATTTCACAGAATATTTAAAACCTTGTTGAAATCATTTCCTAATTTCTAGAATTTATATTTTCTTATAAGTTTCAGGTGGTTCTTTGCATTCAATATGTGATATACGTAGTGTTGGACCATATGATTCCGAATTCTCTTCTCTCCATTTTTAGAGTTTGTATTTTCATCATTTTAGCAGGGCCGTCATGGTTTGAATGACCATGGCTCAGATACCTAAATGCTTGGCTCCTAATTGGTGAAAATATTTCAGAAGGATTAGGAAATGTGGCCTTGTTGGAGTGGTGTGTCACTATGGTGTGGGCCTTGAGGATTCAAAAGCTGTAGATGTCTCTTGGCTTCATGTTTGAGAATAATATGTAAGCTCTCAGCTACTGCTCCAGCACCATGCCTGCATCACTGCTACCATGCTCACTACTGTGACAGTGGGACTAACATTCTGAATTTGTGAGACTCAGCTTAAGTGTTTTCTTTTATAACTTGCCATGGTCATGGTGATTCTTCACAGCAATAGAAACATAACTAAGACAATGACTGGTCCTAGGGTGGATGTGTTTGCAGCAGGTCACTCAAAATTGAAATTTTCTCTCTTGGCGTATGATTCTAGTATGGTATATTGATGTGTGTTGTATAACTGAAGACTACACTTGTTTCTTCCATGGAAATTGTACAGATTTAGGCTCTACATGTATATTGATGATTCATTTTTATCTAAATTTGTTTAGTCAGTTATTTTAAGGAATTGAGTGAGGGGACAAGTTATTAAACTGCTCTAATATAGAAAAATGCCTATCCTACCTTTATTGAACTACTTGACAAGTTACCTTTGGTTATATTTGCTCCATTATCACAGTTTCTTGAAAAAAGTTCAGAACGAGTGTTGAAATAGAACATTTTATTTTCCTGTTCCAAATTATTTCTTCTCCTTCAAAATTGTTTTGGCCACTTTAAACTTTTTTCTGTTTTCACTGAATTTTAAAATTGTATGTCAGTTTTACTGGGAAATATCTGTCACTCAATGGTGTCATAAGGTGAACTAGTTATTGTTATTGTGACAGATGCAGGGCTTCCCTGTTTCGTCAAATGGATACAGCATATTCTATTATTTGTTAGTGAGCTATTGGCCTGGGAAATGCTTTTTTATCTCTTTTTTTTTTATTAATGGCCCAAGGTTAAATATAGGACTGTCCTTTAATCTAGCAAAGCTGAAATATTTTCTTTCATCTGAATAAGATTTCATTTACTGGGATTTTGGTTAACTTTACCTTTCTCAGATATCACATAAGTACGTCACAAGGATAACCGCTATAAAATATATGAGAATAGAAGGACAGAGTATCTAAATGTATTGGTATAAATTTTGCATGTCATGGGCTGAAGACTAATCTAACAAATATTTATATAGCGTACCTCCCAGGGACACTACCCAGCATAGCCAATGGTTCTTGAGGTTTCATTAGCGCAGGGATGCTCTTTTCAGACATTGACTGAACCTTACTAGTAAACACAGTCTATGACCTTTGGACTTTAGATTTCCAAGTTTTTCAGTCCAACAATTCTATTCTAGAAAATAGACTTTTACCTACTTCTAACCTTTTTGTTAAATATAAATTCAATAATAAATATTAACTATGTGTTCTGTTTTTATCAATCTTTAGCTTGGTTTTATTAAATCTGTCAGGTAATTAATTTGGGTCTGTATAGCACCATTCACACACAATGGTGGTCTATCTGTAATGGGTCTAAATTGACACCTGAAAGCCCCCAAAAGAATACCTTTAACAAAAGCTGGTGTCCCCCTCTGTCTTTCTCTTTCCCAGTCTGTACCTGTGGTTTCATTAGAAATGTCTAAGGTTCACTGAGAAAGGAAAAGAATAATAGGACATGAATTAAAGATATCATCCAAGAATAAATGGCTGCATCATTAAACCCGGTTTCTGGGATATTCTTTTTATTTTCTTAACTTGTTTACTTTACATCCTGATTGTAGCCCCTGCCTCATTGCCTCCCAGTCTCATTACCACTCCTTTATACCCTCTCCCTCCCCTAGTCCTCAAAACTGGGAGCCCTCCTCCCCTAACATCTGACCTCAGTCTATCAAGTTTCATCTGGATTGCCTGTATCCTCTTCCTCTGTGGTTTGACAAGGCCACCTCACCAGGGGGAAGTGATCCATGAGTGAGCACCATTGTTCATGTCAGAAGTAGTCCCTACTTACCATATTATTGAATCCACAAGAAAACTGTGCTATCTATCTACTACATCTGAGCAAAGGGACTAGGTCCTCACCATGCAAGGTCCTTATTGGTGCATCAGTCTCTGCAGCATCCCCTACTCCAGGCAGGTTTTTTGGCTTCACTGACCTCCTTGTGGAGCTCTTGACCCCTCCAGGACCTTCTATTCCCCAGCTCTGCCATAAGAATCCCAGAGCTCCAATCCAAAGTTCAGCTGTGAGTCTCAGCATCTGCTTGGATCTCCTGCTGGGTGGAGTCTTTCAGAGGACCTCTAAGGTCGGCTCCCTTCCCGCTCCTTCTCTTCAACTTCTTCTGTTGTCTATTCTATTTATTCCTAAGAATGAGAACTAAGCATTCTCCCTAAGATCCTCCCTGTTATTTAGCTCCTTTATGTCTGTATACTGTAGTGTGGTTGTCCTGTATTATGTGGCTAATATCCGCTTATAAGTGAATATATACCATGCATAACTTTCTGGGTCTGGGTTACCTCACTCAGGATGATCATTTCTAGTTCTATCCATTTCATTGCAAACTTCAAGATTTCCTTTATCTTAATAGTTGAGTAGTGTTTCATTGTATAAATGGACCACAGTATCTATCCATTCCTTGGTTGAAGGACATATAGGTTGTTTCCAGATCCTGCTTATTACTAATAAAGTTACTGTAAACATAAATGAGCAATTGCCTTTGTTGTATGGTGGAACATCTTTTGTGTAAATGCTCAGGAGTGGTATGGCTTGTGTTGAGGTAGAACTAATCCCAATCTTCTGAGAAAGTGCCAGATTGATTTCCAAAGTGGTTGTATAACTTTGCACTCCCACCTGCAATGTGGGGAGTGTTCCCCTTTCCTCACATTCTTGCCAGCATGTGCCTTCATCTAGTACTCTCCTGCCACATGCCACTTGGTCCCAATGTTTTGATGAATTTAAGAAGGCAAGGCAAAACACATTACTTGTCCACTCATGAACCCATCATGTTTCTAAATCTAACAACAAATCAAGTTCCTCTACCTACTTAGGACAGACCCTGACCTGACCCCCTTTGGATGACACTACCAATGATATTTTTACTCAGTTGGTGTCTAGGAGCAAAAATTACCTTATACTCTTTTTATCTAAGTTGGGAGATTAGATGGAGTAAAGTCCCGTCCAGTGCAGAGCAGGTCTCTTCATAGTAATGGCAAACAGTTTAACAGTGATAGACTTTCTTCTAACACCAAGTAACTGTAACATTAACTGTAACAAGGCTGTAACATAAAGCCTCCTAGCCTTCTTGTTTCTCTTCAAATTGTGTATTTTTTATTTCTTTCTGCTGTATTTGCTCTTTATCATTATAGACCTTCATAAACTTTCTCAATAAAATCCAGGTCACAGACTGCGGTATGCAGAGACATTAGAGGTGTATTTTACATGAGACTTTTTCTTACTTTGTAAGAAGTGGTTATATTCATATTTATTATCAAAAACATATACTACCTCATTCTATATGCTATTTGATGGATATCTGATATTATTTAAATACCTACTGTATATATACAAGTTGTCTCTGTCTAATGTAACAATCTTATATTTTCATACAAATTCTATCTTATAGTCTTTTCTAGTCCACATGAACATGTGAGTTAACTCAAAACTCCTGGACTTTATAAGTTACTCTACACATCTTAAACTCAAGTTAAAAAAAAAACTGTAATATTGAGAAAAAGTTAATTTTAATATAATTTGCTCTATCATGCTGATATTTCTTAATCAACAAAATTAATTTTGTCCATTATTTCAAACTTTAATTTAAATTTTGTTTGATTTGGGCATTTCTTTTTTAAGAGACTTGATACCCTATGAGCATATACAGTGAGAAGAGGGTCCCCTCAATCACAGTTATACAGGAGGGGAGTAAGGGGAAAATGGGAGGGAGGGAGGAATGGGAGGATACAAGGGACAGGATAACAATTGAGGTGCAATATGAATAAATTAATAATATATATATATATACAAAAGAGTATTAGTTAATTTATATTCCTGTGATTAGAAACCTACAAAAGATAGCTATAAAGGAGTATAACAGAAATATAGTATGCTGTACATTGTAATACATATTTTGTTTTCACTTTCTTCTCTTAATCTGGTTGTCACATACATACACATAAACACGTGTGTAGGCACACACATGCATGCACACATACACACACACGCACACACACACACACAAATAAATTCCTTTTACTTCAAAAGCCGAAATGATTGTGTTTCAAATGCCTAAATTCTGAAATATTTAGATTTGAAAATTATTATTTTTTTTTTTTAGAAAAAAATTTTTTTCCTTTATTAATTTATTCTTGTTACATCTCAGTGGTTATCCCATTCCTTGTATCCTCCCATTCTTCCCTCCCTCCCATTTTCCCCTTATTCCCCTCCCCTATGACTGTTCCTGAGGGGGATTACTTCCCCCTGTATATGCTCATAAGGTATCAAGTCTCTTATGTCTTAAGTAATCTGGAAATTATTACCTGTAAGAATTTTTCTCCATGTTTCTCCTGCTTTTCCATTTGTGTCTCTCTTTCTGAAACTGTGTAATATTGATACCAAAAATGTAAAGAGAAGTAAGAGCTTGGCTGCTGGTGAGCCCTGAAGAGAACGGAAGCGTTGCTTTGTAATTTAATAGGAGCTGGGTTACCGAGTCACTTACTTCAAGTAAAATACAAAACCACTGAGGACCACATTTCCCCTCTTTGCAGCCTAGTATGACAACACTAAGAAATATCAGTTCTTGAAAGTCAGTTCTTGAAAGAATCTATATTTTGACACCCATTTTGCACCCAGCAAGAGTTATAAAGTATTTCTGAACACAACCATGGATGTGTGTGTGTTTGTGTTTGTGTGTGTGTGTGTGTGTGTGTTTGTGTGTGTGTGTGTGTGTGTCTGTGTATGACACTACAATCTTTCCAGAAAGGTCTTAGGACATCAAGAATCTATGGACATTTATGTTTCTACCGAAACCAAAAGCTCCATGACTACGGATTCAGTTGGGATGCCTCTCAACTAAGAGCACCAGCTTTGACTATAGAATTATTCAAGTCCCCCAAAGAATCATTTTTATCTGCTAAAAACTAATCTGCCAAAGTTTGATTTTTTTTCATACTTGGTAGAACAAAATCTCAAAACTAACATTAAATTTAATGAATGAGTCAAGGCCCATAAAAAAGTTATCAAACTCTTGGCAACAGCAAGCTGCATTCTAAATATGGTCTCCTTTATGCAAGTGTCTGAGATAACATACATGTCACTGTGACTTTTGTCTATGTTCTTAACTCCATAAAGTCCTGATCAACATTGGGTTAATTATTCTTAAAACTGCAGGGTCAGAGTTAGCCATTTAAAGTTCCCGTTCAAATCATAATTAATATCATGCCAATGTCCTTTGTCTTTTAAAGCTACTTCCCAGTAGCAAAGCCTTATGATTTTGCAGCACAGCTGACAATAGTTTACTATAATGCCAAAAGCAGTAATATGTTAGTGATCTCCCTGTTAAAATAAACAATGTTTAAGGCTTTATCTTGACTTGAGCTATCATCAGACTTCAAAACAATCAATTGGTCCCACAGGCTTGGATAGATTTTAAATATTTTAAAGGAGAATTAAAAGAAAAAGAAATGTTAAAATGCTCATTTCTGCCTCTGAGGCCACACTTGAAAAGCTGCTCATGGTGGAAGCTACACACTTTAGGCCTTGCCCAGCAGGAACTAACAAGAGTCACTGACTCCCACTCTGACATTTACAGTGCCATTTGTAAGGAGTGTATTTGCCCCGCAGCCTTGCCAAAGTCATAAATAAGCTTTATAGTTTTGACCTTGGCTAACTAGGGACAACCAGATATGCCAGAATAAAAGAAAACTTGCTTTTATTTTTTATTTTTTAAATTCCCCCATGTTTACAAACTGTAAAGACAGGCTGGAGGTTGGGAAAGATCATACGGGTCTATGGAAAAGCTCAAGACCAGTGAGAACTCAGTGCCCTGGAAAAGTAAGGGAAGTACATTACAAAAGCAAAAGAAATCGATACAGAAGCCACTACTTTCATGCATCATTTTGTCCTGAGTGTAAATGTATGTGCGTATCCATAGGCATGTGAGAGTGCCTGCATGCTTGTGTACAAGCATGCATGTGAGGGAGAATATTAAAATCTTAATTTGGTTTAATATAACAAAAGATATGTTTAAAAAAAATCCCTGCCTCTGAAAGCAGCCCCTAGTGTTTTTCTTGACCCTGTGAAAGTAAAAAACAAAACAAAACAAAAAGGATGAAATAGTTTTGCCAAGAAGAGCAGATGTTTCTGTTGTATAGTGAGTACTCCCTGAGCATATTTGAGAATTCTAAATATAAATGTTCAAACAGACAGAGTGCAAACACACAGGAAATTGGAGGAGTGTGAGAATTCGTCTAGACGATTCAATCTGATTCACAATTTTTCATATGAATCAAAAACCAGACACACAGGAAAAAAACTGCATTGGCCATATTAACATAACATGTATGTCATACATCTTGAAAAGAAAGCAAATTCCAAGAGCTAGTCCATTTTTAGTGCTACTCCTCAATGTCTTCAGAATAAACAGATAAAAGTTGTAAAGGTATATATACTCAATTGATTTTCCGTGGTCATTTTAGCATTCTTGTATGACATGTTTAAAATACCACATATGGAACTAGCTAAAAGTCGTATTTAGAATAATATTATCTCAAGAGAAAAGTCAGGCTAAGCCTCTCTATAGCACACTACTCAGAACAAACAAATTTACTCAGAAGTTTAATTGGGTAAAAATTAAAGATTTTATACTAGTGAGCTGTCAGACTAAAGTAATCTCTGAGTCTCTAAATACATTTGGTGACTACAGCTTTTATTGTCATGCTAAATTTACTTCTTCTCTATAGAAAGTAAATACTGCTAAAATAATTAATCATGTAAAAGGTTAGAAAAGCGCAATTAAATAGAAAATAATTGAATTCGACCCTTTCAAAACCAAATTTTTGCGTGAGAGAGACAATTATGCTAAGTATTTTAACATTTTTTTTTCGAAAAGGGCTTCTATTTGTTTATTTAAAGACAAGTTTTAAAAAGTAAAATGAATGAATTCAGGTGAGATTAAGACAAGATTAAGATAAACCAAGCTGCAGCGTAGAAAAGGGGCCTTGCTGGAGACAGGATGGAGAACACGGAGACACGTCACAGACACGTCACAGCTCACAGCGTCAACAGGATTAAGCTGCTACTAAGTCTCCCCAGAACGTCAAGGCTTCATTTTGCTCAGTCTGAGATCACGCTCAATTTCAAACTGCCTGTGGTCCACTCATTCCAGAAAAGCTTTCCGTTCAATGTTCTCTTCTTTTCCTCCATTAAGAAGAGCCAGTTCTTCTTCGATCCTTTCCTCCTCCTTGAAGCTCTCCCAATCCAATCTGGACTTCTCAAGGGTGTCATTTTCTGGTTTTTTGGCTCCAATTTTTCCCAAAAGGTTGCCCATGCCACTTGCTCTTTTTATCCCTGACCCAGCAGGGAGTGGTGGAGCTGCTGAAGTGATAACATTCTGCAATAAAGTAATTAATATATTTAAGACATATGTGGTGACATAAGACCTTACTCCCTCATCTGTCAGATTAACCCTAGTCTTGTTTGTCTTGCCTTGAATATATTAATTTAGCCTTTGGAAAAAAATCTACCAATGCAGTGTTGAAATAATTACCTGTTCTCTAGCTGCTGTTTTATGTCTGCTGAAAATACTTCACTCCCAGCCCTATCTATAAGGAACTGTGCTTTACCAAAAGATTCACTTAGCAATAAATGTTGTGCTTCCTTAGGTTCAGGACCACAGGCTGCCCAGTATCAATGGAAACTGATCCACTTACAAAACTATCAGTGTGATCACATGTGAAACTAGAGGTGCTGGCTACTAAAGGAAATCTCCCTCATAGTTAATGCATTTTGCCCGTGCAGCTACCCCTGTTTCTAAATGTCAGATTTTAATGAATGTATTTAACAATAGCAGCCTAACTCCTTACGTAGAGTGTTAGAGTCAATAGGAAACAAAAGATAAACTGGAAGTCCTGGAAATCTCTATATCATTTGACAAGAAAATGGTACAAATTAATCACACCCCATCACCTTGCAGAGTAGACTCTACCTTGGACATTTCCCCTTAATCTACAAAAGTATCTCTGTAAAATAAAGTGAATTATGGTATACGGCAATGCTCAACAGTAATTAAACAACTAGTGCATTTTAAATTGATGTGCCAGATGTTGTATATCATCTTCCAGATGTGGCATCATATCTAAAGCAGATTAACCAAGATTCTGCCATGTGCAGCAATGGGTCTGGCCAATTTATTTTAATCAATAGGCTTAAAAAATAAACAGCAGCAGGTCATAATTATAAGGAATGGACAAGACTGTACATTTCCTCTCTTGGTCTGGGACTGTGCTAATCCTGTTTCTAGTCTGACATCTGGACATTCAAGAGATATTATATTAGTCCAAACTGTTGATGTCAAGTTAATTGGACCCAAATGGCAAAAGAATTGGAACATACACAAGATCATTGGGATCACTGTTTAAGCTTAGATACACACTGGAAAACAGAAAACAAGCCGTACAAAGATTCACTAATAAATCAAATAAGAGAACATTTTAAGGTATCCAGTATATTAGGACTTGCCTGCACATCTTCTCTACTAAAAGAAAATAAATATTTTACTTTGTACAACCTACCACGCCTGACACTTCATAGCCATCTTCATATCTTATGCCTAATACATTACATATTTGGAAAAATCTTCATCCCATTTTTCTGAAGATTCTAGTACACAAGTTTGAGTGTGACACAAGAAGCAGGATGCCTTTTTTAGAGGTGGAAAAGATTACATCCTGTATTATGACCAGGTTGTGACTGAGCAGAGATGACTCTTCCAAATGGAACATGGCAGACCACATAGCACGTGTTTTTTTTCGTCAAGGGAACAAAGAGTACAATTCCATATATGACTGCTGGAAAGCACCAGAGAAAAGTTACAAATCACAGTAGAGCCTAGGGCATTCTTAGAAAAAAGAAGAAGTTCTGTTATAAGGAACTCATAACCTTTTCAAGGGAAAATCCTTGAAGAAAGAAAATCAGAATAACTCATATATCAATTACCACACTGTAAGGAATCAGGATTAATTCAACCTTGGTTTAATTAAATTAGATACATGCAAAAAATAATGACAGGAAGGATTGCATACTCCAGTTAGGGCAAAGGTGTATGCACGCTTGTTCTCAGGGAACACAAAAGCCATAGTTTCAATCATAAATGTTAACACTTGAATACAGGTCTTGGCTTCTAGTAAGACCATTCAATAATATAAACTATGAGAACTCTAGAGAAATTCCTGATTAAAAGAGCTGTGAACAATACATTTTAAAATGTGGTTTAGAACATGTTTTGTAACCAAAACAACAAAATACTCCAAATAAAACAAACATGGACAAGGATATCCAAAATGGAGAAAGGGCCCAACTGAAAAAGAATATCCATGACTAACATTGGACTCAGGCCAACAACTAGATGATTCTGAACCAAGTATAAAATGCACGTCCACAATTTTATACTGACATAAATAAATGATTTATAAAAATAAATCTCATATGCTAAAAATCCAGATAATTTCTGTAATTATGTATCCTCCGGAATATGGGCTGCATGACTCCACATAACTGTTGAAATCACATAGTACTTTCCTTCCAAAATAATGTTTGAAATTTGGACAGTATTGAAAACAAACTAGTAAATATCCAAAAAGCCTGATGAATGTCATCTCAATCTTCTGATCAAGGTTAACATCAACATATCAATTCCTACTGGTTGCCCATATCTTTGATATGACAGCAAAAAAATAGCATTTCACTTCTGCAGATTCTTAGAAGACAGTATGCAAGATCTGTGTATTCATGAGAAAAATAACAAAGAAATGCAAATTCTGAAACATTCTACAGAAATCTGACCATGATTTATGAATCCTGTCAGGACATCAAGAAGAGAGTATCTCTGAAACTGTAGCATTTTGCATAGAGTGGAGAAGGCATGGCAGCTAAGTGATGGGTGTTTTGCTCCATTGCAAGAGATCCAGGAACAGAAAAGGGCACTTGGAAAGCCTAAATAAATAGTGGATATTAGAAATTAATGTTTCTTTACTAGCTCATAGACTGGTAAAGATATACTATATTAGCATGAGATTTTAATGATCAGGAAAATAAGTCTGAGGCATGTGAGAACCCCCTGTGTTATCTGTATTTCTTGTAAATGTAAAATCTGGTAACAAATATTTTTTCACTGTACTTTATGAAAGGCTGTTGAGCTCAAACACAGCTGGGACATCAGATGTGTATGGCATGCAAGCCATAAAATATGGAAATAGCCATGTCGATCCAGATTCAGACAGAGAGTCCTAAGCACAGATCTTTAGATTGGATGCTGGGCATTTGCAATTTTTCCAATGTGTCCAGAGGAAATGGGTAACTTGCCTCATTGGGTGGCCTATGCAAACCTTTCTGTCCTTTCAACCATTTAACTTCATGTTGTTTTCACATGACCTTTTTGTAAAGGAGATACCAACTGGATTGTGAATGAAAGAAAGAAAGAAAACAATTAGTCCAGCAACTGTGTAGCACTAATCCTAGAAGGAAACAGTAAGGAGCTTACTGCACCCATCCAGCTCAAAGCATATAAACAATGGCTGTGCTTACCTGGGGAGAGAGTGCTGGAGAACAAAGATTTACAACCAGACAGTGTGAAATGAGCCAGCTGGCTGTTTGATTGGCACAAGGTGAGAGCATATTTGTATTACACATTTATGTCTGTAAGAAAGCATTTGCACACAGTCATAGGGGAGGGGAGTAAGGGGAAAATGGGAGGGAGGGAGGAATGGGAGGATAGAAGGGATGGGATAACAACTGAGATGTAATATGAATAAATTAATAAAATAAATTTTTAAAAAAGAAAGCATTTGCAGACCTGTGGAGATACTTCAGTGGGGAGTGTTTGATATGCAAACATAAGGATGTGTGTGCCAATTTTCAGCACTGACATGAGAGTTAAGAGTTAAGGATTGCCTCTGAACCAGCACTGATGGGGGCCAGGCATAGGATAGGCTTGGTCAGCCAGGCTAGCCAATCTGTGAGGCCCAGATTCAGTGAGGCACTTTGACTCAAAAAATAAGAAAAGAGGAGGGGGATTTGGGGAAGAGGGTGAGAGGGAGGAACTAGGAGGAGAAGAGGGAAGGGGCTATGATCAGGATGTAAAGTGAATATATAAATAAAAATTGCTTTCCTTTAATTCCAGAAACAGAAGTTTCCAAATGGAGAGCAATAGAAAGGCATCACAAGAAGACTAAATGATATATCGACAACTGATCATAGACCAGTGAACTCCATATATCACATGCATAGTACTTATAAATTTTCTTTTTTAATATATATTTTATTAATTTATTCATATTGCATCTCAATTGTTATTCTATCCCCTATATCCTCCAGTCCTCCCTCCACCCACTTTCCCCCTACTCCCCTCTCCAATGACTGTGACTGAGGGGGGCCTCCTCCCCCTGTATATGCTCATAGGATATTAAGTCTCTTCTTGGTAGCCTGCTATCCTTCCTCTGAGTGCCACCAGGCCTCCCCATCCATAGGACATAGTACTTGGTGGATCCATTTTTTGTATGGTATACATATGATTTTCCTCCACATTGTATTCATAATACCAAATAGAAGATATTTAAGTGTGCTTTCACTTCCATGACGATTGTTCATTTAGAATACACAAGGCAATTTTCAACAATTCTTCTTTCACTGGCATCTGACTCCACCACATCACAGGTGTCATTGCTGAACACATTAAGAAAGAATTACATCCCATCACATAGGCCAATGATTTCTTGTGGCTGTGTTTCCTGAAAACATAAAACTTTTTGAATCACATATCGAAGAGCTGAGACTCAGAAGACTGGATGTAGATTACAGGGAAAAAAAATGAAAAAAACTTCATTTGGAAGGTACAGGGAGAATGGGGAACATATGTTTCCCATTTAATACAAACAATGTAAAATATATATTAAAACAGGAATTCGTGATAAAGCATAGAGATAACAACTCTATATTCTGACTTGGATCCTATTGCCTGTTTTTGGATCACATCCCCCTACAAGGAATTCTTTGCCCTGCCTCAGGGGAAGAGAGTGTACTCAATCCTGATGTGCTGGGAAGGATTAGTGAGCATGAGCAGAGCTCCCCTTTTCTGAGAAAGGGAAAAGGGGAATGGGACAATGGAGGATGGTGAGACTCTGATGAGAGGAGGGAGGAGGCTACATTCTGGGTATGAAGTAAATAAATAAACTTTTAAAAACCTCATTGACGAAATACTATTAAATATATCCTGTCAGCCAAGTGAGGTGGATCACACTTGTACCCCAGCACAAAAGAAGACAGATGCAGGCAGATATCTGTGAGTTCAAAGCTAATCTGGTCTACAAAGGGAGTCTAGGACAGCCATGGTACACAAAGAAACCCTGTCTCAAAAAACCAAAAACCATAAAAGGAAATTATACAGGTTATCAATATTTTATTTTTTAATATTTTATTAATTTATTCATATTACATCTCAATTGTTAGCCCATCCCTTGTACCCTCCCATTCCTCGCTCCCTCCCGCTTTCCCCCTACTTTCCTCCCCTATGTCTGTGATGGAGGGGGACCTCCTCCCCCTCTATTTGCTCATAGGGTATCAACTCTCTTTTTGGTAGCCTGCTATCCTTTCTCTGAGTGCCACCAGGCCTCCCCATTCAGGGGACGTGGTCAAATATGGGGCACCTCCCCACTCTCCACTCAAGTGTGGAGAATATCCTGTCCATTGGCTAGATCTGTGTAGGGGTTCGAAGCTTACTGCAGATATTGTTCTTGGCTGGTGTCATAGTTTGATCAAGACCCCTGGGCCCAGATCTGCCCATCATAATGTTCTTCTTGTAGGTTTCTAGGGCCCTCTGGATCCTTCTATTTCCCCATTCTCCCATGCTTCTCTCACCTAGAGTCCCAATAGTATGTCCTCCCCTCTGTCCCACTTTCCTGGTAAATGAAGACTTTCATGGGACATGCCCCTTGGGCTAGTGTCCAGATATAAGTGAGTATATACCATTTGATTCTTTCTACTTCTGGGTGAAGTCACTCATTATGATCATTTCTAATTCAACCCATTTGTCCACAAAAATTGGAAATTCCTTGTTTTTAATAGCTGAGTATTATTCAATAGTATAAATGTACAACAGTTTCTTTATCCATTCTTCTACTGAGGGACAAATGAAGGGACTTAACAGTCTGTGGTCATTAATATCTTTCAACATCAATGATCTCAATTCTCCAATAAAGAGACACACACTAACTGAGTGATATCAATATATATAAAATATTATTATTAAAAGTAAATGGTTTTAAAAACCATAATTCTTAACTCCTACAAAACATTTGCTATATATATATTTTTATTTTTACAATAAACATAAGTGTAGTTACAAATTTGTCATCAATACTTAGAGACAAAAAGTGCCTTTGTTGAAGGCTTGGGCCTAAGCCAGTGAAGCTGGTGAGACTTGAAAAGTCTCTGTGAACAGAGCTTGTGTTAGTCTTTTACTAGCTTAGAGAAACATACAAATGTGTATTTATAGATAGACAATCTATCTATCTAAAGCATCCTTCAACCATGACCTTTATATAGGCTGTTACCAGAAGATGTAGCCCAGATTTATGATGGGTCTGCCCATCTCAAAAATCCAATCAAGAATAGCTCCTCACAAATGTAACCAGAAGCTTGGGTTTTAGTTAATTCCAGATATAGGCAAGTTGACAACCAAGAATAGTCATCATAGTATGTGAGAAAGTAATATCACACTCTCCACTCTATTGTGGAGAGTGTTCCGTCCATTGGCTAGATCTGGGTGGGGGTTTAAGGTTTACCGCCTGTATTGTCCTTGGCTGGTGCCTTAGTTTGATCGGGACCCCTGAGCCCAAATCTGCCTATCATAATGTTCTACTTGTAGGTTTCTAGGACCCTCTGGATCAGGAACAGTCATAGGGGTGGGGAAGAAGGGGAAAATGGGAGGGAGGGAAGAATAGGAGGATACAAGGGATGGGATAACCATTGAGATGTAACAAGAATAAATTAATAAAAGAGGAAAAAAAAAGAATAGTCATCATAATAACCTTATCAACAGATTAATCTATTTGATGCATATCTGAATGGATTATTAGGAGATGTCACCTAGGGGAAGAAGGGAGGTCAGTGTGAATGTCCCTGTGAAGGTATACCTTCCTTGTCTGTTCCAGCAACCTTGCTTCTTTTCCTTGCAGTAAACCACCCCTTCTCTGAAATGTTCTTGCTGTGATCTTCTGAGTGACTATAGATGATGACAATGGAGCCATTAGGGTATGGAGCAAGACCTCTGGAAATCTGAGGCTAAATAAATGCTTTTCTGATTAAATATTGGGCCCCAGAGATCTTGTTAGAGGTATCTCCCTTCCCCGTGTACAGAATGAGCATCTAAATCCTTTTCTTGCATTATCCTTGGTTGGTGCATCATTTGACACAGGTCCCCCTGGGTCCAGGTCCACCATACTTGATAGTCTCATTGTGCAGCTCCTGACAACACCCCCCCCTTCCTGTCCTTTGTCCTTCCATCCCCCAACTCTTCCATACAACTTGCAGCTCATTGCCAATTGGAAAAGGGAGGGAGGGCGGCAACAGGAAGATAAAAGCACGTGTATTACAATCCAGATATAGTAATAATAATAATACTAATAGTAGTAGTAATAATAATAGTAATAATAATAACCTTTATTTGGAGGGTGTAAAAGAAAATAAATATTTTTTCCTGAAATTGTTTCTCTCAAGTATTTATCTCAGTAGTGAAATGGGTCTAATACCTAACATATGAAGTGTTTGCTATTGTTTCTTCCTTATAATCTGTTTTCACTCTTCTAAATCTCGGATTTTCAATATGAATCCATAAATTTGTGTCGTCCTATGTCATGTGGCAATTAGAAGTCGTTAGCTTATACGCTGCCCTATCTCACCCTTTAGGTGAGCTATAATCATGCCTGGGATACACTGGACTCAGATGCAGAGGAAAAAAACATTGGGATTCACAATTTGTTAGCAATATGAAGACTTGTGTTTGAAGTGAATGCATACTTGGATATTTTCTATTCAGTCACACTTGTAAGCATATATTTTCAATTATGCCTTCCATACTTTTGGTATAATTTCAGGCACTATCTTAATGCTTTATATACATATCAATTTGACTCTTTTAAAAAAGTTATTATGAACATCAATTTGTTTTTAGGAATACGGTATACAGATAATTTTCTCATGCAATCTAACAAGTTAAACATCAAAGTTTGACTTCACAGTCTTTAATTATCCCTATGATATAATGACATATAATATCTGGTGTGAAGAACACCTTGATAAGATTTATCATGTTAGTATAATAATGAAATTATATGAATTATCTAAATAAAAACAGAATCTTTTATGTGAAAGGCTGCAATCTCAGATTAGACAATACGGAAGTGAAAGATGAAGAGGGGAAAGGGAATGTGTTGTTTTCACATGGTTTGCTTCAGACTAGCCAACTCAGTACTGTAAGAAAAAAGAATCCAGTGTGTCAATTTTAAAGTAGTTACTATCTGAAGGTAGAAATTATGAGAGTAATAAAAATATTAAACAGTACAAAATATTCTTTAATAGTCTTGATGGCTTAAATGCTTTAGCAAAATACTGTGACAAACATAGCTTATTGATAACAAAAATTTATCCTCACAACAGTAAATGATAGTAAGCCAAGCCTCCATTTCCATCAAATAAATATTGGTACTTTTTCAGACATAGGCCAAGGAGAATGAGACCCAGGATCCTGTCCATACATCAGCATTCTATCTACCACATCACAGGTAAACACTGCCCAAATGTAGCATTATCAATTTATGAATTTGGGGCATATCCATTTTCATATGAAATACTAGGTACATATATATGTACATATATGTTTATGTATGTACTAAAAGGAGTAAAATAATATAATATGAGTAAATAATATTAAAATGAATGTTCATCCATAATATCCTCAATTTGAAGAGGTATTGTGGTAAAGTTGATAATAAAAATTTAAGAAAATTTTAGGAAAGGCAAAAATATTTAAACCTTTTTAATATAGGGATATAAAAAGGAATCTAAGAATTTTTAGTGAACACAGTATAATTAAGTAATGTAGAATCACTAACATAATTCTCAAATATGTTCAAAACACTGAATACTTGGCAATAAATTTTGTACCTAAAGGAAAATAGAAAAAAAAATAGTACATTTGCTTTGGTCCAATGAATGAGAGAACATATTTTATGTTACTTGAAAGACATCCAAAATCATTGATTTTTTTCCTCCATAGTTGTCCAATATTCAAAATCATTAAGATCACTACAGATAACTTACTAGCATATGGAAAAGTTTACCAATAGTTTACAAAGTGAGGCTGGAAATGTTATCAATTCAGTGATTATAAATAACTAACTTTGGTACTAAGGATATTTGGAGATCAACAAACAACCCTGTTTATTGAGGCATAACGTTCACATGATTGTCCTTAGATGCTGAATCTATACAACAGTGTAGGTGCAGAGAGTGCTAGAAACCATTCAAATGTCAAAGACACCATTCAGGTGGTTCCACTCTTCCTCCCATGGATTTCAAAATGCAGCTCACACATTCTTATGTGGCAAAGCCTGTATCTTTAAAGTTTATATGCATAGCGACACGGTTGTTTTGCTTCACATGCAGCCTTGTTGTGAATTGTTAAGTCATATATATCTTTGTCTCTTTTGCAATGGTAAGTGAAATGTGCAGATTCTTAAGTGAGCATTTAAAGAAACTATTTTATACTGGAAAAATCAAATTTCCTGATCAGAAATACATTTTGACAGTTGAATTCTTCTTTACTTAATACTCCTAACATCAAATGTCTGCCTATGTGTTTCTCATGAAGATTATCGTAGGGTGCGAAGCTAGTGCACAAGGAGAGCAGAGAAGGATGTGCTGAATGGAGCACACTAACCTCTTATATGAGGTCCATACAGTTTAGAAATCCTAACCGAAAGTTAAAGGAACACCAACTGTTTGCTTCTGTTTGGATCATCTATTCTAACAGAGGTTAAGTTATTAACTCATTTATATATTTATTTATTTATGTAGGGCATGTGTGTGAGTCAAAGGACAAATTCTAAGTGTCAGTCCTTAGTTTCCAGGATATGGGTACCTGGGAGGAAACTCATAGCATTAGTCCTGACAGTAAATACATTTACAAGCCAAACTCATTCCTGTTGGTCCAACCTTAGTTTTTATATACCCAAAAGTAGAAAATGTAACAAAAGCAATGCATAAAAGGTATGTATTGCACTTCAAATTATGTATTATTAGTTATTTATCTAATACTCAAACTTGGTAATTACCAAATTTATTTTCCAAAATACAGTCTTGGTGTGGAGTCGGGTGGTGGTGGTGTCAAGCTCTGCCCTTATTACTGGAATTGATACCAGGTATTTTACACATACATAACAATATTGTACTAAGTTGAACTATATTATATTAGTATTTTCAGAATGAAATTAACAACTGTTAACAATTTTACATGAAACAAAACAGTTACATTCTTATTAATATGAATTAAATATGTGGTATTAGATTACATTTTATTTTTCTGTTTTTAATCTGTATTTTGTTATATAATGGGACACAGCTAGGTAATTGGAGATGACTATGTCCTTATTGATCTTTTAAACACCTACAATTGATACTCAATTGGATTGAGATAATGAAGTTATATATCAATTAATATATACAAAATACATCTGGCTAAGCAAATAAAAAGTAAAGGAAAGGGAGTATCAGGGGACCAAGTAAAACCACCATTCATTAAGAAAAATGAGCAACTAACTATTCAACAGACTGTAGTGAGTTCATATCTTTAGGCAATTATTCCCTATTCTGTAATTAGGCTTACATAAGTTAAAGAAATTACATTTTGCAACTTTGTTGGGTAAACCATATATAATTTTAAATTTAATTTTGTACACAGAGCTAGGAAATAATAAAACATGGTGGGAATCATTTATAGCAATGCATGATGTTTATGATACATTAGAACAGTTTGCTTTTATAGAGAACATGTAGGCTCAATTTCTTGGATGTAAGTTAAGCACATAATGTATAGATACAGACATGTTTATAAGCAAGAGCATCTGGGCATTCTGTAACTTGATAGTTATATAAAGGAAATGTATGAGCCACAACATTTAGAAGTAGTTTGCACACAGGAGTTAAACTGTAGTGTTTACTTGCTATAGAGGACAGTTACTCTTTTACTGAGAAAGAGAGAAATACATTGTGAAGAGATGGTTTTTAACACATTCCAGGTCTATAAAGAAATGTAATGTACAATTCAAACTAAATGAAACATGTAAGCATATTCTTAAATCTATTTTATTGGGTTTGTATACCTCTCCCTCTCTTCTAAACCCCCAACACCAAGTAGGAGAAGAAGAAAACTAAAGGAGAAAGGGGACATGCTCTTCTATAGGCTACTTCCTGCTAAATAGAGTTGATCTTGGGGCAAGTCTAATCTTCATCCTCCGAATATCCAGTAGTCCAGCATACCAACAAATCATCAATAGCAAAGGGAGCATCAAACAGAGCAGCAAGAGGAATCAGCAGCAGATGAGGTGACAGCAGAAAGAACAGCTGCCACCAGAAGCCCTCTCAGGGCTTTTGCATTCATACCTTTTCAAGAGTTCCCAGAATCAAACTATCTGGAGCTGGCACAAATCACAACCCCGCCAGGGCATGAGACACATTATAGTTAGGTGGTCTGGACAACCTGAAGCAGCCCCATATTGCACATCTGGGAGTAAAACAAAGACAGAGTCACATAACATAAAGAAATCAAAATTCTCACTACAGAAACCCTGCTCATTTTGCTTTCAAAATATGTAATAAATGTGTAATGCTAAAGTAAACAATCAGTACAGACCTTCTACTGGCTTTACAATCATGGTAAATTGATATTTAAACTTAGTAAGTTGGGACAATGTGCCACTTTATATTTGACTTTATTTTTATGTCTATATTAATTTTTGAAGAATATTTAGGTGACATTGACTCATAGCAAACTTCTTGTTCTTCTGATCCTTACAATCTCCCTATCTTTTCGACTAAAATATTCTCTAGGGTGCATGAGTTGTTTGGAAAATGTACACACTGGGTTGAGACTGGGTTTGGCAGCTCTGTGTTTTGACTGTGATTTTTTTGTAACGTTCTTCTGTCACAAAGAGAAGTTACCCTTATGAGGGTGAATACTACAATTACTCATGGGTCTAGAAGGACAAATACTTCAAATGTAGATGGATTTTATAATGGTTTAGTAAAGTGGTTATTGTAAATTCTCCTTCCAAATCCATAATTAATATTTCACTCACCATAGATAGTTAGCTGGTTTTACAATACAAAGCATGGTTTCTTGATAAGAAGGTATTAAGTCCAATTAGGGAGCTGTTTGTTATTGTCAATGTATGTTTTATACCACGGCATCCTTAGGACTACTGTGCTGTGATGGTCATTGTGTGGTTCACAGGCATCATATCTTGTTGGAGGCTTTCATAGTAATCTCTGGTATCATGAAAGCAAGCCATCATGGAAGAGGAGACCAAGCCAGTTACAACTCATGAACCATTATGGCCTGTGTCTGAGAAGTGTATTATCTTCAGCAATAGGTACTTATATTTCACGTCTGAAGGGCCACCAAAGTCAAGAGCGATAGTCTATAATGTTTGCGGACTCTCTTAGACAACCCTCAACAACAACAACAACAACAACAACAACAACAACAACAACAATTCAAAAGATAGCTTCTCATGCTTGGTGTTGGGATTTTTGTTAGATGATCTTTGGCTCTTAGAGAAACATTGTCAACCCAGACTGGAAAATTTCACTTAAACTATATGTGCATATTTATACAAAGCACATATGTGCTCTGTTGGGTTTTAATAGATAATTAATTATATGATTCCTTTTTTTATTCAGATATCCTTACCATGATTATACATGCCTTTCTCATTATTTTATATTTATTTCCCTCATAGTCTCTAAGTAGAGCCCTCTATTTTGTATTTCTTTGATCAGATCACTTACTCTCTGTGATTACCTGCTTGATTTCTCCTCAACATCCAACCTAGCAATGATCTCTTTTAGTTTCCTGGTTTCTGCAGTTATTTCAGGTTGTGCACTGACATCTGAAGATTTGGAGATGAAGATGAGAGAGAACATGTCATTTTTGTCATTCTCAATCTGAGTTGTCTCAGTCAACATGATCTTTTTTAGAAATATTAATTTATCTGCAAAATTCATAGTTTCATTTTACTTTACAGCTGAAAAGTATAGTATATTTGTGGCACATTTTAATTATTTATCTATCTATCAGTTAAGGGATATCTAGGTTTGAGGAGTTGGTTTTTCTGTTTGTTTGGTTTTTATTTTTTCCTAGCTATTATTGTTAATGAATGATAGATATATGGAGTGTCTTTAGGAACATAAAAGCTGCACATATAAAGTCTCTCCAACATGACTCCCCAAACATGAACTGAACAAGAACACCAGCAGTAGACATGAAATACGCTGTGGGTGAAAGCCCAGGATGCCTCAACCCTATATAAGCTGCAGGCAATGCTGAAAGTGAGAGAAAGAGTCTTCATCAAAAAAGACCACATCAACTTATCATTCAGCATGCAATGATCTCCCTTGAAAACAGATGTACAAGTAACATTATAGAGACTGAGTAGCCTGAATTTACAGATATAAGGATATGTATGTATATGCTTATACACATATGCACATAGCAAACATTAATGAAAAAGGAGCATAAATTCGGCCAAAAGCAAGGAAGAGTAAATGAGAGAATTTGAATGGAGAAAAGAGGAGGAGTAAATTACATAATTATGTTATTATCTCAAAACATAGTTTCAAAATGAATAGATAAATAAGTGGCAGATATGCATGCAGAAATTCATTTGGAGAAGATCTTCATGGGTGGACGAGTAAGCCCTTGGGACAGCTACTTCTTCATAAAACAGCAAGAATGTTTTGAAATGTCAAATGATCTAAAGAACTCTGAAAATGTATTGTATATGTGGTTTATCATTAAAGACATTATTCATAGGAGTAGATGAGTGGAAAGAAAGAGATTTGGGATGCAGAGATGGACTGATTTTTACATCCCTAACTGCACACTAGCCTTGGCAAACACCAGCCTTGTCAGCTAGGAAGTTAGCAGACACTAGAAGAGAAAGAGCAGTTATAAAATTCTTTGTGAAGTTTGCATTAGAGCCACCACAGCTTATCTAGCTAATTAGTTGTGAAGAACTGGACACTCAGGGTGAGAATGAAGATGTTAACTTCATTTCTCTTAGAGATTTTTTGAGGGCCACAGCCTAAAATATGTAACCTTTTTGAATTATTATTTAGAGAATGTTTAATATCTCACCTGCTTTTGGAGTTAATAGCATATTCATGAAAATGAAGATGATAATACACCGCCTGCTCAAGGCTGTGTATTAGACACAGAACTTCACTTGAGACTCAGTTTCTCCACTCTGAGCTTGCAGTTCTGATATGGAGAAAGTGAGAGATAAACAAGTGTGGCCCATCACTTTCAGGGCCCTGAAAGCAAACTCCAGCACCAGGAAAGAATTCTGCTATAACATGGAGAGTTTAATTATCTAAAGAAATTGTTCCCTAACCATTACTTAACAATGAGCCCAAAACACTGAGACATTACTGGTGAAATAAAACAAAAGAAACAAAACATATATTTTAAAGTAAGGAACAAATTAAAATTGATAACAAGGAATCTAATTCCCAGAGTTGCTATGCTATTTTACTTAAATATATGCTTTTCAATATAATGTACCCTCTCTCTGATGCAGAGAAATTGAGAGAGAGAGAGAGAGAGAGAGAGAGAGAGAGAGAGAGAGAGAGAGAGAGAATATTTTGGGTAGTCAAGTTTACATCAATTAGTATAAATATACTAAAAGAGTAAAAGGAAATTATGTCTAAGAATTAAAGAAAAACATACAGAATATGTTCTGCAAATAGAGTATTCATCAAACATAGGCCTAATTTTAAATAGCAATAGAAAAACACTATGAATGCATAATTGTGATACACTGGAGAATTATCCAAGAAAATTGCCTTTTAATATATGATAAAAGAAGTAAAATGAACTTGAATAAGTTAGAAAGTACTAATTCAGCAAAGAATAGGTAATAAGAAAAGAATAGTCAATCAAACATTTGAGATATACTAAAGAATAAATGTAACTGAAAAGAAATCAGTAAAGAATACAAACAAAAGATTTGCACTTATAGACAAAATGACTCGGTGAAATTGGATTGGCCAAATGAAATTTTCTGATAAATGGAAAAAGTGAGGAAGAAAAGGCAACAGGCTGATTTCTGTGCAATCTTATCAAATGTGTCAGTTTACACATAACTCTAGAGAGCAGGGAGAAAGCCGAGAAAGAAATGCTTGCAGATTCACAAAAGTATAATATGAAAGACTGCTACAACTCCATGCAAATCTTTTCCAGCATTCAAAGGACACTGTACTCCAGAAAGATAAATCTGAGATGCTATTGCCCAGTCACATTGAAGTAATGAAACTAATGAAAAATAGCCAGAACAGATCTTGAATGTAGTGGAAGAAGATAATTCATCACCTATGAGAAAATCCCCCAAAGATTAACAGCCAGTTCTTAATCAGAGAGTGAAGACAGAGTGGCAGTGCAGTGAAGGGTCTCCAGGAAAACAAAGTTCAGCAAGAATCTAGTCTCCAGCAATACCCTTGTTAAAGCTGGAGAGAAAATAAAAAATTCCTGGATGAACAAAAAGATGGAAAACATTAGTAACAAATCTTTCTTTTGCAAATCTGCCCCCCCCCAAAAAAAAAAACCCAACTTGGATGATAGCAATGAGTCAGTGGGTGTCATATAAACCTAAGCATCTGAGTTTAGAAGCCCAGATACACACAATTCCAGATCCAGTAGTATGCACTCTTAAAGTAAAGTAGGGTTGTGTAGAGACAGGAGACTCCTCAGAAGCACATA
Source organism: Acomys minous (assembly GCF_964271855.1). Taxonomy (NCBI): domain Eukaryota; kingdom Metazoa; phylum Chordata; class Mammalia; order Rodentia; family Muridae; genus Acomys; species Acomys minous. Next base: position 47,903,353 of record NC_140487.1, on the reverse strand, counting down.
GGCCAACTAGCCTTCAAAGAATAAGAGATCTTATTTCAAACATGATTGACTGTGACAACTGTTTGATTTTCTTTCATCCTCTGTTTGTACTCAATGACAGCGAGTGCCTGTACACACAGACACAGATAATTGGTACACACTTACTATACACACACATGTACAGAGACACACACACATATATATACACACACAGAGTCATACCTTTACAGACACAAACCACATTTACATAAATATGTATGATACACTGAACATTAATCAATACCTGGCAATTGCAGATATGAGTCTAGTGGTTAATTTTCAAATTAATTTTAATTGTCTGCTCGTGTTATTGTGTGTAAAACTTTATGACTTAGGAGTTCCAAGATGGTGGCACCAATCTCACACTGTGTCTGATCACAGAGACAGAAGTGACTGCACAGTGATCTAAAGAACAAACTGAGAAGCCGGGTGTGGTGGTGCACGCCTTTAATCCCAGCACTCGGGAGGCAGAGGCAGGCGGATCGCTGTGAGTTAGAGGCCAGCCTAGTCTACAAAGTGAGTCCAGGATGCCCAAGGCTACGCAGAGAAACCCTGTCTCGAAAAAACAAAAAACAAAAACAAAACAAAAAAAACAAAAAACAAAAAAAAAAAAGAACAAACTGAGAAGTACAAAACACCAATGCCGGTGTTTCCAAGGTAAGCAGGGTCCACACTGTGTGGCGGATGGGTGAGTCGCACTTCTGGACCACCTTGGTAATTCATAGAAAAGTCCCAGGGTCCCTGCAAGTAGATGCTCAGTTTCCTAAGTCCAACCACCCCCCTACAAGCGTTGGTGCCTGTGCTCTCTGTGTATTCGGCTGATCTGGAGACAACAAAACACCACTGACCATTGTCCTTCACCTGAGTAAGCCCGCAGGGCCACCAGAGTGGCTCTCTGCTTCAATACCTTTCTGCCTGCTAGCCAGTAGCCAGACCCCACCCGCCAACCCCGCTAGGTCAGAAACAGCAAGGAAAGAGTGAATCCAGAAGAGGGGACTTGAGCTTAGGAGCAAATTCCTGTTGTCATCACGGCCGACGAGGCTGCTGTGCCACTGAGATAGTTCTCAGCTTGGAGATCTTTCTGCCTGCTTGCCAGTAGGGAGACCCACCTAAGTCAGAAACAGGAAACAAGCAGAGACTAAGCCTGAGGTGAATTGGGTGCAGCTACAAAGTCCCATTGCTTCTTCCTCCCTCACAGCACCCACTCCCTTGCCCGGAGGAGGCTTTGGTAGGCCTCTGGAGTAACTCCATACTCTGATATATTTCTGCCTGCTTGCCAGCAGCCAGATTCCCCTAGGGCAGAAACAGTGAAAAAGCAGAGACCAAACACAGAGGAGGAGACTTGGGGTGAAAAACCAAAGTCCCATTGTCCTTCTCCCCAGAAGGACTGGCCTAGTGTAGTAGATCTGTACTCACATATCTTTCTGCCTGCTCCTCAGCTGCCAGACCATCCTGAGTCAGAAAGAGTAAGCAAGAAGAGATTGAACCGAGAGGAGATGAATTGAATACAAACCAAAGCTCCATGTCTATAGCTACTCCTAAACTCAGGGACTATCAAGGACAACCAAATATGCTAACACCTTTGGTGTCTCTACAGCACAAAGGGAAGAGGTCAGCATAAGAACACAAGCAACAATTCCCATGTATATTTGACCCTACTAGAAACTTTCAGTCCTGCCTCTGCAAGCCCAGGAGATACTATTGCACCTGATGCACATGAGTAAGATTCCAAATCTGAGGTTATTACAATGATAGAGGCCTCTGAAAGGAGGAAATAAATCCTTGAAACTAGAGCAGGAATACACAATGAAAGATATGAAAGAATTGAACAAAATTCTTCAAGAAATTAGTGAAAGACAGGAAACTATAATCAAACAGAAAAAGGAATTGAATAAAAAGAATCAAGACCTAAAAAGGGAGAGAGAGGCAATGAAGTAAACACAATCTGAGATAATCCTAGAAATGGAAAGCCTAGATAAGCAGAAAGGATCTACAGACACATACATCACCAACAATTCAAGAAATGGAGGAAAGAATATCAGGGATAGAATATATGACTGAAGATATTGAAACAACAGTCAAAGAAAATGTTAAATCAAAAAGCTCCTGGCACAGAACATGCAACAGATCTGGGACAATATGAAGAGACCAAACTTAAGAATCATAGGGATAGAAGAAAAAGAAGACTCCGACTGCAAGGCTCAGAAAATATTTTCAACAAAATCACATAAGAAAAATTTTCTAACCTAAAGAAAGACATGACCATAAATATACAAGAAGCTTATCTAACTCCAAAAGGATTGGGACAGAAAAGTAAATCCTCCTGACACAAAGTAATCAAAACAATAAACATACAGAACAAAGAAAGAATAGCAAAAGCTTCAAGAGAAAAAGGCCAAGTCACATATAAAGGCAAACCTATCCAAATTACACTTGAATTCTCAACAGAGACTATGAAGGCCAGAAGGGACTAGACAGATATTATGCAGTCATAAGAGACCACAGATGGCAACTCAGACTACTACACCCAGCAAAATTTTCAACCACCATAGATGGAGAAAGCAAGATATTTCATGACAAAACCAAGTTTAATCAGTACCTAACTACAAATCCAGCCCTATAGAAGGAAAACTCCAACTCAAAAGGGCCAAACTATACACAGGAAAACACAGGAAATAAATAACTCCTCATTTATAAATAAAAAACACAGAAACATACACATTCTACCACCAACAACATCAAAAGAAAAGGAGCAACCCCTGGTCATTAATATCTCTTAACATCAATGGCCTTAACTACCCAGTAAAAAGACGCAGGCTGACAGAATCGATGCAAATAAGGATCCATCATTCTCCTGTATACAAGAAACACACCTCAGCAATAAAGATAGGCATTATCTCAGTGTAAAGTGTTGGAAAACTGTATTCCAAGCAAATGGACCCAAAAAGGGAGCTGAAGTAGCCACTCTAGTATCTGATAAAATAGATTTTCAACCAAAACTAATCAGAAGAGATGGGGAAGGTCACTACATACTCATCAAAGGAAAAATATGCCAAGATGATGTCTCAATTCTGAACATCCATGCCCCAAATGCAGGAGCACCCACATTTGTAAAAGAAATGTTACTAAAGCTTAAGCCACACATTTAACCCCACACATTAGTAGTTGAAGACTTTAATACCTCTCTCTCCCCAATAGACAGATCATCAAGACAGAAACTACCAAAATTGAATCAAGGTCAGGCAAACAAATTAAATAGTCCTATATCTCCTAAGGAAATAGAAACAGTCATCAAAAGTCTCCCATCCAAAAAAGCCCTGGGTAGGATGAATTCAGTGAAATTTTCTACCAGACTTTCAAAGAGGACCTAATGCCATTTCTCTCAAACTATTGCACAAAATAGAATCATAAAGAACATTAACAAACTCATTCTTTGAGGCCACAATCACCTTGTAACCTAAGCCACACAAAGACCCAATGAAGAAAGAGAATTTCAGACCAATTTCTCTTATGAACATAGATACAAAGACACTCGATAAAATGCTTGCAAATCAAATCAAATAAAACATCAAAAATATCATTCATTATGACCAAATAGGCTTCATATCAGGCATGAAGCAGTGGTTCAATATACAGAAATCAACCAATGTAATCCACTATATAAACAAACTGAAAGAAAAAAACACATGATCATATCCTTCAATACTGAAAATTTTTGACCAAAATTCTAATACCCATTCATGTTTAATTTCTTGGAGAAATTAGGGATATGAGGCACACACATAAACATAATTAGGGCAATATAGAGCAAGCCAATTGCCAATATCACACTTTATGGAGAGAAGCTTAAAACAATTCCACTGAAATCAGGGACAAAACAGGGCTGTCCACTATCTCCATATCTCTTCACTACAGTCCTTGAAATCCTATCTAGCACAATAAGACTTTTAAGGAGATCAAGGGGTAACAAATTCAAAGGGAAGAAGTCATATTATCACTATTCATGGATGATATATAATATACATCACTGACCCAAAAAAGTTTACCAAGGAACTCCTACAGCTGATATACACCTACAGCAAAGTGGCTGAATAAAAAAATCAACTCAAAAAACGACCAACCAAAAAACCAAAAAGCCCAGTAGCCCTTTTGTATACAAATAACAAATGGGCTGAGAAAAAAATTATGGAAATTATACCCTTCTCAAAAGCCACAAATAATATAAAGTATCTTGGTGTAACTCTAATCCAGCAAGTGAAAGACTTGCATGAGAAGAAACTTCAAGTGTCTGAATAAAGAAATTGAAGAAGATATCAGAAGATGGAAAGCTCCCCCATGCTCATGGATTGAGAGGATCAACATAATATAAATGGCCATCTTACCAAAATCAATCTACAGATTCAATGCAGTTCTCATCAAAAACCCCTCACAGCTCTTTACAGATCTTGAAAGATTGATTTTCAAATTCATGCAGAAAACCCAAAAACTCAAAATAATTAAAACAATCCTGGAAGATACAATAAAATATCTTCCAGAAGAATCTCCATCCAGTATCTCAAGCTGTCTAATAAAAACGGCATTGTACTGGCATAGAAATAGGCTGGTTGATCAGTGAAATTGAATCAAAGACCCAGAAATAAACCCACATTCCTGTGGACACTTGATTTTTGACAAAGAACCCAAATTCATACAATGGAAAAAAGATATGATCCTAAACAAATGGTGCTGTCTTAACAAGATGGCTATATGTAGATAAATACAAATAGACCCATGTTCATCACAATACACAAAACTGAAGTCTAAATGGATTAAAGACCTCAACATAAAACCAGACATACTAAATTTGTTAGAAAACGGGGAAGAGCCTTGAATTCATTGGTACAGGAGACATCTTGCTGAACAGAACACCAACAGCTCAGATTCTAAGGTCAACAATTAATAAAGTGGGTCCTTATGAAACTGAAAATCTTCCATAAGGTAAAGATACTGTCAACAGAACAAAATGACAGCCTACAGACAGGGAAAATATCTTTACCAACTTTACATCTTACAAACCAAATAACCCAATTAACAAGATGGGATATAGAGATAAACAGAATTCTCAACAGAGGAATATAAATTGGCAGAGAAACACTTAAAGAAAAGCTCAACATCCTTAGTCTTCAGGGAAATGCAAATCAAAACAACTCTGAGATTCCATCTTACACATATCATAATGGCAAAGAGATGTAGAGACAGAGGAACATGCCTCCATTGCTGGTAGAAGTGCAAACTTGTACAAACACATGGCAAATCAATCTGGTGTTTCTCAGAATATTGGAAATTTTTCTACCTGAAGACCCAGCCATACAACTCCTGAGCATATACCCAAAAAATTCTCTACTGTAAGCAAGGACATTTGCTCAACTATGTTCATAGCAGCTTAATTTGTATTAGTTAGAATATGGAAACAACCTAGATGTCCCTCACCTGTTAGAATGGATAAAGAAATAATGGCACATCTACATAATGGAATACTACTCAGCTATTAAGAACAAGGAAATATTGAACTTTGCAGGCAAATGGATGGAACTAGAAATGATCATACTGAGTGTGGTAATCCAGACCCAGAAAAATATGCATGGTACATACTCACTTACAAGTGGTTAGTAGCCCAACATAGATGTCCTCTGAGAGATTTGACCCAGTGGGGGACCTGGACAGATGCTGGGACTTGCAGTAAGACTCCGGGAGAAAAGTTGCCAATTATATACAAGAGTTGGGGGATCGAAGGTCCAGGAGGAAGCAGGAGCTCCACAAGGAGACCATCAGGGCCTAAGGATCTGGACAAAGGAGTGTGCTACATGAACTGATGCACCAACCAAGACAATGCATGCAGAGAACCAAGACCCCCACACACACAGAAGTAGCCAATAGATCGCTAATTCTCCAGGGGAAGGGGTGCTGCTGAACCTCTGACATACACTCTGGCTCCCAAAATTTGATCGCTGTCCCTAGACAAGATGGTCTAGCAGGCACACAGAGGAGGAGGATGCAGACTCTCTTGATGAAACCTAATAGACTGGCGGAGGTCTAGGGGAGAGGAATGGGCAGAGGAGGGAGGGAGAGTGGGACTGGGAAGACAGGAGGGAGGAGATGGTAGCCAGGATGTAGTATGAAAAGATTATAATAAATAAAATATACATTTAAAAGAAAAGGGTCAAAATGAAACAGACCTAAATGAAAGAGAGACTCCTAACACAAGTCAGCCTATACTTACATAAATTCAAACTGCAGAACAAGAAGGTAACTTACATTGCTAATCTCACTATATGAAAATAGCTCTGAGACTAGATGAGACGTGAGTGTTTATGCATAGACAATGCAATGTGAATATAACATTTAAATAACTCCTAATTGATTTGTGGTCCTTTTTGCTGTATGTAGTTCATTGTGTATATGTGTAATATTATAAATGCATAAATAAAGGTAAAATAATAATAATAAAATAAAAATAAACAAATATATAACATGTATTTTAAAATGACACTTTGAAAAATTGATAGGATTGATCAAAGTGTGTATCTTAATATAATACTATGCAAGGCCTTAAGTTTTAATCCCAATATCTAAATAAGTACACAAATAATAAAACCTTTATGACTGAACATTGTCTGTAACATTCTGAAATCTCTTGACAGTTGTATTTTTGTAAAACCAATAACTAGCTGCTGCCTGCTGACATTCACAAAGTACAGCTTCTGACAGAAGAACAGATAATATTATTGAGATGTTTGGACTTTACCTGCAGGATCAGCAGAATTGACTCAGACAATTCTGGCCTAAGAATCATTTCTTCTGTACCCATTAATGGCTTAAAATTGTGTCTAAACTGTTCTAACTGCACTAACTTCTTGACATCGGTTACTTTACCCCTCAGAGATGGGGATCAAATCCGACCACTGAGGACAAGCCTGATGTCAGCAATGAGAAATAACATAGAATGAAGTATCTGATAGTTAGTAAACAATATCGGGAGATTATTATTATTATTATTATTATTATTATTATTATTATTATTATTATTATTATTATCAGCTATACTCTAAGGAGGTCATGCTGGGCATGGAAGCATTTGCCTCTGTCTTCACTAGACAGACAAGCAACAACAAAAACAGCTCTCACCTGACAGGGACTAGAAGAAGAAAGTTTATTCTGGAACCATTTTGACTGAGGGTGGCCTGACAACACAGAATTAGGCTAACCTAACTTTCATGTCCAACATGAAAGTAGCTTTATCAACTGTTACAGATTCACAGAACAGAGAATGTTACACATCAAGGCCTGTTCAAAGTACACTTGGGGGTGCATGATAAAGGGAGGTGCAATGAGATAGGAGAAGCTTTTCTGTAGGCCCAAGATGCTATCTCATGCCATCCTCTGCTTCTGAGACAGTAGAGATTTAGTCAGCTCAGCTGACAGATTTCAAAACATTTTTAATCTGTTATTCCTAGGATGTTAGTTCTGACTCAGAAGTTGGTAGGGAATTGGTGTTGGGTATAGAACAAGGGTGGAGAAGAGGGTGACTTTAAAAGTAGCCCAAGGTAATTAGCCTCCTGATCTGGAACATTTCAATCTTTCCCCAAGCACTGCAGTTCTACTCAGTCAGGAGTTTGATTCACAAATGTAAATGTCCTGCTAGTCAAAATGAATGTGTTCTAGACACAGCTGTGCTCAACTCCCTGAAAAAGATTCCAAGAATTTCACCCAGAAACCGCAGGCCGGAGAAAGATAAAGTTGAAGTCTATGGGGACCGCAAAAGGCAAAAGTTTCAGGAAGATGAGGAAAGTCTCCCTTGGAGAAAGGTTTACAACTAACAGATGACCATGCAGAGCCGACTTGGAGCTGAGACAAAGATGGGTGAGAGCGCACCATGCCAGACTGCTAAGTTATGCACACCTTTCCCCTTCTGTTTGAGCCTTACCCTCATGTCAAGACCCAAAGATGAACAATTTGGTTATTTTCTTCACTATTAAAATGATTTAAATACACTTTATATTAACTCAGTTGTATATGAAAAAATATACTATGTACTATTAAGCATTTAAAGTTGTGTTGATGGGCTTGTAACATAGAATTATGTTTATCATTTTGGAAAAAAAAGACAAAGGAGATGAGGTTAGATAAGGTAAAGTTTTTACATCTTGAGTACATTTTATTTGCCTTAAAAATTTTTGGGACCCTTTTCCTCCTACTGGATTGCCTTACCCGTTCTTGTGCCTGGTTTTATTCTTTCTTGTTGTGCCAAGTCTTGCTGTTGATGTCCCTGGGAGGCTTGCTCTTTTCTGAGGGGCGGGGTGGGTAGGGGGCAGAATGGGTGGGGTGGGGAGAGCAGTGAGGAGTGGAGAGAGGGGAAGTGGTGGTCAGGATATGAATGAAGAATAAATGAAAAAACTTAAAAGAATATCTTATTTTAGCTAAAATATTAATTGTAAACCTTAGGTGATCCATCAAGAAAATGACTTTTTTTTTTTTTTTGGTAAAGGAAATGGAACCTAGATATTAAACTGTAACATAAAAATTGTCTATTAGATTGCAAGAGATCAGTCAAAGAGGAAAATGTCTGTCAGATATATTGGACCAGAAGGCTAAAGATGATGCTCCAACACTATAGAGAGTTTTGGGTGACTGCTAAGGCAGCAAACTGTCTCTGTCTTTTTTTTTAATGTTGCAAGCTGCTGACCTGCACTTGTGGTTTACAAAGTTAATTTTTATTCCTTCTCAGGTCTCTGATGGGGTTGAAGACCAGATAGTTTCCCTTTAAAATTAAGGTTAGTTGCTTACGGGTTAATATATTTTTAGGTATAAAAAACATTTTAAGTTGATAGAGATAAAATATGATAGATATTTATTTACATTCAGATTTTTAGACTCACCAAGATGAGAAATATGCTTTCTTCAAGGTTGTCAAATTTAAATAGCCAAAACCTTATGAATGTCACATTTTTATCATTCTTAATTGTTTCATGCTTCTTCTTGATGTATGTAGTTTATTGTATTTATGTGTAATAAGATAAATGGATATGTAAAAAAGAAAAATAAGAATAAGAAAAAATGGAGGATAACCAAAAAACAAAACAAAAAATTAAAATCAAAAACCACATATTTTGAAAAAACAAAAGAGATTGCAATTTTTCAATACTTATATCATCCTAAAGTAGATTAAATTCAGAAACAAAAATAAAAGCAGAAAGGATGAATGTTGCAACGAAAGCCAAATGATCAGAAAGTGAAAAGAGAGATCACTGATAGAGGCTGAAAAGTAAATTTTTTAAAATTATTCAAAGATCTGAAACTGCTTTATTATCAAACAGTGTACATGTTAAGACAAAAGTTATCATTGGGCGTAAACATAGTTTCATAATGGCTCACTGTGACTTTTTATGAGCTACAGTTTGGTTCTGTTCCAGAGACTACAGGTCTTTCAGGAAATTATGAGAGCGTTGAGACAGGGCAAGAGAATACAGAGTTTCCTCCCTCTTGTGCTCTTGCTGAGGCCATCTCAGGCTTAACTAGAAATTGATCTTCTAGATTGAGAAGTCTATGGAAAATTACCCAATTCCAAATTCTATTCTAGGACCTGAGGCCAAGATAATACCCCTAGGTAGCTTATCTTAGCTTCTGTTAAACTACATGCTTATCCAGAACTCCCTCCAATTATCTTTGTTTTAACATCTATTAAACTGTTTGCTTCTGCAATGCCCCACTGCAGATGCCAAGTACGGTGCTAAGACATGGGTTTTTTTTTTCTTCAAAACTCTTGAGCTCTGTACACTAAAGGCTACACTTAGGTCCCAAATCCCAGAGTGTAGGCCCAGCTGGCGGGAATAAAAACTTTTCATAGCTATAAACTGAAGAGACAAATGTTAAACTCTCTTCCAATGTGTGAAAATATCTGAAATCCCCATTTTCATCTTACAAATGCATTTTTCTATATAGAAATTATTTTCACTGTTTGTGAAACTATTTTTTACTGACAATATGTATTGTTCATCCAACTTTTTAAAAGAATTAAAATTACCTACAGTAAAGTGGGCATCAAGATTAATGAGCAAATCAGTACTAAAACCATGGATGTATGAGATGTGTACACAAACACATAGTAGGAAGGGCTTAGTACACAAAATTCTAAGGTCATATATTCTGTAGAGTAAAAATATGTAACAGGGACATCAGAGGCTCCTTGGTAGCCAGTTAAATGAATAAATATCTTTTCTTACGTCTAATATCTCCTTATAACATCCTCAAAAGAAAATCATTCCCAAAATCTTTGACTACCATGGATAATTGGTTTAATTTTATCACTGTAATGATATGTAATATTATATTTTCATATTAGAAGGCAAAATGATGCCTTATTTCATTTTTGAAAGCATTGTTTAGGCACTAGTCCTTGAGAGTTGTATAGAGAGTGTTTTTTCCTATCTAGAAACATGAATCAGTGTGATAAAGGTTCACTGTAATACTTCTGATGTCGGGAGAGAAGATTGCAGGACCGTAGAGGCCCTCTCTGTAGTGTAGTGAGAGAACTGCAGTGCACTCTGTGGTCACGGTTTGACGCAAGGTATAATAAAGTTCATGAAGCAGTGGAAGCTTTTCATAATGGAATTCTTCTGTCATTGCTTTGTCAGGTTATCAGTTCTTTAGCTCTGGCCTAAATAGAATTTTGTCCTCTCTTTGCAGGTACTATGGGTTTTGGAAAACGAGATATATGTTGTCTTATGTGGAGTTGACCTACTGGAGCCTGGAATGTGGAGTGATCCAACTGATTTGTTAAGGCAGGCAAAGTAGGCAATATTCAGCTGTAGTGTTGGGTAACACGGTTCATTAGATAAAAAGAAAACAAAAACAAAAACAAACCGCCACAGAAATTACACCTTGTACTTTAAATTAGAAACTAAAGAGAAATAACTGAAAACGTTTTGTTAAATTTTTCTGCAATGGTTATAGAGTCGTGAGAAGCCTTTGAGAGGAAGAAAGGCAACTCTCAGAAATTATTTTTAGATTTAGAATGAGAATAAGGTTAAGTTTCCTTGGAGACATAGTTCTTTCAGGCCAAATCTGGCTTGATCTCAAGTAACTAGAATATGAAGGATTTAACTGATTGTTGCCTGCTTTTCCTGGATCAACCAAGATTATTAGAGGTTCACATATTTCTGAAGAGAAACAGACTTGGTAAATAATGAACCCTAATACCAGGTCTTAGGCATCATCTTCTATAATGTTAATATTATAAAAGTAAATATTTAACAGTACAATTTATATCCTGGTTGAAATATGTAGTGACATTGTAATATAACTTTTTTCCAAGATTAAAAATAGATATTTTAGAATTTTTGTTAACAATGTTAACTTAAAACATCACAAATGGTATTGTTAATTGCTTTTTTATATTTAAAATCACCATTTTGTATTAAAATATAATAATAACATATAATTGTAATTGTAAAATCTTTGAAAACCTTTATTTAATTTTTTTACATACCTCTGAAAGTGTGGTCAAAGTTCTTATTTTTAAAAACTAGGCAATTAATAATAAATATTAAAGCATATATTTACAAGTATGTGTAGTTAAGACTTTGCTTACAGATTTTATTTCATTTTTCTATTATGAATGTTCAGAGTTTGAAGAATTAAAAAAGGCAGGATTTCCTAAAATCTAGTATGAGCTATGATGTTTTACATTTAGTACAGATGCTCAAGCTTGGCCTAAAAGCACGGAGAGAGCGCAAAAGCTTCAGCCTTTAATCCCAGGGGAGAAAGGTTGATATGGTGCTCTGTCCTCAGTACTATAAATAATGCCTGGTTTTTTTTCCCCATATCTGGAAATGAACCCTTGAGACCACATTTTCCTTCCATTTTTTATTAATTAAACATTTTTATTTTTTACATATATCTATAGTATTACACATATATACAATAAACTACCTATAGCAAGAAGAACTATGACACAATCAGGAGTTATTGGTGCTTTGGCTATTTGTATTTGACCGCCTTGAAGAAAACATCTTTCCTATCTTGGTGCATCTAAATTTCTGAATGTAAATCAATCTCCATCACATCTTGTCATTATCAAATTAAAACATCTATCTAGACCTATAAACATCTTAACCCATAAACAACTAAGCTACCTGGTCTTCAACTCCATCAGAGACATGAGAAAGAATAAGCTTGATTACCTGAGTATGCCAGAGTGCAGGTTAGTAGCTTTCCAAATGAGAAGATGACAGAGACAGTTTGCTATCTGAATAGTCACCTGAAACTCTTTATGACATTGGAGCATCATCTTCAGCCTTCTGTCCCAATATATCTGACAGACATATTTGTGAGGCAGGAACTATTGAGGACTTGTTTACCCTGTCTTGGAAGAGTTTGGCCGTTGACTCTGCCTACACCCAAGCTTGCCCCTTTTTGTTAGGTCACATTTTCCTGATGACTTATTCAATTTTTGTTTGTATTTCTCTAAAGAGGGGGACTTCCACAAGATTTTACATATGGAGATTTAGAGGTCAATTGTGATCACAACAATTGGCATCCACATTGAGGTTAGGTCAAAGCAAAGTGGTTTTATCTTCAAGATATCCTTCAGTTCATCAGTTAGGAACTATAAGTAAAATAAGAGGTGCTGGCTTCTTATAATTTTTGAAGCGTTGTCATAATTTTAAAACTACTCAGATACATGCACCATCTCCTTGTTCCAAATGTTCTAAAAGCATGTAATTAACTCGTTGGGTACAGGATTTTCCCGCCATGAGTTTAGCACAAGTCGGCTATAAAATCAAGGATAATCATATGTCTAAATCCTCGTGAGGTTTAACCTCTATAGCTTGTATGAGTCTCTCCATCCCCATCTCCAGCCCTCTGCCTCTCCATGAACTTCCGGAGGCAAAGCAGTTGAATGCAATCTAAGATGACCTGCACAGCCCCTGCTTCCTTGATCATTGTCTTCAGGTAGTCTCTCCCGCTCTTATCATTGGGGATGATGAAGTGAAAATCCAAGGGGGTGGTGCGAATGAGGAATGAGACACTTCTGCAGAATACAGGACTTATTATTTCTGCAAAAATGCTACCACTGATGGCAAAATAAGGTTTAACAAGGACTATCGCTACCACTACAGTACCAGAGACAAGGCTGACACTGTTTATATGAGACTATAAATACCATTTTTTATGAAGTCAATTTAGGTAGCTAAATAGATACCAAGTTATCTAATATTACTATTGAACACAAGATGAACCTAAAACTTGTATTAGAAATAATGAATTTTTGTGCCGTTTGCTGAGCTTGAATTTGGAGAGTTTTTAATTTTATTTAAAATATAAATACATCACTCCTCATACTTCCCTCTCCTTCCTCCAATTCCTTGCATATCCCCATCCACTAATTCCTCTCATGCCTGCTACTGTTGCTTTTCAAAATGATGTCTCTCTTTTGTTCATTACCATTGTTTCACATATAGCAATGTATACATATATAAGCACAACCTGCTGAAGCTATTTAACGTCGCTTGAGTGTATATGATGTCAAGGCTTACCATATTGCGTTGGATGACCATTTAGTGGCTCATCCAAGGAAGAGACTAAATCTCCCTCTTTCCATAGTCGTTAGCTGCCTGTAGCTTTTTGTCTGGGAGTGAGATCAGCCCTTTCCACATTAGCAGCAGGTTAGCATTTCTAGGGGTTCTCATTGTTCAAGTTTTATTTAGGCAGCCAAATTATTGAGGTATCATAGATATAGTTTCCCTGCCGTTTCTAGGAGACACATTCTCAGAACAGACTCCCTGGTCCTCTGGCTCTTAGAATCCCCTACTCCCCCTGCAAAGTTCCCTGAGATTTAGGTCAGGAACTGTCTTGTAAGCGTAGTAGTTGGGGCTGGACTTTTAATGCTCAACACTATGACTAGTTGGTATTTATTTGCTGCAAAGAGAAGCTTTTTTGATGAGGGGTGAGAGCTATTCGTCTCTGTGTATAGGAACAAATTTTAGAATGCAGTTCGAAATTATGCTAGTTTAGTAAAGTGGCAGTAAGTTCTCTTCTAAGATCCATGACCTCGCGAACTCCAGGAATTTGGCTTCCATTCTAGTCCTAGGCATTAGTCCCCTCCTGTGGAAAGAGTTCGTACTATAATTAGAGATCTTCTGGTTTCTGCCATGATATGAGTGCCACTATTGTACCATTAAGGTATCTTACCGTGTTGACCATTGTTATGGGTCATAAGCTTCACAGCTAGAGAGGACTAGTGATTGCTTTTGATCTAGGAAGATTGCATGGTACTTTCTGGGGCTATGAAAGCTGCACTGCAGAAAACAGGCTTTCAGGTAAGAACAAGTGCAGTCTTCTATGTAAACTTGTCAGGATACATGGCCAGTACGTAGATGACATTTAGCTCTATCTTGCAGCCATATCCTACGGTCTGTGTAGGTGAGTATCTTGCTGGTTTTAGCAAATTAAGTGCCCACAATAAGCACCCAACTATTAGTGAGTAAAAACCTCAAATAAGGAATATTTAGTTAAGTGTGATCACAATGCTATTTTGAGACCTCATACAATGTATTATCACCACTATGCAATGAAAATGTGATTCCCAATGAGTTTTTAGTTAGGTTTGTTTATTCACTGTGGTAAGAAAATTTTACATTCTATCAGTAGACTCTAATAACGGTGTTTATGTACATAAAGAGGAAAAGCCAGTACATGATAGTCAAGCTGCTTGAACAAGCATGGACATCACTAAACATCACAGAGAACTTCCAGGGAAAAGTTCACAGTAAAGACCATGAGAGGTTGGTTCATGCAGTAACTGTAAATGCCACATTACAAATACAGTGAGATACATGGTTATTCTCAATAAAGCATATGAAATAGAAAAACAAGAATTATTTTTAAATATTACTAGGGCTAGAAAGATAACTCGGATGATAAAGGCACTTGGCAAGGCGGACAACCTGAGTTCAATTCTCAGAAACAACAAAGCAGTAAAAAAAAACTGACCTCCAAACATTGCCTTCTGACCTCCCTTAACATGCCTGGACATATTCAAATATAAAAACACAGTTTAAAAAGCAAACAGATTTATATTAAAAGAGATTATTTCCAAAAATTAAATCCAGAGAATAAACTTAAAAGTAAAATTATTAAAGCATATTTCTATGTCATCACTGGTAATCACTGCCTTAGGTTCTATTCTGTTGATATGAACAGACCCCTTGGCCAAGGCAATTTAAAGAAGGAAGCATTTAATTCAGCACTTGCTTACAGTTTCATAGGGTTAGGTTGTGATCATTATGGGAAGTAGACAGGTGTGGTTCTGGAGCAGTAGCTGAGAGCTTTACATCCTGATCCACAGGCATCAGGCAGAAAGAACAAGACTGCGCATGATGTGGGCCTTTTACATGTTAGAAGTTGAACCCCAGTGACACACCTCCCCCATAAGGGAACATCTCTCAGTCCTTCCAAAATAGTTCTACCTCCCAATGATTAAACAAGCAGATACATGGGCCTATGGGGGCCATCATCATTCACACCAACACAATTGCTTTTCACTTGGTAAGTTCTGTGCTACAGTGCTTACCATACCTGGGCAGAATAAGCCAGTTGTTTTGCAGCGTGATTGTAGTAGATATTGCTATTACAACTATGTAGAGTGGGGCTTCTCCATACTATTACAATTACGTTCTTTAACAAAAAAAAATTCCAATATGTTATGAAATGCAAATTTGTTGGCCAATAGTGCACCCAGCTTTACAAAATACATGCAACTGTGCATGTGCATGTATATGTGTGTGCACATGTACATGTGTGTGTGTGTGTTTGTGTGTTTGTCACAAAACTGATTCTTGTTTATTCTAGTTTGAAATTTACAATGGGAAGAAAGATCAAACTTGCAAATGCTGCCACAAATGTTTCCAGAGGTCAGAACATTAAGAGATACTCATATAGCTGGGTAGATGGCTGTCAGTAAAGTGTTTGCACTACCCACATGAAGACTTTCATATCCAAAATTTCTTTCAAAATGTGGATATGGTGTTGTTTTTGTAGTGCCAGTACTGGGAGATGGTAATACAAGGATCTATTAGGCCCAGTGGCTAATTAATGTGAATTAATTGGTGAATTTTAGGCTAATAAGAGACCTGATGTCGAAGGCAGTAGAGGGTTTTATTGTTCTTATTGTTCTCTGTCCTTTATACCCATGGATGCACACATGCATGTTTGCTCATATGCAAAACAAAAATGACAGGCACACACTCATATACATGTAAAGGATTCTTAAATTCATGTTGTAATTAATAACATTGAACAGTCTAAACATTTGAGCATCTCTGAGTGTTTTTGACTAAGCAGAAAGGATACTAAGAACAACCTGCTACCTACAACTGAAGCCTTTTATCTTTTGATTATGTTGGATGTTTGAAACCCAATTTGTAACTAAAAAAGAAGTCAATCAAAAGATGGAGCCATGTGCAAGTCCATCTGTACTCTCACCACTGGGTCTCCGGGCAGTTCAAGGGAAAGTACAAGCCACAGATGAAGAGCCTGGACATTCTGAAGAAAGACTGTTAGTGTCATCGTTCTTGCCCAGTGCTGCTGCTGCTGGGATAGTCTGGGTGCAGCCTAGCTATGATCTCACTCCTGTTGAGTTTAAAGCACTGAACAAGGAAGGTTTGGATCTGCATGCCTATAGGTGTGAGGCCTGGAGCAAGTGCAAATGTGTGAAATGCAACTGCTCAAGGCTCCTGCCAGCAGACCAGAGCTGTGCCAAGAAGTGTCTTTGCTCAGCCAAGATTGTGATTCACTGTGGAACCTGAGTGTGCCAGCTGAGAGGTGTCCTCTGTCGCTGCTCCAATGATGTTGAAGATATTGTCCTGACAACTTATGCACTTGTAGCAAGTCCCAATGCTGTGCACAACGGCCACCTATGGATGCCACGTCTCTCTTTTTACCTTGTATATGGTGTTATCTTCTAGCCAAGGGTTTCTTTAAACTATGCCAGGAGTGCATTGATCTAGTGCACAGGCCTGGATGCCATTGTCAAGACTCAAACGGTTTGCTGTGAAGTTTCCACTGTTTCCCCACACCCAGGAACTTTGAAAAGCTAACATAGCACTATAACCCAAAATATTATAATAATAAGGATTGTTTCATCACCTCTTTTTTTAAAACACACGCATACAACCAACTGAATAGTTGTGGTACTCTAAGCAGAGGGTTAGGATATTGTTTTGTAGTGAGATGCATTTTTTTGGCTATGTGCCATTGTAACTGATATGCTTATCAAGAATTCAGCTAATGAAAAGCAAAGGAAGGGCAATGGAAGATGGTGACCCATATTTGAAAGGGACCAGTATTGCTACAGGACACTCCAAGACTGAGTTCATAGACAGAGGAGAGTTTTTAATTTGTTTTAATTTATTCAGATTATATCTCTATTGTTACCCCTTGCTTGTATCTTTCCATTCCCACCCTCCCTTCTCTTCTTCCCTATTCCCCTCCTCAGACCTCAGACAGAAGAAGACCTCCTACCCCACCATATCACCACAGCCAATCAGGTCTCATTCAGATAGCATTCTTCCCCTTCCCCTGTGTGCCTCTGGGCCTCCCCACCTCGGGGAAGTGATCAATTCTGGGGCACTGGAGTTTATGTCAGAGGCTTTCCCCACGGCCCCTGAAACTGTAAAGAATGAGGTGTCCAATGGCTAGATCCTAACAGGGCATCTAGGTTTACTTCATGCGTTGTTCTTAGTTGGTGCAAGAGTTTGTGCAGGTCCCCACCACCCTTGCGGGTCTCCTGAGCCAAGTGGGTCCTTCCATTTCCCCTATTTTCCCATACTACTCTCAGCACTCCAACTGGAATCCAACAGGGACTCCCAGCATCTGTCCTGATCTCCTGCTGGGTGGAGTCCCTCAGTTACATCTGTGTTGGGGCTAATATGCATTTATAAGTGAGTATGTACCATGCTTGTCTTTCTCTGTCTGGTTTACCTAATTCAGGATGATCATTTCTAGTTCAATCCATTTGCCTGCAATTTCAAGATTTCCTTGTTTTTAATAGCTGAGTAGTACTCCATTGTGTAGATGATCCACAGTTTCTCTATCCATTCCTCAGTTGAGGGACTTGTAGGTTTATTTGCCCCAGAGAAACGTAGGCTGGGGAACAAGGGAAGGAAGGAGGAATATTTGTGCTAGGGCAGGGGCAATAGACCTTGGGGACTCACTTTAGAAATGTAATCTAATTTTGTTAAATCAAGGTAGAGGGAATGGAGAAGGGCAAGGCTGCCATGCTAGGGCTCACTAGAGTCTCTTCACACACACACATATTGCATGAGATAAAGCAAAAGACACTTCTAGGCAAAGATTTTTTTGTTTGTTAATAGTCCTTACAAAATTTATAAATTAGCAAATGACTCCCCCCTCTCCAATTATTTTTCTCTGGATACAATCGTTATATTTTTGTTCTATATGACAATGTTTGTAACTGTGAAAAAATGCTCTGCTATACTCTACGGCATAGTCACAAAATATTATGCTAATATGTTGTACATTAGCAAGAATTTGAATCAATTTGTATGTTTTTATATTGTATTTTGCCTGACAGGAAGATTTTATTATAAGACCGATGTGTTGTATATCATACAGTTACAGTAAAATTCAGCCTTTATTTTCTAATATTATCATGATATTGCTTAGTATAAAGAATACTTATTTAAATTTTTACTATTTTATAAAAAAAGAGTATTTTAAGAGGCAACATAAAGTATCTCCCTTTTATGAGAATTTGATAGTAGCTGCAATTGTGGAGTTATACTTTCAAATGTTAAATAGAAAATACATTAACATGTAAAATTAAACTCATCTTGTTTTAGGGTTTTTACTGTTATTCTTCTCATAAATTACATCACAACCACATGTTACTCTCCCTCTACTCCTCTCAGTCCTGCCTGCTACCTCTCCTCTATTCCTCCTTTTTTTAAAAAGCATGCCTTCCAGGGATATCCATAGAATATGACCTAAAAAGGTACAAGAAGAATGGGAACAAGACCTTATATCAAGTCTACATGAGGCAATACAATGGGACAAAGAGGGTTTCAAGGGCAGGCAAAAGGCAAAAGTGTCTGAGATAGCCCCCCCCCAACTCTCCCACTGTTAGGAGTCCCACTGAAGCACCAAGCTACCTAAGACATATGCAACGGACCTGATTTAGCCCCATGCTGAGTCCTTATTTGTCACCTTCAGTCTCTGTGAGCCCCTATAATTTTTGCTTATTTGGTTTTGTGGGTCATATATTTCTCATGTCTCCATCCCCCTGGCTTCTACAATCTTTCTGCCTCCTCTTCTACTGGATTTCTCTGGCTCCTCCTAGTGTTTAGATGAGGATTTTTTTTTCCCATCTGTTCCCATCAATTGCTGGATGCAAGCCCTCTGGTGGCAACTGGACTAGCCTCCAATCTATGAGTATAGCAGAATATCATTAGGAATCACTTCGCCGACTTTTACATTTTTGACGGTATTGTTTGGTTCTATCCTGGGATTTTGTGCACTCCTGCCTCTAGTTACTGCCCATCCAGTTAGTGTCTGGGGTGGGATCCCTCTCATGGCATGGACTTCAAGTTGTACCAGCCATTGGTTGGCCAGTCCGACAAGTTCTACATGACCATTACCCCAGCACACATTGCAAGCTGGGCATATTGTCCCAGTCGCCCTGCAAGCAGACATGTCTGGTTATAGAAGATGGCCAATCCTGGTTCCATAGCCCGCATTAGTAGGAGACTTTGATAGAGTCGTTCTAATAGATTCCAGGGAGCTTCCACTGCACTAGGGTTCTACAGTTCCTGCCAAATACCCACTCCCTAATTCTGGTCATCTCTCCCAGTACACACACACTCTCTCTCTCTCTCTCTCTCTCTCTCTCTCTCTCTCTCTCTCTCTCTCTCTCTCTCTCTCTCTCTCTCTCTCTCTCTGTCCCATCTCACTCCTCCTATTCCCATCCCCAACTGTCCCCAGTCTACCTTCAAAATCTAGTCTATTTCCCCTTCCCAGGTAAATCCATGAGTTCCCCCCTTGAGCCCTCCTAGTCACTTAGCCTCTCTGTCTTTGTTAGTTGTAGCATGATTATCTATTACTTAACAGCTAATCCCTGTGATCAACCTATGTGTTCTCATGCAGATATCATATGGTTGCTATTACTGCCTCTGCAGTACAGCTTGAAATCACGGATGGTACTATCTCCAGATGCTGTTTTATTGTATAGAATTGTTTTAACAACCATGGGGTTTTTTTTTTGTAGATTGCTTTTAGTAAGGTGGCCATTTTTACTACGTTAATCCTACCAAACCATGAACTTGTGAGATCTTCCCATTCTCAGATATCTTCAATTTCTTTCTTCAAAGTCATGAAGTTTTCTCATTCCACTTGCTTGTTTAGATTTATTCTAATATATTTTATATGATTTTCTGCTATTGTGAGGAATGTGTTTTTTCTTGATTTTTTTCCAGACCATTTGTCATTTGTATATAAGAAGTATACTTATTTTTTCAAGTTAATTAAGTAAAGAAAGAACATTCCTTTTTTTCTTTCCTTTTTTTTTTCAATTTCATTATTCTGTAATTCATGCATGTAAACAAAAAAGTACATAGCAAGGATTTTCACTCCATTTTATATGAAATAATAAATGCTTACAGATAATATCAAAAGCCATCATTAGGAAATAAGTAAATAAACTGTAGTTTGCTAATATTCTGGATGACTCAAAAAATAGTGTTTTAGCTGAGATAAGATTTTATGTGTCACATATACAAAAAAGTAAACTGCAAAATTTATATCCATAGTGACCATTAGTATCCCAAGGGAATATATCCATAATGAACATCTGTCAGTACCACAGCCACCATTCGAGAGTGTTCATAGTTCCAACATTAGTAGCTCGACTCCTTTTGATATGCTTTCCTTTGCAAATTTAGTTAGCATGTTGTGATAACGGGCAGAAAATATTCAAAATTAGACACAGAACACACAGAGACTCGATGGTGTTTGATAGGATCCTGAGAGTACCTAAAAGGTGACTTTAGTGTGTTGCTTCTAAACTTTAAAGAATAGGTTTAGATGCCTATATTTATTTTTCAAATATATTACAGTGTTTTGTGCTCTTTATTTTCAAAATAAATCATGTTACTCATATGATAGATTATTCAAAATTTTCCAAAGTCTTATCAATATATGTTTCTCTCAATATCTTAATCATTATCTCATTGTTGCCTGTAAGCTGAAGAACATTTCCATATAAGACTCAAATCTTAACAATATAATAACCATGTAAGTACTAACAATATAATTGCACCTTGAAACATTTTTAAATAAGTTTTAAGAAAAACGCTATTTTCTTCTCATTTTTCTTTTCTTTTTTCTTTTTGAATTTAAAAAAATTATTGATTTATTTGTTTGTTCATTTGTTAGTTTAGTGAAAGCCTGTAGTGAGCAGAGACTAATATTCCCCAAGAGACACTAAATCTACTCAGTGGAACATCTTTTATTTTTATTTTTCCCACTGAATTTTTTGGAACCCTCCTATATGAATTTTGAATCTAAAAGTAAATATTTCACTTTTGCTCCCCTCTTCTCTCCTACAATTCTTACTGT
This sequence comes from Acomys minous, assembly GCF_964271855.1. NCBI lineage: Eukaryota > Metazoa > Chordata > Mammalia > Rodentia > Muridae > Acomys > Acomys minous. The sequence continues at coordinate 47,881,666 of NC_140487.1, read as the reverse complement.
ACTCGCTACCCTCCCAAATTTATAACTTTTTCTACTTAAATTACGTATATTGCTCCAATGTCTTTTCGTGCAAGGCTAATCAGTTCAGTTTCAACTACATATGTGTTAGCTTATCCTTGGAGAAAACTGATTCTTCTTTCCTCAGCACTCATTTAGAAGTATGAAAGTCTGAAGGTATTGAGTTTCCAAGCCCCTTAATTATTTCAAAACATTATCTCTTTGCTAGATTGCATCAATGATTTATATGACAGGAATAAAATAATTAAAAAAAATGATTCAGGAAAAATATTGATCCAAAATCAGGTGCTGGAGAACTGTCATATAAGGAAGTATTCAATTTGATCAGCAGTGGTAAGTCAAGGAAGTGGACATGGGCATACTAACCCCACAAGAGTGTTTGGAGAAGCACTGGGATCTCCATACATAGTCTACATGTGTTCAGAGAACTTATGTGGGTAATACATAATCCAGATGGGTAATGGTGTAACAAAGAACCAAAGTTCTATGGAAGTTTAAACCTTACCATTCCCGCTTTAGTCCTGAGTATGTTCTAGATCTCTTGGATTATTCCTGTATCACTTCCATCTAAAGGAAAAAACAAAAACCAAATTCCTACCAAGCCATTCCTAAATTATCCCCACCTTCCTGCCTTATATCCCCTGTTATTTAGTGTTGGAATGTCCTCGGTGTCACAAAAGAAAATATTGGCTTTTTAATTTAACTACATCTTGCTAACTATATCTCATGTCAATAGTCACTTTAATAATAATCTTACAAAACCTTTGGGCTTCAAATTCAGTTTTTTAAAAATAGTTTATTCAGATTACATCCCGATTGTTATCCCCTCACTTGTATCTTCCCATTCTCCCTCCCTCTTTCACCCTATTCCCCTCCCCCAGACCTGTGACAGAAATGGACCTCCTCTCCCACCATATGATCACAGCCTATCAGGTGTCATCCTGGTAGCTGCTCCCCCTTCCCCTGAGTGCCACCAGACCTCACCACCAAGTGGAGATGGTCAAAAGGGGACCCCAGAGTTCATGTCAGAGGCAATCCCCTTCTCCCCACAACCTTTGACATAGAGCTCTCCATTGGCTAGATTTGACTAGGGGGTCTAGGTTTACTGCATGCATCGTCCTTGGGTGGTACACCAGTTTGTGTAGGCCCCCAGGGTCCAGATCTGCCAGCTGTGATTGTTTTCTTGTGGAGATTTGGACCCTGTGTGTCCTTCTGTTTCCCCACTCTTCCATACCCTTCTCACTTGGAGTACAATAGCAACGTCCAGCATCTGTCCCTATCCCCTGCTTCGTGAAGACTGCCAAAGGACATCCATGTTGGGCTAATATGCAATTATGAGTGAGTATATACCATGTGTGTCTTTCTGGGACTGGGTTATCTCACTCAGGATTATTATTTCTAGTTTTATCATTTGCCTGCAAATTTCAAGATTTCCTTGTTTTTAATAGCTGAGTAGTAGTCCATAGTGTAAACTGTACCACATTTTCTTTATCAATTCTTTGTCTGAGGGTCATCTGTGTTGTTTCCAGATTCTGGCTACTATGAATAAAGCTGCTATGAACATAGTTGAGCAAATGTCCTTGTTGTGTAGTGGAGCATCTTTTGGGTATATGCTAAGGAGTGCATACAGTTAACTGTAATGAAATTATGTTGAAACATAGTCCTTAAAATATTTTAATGTACTAGTGCCTAAAAATATTAAACTCCAAAAGTATATCCAGTAAATATTATTTACCTTTCATGTTAAGGAATATAAATTATGTGATGGTTTGAACAAGAATGGTTCACATAGGTTCGTGTACTTAAATGTTTAGTCACCAGGGAGTGGAAGTGTTTGAAAGGATGAAGAGGTGTGCCTTGTTGTAGTAGAACTGGCTTTGTTGTAGGAAGTGTGTCATTGGAGTCAACATTAAGATTTACAAAGTACATGCCAGTCCCAGTGTCTCTCTCTTGGCCACAAGATCAGGATGTATTCCTTCTCCAGAATCATGGCTGCCTGTTTGCTTCCATGTTTCTTGCCATGATGATAATGAACTAGCTCTCTGAAACTGTACACAAACACACAATTAAATGTTTTATTTTATAAGATTTGCCTTGGTCACCATGTCTCTTCACAGCAATAGAATAGTAACTAAGATGAATTATATTTGAAAATATCAATAGTCTAATATGTAAACTTTGTGATTTCCATTAGTGACAGCCGCAGATATCACTGATACCACTTTGGTTTACTATTTGTGTTCAGAGTTGAGTGACTGTTAAATTTTTTTCATTGGAATGTGCAACAAATATGTGAAGTTATATAAAAATTTATAATCAGATATGAAATTGACAAAAGCAAAAGTAGGAAAAAGTGGTTCAATTTTGAAATGCAGGATTCTGAGAAACTCATCTTTTGTCCAGAGTTTGTTATTCTATTGTTAAGTACCAACAAAGATGTATGAACCTTTATGTGTGGACATAAGTCTTTAAATGTGTCCATGAGAGTCAATCGACTTTGGGAGTCACAGCAGTTTCCTATAGCAAAACAAGCCCTATTGCTTACAAACAGATGAACTGATTATTATTGTTTGTAGAGATTTCATTAATTTCAGCCAAGGCCAGTATTACTTTGTAAATTAATAACTAAATGTTCCTACAAGTTATACTTCTTTCTTCATTATAAACAAGAGTCAGGTATCTAGGCAAAGGTCATGGGCGGGTGGAAGGCAGGTCCAGATGAGTTTCATTTTTCAGATTGCTCGAAACATGACTTAATACACATTGTTTTATATGCTCAAGGAATACTATTACTATTACTTGGAAGATTTTTTTTTATTTCTTTACTTGCTGGCCATATATATAGTTTTGTTAGCACTGTTTTGCTTAATGATATGACAGAGAATATAGTTCTTAGGTTCCACAGTTCCCACCTATTATGTGAAAGCATTACTGTAACTGACACTCAAATAATTCATTCTCTCCATGCTACCTAAAGTGTCTTTGTAAAAAAATATTAATCAAATTATTTAAATGTGTATTTTGGAATGCTATAATAGATAGTTTATTAGGTTGTCAATAGAGAACTCTCCCAAACACAATGGCAGAAATATGAGCATCCATTTGTAGACCTGTTACATACCTCATTACTCATGTAGTAATTTATTTCACAAATACTAAGTAAAAACTACATAATCAAAAACAGTGCCAGGCAGTGAAGCAGAATGACATGAGAGTGTGCCCACTGAAGCAAAACCAGGATGGAGCCTGAGAAGACAGTGCTATTTTATCTTCAAGAAGTGGTGCCCATTTAATCTGTCAACAACCACCACTGAACATTCATATCCTCTTGAAAGAAAACTGAAGGGCATTTCTGTGACATTGCTGCTACGGAATTCCAGGAGACACACTTCCCATGATAATAGTGTTTTTTCTTTCTTCAGGATTCCTCTTTTAAGTGTAGAAGAAAATGGTTAGAAGAACTTGTCTTTCATTATTTCACTTATTTCAAAGTTGATACGCCAGTTTCTTCAAACTAAGAGCTTAAATCAATCATAAAATTTCAGGACCTGAGGAACTCAGTCTTCATTTCTTTGCACTAGCTTTCAAGCTCTGGAGACAGTGTGCATGCTTTTCTTTCACACACTGCCACATTCCCATAATACAAAGGCTGCAATTGCCTGACACTTGGGTATTGATTGCTTAAGACTTCCCTCCTTATACACAAGCAGCAGATTTACAAGATTACAATCCCTGGTAAATAATATTGTAACTTGTCACAACTGGAGAATTAATGTTCAACTCATAAATCCCAGTGAGTCCAACTTTCAGTTTTACTGGAACAATAAATTTGCAGAAATGTTGTAGCTTGATTCACTTTGCATTTTCCATTAATTACCAACAGATCCATAAAACTCCTCCTGTCAATACTAAAGTGTGAGTGTCTGTGTGTGTGTGTGTGTGTGTGTGTGTGTGTGTGTGTGTGTGTGTGTGTGTGTGTCTATTTGTGGGTGTGTGATTTTTTTCCTGAGACAGACATACTCCAAGCCACATGCTACATTTTTTTCTTGTTATGAGGATGTAGTGATTCCATCATGCTTTAAATGGGCAGCTGGTTTGTGACCTGGCGACATTCCATTTAAATTCAGAATATCAAGACTAATGCCTTAACCTACGAGATGCCTTCGAATTTGGGGGTTCTGACTCAATGCTATGACATTTACTGATTTTTGTCAACATTTTATCAAGTTTGTCCACTAATTGCTTTTGGAAAAACAGTGAATTCTGAAACAGGTGACTGCTAAGTCAAATCCTACTTGTTCAGTTCAAATGTAAAGAAATAAATCTTAGCCTGCTTTTTTCTCTTCTGGTTAATTTTAAGAAATTTTGAGAGCTGGCTAAATGACTCAACAGATAAGAACACTGATTGCTCTTCCAGAGACCCTGGGTTCAATTCCCAACACCCACATGGCAGTTCACAACTGTCTGTAACTTCAAGATAACAAAACACAAATGCATATAAAATAAAACTAAATTTTAAAACATTATAATCCTCAACTGTCAGAAATTCTGTGACACATTAAACTTTATGTGGGCATTTTCATTGCTTGTACTCAGACTCCATGGGACCTTTAATTTAGAAATGTTATATTTGATAAGGTGTTAATCACATTAAAATTATTTCTGCTTTAATTACTTTTGTTCTTTCTTTTTAGGAATTTAATACATGTATACAAAGAAATACTAGATTTATTAATAAGGCAAGAAAAGGACATTAAAGCGACATTAAGAGTAAGGAAAAAAAATCAAACCATCTCTATTTACAGATGACACAGTACTATATATTAGAGATCCTTAAATGTCTACCAAAAAGCTTCTAGAAATGATAAAGAGGTTCAGCTGTCTGGCAGAATGTGAAATCAACTACTAAAAAAGTATTTTTCAATATTCTCCCAACAAACATATGGGGAATGAAACCATAGACATATTCCCTTTCACTGTGGCTTCACGGAAAACTAAAATATCTAAAAGTAAACACACACAAGGAAAATAAAAACTTCTACAGTGAAAATTTCAAATTTCTGACGAAAATAAGAAAGACACCATAAAAAGGAATTCATCTCACATTCATCTAGCAGCAGAATTAATATTGTGAAAATAACCACTTTGTGAAAAGTTATTTACAAATTGAATGCAAACTCAACCAAAATCCCCATCTCCTTTGTCACAAAACTTGGAAAAAATATCCCAAAGTTCATAGAGATCTGGAAAAAAACCTGCATAGCCAAAAGAAAAGAAATACAGAGGAAAATAACAATAATGGAAGAATTACCACGAATTCACTGTTGGTGGAATTGCAAATTGATGCAGCCATAGTAGAGAGTAGTGTGGAGAATTCTCAAAAGCTAAAATTAGTATACAACACAGCTATGCTACTTTTTAGCATGTGCCCAAATATCTTGACATCCCACTCCACAGATACTTGTCCAGACATTCAAATTGCTACTCTAATCATAATAGCTAAAAATAAAAACAACCCAAATTTTCTTTAACTGACAACTGAATAATAAAAATGTGGTAGATAAATACTGTGAAATACTATCATAATATTGAAAAAATGGAATCATGAACTTAGCAGGTAAGTGGAGGGAACCAGAAGAGATCATATTGGATTGGGCAATGCAAGTAAACAGTTGTTGCATGTAATTTCTCTCATCTATGGTTCCTAGCACCAAATCTTCAGGTGAAAGTACATATTCTGAAGTAATTACAGAAATCAGGGAAATAAAAAGGGAACCATTGGTGAGTTGGGGATGGTGGAGTGATAGAGAGCAAAATAGATTGGAAGGCATTCGGTCAGGAGAAATAAGAGCAGTGGGGAATGTCTTGAATGAGGAAGAATAGAGATAAATAAACATAGAAAAAGAGGAAGGCTAAATTAATTAGGATATTTGAAAACATAATAAGGAATCATATTACTATCAACCTAAAATTTGAAAAGCAAAATACAACTAAGTCTGTATAGTGTATATACATATGTGATATATGTATATGTATTGTGACATATTCATATATTTGATATATACATATAATCAATCAGAGATATTCTCATCTGAAATAACAATAGTTCTTCCAAGACAAAATCCATCTAACCACAACAGCAAACAAACAAACAACAACAACAACAACAACAACAACAAAAATCCCCCACAACAGCCATTATGAGAAGCCATCTTTTTAGTTCTTGCTTGTCTAAGAGACTACCAAAACACTACAGGCTATTGATGTTACCCTTGGCTGCCTCTCAGAGGTGGCAATTAAGTACCTACTTCTGGAGACTCCATGTATTTCAGAAGCAGGATCCAGACTCCACTGAGTTGTAACTTACCTAAAAGCTTCCTCCCTGAAGACTAGCTCTCATGGAACCATTAGATATCATGCAAGTTTCCAAAGGAAAGAATCAACCGACAGCTCTAGCCAGCTAAGATGCCTATAGACCACAACAATGGCTAGCATTAAACAATAACCCTAAGGATGAAATATTTGTAAGAAAGGCTTGGTGGTAACCAATAGCTTTTAATTTGACCTAAGACTCACTCTATAAGGGAAAAACCATACCTGGTACTAGAATTCTAGCCAATTATCCCAGGCTAATGATGGAGCTTGGAAGAGATCCTACAACTGCCACTCTACCAAATCAGCATAATTCCTGATATCAATCTAAGCATTTGTACTAATACTCACAGGAAAGTGTAGACTTCATCCCTCATCGAGGAAACTTCTTTTTGTAGAAGACAGAGTCCTTTAAAGAAAACCACATCCAATCAAACTACATAGTTCTGGTGCTCAGTACCAAAGGGATACATCTACAATACAACGCCAAAACTTAAGGGACAGGGAGCATGTGGAAGAAGGGGGCAGAAAGGTCATAAGGGCAGGAGGATCAGGGAGTTTACTGTAAGATTGTGAAACTACAAAACTGGGGTTTGATTGGAATTATATTGAATCTGAAAGTAACTTTTGATAAATGCTCATATTTACAACACTAATTCTACAAATCCCTGAGCATTGGGATGTCTTTCTGTTTTCTAGCGTGTTTCTCTGTGTTTCCCCCCCCCCCCGCCCCCGAAGATTTAAAATTTTAATTGCAGAGATCCTTCAATTCCCAGATTAGATTTATTCTAGAATATTTTACTTTCTTTGAGGCTACTATGACTGAGAGTGTGTCCAAGATCTGTTCTCTCTCTCTCTGTACATTTTTGGATGGTGTATACAAAAGCTATTGATTTATAGAAGTGGATTGTGTATCCTGCCACATAATTGAGTCTCTTTATCCTTTTGTAGAAGTTTCCTGGTAAAACTGTGTTAATGTATAGAATGACTGGGAATGGGGGTAATGGTAGACAGAGGCATGTGATTCTGGGTTCACTTCAATAATAACTGTGATTTGTGTGTTGTTGAGCTGCCTATCAGCCTTGGTCAGTCTTCACAGCAATGGAAACAATAACTATTCAGGCCTTCTAGATTCAGTGTTTTAGTCTCTGTTTCTGTTTTGTTTTTTTTTGGGGGGGGGGTTCATTTTTATATGTATCCCAGCCAGATCTAGAACATGGGATCCTCCTGCCTCTGCCTCCTTCAGCAAATCCTACCAGCTTGGTTACCATTTCTTTCCTTTTTAAAGTTTATTTATTTATTTATTTAATTTATTTATTCATATTACCTCCTGGTCATAGCCCAATCCCTCCCCTCCTTCCATTCCTACCCTCCCTTCCCCTCCCTCATCCCTTTGCTCTATTTCTCAGAAAAGGGGAGTCATGCTTCCCAATTCACCTCAGCTGATCAAGTCACCTCCAAATTCTGCAACTTCCTCTCTGATGTAAAACGTTTTTTTCAAATCTCCAACTCCTTTGGTCTTTGCTAACTGTAACCCAATTCTCTTGGGCTGGTTTGTCATCTGGTCTACAGCTCTTGTTAGCAGGTATCCTATGGCTGTGACAATTTCTAACATTCTGGAGTCTCCAACTCAATCCAGGGTCCACCTTTACAGCTTCATGCAATGGCCTCCATGTGGAGACTGCCTGCTTAATGCCTGGCTTCAGCAGCTTTCCTTAATCCTGGAGGAATTTTCTCAAAACATTTGCCCAATATATTGATGTGTGTGTGTGTGTGTGTGTGTGTGTGTGTGTGTGTGTGTGTGTGTGTGAAGACTTCTGTGTAGTGCTGGCTGTCTCTTTGAAGACCAGGCTGGGTTCATAGTGATCCACTTGCTTTGGCTTCCCAAGTACTGGGCGTAAAGGCATGTATTACCATGTTCAGATCAAGCTTTGACTTTTTTTATATAATTATTTTTTTATTTATTATCATTTTACATATACATTTATATTATTACACATATGTAAAATAAACTACATACAGCAAGAAGAACCACAGAACACTCAGTAACTATATTCATGTTACATCCATAGTGGTTTAGCTGTTTGTTTTTGGCAACCTTGAAGAAAACATTTTCCTATCTCAGTGAGTCTAAAACTCTGACTGTAACTCTATATCTGTCATATTTCTTAATTTTACTCGTTCTCCAGTCTCTGATGGGGTTAAAGATGAAATACTTTAATTTCTCAACTAAGCTTAGTTGTTTAGGGATTAAGATGGTTTTAGGTCTAGATAGATGTTGTAAGTTGACGTAGTTGAGAAGTTTTGACTTTTAAAGTAGAACTGCTCTTCCCTATTTGAGAGATAGCAGCAGTTTATGATTCCAATAAGTGTTAAGATGCCAACAATTGGAAACATCACAAAGCAGCTGGTTGTAGTGGCACATGCCTTTAATTCCAGCTCTTGGGAGACGAAGCTAGCCTGATCTCTGTGAGTTTAAGGCCAGCCTAGTCTATGTGGTATGTTAAAGGACAGTCAGAGCTATATAGGAGACTCTGTCTCCCAAAAAACAACAGCACCAGCAATAAAAACAAAACAACTCTATAAACATTTTCATTCCAGCTTTTAGTACTATCAATACTTTCTCACTATAGTATTTATGATTTTTGAAGATCATTATTCATTTTGTTCTACAGGAACCTATAAGAGGGAGGGTTATTTTAATATTATAAAAGTAGGTGTGAAGGTGTTTTTAAAACTCTGAGTAATGTGTTAAACATTACATGGAATACAGTGAACGGTGTCAACATAAAGAAAAGTTTGTTAAATGAGATGAACATTGGCAGTGACCTGAAGATCACATGTGGTGAAAATTCAGGAAAATATCCCTCTTATGTTACAAGGTCAGCATCCTCTGGTGCCAGCTTACTGTGTGGCTTGTTCAATCCTTTTACAATTCACAGAAAGCCTGTAGAAGAGAACAAAAATGCGGAGCCTTTTCTCCAAGTTATGAATGGAGGACCTAGGCACTGCTTAGGTCCTTGAAGCAAATTAAATAAAGCAATGAATTTGAATCAAAACTTGTTATAATTATTAATGGCATTATGGAGAGAATTTTTTTTAATTTCAGAGTATAAATTATTTTAGAAAGTTATTCCTCTCAGGTTAATATCTTATTCCTACTTTTTTATTTATATGCTTAATTTTTAATTAATAAATGAGCTTGTTTAATTACTCTTCTTGAATACTATAGAGAATGCAATGATAGGAAATTCAATTTTCCAAGTTTTTAAAAAGAGATAAAAGTTTGATATACATACACAGGACCTTTATCTGCTTTAACCTGTTATGTCATCCTCATATCAGGAAAAAATGATAAATGCCTGTAAGGAGCTCTAGAAATCTCCTGTGTTTGAAAGGTACAAAAATTAAGCCTAAAACGTTATCAACATAAATGTGAACAAATTTAAAATTACCCACAATTTTACATTTTAATTGCTTATGTATCATCTTTAACATTCATCTTTCATATATACCTTATATAAATTTAATAAAACTTCAAATTTTATATTTTTCTATTTTTTTCCATTCTTGTAATGTCCAGCCATCATAATCTTTATAACAACTTGTATAAATATTTCCTTTCAGTCTTGAAGTCTGTTTTCTTTTTCTTTCTTTCTTTTTTTTTTTTTTTACTAATTTATTCTTGTTACATCTCAATGTAGCAATGGTTATCTCATCCCTTGTATCCTCCCATTCTTCCTTCCCTCCCATTTTCCCCTTATTCCCCTCCCCTATGACTGTTCCTGTTTTCAACCTTCATTCTAATTTGTATAAACTTTCATCTTTTTCCTTTTTATCCAGGCATATCCATTCATTTAAACATTTTTATATAAATTATTTTTATTAAGACTGTATTTTATTTATGGGGGCTTGTGAGACAGCTCGGCAGTTCAAAGCTGCTCTTCCAGTTGACCCTGGTTCACTCCTAGCACCTCATGGCATCTCACAACTCTCTGTAACACCAGTTCCAGAGGACCCAACAGTCTAACACAGACATAACATGCAGACAAAACACCAATGCACATACAATAAAAACAAATAATCATTTAAAAATATCTTTATCTAGACATCTTAAATGGGTATAATGTTAAATGGCTTCTTAAATACTATGAAGCATACATGCCTGATTATGGAGAGTCACCATCTAAAAGACTCATACTCTAGAGGGAACAGATTGAGCTCATAAAGAAAGGCAAACAGAACACGCAGTTATGGAAGAATGAAGGACTGGGAAAGGACGGTTCCTGGAAGTGAGGAGGGAAGAGGAAAGAGATATGAAGAGAGACAGATAAAATTAAGACTATTTAAGAGTAATATAGAAATTTAATACAGTAAAAGCTTCTTAAAATATACACCTATATGAAGACAATCTAAACAAAAATCACAAAATAATGGAGGGAGACAGAGTTCTAACTGGTCATCCCATCACCAAAGTTCTCAGTCAAAGAATCCCATGGGAACCCCCCCCCCCGAACAACCCACTATGGTTCCAATATCATAGATTGACATCCACAGACTAACAGCAAGATCTCGTTGCTGAAGACAGCACATATACAATTCGGTATGGAAGATGGAAAAGTCAAGCTGTGCCAGCACAGAACCTTCACCCCTATATGCTAGCATCTTGAGTAGAGGAAGGTACACTTCAAGATACAACAAGAGAAACATTACACCAACCCAGCCTAAAACTCTTTGATCTACAGTGGTGTCCTGCCCACAAAATATGCTAGGGCAATGGTGGCACATACTTATAGGAATATCCAATGGACATCTGATTTGACTTAAAGCCCACTGCACAATATGGAACCCATACCTCAATCTGCTTTGGTGATAAAACTCAGACTAGATAACCCACAGTGATTTGGAAAAGAAGGTAGTGGAAGAGAGACTCAAGACTCTGAGCTCACCTCAAGAATGAATAATTATTTTTCCCATAGCTGTCTAGCTATTGTCCAGCTAACTACTAGAGATAGGACTACAAGCTGAGCTTGATCCAACATTATCTTTGACTCTTGTATCTGAGTTCTGTATTTTGCACTTTTCTGCCTTGTTGGCCTTGTTTTATCGAGAATACTTTTCTCCTAGGTTGTATCTCATGTCTGCAATTTTCCACAGTCATGGGCACCATATATAGGCCAAGATTTTTACTTGAGAAAGAAACTACAAATCATCTAGACTCTAATAGTGTAGTGTGTCATCGGACAAAAGTCAGTTTGATTTCTATTCCTTTTTGTATCCCTTTAATTTTCTTCTTTTCCTTCATTGTTCCAGCTAATACTCCAATTAGAGTATTGAAAAGAACTGGGGATAGCGGAACCTATCTTGTCCCTGACTTGAGTAGTATTGCTTCAAACTTTTCTCCATTTAGGAGAGAATGGAGAATGACTATGCATTTCATATATAGCTAGAATTATGTTGAGATATATTTCTTCTAGCCCTATGTTTAGCAGGAGTATTATCACAAAAGGATGTTAGATTTTGTGAAAGGCTTTTTTCTCTAAATCTATTGAGATGGTCATGTGATTTTTGTTTTGAAGTCCAGTATGTGGCTTATTACATGTATTGATTTGTGCATCTTGACCTATATGTTCCTTCAATGATAAAGCCAACTTGAACATGGTAGCTAGTGTTTTTGGTGTACATTTGTATTCTGTTTGCCAGTATTTTGTTGAGCATTTTTGAGTCTTGTGTTCATCAAGATACTGGCCTATAGTTTTCTTCTTTGTTTTTTGTTTTATAGTATCTTGATCTGGTTTTGGTTTTACAGTGATGATCACTTTGTGGAAAGATTTTGGAGTATGCTTTCTGTTTCTTTCTTTTTTTTTTTTTTTAATAGGTTGCCAAATACAAATAGGCAAAACTCCATGAAAGCAACTTTTATATAATTCTTAATTGTTTTGTGGTCCTTTTGCTGCATGTAGTTTACTGTATATATGTGTAATAACACAAATGTATATATTAAAGTAAAAAATAAAAATAATAACATTAAAAATAAATAATAAATTAAGGATTGTCTGTAAATCATCTTTGAAAATCTGGTAAAATTTGCTGTGAATCTGGCCTTGATCCTTTTTATTTTGTTTTATATTTTTATCTAGAGGACTTTTTATTATTGTTTTGATTTCACTTGTTTTGAGTCATTCAGGTTGTTGAATTCTCGCTTTCATTTTGATGGTTTTGCTGAATCTAGGAAATCATCCCCTCCACCTTTTTGTTTGTTTTGCTTTTTTCTCACAAAATGGAGTGCAAGCTTTTACAATAATTGATTATATTATTCTGAATGTCTTTGGTGTATGCTGTAAAGTTTCTGTGTTTACTATTACTCTGTTCATTTAAATGCTCTCTTTCTGTTGTCTAGTAAAGCCAAGGACCTGTAAATCTTGTTTATCTTCTCAGATAACTAGTTCTTAGACTCACTGACTCTTTGTATTGAATCTTTTGTTTCTATTTTGTTTATCTATGTGTTTTATTATTTCTTGATATTGAATGTTTTGTATTTGATTTGCTCTTGTTTTACCAGATTTCTTAGTTTTGTCATTAAGTCACTTATTTTAGCTCTTTTTTGATAAAGGCACTTACAACTTTGAATTTCCCTCATACGGCTGCTTTCAATATGCCTCAGAAAGGGTGTGTGTGGTTGTGTGTTGTATTTTTATTTTCATTCAGTTTATGAAAGTTTTTTCTTCATTGATTTCTTCTTTTACCTATTCATCATCCAGTAATGATTTGCTTAATCTCAGTGAGTTTGTCTATTTACTAGAAATGTATTTGCTATCAATTTTAAGCTTTATTGCATTGTAGTCAGAAAGCATACAAGAAGTTATTTCAGTCTTTTTGAATTTTTAAGTGTTTGTTTTGTGTCCGTCTTACACCTGTCAGAATGGCTAAGGTCAAACACTCAAGTGACAGCACATGCTGGTGAGGATGTGGAGAAAGGGGAGCACTCCTCCATTGTTGGTGGGAGTGCAAACTAGTACAACAACTTTGTAAATCAATCTGGTGCTTTCTCAGGAAATTGGGAATAATTCTACCTCAAGACCCTGCCATACCACTACTGGGTATATACCCAAAAGATGCCCCACCACACAACATGGACATTTGCTTAACTATGTTCATAGCAGCTTTATTCATAGTAGCTAGAGTCTGGAAACAACCTAGATATCCCTCAATTGAAGAATGGATAAAGAAACTGGTATGTTTATACTATGGAATACTACTCAGCTATTAAAAACAAGGAAATCTTGAAATTTTCAGGCAAATGCGTGGCACTAGAAAAGATTGCCTTCGTGACTATGAGGTAATTCTATTTCTGATACAGAGAGCTTTGTCTAGCAATATAAAAGCTGTGACCAACAAAAAACAGAGTCAAAGTTTTTAACTTTATCCTGATTTTCCTCTTGAATTCTTGTGTTTTTGAGTGGTCAATTCTCTATCTCTCTCAGTTCTTATTTCCTTATAGATTCCCAAATAAATTAACATACACAGAGCCCTGCCATCCTCCTTCTAAGGCAAGCAGAATAAAATTTACATTAGCCTGCAGAGTTCTGCACAGTGGCCTGCTCTTGTGCAGGAGTGATCTCAGATCAAAGAGCCTTTTTACAACCACCTGCAGGTTCTGGCCACTTTTCACAGTGCAGAAAAAAAGGTGGTCAGTTTTAAGTATTCTCTGCACCACAGCCAGGCCAGAGGTCGCTAGGAAATAAAAACCTTGTCTCCCTTCCCTCCCCTTATCTGCTGCCTCTTGCAGTCCTCAAACTTAAAAGATTTTTGAATCTATGTATAGAACATGAGAAAGAAATGTCAGAAACTGACTGAACCCAAATGGGAGAAAGAGAAATCAGTCAACAGTCTGACTGATGCCCAAATACCTTATGCCATGTACACCTGCTGCAGTTCCCTTCCATGGACCTGCCAAAGCTGGCTTGTGGCATCTCACAACTTCCCAAAATAGCACTGGCAGTTATAGATGGATTGTTCCAATATTAAAAACATAGCACTCTTGTGAAATGAGAACAACTTCTTCAAATAATTTGTCTCTAATAAAAGGTTCTAAGATGTTATTCTATATCATGTGGGTAATATTCCTAGATTACATATTTGTGTGTGTGTGTGTGTGTGTCTTCTACAGGACATGCCTTTTTTTCTTGTAATCTTTACTATGTCCCTGATTATTTGAAAAATTAAATAATCTTAGTATTTAAAAAGTAAATAGGATAACATTCAAAATCGTAGGTTCTTGTCACAACAGTACTGAATAGATTAGGTAAAATTGAGATTGGAAGTGAGCTTTTAGACAAAATAACTCAAGTATACCCAATGGCCGAGAAGAATGGTGGTTAAGAGATCATAAAAATTAAAACAAGTTTTGTGAAAAGTACTTTTAAAAGAACAAAAATAAGGCCGTGGATAAATAGTGCAGTGCTTAAGAGCACTTAATTGCTTTTGTAGAGGACACAGCACCCAGATAGGGTTGCTCACAACCATCTGTAACTCTTATTCAGGGGAACAATTGCTCGCCTCCCTCCACTAGGGATCTTGTCTGGTTAGAGGGTGTCCTTTTCTGTCTCCATGGTCCCTGCTACTAGGAGTCTCATCTACAGTTCCCCTCATAGCCTCCTATAGGCCTGTTCTGACTTAGGCCTCCAGCTTGTCACCGAGAGTTTCTCTGTTCTCTGCAGGCCTTCTGCACCTGTCCTCCCACCCTGACTCCCTCCAGGTCTGATCTCCACCCTTGTTTCTCTCTGTGTTTCCTCTACTACCTCGTTCACTTTCCTCCACCACTACCTATGTCTACTCTATTCCCCCTTCTGAGTGAGATTTAAGCATTCTCCTGCTACATATCTATTTTGGGTACGTGCATTGTAGTAATGTTTATCTTGTAGTAATTGGCTAAAATCTGCTTACCAATGAGTACAGACCATGTGTGTTTTTCTAGGTTTGGTTTATCTCACTCAGGATGATCTTTTCTAGTTCCATTCATTTGTCTGCAAGTTTCTTTACTTCCTTGTCTTTAGTGGCTGAGTGGTATATATACCATTGTGTAAATGTTCCACAGTTTCTTTATCTATTCTTCCATTGAGGAGCACCTAAGTTGTTCGCAGATTCTGGCTATTACAATAAAGTTGCTATGAACATAGTTGAACAAATGTCCTTCTGTGGTGGAGCACTTGTGGCATATATGCTAAGGAGTGTTATAGCTGGGTCTTGAGGTAAAGCTCGTCCCAGTTTTCTGACAAAGTGCTAAACTGATTTCCAAAGTGGTTATACAGGATTGCACTGCCATCAATGATAGAGAAATGTTCACCTTTCATCACATACTAGCCAGCATGTGCTGTCACTTGATTTTTAAAAAATATCATCCATTCTGAAGGGTGTAAATTGGAATATCAGTGCAATTTTGATTTGCATTTCCTTGATTTTTCCCTGATAACTAAGGACATTGAACATTCTTTAAGTGCTTCTAGGCTATTCAAGATTCCACTGTTGAGAATTCTCTGTTTAGCTCTCTGCCACATTTTTAATTCAGTTATTTTGTTTGTTGCTATGTAATATTTGGAGTTCTTTATATATTTTGGATATTAGTCCCTATTTCAGATGTACGATTGGTGAAGAATTTTTATAGGATATTAAATCTGGTATTTATAACAAATAGTACTCTTCTTTAAATATTATACTTATCCATTATTTTACAAAAGCATTTAATAATTTCAAATATTTATCTATATTTGTGCTTTTATATTTGTGCATTTATATACAACAAACAACAGTTTTTCTTCATGGACATTATTTGTAGAAGACTTCTTTCCAAATTCTTATAATTACTTTATAGTTTCCTAGAAATGTGAGGGTTCCTTTATCATTTCTTTTAAATTGACTAGATTATACCTTTTGTACACATAAACTATACACTTGTAAATGTATATTTTTCCCTATCTGACCATTCCAGAATTCAGAAAAATCTTACTGAGTATTACTATTTTTGGGGGGGAACTACAATTATTTCACTGCTTCATAGCAATCTGTCTTCATTTTTGTAGGAAATAATTAAATCATTTCAACAAAAGCCTTCCTGGTACATTATAGTAAAACAATACTTACTTGATCAGTCATAACAGAGAATTTCAGGGAAATGAGATTGACTATTTGGAGAAAATAATTGTAAAATCCTCATGCAGAGCTAAGTTTCCAAATTCTACAGAAATGTGAAGTGGAATTATTTTTCCCCATAAGCATGAAACCAGAATATTTCAGAATTTCCAAGTTTCATCCAAATTATTAAGTATTTCTAGTGATACAATTTTGTTATTTAGTTGTATTCTTTTGCTTCTGTAACAAATCTCCACAAAAAAAAATAGGACTTAGAAATAATTTTAGGATGCAATAGTGTTACAAAACCAAATAGATGTTACCAGACTTTCATCAAGGCACTGGCATATTTTCTTACATTGGGGACTCTTTTTTAGGCTTACCAGCTCTCAGATCCACCCACACGCCTTCATTTTGGTTTTATAAACATCATTAGCCATATGCAGAGTCACCATATACAAATTTATATCTTAATCACATGACATGATTTAGACTTATTCTGTTTTCCTTTTCTATTTAAGAACTACGTTAAGCATACCATACCTATGCAATCATTTAGAGCTCATGGTGTTCCATAGGTTCATCATGTCACAGAAAATCCTTCTCTATCTTCCCATGTGTGTGAAGGCTCCATTGGTTAGGATGTAGTCATCTTTGTAAATATTGCTTTGTGAAACTAGTCTTTTTGAAGTCCTTTGTTGGCCTTTGAAAAAAATCAAGCCTTGGCTTTTTAAATGTAAACTTTCAGTAAAGCAAACTTAAAATGCCAATATATTAGATTTTTATTCATATTGCCCTTAAGTAAACAAGAAAGAGATTCTAATAAAGAATAGTCTTATTGTGTGGCCTAAAGTGATAGTTGTTTTTTTATTACTTGTTTTTCTTTTTATTTAAGAAAGTTACCCTAGAGAGAAACTTTGACTTATAAGAGATATGTATGTTACATCTATTGCCCATATTGTGTTATTAGATCATTGTTAAATTATTCTGAGTGCTTTTTTCTCACATTTTGAGCTTTTTCACTTATATCTCCAGTAACTTATGGATGTGAAAACTGTCTTTCTCAGTGGAGTTTCAACTAACTTTCTGATTTTCCATATAAAATTAATTTTGGTGCCTACCAGTAGGTTAGACTAGACTTTATTATCTTGCTCAAAATTCATTGTTCACCAAAGTTATAGTTTCGTAACCTTCCTCCAATAAGTGTATAAAAGGCTAATGATTTTCCTAAAAATTCTCTCTGCTCAGTTTTAGGATGTTACAGCTTTCTATATCACTGTACCAATTCTGTCTGGCTAAATACTAATCCCTTTCCTTGGTATTTGAACAAATAATAAGTGCAGTAGATTGTTCGTTGCACAGAATTCCTGCTGAACAAGCTGCTCTTTAGAATATTAAGGGAACACAGAGGAGATTCTGTCATGAAGATAAAAGTTAAGTAAGACTCCAAACAGCAACATGCAGGTCATCAACTTTCTACTTTGACAGCTGAAAGAGCAGAAGTGTCCAGAACATTTCTAGATCATTGGATCTTCTTTGGCTAGGAGATCTAACATTTCATTTTATTCCTGTCTTTCATTTTAATATTTCTTTCTTTACTGTAGACATGTCTTTAAGGATGCTAGGTCTTGAGGGAAAAAAAACCCTTGTATAAATAAGGCTCTCAATGCTGACCAGTCCAGTACAAAATCCAGCAAGAAATCTCCAGATTTTTGACATGCTTCTTTGTTCTACTCAAGAGCTTAATAATCATGTTGTGCATCAATGAATACTTGTTCTACACATAGAGTAGGAACAAGAGTGCTTTGATTATTCAAAAAGGTTCATATGTTGCTTGCTTGGTAGTATCTGTATAAATCTGTGAGCTTCTTCCTTTGAGATACTTGTCATTTTATAATATTCCTGTAACTAAAGCCTGAATAAAGGTATCCCTTTAATTGTGTGTTGTCCTTTGTCCTTCACAGTCTAGGCATTTTATAATAGACATTCCCCAATAGAATAATTATTATAGTCATAATCATAAATATAATGATGATGGCTACATTCTGTACCATATTAAGGTTTTGTTAAGCACTAAGTAAAGTTAGCTGAGATCCCAGATAATACAGTAAGTTGATATCTTTATTGCCTTTTTCTTGCTATGATCAGACACCATGACCAAGGGAACTTATAGAAGAAAGACTTCAAAAGGAGAGTGTTAGACAGAGAGTCCATGACCATCATGGTAGGGAGTATGTTGTTAGACAGGCAAACCTGGTGCTGGCATATTTGATCCACAATCATGAGACACAGCACTCTCAAAGCTTACCCCCAATGACACACCTCTTTTAACAAAGCCATAAATCCTAGTCCTTCCAAAAAAAAATTCTACCAACTGAGTACCAAATATTCAAACACGTAAACGTATAGGGTCTATTTTCATTAAAGTCATCACAAACAGTTTAAAGAAAATTTTAACAAGGAAACTAACAGGAAGAAGGGCTTGAGTACACACCTTTGCAGCAATTGCTAAGATCCGGTGGTAAGGCTGGGTAGTTCATACCTTGTTTGTTACATACCTCATCCATAACACGCTCTCCACGTTATCACCTGTTAGTTCAAAAACATTCATTCTCTACACTGTGATCTTTTTACTGTATTTCCCTGCCTTTAAGAGGCAAGCTTAAAACCCTAGACTACACAAGAGATGTCATCACAACTTCAGCTTAACCTGTGATCATTCTAATAACTGATGGAGGGCCAGCAAAACATATGTTTTCATTCTCGCTAGAATCAGTGTGCCCTAATTATCAAGAGAACGAGAGAGTGGTCCCAAGGACAACCCTCATCTAAACTTTTGGGTCATGAAGGAGTTTTATTTTTCCCTTGATGCTGCAAGAACATTGAGAACAAAAAAAGAACATGTCAGAGACATAGCACTTGACTCTGAGGCTCTCTCATTCTCAGGGTGGGAAGGATGACTATGAGAATGACATTACCCAACATATATAACTGTGTGTATTTTCTGTTCTCTATGCAATGTAAGTAGGAAATGTTTAATTACTCTAAGTCTATGAAATTTCATTTGCCCATCAACCTAGTAGAAAAGGTCTTGAATAAGTTGTGAGTAACTTGATGTCACAGATCTTGGAAGCTCTATACTCAGGTACCAAATGAAGGCTGTCTGGGTCTGGTCCTGGAGTCTAGGCTCATGGAACTAGGTCAGTAAGTAACTTTGTTTTTCATCTAGAATGCTGAAAGTGGCTCTACTTTCTGAATATTTGCTGTTCTCAGGGTAATGATATACAATTGTTTTTTATCACATTTATATAATTGTTCTGTGAGCATGTGTGTGTGGGTTTGTGTGTGTGGTGTGTGTGTGTGTGTGGTGTGTGTATGTGGTGTGTGTGTGTGTGTGTGTGAGAGAGAGAGAGAGAGAGAGAGAGAGAGAGAGAGAGAGAGAGAGAGAGAGAGAGAGAGAGAGAACATGAATATGTGTGTGTTGTGAGTGTTTTGAAGTGTGTGAAAGAATATATGTGTGCAAATGAGCATAAATCTGTGTGTGTGTGTATGTGTGTGTGTGTGTGTGTGTGTGTGTGTGTGTGTGTACATACATAAGTATAAATATAAAACTCAGAGGACCATCTGAGGGAACTGTCTTCTTTCCTACGGAAGTCAGTTGTAAAAACTGAACTCAGGTTATCAGGTTAATTATAAGTCTTACCTGCTAAGCCACCTTTCTGGACCTACAATTATATATATTGTTAATTGTAATCATTTTAAGAAAACCAAAACATATCTCTATATCTTTTTGTTTGTTTGTTTGTTTCTATGAAACAAAAACTCTCAGTACATCTATTTTTAACTTTTACTTCCATTGACTTTGTTCTTTGGAGTCCAGGTCATACATAGCTTAGACAGGTCTCAAACTCACCATGAAACTTAGATTTTCCTTAAACTTCTAATTTTCCAGTTTTTCACTCCCAATGGGTCATGATATATTTCATTGATATTTCATTTGTGTTTGCCAATTATACTTTAATACAAAAAGAGCATGTCTAGCCTATTTTAATTCCTTCTCTAATTTCACTGGTCTATACCACCTCGGAAACTGTTCCTGAGTACTGAGCCCTGCCTCTGCTCTCTGTAAACTAAGGATGAAGATGAAATCAATTACAAGTTAAGCAACAAGAAATGTTCCTAATTAAGGTGCTTAACAGAATGCTGGGAACTTGAAATCATGTGATCACTGTCTTATATTTTTACCTGTAATTTTACCATGCAGTCATTGAGGTTACTTGGGAGATAATTTTCTACTTAGTACTCCATATTTTAAGATAACTTGATTATACTATATTTTTGTAAGTATCAAGACAAATTTTATCAATTTGAGTGATAGAAGAATGAAGTTCTTTGAAATTACCACTTGAATACTGTATTGTTTTTAATATTTTTAGCATGCTTACATGACCCTATGGATTGTTGTATGTTGCTTACTCAAAATTAGTGCCTTTCAAGCTTATTTTTGTAAAATCTTGAAGATTTTAATGTGCATAATGGTTGATATATGAGATACAGAAATTAGTTATACAAACAAATATGTGGGTTGTGAGCATACCATGCTTGCATACAAGACACAGTCATTATAGACATAGTGATCTTTGCTGTCTATACTTCATGAGTTTATTATCAGAGACAAATCAATAATTGTATGAAATATATGACATTACACACAAATTTAATGTATTTGTTGTAGCTTGAATGTGAATGATTGCCTTAAGTTCTTATGCTCCACAGTTGGTGGACAGTTTAGGAAGGCCTTGCTGGGGTGTGGGTGCACTGGGGATAGACTGTAAAATTTCAAAACTCATGGCTAGACCTAGGCCCCTCCTCTCTCACTCTCTCTCCTTCAAATTTTTGGATAAGATGTAATTTCTCAGCTACAAATCCAATGTTATGCCTGCCTGCTGCCACTCCCCACCACAAGGGTCACATTGAACTCCCTCTGAAACTGTCAACGAACCACCAATTAAGTGTTTTCTTTTGTAAGTTTCCTTGGTCATGGTGTTTCTTCTACAGCAATAGAAAATTAATAAAGTTAGCACTAGTGCTTAAATGATTATTATTCATATAAAGGTGGGATCTGGAAATAGTATCCCTCTGGGCTTCTTTACCTAGTTGTATAGGATAGGAAATATTTCAGATACAGAATCATTTTTTTTTCTAAATGAAGTAATGCACATATCTAGTTTAGAAGTTAGAGTACATAAAGCACAAAACTTCACCGTTTGTCCATACTGAAATCCACTACTATGACTGCCCTTTACTGCCTGATGTCTTATTTCTAAAAGCACACTTTGATGGTATCTCTTCTTTATATTTAGTCAATATTTCCTGTATGAGAGCATCTGTCTCTGACTAACATGTCTCTCGCTCTAACAGAGCCACATTCCATCATCTCCCCGTGAATCATGCATTTTATTAGTTGTGTAATCAGCGCTGTTTTATGAATGATAACTAAGGACTTTTTTATAGTTCAGCCTGAGTGCACTATCATTACATCTCTTTACTTTCACTTTTTCTGAAGTTAGTCATTTTTCTTATCCCAGCACGCTGTGTTCCTGCTGTTAAGCCATGCTCACGCTAACTCTAACAGCATTTTTTGTACATTTGGTCATAGAAGCCAACATGTTAGAATGACTCTTCAGAAACCATTTTTTCCAGGCATTCAAGTTTAGGAAGGCCATACTGAAAAATTGCTCTCAGAGTCTTGCTTCAAGATTTTATCTAATAACTCTCTAACTTTTTCATTATAATACACTTGCCTTTTAACTCTTATATGTAATGATATCTTTTGTCTTGGCTTATCACATTTAAATATTCTAGAAGCTATGAGAATAAATATTTACATCTTACATTTAAGGAAGTTTAGATATTTGAATATATAATTAGCTTTATCCCCACACTTGACTGTATGTTGAAGTTGATATAGCAATCCAAGACCAATACCGATACATAAATTACTCGTAAATAACTATAGACATTAAATAGCAGAAGCCATGTGAAATTGATATTCATAACAAGACAGAAAATGAAAGATGAAGATATGAGAATAGCGTTACTACTCTAGGAATTTAGGAACGTAACTAAAAAGAACTAAAAGGACTAGCTTGGAAACAGTTCAGACTTCCTTGAGGGAAGGTACAGTTTCTGGTTTGCCTGGGATATCCTTGGGCAGACGTCACTGGGCAAGCAACACCTAACATGGCAGAAGGCAGGCGTTACAGGTGATGAGAGACTGGTGAGGTGACAGTGAAGTGAACCACACAAGGAATGAGAGCACTCATGAACTGTGGCTTACAGTTAGAACACATATTGGATTTTAGATAAGTCAGTCACCATTTTGCGTGTTGAGAGAGTCAGAAAATGATGTAGCCACCTGAGACTGTAATGCTGCAGAGGAACTGGGTTCTGGATATAATTTTTATCAACTTTCCATACCACAAACCACACACATACTTATCATACTACACATGACATATAACAGTACCTCTCTCTCTCTCTCTCTCTCTCTCTCTCTCTCTCTCTCTCTCTGTCTGTCTCTCTCTCTCTCTTTGTCTCTCTCTCTCTGTCTGTCTCTCTGTCTGTCTCTCTGTTTCTCTCTCTCTCTCTCTCTCTCTCTCTCTCTCTCTCTCTCTCTCTCTCTCTCTCTCTCTCTCTCCTACATAAATATACACAAATGCACAGACACACAGTCATTGGTATCGTGCATAGCACATTCTTCAGGACCTGGTCACAGGTCAGAAAAGTCAACACTGGTTCTCCTTTCAATGTCCTTCTAATGTACACTTTTAAAAAGAAAAATGCAGATAAAATATCATTCTTTATCACTAAGAATTTATGGAAAAGGTGTTTGCAGCCAGTCAGCAACAGATGGTCCACCACAGCAGATCCATGGTTTCTATGCATTCAGATCTCCACAAGTATTCACACACTGTTCTCTAGATGCTGGTGTCCGCAATGAAATTTTTAGGACATCCTGATTTTGCATCCTTTAGGTACATATAAGATATTCCAAACTTCTCTCAAGAGACTGTGTTCAAGGGCATAAGGCATTTTCCACTTCTCAGTGTTCTAACACTTTATGCTAAGTGTGTTAGGGTTTTAGCTTCCATTCTATGTATCACAGCTCAATGACTTACATAAAAATACATTTCTTTAATTCCTTGAGATTTCTAATTTATTTGATATTGTTTTAAACCCAGACTGCCTGCTTTTTTCTGGAATTTCTATTAGATAAAAAAATGAAAGTCTTCACTCAGTCTTCTTATTTCTACCATATACCAACATATTTTATTTCAATTGTTTTTATGCCTCCTGTTTTCATAAGCTATACTCATCTTGCCAAAATAAATGCTTCATAGAATTAGTGATGTACATTTATTGTGTTTACCAAAGTGCCTTGATTTCTGAAAATGGCATTAGCGACACAGTAGCTCATGTAGTAACTGTTGGGCATTTCTTAATGAATATTGACTTTTATTTTTTAGTTCTTTAATTTTCAATTGCACAATCTGGTTTACTTTACATCCAGCTCTCCCCCGCCTCCTTCTTTTTTATGATACCCTATTCCTATTACTAGAAGACACTGGCTCTCATTCTTCTGGAATCATTAATGATTATATTAGTTTATTTTTCTTCCATACTGATTGTTTCTTTTAAATATCTTCTTTCTACGACTTCTATTATTTTTCTATCACATTTGAAATATTCTTAAAAAGTAGGAGCCATCAATCAAGTAGTGTTGGATGGAAATTTTGTGGGCAGCAGGGCTGTCAGCTGTTAGACTGTGCCCTAAGTTAGTAAGGTAAAATGAATGAGGGAAAACAAAAGGAATGTTAAAGTAGAAAAGGGCCTTGATGAGTTGTGGTCCCTATGTTAGCTTTTATAACAGGCAGTCTAGATTGTGTAGCCTTCCATTTCAGCTAATTTTATGTCTGTGTATATAACTTCCCAGGCAATGAAAATGGGTAACAGTAATTTAATGGAAAAGTTGCAGAATCTGACATTATTACTGAATACTTTTTAATAATTCCTAATAGTCTAACTCAGTCAGTTGAGAAGCCAAAAAAATTTTTGAATGTTCGATAGCTGCACACAGAGGTGAATGGCTAGGCAAGCCAGTAGTCTTATTCATATGATATATTTCCAAAATTTACATTAAAGGCTGTACATTTGGGATCTGTATTTTGGGTCTGAACACATAGGGAATCAATTATGTTATAGATACCAAGTGAGATTTCCAGATTTAGTTCCAGGGAGAATTAGGAAAATGGGTATCATTGAAAGAGGAATGGGGCTGAAACAAATATAAGATGCTTTCTGCTGACTATACTTTTAAGTGTATTTTTAAAGCATTTAGGAATATCAAAGTGTCCAGTCTAAAAGTTGGATTTAAAACATAAGAAATTTGAAATAGAGACACCCAAATGATCCTTACTAACACAGGGCACTGGACTTCACCAACTTTATAGATTAGGCCTCTTTCAGAAAAGTATGTTTTTCTATCCTATTTTATTTGAGTGCCTGAGCTGGTCGACACCTATAGTGTAAGTATTTGTTAATATACTTTATATTTACATTTTCTTATGAGAATCAATTCTTCTGAGAATGTTTTTGCCATTTCTTCAGGTGTTTTATAAAATCTCTTTGAATTATATCACCTAGAACTGAATTAAATGACAGATTTGCAAATACAAACGTCTTGTTATATACACCATATGACATTAAATATATGACCATATAAACAGCATTTCTCAGAAAAAAAGAAAAAGGTTGGAAGCCTTGCCTTATTCCAGCCATACAAAAGGATACATTAAGATCTGATACTTCTATTATTAAATAATGACAATGCTTATAAAATTAGTGTTATCTTTTGTATTGTTTGTTATCAAAAGCTCAGCTCTGTGCATCCTAAACACTTTTTTTTCCTGCTTTGCTTGACAATTCTAGACACATCACTTAGGTACACTAACATAAAGATGATACAAAAATAAATAAAAATGTTGTATATAATCACAGATTGTAATATGGGAATCATAAAAAGGACAGACTTCTTAGATTATTTAGCTATGAGTTCCCATTGTCACATATTCTATCACTAAGGATATGATAGCCTAAGACAAATAATATTTATTGTCTCTCTTTCTTGGAGGTGATGTATAAAGTATGAAAAGATAAATATTATATGACTAAAACGTAACTCTCAAGAGAGGCTCCTTCTTTTTGGAGTCTCACAGAAAGAACTTTTTCAGCTTCTGTACATTTATGGTTCATAGTCTCTTTCTACAATTTAAGAGTTAATCATTCAGGATTGGATTGGCTCCTTGCTTTGTTCTCTGATTTTTTTAGCCTTGATATCTCCCTACTACAAAAACTTGCACTTGCATTGGAACCATCAGAGTAATATAGTTGTTAGGTTCTTAAATAATTTCAGTTGCAAAGCACTTTGCTAATTTTAATGGATCTGTCTCCTCAACAGTCCGCTGTGATTAAAGATGTGTTCGAGTGGTACTGTTAGAAGGTGATAAAGCCTTTGGCAGTGGTGCTCAGCTGTGGGTCCTTAGCTAATTGAACATGTAAATAAACAGAAGGTAGATTTTGTGGGAGCCCTTGGAAGACTTTTTTTGGCTTATTTGAAAATTCTGAGGTTGAGCCCGTGAATTTCTCTGCCTCCTCAGTTTAAACGTGATCACTTTTTGAGAAACATAACCTAAAAATTATTTTTATATTTATTTATTCATTTATGGTGGGGGGGGTTGCACACACCATGATACATGCCAGAGTACAAACAACTCAGGAAGTCATTGTTTCCCTCCCTCCATGGGTTCAAGATTTGAGCTCAAGTCCCTAAGGTTAGATACAAGTACCTTATCTGCTGAGTCATTTTGCTGGCCTCCAAATGTGAACAGATGTTATGAAACACATATGTGCCATTATCATTTCATCCAGAGGTCCTCACAGAACTAATCTGACAGAGGCACCATGCTAAATTTCCCAATATGGGAAAGAACAATCACTGTGGTAGGATAGAGCTAATTCACAGTGTTATGTTCAGATTGCGAGACCCTCCCCAAGGACCACCGGAATTCCGAAGTCATAAGCAAAAGCAAAGTCACTTTATTCCAGCATGCTGGGGTCTACTGCTCAAACAAAAAGGTAGTGACCCTGAGGAGAATGTGTAGGCATTTTTTAAAGGCCAAAACTGGAAGTTTCTGTTGTGGCTACTTGACCTCGATTGATATTAGTCAGTACCCAAAGAGGCTATGTGACTCTGGTCAGGAATTAGGTGCTTTTTGAAACCAGTAGCCCAGCAACTTTATCTTCCTCAGGCCTCACAACACCTTCCACAATACCTTAATAAAAGAAAGATCGTTATGACCAAAGATAAGCACATAGACATCTTTTGACTGAATTACTCAAATTTGAAGCAGCATTTAAATCTGCTAACTGACAGGTGTTATACTTAAGCTAAATTGTCTGTATAACATTCTTTCTTTGTCTAGTCTTAGAACCTGGCACTTAGTAACATTTCAAATATGATGAAAAGTCCCATTATTTTTTTTTCATTTCCTCTATGTCTTAGTTACTCATCTATTGCTGTAAAGAGACACAATGACCAAAGTACCTTATAAAACAAAGTATTTAAAATTCGTGTTTTGCTTACAGTTTCAGAGAATGAGTTTATACCCATCAATGGTAGAAAGCATGGGAGGAGGCAGGCAGGCAGGCCGCTGGAGCAGGAGCTGACTGCTTACATCTTACCCACAGACAGTAGTCAGAAATATAACAAGACTGAGCCAGAGGTGGGCCTTTGAACCCTCAAAGCAAGCTCTACTAACATATCTCCTCCCACAAGGTCACAAGTTCTTATTCTTTCTCAACAATGTACCTACTAGGAAACCATGCAAATTCTTGATTATGTGAGGGCCGTTCTCATTCGAGCCACCACATTCAACATCTCCTTTCCTTTAAACGCGTGACGTGTGATGTAAGAGCTGAGTTGTTTTCTGCAGTCATTAATATTATCTTCTCATTGGTTGCCTAAATTACTCTGTAAGGTTATATGTCACATTTAGTGTTATGTTCTCAGAATAAAAATAACAAAAGTTTGTTGTTATAACTGAACACCTGATCAAATACAGAAACGATATTTATCGATAAAGGCTATGCTGTACTGTGATTTACAAAAGAAATATAACCAAGGTAAGTTGTTAGTCATTTTTTGTTTCAGTATCATTCCTTCCATTTTTAATATATAGTCTTCATTATTAACATGTTTAAATGTTTCATATGGAATATATATTTTACATAAAAATAATGTGTATTGAAAGACCCCATTTCTAAATGTTGTTTAGTCAAGGCTTGCTATTTTGTAAATGATTCTATTTTGTAAGGCTTGTACAATGGTTAAGGGAGGTCACCTGAAAGGCTCAGTCAGACTGGAAAAATACCACCATGTCACAAGGCTCGCAGATGTCACAAGGTTCGTGGTCACCCACCATTTCACAAGGTCTGGGAAACTGCCCTGGGGTCAAGTTATTGGAAAAACAAGATGTATGGTCAGTGAATAGGCTAGCCTAACCATTTCCTGATTCCAAAGCCCTAACCAGAGCTAAATCTAGCCGCATTAAGTTAGCCAATCAAGACCCTGTAACTATGCTTCTCGCTTCTGTAACCCCCACTTCCTGCTTCCCACCCTATAAAAGGGTCTCCTCCCCTTCACTCGGCGCGCCAGTCATCCGATAGACTGTGTCGCCCGGGTACCCGTGTAATCAATAAAGCCTCTTGCGTTTGCAACCGGACTTTTGGTTTCGCTGGTTCTTGGGGAGGGTCTCCCTGACGAAGGACACTCCGTGAGGAGGGTCTTTCATTTGGGGGCTCGTCCGGGATTGAGACCCCCGCCCAGGGACCACCGACCCAAAATTGGGAGGTAAGTTCTCTGCTGCTGGCATTGTGGGTATTGTGTGTCTTGTTTGTCTCCTGGTTGTCCTCCATCTCTGTGCTACTCTGAGACTCAATTGGGTCATTAGTATCTGGTGGAGGCTAGAAGGAGTTGACGAACTCGGACTTCTCCTCCACACCCCTGGGAGACGTCCCACGGGGGTATCCGGGGTCCTTAGGACCCATCTGAGAGGACGATCCGACTCGGCTTGGTTGGGGCTTCGCCCCTGGTCAACGGATACGCTCCTCGTCTGGGAGACGGGGAAACCGGAACCCCAATGCAGTCTCCAATTGGTTTACTTTCATTTTGGTGCCGGCACCGCGCAGCGCGATCTATCTCTTTTGGTTTGTTGTTAATCTTTCTTGTCACTCTGTGTACACTCCCTTTCTCTGCAGACATGGGCCAGACAGTTACCACCCCGCTGACCTTAACCCTTAGTGGACAGGTTAAGGCAAAGGTGATGGACCCAGGCCCTCATGGCCACCCTGACCAAGTCCCATACATCATTACTTGGAAGACTCTGGTCCGCGACCCACTCCCTTGGGTTAAGCCTTTCCTTTCCTCGCCACCTAACCACTCCCTCCACCTTACCAGGGCCCTCAGCCCCCGGCGGGTGCTGCACCTCCCGCCGCTCCGGAGGCACCTCCCCAATCCCAAGCAGCAGCTTCCTCCCCTGTGGCGGGCTGCTTGCGGGAACCGCCGGGAACAAACCCCAGACGCCACCTCCCAGGCTTTTCCCTTGCGAGCAGGCAATGGAGGACAAATTCAATATTGGCCTTTCTCTGCCTCAGACCTCTACAACTGGAAAAATAATAACCCTCCTTTTTCTAAGGATCCCACTAGACTTACTTCCTTGATCGAGTCTATTTTAGTGACTCACCAGCCTACCTGGGACGACTGCCAGCAACTCCTGCAGACGCTCCTGACCACCGAGAAATACCAGCGAGTCATTCAAGAGGCACGGAAAAATGTCCCAGGAGAGAACGGGCGGCCAACCCAGCTGCTCAACGAGATTAATAGCGCTTTTCCCTTAGAACGCCCTAAATGGGACTTCAATACGCAGGAGAATACTGGCTGAGACTCACAGGACCTGCCCTGATCTAACCGACCAGCCCCTCCGGAATGCTGACTGCACCTGGTTTACGGACGGCAGCAGTTTCCTGGAAAATGGAGAACGGCGAGCAGGAGCCGCCGTAACAACCACCAAGGATGTAATTTGGTCCAGCCCTCTCCCCCCGGGGACATCAGCCCAGCGTGCCGAGCTGATAGCTCTGACCAAAGCACTGTAGCTGGCCAGCGGTAAACGCCTCAACGTATACACCGACAACAGGTATGCCTTTGCCACAGCCCATATCCATGGAAAAATTTACCGGAGGAGGGGCCTACTGACCTCGGAGGGCAAAGAAATTAAAAATAAGACTGAGATACTGGCCCTGCTAAAAGCCCTACACTTGCCCCGTGAACTCAGCATCATACACTGCCCCGGACACCAGAAAGGAACTTCCCTGGAGGCAGAGGGAAACAAGATGGCCGATAAAGCCACTCGCTTGGCAGCACTCTCCGGGAAAAGGGCTCTGCTTAGAAAAAGTGCCCCACTCCCATCAGGCCCTATGCAACAAAACCCTCATGATCTATCCTGGCAAATATTGGCTCACCGGGCCTACTAGGACTCAATGGGCCTGCAACTCGGGACTAACCCCCTGTGTGTCAGCCACAGTGCTTACCCAAACCAGTGACTTCTGTGTTCTGGTCGAAGTCTGGCCCAGGGTTACCTACCATCACCCTAGTTATATATACTCTCATTATGAAGGAATGACCAGACATCCCAGAGAACCTGTCTCCCTCACCCTAGCCTTGTTGTTAGGCGGTCTCACCATGGGAGGAATAGCTGCAGGAATAGGAACAGGAGCCACCGCCCTAGCTGAAACATACCAGTTCAGACAGCTCCAGCAGGCCATACACACCGATCTTGTGACATTAGAAAAATCTATATCGGCCCTAGAAAAATCATTAACCTCACTCTCTGAGGTGGTCCTCCAGAACAGGAGAGGACTGGACATTCTGTTCCTTCAAGAAGGTGGACTCTGTGCAGCTCTAAAAGAGGAATGTTGTTTCTATGCGGATCATACTGGGCTAGTCAGAGATAGTATGAACAAATTAAGAGAGAGACTAAAGCAGAGACAGCGTCTCTTTGAGTCAGGCCAGTCATGGTACGAGAGATGGTTTAATGGGTCCCCGTGGTTTACCACCCTAATCTCCTCCCTGCTGGGACCAATCATTATTATACTCTTGATTCTCCTATTTGGACCCTGCATCCTCAACAGATTAGTCTAATTCATGAAAGATAGGTTATCCATAATCCAGGCGATGGTCCTCACCCAACAATACCATCGCCTGAAGCAGGAAATGGAAACTGAAATAGAATGAAAGATTCCATTCTAGTTCATAGAAAAAGAGGGGAATGAAAGACCCCATTTCTAAATGTTGTTTAG
The DNA here is from genome assembly GCF_964271855.1 of Acomys minous. Classification (NCBI taxonomy): domain Eukaryota; kingdom Metazoa; phylum Chordata; class Mammalia; order Rodentia; family Muridae; genus Acomys; species Acomys minous. The sequence continues at coordinate 47,850,673 of NC_140487.1, read as the reverse complement.
TCAAGGCTTGCTATTTTGTAAATGATTCTATTTTGTAAGGCTTGTACAATGGTTAAGGGAGGTCACCTGAAAGGCTCAGTCAGACTGGGAAAATACCACCATGTCACAAGGCTCGCAGATGTCACAAGGTTCGTGGTCACCCACCATTTCACAAGGTCTGGGAAACTGCCCTGGGGTCAAGTTATTGGAAAAACAAGATGTATGGTCAGTGAATAGGCTAGCCTAACCATTTCCTGATTCCAAAGCCCTAACCAGAGCTAAATCTAGCCGCATTAAGTTAGCCAATCAAGACCCTGTAACTATGCTTCTCGCTTCTGTAACCCCCGCTTCCTGCTTCCCACCCTATAAAAGGGTCTCCTCCCCTTCACTCGGCGCGCCAGTCATCCGATAGACTGTGTCGCCCGGGTACCCGTGTAATCAATAAAGCCTCTTGCGTTTGCAACCGGACTTTTGGTTTCGCTGGTTCTTGGGGAGGGTCTCCCTGACGAAGGACACTCCGTGAGGAGGGTCTTTCAGTATGAAATAACAGTAACTCTTACTTTAGTAAATGATATCTCTGCCCCTTCTTCTGTTCAATATTTACCAGCTTGAGTTATTGATTCCAGCTTCCACTGTGTATCATCATTGATACCCTCAAGATAAATATGGTTCATAGAGTCAGATATTTAGCATATATTTCTGTCTAACTGGAACACTTACTTGGCTTAGATGATTGTCACTTGGCTGAGCTGTTGAACTCCATCCCAGTTTCAGACACCTCAAATGAATACCATTCCTTTAATATTTTCTCTCCAAAATCAAATGTTAAGGGTCCTATAAGTGTGTGCCAACTCTAATGTGATATTGAGACAAATAAAAAATCCCAAAGCAGTGGAAAACTGTCTGGCAATTTATGATAAATGAGTTATAAGGCAACTTTTTTCTTTTGATGATTATTTGTTAGACATATTTTATTGCAAACAGCAAAAACTTATTTTTCTTTCTTTCTTTCTTTTTTGTTTGTTTGTTTGTTTTACAAGATAGGGTTTCTCTGTGTAATATCTCTGGCTGTCCTGGAACTCTCTTTGTAGACCAGGCTAGTCGAGAATTCACAGAGATCTGCCTGCCTCTTCTTCCCCAGTTCTGGGTTTAAAGGAGTGTGCCACCATGCCTGACTAAGCAGAAATATATTCTATGCAAATCAAACAAGCCAGATGCTTTGAGAAGGAAATGATAACACACAATTCACTGGATGCTAGAAATTTGTAAAAACTAAAATATTTACATGATCTAAAAAATAAAAGATTACAGACAGTGTTGTGCCCTTAGCATTACTGTAAATATGTGGTTTTTATCCTCATTTTTATTGTTTCTAGCCTACAGGTTCAGAAGCAGCAACATTTATTCTAACTTGGAAATGTCTCATTGACCAGGGACACAGTGGAAAGGGGTATTTTTCTGAATGATTTGAATGTGTTTTTTTAAAAAGTGATGTGAAATCTCAACAGAAAAATAACTATCTATTCTCTGTGTAATATGTATATATCTATTTTTATAACTACAATTGAATTTGAAAAAGAGTTCTCGTTTATATAGATAGTATGCAAGGCATAATTATTTGAGTTAGTGAAGTCCTTGTATAGTCAAATATGATTCCTTATTTAAAATAAGAAACACTATGAGCTAAAAATAGAAAAACTATTTTTATAATAAAAACGTGGATATGTAAAAGTTTAATGATTTTGAAAAAACTATTTGGTAATAGATTCTATGAGACAAATAACCATCACAGAAAGAATGAAAAGCCCTACAAAAGGGTAGGAACTAAACCTTATACACATCTGGGAAATCACTTTTTACCAAATGAAATGAGTGTAAAGAGACATTGGAAAACTGACTGTGGCATGGTTTAGGGATAGCACAACAGTGAAATACTGTTGGACTGTTTAACTCAAGCAGGTGATTTCCGTCATATAACAGAAGAAAACAAGGGCTAAGAAAGTCCAGTTAATGAGGATGAACACACAAAACTAAGCAAAGACTCAATGTATAAGAAAAAAGGAACCATGAAAATTTGGGAAAGTTTCATTTCAACTGCGTAGAGGAATTTCAGTACAGCAACATGGTTGCTCTGATCACATCCAAAGACCTTGTCATTCTGTGTGATCCAGCTAGAATATAGACATGCCTTTAGTACACACTTTTAATCGCAAAAAAAAAAAAAGATGTCTAATTTAGGTACAGACAAAGGGAGGAAGCAGAGAAAGACTTGACAGAATGAATTAAAGGTAGAATACACTCAGCTTCCATGAGAAGACACAGGAGAGAAAAATCTATTTAACAGCAGAGCTAAAGAATCAGTTCACTCACTTCCGGCAGTTCAGTTGAGCAATCAGTTCAAGTAAGCTGTCAAGAAGAGACTTGAAACCCTATGAGCATATACAGGGAGAGGAAGTCCCCCTCAGTCACAGTCAATGGGGGAGGGGAGTAAAGGGAAAGTGGGAGGGAGGGATGAATGGGAGGATACAAGGGAAGGGATAACCATTGAGATGTAATATGAATAAATTAATAAAATAAAATAAATTAAGCTGTCAGCTGGGAGTCAGTGCAGTGAGGGCAGTGCAGTGGAGTTGCTGTCCATCTTGAGGTCATGCAGTTCAGTATATGTTAGCAGAGGCAGGTGAAGCCAGAGAATAAGAAGGAACCAGAAGATTACAATGAATTGCCATAGATCATTTGAGGCCAACCAGTGCAATTCAGTTAGAAGCCAAGAGAAGGCTGATTTAATCAGTCTGTGTGGAGAAAATTTTGAGCCATAATGGCTGGATTGAACTAGCCAGCAAGAGTTCAGAAACAGTAGAAAGGGTGAGCTTATTCAGCATTAAGCCTTTGAGATGACAATTACATGCAGAGAATAAAAGTTTCTTTCACACAACTGAAAGATGGGGCTCAATAAATTCTCTGCTCTCCTTTCTGTATTGTTTTTCCAGTGCTATCATAAGAAATAGCAAAAGGCTTAAACAGTGTAAGCTCTCTGTCAACACCATGGTCCGTGATTAGTCATGAACACTACAATTCTTACTCAGGATTCTGTTTGTGTGGCTCCTTCTGGGTTCTCTTTCCTAGACTTCTCCATGAATCGTTTCTTCTGTATAGACTGGCCTTTTATTTATAAATGCAAACCCTCAGTGTATCTTTGTGAGTTAAAATTTCTTCTTATGGCTAAGAACTAGTGTCCAGGTAAACAGCACATCTTTTTCCAGGATTTATTTATTTGTTATTTTGTATACAGTTCTCTGCCTGCATGTACACTTGCAGGTCAGAAGAGGGTATCTGATACCATTGTAGATAGCTTTCAGCCACCATGTGGTTGCTGGGAATTGAACTCAGGACCTCTGGAAGAACAGTCAGTTCTGAGCCATCTCTCCAGCCACTAAACAGAACATTTTTAACCAACTCAGATATTCTGAAGTTTGATCTCTAAATGCGTTCACATACTGAGATTTGGAGCTTAGAAATTGAACATACAGATTTTAGAGCAATGAGGTTCATTGTGCAGCACTGTAATACATAAAGGAAAGAAGTAGCAAAAGCCTTAATTTAAAGGGAAGGACCATTAAATAATTTCCCAAGAGTCACACAGTAATGCCTGTTGTAACAGAAGAAAATATTAGAGGAGAAAACAGGGTTTATAAAAAAGTAAGGCAGAAGCATTTTGGAACACAGCATTATAAGACACAAGTACTCTTGTACTCCAAAAACTGAGGTATGTCCAGAATATTAGTTCCCTTCTCATACAAACCACAACTCTAATATGTTTTTAACAATGCAACTACATTACAGCTGGGATGCCTGCAAAACAGAGATGGCCTCTAAGGATCAGGAGAAAGCAAGGAGGGCCCCACAACGAAAAGAATGCGCAGATTGCAAACATGCTCACTATTGAGATCTGCAGCATACAGTCTCTGAAGCAACAACATTTGTTAAGTACAGTGCACATTCGAAGCCTAACCTAATTAACCTAATGTAAGATTCCAATCGCCTCTGTGTTTAGTGGTTTATACAGTACACTCATCTACCAGAACTATGATGACATGAATGTCAAAACTCAAGGAAGAAACAAAAAGAAAAAGGATTAAATGTAGGTACGACATAAAATTGAATATAAACAATTTGATGCTGTGAAATGACTCTAACTAGTATAAAAAGACTAAAGAAAAGATGTGCAAACACCAATAGGTAATTTTACTACAAAGATGGAATATCAAGATATAAACAAACAGAACACTAGCACAAAAATGGCAGCATTGAAAATTAAAATTACCTTTGATGAGTTAATAAATAGGGGTTTTCATTAATTAATTAATTAATTTACTTTACATCCCAGTCAGAGCGTCTCCTCCCTCCTCTCCTCTCATTCCCTCCCTATTGCCTCTCCTTCCTCATTTCCTCTCTCCCTTTCTCCTTAGAGAAGAAAAGATCTCCTATGGATATCAGCCTTCTTTATCATATAAAATTACAGTAGGACTAGGTGCATCTTCTTCGACAAGGCAGACCAGTTAGGGGAAAGGGATCTTGAGTCAGCCAAGAGTCAGAGACAGTCTCTGCCTCTACTACTAGGACTCCCACCTGAAGACCAAGCTGTGCATCTGTTACATAAATGTAGAAGTCCCATGCACGCTCTCTGGTTGGTTATTCAGTCTCTATGATCCCTACGGATCCAGGCTAGTTGATTCTGTAGGTTTTGTTGTGGTGTCTTTGCATTCTCTGGCTTCTTCATTCCTTCCTCTCCCTTGTCCACAAGATTCCCAGAACTCTACCTGATGTTTGGCTGTGTGTCTCTGCCTCCGTTTGCATCAGCTGCTGTGTGAAACCTCTCAGATGACAGTAGTTCTAGTCTCTGGTCTGCAAGTATAGCACAACAGAACATCATTCATAGTGTCAGGGCTGGGCTCTCTCTCTCTCATGACATAGGTCTCAAGTTGTGCCAGTCCTTGAGTGGCCATTCCCTCAATTTCTACTCCCTCTTTATCCATGAACATGTTATATACAGGAAAAATTGTGGGACAAAGGTTTTATGGCTAGGTAAGTGCCCCCTCCCTCCTTTGGAAGTCTTACCTGGTTAAAGGGCATGGCCATTTCATCCCATATCCCCTATTGCTAACACTGTTAGCTAGGAGTCATCCTCATAGATTCCTTGAGATTTCTATTGTCCTAGACTTCTGGCTCATCCCAGAGATGCTCCCCACCTACTCTAGTTATCTCTCCCTCCATCCTCCCCACACATAATCCCTCCTGTTCTCTTCCTACTTAGTTTCTTCTATCCATCCATCCCAATGTCTATTTTATTTCCCCTTCTCAATAAAATTCAAGCATTCTCCCTTGGGCCTTCTTTCTTACTTAGCGTCTTTGGATCTGTGGATTGTAGCATAGTTATCATGTACTTTCAGGCTAATATCCACTTATAAGTGAGCATATACCATGTTTGTCTTTCTGGGTCTGGATTAGCTCACTTAGGGTGATCTATACTCTAAGGAGTAGGATTCATTCCACACTGGGCAAAGTTTGAGCATATGAAATTTCAATACTTGCTCCACAATAACATACTTCCTACAAGACCACACCTACTTCAACAAGGCCATACTTCCTAATAGTGCCACTACCTGTGGGACATGCATTCAAATTCCTTAATCTATGGGGTTCAAACCTATTCAATACCTACAGTGATTGTTGTTAGGAAATAAGTCAGTGAAGGAAAATGAAAAAAATATACTCAGTTTTACCTCAAAATGGATAGAGAGGTTGTCCTTGCCCCCAAGCCCTGTGGCTTGGTATCAAGCAAGATAACTTAGATCACAGAGTCATGCTAGTAAGACAAAACCAAGTTTCCAAGAAACAGCTCTTACTACATAGTGATCCACCATAATGTCTTGACAATAATTAGTATGGTCCTCTTATAGAAGTGGGAAACAACAAAAACAAACAAACAACACACCAGAAGAACATCGTCAGACAAAACCAGAATTGAGGGAACAATATTGTGTCCAGGAAGTAGAAAATGAATAAAGTTATATCAATATAAATACATGAAATAAATTAGTTTGCAGAGGGAAATGAAAGCCTTTCCTTGACCTGGCATGATCTAAAGGACAGAACACGTACAAAAAAAAGCCAGTGAAATGTTGCTGGAGCTGGACATATGCTATAAAAGATTATATACCACATAGCTGATATTAAACATTTTGCTGTGCATCTTAAATATATGCAGGTTTTTTATCTCTATCATATACACATAAAAAGAAAACGCAAAAGCACTTATTCTGGAAAATGTAACCTAAAATTATAGATGACATGGATATCACAAAGGATCAATGTCACCAAATACTGATTAAAAGGGAGAGATTTCATTTATTTTAAAGGTTCTAAGCAGTTGCTGACTGATTACAGCAGAAAGCATATGTGAAACTATAACCAACCGATGTTCACTGTAGAATTCCATTCCACGTGGCCTCCCTACATCTACAGCTATCCCTGAGTAACCATGAAGCAGTATGCTTCTCTGATGGGATGAGGCGGTAATCTATAAATTTATTTTGACTTAATTTTATGTTATTTGTTCATTCACACAAATTACCCTCACTATAATTAAAATGTTATCAATATGCTGGTAGACTTGTGAGTCTCACTTTCAAAATGAAATTATCATACCCACATGGCAAATTCATCAACTTGCCAGTTAACCACAGGTTCCTGTAGCAGTTGCTACATAGCTCACCATGTCATACCTGAATAGATCACATGGCCGTCCCTGTCAACCAAATAGGCCACTTCTTCAATGGTTTAAAAAGCACTTTAAGTAGGATGTTTTGAAAAATAATCAAACAACACATATCTTAATTGTTACAGGGATCATTTTAAAATGGCTATAGTCAGTCTTTTCCATCCAGTTAGCATACAACTTGATTAATGTGTGCTTCATTGAGAACATAATTATAAAGTAATTATAAAACTTAAAATGTCATTAACTTTGTCCTCTATGGACTCAACTGCCTAATAAGATTTCATCTAAACTCTTTAACTTTACTTTAAAATCAGCTAATACATTAAAGAAAAATAAATGAAATATGAAATGGGAGCATTTGTATTTTTCTTAAGATTATTTCCACCAAATTGTCTTACTTTTATTAACTTGTCACATTTTTCTGGTTGCATGGAACACATGACCTTAATGTTTCTTTACACTTCTATAAATATGATATATGCACTTATTTGACCTCTTTTCATATATATGCATGTTTGTGTCTATGTATAATATATATGTTTATTATATAATATTAAAACATTATGTATGTTATATAATATTATAATATAATTATAATAATATATAATTATTAAATGCAGTATATTAAATCTATATATATAATCTATTAAATATATATATTTATAATATATAATATATAATATATATAATTATATATAATATATAATATATTTATAAATACATAATCTATTATATATTTATAATCTACTTATTTATAATCTATTTATTTATAATCTATTTATTTATAATCTATTTACAAATATATAATCTATTAAAATGCAGTATATTAAAATACCAGTAAGATGGCTCACCAGGAATATATACTTGTAAACTTGTCTGAAAGCCTTAGCTGCATGCTTAGAATGCTCATGATAGAGGGAAAGTGCAAACTCCCACAATTAGTCCCTCATTTCATGCCTCCATGCATACATGAACACAAACAAAATTTTTAAAAAGAAACAATGATTTAATAAAATTATGAAACAATTTTAAAAAGTATGTTTGTGAACAGTGATAAAATAGAACATGAATTAAAATGTCAAATATTTCTAATCCTCAAAGATAACATTATTTTTCAAGGTCTTAAGAATTTAGTGACCATTTTCTTCTTGCCAATTTTAGGTCATCTACTTTATTTCACTTTTACAGTAAAAAAAAATAGTATTTAAAATTTTACTTTGAGAAAAAAGACATTTTTTTTAATTTTGAAATTAATAATATTTTAATTCAATAAAAGATATTATGTATACATTGTTTTTGTCCAGTCTTCAAAAGTAACCATCATTTGCAAAAAATAAGTAAGAGAGAAAAATGGTCTATAGAAACATAATACTCATGCAAAAACTATAATATGTATCACTGCCAGGTAAATTTAATATAGGCTAAGTCAAGAAACATGTGAGAGAAAGCATTCTTATGTGAGATATTTTATTTACTTGTTTTGGTCACAATTAGAAAAAGCCTATAGAATCAATATTAAAATACAGGAATATGTCAAGTACTTGTTTGTGTACAGTACACACAAAAGCAGTCCAACCAACATTATATATTAATTATATTTTATGTTTTTGGCTATTTTTTTTCTGAAAATTTTAAAGAAATTTTATCTTACCATATTATAAAAATCTTCTATTGGCTGTTGTTGCTGTTCTTCTTGGTGGTGGTGGTAGTGGGTGGTTTTTGTGGTGGTGGTTTTCATGGTGGTAATGGTGAGATTATGCTTGTTCTTAACATTTGCCTCATTTCATAAATTCTATTTCCCTAGGCCTGCACAGCACTATTTTTCCACCATTTACAGACAAAAACAAAAACAAAAACAAAAAAACAAAAAACAAAGCATCATTAGTGTGCCTTTGCAAATATCGGCCATTTACCTTGGTTTTGCCTCCTTTTTAAATTACAGTTTTTACAGCATAGATATCCCTCAACAGAGCAATAGATTGAAAAAAAAAACATGGTACATTTATACAATGGAGTATTATCCAGCAGTTAAATTAATATCATGAAATTTTCAGGCAAATGAATGGAACTGGAAAACAAAAACATCCTGAGTAAGGTAACCCAGCCACGGAAAGATAAACATGACGGGTCCTAGCTCATAAATGGGTGTTAGCTGTTAAGTGGATGATAACCAAAGTACAAACCCATAAACTCAGAGAGATTTGTGTGGCGCCTGCGCCACCACAGTACTGAGTCGAGGGTGAGGGACTGCAGATTTAACTCATGCACACACACACACACACACACACACACACACACACACACACACACACACACACACACTAACACAGTGGGTCCTTTGTGCTAAGAGAGCAGCAGCCCAGCCGCAGCAGCAGCAGCAGCCGCAGAGCAGTTTATTATTCTCCTTCCCAGAGTTCCAAAGAGCCTTCTTATAGGCAGCAAAACAGGAATGCTCCTCCCAGGTGAAATCCCTCAAGAGGTGATTGGACACAGGAGGAAAAGTCTCGAGGAAGGGAGGGGCGCGTTCTCAGAGCGGTAAACATGACTAGCTAACCAAGATAAACACAGACATGGAAGCTGCTAGAAACAGGACACGAAACAGCAAGACAGGGAGGCAGCCCAGTCGGGCCTGGTTCCTACAATTTGGAGGGAAAACAGTCTAGAGGGGGACGCATGGATCTCCTTATGAGAATATTAAATAAATGTTATTGGATGAAAGGGGTAGGTAGGAATTGGAATAGGAAGGTTAAGTGAGAAGAAGCAGGGTAGAAGGAGAGATGTCTGGAGTTGAGAGCATTTGAGGGATGGTACGGAAACCAAGTACAACGAAAACTTCCTACGGCATACGAAGGTAATCCTAATTGAGTCTTCTACTATTGATGATAAGGAGTCTGAACTGGCCATCTCTTCTCAGCAATCCAGGATCCTAGTTTCAGTACTGGGTTGAATTCAATGGAGTTGCTGGCAAAGTGAGTCTCATGTAAATCCCCAAACAATCCAGCCTGTTGCTCAGACAAGAGCTTGCTCTCCACAAACTGACAGTGGGACGCCATTGCCCAGGACAACATCCACACAGCTTATTAAATATAGATAAATCAAGCTGGTGCCTTCATGGAGCCTTCACCTCTATGTTATGTTCTGTTTTGTGCAGGAAGGTGTTCTACAGACTACAGGAAGAGAAACATTACAGACCAATTCAGCAGTGAAATCATTGACACACACGGTGTCCTCCCTGTAAAATATGCTAGGGCAAGGCCAGGATGGCATAGAACCTGTGTCTAGCTAAACAATGTCTGATTTTACCTAAGGCTTACTCCATGAGAAGCAACCCATACCCAACACTGCTTGGTTCAGTCAAGAACCAGAGACTAGCTAGCCCATAGACCAGGGTAAAACAAAACATCACTATTCTTTTAAAAAGAAGGAAAAGAAGAAAATTATCAGTGTCATGACTACTAATGGTATTTTACAATTCTTACATATCAGTGCTTTATATAGTCATCCCCAGAGAAGCTTCCTTCAACAAAACACGGAAACAGATGCAGAGACCCTCTGCTTTGTTCTTGGAGCCATCCAGAAGATGAGGCAGTTAAGAGTATCAGAGCTGCAGGCAATGAGAAACACCAGGAGAACAAGGTGCTCTGAATCTACTAAACAAGACACATATAAGCTCACAGAGACGACTGTGAAAACAAGTGGGTCTCCGATTCTTGTGGTTCACCTTACTACATTTTATTTTGCCATGTTTTATTGATATCTCTGAGATTCCTGTTTTTTTTTTTTTTTTAATGAAGGATAGAAAGAAAGGTATCCAGAGAGGAGTGGTGGACAGAAGGAAAAGTATAATTGGGAAATTATTTTTCCGTTTAAATTTATTTTCATTTTATTTATTCACTTTACATCCCAGCCAGAGCCACTTCCTTCTTCTGGTCCCACTCTCTCTATCTCTCCTCCCTGTCCCCTGTCCCATACTCCTCAAAAAAAAAAAAAGAAAAGGGGCCACACCCTCCCCACCAACCCAGCCTAGCAAATCAAGTCGCATCAGGACAGAGCACATCCTCTTCCACTGAGACCAGGCAAGGCAGCTCGCAAAGAAGTCATAATCAAAAAGAAGGCTACAGAGTCCGTATCAGAGACAGCCATTGCTCCCCTTAATAGCAGCCCCAGATGAAGACTAAGATGCCCATTGGCTACATTTGTGTAGGGGACCTACATCCCATCCATTTGTGTTCCTTGGTTGTGGTTCAGTCTCCATAAGCTCTCCTGGGTCCAGGTTATTTAACTCTTGGTCTTTTTGTGGAGTTCTTGTTCCCTCTGGGGAATCTTTCATCCTTCCTCTCCACAGTCTTCCACAAGGCTCCTCGTGCTCTGCCTAAGATTTGGCTGTGAATCTCAGCATGTTTCTATCTGCTGCTGGGTAAAGCTATGCTACGACAGCATAGGACAGCTATGCTAGGCTCCAATCTACAAGCATAGCAGAGTATTGCAAATAGTGTCAGGGGATGACCCCTCTCCCATGGGGTGGGTCTTAGATTGGCCCAGGCATTGGTTGGGCATTCCTTCAATCTCTGCTCTATTGTTTTCCCTGCTCATCTTGTAGGCAGGTCAAACTTTGAGTCGAGGTTTTTATTGGGTTGTTGTTCCTCTCCCTCCACTAGAACTCCCATCATGCTAGGGAGTAGTCTCTTCGGTCTTCATGATCCCCATTATTAAGAGTTTTAGCTAGAGTCACTACCATATTCTCTCAGGAGCTTACTCTGCCATAGGTCTCCACTTTGTCTCAGAGATGCCTTGCCCTCAGTTTATCTTCTCTCTCTAAGCCCTACAGTCTCCCGCCTACATTCTCCCCACATCTGGTACCCATCCTCATTTCTCTCTGCATTCCCTCTGCTACCCTGTTCCAGCTCTTCATCCACCCCCTCTGTCTGTTCTATTTTCCCATCTGAGTAAGAATTAACTATCCATCCTTGGGTCCTCCTTATTACTTAGCTACTTTGTGTCTATAAATTGTTCTATGGTTATACTGTATTATATGGTTGGTGTCTGCTTATAAGTGAGTATATATCATGTGTGTTTTTATGGGTCTGGGATACCTCACTGAGAATGACATTTTCTAGTTCCATCCATTTGCCTGCAAATTTCATGATTTTCTTGGTTTTTTGTTTTGTTTTGTTTTGTTTTTAATAGTTCAGTAGTATTCCATTGTGAAAATGAAAAATCCATTCCTCAGTTGAGGGAGAGCTGAGTTATTTCCTGTTTCTGGCTATTACAAATAAAGCTGCTGTGAACTTAATTGTGCAAATGTTCATTTTGTGCAGTGCCTTTTGGTTATATGCCCAGGAGAGGTATAGCTAGGTCTTGAGGTAGAGTTATCCTCACTTTCTGATAAAGTGCCAGATTGAGTTTCAAAGTGGTTATACAAATTTGCACTGCCACCAGCAGTGGAGGAGTGTTACCCTTTCTCCACATCCTCTCCAGCATGTGCTGTCACTTGAGTTTTTAATCTTAGCCATTCTGACTGGTATAAGATGTAATCTCAGAGTCATTTTGATTTTCATTTCCCTGATGACTAATGATGTTGAGCATTTCTTTAAGTGTTTCTCAGCCATTTGAGAGATTCCACTGTTGAGAATTCTTGGTTTAGCTCTGTACCCAATTTTTAATTGGATTATTTGGTTTATTGGCATTTGATTTCTTGAATTATTTATATGTTAGATATTAGCACTTTGTTAGATGTAGGATTGGTGAAGATCTTTTCTCAGTCTGTAGGCTTCTGTTTTGTTCTCTTGACAAAGATAACACAAGCCTTTACAGAAGCCTTTCAGTTTTATGAAGTCCAATTTATTAAATTTTATCTTAAAGCCAGAACTGTTGGTGTTCCATTCAGGAAGTTGTCTCCTGGGCCAATAAGTTCAAGGCTGATCTCCACTTTGTCTTCTAATAGATTTAGTGTTCCTGGTTTTATATTGAGTTTTTAACAGGGTGATAAGTATGGATATATTTGTATTTTTCTACTTAAAGACATCCAGTTAGGCCAGCACAATTTGTTGAAGGTGCTTTTCTTTTTTCATTGTATGGTTTCAGCTTCTTTGTCAAAACTCAAGTGTCCGTAGGTATGTGGGTTTATTTCTGGGTCTTTTATTTTATTCCATTGATCAACCTGTCTGTCTCTATGCCAGAAACATGCAGTTTTTATTACTATTGCTTTATAATACAGCTTGAAGTCAGGTACAGAGATCGAAATTCCTTTATTGTATGGGATTGTTTTCACTACCCTGTTTTGTTTTGTTTTGTTTTTTTCCATATGAGGTTGAAATTTTCTGTTTCAAAGTCTGTGTTGGAATTTTGATGGGAATTGCATTGAATTTGTAGATTGTTTTTGAAGTGGTGGCTGTTTTTACTATGTTACTTCTTTCCATCTTCTGATATATTCTTCAATTTCTTTCTTTAGAGACTTCAAGTTCTTGTCCCACAGTTTTTTCACTTCTTTGCTTAGAGTTAGACTGAGATGTTTTACACTATTTGTGGCTACTGTAAAAGCTGTTGTTTCCCCTAATTTCTTTCTCAGCTCATATTTTATGGCTATACAGGAGGGCTACTGGTGTTTTTTAGTTAATTTTGTATGCATTCATTTTGCTGAAGGAGTTTTTCAGCTTTAGGAATTATTTGGTAGAATGTTTTGGGTCACTTAAAATTCATATATTATCATATGATCATGTATCATACTGTCATATTATCTACAAATGCTATACTTTGAGTTCTTCTTTTTCAATTTGTATCCTTTTGATCTCCCTTAGTAGTCTTATTGCTCTAGCTAGGACTTTAAGTACCATATTGAAGAGATATGGAGAAAAGGGCAGCCTTGTCTTGTCACTGATTTTAGTAGATTTTTTTATGTTTCTGCCCATTTAATATGATATTGGCCATAGGCTTGCTTATTATTGCCTTTATTGTGTTTGAGTATGTGCCTTGTATCCATGATTTTTCCAAGACTTTTAACATGAACGGGTTTTCAAATGCTTTTTGTCATCTAATGAGAAAATAATGTGCCTTTTCTTTCAGTTTGTTTATATGGTGGATTATGTTGCTGGATTTTCATACAGTGATCCACCCCTGCATGCCTGGGATAAAGCCTACTTGATCATGGTGGATTTTTCATGTGATTTTTATTCAATATTGGAGTATTTTATTGATTGTTTATGCATCAAAATTCATAAGAGAAATTGGTCTCAAATTATCAAGTATCAAATTGTTGAGTCTTTGTGTGGTTTAGGTATCAGGATGACTGTGCCCTCATAGAATGAATTTGGCAATGTTCCTTCTGTTTTTATTTTGTGGAATAGTTTGAGGAGTATTGGTCTTAACACTTCTCTGACAGTCTAGTAGAATTCTGTACTAAAACCATCTGACCCTTGGTCTATGGTGGGCCTTCCTTCTCTGAAGACAAGGATATAAAAGACACAGGCTAACGGAATGGATATGAAAACAGGATTGATCATTCTTCTGCATATAAGAAAACATTTCAGCAACAATGATAGACATTTACTCAGAGTAAATAGCTGGGAAAAGGTGTTCTAAGCAAATGGACTCAATGACAAATATGTCAGGAAAAAAGAAAGAAAGAAATTAAAAACTTTCTAGAATTCAGTGAAAATGAAGGTTCAACATAACCAAGATTATGAGACACAATAAAAGCATTAGGAAGAGGAAAGTTCAAAGCACTAAGTACTTTCATTAAATAATAATAATAATAATAATAATAATAATAATAATAATAATAACAACAATAATTTATTATTATGTAATGAAAGATCTCATATACCAATGTAACAGCAACCACAAAAGTTCTAGAACATTAAGTAGCAAACACATCCAAGAGGAGTAGAAGGCAGGAAATAATCAAACTGAGAGATGAGATCAATAAATTAGAAAAAAAAAAAAGAATCAAAAAAATTAAGACTTGGTTCCTGAGAAAATCAACAAGATAAACAAACCCTTAGCCAAAGTAAAAGGCAGAGAGATAATATCCAAATTAACAAAATCAGAAAAGAAAAGGAGGAACAAAACAATAGACAATGAGGAAATTCAAAGAAGCCTTCGATCTTACTTTCAAAAGCCTGTACTCCACAAAACTGGAGAATCTAAATGAAATGGACATTTTTCATGGTAGATTCCACTTACCAAGTGGGGAGAATAAAGAGTAAGGGGTAAGGAGGGAAGTTGGAAGGGCCTGGGAAGAGAGGGAGGGGAAGCTGCAATCAGGATATTAAGTAAATGAATAAATTGTAAAATAATGGATATGATTTTTGCAGTATTGCATTAAATGCATCTTCTTACTTCAATATCATATTTTTCTGTTAATATTTTAAATGGCCAACTTTATTACAGAAGTTAAGCAGTATATAAAGAGCTTCCTTTCAAAATCAATTACTTTTTCTCCGCGTATTTTCCTTTCCTGATCACTTTTATTATGTAGCATGAAGATTACCATGCTCATTTAGCAATCTACCCCCAAAGACAATGATAAATTGGAAATGGAATTTTCTGAGATTACATAAAAGATTGAAAAGAACTTTTATGTATTATTTTTTCTAAAAGAGGCTTTTAACCTAAATGAACTGTTATCCCTTTCATTTATATCACATTTTAAGATATTTTCCTGAACAGGTTTCTTTAAAATTACCACATAAAGGTTATTATCTGTGAAAACAGTTGCTGTCACAATTGTATAGTATAGAGCAGAGAATACCACAAAGGCACACCAAGGTTTTCCTTGGCAAGGTTTGTGGGGTGTACTAACTTAGAGCATTTTGTGCTAAATCTATTATATGTTTCAGGGGATTTCTTGACTGAACGCTCACTGGAAGCCATGACAGCTTGTCTATAATGGGGCCAGTAATGTACTTGTAACTAAAAAAATGTTCAGGAGCCATGTGGTTCAACTCATAGCTTACCATGCACTTTACATTTCTCTTTCTGTACGAAGTCTGTGATCCTCAGTATCTTCATGTGCACAATAAAATTATATGATCTAGTACCTATGTTGAATAAGCACTTTAAACTTAATGAGATTTTAAAAAGCACTTTGAGAAGCTCTTCAAGTTAAGCATATGACAAATGGAAGCTGTCACTCTCATACATCATTTAGCTCCTAACATCCGCCATCTGTGTTCTATTACAGGAAAAGAGAAGAAAGGTAAAGAAACGAGAGAGAAGGCAAAAAAAAAAAAAAAGAAAAGAAAAAAAAAAGAAAAGAAACATTTGAGATTCCCTAAATTCAAAGGTCTTTGAATAAATTTTAAGAATATTTGTTTTCTGACAATATTGCATTCTTGAAAGTAAGAAAAGAAAAATATTATAACGTTTTAACTAGGTCCAAATTAAAGAATAAAGTATTTAGATAAGAGAGTGCTAAAAACTGCTCAATATGTTCTGCTCCCTACTGGGAGGTATAGAAGTTTAATATTCATACTCAGATTGCAAGACTTATAACTTTGTTTTCTATAACAAATTTTATTTTTAGTACAAGATGTCTGAAGACAATAAGTCTAGATCTAAAAGCATTCTAAGGTGTTGGCTATGGCCAGGTTCTCTGCTATATTGTGTGATAGTCACAAGGCAGACATGTTTATACTCTAGGTGATTAAATATTTTCACATTAACTTTTTCTGAAGTGACATGAATAAATATACATTTGCTTCAGATATTACACCAGTTAATTCCCAAGGAAAGGACCTGACAAAGTTCAACTTAGTTAACCAATGAGTTTATTGAGATATCTTATAGGACTGTGGGCTAGCCCAGAGTTTTACTGAAGAGCCTCACTCCACTGATGGATGATGGTCATGTTAAGGATGACCCATGAAGTCCCAATTTCAATTAACTATCCAAGTCATATGTGCACTGTAATCTTCCCAAATCACTTGCAACCTGCAGGAGAGGCAGAAGGGCAGGAGGCACTAATGGCTAGAATTCCAGGAGAGAGATCTGTGACCTTTCTATGCTTCCTTTAACTAGGGAGTGTTAACAGTTCCATTACCATTCCAAAGACCTAGATACCACTGTGCTGTTTGGCTCAATTAGTTTCCATGGCTACCAGGGCAAAGTACTCCCTGGTTCAAGAAATTGCTTGCACATTGACCTCACTGCAAAAAGGGTACATAAAAAAGCAATGGTCAAGCCAACTCAGAACTGAAAATGGTCTCCTTGATCACTAAAGAGAGGGAGTAGATACTGCCTCTGAGCTTATGCAGTTGCAGGTAAATTATGATCTAACACTCATTTTGGATTTTGTCTAGAATTACTACTGCCTTAAATTGTGTAATAAAAATATAATACAGAACTTTTGAAATTATATTTATAAAGAGAACTTTCAGACATGTAAATAATATTCCAAAGCAATACCTTGTGCTATTTTGCCAGAAAATATCATTCTAACACAATAAGGACCACTCTAATGAATACCTTTTCAGATTTTTGAATATTCAACATACTTATTAATATCAGACATAATACTTGCAGTAAATACAAAACAATGAAAATACTGAAGGTGTCCAGTAACATGATACATAATATATATGCAGAACTGATAAGTGTGAGGGAACTGTGAAACCACAAAACTGGCACACTCTATCTAGTGTTAGAAAGGGGATCAAACTGTCAATGCTCTCTGTCTTATGGGGTATAGGATCAGATTTTTCAAAAACTTATTTTGTTTAGGGTTCTTAAATGCTTCCACCTCCCTTCCAACCAACTGTCTAGAAGTAGCAGACAAATAGCAAACAGTGACACAGATCATCATCATAATTGACACCATGTTCATCATCAACATCATCACAATCCTCACCATCATCATCTTCTTCAGCAGCAGCAGCAGCAGCAGCAGCCGCATAATACAGCAGAAACAGAAAGGCTCCACAAAATCATCATAAGTCATCAGAAGTGCCAGAATCAGCAGGAGTATCACGAGAAATTTTCTCGAGCAATTCTCTCTGCAAAGTGAAACAAAAACAAGGATACACACTCACAAGACACAACTGAGTCTTCAAGGAAACCAGAAACTTCCACTTCAATTTGGTGAAGAGAAAAATGGTGGAAAAGTAAGCAAGTTTTATAGGACTCTGAGCAGAATGGGGGTCATTGGGCTGATATGGAGTGCTTGAAATGACACTGGAACTAGATGCCTTGCCAGAGATATTTAAATTTTAGAAGAAGATTAAGGCAAGGTTCTGGTGGTTTGAGTGAGAATCCTAGTAAACAGTAATCCTTAGGCTTCTGTTCCTCTTGTTTACCTGGCCAAAGTCTTCCTGTTTAGAACATTGTTCCAAGCACTGCCATTTTGGAGGAGCCACGTTAGACCTAATATTACACAATAGTTATGGAAAGGAGAGACAGTTCTAGAGAGACAGGGAAATATGGAGAAGGACCATTCTTTAGGTGAGAGCTTAGGTAAGGATTAACAGCACTGCAGACAGTATACCACTCACAAGGATGTGAATGAAAAAATAAATAAAATAAAAAGGAAGATGACTTAATTATTACTAAAACATGGAGAAGATTTTACTGTAGATATAAGAGGAAGTAAGGCAGAGAAAAGAGTCTCAGCTGAACATAACCAGTAAATAGAAACAGAACCATGAGAGGAGAGAAAGAGAGGGAGCCAAAAACCAAGAGAGGAGGCCTGGGCCAGGAGACCATGAGACCAGTGTAGTCAAAATGGTTGATTTATAAGAGAACCAGGCTTGGGGAAGGAAGGCAGAAATTGATCCTAGGTAGGAGAGGTTTCCGGTAGGAGTCAGGGTGAGAAATGCTGGGAGAAGCCAAAGGCACTGAGTGAGACTTGTTCTGGGTTTAAGACCTAACATTTCAATCTTTTATTGATGACAGTGAGGGAAGTCATCTCTTCTACACCTATTTCCTGCTGAAATTGGGGTTCATTGCTGAGGACCAGGAACATTGGAGCAATGATCAAAAGACTGGATGAGCAGGGTGAAAGCTGTTTCATTCACTGATCAGGGCTGCAGGTCCACCTGGGGCTAGTGAAGTACAGGCAGATTAGGATCAGTCTATGCTGCAAAGGCTCAAGGTGATTGGAATTTCTGTCAAAAGCATGTAAGAATGGTGCATTTGGGACACTTTGCAGTCTTTAGTTGATGCGACATCCATTGGGTCAGATATAGATTAGGGACAGAACATTCTCCACAGTAGAGTGGAGAGTGGGATATTACTTTCTCACATACTCTGGTGCCTCACCTTTGACCATGTCCTCTGGAGGGGGAGACCTGGTGGCACTCAGAAGAAGGACAGCAGGTTACCAAGAAGAGACATGATACCCTATGAGCATATACAGGGGGAGGTAATCCCCCTCAGGAACTGTCATAGGGGAGGGGAATAAGGGGAAAATGGGAGGGAGGAAAGAATGGGAGGATACAAGGGATGGGATAACTATTGAGATGTAACAAGAATAAATTAATAAAGGTAAAAAAAGTAAGTTTAAGGAGTTAAGGAAAAATTTTAAACTTGGATGAGCATTCAAGATTTCCAGGCACTGGTTCCTAGTAGTTAGGGGACAGGAGTTTCAAGAATAGGGCAAGTGAGAGATGCTACCCTCAGGAATAGGCAGCTAGGTAACTTAGGTATACTTATCTAGAATCTGTTTGACCTGCAGTAAGTGGATCCAAGTCAACTCTCTGAAGCTTACTTAGAAAAATTTAACCTTATAAAGGTAAATAAATGTTTTACATATATTAAGCATTACCACTATCTGCAATCTGGACTGAAATCAACACTGTAGAAAAGGCAGTAGAGTCATGCTTTTGAATAACAGTAAAAGCTTGCAACTCAAAAATATTCTGGGTTAAGTGCATTAACACTCTTTCCAGATGGCTGGATATATATTGCTTGGCCAGAGGTGTTTTTAGCACAATTGAGATACAATTTTAGGTCTATACTTAAAGGCAACCCAAGGAAAATTAAATTCTTGAGCTTGTGACTATGATAATAGTATCAGTGCTTTACCAGCGCTAGATTAATAGTTTATCAAAGCCTCATTGATCAATGGTAAAATTATAATTTTTGAGTCAGCATGACAACACAATAGAGTGGGAAAGAAATATGAAACACTTTAACCCTGTTTTGTGAGTTTATCTTTTTCATAGAGTCTATCAGTACAGTAACCTATCTCTCCTTTTCTCAGAAGGAGACCTAATAACTGTTGAAAACTAAGGCCATATTTTACATATAAAGTGAACTGAATAGGCAGCTCTTGCCTTGGGGGAGCAGCTGTTTTGCTTGCTGATGTTAACATAAAGCTACAGATAGCCATCAATATCAGCTGAGATCTGAGAAGGATAAATTATAGCAGGAAGTGTAATCCACATGGCCTATGTATCAATTAACATGACAGAGACTCACTGCTACCTGGGCAGCTACCCTAGGCTCCTGTGGTCTCAATGGCTTGGTTGGGAGGAGAAGTAGTTGGTTTTTGGATGCCACATAGGACAGGTTTGGCCCTCTATAACCAAACCCAGAAGGTCTCAGAGATTTTCTTATGGAAAAGAATCTGGGAAAACTAACCTACCTGGGCCAGGCAGAGTAGGGTAATCAACCCAAACATGTACACAGTTTGAAAAGGACCTTGGCAGCAAACAAGGCATGGGACAGTGCTTTGTCTAGTGGTTATCTAGAGTTACCACAATCCAGGTGGAGTCGTCTGTGCCTCATCACCATCTATGGAGACCTAATGATCACCTCTAAAAGTTTACATTTCTTTCTATCCTCAAAAGCTTTTTCACTAAATACTTTAAATGCCTTATTACACAAATATCTGAAAAGTTTGAAAACCATTATCTTTTAAGAATACATGATTTAAACAAACTACTTGTTTTAGCTAATTGCTTTATATTTAATCTTGAAAACATACACAGAAGGCTGAATAAAGCTTATAAACTTTGTTTGTTAAATACATATTGTTGCTTATTTAAATTTTCTAGAAGCCTGGTGTTGAACACAGTGAAGACATAAGTGGTAAGATACATTTATAAGTCAATTTTTGTTCATCTGAGTATACCTTTATAACCTTAGGAACTTAGCAACCTTATTTATTAAATATATATTTATCTATAAAATATATGTTGTTTATTATTTAAATTTTCCTAGAAGCCAGTTATTGAATAGTTAGCAAAGACATAAATAGATATAGATCTCTAAATCAGCTTTTGTCAATCTGAGTAGACCTGTATAACCTTAGGAATTTATCATACAAAAACCCATAACTAATCCAAGATATTCTGGAGACCTGCTGTTATTTCCTTACTATAAAAGAGAAGCAGAGTGTTCAGCAGGACTAAGAAGTTTTATAGTTGGTTTACGCCATGTGCTCATCTTAAGATGGTGATGAAGTTACTTGGCACAAACTCTCAGTACAGTATTAAAAGTGTCTGCCAGTCATATGGTTGCTTCCATCTTTATGAACAAGGTGGAGGCAAGTCACATGGTTGCTATTTAAAAACATCTATATTCCTAAGCAAGAGTTGAATCTAAGTTACTTATGTAGCAGATTCTAAACAAAAGTTGAATCACATATATAGTATGTTGTAGCAAATAAAAAAATCACACATATGTTGGATATTTAATTATCAAATTTTTGTTACATTTTAAGCTAACTTTTTGTTACAGATTTAACATATTCATTAAGCACACCCACTGAAGGTGCAAATCCTGAGATAAGGACTGTTTACATAATAGTCTTATTGTAGTTATAAGAGAATTTTGGGAGTGTAAAAATAAGAAAAAAATATATATATATATAAGAAATTTTAGGCTCATTTGTGCCATGGCAGAAGTTATAATTTGGGAGAATTTGAAAATATAGTGTGCAAAAACATGGACATTGAGCTGCCATACTCATTGATGCAAAGCCATTTGCAGTAACATAGTCAGGCATTAATGAAATATCTAGGCCCAAGGAAGGAAGTTAATTCAAGAAGAGGAGAAAGCAGGGTCATAAAGCGACACGGTCATAGAGGCGGTTCAAATAAACTCCTATGAGGAACTAAGAGACAGAGAACAGTGTAGCTGTGAGGGGCAAGGAAGCTCTTGCGGGAACTTGTTTTGCTTTGTTTGTTTGCTTGTTTGTTTTGTCAGATCTTTGCAGCATGTATGAAGTGAAAGAGACTTCAGGGGCTGTGGGATGGTCTGTGAGGCAACAGCACCAAGAGTCTTCTTCTAAAGCAGGCCAATAAGTATCACGTGCCAAGCACTGGCTTCTCGTAGTGATGGTCAGCTTGGGTTGGTAAAGCCCAACTTATTCCTGAGGTAACTTACTTGTAAAACAGTGACATTCAAGGTGTTCAGGCATCCTGTTTTCTATCAGAAGGCTTATGCTTGTCTAGTAAGTGTTTTTCTGTAGTTTATCTACAGATCAAACATTCATCTCCTTCTGCTTAACAAACAGGTCACCTTTAATCTCGTCTCTTGGTCTTTGTTTGTTCTTTTCTTTCTTTCTTTCTTTCTTGTTATTATTTTTTAAGAAAACCTATGATTGTACACTTTCTGCTTTTGTGAGGAATAAATATTACCCAATATCCTGCCAGTATAAAGGAATTATTTTCTCAGTGACCTGAAGCTTTTCCTCAGGAGTGTTATTATCAAGACATCATTCCCATGTCCCATCCCTGTAAGAACACAGGAGTACCACTGATGACAACCCTAAGTCTCCCTAGATCTACCTCAGTTCTTTCTCATGGACTCCTACAGTGTAGGAAGCTCTTCTGCCTTTTCCTTCAACAGAATTCAATCTGTCTCTTCAACTGCAATGGCCTCCATCCAAACTATAATAATTTTTACAATGTCTTCACATTTTTGTCAATGTGATCTTTGACAGTTCATCAAGGTCTGTGGCTTATAAGTGTTGTAGTTGATAGTTTATGGTCTTCTTAGACAAGAACCAGATACAAAGCTTAAAGCTAAAGCACTCTTCTCATGGCTGTTACTTTCAACTATAGCCCTTTGTTCAATCCTTCTCTATTCTGAGTAGTTACTTAGCATTATCTCTGTTTTTCCCCTATCAATGTCTGGATTCCTGAAAAAGAAACTAAACAAAATCCCTCGATGTATGGAGGACAATGTTTCCTCTCTGCTTCTTTGGCTCCACTGCTTTCTAAGAGGCTGAATTCTCCCTAGGGAGTGAAATTAAAGGGCAGCACTATACTGGAGGCACACATAAGAAAGACAAGGAGTGACAAGCAGGGAAAACATCTTGAGATACAGCCTGCTGCAAAAGGGGGAAAACAGCAAGCAATGTGGCACCAAGCTGAGCAAGATGGATCCTACAATTTAAAAGACAAAAGTTTATCTTTTTAAAAGACAAAATTTAAAAGACAAAAGTTTGCCTAATGCTGGCCCTAACATTAAATAATTGTTAACACAGGAGGGGACACTTTCCACTTCATTGACTTAGAAACCTAACTTTCTTAATACTTTCATCCTCTAGGGCTGTGGACAACAAGGCTTTGACCCACCATGTCATTGTCTCACAGTTTTCCTTTTTCCATTTCCTATATTGCTTACCCCAAATCACAGTTATTATAATTTTCACTCCTTTTAAAGTATCATAACTTCTTACTGTTTCAAACTACCTTAATACCGTTTTTTGTTTAGTTTGTATTTATTTACTTGGCTTAGCCATACCCACTGGAAAGAGCAACACAGCTGATTGACACAGTACCACCAAAGTTGTGTGGATTACTGTAATCCCTGTCACTCTATCTGTAACTTTTGGGTTTTGGTCTCTGCTTGTTGCATTCTTGGGGACTTTCTGCATTATGGTTCATTTTACATCTTTTCCTGAGAGTATCATGTTGGAGTCTTTTTAGGAAAATTCTAAAATAGACACTATTTGGCCACTTTTGTAAGTCTTCCTTATGCCCTGTAGATGATTATGCACAGATAAACACATAGCCAAATGAAGCCATTACTCTAGGAATCTTCTTGGGGTATCATCTTCTGAGCAAACTCGAACAGTATAATTGGTACAGGGTAAACAGAGACAACTGACAAACTCTGACTAGCCAGGAGAATAAGTTACAGATTCAAGGTCTCTTTCTTATATGCTTAGAACTCTGAAAATGTAGTTTAAAGATAAAGACAGGGTCCTCCTCTGGAAGAAAAAAACTTAGTAAATAAGGTAGATTGACTAAAATAATTTTTCCTAGCATAGATAATGAAACATATAGTAAAAAAATAGATGTTAGTAGTTGCTATTCATAAAAAGACCAGCTCAGATATTTATATTTTCTGTTTGTCTAGAGTGCTCTTAAACTACGAATACTGCCCGCTTAAAAGCAGGCTGTCATATAAGAAATGTGTTTGCTTTCGAGAAGACCTTTTTTAAGAGTCTTTCAATTGGAGTTATAGGGCTAATAATAATAATAAAATCTGTTGTAACTAAAACTTGTCAACCTGCACAGATATTTAAAAATCAGACACATAATCTACACTTTTTGGATAACCATTAGTCTATCTTTGTTCTGTGATTTTTCATATAGTATAAATAAAAAAGCTCCCGATTGCTAGTTAGTCAACTCCACCAAAGTATTCTGATTGCTAAACAGTCAGAGCTGCAAGATTCCCCTGACCATGCACTGACTCACTCCCTTCAGTTGCCTATTTCTTATCACCTGTAAAGGCTACCCTGTCAGCAATGAGCTTCTGACCCTTGGCCAGTAAAGGCCCCTGCGAAGGACCCCAGCATTTGTGTGTTTGTTTGTTTAATTAATTTTGGTAGTCGGGGGATCTACTCAAGGTCCTACACATGCTCAGCAAAGGTTCTAGGACTAAGCTACCTGCCATGACAAATTCACCTTTTTCAGTTGACCTGTCTTGAAAGTGTCAACCCTGGCCCAAGCAGTGCTTTTTCTAGAGAAACTTTGACAGCCATTATCCTCAGTGGGTCTCACCATGTATCAGTTAAGGACAGCTTTCTCTGGTCTTTAACTTCTAGATTAGTGTCTTTCACATTTGAACCTAAATCATGTGAAGATCTGTTAAGATGATAGGTTCTAGTTCAGTAGATTTTAGAAAAGATGTCAATTTCACCATTTTTAATTAATACTGGATGAAGAATATGCTGTCTATTTGGAGACCCTGTTTTAATTTGCAGACATTTTTAATATTTGGTTGAGAATTAGCATTTCTACAAATTCCTTTCTCTAGCTACTACATAGGCTCCATGTGCTCTGTCTTCCTCAAGAAATGTTGTCATAAGACTTGCTTATTTTATATGTGTGAGTGTCCCCACATGTTTGTCTGTTGCCAATAAGGTGAAAAATGGATGATGGAGCACCTATAAATTGTTTTGATCCTCCATGTGGGCACTGGGAGTTGAACATGGATCTGCTGCCATGATAACAAGTTCTCTTCACTACTGAGTCCTCTCCTCCCTCTACTTTTCTTGTTCCTTAAGGCAGGGTCTCTTTCTGTAGCCAGGCTGTTTTTGAGATTGCGATCCTCCTGCCTCAGCTTCTAAGGTGCTGTTATTACAAAGGTAAGCTATCATTTATTTCGAATGTTTTTTTTTTCTTTAAGAAACTGTGGTACATTTATACTATCGAATACTACTCAGCTACTAAAAACAAGGAATTCTGGAAAATTGGGGACAAGAGGATTGGACTAGAAATGATCATAGTGAGTTAACCCAGAAGCAGAAAGAGTCAAATGTATATACTCACTTATATCTGGACACTAGCCCAAGAGGCATGTCCCATGAAAGTCTTCACTTATCAGGAAAGTGGGACAGAGGAGAGGACATCCTATTGGGACTCTAGGTGAGAGAAGTATGAGAGAATGGGGAAACAGAAGGATCAAAAAGGTCTAGAAACCTACAAGAAGAACATTATGACTGGCAGATCTAGGCCCCTGGGTCCTGCTTGGATGTTATTTTATAGCCAAGAGCAAGAGTCGGATCCAGTTTTTGCCCTAGCTTTTGTTTCAGTAATTGGTTGGGCTGTTTTGGACAGGAACAAGGCTTTTGTTGTTGTTGTTATTGTGGTGGTGGTGGTGGTGTTGGTTTTGAGAACAATTTTTCACTGCACCTTCAGAATAATTTCAAATCTGCAATAAAATAATGTTATTTTTCTCATTTGGGGGACAAATATTATGTAATCTCATGCCCTCATCGGTTCCTCCAGGTCTCTATTCTCTGCTTTACTGACAGGATGCCATAAAGACTTGTGAAAAATATTTTTGTAATCTTCCCATTTGTGTCTTGATTCTTATAAACTATTTTGCACAAATGGTAAAATGCTACAATGGTCCCTCTAGAGCATTAGAGACAGTAACTATGGTTTTTTTTTTTAACTTACTTTTCTCTTCTGTCAGTAACCCATAAAGCAACATTTGATACAATATGATTGGTTTCCCCTTTAGTCAGGGTTTTACTTGTAGAATTTTCCCCTTTTCTTTTGTGCACCCACCATTTTAGTTCTTACCCCTTCTCCATAATCTCTCAGTCAATTTCTAAATACTACCTTTACAAGCAAACAAAAAACTCAACCAACCAAGCAATCAGTCAATAAAACAAACCTGGAACATTAACTATAAACTAGCCACACTGGTTTAACATGGAATCTGTCCAATAGTAGCTGTTTCTCACTTGCACCATAGGTGTGTGAACTCCTGTACAGTCTTGGTTGAAAACTCTTCTCAATTTGCTGTTATTCCCAGATGGTGCATTATGGAAAAGAAAAACTATTCTTGTCAAAAATACTGACTGACCAAATAAACACAATGTGAAATGGAAAGTAGAGGTCACTGTAGCTATCAACCAGTTGGTCTGAGTTATTCATGGTCAGAAGAAAGCAAATGCCCACTAAGTCCACAGTGCCTGTGGCATAGGTGGAGAAACCCAGATGTCATCATGCATGGGTTATTTCTTCTAGCAACAAAGTTCATGTTTGTTAGTATATCCAAAAGTTTACTCATTTATAAATTAAATAAATTGACACAATCCTGTGAATCCTGTGATGGGAATTTCAGGATTAGAATATAGTTGGCTTGTCTACCTTTTTTGCTTGTTTGTTTATTTTCAAGACACGGTTTCCCTGTGTAGCCTTGGATGTCCTGGACTTGCTTTGTAAGCCAGGCTGGCCTTGAACTCACAACAATCCACTTGCCTCTGCCTCCCAAGTGCTGAGATTAAAGGTGTGCACCACCACCAGCTAGCAGCTTTACTCTTGACTTTTGTTTTCAAGCTATGGCATGTGAATGTCCAAGAAATCAGGGAGATCACATTCTTTACAATTACCTCAATAATAAAAAATATCTTAGGATAACTCTAATGAAGAAAGTGAAAGACTTGTATGATTAAAAACTTCAAGTATTTCGAGAATGAAATTAAAGAAGAAACCAGAAGATGAAAATACCTCTTATCTTCATGGATTGGTAGGATTAACATCATAAAAATGACCTTCCTACAAAAACAATCTACAGATAAAATGAAATATCCATCTAAGTTTTAATACAACTCTTTAAAGACCTTGAAAGGACAATTTTCTACTTCATATGGAAAACCAAAAAACACAGGATAGCTAAAACAATTCTGAACAGTAAAAGCACTTCTGTAGGTCTCACCATTCCCAATTTCAAATAATACTATAGAGTTATAGAAATAAAAGCTGCATGGAATTGACATGAAAACAGACATGTTGATCAATGGTTTCAAATTTAAGACCAAGACATAAATCCACACATGTATGGACACCTGATTTTGATAAAGAAGACAGAAATAAACACTGGGGAGAAAATCATTATCTTAAGCAAATGATGCTCTTCAAACTGGACTTCTGCATGTAGAGGAATGCAAATAGATTCATCACATTTCACAAAACTGAAGTCAAAGTGGATCAAAGATCTTACGACAGGCCAGATACCCTGAACCTAATAGAGGGATAATATCAAAAAATATATAAATACTATAAGAATCTAGGTATCAAAAAACAATCCAATTAAAATGGTTTACAGAGATAAACTGAAACTTCTCAATAGAGGATTCTCAAATGCCTGAGAGACACTTAAAGAAATGCTCAACATTCTTAGACATTAGAGAAATGCAAATTGAAATCTACTCTGAGATTCCATCTTACACCTGCCAGAATCGATAACACAAATAACAGCCTTTCGCTGGCAAGAATATTTAATAAGGGCTAACACTCCTCCATTGCTGGCATGACTGCAAACTTGGAAAGCCACTATACAAATCAATATGCCAGTTCCTCAGAACATTGGGAATCAATCTGCCTCAACACCCAGGTATACTACTCTTGGGCACATATCCAAGGGGTGTTTCATCCTACCTCAAGGACACTTAATCACACATATTCCCTATGGCTTTATTCATAATAGCCAGGTACTGGAAACAACCTAGGTGTCCCTAAATAGAAGAATGGATAAACAAAATGAGGTTCATTTGCACAATATTACTCAGCTGGTAAAAAAAAAAATCATGAAATTTGCAGACAAATAGATGAAGCTAGTAAAAAAATGATACTGAGTCAGGTACCCCAGAACAAGAAAGATATAACTTACATGTATCTCTCATAGGTGTATATTAATCATGAAGTAAATGATAACCAAGCTACAATCCATACAGAGAGGCTAGGTAAATAGGAAGAGTCTAGGAAGGAAACATAGATCTTCCAGGAAGGGAGAAATAGAATAGATTTAAAGGGAAGACTGGGAGTAGGTGGGGACAGGAACAGCAGTATATGATGGGGAGGGAGAAGAGAGACAGTGTACAGAGAGAAAATGCAAGGAGAAAGCTGAAATTGAGGAGCATACAGAAATAATATGAAAACTTAAAATAGACAAAACTGCCTAAAATATATGAATCTGATCCTAATGAGGCCTTCTAATAATGGGGAGTATGGAGTCTCAACTGTCTATCATTTGTCATGACGATTTTCCATGGTGGGATCAGGTTATATTCAATTGAGTTGTTGGTCAGAGGGGATCCCATGGAAATCCCCAGATAACTGGGGGTAAATACGCCCTTTAATCCCAAACAATGAACTGTTAGTTTGTAGAAGAAGCACCCATGCTTGAAAGTGATGTCTGATTGAGAAGCAGAAAAAGTGAAAAATCAGAGAGAGATTTGATAGAATGAGTCAGATATAGAAATATAGCAGATGCCCAACTCTCAGCAGAATGGACCAGAAAAAGAAGACTTAAGAGAACAGCTCAGAGAGGGGAAAGGAGCAGTTTATTGGGACAGTTGTACCAAGACAGGTTGCAGGGAGAGGAAACAATCTGACACAGTGAAGACAGAATGAGCTAGAGAACAAGAAGGAGCCAGAAAATAGAACAGATGCCAAAGGACAAGTGGAGCAGTTCCATCCGAAGCTGAGAGAAGCCAGACTGAATCAGTCAGCTTGGAGAGAAGGTTGAGCCAGAGCAGCTGAGTTGAAGGAGCCAGCTAGGGTTCAGAAGTGTAAGCTTATACAGCAGTGAGTCTCAAAGACTAAAAACATTCTAGGCATAGGTTAGATTTTACAGAGTTTAGACACTTCTAGGATTAGGTATAGGTTAGTAGATGGGTGCAATCAGCCTCCAAGATGACAATTACTTCTGGTGAATACAAGATACTTTAACAAGAAAATACTGTGATTCTGCTATCTTCTTCTTCTGGTGTTTGCAAAAACTGCTACTTAAGAGGTATACTGCTAATTCTGACCACTGTGCTGGACTTATACTACAAAGTATCCTATTTAATGAGATATGTTCCATTAGAGAAGCTATGTGTAGTTAAATAAGCTATAGTTCTATCACTGAATGAAAAAAGAAGAAGTTATTGAGACACATTAGATTTAAGTCGAGAATAGGAGTTCACAAGATAGACCTGTGAAATTTAAGCTCACGAGAGTGAAGTAGTAGCACTCAATCCCACTACACTTGAGGGGTGTTCTTCTAACAATTATGGCTCCAGATTTTTCTTTTAAGTGGTGGCGAAGTTTTTAACTGTTTGGCCAAGGATCAATGCATGGAAAAGGGAATTTGCCCCATTTGATGATCTAGAGTTGGAGTGAACCTGTTCAAGTTCACAGTGTCTAACGTGAGCAAAATCAAGCACATAGATCGTCCCATGCAGTTCACAGAACCTTCTGTTTGGCCTGCATGGCTAGCAAGCATTAAACTGTCCCTTGGCTATACATAAAAGTAATAAATTGTTCTGCTAAAACTATGTATTTTCTTCTCTGTTTAGCTTGATAGGCTTTATTTCATTCTCAATTCTCACACGTTTATATATTTCAATTTTCAAAGAATTCTAAAGTAATTAAAACATTCTTTGAAGGTCACAAACTTGCACTGTCAAATCTGTCATTATATAAGGATTTTCCCTTAACCTTCCTAAAAAAATTCCAGAAAATCTATAATGATGTTTAGAAACAAAATGCATCATTCAATGTACCTTTGAATATCTATGATCACTAATATGTTTGAAATGTCAGAGAGAGGAGTGGAATCACTATGACTATGCCATATATGACCATGAAAGGTTTCAACTACTATTATGATGGCCAATATGCCAATCGGAAATGTTGAATCACTGATACCATGGCTGAGTTGCCAGTGAGAGAGATTTTCTATAAGTAGCTAATTCTGTTTACCTGGTAATTCAAATGATGATCGTTTCTGAGTTATTGAGTTTAACAAAGTTCTGCATAAATGGTTTGTAAATATTTATGTTTTGTTATAATGCCAACTACCTCAGTGTGAGTCACCAGTGTGAGGAAAGGAGATTTTCAACAAGCGATTCAGTGCAGAAATGAATATACAAGCAGTGGTGGTTTGAATGAGAATGGAGCCATAAACTCATATATGTAAATGCTTTGTAGCCAGTTGGTGGTGCCGTTTGGGAAGAATTAAATGTGTCCTTCTTGGAGGGGATGCTACCTTGTTGGAAGAAGAACAGCCTTGTTGGAGAAAGAGTGGTATGTCCCTGCCTTTCTGTCACCATGATTTCCACCATGACAGTCTTAAACTAATCCTCTGAACCTCTCAGCAAGTCCGAAAATTTCCTCTCTAAGTTGTTTTGGTCATAGAAATAGAAAAGCAACTAAGACATACACAGATACTGAAAGCTAATTTATCTGAATACTAGACAGACATAAAAGCTAAATGCATGCATTATTGAAATGAGAAAATTGAATTTTAACATATATTATGCTTTTAAACACAGCCAACACATGAGAAAACAGCTGAGTCTATATGTCCAGAACTTTCTAAATTAAACAATGTGTAGTTAAAAAAAATTATCATGTAGAAACAGGTTGGTTTATTGGGGGTTGTCTTAAACCTTATTCAGTAATATTTTTATTTATAAAAAGCACTGACTGCCAGCTGCTTATATTATTTTACTGCAGAATGAGGGAAGAAATTTAATACTAGTCATTTGTGTTTATGATTCTTGCCCATAAATGACACAACCCCTACAGCTCAGTATTTGTTAACATTTATTTTAAACTTGAAATTTTATTTCAAATATGAGAAAATGCCTAATTTCATTCTGAAATAGTTTGGTTGTTACCTTGAAAAACAACTTACTTTCCTCAAACAGCCCTTTATATCTCCATAAACAAGTAAGTAAAACTGGAAGCAGAATAATGAGAAACCATGCATAATTTTTCTGAAGCACTCTCTATTCTGTTGTCATCACATGGAACACAGAAAACTTAAATACAGAAAGGGCATATGATTTTAAAAATCAGCTAGTGGAGTATAGATAAAAATGCATAGTCATAGTTTGAGACTGCAGTTTAAAATAAGAATTGAATTTGTAGATAAAAAGCAAAAGACTGTCACATTAAAGTAAATAAATTATGTTATAATTTAATAGCCTAAATTATCTGAAGTGGTATACTATTGTTGTGTTGTATAAAGAATTTGCTATTGAATACACTAATAAAAATCTTACCTATTACTAAAATTATCACTATAATTAAAATAAACAATTGGACTAATGACAGTATATGTCTACTTTCCCGACTAGTGCACAAAAAAGAATAATTGAAATAAAATGACAAAACGGATTGCATAAGAAGTACTTCTGAGTTCTCATTTATCCATGGCAAAGATGGTGAAACGAAATTAATGTAAGAGAGAAAACAAAGTTGTTATTCAGTGAAGACCTAACTGAGTTCTGGAATCACATAAACCATTTTTGTTTTTTCCTTGTGTAGAAATTAAAGCCAAACACAGACTTTAGGAAAAAAAAATTTTATCACATATAAATCTCTGAAAGGTAGTTAAGAGAGTGATTTTAACATCTACCAGAATTGGAAAAGAAGCAAAACATGTAAGGAAAATTGTCAACATCCATTCAGAACCACTGGAGAGACTGGAGAAGAAAAGATTTACAATAGAGTGGCAGAACTGCCTCTAACTATTAGAGCTGGTTAAACAACCCTGGGTTGGATTTTGCTTCCAGACAAGGAACAAGCAATGACTGAGGTTGCCTTATAGACAGTCGGATGGGAAATTTCAGAGTACAACAGAAGACAACCCCAAGAAGCAGCATGTAACTGCGCAGTTCCGTTTCAAAATCAGGATGTACATCTGTCCAGACTAGAAACATAGAAACACTCAAGGAAGGGGATAGTTCAGCTCAACTAAGGTGTCTCTTCCAGGGAATACTAACAGAGTAAATTCACCCCAAATAAAGATGGAACCAATGTGCCAAAGAAAGAATTTCACTCAACTCCAGCTTGCTGAATTAATGAGTTTGAGGGCAAAGGTGAGTTACAGGAAGATAAGTGACCCAAAAGAGATGCTACCAAGAAATCTTCTGAATAACTATGAACATCTGTGACATTAATATGTCCCACCTGCAACATGGATAATTTGTAGGACATTGAATCACTGAAAAGCTTGACTGACAACTCCTGGAGAACTCTACCATGGCAGGGGGACTGCCATCTAATCTAGTTAATTAATTACCTCTGTGGAAAGTGGATGGGCCTTGTAAGAATCTTGTAAGAGCTCTTGGGGCATCCAGAAGTCTTCAGCTCCGTTCATTCCCAGAGGGATTAAAAGGCAATCACATGAGGAACTCCTGCAGGTAAATACAGCTACACTCTTGCAAGAGACCAGTGGCTATATCAAAGCCATTGGAAAAGTTTACACAATGCCATCTCAGTGATAACAAGTGAAGTTGGGAAATAGCTCTATTTTGTACAAGGTGGACTTACAAGGATAAAGGCCTAATTTTGGATCCCCAACATCAAAGTAAAACCCAACTTTGGCACCACAAATTTGTGAGCATAACACTGGGAGGGCATTTTCTTGAAGTTTTTTTTCCTCAGTCAATCTATCCAAACAAATGATTTCCAAGATTATTGAGACACCCTTTTCTCAAAAAAATTAAGGCAGAGAATTAATTATAAGGAAGATAGGTGGTATCAACTTCTGACCTCCACATTCATGTGCATACGTGTAAGCACATGGCATGCATACACTCACATGTACATAATACATGGTCACATTACACACACACACACACACACACACACACACACACACACACACACACCAATCATAATGCAAAATTCAGAGTTACCTGGAGCAACTAGTACCTTAAATTACAAATGAATTGAAAGAATATAATTGGCTGCTGTGGACCTGTTTAGTCAGGTATAGTTCCTTGGGGTAGGGAGTTTTTGAAGTATCAGTGGGCAAGAGATAGGTGAGTGACAGAACAAACTCAGGATTGAGTCTGTGTCTGAGTGTCACTCATCTGTCTCTTGCCCACCGACACTTCAAAAACTTCCAACCCCAAAGACCTATACCCAACTAAACAGGTCCGCACCATCTACCGTGGACCATCTAAGTCCTGATTCTTTTTAGCTACAGAATCAGGAAGGAAGAAGATCCCATATTCTTATGGGCTGAGGCCTCTGATGACAGGTTCTTTGTTTTATGTGATTACACAGAGAATCTAGACTCAAGTGAATTTTTCTGCTGGTTTTTTTTTTTTCAGAAAAAAATTCAGTAAAGGGCGAATCACACATATTAGATGGTGCAAGAGTATGACCCTTAGCTACAAGTGTTATTTATATTGCCTCAGATGAAGGCCTGCGATGAGAGTCATATTCAGACTTTATGAATAAATGGCTTGGGCTGGGCCCAGAGCATTTTTATCTAACTGTCCCTAGGCCTAGGCTTGGAAGCTTCTAAACACTATACAATCTAATCTTCTGCAAGCCCAGACCTTGAAAGTTTCTCTATTTGCTACCTTAAGTCTAGAATGTTTCAACCTCCAAGACCTTCTGCTGCATAAACTCACCTTTTCCAGTTCTTTCTGAACTCTGGCTGGTTCAGCTCAGCAATTTTGGCTCAAAACTCCTCTCTAAGCTTACTGATTCACATTGGCTTCTCTCTACTTCTGATGGAATTCCCTTGCTTAGAAAAACTCACTCTGAATTCCACAAACTGAACTATATGAACTCAACTGCACTCAACTGAACTGAACTGCATGAACTCAACTGTATTCAACTGAACTGAACTGCACCAAACAACACTGGTCCGTGAACTCTACTGTCCTGTTGCCAAATACTCTCTTCTGGTATTCTTGTATGGTACTCTTCTTCTTTCACTGTCTGCCTGTCAGTCTTTCAATCCTTTCTCTCTCTCTCTCTCTCTCTCTCTCTCTCTCTCTCTCTCTCCCTTTCTCTCTCTCTCAGATACTTAAGAACAGGCAGAGAGAGAGAGAGAGAGAGAGAGAGAGAGAGAGAGAGAGAGAGGAGAAAACAGGCATATGCTATTTCTAACTCATTTTGTCAAATGCTTCTCTGCTTTCTCACTTTGTCTGCTCCTCAGCTAGGTGTCATTGCTTGGTAGTAAAGGTGTGTCCTAAATTCCAGTGACAAGGATTAAAGGTGTATACTAAAGGCTTGTCATTATTCCAGCTGGATCACACTGACCTAGGACATTAGCTGTGATCTCTTGCCAGATAGACATGTTGCTGGGTTAAAATTCCTTTATACTTAGCCTTTTGTAATTCCTTTGAATCTTATTTTAAAAATGAGCTTCTTTTTTTCTTTTCTGTTTGACACCTCTGGTTTTGTTTCCTTCCACAAAGGGGGGAAAATAAAAGGAAGTTAAAAACAAAAACCTACAAAGCCTTTTGGTCATATAATATTCCTTAGTCCGGTTTCCATGTAGAAAGTATTTATCCTCTACCTATCTCAAAGATCTGTGCTAGAGAGATGGCTGACTTCGTTAGAAACTTTCCATCCCTACATAACTCCCCGAATAGTCTGTACTTCGGATCCACTGTTTTACCAAGTCTATTTGATGCCTTTACTGACTGAACTGTCTCCCTTCACCTGTGACCTTTTGAACAAATGAAACAGACACAGATGTCTCTCAGAGGGAATCAGTAATGGAAGAGTCAGAGACTTTCATGTGCCTTCTGTCTGCAAGAAACCATCACTTGAGGCTATGTGCAGCAATCCTTCCCTTCCACTGAGCAGCAGCACATTGGTGCCAAGTGGACAGGATGAGCTGACCCTCTATCTCAATAAGGCCAAGTGGCTTCCTACCAAGACACTGCTCTGTGTGCGCCAAGATCTTTCCCAAGGTGACTTCCTGCTATTGACTCAGCTAGAAAAGGAATTTTGAATACATAAAACTTACTGTATTCTTCAGTCATATTCCTTCAGTAAAACAGTGATACAGCTGAAGTGAGATCTTATCAGTTACTAACTTGGCTAAGAAAGAGGTATTCAGATCCATTTGTTTACTATAAAAAAATGGAAAAATCTACCAATGAACTTGGCAGTTCAGTGACTAATGACAGACTATAGACACCCTCATCTGGCCCAAAGGCTAACTGAGAGAACCCCAGGCCTCAAAGAACGTGTGCTAGTTACCACAATGTTGACATCAGTTTCAAGGGAAGTATTATGGAGTTTATTTCAAACAAACATAAAAGTTCTGCTCTACTACTAAACAGTGCAGAAATTCAGCTGCTTCTTGCACTAATAATTGTACCCAAGAAAATAAGAAAAGGGCACACAAAAATTTTGTTTGACATAAAGCAATATATGGTCATTTAATGAAAATATGTTACTGGAAATGAGTAATTTTTAAATTGTCATTTTATATTCATTTTAAAATAAACCAATTTTCTAGACTTTTATCTCTTGAATCTTCATTTGAATATTCCTCTGACAGTATTTTCTTTACCATTTCAAACTTTTTATCCTGTTGATCAGTATTTCTTTATTTGTTAATATAAATTGGATACATTTTACCCTTTTGTATATATGTACACAAGCACATAAATATATACATATTAATAAAATACATACACATATTATATATACATGTATGTGTGATTGTGTGTATGTATTTATGCATATGTGTGTATGCATGTGAATGTTTGCCAATATACAAGACATTCTTTATTTCAGTTCACTTCAAGGTGTGTGATTCTGTAGCAATTTTCTTTCCCTCTTGTTCCATGTTTCCAGTGTATACAACAGCCATTCTGGCTCCAATATAAAATTAGTTTTGCTCAATGGATTTCTTGTCATGTGTGCACACAAAGCTTCATTTCCCTTCAATTTAGATTTTTGTTTTCCTCTGGTGACTCATTTTGCTGCATCTGTGTTTATCCTGTAACCTGTGGATAAGGCCTGTTTCTCAGGCAGGAAGTTGGCTGAGCATTGTCTGCTGGTGGCTGTAAGCAGCACTTCCTAAGCACAGTTTGGGGAAGCCCTACCCTGCATCAGACTTCACAACTCTACAAAGGCCATGCATGGTTATCGCCTTAGAGTTAGTTTCTTAGGAACATTTGCTGGTGCAGCTGTTGGTTCACAGTGCACCACAGTCGGGTTTCCCTTTCCCATGGTGATGTCCACAAGCAGTACTGAGTTGTGTTACATATGCCAGGGACCCCATTATAATTGATGCATCACTTGCCACCAAATGGCAAATGTGACCATGATGCATGTATTTTGTTTCTTTCTCCTACTTTTGAAATGTATTTCTATAGGTTTGGGTCTTTTAACATGACAATGTGAAGCTTCCAGCTGCAGGCTTTGTCAGAAGCAGTTCACAGTCTATTGTTTTAGCTGTTTGTCCCCACCAATTGCCGCTCAACCACATTTGAGGGTTTTTTTTTTCCCTCAAACAAATGGATAATTTAACAAGTTTTTAAAATTAGTATCCTTTTGGAATTTTAAAGATGTGAGTCTCGCTTGAAGAGTTTATCCAGTTAGAATGTAGAGCTCAGAATGGGAAGAGAAACCATTGATTAAATGACACTCACTGCACTGGCAGTTGTTGTGCAGGTTTTAAAGCTTGCTTACATCTTGTGGGTTTTGATGTTCAAAGAGCAGAGACATTCCTATATAACTAGAAATAAATACATCTAATTTTGTGTTTTAATCCACAGTGTCACTATGCCACCAAGGTGGCCTTGCCATCACAGTGCCTAAGTACTCACTTCAAATCTCATGTGCTAACTAAGTGTGAGGGTGAAAGCCACCACACTGGCTGACATTTTTTTTTTAAGCAGAGGCTGATTGCTGAATAAGAATTGTTATCTTGTCATATGAATTGTTTAACCCTTTCCCATCAGCAAGGCTGTTACTTCAGAGAAAACACAAAATAGGTTACAAATTACTTATGGCTTGAAATATCTTAACTCAAAACAAATATAAAGCAATAGAAGCTGTAGAGACACTGCAGGTTTGAAAGGATTTGGCTTTGTCTCCATGACTCAAGTTCAGCTCTCTGGGCTTGTCTTTGTCACCATGCAAATGATAATTGATGTGAAGAATTCTACTAGGTCAGAATTATCTTCCTTCAGTTTGAGGTGACATTTATGGTGATGTCTACAATAGAGTTACATCTCTTGTGTTACATTCACAGGGTTACCCTGTAACTAGGCACAGAGCAGGAGGCTTAAAACGCTCAGGATACTTATGGTTTCTGTTTTTCAGAGTAAAAATCTGACATTAAGACATAGGGAGACCTTATGCACACCAGAGCTTACTGGAGTGATGCCTTTTTCTCTTCCAATTCTGACAGCCACAGATGTGGCTTTGATGTGGCCTGATCTTCCCTTGGGTATTTTGACTCCTTGATGACTTCAGCTCTCTTTATTTTTACCCAATTTCTCCACTCCACATATGATAACAAATCTATTAGATATACTGGTATACTTTAATATAACTTCATTTTAACAGATTGTATTTGGAACAAACCTATTTCCAAGAAACATTCTGGGATACTGTTGATTTGCATCTCAGCATGCCACTGTGGTAAAACACATGTCAGCCCAAAAAACAACACTAAGACATTTGTTTCTTGCCAAGGTAATACCCTATGTGTTCCCCCCATGTGTCCCCCAGGCCCTGCTTGAGAGAAGTTCTGTCAACAATGTGACATGTCATTCTAGAAGTTATGCCCAAATCACACATAAAGAAAACTAAGAAAACATAGTGGTGTGAATGAGAGTTTATTATAAGCCAGATATTAAAACCTGACCTGAAAACTATCCTCAAGCTTTGAGCAAGATCAAAAGAATACTGTCTTCCCTGAGCATCGTAGAGTCTCACTGGCTCTGCCACACCATTGCCCAGTGGGCAGTTTTATTGCCAAGAGGCATATTCTGTCCTACATGACTAGGTCAAAAATGCCTACTGGCTTCCCTAAGGACCTGCCTAGCTTATGCTTGTTTTCTCAAAGCATGTTAATAACACTTCTGTCTCTCAAAGATGACCTCATTTATAATTTTGATAATTATTTATAGGGCCATCTATCACTGAGAATAAACTCAAAACTGTAAGAAGGTAAAATGTGAAATCTGCTTTTACGGAAAGAATATTATGTGTCAAAGAAACATATCCTGTACACTTGGTGAAAAAAAGAACCCCCTTTCTTTTGGCATTGAAACACTTACATGTGACTTGTTTGCAGTTCTCCAAGAGCATAGCTGCTGAGTTCTGGACTTATGTATTTATTTCTCATTCTCTCAACTAGAATAAATAAAAAGTATTGAAGATATATATTTAGGAAAGAATAAATATAATACTCTAAAATTCATGGCTTCTAAAAATGAACTGGTAAGTTGTTGGGATAGCCTTTTTTGCAGTATGTAAAGACTGTCCTTGTATTATTCAAATGCTGATTTCAGGACCTGGAGAGTTAAGTACAGGCCAAAGCATCTGCTGCCTCAGTATTTTATAAGCATTGCTCTCAGTTACCTTCTTAGTGGTTAAATAAAGAGCTGAATGGCTTATAGCAAAGGCAAGAGAGTATAGGCAGGGTTTCCAGAGAGATAACAATCTAGGGAAGGAATCAGAGGCATAGGAGATTCACTTACCAAATGCAGAGGAAGTCAGATGTATGAAAGTGAGGAGAGGTGACTAATGACGTAGCAGAATATAGATTAATATAAGTGGCTTAACATAAGTGATAAAAGCTAATTGGGAACAAGAGTAAGATAAGGCCTAAAGCTACTATATATACATATAAGTCTCTCGTGTTATTATTCAGAGCTGGGGCAAGCAAAGAAAGCAAAAAATACATACAGTTTTAGGAAGTGACTTAGGAAAGATATCCTTGCAGTACAAATATGGCAGTCATATTTGTGCTTAAAAGCTTAGTGGATAAGGACATTGGCTGCTCTCCCAGAGTACCTGGAATCAATTCCTAGTTCTTCACCAATGTCTGTAACTCCAATGCCAGGCTGCCCAAAGCTCCCTGTGGCATTCCATGCAAGTGATGTACAGATAAAGATGCAGGCAAAACATCTGTACACATAAAATTTAAAACTTTTCAAAATTATCATTTTTGTTATTGATGTTATTATTAATGTTATTAATTATTTCTTCTTTCCTTTCTTCCTTTCAAATGTTCCCTCCTTTGCATCTTTCATGTCCATGACATCTTTTTTCATTGATTGTTGTTATACAAACACACACACACACACACACACACACACACATATCTAGGTACATAAATCCAAACTTTTCTGTCTTTATAATGTGAACTTGTATGAATATGTTTTCATTATTGTTCATTTGATATGAACTAGAACTGGAGATGATTTAGTTCATGCATCCTCTGCTCTACAGTATACTATTTGGCATAAAGGAGCTCAGAACTTTTGTGCTTTAATTTGCATATAGATAGTCCAGGGAAGTTTGCTAAAATTATTATAATGCTGTTTTGTCATATTGTGTCACTGTAACCAAATATGTGAGAATACAGTTTGAAAGGGAGGATTTATTTGGTCATTGGCTGAAGATTTATCAGGCCATGGCTACATGGTGCTGTAGCTTCTAGATTATATGTGGTGAGGTTCATGGTAGGGCATATGAAATAGAGCAAAGTGACCCACTTTGTGGTAGAGGAAGAAAGGAAGAGAATAAGTGGGAGAGAGGGGAAATTGAAAATGAAAAGGAGAGAAAGAGAACAAAATATCCCTTCAAAGGCATTTCTCTAGTAACCTACTTACTCTAAGGACACACTCAACTGTGAAACGGAGAGTTGGTGGACAAATGTATTTCACTCATTAGCAAAGAACTCTGGAGAATAGTATAAACTACAGGTGATAAACCTTAAACAAGTGAGTATTTTGGGAGGAGTTTTAAAAAAATAAACTAACATATGGGTAATATGTTTACTTAGCTTCATAAAATAATTAAATAATAACTTTATTTATACAATTGCTTTTATGTTAGTAACTTCCACAGGAACTTGAAATTGTGTACGATTTAGAGCTTACTTCCTATTAAAGATTGTCATGTGGTCAGTGCATTTTTTCACAGTCTTTTTTTTTTTTCCCTCTTAAGTGTTAAATGCAAGTATTTCCCATAAGAACACACTATTCCTAAATGACAACATAAAAGAAAACATCACCAAAAGTCTTTTGAATATGCATTGGACACAGAAAAATTTCTGAACATCCTTCTGAGTACTACACAAGTCTTCCTTGTTATTATGCTGAAAAAACTACTCCAATACTGTCACAGTTGCTTAAAAATTCAAAAGAGTCTGACTGTCCTTGACAGCTAGCCCAGAATATAAATGCTGTATTTTGCACAGTAGCAATAATACTATAAGTAGTTTCAAATATAAAATACTAAAAATAAATTTTCTATTATAAGCATAGGTACATCCCATATGTCTACATATTTGTCTCATATCCTGTGCTCCACAAATGGCAAAATCTTTCCTTTAGGCAGAACGAAGAGGCATACCTAGTTACAGAACATAAAGACTAGAGATAGAGTTAGGAGAGACAGAATGACACAGAGACAGAGTGACACAGAGAGAGACAGAGGTAGGAAAAGAGAGCCAGAGA
Source organism: Acomys minous (assembly GCF_964271855.1). Classification (NCBI taxonomy): domain Eukaryota; kingdom Metazoa; phylum Chordata; class Mammalia; order Rodentia; family Muridae; genus Acomys; species Acomys minous. Next base: position 47,809,541 of record NC_140487.1, on the reverse strand, counting down.
AAGGGAGACAGAGAGAGAGGTGGGGGGGAGGAGAAAAGAAAGGAAGGGGACAGGAGGGAAAGGAAGGAAAGAGAGGAAAGGAAAAAACTATACTAGATAAATTGATGGTAATGTTACACTTTAAGGTTTTCTTTTGGCATTGTGTTTAAAGCTTCAATGTTACATTATGAAAAACAATGACCTCATTGTCAACAATTCAGTTGACATGTGTTCCAAACCTGTTGCCATGTTATAGTACCCATTAACATTTATTAAAGTGACATAATTTTCAAAGATTTTAGTGATGGAGATGGATAATTACCGTTCAGTATTAATAGGGTACCTATAATCCTGGTATTAATATTTACTACATCCATTTATTTAAAAGGCTTTCTTCATTCTGCTCAAGTCTCCACATCCTTGCAGCAACTGCTTGAGAACAGCTCTTTACAAAATGACTCTCAAAGATGGGCAATTTCCTTTTAAAGGGTGTAAATAGAATCAATTGAAGTTTATAGGATGAGTGTTGTGCAGGATCCAAGTGCTAGTGAAGCATGAAAAATACCCAACATGTTAGATAGTTTTTGATAAATGTTTTACAATAGATTTTAGATGTCTGCTATGTTTTTCCTAAAAACCACAGATTAAGCAAAGAGAAAAGCACTGTGTTGTAATTTTTTTTAAAGAACATTTCAAACATTGCTTTATGACTCTGAATGTGAGTCGTTCTCTTCTGACAAGGCCTCATAGTAAAACTTGATACAGTTTTCATCTTTTAAAACATTTCTGTTCTAGTGTCCCCTGTACTATATATAACCTCTTCCTCTGTGGCCTGGTAAGGACACCCTACACTCTCAGCATTCTGCCCAGTATTAAGCTTCGAGTCTCCGTAACTGTCCCTATCCCCTGCTGGGTGGATGGAGTCTCTCTGAGCACGTCTAAGTTGGGCTAAAATGTAGGTTATCTCACTTAGAATCATCATTTCCAGTTCTGTCCATTTGCCTGCAAAGTTTAAGATTTCCTTGTTTTTAATAGCTGAGTGGTATTCCATTGTGTAGATGTATCACAGTTTCTTTATCTATTCTATAATTGAGGGATATCTAGGTTGTTTCCAGATTCTGGCTATTATGAATAAACTGCAATGAACATAATTGAGCAAATGTCCTTATTGTATTGATGGATTATCTTTCAAGTATATTCCCAGGAGTGGTATGGCTGGGTTCTGTGGTAGAGTTATTCCCAATTTCCTAAGAAAGGAACAGATTGATTTCCAAAGTGGTTGTACATGTTTACACTCCCACCAGCAATGGAGGAGTGTTCCCCTTTCTTCACAATCTCACCAGCATGTGCTGTAACCTGAGTTTTTGATCTTAGGCATTCTGATAGGTGTAACATGGAATCTCTGGGTTGTTTTGAGTTGCATTTCCCTGATAACTAGGAATGTTGAACATTTCTTTAAGTGTTTCTCAACCATTTGATATTCCCCTGCTGAGACTTCTCTGTTTAGTTCTGTACCCCATTTTTAATTGGATTATTTGCTTTGGTAGTGTTTAATTTCTTGAGTTCTTTATATATTTTGGATATTAGCCCTTTGTCAGATGTAGAGTTGGTGAAGATCTTTTCCCAGTCTGTAGGCTGTTGATTTATTGTGTTGACATTGTCCTTTGCCTTACAGAAGCTTTTTAGTTTCATAAGGTCCCATTTATCAATGGTTGATCTTAGGGCCTGAGCTGTTGGTGTTCTATTCAGGAAGTTGTCTCCTGAGCCAATGAGCTCAAGGCTCTTCCCCCACTTTTTCTTCTAACAGATTTAGTGTGTCTGGTTTTGTATTTATTGAGTTCTTTAATCCATTTGGACTTCAGTTTTGTGCAGAGTGATAGATATAGATCTATTTTCATTTTTCTACATGGAACCATCAAGTTAGAACAGCACCATTTGTTGAAGATGCTATCTTTTTTCCATTGTACAGATTTGGCTTCTTTGTAAAAAATCAAATGTCCATAGGTATATGGGTTTACTTCTGGGTCTTCTATTCAATTCCAATTATTAACCAGCTTATTTCTATGCCAGTAGCATGTTGTTGTTATTACTGCCTTGTAAATAAATCTGGCAGAGATATAGGGCCAGAAGGCCGAAAATGAGGTGCCAACATTATAGAGAGTGTTGGATAACTGTTCAGGAGGTAAACTGTCTCAGTCAATTTTCCATTTTGGAAGCGGCCAACATGCACTACCAGTTCACGCAGACATTTAAGTCTTACTCCTTCTCAAGTCTCTGAGGGGGTTTGAAGACCAGATAGTTTAGTTTTATAATCAAGTTTAGTTGGTTAGGGGTAAGATCTTTTTAGATCAAAATAAAGAATTTAAGTTAAAAGAGGTGACATATGATAGACATTGAATTTCATTCAGAAATTTAGACCCAACAGGACAGAAAAGATGTTTACTTCAAGTCTAACAAATACAAATAGCCAAATTCCTTTGAACATAACACTTATATAACTCATGATTGTCTCATGGTTTTCCCTGCTGTCTGTAGTTTGTTTTACTCATGTATAATAAATGTATGTGTTAAAAATAAAAATAAAAGATTAAAAAAAAAGAAAAGAAAATATGTGAGCACATGTGCATGCATATAGAGACCTCCCAAAATAAAACATTTTTGTTCTTTTTAAGGAAACAATTTTTAATGAGTCCCAATCTATTCTTGTTAAATACACCATATCTTAATATATGGCCTATTTAATAAGAAATGTAATACTCAAAGTGTTTTGTATGTCAAGACCAATGGATCTGCTACCTCTATCCTTTCAGCATTGAGATTAGAATTCATATCATACAGGTATTTTAATATGGTTGCTGACTTCTCTCCTCCCTGTATGTGGATGACTGACTGATCAGTCCCCCTTGACTTTACAATGTACAAGCAGAGGCTGTGCATTTGCTCAATGTCTACTCACCGTATCTTATCTGACATAGATGAATCTGACAGTGTGCACTCTATATCAAGAACATTGCAATGGAAATGTTTGTACATTTTTTTTCTTGGTTGTCACTCATATTTGTTTGGTCTACAACAAATAAATCATTTTAGCCCTTTCCATATCCCAAGTGTAGTGTTTAGTGTGGGGTTTTTCTTAAAAATGACTTTTGTGTCTGTGACCTGGTTTTCTCTAAATTGGTCACATTTTGGTCTCTGTCCTGTACTTGTCAGATGACTTGGAGCTTCTAATCTTTCAGTTGAAAAGCACCTGGCATCTAATTCAATAAAATTATAATCCATTAATTTATCAGATTGCTTTTTTTGATCTAGTAATATTTTTTATTTCATAGAAAAAAAATTGGCATTTTGCCTCATAGGCATTATCATATCATACCAGATTAGACTTTCATCTCTTTGATTTATCTTTCATTTGTTGTTTGTGGTTTACCTTTGGTGATTGGGTGAGGGACATATACTTTTAAGAGTATGGGCCCTGTTGAGTCAATCGTGTTGCAGTGAATAGCATTATGCACCAATGAGCAACACAAATTAGAATCTGTAGGTTATTAATGAATAAGACAAGGAAGACTGATGGCAGAAATTAGAGGGAGAAGTACAGATGAATTTGATCAAAACTTAATGAAGGCACATAGAAAAATTTCAAGAGATTAAAAAAAAAATTGTGGGGCTAGGTAGTTGTGGGACTGGGGGAAGCTGCCTCAGGACAAGAGTGGAGTCTAGGCACGTTAGAACCACAGAAATCTTGTCCTAAGATTGGCAAGAATAGGATTGTTTCCCTGCCCCAGGTCTGCATATCCCTGTGCCCTTACCCCTACCCTCCGAAGGTCAAGTAGCCTGCCAGACAGATTAAAGTTCCTCTTCCCTTATGAGGTCATATCCTGAAGCACTTGGAAATCTTCCTCATGCGTCGCCATGATGCATCGCCAGCATTCTGGTCCAGCCAATGATATACACTTATCCTTCCCCCTCCCCCGCCCAATTAAACAAGCTGTCTTACTGAAGCTGTCTCCAGAGAAGTCTGTTTCACACCTTGATCACCATCACCTGAGGTCTCCTTCACACCGCCCCACCCCCCATCCTTCCTGTTCCAACCTCCTTTTCCAAGACACTCAGGACACACCAGAAGTGGTAGAGGTACATAACAGACAGGGAAATGGAGCCTGAAAGCAGTTGGCACTCCAATGTGGGGCTTGAGGAGACTGCCAAGACAAACAAAAGGAAGGTGAGCAAATTACCCCTCTGTGCCCCGTGCTCCCCACCGCCACCACACACACAAGGGACATGGATCTGCCCTGCCAGATCCTGCCTCTGTTATGAAGAGTGGCAGTCTGTTATTTCACTACTCATTTACAAGGTTCGTTGAGTGGGACTGGGTATGGAGAGCGTGAAAGTTACATCTTCTGGTCAAAGATACTCTTAAGTGTGGGCATCACCCATACCTCCCCATCCCTGTCCGGAATCTTTTTTCTCTGGAAAGGGGGAGGGGGAAAGGAAAGGAGAGGGAGAGAGGGAGGGAGAGTGGTTTAATCAGCCTTCTCTGAAATTTTCCATCAGGCTTGCCCGTATAAGACTTTGGGGGGTCCCTAGTGGAGCTTCATGGCCTTCTCGGAAAATTCCTCTCTGAAAGCCCATCTGAAACATTCTCTACTATGTCAAATTTCTCATCATATCAAAAGGAGTCCCAAATTAGAAGTTTTGGGGTCCTATTGAAGACCTGTAGCATAAACCTTACTCCATTCCCCACCCCATCCCTCCTCCCTAGAGAAATTGATGGCAGCTGGTTCTCAGAGCTCCATGACAGCAAGATGCCTATCAGTTTTTCCTGCTAAAGACCTGCCAGTACAAAGCGAATTCTAACAAGGATGGGCAAGGTTTTGCTGCTGTGTCATGAGATAACACAGCTGTCCCTGAACTTGGAATCTTGTTTTTCTTTGCTTGATTTTTGTTAGAATGTTTTTTTGTTTTTTCCCTAATAGCGGAAATAACTCAATATTAAAGGTATATTCATGGGAATTGTTTTTGTTTGTTTGTTTGTTTTTCTAATAGGTAGAAACTTGAAGCACTAGCATAGTAAGAAAACAACTCCAATTTTAACATATTTGCCATTCTCGCAGTATATGAAACACCCCTGTGTTCACTAATTTTAAAACCTTAGAAAGACGGAGACTGCTACAAGATTTAAGAGCAATTAATAAAGCCGTGAAGTTTTGAGTGTCCTCCCAAATGGGAATACACCTTGTCTCTGCCATTCCTGACAACACCCCGTTCTGAGAAATAGACATTAGAAAATGCTTTCTCAATTTCTCTGCTAGCAGTATTCCCAATGTTGTGTGTTCTCTATGCTCCCTATTAACAACTCTGGGTGGGCCACACAGTATGAGTAGACAATCTTCCTCTCAAAGAAAGCCAATGGCCATACCATCTGACAGGAGGCTGTGGTAACAGTATTTATGCCCTACAAAGGTCTCCACATTTATCATTATATGGATGGTATCACGGTGTGGGCAAACCCTTTTTTTTTTTTTTTTTTGTCATTAACTTTTTATTTTTTATAATTTATTCCCGTTACATGCCAATTGTTACCTTCTTCCCATTCATGCCCTCCTCCCATTTACTTCTCATTTTCCTCCCATTTACTTCTCATTTCCTCCCAGTCCTTTGGCTGGGGTGGGGGGAGCTCTCTTCCCCTACCATCTGAGCCGAGCCTATCAGATCTCCTTAGGGTTGCCTGAATCTCCTTATTCTGTGGCTAGCAAGGACACCCCACCAAGGAAAGATGATCAAATAGCAGGCATTAGAGTCCTTGTCGGAGGTAGACCCTGATCCCCTTACTAGGGGATCTACATGGACAATGAGCTGTCCATTGGCTACATCTTAAAAGGGGTCTAGTTTCTCTCTATGCATTGTCTTTTATTAGTGCATCAGTTTCTGCAGGGCCCCATTGGTGCAGATTTGTTGGCTTCGATGGTCTCTTTGTGGATGGAGCTACTTTCCCCTCTGGGTCCTTCTGTTCTCCCACTCTTCCATATGAATCTCAGTGCTCTGCCCAGAGTTTTGCTTTGAATCTTAGCATCTGTTTTGGTCCCCTGCTTGGTGGAGTCTTTCATTGGAAATGACACCTATGTTTGGTTCCCTTCTTGTTCCTTCTCTTCAACAGCTTCCAGTGTCTATTATTTGTCCTTCTGAATGCAAATCAAGCATTCTCCCTAGGGTCCTCCTTGTTATTTAGCTTATTTAGCTCTATGGATTGTAGTATGATTATCCTGTATTATATGGATAATATCCACTTATAAGTGAGTATATACCACGCATATCTTTCTGGGTCTGGGTTACCTCACTCAGGATGATCTTTTCTAGTTCCATCCATTTACCTGCAAATTTAATGATTTTGTTGTTTTTAATAGTTGAGTAGTATCCCATTGTGTAAATATACCACAATTTCTGTATCTGCTCTTTGTTTAAGGGATCTAGGTTGTTTTCAGAATCTGGCAATTATGTATAAAGATGCTACGACCATAGTTAAGCAAATGTCCTTATTGCATGGTGGAACATCATTTGGGTATATGTCCAGGAGTGGTATAGCTGGGTATTGAGGTAAAGCTAGTCCCAATTTTCGAGGAAAGTGACAGATTGATTTCCAAAGTGGTTGTACAAGTTTGCTGTCCCACCAGCAATGGAGGACTGTTTTCCTGTCTCCATATCCTTGCCAGTATGTGCTGTCTCTTGAGTTTTTGATCTTAGTCATTGTGAAGGGTGTAAGTTGGAATCTCAGAGTCATTTTGATTTGTGTTTCTTTGATGATAAAGGACATTGAACATTTCTTTAAGTGATTTTCTGCCATTCAATCTTCCTCTGATGAGAATTTTCTGTTTAGATCTGAACCCCATTTTCTAATAGGAATATTTGGTTTGTTGGTGTTCAGTTTCTTGAGTTCTTTATATATTTTGGATATTAGCCCTGTGTCAGATGTAGGGTTGGCAAAGACCTTTACCCATTCTGTAGTCTCCCATTTGCTTTACAGAAGAAGCTTCTCTATTTCATGAGGTCACATTTATTAATTGTTGATCATAGAGCCAGAACTTTTGGTGTTCTGTTCAGGGAGTCATCTCCTATACCAATGAGTTCAAGGTTCTTCATAGGGAGACTCTCTTTCCTCTCCCAACTTAAGCATCAATTAATATCTTTCCTATCCTTCCTAAGATTTAACATCACTCCTCACAAAATACAGGTAATTCTGCCCATTGAGTTCTCTGGAGTGGAAATTTCCCTCATGTCAATAGGCCATATTCATTTATTTATTTATTTATTTATTTATTTATTCATTCATTCATTCACTTTTATATCCTGATCATAGACCCATCTCTCCTCAATTCTCAGTCTCATCCTCCCTCTATCTCCTCCATTCCCCTCCCTTATTCCTCAGAAAAGGAGATACCCACTATCAATCTAAGCCAGCTCATCAAGTTGCACTGGGATTGGGTGTTTTCTCTTCCCCTGTGGCCTGGCAAGGCAGTCCCACCAGAGGGGAGTGATCATAACGCTGGCAACCGAGTCCATCTCAGAGAAAGTCCTTGCTCCCCTTACTAGAGGACCCATATGAAACCTGATATGCCCGTAGGCTACATCTGTGTAAGGGACCTAGGACCAGTCCATGCATGGTCCTTAGGTGATCCTTCAATTACAGCAAGCCCCTCTGGGGCCTGCTTAGTTGGCTCTGTTGGTCTTGTGAAACTATAGGGTCTTCCGTGTTTATTTTCCTTCTCCAAAAATTTTCACAGAACTTGCTACACATTGCTCAATGTTTGGCTTTGAGTTTTAGTGGCCTGCTGAGTGGATCCCTTCAGAAGACATCCCTGCTAGGCAACTGTCTGTAAGAATAGTGGAGTATCCTTAATAGTGTCAGGAGTTGGCTCTCTACCATAGGTTGAGTGTTGGGTTGGGCCAGGTATTGCTTGGACATTCCCTTAATCTCTGGTTTATCTGTTCTACTTAAATCCCTGCACATTTTGTAGCCAGGCAGAGTTTGGGGTTGAAATTTTTGTGGGTGAGTTGGTATAACCTTTTCTCTACAAGAAGACTTGTAGACACAAGGTGTCCTCTTCAGTGTCTATGACCCCCTCATATCCTCTCAGGAGCCTACCCTAACTTAGATCTGCAGCTTGTCATGGAGGTGCTCATGCCTACTGTTTCTTTTCTCTATAGGTTTTTGATACTCCTGCCTTGTGCTTTCCTCAGGTCTGATTGCCATCCTCTTAATCTCTCTATGTTCCCTCTCCTACATTGTTCCCTCTCTTCAACCACCACCTCTGTCTATTTTATTTCCCTCTCTGTGTGAGATTTAAACATCCTTTGAATCCTCTGGGTTACTTATCTTCTTTGGGTCCATGCATATTACTATGGTTATATTATATGGCCTAAATCTACTTATAAGTGAACATTTACCATGTGTATCTTTATGGGTCTGGGTTACCTCATTCAGGATGATCTTTTCTAGTTCCACACATTTGCCTGCAAATTTCATGATTTCTTTGTTTTTGATAGCTGAGTAGTATTCCATTGTGTAAATGTGCCACAATTTCTTTATCCATTCTCCGGTTGAGGGACATCTAAATTGTTCTCAGATTCTAGCAATTATGAATAAAGTTGCTATGAACATAGTTGCATAAGTGTCTTTGATGTACAATGGAGCATCTCTTGGATATATACCAGGAGTGGTATAGCTGGGTCTTGAGGTAGAGCTATTTTTTAAAGAATTTTGAAAGTGCCAGATTGATTTCTAGAGTTGTTTTAAAAGTTTACATTCCCACAAACAATAGAGGGGTGTTCTCTCTCCACAACCTCATCAGCAGGTGCTGTCATTAGAGATTTTGATCTTAGCCATTCTTACCAGTGTAAGATGGAATCTCAGAGTCATTTAGATTTGCATTTCCATGATAACTCGAGGCCATTCTTCAGTTGAGAATTCTCTGTTCATTTCTGTGTCCCATTTTTTAATTTGGTTATTTTGTTTGTTGGTGTTGTTTGTTGAGTTCTTTTTTTTAATTTTTATTTTTTAATTAATTTATTCATATTACATCTCAGTTGTTAGCCCATCCCATGTATCCTTCCATTCCTCCCTTCCTCCCACTTCCCCCCTACTCCCCTCCCCTCCCCTATGTCTGTGTCTGAGGGGGACCTCCTCCCCCTGTATATGCTCATAGGGTATCAAGTCTCTCCTTGGTGACCTATTATCTTTCCTCTGAGTGCCACCAGGCATCTCCATCCAAGAGACATGTTCAAATATGGGGCACCAGAGTTTGTGTGAAAGTTAGATCTCCTTCTCCACTCAACAGTGGAGAATGTCCTGTGCATCGGCTAGTCTGGGTAGGGGTTCGAGGTTTACTGCCTATTTTTTCCTTGGCTGTTGCCATAGTTTGCGGAGGACCCTAGGCCCAGACTCGCCTGTAGTTTTCCAGGACCCACTGGATCCTTCTATTTCCTCTTTCTCCCAGGCCTCTCACACCTATATTTTAGGTATTAGCTCTTTGTCGGATATAGGATTGGTGACTATCTTTTCTCAATCAATGAACTGTTGTTTTGTTCTATTGACAGTGTTTGTGCCCTACAGAAGATTTTCAGTTTTAAGAGGCCCTATTTATTAAGTGTTGATATTAGAATCTGAGATCTTGTGTTCTCTCAGGAAGTTGTCACCTGTGCCTAAGATTTTGAGGCTCTTCTCTACTTTTTCTTCTATGTTTGATTTAAGCTAATATAATGTTTCCTTTACAAATATGGATGTTCATGTATTTAGGGCATAGATGTTAAGGATTGAAATGTCCTGTTGGTGAAATTTTCATTTAGTGAGAATGAAGTGTCCTTCCCAATCTCTTTTGGTTAATTTTATCTGAAAGCCTACATTATTAGATATTAGGATGGCTACTCCAGCTTGCTTCCCGGGTCCATTTGCTTGGAAAACCTGTTTTTATACTTTTATCCTGAGGTAATGACTATCTTTGTTGCTGAGATGTGTTTCATGTATGCAGCAGAATGTTGGATCCTCTTTACCCAGCTATTCTGTTAGCCGGTATCATTTTATTAGAGAGTTGAATCCATGGATGTTGATAGATGTTAGTGACCAATGACTGTCAGTTCCTTTTATTGTAGCATTGGTGGTAATAGTATGTTTATGTGCTTCATTTCTTTCCTGTGGTGAAGTTTTCCTGAGTGTAGTTGACCTCAACCTCAATGGGTTGGAGTTTTCCTTCTAGTATCTTCCTTAGGGCTGGATTGGTTCATAGACATTGTTTAAATTTGATTTTGTCCTGTTATATCTTGTTTTCTCCCTCTATGGTGATTGACACCTTGCTGGATATAGTAGTCTGGGCAGACAACTATGCTCTCTTAGTATCTGCATGGCATCTGCCCAGCCCAGACCCTTTTGGATTTCATAGTGTCTGTTGAGAAGTCAGATCTGATCCTTTTTGAAATTTATTTTATTTTATTTAATCAATTTATTCAGATTACATCTCAGTTGTTATCCCCTCAGTTGTACCCTCCCTTTCCTCTCTCTCTTTCTCCCTATTTCCTCTGCTATGTCTATGACAGAAGGGGACCTCCTCCCTCACCATATGATCACAGCCTACCAAGTCTCATTTTGGTAGCCTGTTTATCCTTTTTCTGAGTGCCACCAAGCCTCTCCACCAAGGGGAAGTGGTCAAATATGGGGCACCAGAGTTCATGTCAGAGTCAGTCCCCACTCTCCACACAAATGTGGATAATTTCCTGTCTATTGCTAGATATGAATAGGGGATCAATGTTCACTGCATGTATTGTCTTTGTTTCATGCAGTACTTTGAGCATACCCCCTGGATCTAGATCTGCTCATCATGATGTTCTTCGTGTGAGTTTCTAGGACCCTAAGGATCCTTCTATTTCCCCATTCTCCCATACTTCTCTCATCTAAAGTCCCAATAGGAGGTCCCCGCATCTATTCCAATCTTTGGGTAAGTGAAGATTTTCATAGGACTTCTCTTTGGGGCTAATGTCTAATTATAAGTAAGTACATATACCATATTAGTCTTTCTGGGTTTACTCACTCAGTATGATCATTCTAGTTCCATCCATTTGCCCACAATTTTTGGGATTTCCTTTTTTTAAATAGCTGAGTAGTATTCCATACAGGTGTGATTCTTATAGGCCTGCCTTTATATGTGACTTAGCCTTTTTCCCTTGCTGCTCTTAATATTTTTTCTTTGTTCTATAGATGTTGTATTTTAATTATTAAATGTCAGGAGGAATTTCTTTCTGGTCTAGTATATTTCATGTTCTGTAAGCCTCTTGTGTCTTTAAAGGCATCTCTTTCTTTCAGTTGGGGAAATTTTCTTCTATGATTTTCTTGAGTATACTTTGTGTTCCTTGGCGCTTGGACCTTCTGTTTTACGTCATCTATCCCTCTCATTCTTCAGATTTTGACTTTTCATGGTGTACTTGGTTTTTTGTTGTTTGTTTGTTTATTTGTTTGTTTGGATTCTGTTTTCTTTATTGGTTCCATATCCATTTTCAGGTCTTGATTTATTTTATTCATTTCGTTCTCCCTTTTGATTCTATTTTCCTGTATTTCTTTGAGGTATTATTCATTTCCTTTTTGAATGTCTCAAACAACTTTATAAACATATCGTAAAATTATTTTCCTGTGTTACAGCTGTTTTAGAATATCTAGTATTTTGTGAGGTTTCTCCTGGATCTCTGTTTCCCTGCTTCTTGCTAATTGTGTTCTTATGCTGACCTTTAGCCATCTGATTTTCCCTACTGTTGGCTGTTAGTACCCAGAACTTACTGGGTGTCTTGGGCCTTTGTGATCCAGTGAGGCCCTGCTGATCTCCTCAACACAACTCCTCAAGAAGTGGGAGGAATTTGAGGTCTGATTGCAGTGGTGTAGAATTCTCACTGATCAGATTGCCTCTACGGGAGTGTTTTGAGACCTTTGTAACACCATTTCTAAAAGGAAAACCCATTTTAAAGGAAAAATGGCTTGGACATGAACTTCAGTTTCTAAAAGCCCACAAAAAATTTGCTTTGATCACTCACCTCTGAAAATGTTTAATCATCAATCCTAACAACAAGGTAATAAGTAAATCCCTGGAAATTACCACATGGCCAAGATGTTCCTTTCAACAATTGCTTGCCATCCACCTCTGACAACAGTTAATTGTCACACTTAGCAATGGCTAAACAGTAAAGACCTGGAGATTACCCATATGCTCTTCATAATAGGTCAAGTAAAACAATTACAGTTTATGGTTTGGACCACCAGTCACAATTAACCAGGGTCTATCACTATATAATTGCTAAAATGTCAGTCAATCAGAGAACCAACAAGCTATATGCCTAATAAAAACTTTCCTGATTTGGAGCTGGCACTCTCAGTCCTGATCGACTGTGTTGGTGACTGTTGTGAGCCCCTGCTTGACATGGAATAAAACAACTCTTGTGTGTTTGCATCAGAATTGGCTCCTTGGTGGACTTTTGGGGTCACCATGATGGGTATAACATGTTCACAGCCTCTGTTGAGCAAACAGATCAATTCTGTTCATGCACACACACAAATATAAAAGGGCTTCAAGCCCATTCCCCCCATATTCTTCTTGTTCAACCCCATAGGATAATAAATCATGCTCCTCTTGTTCATCGCTTATTAGTACCTTAGGTTTACAGACTATGGGCACTAACCCCCTAGGTCTCAAATCTAGTGTTCTATGGTAAATTGATATCACCCACACTCCTCAATTTGACTGCCAAAAATATGTCTTTGTTACTGGTGACACATACCCATATTTTATATGGGCTACAGCCTAAATAGGAGAAAGCTCAAAAAGATTAATTCCCTACCTTTGTAGCTGTGGACATTTCTCCACAAACAAAAATTGATTATGGCCCTGCTTTTACCTGCTCCAAACTCAAAACCTTCTGCTCACAATGGCTCATCACATTGAGAATTCTTTACAATCCCCAGAGCCAATGATTTTTAAAAATAAAATCAAACTATTAAATCCCAACTTAAAAAAAACTGAAAAACAATTTCCTGCCCCTAATATAGAATTAGCAATGCCCCTAGCCACTCTAAATATATTTAATATTTACAAATCTCAAAGTATCCTCCTTTCTCCCCTTACTGGCACACATCAGGAGTAACTCCTCCTATCATGGTTAGATGGCCTGATCCCTTAAATGGAATATAGAAGGAATTGACCCTCTCCTCAAAGCAAGAAGAAGTCTTGTTTATGTCTTTATAAAGTACCTGCTTAGGGATATTTGTGCCCCAGCCAGAAATGTCCAACATCACCCCAGCAACCAAGAAGATGATGGCCAATCTTTTGTTGATGGGACAAGCACTGAGGAGGTTAAGGAGATACAAACCTTGATTATACAACAAGATCTCCTGGAAGGGCATCCAAGACCTGTTGGTCACTGCCCCGGCCATGTGCTCCCCCAATAGACCTCTCTCTCCTCCATTCTTATGGCTGTCTTTGTTATTCTGAATTCTAACTCTGCTACTGCCTGGCCCTTCCCTAATCTTCCCAATATCCATCACTGGAGATTTTGTGTTGTTGTTGTTGTTGTTACAGACACAACAAACTTACAGAAACAATGATTGCCTTCCAAAAGGGTGCCAGGAATTTTGATAATTCCACATATGCAGCCACTCCTTGGCTGTAATGGGCATTGGGACCTTCCTTCTCTTGTTTTCCTGTTTTATCCAATTTCTAACACAGCAAGTAGGCAACACTGCCAAAGTCACTGCCAACCAGGTTCTGGTTCAGTACCAATCTATTCCTAACATGGAGGCTGATGATTATGATGGCATTTCCCCTTTATAAAATGAAGAAGGGAACATGTGTCACCAGGCACCCATGGGACTGGGGGAAGATGCCTGAGAGCAAGAAGGAGGTCAAGGCATGTCCAAACCCCAGAAATCTCATCCTGAGATTGGCAGGAGTAAGATCACACCTTGACTACCCTGGACTTGCATATTACAGCACATGTTGCCCTGTGCCTCTACCCTTGCCCTCTGGAGGAGGTCACATAGGTTAAAATTCCCTTAAAAGGTCATGACCAGCACAAGTTGGAATTCCTCCTTATGAAGATGATGTTCAACTTCCTCACCCTTTTAAAGGTCGTGTCCAACAGCACTTGGAATTCCTCCTCATGCCAATGAGGTATCCCCAGCATTCTGACTCCAGTCAATGATGTACATTCTCCTTTAAGCCTCTATCCATCCCTGAAAAGTTTAAGTAGCCTTGTTTCCCCATTTAAATAAGATCTCTCACTGAAACTGCATCCTGAGAAGTATCTTTCTCCCTGCACTCAACATCACCTGAGGTCTCTTTCATCTTGGACGTTCCTGCCTCAACTTCCTCTCAGGATCAGGGTCATGAGCAGATCTTGGTTTAATGGGTGGGAAAACAAAGCCTTAACAGTGAAAGATGATAACAGTAGACATGCTAAAGTAGACTGGAAAAGTCTATGAGTCTACAACACTACACATTGAACTACAGGTTACTCAGGAAAGATCATACCAATACCAAATGGTCTATCCTGAAAACAGTCACATTATTTAGAATGAGTAGGTTATTTTAGGAATGCATACATATACTTATATATTCAATATTCATATATTCACATATATATTAGGAATATATATCACATTTATATAAATATATCATATATGCATATATGAATGCAGAACAATTAATTCAAAAACAGTATAAATTTGAAAGATACTATGAGAGGGCTTGAAGGGAGCAAAGAGAAGAGATAAATGTTATAACAGTACCATAATTTTAAAGATAAAATATAATATATATTTTGAAAGTATATAAGTGCATTTAGCATGATGAATAACAGTAGAAAATGGTTTCATACTATTATCAATGGTGTTAGTACTAGTGAGGATCCACCCCCAGGTAAGCAATACAAAGTATGACTTATGAAAAAATAATAACATAAACAACATAAACTAAAAGAAAAAAAGAATTAAATAAACTTCATTAAAAGAAATGCTATTGATATCCAAGGTAACTAATTTTAGTGTACTCTTTTTAGTTTAACATTTTTCTTAATTTTAAGAATTCTTGAGATATAGCTTTTCCTTAAATAATTCTTTCTCTGTTAGTGGTTTTAGAAAATCACTACAAAGGACTGGCTATTTCTTGATGTTTTATTTTTCTGGTTTTGCTATAAAACCTGTTTTTCATTACAAAGTTACATATTATAGTTAGTGAGCCAACATATCATTAATGTGGTGCAAAAACACCTATTAATATAGTAAAGACGATTGTCTACTAGATAGAAATAGTTCTTTGATTTCTACTAAATTGTTTTCCTTTTAACTCTGCCTCATCTTTCTCATTTTCAATCATTCTTTCTCACATTTTTCTTCTTCCATAATCAGTATGGATGATTATAGTTTAACATTCATTTTGCATAAATCATTGAGATTTTATTACTTATTTTTTAAAAAGAGGAATGCAGCATTTTTTTTATAAAGAGGCCACAAGGATACTGTGGTGGTTTGAAAAGGTATGCCTCCCTGATCCCCATAGATTCATGTGTTTCTGTTGGCTCTGTTTATTAACAATTAAACTTTATTATACAACCCAACGAGCTTACACAAGAAGGAAAAAAGGTTAAAGGGACAAAAGAGTGAACCTTCCAGTATCCGTTCCACGGGACGGGTCCTTAGGTGTCTCTCTGGCCCGCGTGCTGGTCCGGCCTGTTCGCTGCTCCACATGCGTCCCGTCCCCCCCACCCCCCCCCTCGGCTGACCCTGTTGTTCTCTCCTCCCCACCTGCCTGAGTCACCTGGGAAGGGTGGTCTCCTTCTCCTGTTGAGGGTCAATTAGGAAAACAATAGCCCAGGTGGGGTTCCCAGGTCTGCTTCCTGAATTCCAGGCCCAGGATGGCTCCACTCAGTCCGTCACAAGGTATTCATGGGGTGCCCCAAGGGTAAAGCCCACCAAGACTGATTCCACCTGTGACAAAGCTTAATCTTTCCCACATGTTTCAATACCTGGTCCATAGGCAATAGTACTATTAGGAGATGTGTCCTTACAGGAGTAAGTGTGGTTTTGTTGGAGTAAGTGTGTCACTGGAAGTAGGCTTTAAATTTTCAGAAGATCAAGACAGTTCTCCTCCTGATACCTGTGGATCCAGATGTAGAATACTCAGCTGCCTGTCTAGGACGATGCCTGGATGCCTGCCTCTTTGTTTCCATGCTTTCTGCCTTGACAATAATGGAATAAACCTCTGAACTGTAATCTAGCCTTAATTAGTTTTCTTTATAAGAGTTGCTGCACTCATGATGTTTCTTCACAGCAATAGAAATCCCAACTGAGACAGATGGTAAAATTAGACAATGTTTTCAGAAATTTATTGTTTCTATACAATACCGTATAATCTTCATTTTTACAAAGGAGCTTGGAGTGCTTACCTTGTTACATGTCTTAAATGTTCATTTTGATATCTCCTTCTGTCACAGACCTAGGGGAGGGGAATAGGGTGAGAGAGGAGGGAGGGAGGAAAGGGAGGATACTAGTGACAGGATAATAATTGAGATGTAATCTGAATAAATCAATTAAATAAAAAAAATAGCCAAGTATTTTCATGTTCTTCTAAATTTGTAATAAATATTTCTCACCTCCTGCTTTTCACATATAAAATAACTATATTTCTCTATTATATTCATCAAATATTTTCATCATATATAGAAACAATTTCCAGGTTGATAGACACACTATTTATATGGATATGTTTGTGTGTGTGTGTGTGTGTGTGTGTGTAAGGGTATATACAATCACAGTAATGCAATGTTTCCTTGTTTCAGAATCTCAATTATTACAAATTTGCCTTTCCTCCCCACCCCCTTATGTTGGAGTAGGAAACAAACACACCCTATGCAGGTACTCTACTATTATATATACCTCTACCCTGTCTTTTCTACATTCATAGACCATATCTATCAGAGACAGTCAAATGGGTTTTGCTACTAAAAGCTGCTCTTTGATATAGGAAACAAAGAATAAGATAAGCTACAATACTTATATGAGAAACATTATCTTTACTGTTAATCTTTGGACTTTCAAGTATATTTAAAATTTGGCCTGCTATGTATTATGATATGAAATTTTTTGTTATGTAGCGGGCAGAATAAAATTAAAATCCTTTTAGTACAAGATATTACTATGTCTATCGAAGATGTCTTTTAATGAATAAGACTTTATTTATTTTAATTAAAATATTTAAATATAATATGTTTCTATTTTCAGGTAACTACAACTGTAAATAATGTTTTTAAGTGCATTGGTAGCTTGCACTTGCTTAGCATGCACAGCCTTAAGTTTGATTCCAAGAACTACAAAGAGAAAATATTATAATTATTAAGAACTACAAAATTAAAATTATTAGGCTATTGTTTCAATAGTTTCATAATATAGAGTATAGTATGTTGAAAGTCTATTATTATCTATTTTAAACTATAATAATTCTGTACCTACAAATTATATATTTTACCCAGTACAAATCCCCAACTTATTCATAATTTTACCCAAGTAATTTATTCAATTAAGACATTTATTAGACTATCATTAAATTATTAAGGTTCAAATACATAATTTTGTTAGTAATTTGATATTTGTTCCAGTTGAACTGTTTATGTAATATGTCTTTAGTGATATATACAGGTGTCTTATAGTTATAGATGTCATTTTTCTGTTATCAATGAGATATTCCTCAAAGCTACTACAAAGGTAATATAAATTAGAGAGTCAACATGATTTCCTTCTCAGTGCCTACAATTTTATCACTTCTCAGCATGTTTAGTTATGCAAGCCAATCAAATAGGTTGCCTTTGAGGAATGTACCAAGTGCTACATTGTTTATTCTCATGCCCTTTTAGATCTAACTTCCTTCTCCACAACGAACTCAACAGGTATATTGGCCACTACTTGAAAATCACCCTGCGAAATTGAACAAATTGGACCTATTTGTGGATTTGTCTGCTGATGCTCAAATTGACTGCAGTGATGTCTAGGGATTCATTGAGGTGGCAGTGCAGCATGACAGAAATAGATTGCTCATTTGCTTGATGGATGGGCATAGAAAAGCAAGCAGTGCATGGAAGATTTCCCTAAAGGTGACTTCTGCTTATGCCTCCGAGTGTGAATGGAGGAATCACTTTGTCTGCCTAAGTGCCTTGGCTGATGAATTGGAAGCAGAAGTTGTTATATTTGGGAGAAAATTTAGAGATGCTATGTACCTTCTGCTTCACTTCCTTGAAAAAAAAAACTATTCCATGGCACCTAGAATAAAATCCAATTCACATTATTGTAATGTCACTGCAGCATTGATTAAGTTACCTGGGAAGTACAAAGTTTCTGTTAAATGTCTCATAATAAGTACCTTCATACCATTGTGATAGTTTCATATCTTTCTACTTCCTAGTTCTTGACTTCCTCACTCTAGAGGTTTCCAAGTCATTTCTCTGCTCAAATTCTGGCACAAATTTAAGAGTATTTGAAGTCACCAACCTTAACCATTTAATGTTCCTCATGAGAGCTGTTTAATAGTCTAGAAATAATAGTAATGTCATTACTTGGCTCAAAGATGTTTGCTTGAAAGATATGGACTGTGTTTTCTATTCAAATGGAGTAATTATCATATATATATGATATACATATATATTCTATCACATTCTAGTTACTTAAGAAATGTGATAATATATGCTTTATGCTGTGGGAAGAGTCTGTCAACCCATCTATCTTTTTACATTTAAGAGCATTAGAAAAATAATCTCATCATCTCATAACCTTTTTGCCACCTCTTGATTTAAGACTTTTAACTGTCTTGAATTGGAAGGTTTTGAAGTTGATATGAAATATATAAATTAATGGATTTCTATTAGTTAAAATGCACTAATTTTTGAAAACATTTCAAATTCATCCCTGTTATACACTTATCTTTCTTCCAATATGATTCTTTTAAAATCTGCTTCTATAACCATCTATTACAACTAAGCCTTTGCTAGCCACATGACATGAAGCATTTCATTGCCATTATACAATATTGCATATTTTATTTATACATGATTCTTTGGCTCTTTTTATTTAATTATACCTTATGTATACATTAATGTATTTGGCCTATTTAAAATTCCCAGGTATAATTTAGATCTTATGAATAAACACTATATAAGAGTAGGAAACATAATGACTAAGAAAATTCACGGGTAACATCACCCATTCATGTATATCAAGAAGAAATGATAATAATATATAGTATGTCTTATTTTTTTTAAATAAAATAGTACCATGCAAAGAAAGAAGATTACTATCCCATTCATGGAAACGTTTTTTTTTTTTTTTTTTTGGCAAATTTAGTTAAAGTCATTTGATATCTAAAGTATCAATTTAAAAGACTTTACATCTCTTGCCCCTAGCCATATGCAGCAGTCAGAAGAGCTGGCCACTGATCATAAGAGCAGGAGACCTGGTCCTGCTTCTCAATGACTGCAGCATTCAGGAAAGTGGGCAGTGGACCTTACATGGGCAATACAGTGGAGCTAGCCTTAATGGAAAATATACATTATGATCTTCCCAGAAGGCATGAGTGCCATAGAGATGACCTTGACCCATTCCAGGTACAACATGAGATGGACTAGCCAGGGCAGTGCTGGAGAGCTTACCTTAGCAGTGTTGGTACAGGAGAGCTGATGGATGGGCCATCTCAGCTCCCACCCAGGTCAGATCCAGGGTTTTGAGTTGGCCCATCCCAACATCTACTCCTCTATGAAGAGCTGGAGCACATGAAGGGTTTGGTCCTGCAGATCCAAAGCCACAGCTTCCAAGATGAGATGTTTTCTATACTTTGTTTTGTATTTTGCTTGTTGTTGTTGGTTTTGTTTTTGTTTTTGTTTTTATTTTCTTTTGGGATTGAGGTTGAAAAGGCAGAGTGCAGTTACAAATGGGCAAGGAGATCTGTGGGATTGGGGTGCATGATGTGAAAACCACAAAGAATCAATAAGAAGTTAAAAATGTTTTTAGAAGAATAAACATTCTAGGGTCATTTACTGTACACGAGTGGTTTTCAACTTTCCTAATGCTGTGACAATTTAATATAATGTCTCATGTTGTGGTCACCCCCAACATTAAAATTATTTTCATTGCTATTTCATAACTGTTATTTCACTACTCTTATGAATTGTGATGAAAATATTGTTGGAGGGAGATAATTGCCAAAGTGATTGCAACCCACAGATTGTGATCTGCAGCTTTAGAGTAATGTACATGTATATTATGAACATATATAGAACATAAATAAGCATATACATATCTATACATCACTAGAAAACTAAGGCTCACAAATAGGTTCATTATCTAATGCATTGTCACTGAAAAAAATTATATAAAATGATTATGGACCCATATTTTTACTGTATTTTGGTGCAACAGTCATGAATGACTTCAAATTACAAAACTACTCTAAAATATATAAAGCCCATTGGGTAGACCAGAGTAAGGGTTCAATGTTTACTACTTGTATTGTCCTTGGTTAGTTCAATAGTTTGAGCAGACCCCCCTTGGGCCCAGATCCACCTGTCACAGTGTTCTTCTTGTAGGTTTCTAGGACCATCTGAGTCCTTCTAATTCCCCATTCTCCTATATTTCTCTCACCTAGAGTCCCAGCAGGATGTCCTCACATCTATCCCAGTCTCCTGGCAATTGAAGACTTTCATGGGACATGATTTTTGGGCTAGTGCCCAATTATAAGTGAGTATATATCATGTGAGTCTGTCTGCTTCTGGGTTAAGTCACTCAGTATGACCATTCCTAAGACATTCTCCACAGTTAAGTGGAGAGCAGAGACTGAATTTGACATGAACTCTGGTGCCCCATATTTGACTACCTCCTCTTGGTGGGAAGGTGTGATGGCACTCAAAGAAAGAATAAGCAGGCTACCAACATGAGATTTGATAGCCTATGACCATATAGTTGGGGAGTAGGTCCCTCTCTGTCTTAGACGTAGGAGAGGGGAATAGGGTGAAAGAGAGAGGGAAGGAGGAATGGGTGGATACAAGTGATGGGGTAACAATTGAGTTGTAATCTGAATAAATTAATTAAATTTAAAAAGCATGGAAAAAGAAATATATAAAGTCAATATTGGCAGATAACATTATGCACAGAATGAAGGACATTTTTTTCAATTAACCTAATGTGCTAGATATTATTTTGTTAATTTGATAGAAGTTAGAGTTATCTGAAAGGAGGGAAAGTCAACTGAGAAAATGCCCCCATAAGATCTGGCTGTAGGGCATTTTCTTAATTGATAATGGAAGAGTGCACAGCCCGTTGTGTGGGGTGTTATCCTTTGGCTGGTGGTCCTGGGTTCTATAATAAAGCCTTGATGGGCAATCCAATGGTATTGGCTGTGCCCTCTGCATTATCTTCTGGCTCCATATTCCTCCCCTATTTGAGTTACTGTCCTGACATCCTCTAACTATGAACAGTGATAAGGAACTATAAGCCAAATAAACCCTTTTCTCCACAAGTTGCTTTGGTGTTCCATGACAGCAATAGTAATAGTGAATAAGACATCAAGAAACTCTTTTAATATATTTTAATACTTCTTTTATGGTTTATAAAACTTGTCTCTAAAGTCCTTCCTTCTCTAATCTCACTCATATTTGTCTATTTTTATTATTATTATTATTATTATTATTATTATTATTATTATTATTATTATTTAAGCATTCCAATTTGTGCTTCCAATGTTCTACTTATAGTTGTGAGTCCATCCATGGGAGGAGAGTCAACTTACCAGGGCCATATCCCTAAATATAATCATAAACTTGTCAATACTTCCTCAGCTCAGGATGGGAGCTACATGCTACAATGTTGACTGGTTTGAAAGGAAAGGATATTGTCACCTGGCATTCTATATCACCTGTTACATATAATACATAAAACACAGGACATCTTATGGACAATATCATGTACATTTTTCTTCTATGGTAAAACTAAAGGATGGGTTAAAACAATGAGCTGAATATCCCATGAAAACAAGGTATTCTTGAACAAGAGGTTTCCGTTAGCATGTATACTACAGGCATTAGTATTATAAACATGAAAAAGAAGAATATGACTGTTAGACTCAGGTCATCAGAGTCTATTCCTGGAAGCCCAATTGAGAGTCAGAGTCTAGAGTCGATGTAAAAGCAAAGGAATTTTATTGAGGCAACCCACTGGGGTCCACCAAGCTCAGAAGAGTTGGAAGATCTCATTCTGTAAAAGCAGAGGGTTTAAATACCCTTCACAGAAGCAGAACTCAGCATAATGTTTAGTTAACAAGTGACAGGCTAACAATCTGAGGTAGTAAATTCCAAGTAGAGTGAGAAGGGCACAGTAAATTACAAGGGCAGGGTGGAGAGGGAGGTGAAGAGGGGTCTGAGGTAGTAAATTCCTAGTAGGGTAGGATGGGGGCAGTAAATTCTGAAGGCAGGGTTGAGATGGAAGGTAGGGGAGAAATTTTAACTTCCGCCTGCAATTCTTAACTTGCCTAACAATGCTATTGTTATGATGGCTAAGCCAAGCCACCTGGAATCTCACATTGCTTAGCTAACAACTGTTATGATGGCTGAGTTCAGGCCACCTGGAATTTTATACCACATTGCTGAAATCCTACTACTCAAAGCTCTCAGAGATAAATTCGCTCAATCCAACGGAGCAAAACAAACAAATATTTACTAGTTGTCATGCTTAATTTTTTCTCTCTCTCTCTCTCTCTCTCTCTCTCTCTCTCTCTCTCTCTCTCTCTCTCTTCTTTCTTCCCTCCCTCCCTCCCTCCCACCCTCCTTGGTCTTGGTGAATTTTTGTGAAAAAGGAAGAAAATAACTCATATGTGTGGGTGTGTGCTCAGAGGCCTGTGCATATGAATAGAGTTACCGATTCTAGTGAATTGTTTACCACTGGTGTTGGGAACTTAGGTCCTCTGAAAGAGCCGCAAGCACCCATAATCTTTGAGTCATCTCTTTAGTCCTAAGCGTTGATGGTAAAGTAAACTTTCCTCTAGGAATTAAACTAAATCTAGTGATGTAAAATACACGCTGCATAATTGGAAAGTAAATAATATCAAGGCACGTTGGATCTCAAATGCATGTGTTATGCAGAAAACAAACTAGAAAAAAAAAACACTACTGAACCTTTTGGTTATATCAGACTTGGGGTCTGTGATCAGCAGCAGGTCAGTTTTTTCCAAAATCTATTCAGCTGCTTTACTCATAAAGGAGTGTATATAAAGGAAAATGATTGGCCCAGTTGTCACTATTGAAAAAAAAAATGATATCCTAGGCCTCTGTAACGTTTTTCTTTGAAAGTATTGGTAACGTGCCACCCCATAAGATGTGAAGATCAGGCCTAGCCAAGCAAAGGTCAGCACTGTGTTACAAAATTCTCCTTGGAGATAGGCTGGAATCAAGAGGGTTTGGCCCTAGGCCTCCGGTGCCCTCTCATCCTTCATGTCAATATAACCCAACTCTGCAGAAGCACTTCTGACTCAGCCATTCACAACATTAAGTATGGATTGTTAAAGTTTAATCATTTTACATAGGAAAAGGGGAAAGGTGAATAAATGTTCAGATCGATTAATACATATTTAAATTATTTAAAACAAAGTTTTCATAAATATTTTTATTATATTCTTCATCAGGCCTCAGCTCATTCAAGATCCTCCCTACCCACACTAATGCCATGTTGTGTTATGCTCTATCCCTGTCTCTGTCTCTCAAAACAAGAACAAAACAAAATAAATGCAAATCAAAACAAATAAAGGAAAAACCTGAATAAGACAATAATTACCAAAATAAAAGCACAAAAAAATTATAGAGTCCTTTTTGTGCTGGCTAACCACTCCTGATCCTTCAGCCATAACATGAGATGCCTTTGTCAAATCTCTTCCCTCAAGGCTCAAGAATCCATAAGGAAGAGAAGACGGCATGACTTTAGGAGTCAACGGTAATAACAACATCTTCTAGACACAAGAGGGCTGATGCACATATAAATTCACAGAGACAATGACACCATGGTCTCAATTAGTACAAGTTTAAACCAGACAAAATCTCATCATCCAGAAGGAAAAGTAGACACAAATTCCACCCCTAACTAAGAAGGTATTTGCAATTGATAGCTTCTATGAGCAGGAAAATCAGTTTTCTCCACTGGAGTGACACTGACTAATAATTTTGACAGACTTAAGCTTCTTCGTCAACAGGAATAATGCTCTATAAAAAAAACAAACAAAAAAAATAAAAAGCAAAACAAAAAACAAGTACATCAAAAACCATGCCAAGAATGTGTGAGTGGAAGGGTTTTGAGCATCTACCACAAAGCCCATGCCAATGCGCATAAAATCAGGCATCTGACTGTTAGATGCAAGCTGCCATGCATGTAAGCATAGCAGACAATTGGAAGAGAGAAGCTGAAACCAAAACAAAAGGACAAAAAACAAAAACGGTGGTCCAGGAAGCAAGTAGCTTCAGTGCTAAACACACTTGCTGAAGTAGTCACGGGACTTCTTGAGTTACTATGATATATCATAGGAAAGTGATGGCTAAATAAATGAACAGAACTTAAGTGTTTCAAAACTTTGAAAACTGATCTCTAACACTATGCCAACTCCATGTGTAGCAAGCAGGGTTTACAAATCTATCCTTCTTACTTTCCTTTTTTCATACACTATTTATTTATTTATTTATTTATTTATTTATTTATTTATTTGTATACTCTATTAAGCAACATCACAGATGTCTTTAAAAACATAGCAAAATATACTTCACTCTTCAGCTTAGGAGAAAGACAATAACGGGTTTTCCTCTTACAGTCTGAGTGCAGCACACGTACCCACAATAGTTCCTTCCTCAGAACATCAAAGGCCATAGTTGCTCAGAAGATTTTTTCTCTCATTAGGGTTCGTACTTTCTTGAATTATAGATTAAAAAGTCAAATTAGGCCATGTACAGAGACATGTGCACCTCTTGTTGGAAGGCAGAGCCCTTGACAACTCCTCGGCAGCCTCTCCACTGCCCTGTGGGCCATCAGGAGTCAAACGTAAGCATGAGAAGAAAGGAAACAGATTACAGAGATTCTCTGATTAATTTACAAAGATTGTGTGTCAAAGTTCTACCAGCTCTCATGATGGTGATTAGGGCTGCAAAGCACATACTACATTTTGCCAGAACATTCTTTTTTATGAGTCCAGGCTTAAAGCCATGAGATTACTAATATCCTCAGTGGGAAGTTGGAGGAATTCTATCAGTGACTGCCATAAGGATATTGTAGAAAATACTAAACTGAATACTATGGCTTTTAAAACAAGCCTTCTTTTCTTTAGGGTAAACAAGTACACTTCTTAATGTTTTGTCTTATTTCTTTTGAGAATAAGCACAATATTCAAATAAAATATTCAGGATGGAATTATTTGCTTTCAACCCAAATAATGAAAAACAGGAAGAATGAGGTTCATTTTCAAACAAGATATACCAAACTTTCTACAGCTGAAATAAATACCATGTCACCTCTAAAGACATGTTCATGCTAGACAATGTTGTTTAACTGATAGATGTTCTAGATTAAACTACACACATATCAAAATCTAGAATCCAAGCATAATCCAAGTGGTTTAGTGTTCTAGGGATCCGTAATCTGTTTGCTCTGATTACAATGAAAATTGTGTTTCTGTGTCAGATCACTGTACAATTGTCTATTAATTGTGGAATCAGAAATGCAAGGATGGTTTTGACGAGTCTACGGCAACTAGACTATATAATTGAGAAAATAAAATATTCAGAGAAAAGGGTAAGAGCATCGGAGTTTCTTCAGTTCTAGGTGCCATTGGCTTGACATTAGTGGGAGAAAAATGAGCAGTCATGTAGGTTTATTTGTTCACGGTACTTCCCAAGCACCCCATGCCCAGGGCAGCTATTTTTACTATTTATTTCATCATCAAATAAGCAGAACAGACATTATTATATTTTTCTAAGCATGTCTTTTTTCTTTTCCATCATGACAAAGACTTCAGCTGATAAATACCAAACACAGCAATTCAGCATCAACTTCCCACTCTGCATATATTTTCGGAATCGGTTTGGACCTAAATGTTCTGGACTTAATCTCATGTCATCAGGTCTTCAAAATGAGTCTTTTATAAACATCATCCTCACACATCTGTTTTCTGCACTGGAGTGCTTTCAGTAGTCAAAAACCGTGGCATTATTGCTGACTATCACATATTAACAAAGGCACTTGCAGATATTTTTTATTATGTTAATACTCTAATTCAGGAGTAAGCATAATACAGTATGAATTATTTTAAAAGAAACCTACTTGTCTTATGTTAACGATAAGGAGACCATAACTAGACTTCTGTGGAAAACTATTCATTGTATATAGGACCGTGAGCCAAAAGGCAAGTTTTACCAGAGGTCGTAGTCACATGGCACTCCATCAAAGCCTATGTACATGGAAAATAATAGGAGCATCTTGGACATTTTAGCACTAGGGTTTCCTTCTTAAGATATGAGAAACATAACTAATTAATGAGTTCAGGGGTATTAGAACTTAGAGTAGCACAATAATGTCTGAAGTCTGGCAGTCTTTTGTAGCCCACCAAGACAGTCTGCCTACCCAGTGTATTCACAAAGAACATGAACTGAAACTCTCTTCCAATGTCTTCTTAAGACAATTATTGAATCTGATATTTTCACTGTGAATATGGAAGCTGCTATTTATAATCAATATATTTTTACTAAAATTATATTTAATGAATAACCACTCTTTACATATTCTTTTTGTTTTCATTAAAATTTTTTTCTAGATGGTTGTTTGTTTTATCAGCCAATTCAAAAAACAAAGTTGCCTATGGGGTCACAGAATAAAGTGCCTAGAGTATCTAAGCAAATTTAGATTTACCAGAGAATCAAGAAAGGAACATAATATCACAGGAACTTTAAAATATTTGATGTTTTCAATTCTTATAAACAATGATTCAACTATGCACTTGAAATAGACTAAGCAGTATGAATAATAAAAAGAATAAAGCACTTCCATATTTTATATAATATGTATATGTATTAAAATCTAATAATGAGGCAATTCATTTATAAGTGCCCTATCTCTAACCTCATGCTTAGATAAACAGTGGGAAAAAAATAAAGAAAAACTCAGTGAATTAAATTGTATTTCTATTTGTCCTAATGTAAAATTTCATAAATTTATCTTATTGATGAATTGTATTACAGATTTCAATCATTCTTAATGTAACAGTCATATTGGTATCATATTCATTGCACCCATAAAGGAGTACTCAATGATAATTTAGGTGTCTATTTCTATTTTTATTTTAAACATGTGTTTAAATGCCTTCTTGTGGTAACATATTAATAGCTGAATCCCATTTTCTCAGCAGCCTTTGTATGGAAAACTTTTGGAAAAACTGTGGTGCTGTCTCTCTCTTTCAATCTATCTGATGGAAGGAGATAAAAAATGTTACAGAATAAAGGAACAGAAAAGTGTAAAGATTAAATATCCTATTCCACACAATATTTGAGGTTAAGAAAATAGAATATTAGCCTGAGAAATGATTTGATAGCCAACCAATTTTTTTTTTAGCTTGCCAAATTCCAAACCTAAGAGAGATAGATCATACAATTCTTCCAGATGAGTAACTTGGTGTCTCTAATAACAAATACAGGCGACCCATGGCTTGATGGCAGAGGAAGTTACAGAGTTAATACAAAACAGAGATAAACAAATCTGCCAGTAATAGAGTTATCATTGTCTGAAGTTGTTCAAGCAGAGAACACATTGACCATTATTTATGACTTGCCCTAGAGGTCCCTGCCTAGTACTCAATAACCCTTTTGCTTCAAGATGGTGGGTTTTTGTAGGAAGCACTACAGAGATATCCCGGGGACTGGAACTTTTAGGATAGTCTTGGTCGTGCCGTCTGAAATGGATTTCAGTACTGTCTCAAGGACTCAGTCATACTTTGGTATGTCGTGTGAAGTAAGGAAATGATGCGTAAGAAACAAGTGAGTGGGATTATATTTTTTCCAAGCAACAAAACTCAGAATGGCATAAGCTACTTTATGTTCAAGTCTCTTTGAATTAGCAGAGTTTGAGTTGAAATCCAGACAGAAAGAATGAAAGATACACAAAATGTTGTGAAGGATGATTGACATTTGGTCCCCAAATGTACTTTCTGACTTTTAAATATAACAATGGAAGTCTAGTAGTTATAAAGTCCTGAACCTTTCTGAATGAATAGGAAAACAGTGCATATGCATATGCTTATGTAGATGAAAAAGGATATGCGATCCTGGGGCATTATAGAAGCACCAACAGAAAAATGCCAAAGTGAAAGGAACCGAATACCACAGCAACTTAAAAACAGCATGTGTTTTCCCAGTGAGCATTGATAACAATAAAATGGATCTAGAACTCTAAACTTCTGTGCTTCAGATGTAACTTCCAGTGAAAGTATAAGTCAGTAAGCATGGGGCTTCTGGAGTGATTGCATCCCGTTGGTTGGTACCATTTTGCTCTTGACAGAAAAAAAATCTTCTGAAAAAGATTCTGGCATGGCTATTTATTTTTCTTTTTTGACAAAAAAATGCGATAACAGAAAAGACTTTGAAAATTCTTGTCCACTAGAGGCTGGCACAATGCCTCAGTACATGAAATCATTTGGTTTGCAAGCCTGATGATTTGACACTGGGCCTCAGAACCCATGATAGGAAGAAAGAACTGAGTACTTCCAAGTTTTTCCTGAAGTCCACAAATGCACACACACACATAAATAATAAACAAAATATTTTTCAAAAGCTTGAATAATTTCATTGAAGTGCTTAGAAATCTGGAGTCACTAGGTATAGAAGTTCAGCTAAGGTACTAAGTAATAGTAAACATTACTATTGACAAAGAAATGGGACAGCAGTGAAGACTTTAGAAGTTCTTGTCCGCTAGAGGCTGACAAGATTCTTCAGTACATGAAAGCATATAGTGTGCAAAAACAGACATTTGAAGCCAAAATGTGCATGTAAGAGCCCAGATCAAGCCATGTCAAACACAGCCTCATGATCCACTCCAGCCATCCCAGGCAAGAAATACCCTCCGTTAATATAGACATCATGGCCACAACTGTGTTCTCAGTTCACTGAGTACTGTGACAGGTTGCTTTACAGTGAAGGTGACTAATGCTGGGACAAAGGAAAGAACTGTGTGAGGCAAGTGTCAGGAGAAAAGAGAAACATAAGGAAAAGAGACCTTTGAAGTCTCTCTTCTTGTAACCTCATGATTAACAAGACCTACTGTTAAATTTAATTCTGTTACCTAAGAAAAATGACATGGGGAACATAAACTCTGCACCAGGTATTATGCTAACTGGTGGGGCAAGGAAAAAAAAGGTCTCCAAGGAAGATGGCAATAGTCTGTGTTGTTTTAGAGACTCCTTCTTGGATCTTTCTGAAAAGTAATTCCTAGAGCTATCTCCCAAGCTTGTAGTGAAAATTTTATTTAATAGCTCATGACTTGTGGGAGCATCCTTGTCCAACTATAAAGGATAATTGTATAGGTTTATTGATTGATTGATTATTATTGTTATTTAAAATTAGCATCGTAACTAGTGAAGTTTTATAAGGTTTTTCATTCATCTCTACTTTTCATTAACACACTCACTATCCCATCTTACCCTGACACCTACTCCTGTTCCACTTAATCCATTAACCATCAATAACTCCCCTTTCTTTCATTTCACACTGTTTCTATCACCTTCCACTGATTTTTTTTATTAGGGCCATGAGATTTGTATACAAATTTCTTACCCTTTCCTTTGAGATAATATTCTCCTGACTTGCCCCCCCCCAGTCGCATATACAATCTTTAAGCCTTTCTGCCCCAATATCTCAATACACTGATTTCATTTTAACTACATTCTATCTCCCCTGTTTAATGTGTACCTATCTAGTTCCTTGCCTTGCATATATTCTACAAGTTAATATATATATACATATATATATATATATATATATGACTAGAGATTTATATTTGGGATCCGCATACTAGAAAGAATACACAGTTTTTCTAGGCCTGAGTTCTCACCCTCAGGATATGTTGTTTTCCCAATTCTATCCATTTGCTTACGTTTTATAATTTTATTTTAAAAAGCTGAATAGTATTCCATTGTGCATGTATAGCACATTTTTCTTCTCCTTTATTCTATTACTGGATATTAGATCAGGAATAAGCATGCATGCACACATATCTCTGTATTCGGGAGGCAGGGCATAGAGTTCCAGAAGATAATATCCTAGTATCTAGAGGATAAACATCAATGGTGTACCCAGCACTAGATCTTGCATGCTACAGTTCTTACCTGCCAACAATATTTATCCACTGGTGCATTAGTGGCACGATGATTTTGGAAGCAACCAATCACCTTTTTATTGGCTATAAGACCAGCTCCATTGAAGAGATTTCATGTCTGGTACAAATTTGGTTAAAAGGCCAGGACGGGGAAGATCATAATCTCTGAAGGAATAATCTAATGTTGTTTTACTAAATGGCCAGGCTGTTGAATTGAATTCTAAATATTTATAGTTACTGTAGATTTGTGCCACTTTCAGCTTTGGTTATACAAGTTTTTTTCTAGTGGTTGAAACAGAGACTCATAATTGGTAAAACTAACAAAAATACATATCATTGAGTGTTCTATGTCAATGTCCCACTTCAACAATTCAGGAAGCTTCACAGAAGATGGGGCAGAAACACCTAAGATCTGGAGGATGGAGAGGAGAGTTGTGAAATGCTGACTTCAGGACATGACATAGCTCTTATACTCATGAATTCACATTAGTTATTGTTGCTGACAATACCTACATAAGACAACACCAGTGAAAATACCAGCACAGACAGGGGTAGGACCTTGAGGCCCTATCACTATTGGAGGAACTATTGACTCTTGATAGCTTCTGAGGGAGCGCGAGCCACTCTTTTGGGCAGAAAGCCGCTGGTAGTCCTGTAGATTATTCATACACCAGTGGATTGCATATACTTTCAAACACTTAGGCAGCACTAACTGAACTCAGGAGATTGCTAATAACAAATAGAAAAAGAGGACAGGGAGCTGGGAGAAAGATGAAGTAGGGAGCACTCAGGGGAGTAAGAGCAAGATGAGTGAACATGATGTACATAAATTATACAAATGTACGAAACTTTTCAGAAAAAATTAAAAGTAATCAATATTTTCAATCGTTATTCACTCATTCCATTTTTGATTACCAATAAACTTTTAAAAATAGATGAACAAAGTGATTTAAGCGGCTTGTGTGTGCACATGACCACACCCACACACCACAAACATATACTTCAATTCAATATTATTCACCATGCCCTTCATATATTAGTCAGTTAATAAATATTTGTTGAATAATCACCCAGTTTTTCTTTCATTTTGAATAAGTTATTCTAAAAAACAAATCACGGTTAGCAATTACAGTAAGTTAATTGGATGAAAATTTCCAATTGTAAGGTGTAAGTACACTCATGATGGCTATTTTAATGAATATATTGAGGGGCTCTTCACAGAAATATTAGAGATGGTACCCCCTACAGGTTTGCCATCCTGGCATTTCTGAAATCACACTACTACAGTTGAAAAACACATTCTGAGCAAGACTGAACAAGCCAAGGTCCTACTGTTTAATACGGAGATTGTTGAGTGAGCAAGGGAAAAAAAAACCTCAACAAATGTTAAGGATAGATAAAATATTGGAAAATATATAAATGACTCCAAGAAGGTAGAACTAGCATAGACTCTGACCACAGTCTTAGATGGAGAAGCTGGTGTTCAGGACTCAGCACTGCTGTTTCTTTGACTCTCTGTTTGCTTTATCTTCCAACTCTGCAGTACTTAGGTCATCAGTCCTAGAAAGTTCTCTGTTCAAGTTCTCCATTCATTACATTTTCAGAGACTAAAAATGACTGGAAATTGGAAATGGGCTAGTCAGCATCAGACAAGGCTCTCATTTCAACTCTGGTCAGAAATCATGATTGAGGGTACAGTTGGGTCATAGCTTCGCATTTCATTTCTTTGCTTTCTTAGGCAATGGGCCCATTGTAACAATTTATTTTTCTTTGTGTTACCTGGGTTTTGTTTATTTATGTTTTATTAACACACTAATTTTTACAAAGGATTCAGTTTTCACAATATACTCTGATTCTACATTTAAACTATTTCAATAGCTTCCTAAATTAAGCAGGCTGTGTCTTTTTTTTTTTTCTTTTTTCTTTCTTGGTTTTGAAGTAGTGTTATGTCTAAGAAAGAAACAAACATTTATAGCATTCTATATTCAAAGTTTCAAGATTTAAGGGCAATTTAACTATGCTTTTGCACTGTACACCAGTTAATTGTCTTTCAAGCATGTGATTTAAATATTGTTTTTAACCTCAGTTTAGGGATGGTAAATCTATGTTCATAATGTATAGTGAAGTTTCAAAGGCCATGTGTCCAGCACGCAGCTACCATGTCACCACTTCTATGAAGAGATTGAGACCTAAGAGAAGTTTTTGACTTCCTGAAGTACAGAGCCTGGCAAAATGACTGGAGCAGTGACTGAAGACAGAAAACCAGATCATCGCATGAACAAAATGCAAACAGGTAACTGAAACTGTTTAAGCATGATATGATGCAACTTTCACATGACAGTAATGATTTTGTCTTAATGGTTGGTTTCACCTTTTTTAATTATTGTAACAGTTACCTGTAAGAGTTTTGAGATAACTATGGCATACACATGCGTAGTCCTCAAAGGTTATGTGAATTATGTAACTTAAGTCATCTCATTACAGTACCTTATGACTAGCAATACTCCATCACATTTATGTACAAGAGCTGTCTTCTCTTCTACAGGTGTTGTTCATATAATTTTGACTGTGTTTTTCAGTATTATTATTCTAACTTATTGTTGGAAAGAATTTTTGTATAAGCCATTTGATTCACAGACACAGAAATTAAAAAAAAAATTTTCCGAGCTAATGAGATATTTCAAGGTTATATCCCATCATATGATTTTAGGAACAAATTTTCTTTTTGTTTGCTTAAATATTGGTGGTATTTACTAAGGATTTACTATAATATTTGCTAAGGTTTGATAAGCAGGTACAGCCAGTTATATTTCACTAATGTTAGTGACCACCTGCATCTTGAGAAAACGCTTTTAAACTTGAATGTCATTCAGATATATTTTTAAAGATTTATTTCATTCAAGCCATGCATCGATCACCAAGGATGTACATGGACATGCTGTTGATATTTACCTGGGGTGGGAGTATTGTAAACAATGCATATAGGTTGCTATTAATGCTGCATTATTGTGCATTAATTGCTTCATTATCCGCAAGACACTAAAAATGTACTGGACTTGGAAATATTTGATCCTATTTTCCTATGAAGACAACAGTACAGGGAGAAAACTGCAGGCTGCAAATGTCCATCTGATGGATGGTGTGTGTCTGACTCCTATGACAGTGAGCAAAAGTCAATTTGATCAGCCAAATAAATTTCTTGAGAGACATTCATCACACGATGTTAGTGCTGGATGGGACTCTGGGGATCACCTGGTGATTGACCTCTCTCAATAATTCAGTAAACCTGTGTGAGAGATCACATTTTACTCAAGATTTCATTTGACTTAAGGGGAAAGCCATGTTGAAACTTCATATTTCCTGACACAAAACCCCTGGGCCTTCCAGTTAACAGTTTCTAAGTCCAAAGGTTAAAATATCGTTGGGCTCTTGGCACAGAAGAGATGGAGCGGTGAAAAAAGGAGGAAGGGCAGATGTTGAGATTATAGCTGTGATCCTTTAAGACAGACAAACATTTACATGTCAGAGCCTTTGAGACCACCAGAGAGGACTGCAGCTCCCATCCGTTTGTCACTGTCATTCTCATCTGTCTCTTGTCAGTGCCCTCCACTGAGCATGATGGCATTTGTGCAGAAGCCGTTTCTCTATTCCCATTCTATCAATGCTATAATTTTCATTTATTCAGTGGGTGGTATGTTTGAGTTAATTTACTGTTCTGTAAACAAATTCTTGAAAAATTTTTTGTAATTTTGTGAAGTAATTATTAAAGTCAGTAACTCCTAACAATCAAGTAATATGAACTTGTAGGTAAATAGTACCAGAGTTATAAAATATAAGTACTTAAAAGTAATATGTTCCTCCTGATAAAATTATATTTTACAAGTATCTGTTATTAACTATGAGTACCATTTTACTGTCTTCACAATATGTCTTTGTTATTCATGGTGTAAAATACACTACATAGTACACAATACAAATTTTTCATACCTATGAGGCAATGTACAAGCATTTTTGAGACTGTCATCTACATAAGCTAATATGCTTATCAGTGAATCATGGTGCAGTGCTGAAAGGCTCAAGGTCTGAAACAATTATTACAGTAGAATTTGCACATTAATGTTCTGGAAATTGGTATCAATTTTTTTCTGTTATTACAAAAACAACAACAACAACAAAAGGCTGAAGATGATGCTCCAATGTTAAAAAGAGTGTTGGGTGACTGTTCAGGCAATAAACTGTCTCAGTCATTTTCTTTTTTCTTTTTTCTTTTTTTTTGGAAGTTGCTAACCTCCACTTCTGGTTCACTCAGGTACTTTCTCAAATCTCTGATGGGGTTGAAGACCAGATACTTTCGTCTTTCAATTAACTTTGTAGGTTAGAGGTTAAGATGGTTTTAGATCAAGATAGATGTTTTAAGTTAATAGAGATGAGATATAATAGATATTGATCTCCATTCAGAAATTTAGACCCAACAAGATAGGAAAGGTATTTACTTCAAGTTTGCCAAATACAAATAGCCGAATCACAATGAATGTAACATTTATATAATTTCTGATTGTCTCATGGTTATTCCTGCTGTATATAGTTTATTTTATTCATGTATAATAATATAAATGTATACCTAAAAAAGGAAACATAGGTTTGTAGGACCCTCTGGGTCCTTCTATTTCCCCATCTCCTATATTTCTCTTACCAAGAGTCCCAGTATGATGTCCTCACATCTATCCCAATATCCTCATAAGTGAAGGGGCCCAGGAGGGTCTGCTCAAACTATTGCACTAACTAAGGACAATACAAGTAGTAAACATCAAACCCCTACTCTGATCTAGCCAATGGACAGGACATTCTCCACAGTTATGTGGAAAGCGGGGACTGACTATGACATGAACTCTGGTGCCCCATATTTGACCACCTCCCCTGGGTGGGGAGGCCTGGTGGCACTCAAAGAAAGACTAAGCAGGCTACCAAGATGAGACTTGATAGCCTATGACCATATAGTGGGGGAGGAGGTCCCCCTCAGTCACAGACCTAAGGGAGAATAGGGTGAAGGCGGGAGAGAGGGAGGAATGGTAGGATACAAGTGATACAATAACAATTGAGTTGTAACCTGAATAAATTAATTAAATAATAAAAAAAAGAAACATAATAAAAAAAGAAATTCCCTTATTACAAATGTAAGCACAATGATGTATTCATTTCTGTGCTGTTCACTGGTATCCTCATGTGTCCCGTCATCTTGAAAATACTACCTTAATGGAACAGATGAGCAGGTGAAGTTCTCTTAATCTTTTTCTTCTTTGAGAACTTCATGTTGCTTACAATGTGTTTTGATCAAATACACTCCCAATCCCTTTGTATCAGGTTTCTCTCTTATTTACTCTAAAATGTTTCCTTCTGGATTTCCCCACTTATTCTCCTGTTTATTGAATCTACTTTAGTGCTGTCTGAATGTGGATGTTTCAGACATGCCATTTCTTTTCCAATGCTCAGAGAACAGAAAGTTTGAAAAAAAAATCCAGAAGTAATGGTTGTCTGCAGTGAAACATTACTTGTTGGCCATGACAGGGCCGTTGAACACAGGAATGGTCTATGATTGCTTGATTATAGTGTCAAGCTGATAGCAATACCTTGCAAACCTGAGCAAAATCTTTAGAAGTGTGAATATACTTCAGATTACTATATAATACAAATCACTACATCTCTTATCACTAGAACTCATGATTCTAGGAATTAAAGACAGAAATAGAGAATTATGCTAATTATTTTTAATCTTGTTGAAGTACAACCAAAATTTCTGCTATGTATTCCCAAGGTTTAAAGTTATGCAAGTCTTCAGGTAACAATTCTAATGATAAACCATTGCATCATGATTTACAGAAATTATTCTAATAAAACTAAAATTAAATTTAAAACTAAAAAGGACCTCTACCAATTTGGGCTCATCATTATTTACATCACCAATAAGTAAGCAGTAACTGTGTAGGATTGGGTGATGGGACTTAACTTGTTAGGGGCAATTAGGCTGTTAATATACAGGTGGTCATCTCTTACTATTATAATATCCTATGCTCAATGTATTGTGTTCTGACAAATATTCATAAATTTAAAATATATTTAAACATTTTTATAAACTAAAAATTTATAGTATGTTAGAGGCAATTTATTATTAAGGGGAACTTCTTTTTTATTATTATTAATTTATTCTTGTTACATTTCAATGGTTATCCCATCCCTTGTATCCTCCCATTCTTCTCTCCCTCCCTCCCATTTTTCCCCTTATTCCCCTCCCCTATGACTGTTCCTGAGGGGGATTTCTTCCCCCTGTATATGCTCATAGGGTATCAAGTCTCTTCTTGGTAACCTGCTATCCTTCCTCTGAATGCCACCAGGTCTCCCCCTCCAAAAACAAGGAATTCCCGAAATTTATGGATAAAAAGGGAACTTCTAAAAATTTAGTTTAGTCTAAGTTCTCAGTGTTTATAATTCTTTCACCATGTACTAAAATCCTTGCTTCTACATCACTTAGCTTACCTTGCCAAGACCAACTAATATTCCTCTAGGTTAATTAGTGATGAGGACTTCTTTACCACTTCTAATTTCTTATCATCTCTTAAATAAATTTGAGTGTCAATTGGCAGGGACAAATAGCTAAAACAATAGGCTGTGCATAACAGATTCTTATAAAGCTTGCAGCTGGAAGTTTCACATTGTCATATTAAGAGACCCAGTCCTATAGAAAAGACCTATATGGTAAAGAAAGAGGAAAAAAATGAAAGAATGCAAATAAAAATTAGAAGATAACATAAGACCTCAAAGAGAAACTGAGGCATCATGTACAGGGACTGTATGGGTCTGTACCACATAGGGACCTAGAGCTGAAAAAAATGGATACATGTCCCCATTCCTAAGATGGAAACTATCTCCAATTGATAACCACTTGTAAATGAAAATTAGTTTCCTCCAAGGGAGTCTCATGGAGAAACAGACTCCTCTTAGGAATAGGATGAATGCCTAGCACTACATGGCAAATAGAAAATGAACTCAATGGCATTGTTAGAGGTTCCTTGTCATGTCAGGACATTTTTCTTTTTCTGTTTTCTTTTTAAAATTCATTTTATAATAAATCTCATCATCTAGATTTGTGCAGATATATCCCATTTGCCACAACAGAATTGTCTGCCATGTTTCAAAATGTATCCCTGTCATTTTGGCCTGGTTTTTTGACCATGCGGCTAAGCTTTGGCTGTGTCTAAGACCATGAGTTTCGAATGATCAAGTTGAGCCTGGAGCCTGGTGGACTCATCAGTGAGGGCACAACTGAATACACTGTGTGCCATTTCTCCAGAATCCATACTGGGACAATTTCAGCAAGAAGGGTCAAATCTCCCTGTGTATCATCCTGGCCCATGATTGATAGTGGTAAGGCATGATCTTGAGTAGGCTTGTTCTGGCCTGCTGTTATGATATTGTGTTGGTATTTTATGTGTCATGTATAGAAGAAATCATTTCATGGCCACTCTATCTGGAAACTCTCACATCCTTTCTATCCTCTCTTTCCTCAGCCTTAGAGAATGTGTTGTAAATATTCTATTTGATGCAGAACATTCATTCATTACTCTTTTTTTCTTGCCACTGTAAATATCCATTCATTGCAAAAAGAAGCTTCTCTGACTAAGTCTTAGAGTAAACATTAAGGATGCAGCTTACTACTACATTAGTTTAGCTGAAAAACAGCACTAAGTTCTATCACAGGGCCTAAAACCTCTTCAGCCATGGGTGCTTGCCAGATTTACAGTACTGGGAACGAATGTTCCCAGTTCTTTTTCAAAGAATTTCAAATCCAAGCTAAGATCAATTATTAAACTCATACTTCTATTCTACTATTGTACCAGATGGTACATTTTGCTTGACAGGTGGGTATTGAAGTTAGTAGGATGTCACCACTGGGTAAGACTGTGGAAGCATTTTCTGGAAGCATTTTCTCCCCCAAAAGCCTACACAGAACCTAGAGCACTATGAAAGCAAACCAGAGAGAGAGAGAGAGAGAGAGAGAGAGAGAGAGAGAGAGAGAGATCTTCCACGTCACTTCCAGATTAATTTCTCTGTACCTTTCAACATGTGTTGTTTCCTCAACAATAGAGATTTATTAACCAGTTTTTGATGGACAGCTAAGAGGAATGGCAAAAGCATGTGTTATCTGGAGGACTTTTTTCAACACTTAAAGTAGATATCTCATGACACTAAGATTTCCCAGCTATGCAGGTTCTCCCCCTTCTACAGGAGAACTGTTTTAAACTTATATCTTAAAATTTGGCTTATGATGTAGGCAGCATCCATATGTGTTTCCATATTCCCTTTGATTTCATTAACTCTCACTTCCTTCACCCTCATTTCTCCCATATCTTGATCACAATCCCTTTTAAACCTCATCAGTATTTTCTTTCTTTTTTTATTATTACACATGTATAAGACAAACTACATACAGCAGGGAGAACCATGTGACAATCATGAGAATAATGAGTTCTATACATGTTACATTCATAGTGACTTGGCCATCTGCACTCGTCTAATTTGAGTAAGTGTCTTTCCTGTCTTGTTGAGTCTAGATTTCTGAATGAGATCCAATACTTATCCTATCTCAACTCGAATAGCTTGACTTCTTTATTTTGTTCTAAAACAATCTTGTCCCCTAACCAGCTAAGCTTGGTTGTAAAACTATACTATCTTGTCTTCAATGCCCCTCAGAGAGTTAAGAAGGAATAAAACATAAATTCCTGAATGAACCAGTAGTGTGGGTTAGCAGCTTCCAAAATGTATAAATTGATTTAAGACAGTTTACTGCCTGACCAGTCACCCAATACACTTTATAATGTTGGAGCTTCATCTTCAGCTTTCTGGCCCAATATTTCTGCCAGACTTGTTCAGAGGGCAGGAACTATTAAAGACTTGCTTACCCTGACTTGGCAGAGTGCGGCCATCAACTCTGCCTGCAACTAAGTAGCCCATTTTTAGGCAGATTTTGTTTGTGGCAGGAACGAGGACATTTTGCCCAGTGGCTATTTTGCCACCTTTGAAGCCATGTCCATCAGTATTTTTTATCTCTGTGTTTTGCTATTTTATTATTTCCCTCTCTTGAGTTATTCCTCACCTTAACAATCTTTCTATCTACCTGGCTTGTAGAGGTAGTTCAAGTTAAACAGACATATCTAAAGATACAAAACTAGGAGGGAACATGTAGAATTCCTCTGAGTTAGTTACCTCAGACAATATAATTTTCCCATGCATTTACCTTTAAATGTCATACTTTTGTTTTTTATATCTGAATAAAATTTTATTGTGTATATATTCTAATCACCCATTCATAGTTCACGGACATCTAGGTGGATTTCCTAGGCTATTGACAATAGAGTGCAAAGAAACATGGATAAGCAAGTGTTTCTATTGCAGGATATATTTCTCTTTGTGTGTATGCCCAAGAATCGTATAGATGGGAAAAATATTAGATTTATTTCTAGATTTCCGAGAAATACCCATACTGATTTTCATAATTGCTACCTATTTTGTACTCTCAAGAAGAATATATATGTGCATATATATGTATACATATTTTCCCTCATATTCTCTCCAGCATTTGATGTCATTCATTTCTTTTTCATTTTCTTCTTTTCTTTTTTGTTTTTGTTTTTGTTTTGTTTTGTTTTATTGTTTTGATTCTGTGTAGCCTCAGCTGTCCTGGACTTGCTTTTTAGACCAGGCTGACCTTGAACTCACAGAGCTTCACAGCTCTCTGCCTCCCTGAGTGCTATGATTACCAGCGTGTGCCACCACACCTGGCTCTGACATTCATATTTTGATGATGGCCATTCTGACTGGGATAAGATGAAATTCCTGCATAGTTTTAAAACTCTGAAGAAAAATAGAGAAAGGACACTGGAAGACAAAAATAACTCTCTTACTTATGAGTTGGTAGAAATAATATTGTGAAAATAATTATCCTATCCAAAACAATCCATAGTTTCAGCACAATACTCATAAAACATCTGTACAAATTACACAGAAATATTTTAATAATCAAATTCATATGCAGGTGCAGAAGAAACAGTAGCTACAGCAATCAGAACATAATTTAAAAATATAGTTTAGTGACTTACATTACAATGGACCCTCTAGGCTCATATTTGAATGTTTGATCTCCTGTGGCTAAACTCTTTAAGACGGATTAAGAGATGTAGCCTTGTTGGAGACAGTATGCACTTTGTGAGGTGGTCTTTTCAAAAGACAATATAAGAGATACTCTACAAGATCTAGACATAGCCAAGGTCTTTTAAAGAGGATCCCAATTACTAAGAAAATACAGCTACCAACTGATAAGTGGGAGCTCAGAACATTAGAAAAACTTCTGCACAGCAACAGAACTGACTCATTTGAGTGGAGAGAGAGCCCAGAGAGTAGGAGAGTGTCTCTGCCAGCCATTAATCTTGATATGAGTAATATCTAGAACACACACATCATTCTTTAAAACTAAACACCAAAATGACAAACAGTGCTATCAACAAAACTGTACATATTCAGATAGGGCATGAATGTGAGCAGAGATTTCTCAAAAGAAAAGATATAAATAATGAACAAACACTTTTTAAAAATTACTCAATAGCATTAAGTACATGCAAACTAAAGAGTCCATGCTTCTGCTTTTTTGTTTGTTTGTTTGGTTTGTTGGTTGGTTTTGTTTTGTTTTTTGAGATAAAGTTTTGTTACAGAATCCAGGCAGCCTTCAAATTTATGCTCCTTCTGTCTCAGTCTCTCAATTCTGGAATTACAGTCATGAATCACTATATTCGGATTCCACTATATCTAGCATTTGTACTTTTGTTCTGTATACTAAATAGATGCACTATTTTGGGTGGGATTTAACCATGTTTGCATTTACTTAGAAATTAAACATGGTTTAAGGATGAGCATATGGTTGAGAGCTTGACAATCAATGGGCATTTGATGTTTAATTTTGTGTTACAATTTATTGGGGCACCCAATGTGAGCCCCAAAGTGTGAGCTAAATACAATTCAAAGTGTGCCCATGATTTCAGCTGAGATTACTATTTAAATTGGTACACATAGGACAGCAAGTCAGCCTTTTCTCAAATGGGTGAGATTTATCCAATGTACTGATATCTGAATAATACAAAAGTCAAGGGAAAAAACTCTGTGTTAGAATATTGGTTTTCTCGAACTCACTGCAACAAGTGCTTTCCTGGGTTGTGTTTGAAGATCTTAGAACTTCTTAGAGTTTACTTCAGTGGCTCTCAAACTTCGTAATGCTGTGGCACTTTAATATATTTCTTCATGTTGTGATGACCTCAACCATATTTTTGTTGCTACTTTATAGGTGTAATTTGCTGCTGTTATGAATCATAATGTAGATATCCATATTTCACAATGGTCTTAGATGACCCTTGTGAAAGAGTACTTTGACAGGGTAAGAACCACTATTTTTCTTTTCTTTTTTTTCTCCAGAGAAGCCAAGCTAATAGTTTTATATACTTGATAAGACATAAAATGTCTAGAAAGCAAGCAGAACAAAGTTGCCAGCTTGTGCGTTCCAGAATTTGTTTTCTCATGTGATGTACAGTTGTTAAAGCACCTATCTCAATGTTGTTCAGATTATTGGATAAATTAAGGCAATTTATATGTGCAAAACAGAAATAAAAAACTAAGAACATCAAGAAAATATTCCTTTGTATACTTGACTTATGCACATTAATTTTTCCGAAAGAAGATTTCTGTGAGCACCAAGGCTGAAAATTTCCATCAGTTTATAACAGTCATGCAGGAAACAATGTCTCATCACTGAGCTGTGCACTGTGAATTTCCCACAACTTGGATATGCCCAGTGAGTCTAGTCCAGCATGCTTCTAGCAGAACAGCCCTAGATTAGCCCCGCCCATGCTTGAATGAACCATCATCCTAACTCCCAAATATTCCTTCCACACATACATGAAAATGTTTCTCCTGTCGACACTCGTGATGTCTTAGTCCTCAGACTCACTTTGCTTACAGAAGTCTGCAGAGTGAAACAACAGATTTATAAAAATGTCACTGAAGATTTTTATACCTAAACTTGTTACACTAGAGACATTTGTAAAGCCCTAAGGCCAGCTGCTGTTCTACTGTGTGTTTAAAAAGCAGGCTAGTTGATAAGGATACAGAGATTGAATTTTCTTTAGAAAAAGTGGATTGTCAAAGAAGTACACCAGAGAGAACGTTATATTTGAAAAAGTTTCTATACATGTAGCTGGGACAGATCCGATTGCACTAACTGATATGGTCATTTGTTCAACCAACAGTGAAAACATTTTGTATACTCGTGGGTATGGAAAAATTCAAAAATGAGAAGCAATAGTTTTTGAAATGTGAATATAATAGAGCCAAGAATGATATAGACAAAATTCTTTTATAACATAGACTTCTACTATAAAATTGGGCAAAGTGGAAGGAGAATAGCAAATGTTTAAGAGAATAGTTTTTTATTAAGGATAAATGTGTTTATGTTATTGTTCACTTTAAATCCCCAAGGTGTGGATGAAATGTAGCATATTGGAGACTTTCTTAGAATTTCTATATCTTTTCTTTTCAACCTTTGTACTTGGAAGAAAGAATTCATGTTTTTGTGTGTAAGACTACTTACCTAGAGCTTGTCTCAAGACTATTCTTTTTTTTTATGTATTTATTCACTTTACATTTTGGATTAGCTCCATACTTTCTCATCTTCCAGTCCTACCCATTCTCCCTCTCCTACATACCCCTGCCCTATTCCTTAGAAGAGGGGAGCCCCCTTCCAACACCCACCCCCAACTTATCAAGTCATATCAGAACTGAGTGTGTCCTCTTCCCATGTAGCCTGGCAAAGCAGTCCTACCAGGGGAAGTGATTGAAAATCTGGCAAAAAATTCCTTGTCAGAGAGAGTTCCCTCTGCCCTTATTAGGGCACTCACAGGAATCCTGAGCTGCCCCTCAGCTACAGGCCCCTTTGTAAGGGGCCTAGGTCCAGCCCATGCAAGGTCCTTGGTTGGTGTTTCAGTCTTGGCAGGCCCCTCTGCTCCCTGGTTAGGTGGCTCTGTTTGTGTTTTTGTGAGGCCTCTTTCACCTCCAAATCCTGTCCTCTTTGCCCCCACTTTTCCACAAGGTTCCCTATGCATAGGCCAATGTTTGGCTGTGAGTCTCAGCAACTGTTTTGAGGCACTGTTGGTGGAGCCTCTCAGAGGACAACTCTGCTTGACTCCTGCCTACAGGCATAGCAGAGTATCATTAGTAATTTCAGGGGTTGTTTCTCTCCCATGTGGTGGGTCTTG
This sequence comes from Acomys minous, assembly GCF_964271855.1. Classification (NCBI taxonomy): domain Eukaryota; kingdom Metazoa; phylum Chordata; class Mammalia; order Rodentia; family Muridae; genus Acomys; species Acomys minous. The sequence goes on along the minus strand of NC_140487.1, from coordinate 47,765,768 downwards.
GGTTGGGCCAAGCATTAGCCCTCAATCTTAGCTACATCTTCTCTATATTTACCCCTCCACATCTTGTAGTCAGGGTGAATTTTGGGTCAAAGTATTTGTGGGTGGGTTTGTGTTCCTTTCCCTCTACGAGACTTGTCAAGTTAGAGGGTGTCCTCTTCAGTCTCTATGTTGGAGACCTAAGTTACTAGAGGCTCGTAGGAGGATATTAGAGGGACGCTAGAAGAGATGCCTAGTAGCAGGGGCTGCAGAGACTACATCTGACTCTTCTTGCAGCCCATAGATTGGATGTTTTATTAGTTCTAACCAGATATTTCAGACCTAGAGGATTTATGGTAGTCTGAATTGTATTCCCAAAGAACCTGGATTTTTAAAGATTTATTTATTTATTCATTCATTCATTCATTCATTCATTCATATTACATCTCAATTGTTATCCCATCCCTTCTATCCTCCCATTCCTCCCTCCGTCCCACTTTCACCTTATTCCCATCCCCAATGACTATGACTGCGGGGGACCTCTGCCCCCTGTATATGATCATAGGGTATAAAGTCTCTGCTTGGTAGCTTGCTATCCTTCTCCTTAGTGCCATCGGGCCTACCTATCAAGGAGACATAGTCAAATATGGGGCACCAGAGTTCATGTGAAAGCCAGTCCCCAATCTCCACTCAATGGTGGAGAATGTCCTGTCCATTGGCTAGATCTGGGTAGGGGTTCAAAGTTTACGGCCTGTATTGTCCTTGGTTGGTGTCATAGTTTGAGCAGGACCTCTGGGTCGGGATCTGCCCATCATAATGTTCTTCTTGTAGGTTTCTAGGACACTCTGGATCCTCCTATTTCCCCATTCTCCAATGATTCTCTCACCTAGAGTCCCAATGGGATATCCTTCCCCCATCCCAATTTCTGGCAAAATGAAGACTTTCATGGGGCATGCCCCTTGGCTAGTGTCCAGATATAAGTGGGGCATTCTTGTGGGAGTTCAAAAGACTATAATTTCCATAAAATGTGCAATGTTAAGATTACTCAGAAGGTGTCAGATGGGAACAAAAGTTGTTGGGACCTTGGCTAGAATTTGGCTGCTTTTATATTTTGGTATATAATTTGGTTGTGCCCTTCTTATGTCTTGAAGTTTTGTCAGAAACTGGGTTTAAAGGCCAAAGAGGAAATATTACAAAAATGCAGCAATGAGATTGTGGCATGATTATTGCTGGCTGCTTTTGGGCAGAGAGAACAGCTGCTACTTACCCCAAAATCCAAATGCCTCAGTAGTCTCAAGTTTTTTTTTCTGAAAGCCTAAAAGTTCACTGGAAGTTAGTGGTGTCAGCTGAGGAACCTAAAGCCTGATGTTAACTATAGAATGAAGCACAGTTATGGGTATAGTGTTTCAGAAAGAAGTGATGACAGGAGCATGTGCGCATGTGCATATACATATTTTTACTTGAACTACTTTAAAGCTTCTAGCGATCTAGAATTGCCATATACACTGAGAACAAGTTTACTTCCTCATTTAATTCTTTCTATACAGACCCTCAGAGGTAGGTTTCCCAGGTGTTTACAAATCCAGTTAAGTTAACAAAGAAAAAAGAAAGAAAGAAAGAAAGAAAGAAAGAAGGGAAAAAAAAGAAAACAAGACCAACTATCATGTTCATCAAACAACAAGCTTCTGCAGAGGAGAATAGATGGAAGAAATGGGCTATGTGAAAAGTATAGAGAGAAGATGGCTAAGGAGATTGCTTAGTGGTTAGGAAACTTGCTACTGAGGTTAATGACATTGTTTCAATCCTGTGACCAACGTGGTAGAAGGAAAGAACTGACTTCCATTAATTTTTTCTTACTTCTGCATATGTGCCACAGCATATGAAAAGAAACATAAAAATGAGGAAGCAGAGACACACAGAGATACAGAAACATATCTATCTGTCAGATAGATAATAGATAGAGAGATACATAGATAATGATAGATTATATATAGATGATAGGTACATAGATAGTTATAGAGATAGAGAGGTAAGCATATGATTAAAATAATGATAAAGTAATTTTTTAAAAGAAAATGTGTGAAAGCATATCTGTAAACTGTATATCTGATAAAGAGTTTTTTTTTAAAGCCACAATAGATCTCCATTGTATTTTCTCTCATGAAGATCTACAAAGAGTCAACAGGTGTATGAAAATGTTTTCAGCATCATTAATCAGGAAAATGGAAGTCAAAGGCACAGTGAAAACAAATGTAAATCAACCTCCCTTACGTTGAGTAAAAATAACTATTATCTGAAGGATTAAATATAATGATGCATTTTGAGGGCATGAGGACAAAAAGGAACTACACACTTTTGGTAATAATGTTATTTTGTATAACCATTATAAAATGTTACATTAATTATATGCAATGAAATATGGTCAGTTATGAAAGTTCTGAATCCTGTAATTTGTGACAACATGGCTCTAAATTCACACCACTATGCATTAAACAAACCAGTCACATAAAGGCAAGCACTGAATGTTCACAATCACATGTGGATAAATTGATGAACTCATGTATATTGAAACCATAATGGTGGTTCCAGGAGACTAAAGAGAGTAAATAAAGGGGTTCAGAATTGAGAGTTGGTTACTAGATAGCAGTCTGAATGCCATATATTTTTTAATTTTTTTATTAATTTATTCTTGTTACATCTCAGTGGTTATTCCATCCCTTGTATCCTCCCATTCCTCCCTCCCTACCATTTTCCCCTTATTCCCCTCCCCTATGACTGTTCCTGAGGAGGACCTCCTCCCCCTGTATATGCTCATAGGGTCTCAAGTCTCTTCTTGGTAGCCTGCTGTCCTTCCTCTGTGTGCCACCAGGTCTCCCTCTCCAGGGGACATGGTCAAATATGAGGCACCAGAGTTCATGTGAAAGTCATACCCTACTCTCCACTCAACTGTGGAGAATGTTCTGTCCATTGGCTAGATCTGGGTTTAAAGAACTGGAAGCAAGGATTGTGAAATAAGTGTTTGAAGCTGATGTTTATTATGCTTTAAAACTTACAAAAATGTTTATTGAAACATCTCATTCTGTCCCACATATATGTATATATTAAATTTGAATTAAACAAAATAAAATTTCAAAATACCTAAAGAACTGATTAAATCAGTTCATAGTCAACAAACACTGAAGGATAAGTAACAGGAATACACTTAACATGAATTCTGTTCATTTGTAGCACTTGGCACAGCTCTCTGTGAGAACTGATGAATATAGTATTGAAGGGAAATGGAGGAGATAACAATAAGAAAGATGAGATAGAAACTCTCAAGAAAAGAGCAAAAATCTGAACAGAGGATAGGCACAGCAAAACCAGTTTTGGAGTGCTGAATTGGGCATAGGCCACAACCCATATTATATGCTCTCCTGGAGAGACCTGTAGGACAACCAACAGCTTTGGGCTTGAACATTTCTCCACCTACCACTACTTACCAGACTGACCCATCTTGGACACAAAGAGCAAACAGGCAGAACTGAGTCAGGTGTGGGCCATAATCCACATTAGCTACGATCCCTAGATGAACTGTGGGACACCTGAACAACCTTAGGCTTAGGTCTCTCTAAGTCCACTGCTTACCAGCCTGGCTCACCTTGGTCACAGAAAGTAAACCAACAGAGGCCAGAGGGGCACCTAGAAAACTTTTCACTTGAAACTCTCTCAGCCTTCTTCTCTTCTTCTTGACCTAACTGGGACACAGGCAGGGAATTCAGTAGGGCTGAGCTGGTAGCAAACTGCAACAGCCATTGTGCACCATCCAGAGAAGGCCATTTGGGAGCTCTAGCAAAAAGCCTTCAGCTTGGAGCTCTCTGCTGGCTCCTGACCTTCCTGGCTTTGAGACAACTAAATGGCTAGAGGCCAGCACAAGAAGACAAGCAAAAAAGATCAGAGTCATATGACACCAGCAGAAACCAGTAATCCTACCACAGCAAGCCATGGAGATATAAATGCCCCAGAAGCACAAGAAGAAGATTTTAAATCTGTGAAAAGGATAGAAGCCTTGGAGGAGGAAATTAAATGTCTCAAACAAACATAGGGAAATACATTTAAGCAGATGAAGGATTGAATAAATCCTATAAAGAGTTAAAAGAAAACTCAATCAAACAAAAGAAAAAACTGAATAAAACTATTCCATACCTAGAAAGGATATTAGAAGCACCAAAGAAAACACAGTCTGAAGCAATCTTTGTATTGGAAAGCCTAGGGGAGATAACAAGAATGGCAGACACAAGCAACACCAACAGACACCTACAATCACAAGCAACACCTACAGAATAAATGAAGGAGAGAATCTGAAGTGTAGAAGATAAAATTGAAGTTATAGATACATCAGTCAAAGAAAGAATTAAAACTAAAAAGTTCCTGGCACAAAACATCCAAGAAATCTGGGACACTATACAAGAACAAACCTAAAATAATAGGAATAAAAGAATGAGAAGACTCCAAGTTCCAAGGCCCAGAAAACATTTTCACCAAAATCATAGAGGAAAACTTCCCCAACCTTAATAAATTCCCAAAAACCTACCAGAAGCCAACAAAACTCCAAATGGATTAGACTAGAAAAGAAAATTCTTCTGCCACACAATAATCAAAACACTAAATGTACAGAACAAAGAATATTAAATGCTGCAAGAGAAAATTGCCAAGTCACATATAAAGGCAAATAAATCAAAATTATGCCTGAATTCTCAACAGAGTTTATGAGAGCTAGAAAGACCTGGACAGACGTCATGCAGACACTAAAAGAACATAAATGCCAACTCAGACTACTATACCAAGCAAAACTTTCAATCAGCATAGAAACACCCCACACTTACCAATAGATAGATCATTGAGACAGAAAATAAATGGAGAAATAGTGAAATTAGTAGACATCACAAATGAAATGGACTTAACAGATATCTACAGAACATTTCATGCAAACACAAAATAATATACTTTCTTTTCAGCACCTCAAAGTGAAAGACCCCCGAAGGGAGACCCTCACTCAAGCCTCGGGATGGCATGCACCCAAAGACACACAAACAACCGTCTTGCTGTAAACACATGAGGCAGTTTATTGGCGGGTTGACACGTATCTCACGCAGGAGACAGAGGGGTCGACCCAGAAGCCCAGGGGTTAGGGGTTTATATGGGCAAGGGTCGGGGGGAGTGGGAAGTTTTGGCGCGGCCACACACGATTGGTTGTTTCAAACATTTGAACATCAGCAAATTGCATAGGCAGATCTGGGGTAAGCTCAGACTTAATCACATGGGTACAGTCCTTGGTTCCTGTCTTTCTTGGAACCCGAGGGTAGATGTTTATCTGAGCTAATGACACATCTGGTTAAACTCAAACCTGGAACATTGTGTGTGGGCCTCAAGGGGGGGGGGTTAAGCAGACACCATAAGATCGGATGAGGGGTCTTGGCTCATTACTCACTCGACCATGTCCGGTACCTGTTTCTCTCAGGAATTTGTCCTTGTGTATTCTCCCTATCTTTTATGGCCAGCCAGTCCCTGGAACACTCAGTAGGCCTTTGTCTCCTATCTCCGCATTCTTTGTGACTTATCATCTGGGACCTTGGGCTAGCATACCTGTCGACCTGCACTTATGAGTTAGAAAGCTCTGCTGTTCTGGTTGCTTTAATGCTAATTAAAATTTTTCCCTTTCAAAAGAACTTTGTGCAAAATTGACTACAAACTTGGACACAAAGCAGACCTCATCATATACAGGAAGATCAAAATAACTCCTTGCTTCTTATTGACCACCATGGATTAAACTGGAACTCAACAACAACAGAAATAACAAAGAGCCTTTAAACTCATAGAATGTGAACAGCTCCCAGTCAGAGATGAAATAAAAAAAAAAAGAAATTAAAGAATTCAATGAAAATGAAGGCACAACTTATCAAAATTTATGAAACACAATAAAAGCAATGCTAAGAGCAAAGTTCATAGCACTAGGCACCTTCATAAAGAAATTGGAGAGATCCTATACTAACAACTTAACAGCACATCTGGAATCTCTAGGACAAAACAAGTGCACACACCAAAAAAGAATAGATGGCTGGAAACCATCAAATCAGGGATGAAAACAATAAATTAGAAACTAAGAGAACAATTCAAGGAATCACTGAAACCAAGAGTTGATTCTTTGACAAAATCAACAAAATAGACAAACCTTTAGCCAAACTAACTAAAAGGCAAATGTCAAGTATTCAAATCAGAAATGAAAAGGGAGAGATAATGACAGACACCAGGGGACTCAAAAGAATCAATAGGTCTTACTTCAAAAGTCCTATATGCCACAAAATTGGAAAATCTATATGAATTGGACAATTTTCTTGGTAGCCACCAATTACCAAAATTGAATCAAGATCAGGTAAACAAATTAAATAATCTTATATCTCTTAAGGAAATAGAAGAATCCATCCAAAGTCTCCTGACCAAAAAAAGCATAGAGCCAGATGGATTCAGCACAGAATTTGACCAGTCCTTCAGAGAAGAGCTAATATCAATTCTCTTTGAATGATTCCACAAAATAGAAAAGAAGAAATGTTATAAAGCTCATTCTATGAGGCCACAGTCACCTTGATAACTAAACCACACTGAGACTCAAGAACGACTTTCACCTGAGCTTACCTTAAAGAACTTCCATGCAAAATTACTCAATGAAATATTTGTAAATAGAATTTAAGAACACATAAAAATAACACCATAATCAAGTAAGCTTCATCACCAGTATGCAGGAGTGGTTTAATATATGAAAATTCATCATATAAACAAACTGAAAAAACCCACATGATCATCTCCTTAGATGTTGAAAAAGAATTAGACAAAACCCAATACCCATTCTTGTTAAAAGTCTTGGAAATATTGAGGATACAAGGCATGTACCTAAACATATTAAAAGCAATATACAGCAAGCCTATAGCCAACTTAAGCTAAATGGAGAGAAACTTAATTCAATTCCACTGAAATCAGGGACAAGAAAAAGCTATCTACACTCTCCATATTTATTCAATGTAGATATGAAGTCCTAGCTAGAGCAATAAGACAGCTAAAGGAGAAAGGTATACAAATTGGAAAGGAAGAAATCAAAGTATCACTATCTGCAGATGATATGATAGTATTCATAAGTGGCCCTAAGAATTCTACCAAGGAACTAATATAGCTGATAACACCTTCAGCAGAGTAGCTGGATACAAAATCAGTTAAAAAAATATTGGTAGCCCTCCTTTATACAAAAGACAAATAGGCAGAGAAGAAATTAAAGAAAAAACAACCTTTACAATAGCCACAAAAACATAAAGTATCTCAATGTACTTCTAACCAAGCAAGTAATATACCTATATGAAAAAAACTTCAAGTCTCTGAAAAAAGAAACTGAGTAAGGTATCAGAAGATGGAAAGATCACTTATGCTCATAGATTGGTAGGATTAACAAAAAAATGGATGTCTTACCAAAAGCAATCTACAGGTACAATGCAATACCCATCAAAATGACAACAAAATTCTTTACAGACTTTGAAAGAACAATTCTAAATTTCATTTGGAAAACCAGAAAACCTTGAGTAGCTAAGGCAATCCTATACAATAAAAGATCTTCTGGAGTTATCTCCATCCCTGATCTCAAGCTCCATTATAACAGTAATAAAAACAACATGATACTGGCATACAAACAGACAGTGGATCAATGGAATCAAATGAAAGACCCAGAAATTAAAAAAAAAAAACCTACAACACTTCCTTTTTGATAAAGAATCCAAATACATACAATGGAAAAAAGATATCATCTTCAACAAATGGTGCTGGTCTAACTATATGTCCACTTTTAGAAAACTGCAAATAGGCCCATATTTATCACACTGCAGAAAACTAAATATAAATATATAAATAATTCAAAAAAATTAAACACTACCAAACCCAATAATTCAATGAAAAATGGTGTACAGAGCTAAACAGAGAATTCTTACCAGAGGAATATAAAGAAAGGCTGAGAAATACTTAAAGAAATGCTCAACATCCCTAATTATCAGGGAAATGCAAATAGAGACTCTGATATTCCTTCTTACACCTATCAGAATGGCTAAGATCAAAAATTCAAGTGACTGCTCATGTTGGCAAGGATTAGGAGAAAAAGGGGAACAGTCCTTCATTGCTGGTGGAAGTGTAAACTTGTATAAGTTCTTGGAAATCAATCCAGCACTTTCTCAGAAAATTGAGAATAGTACTACCTCAAGACCTAGCCATGCCAGTCCTGGATATATACCTGAAAGATGTTCTACCTTACAAGGACATTTGCTTAACTACGTTCATAGCAGTTCTATTTGTAATAGCCAGAATCTGAAAACAACCTAGATGTTCCTTAGCCAGAGAATGGGTTAAAAAAACAAAAAAACTCAACCATGTTCATAGCAGCCTTATTCATAATAGCCAGAACATGGAAACAGCCTAAGTGTCCCTCAATAGAAGAATGGATAAAGAAACTGTGGTACATATACACTATGGAATACTATTCAGCTATTAAAAACGAGGAATTCCCGAAATTTGTGGATAAATGGATTGAGCTAGAAATGATCATAATGAGTGAGTTAACCCAGAAGCAGAAAGACTCAAATGGTATATACTCACTTCTCTGCATATTAGCCCAACGGGCATGTCCCACAAAAGCCTTCACTTACCAGGAAACTAAGACAGAGGAGAGGACATTCTAGTGGGACTCTAGATGAGAGAATCATGGGAGAATGGCAAAGTAGAAGGATCCAGGGGGTCCTAGAAGCCTACAAGTAGAACATTATGATAGGTAGATTTGGGCTCAGGGGTCCCGCTCAAACTAAGGCACCAGCCAAGGACAATACAGGCAGTAAACCTTAAACCCCTACCCAGATCTAGCCAATGGACAGAACACTCTCCACAGTAGAGTGGAGAGTGGGATATTACTTTCTCACATACTCTGGTGCCTCACCTTTGACCATGTCCCCTGGAGGGGGAGACCTGGTGGCACTCAGAGGAAGGACAACAGGTTACCAAGAAGAGACTTGATACCCTATGAACATATACAGGGGGAGGTAATCCCCCTCAGGAACAGTCATAGGGGATGGGAATAAGGGGAAAATGGGAGGGAGGGAAGAATGGGAGGATACAAGGGATGGGATAACCATTGAGATGTAACAAGAATAAATTAATAAAGGAGAAAAAAAAACAAAAAAAAACAAAACAAAAAAACCTCTTTCATTTACACAATGGAATACTATTCAGCTATTAAACAACAAGGAAATCTTGAAATTTGTAGGCAAATGGACAGAAGGAAACTACCATCCTTAGTGAGATAACCCAGATCCAGAAAGACACACATGGTATATACTTATTTATAAGGGGATATTATCCACATAATAGAGGACAATGACACTACAATGCATACACCTAAGGAAACTAAATAAAAAGGAGGATCCTAGGGAGAATGCTTAATTCCCATTCAGAAGGACAAGTAAAATAGACATCAGAAGCAGTTGAAGGAAAGGAAGGAAGCCTACCAAAGAGATCCTCTGAAACACTTAACCCATCAGGAGAGCCAAGCAGCTGCTGAGACACACAGCCAAATTCCTGGGTGGAGCATAAGGAGTCTTAAGGAAGAGTTAAGGAATAGAGGGACCTGGAGGAGTCAGGAGCTCCACAAAGAGACCAACGGAGCCAACAAATCTAGGCAGAGGGGGAGGTTGCTGCAGAGATTGATGCACCAAGCAGTGACCAAGCATGGTGAGGACCTAGACCTTCTACTCATATGTAGTAGATAGACAGCATAGTCTGCTTGTGGTTCCCATAATACAGGAAGTAGGAACTACTTCTGAGATGGACTCTGGATCCCACAAGTTGATCACTTCCCCCTGGTGGGCAGCCTTGCTACACCACTAAGGAAGAGTATACAGGCAGCCCAGATGAGACATGATAGGCTGAGGTCAGATGATAGGGGAGGAGGCCTCCACTTTCTGAGAAGTAGGGGAGAGAAGGAGAGAGTATTAGGGAGGGAGTTTGGGATCTGGAGGCCATAAGGGAGTGGGCTATAATTGGGATGTAAAGAGAACAAAGAATAAAAATTTCAAAAACAAGGAAGGTATAATTAAAAATCTTCCAATTCAATAAAGCAGCATGTGTTTAAAAAAAAAAAGAGTGAAAATCTGAAAATAAAGTAATATAGTGTAAAATCTCATGCAAATTTTGAAAATTGCAATACATTAGGAATCTTTCAAAACTGCCACTAATTTTAATAATCTAATACATATCTAATGTGTGAATATGCATCCTTAAAATCCCATCTTTTTCTTGTGAGTTATTTATTTCTTGTTAATTTAAGAATGTGGGAGTACACTACTTTTGCATCAATCACACCACCTCTTCATTAAAATTATTCTTATGTCCATCTACATGTATACACTCTCAAGTTCAAGGTCATAGATAAAAATATAGATATATAAATATAGACATATTACATAGATGAAAGATAGGTATATGTGATAGATAGGTGGATATGAAGAATATGTATCTATGTATCTATGTATCTATGTATCTCTCTATCTATGTATCTAATCCATCTATCTATCTACAACCTATTTAGTCCAAAAACCTTGCCTTTATTTACGTGGTTTAGAGACAATCACTTAATATTGAGGTACTGTCCCTGAAAAAGAAACAAAAACAAAAACAAGAAACAGTAGCAACAAAATTAGCTCTTCCTCCCTTTATCTCCAATTGACTGACTGTAACTCTTGACCTAGGCATGGAGGCTTATGGAATTTATCTTCATCATTGTTGTTTTATTTACTAGTATGGTCCTTGCAAGTCTTGTGCAGGCAAGATGTTATTGAGACTTCACTAGGGCAGTATCACTATACTGTCTAGAAGCCACTATTAAGAAGTAATTGTTCTGGCCTTCAGGCTCTTAACAAGTTTCTGGCTCTTTTCCTACAGTGGTTGCTGAACCTTAAGTGTAGAGTTTGTGTGATATATGTTCCATTTGGGGCTAAGAATGCTACAGTCAGTTATTCTTTGTATTATTTCTGTTGATCTCTATAATTACTTCTACCTGCCGTAAAAATAGAAGCTACTTTGGTAAGATATGGGAGCCACACTTACCTGTAAGAATAAAGAGGTCATTTATGGAACACTTGGAAATTATATTACTGTTTTTAGTTCACAAGTTTAACATTTATTACATGAAAATTAAGCAAGTATTTGGAGAGACACACTTTCAAAATGGGTCAGGGATGTTTTTCTGTAATGTTTTGCAGTGTCACTTTAGATGCCATTAATACCGTCTAAGTGGAATATTGGGTTTTTATTATTTATTATTTAAAAATTTTAAGAGAGAGAGAGAGTGTGTGTGTGTGTGTGTGTGTGTGTGTGTGTGTGTGTGTTTTCATAGGGCATATGTGAAGGTCAGAAGACAGTTTGAAGGCATTGAGTTTCAGTTTCCACCATATGAGTCATGAAATTGAACTCATCAGCCATAATAGAAAGCACCTTTACCCATGAAGCCATTTTCCAACCCTATTGTTTATTTGTTTTTATTTTCTCTTTATTTGAAATGTTGATAGTTAAACTGTGGTCTCCCACATGCTAGTGTGGAAATGATATCAATTCAACTATATCTTGGGCTCTCAAATTCCAAATTAGGTCATTTGTTTAGAAATGCAATCAAAGGACAGATTGTAAAACAACATCATTCTTACCGATTGTTTGAGTATATTAGACACATCTGCTTACTTTATGTTTGAAACTAATTGTAGTATGGATTCCTTAAAGTGTTTGCTAGTGCAAGCAGGACTGTTATCACTTCTTAGTTTTAATATGAGTCCTAGAAAAGAAGAAGTGTATAATAAATGAATAATGGATCCAAGTTGTTTTCAACTCTGTTGCAGAAGCAACAACCACATTAGGAAAACGTATCAACCATTACATGAACATATTTTAAAGTCCACATGCTGAGATGTGAGTACTATCTATTTGTCAAGTGACATTAGACTTTTTAACTTCTGAGGATTAATTCCACTGGCATATGGTAGTGGGGAGAAAGAATAAGAAATGTAGAATATGCTGATCTGTCAAGTTTGTTCACAATGTAAAGAGACTTGTTCCTATAAATATTTTACATTTTGATGAAGATGTTCAGGAGATTTTGAGTGGCTTGAAAAGCAAATGTTAGCAGCCAGGAAGAGGCCAACACTTCATCTTGAGCATCAGTGGATATTAGTGGACTTGGCAGAATAGAATGAGCACTAATGTGAGTTTTGAAAAAATGTAAAATGTCTGAAATAAATGAGAAATAACATTGGTAGTGGGTTGGGGTTTAAGTCTTGCAGTTTCTAAAAGTAAAATAGTTTGAGCACAATATGGATAATTAGCTAATCCTATTTGATGGTTGAAAAATATTTTATGAAATCTAATTGATTGCAGCAAGTTTAGACTATTGAGCTGTACTGTCAGGGATGGGGACAATCTTTTTTGTGAAGAATGTGGAATTAGTATGTAAAACATAAGCTCCTTGTTATTTTGAAAAGCCATCTGTAAAAGCACTAAAAGAGAACTCTATAGAGTTCTTAGATGTAATTTTAAGTAATACCTAAAGGGTATCTTTAAAAAAAAAAAAAGAAAGAAAGAAAGAAAAGAAATGCAAAATGGTTCTTTACTAAAATGATTATCCAGAGATCCTGAGTAAAATGTGAACACTATCTGTCAGTTATTATCTGTGTAGAATTAAAAAAAAAAACCAACCTGTACTTCATTTAATGACACAATGATTTATGTCTGCTCTTTACCATTAGGTTGCCCTTCCCATCATTTTTACTTCTACTATTTCTTGTAAATAAAGAGTTACATGTTATATATGTAATGTTATGACATGCAAACATTTCTATACTCCCATTACCTTGTTGATACATAATTCTAGTAGGTGATGGGAGGAAAGAAGGATAAACATCTGAAAAGGAAATAATGAATCAATTCTCTGAGATTCTGGCTTAGCCACAGTATTATTTAATAAACTAATAACTCAATCTGCTTCAGATGTTAAGCTTCTTAAATAATCTAACTGAGAGTCTCAGAAGCCAAATCCTTAGTAGTGATAAGCAGATAAGTATGTACCCATTTGACGTGGTACCAAAATTTTTGTAAGTAATTGAGAGTACCTCTGGGAAGTTTTAACTGAAGGATGATGGTGGATTTGTGGTTGGGCAACAATTTATCCAAAATAATAATAATAAGGTGATTGCTGTTGTGTTTTATCCAGAGCTGTGTTTAAATGTTTTTTTTTCTTAGTTTATTTGTAATAAAAGTTAAGCACTCATTTAATTATTGATTAGATGAGCAGGAGAGGAGCGTGCCATCCACATAATGAATGGCCAATACCTTGGGGAATTTAATCAGCACTGGCTTAAGTGCTTTATGTACATAATATTGACATAAAGTGGGAATATTTCTTGTCCCTTGAGGGGAAACTTTCTACTTATATTGATTCATTGGCTGTTGATTCTTTAAAGTAGGAACAGAGAATGCAAAAGGTTCCTTAACATTGAAATGTAAAGAAATAGAGGGAAGATCAGTCTTTTAAGTCAAGCAAGATAATGTAATATCCTTGAGAAATCAGAGTAGGAGCAGGAAGCTACCATTGTTTTCATGGGTGCATTTATACCCCTGAGATCACGTAACAGTCAAAATTTATTCTTTGTCTTTTTGTAAATTGTAAAAATAGAATTTCAAGGACTAATGGAAGAATGTATATGTTCTAGTCGCTCCTAGAGCTCTGACCTGTGGGATCCTCCTTACCACAAACTGACGACTGCCTATCATGGCTCATCTGAATAGCCTGTATCCTCTTCCTCTGTGTTCCCACAGGGCCTCTCCACCAAGGGGTAGTGATCAAATCTCTGCCACCAGAGTTCATGTCAGAGACAGATCCACTCTGCCTCCTCCCCTTCTCTGTGTAAAGAATGAGCTATCCATCGGTCACATCTCGGTTCTCTGCTTGCAGTGTCCTTGGTTGGTGTATCAGTTTGTGCAGAACTCGGTGGGTTCAGGTCGACTAGCCTTGATAGTCTCCTTGTGGAAATTCTGAAACACACACACACACACACACACACACACACACACACACACACACACACACACTCCCGTTCTTCCATCCCATATCTCTTCCATACAACTTGCACCTCTTAACCAAGGGTCCAGTTTTCAGTTTCAGTATCTGTCCAGATCTCCCACTGGGTAGAGTCTCTCAGAGGACATCTATATTGCGCTAACGTCTAATTGTAAGTGAGTAAATACTTTCTAGGTCTAGGTTACCTCACTCTGGATGATTGTCTCTAGTTTTATCCATTTGACTGCAAATTTCAATATTTTCTTGTTTTTTATATATGAGTAGTATTCCTTTATGTAAATATACCATAGTTTCTTTATCCATTCTTCAGTGGAGAGAATTCTAGGTTGTAATCTAGGCTATTATCAAGGCTGCTATGAACATAGTTGAGCAAATGTTCTTGTTGTATGGTGGAGTGTCATTTGGATATATGCCCAGGAGTGGTATAGCTGGGTCTTGAGATAGCTCTACTCCCAATATTCTGAGAAAGAGCCAGATTGGTCTCCAAAGTGGTTGTACAAGTTTGTAGTCCCACCCGCAATGGAGTAGTATTCCCCTTTCTTCACATCTTTGTCAGAATGTGCTTTCACTTGAGTTCCTGATCTTAGCCATTCTGATAGGTGTAAGATGGAATCTTCTGGTCATTTTGATTTACTTTTTCCTGATGACTAAGGATGTTGAGCATTTCTTTGAATGTTTCCATTCAAGATTCATCTGTTGAGAATTCTTTTCTTTTCTTTTCTTTTTTAGCTTTGTACCTCATTTTATTTGGATTATTTGGTTTGATTGGTGTTTAATTTCTTGAGTTCTTTATATATTTTGGATATTAGCCCTTTGTTGAATGTAGGGTTGGTGAAGATATTTTTTCCAGTCTGTATACTGTCATTTTGGTCTGTTGTCCTTTGCCTTACAGAAACTTTTCAGTTTCATGAAGTTTCACTTATTAATTGTTTATCTTAGAACCTGAGCTGTTGGTGTTCTGTTCAGGAAGTTGTGCCAATGAGCTCAAGGCTCTTCCCCTACTTTTTTTCTAACAGATTTAGTGTGTCTGGTTTTATGTTGAGGTCTTTAGTCCAATTGGAATTTAGTTTTCTCCACGATGATAAGGTCCTATTTGCATTTTTCTACACATATACATCCAGTTAGACCAATACCATATGTTAAAGATGTTATCTTTTTCCATTGTATGGATTTGGTTTCTTTGTCAAAAATCAAGTGTCTGTAGGTGTGTGGATTTATTTCTGGGTCTTTGATTCACTTCTATTAATCCATTTGTCTGTTTGTATGCCAGTACCATGCCATTTTTATTACCATTGATCTATAATCAGCTTGAGATCACGGATGGAGCTACTTCCAGACGATCTTCTACATACAAGATTGTCTTAGCTATTCTGTTTTTTCATTTGTTTGTTTGTTTGTTTGTTTTTCTATATGAAGTTGAGAATTGATCTCTCAAGGTATGTAAAGAATTATGTTGTCATTTTGATGTGAAATGCGTTGAATCTTTAGATTGCTTCTGGTAAGAATGCCATTTTAACTATGTTAGTTCTATGGATCCATGACCATAGGAGATCTTTCTATCTTCTGATATATTTTTAAATTTCTTTCTTTAATAATTCATGTCATCTGGATGCAGTGTTAGTCACTATTGTGGAATATTTCTGTTCAAACTTTTTACCTTAAAATGTTTTAGTTAGCTTACAAATAAATAAGGTTGTATAAAGCTTCTTTGTTTATTTTTTGTTTTTGTTTGTAAACACACTAATCCTCTTTTCCCTCATCTACCGTCCTATCCCCAATTAAGGCTTTATCATCCAATATTTTCTGCTATTCCATCATACTATATATATATATATATATATATATATATATATATATATATATCCCTTCTTATTATAATTTTTACTTAGAGAAACAAGATTACAGGCTTCAAGGTAGCTTCTCCATGAAAAGCTCATTTTATGAAGCCTTCACCTGGCTTTTTATTTCCCCATTTCCATCCTAGTGTATCTTTTTGACCCCCCCAGCCTCTTTACATCTTCTACCTTCTTATAACACTTCTACCTAAATGCATCTACCAACGGACCATTTCTAGTTACAATAAAGTGTTGAAACATAATATAATCAATGTTTTACTTTATACAAATGTGATACATTCTGAAAGATGATGGTGGGAGAATGCTTTCCTTGTTTTTCATGATTAAGACTTTGCTAAATATGGTATATGCATAATAGATGTACAAAAATTTAT
Source organism: Acomys minous (assembly GCF_964271855.1). Classification (NCBI taxonomy): domain Eukaryota; kingdom Metazoa; phylum Chordata; class Mammalia; order Rodentia; family Muridae; genus Acomys; species Acomys minous. The sequence goes on along the minus strand of NC_140487.1, from coordinate 47,749,380 downwards.
AACACATAATGTGTGTGTGTGTGTGTGTGTGTGTGTGTGTGTGTGTGTGAAAATAAGTTTTGTTTTGGCTACTTAGAGGAATATGGGTGAGGAGTTACTCACAGAAGAAGAAATAGCTCAGAGATAGCTACATCACCAAGGCCTACCCAGCATGAGTGACAGCTCACAAAGCTGGGAAACTAGAGCATACTGCACAAACTACAGGAGGCCACCTTTTTGAAGAGCATCCTTTCGAACTGGCTCAGTTGCTCTAAACCTCTCCCAGGCAGCTCAGCTTGTTTCTGTTTTTTCATGTACCAAGTCTAGTCTCAGTCTTCTCTGCAACTCAGCTCCTCTTGGCGGGGCTCTTGGAGGGCCTCTTAGCTATTCTGAGTTGGTTCCCTTTCTGATTAAAGCACTTTCTTACAGGATATAGTGTTTCAGTCTGGGAAAAACTTAAACAAGAGGCCATGCAGAAATGCTGCTTACTGGATTGTTCCTTATGTCTTGGTCAACGTGATTATATATCCAGCATCAGCAGTCCATAGCTGATACATCTGACAGTGAGCTGATACCTCCCAAATTAATCATCAAATAAAAATAGTATACTTTAAAGTATAATTGATTAAGTAGAAGATACAGTATTAGGACTTGATAAAAAATAGAGGAATTATATGACACATGCAAAAAATATAAACACACACACAGACCCTTCCCCTACAAACAAAAGGATCATTAGGGAACTGTGGAACATCACAAAAACATCAAGTATTTGAATTAAAGGATAAGGCAAAGAAAACAAAGTCATGTCAATAATACATACAACATCTATAAGATCATGGAAGAAAATTTCCCAAACTAAAAAACGTAACACCCATGCAGATATTAAACACACACACACACACACACACACACACACACACACACACACACACACAAACACAAAATAGATAAGGAAAAGAAAAGGGAAATTTTCTACAGCATAGTTAAAAACCAATTATGTATAACAAAGATTGTTAAAAGTTACAAGAGAAAAAATGCTGAGTCCCATACAAAAGTAAACCCACCTGAATAACAGCTGTTTCTCAAATGGAAATTTAAAAGCCAAAGGAGCATGAAAAATAGTACTACACATTCTACAAGAACATGGATGGCATCCTGTACTAAGGTGCCCAGGAAGATTATCTGCCATATTTGAGTCCATGATTCAAATAGGCTAAAATAAGTTGTGTCCACAGAGTCAGCTCTTTAGGAAATACTAGAAGAAATAATTCAGAGTGAAGAAAAGAATAAACAAGTCCAGGAGTCTATATAAAAAGAAAATAAATTGTGCTATAATTACTAAAACATAAAGTACAACTAACAAGATAAAGAGCAAAATAGAAACAAAAGGACTGCAATCAACACACAATTTTCAATAACAATATTACATTTTAATGAAATCAACTTTCCAATAAAAAAACACAGGATAGCTGAATAAATTAGGAAGCACTTTCATTTTTCTCCTATATCAAAAAAAACCTCAGTTCCTAAGATAGGTACCAGCTTAAAAAGAAAAGATCAAAAAAGTGCAACAAGTTAGAATGCAAACCTGTGTGAAAATCCAAATATCTGACAAAACTTGACAGAAGAGATAAAGAAGGATACTTCATTCTAATCAAGTGAACAATTAACCAAAAGGAAATTTTAGTCCGCAATTTAGAACTATGTCTTGGTTCTCTGGCATGCCAATTTTTAAAGTATTTGCTACTAGAATTAAAGCCACAGTAGACTATAATTCAGTAATAGTAGGTATTTTAACACCTCACTTTTCCTAACAAATAACCCCTGTTTAAAAATAAACATTGGAACTGAATGACTTGAGGGATTAAGCAGACCTGACAGATATCAACAGAACATTCTACCCAAACCCCAAGATACATATGTAGCCCAAGAATCTCCTTTAAAATAGACCTCACATTGAAACACAAAATAAATATTAACACACTCTGAAAAATAGAAATATTTTTGTACTCTTTCTGACCAATGCAATAAAGCTTAAAATCCACAGCAATGCAATCTCTTGTAAACGCATAAATTCTAGGAGATTAACACATTGATGAATGAGTATTTGGTAAAAGGAAAAAAATGAAGAGAGAAATAAAAAATATTCCTAGAATTAAATGAAAATGAAAGCACAGCACAACAAAACCTCTGGGGTATAGTGAAAGTAGTGGAAAGAGAGATGTATAGCTCTAAACACCTATTTTTGAATTTAGGGGAAATTTAGAATTTAGAGGAAAAAGAGCAAATCAAGACCAATTGTTACACAAATTAATTAAATATAAGCAAAGGCAACAATACAAAGTTAGAAAAGCAAACAGAAACAAACAAGTTTGTTAAAATATTCAAGCCACCAAAGTTAAATAATTTAAGACTCACCAAATTAAATAGGATTGTAACCAATGAAGAGAAAGGAGGAGTTGTAAAAAAAAAAAAAAAAAAAGTTTTTCAAATACCCACTATGCTCCCTGACTCCAAAGAATCCCAGACCCAGAGGTCTTCAAAGAATTCTACCAGCTTTTGCAAGGTGATATACAACCAATACTTATAAAAATTATTCAAGAAAAATAGAAACAGATGAGGTACTTTCAAATTCCTTCTATGAAGTCAATATTACCCTAGTGTCAAAGTCAGTTAAATACACAACAAAGGAAAGTTGTAGGCAAATATCCTTGATGAACACAGTTGAAAATACTCCTCATAAAAGTCTTCACTTGCCAGGAAAGTGGGATAGATGTGAGGACATCCTACTGGGACTTTAGGTGAAAGAAGCATGGGAGAATGGGGAAATGGAAGGATCCATAGGGTCCTAGAAACCTACAAGAAGAACATTATGATCGGCAGATTTGGGCCTGGGGGTTCTGCACAAACTATGGCACCAGCCAAGGACAATACGTGCAGTAAATTTTGAACCCCTACTCTAGCCAATAGACAGGACATTCTCCACAGCTGAGTGAAAAGTGGGGACTGACTTTCACATGAAATCTGGTGCCCCATATTTGACCACGTCCCCTGGATGGGGAGACCTGGTGACACTCAGAGGAAGGAGAGCAGGCTACCAAGAAGAGACTTGATACCCTATGAGCATATACAGGGGGAGGAGGTACCCCTCAGGAACAGTCATAGGGGAGGGGGAGTAAGGGGAAAATGGCAGGGAGGGAGGAATGGGAGGATACAAGGGATGGGATAACAATTGAGATGTAATATGAATAAATTAATAAAATATATATTAATAAAAAGAAATTTCCCAGGAAAAAAAAAAGAAAAGAAAACACTCATCAATAAAATACTTTCAATCCAGAAATAGGCAAATGTAAAAAGAATCTCTATTGATTATGATAAAATTGTTTTTATGTCAAAGCTATGAAAGTAGTTTAACACATGTTAAGTCAATAAATGTCATACACCTTACAAATGGTTCTTAAATGCAAACTTCATATGATCATCTCAATAGATGCACAAAAGGCCTTTGGCAAAACTCAACAAGGTTTCATGTTAAAATTCCTAGAGGGTAGAACTTCAGGGAGTATACCTTAAAATGATAAAGGAAGATATTACAAATCAATAACCAACATCATCCTTAATGAGGAAAAACTAGAAACACTCCATTAAAATCAGAAACAAGTCATTGTCCAGCATCCCCACTATGTTTCAATTTAGTACTTGAAGCACATGTTAGTACAGTAAGTGAAGAGAAAGGAATTAAGGTCACATAAATAGGAAACCAAACAAAATAATCTACCTTTATAAATGATTTGTTATTATACCCAGAAACCACAAACTTTTTTTCCAGAAAACTTCTGTAAATGCTCAAAACTTGGAGAAAAGTGGCAGTATAAAAAACAAATTTACATAAATCAGCAGCCTTTATATATACCAACCACACATGCTCTAAAAGTGAGATCATGGAAGGATCCTCATTCATAGTAGTCTCAAAAATAGTTAGGTGTAAACCTATTCATGGAATTGACGGGTGTCTACACCAAAAACTTTTAATTTCTGAAGAGTTTGAGGAAAATACTAGTATGTGGAAAGGTCACCCATTCTTATGAATTGGAAGAGTTACTATTGTGAAAATGACCATTCTAGAAAAGAGTGATTTACAGATTCATCCTAATCCAGATCAAAAATCCATGTTATTATTCACAGAAACAGAAAAAAACAAACATCTGACAATTACATTGACATTCAAATCTTTGATAGGCAAAACAATCCTTAGCAAAAACAATAATGCTAGACAGTTTTAGATTTGAAGTTATAAAACAGAGCTAATAATACAAATCTAATGGTATTGGCATGAAATAACCATGTAGACAAATGAAACAAAACTGAATACTAAACATGAGTGTATATAACTCCAGCCATTTGATAATTGACACAGATGCCAAAAAACATGTTTTAGAAGTGAAGAAAAGGGTATCAAGTCTCTTCTTGGTAGCCTGCTATCCTTCCTCTGAGTGCCACCTATGAGCATATACAGGGGGAGGAGGTCCCCTCAGTCACAGTCACAGGGAAGAGGAGTAAGGGGACAATTGGAGGGAGGGAGGAATGGGAGGATACAAGGGATGGGATAACAATTGATATGTAATATGAATAAGTTACTAAAATATATATTTTTAAAAAGCTAAAAAAAAAAAAAAGAAGAAGGGAAGAAAAGCATCATCTTCATGAAATGGCGCTGGGGAAACTGGGTAGCCACCAATGGGAGAAAGAAACTAGATATGTACCCATCAATCTGCGCAAAAATTAACTCTAAATTAATGAAAGACCATTCAGATTTCTGAAATCTGAGATGCCAAAACTTCTAGAAGAAAAGAGTCAATACTCTCCAGATAACAGCAAAAGAAAAGACTTTCAGAATGGGACAGCATTTCATGTGGGACCTCATATTCTGTACAGCTAAGAATAAAATCATTGGTGTGAAAAGGAAACTCACATAGAAAGAGAATCTTCGCCTGTCACCTATTGACAGAGGATTTGTGGTGATAAACTTCCTGAGAAAATCCCTTCCTTTCAAGTATACTAAACTTTTAGCAGACCTTGCAGTATGTTAATGATATACCTTGATTTCCTTTATGACTATGTACACAGTGTATGTATTCAGCTTCAAGATGCCTGCCACATTTCCATACAAACAGCTTTTACAATCTAAGATAAATGCTGACCTTTTATCTTAAATTATATACTGTTCCATGCTGTTGACCCAGAATAATGTGTAGTAATCATTTACTGAAAGCAGTCAAAATATTGGGAACAGACTTAAGTGAATCAAATATTCTATGAATGTTGGAAGTAACATGGGTGTATAGGCTGATAGCATCTTTGTGTGGTTTTGAGTGATATTCTGAGTCAGCTGTAATTTATTTTCTTGTAAAACTCTGTTGGCCTTTTACATACCATGTTTTCTGTGTTATTTGTTAAACACAGAGCAAAGCCCCTTGTTAGAAACAGAAAGATACAGAAGAGAAGAAGGCAGGTACAACAGACAGACAAGAAAGACAGATCAGACACAACATAATGATAGGTCAGGGAGAGATGTGGAGAGTTCAATTTTGGTCTCAATCAGGGTCAAACTACAAGAGAGACCTTACGTTTTTATTCTTTCCTGTGACAGTAACACATTTTGGCATATTCTCATTTTCTTAATTTCTTAAATCAACAGACTCATTAATATCATTAATATATAAAGAACTCAAAAACAAAACACAGAAGTCAAGGAAACAAGCATCTCAATTTAAATATGGAGATGAATCCAAATAGAGAATTCTGCAAAGAGTATATGAAAATGGCTAAGAAATTCCTAAAAGGTACTCAACCTCCTTAGTGATTAGGGAAAATCAAATTAAATTATCTCTGAAATTTCACCTTATCCTAGTTAGAATGGCTAAGATCAAGTGAACAACAGAAAACAAAGGTGCTAAGGTGCTAGGAAAGGAAAATTTTCATTTACTGCTGGTGGGACTGCAAAGAGTACTCTTTTAACTAAATCAGGTATAACAGAGTTTGTTGGATATGTTTAGGTTAAAAATTTTGTTTCTTTGTTATGAACAAAGCATCCTTGTGTATATCCGCTAATCACTTTAGTCTGAAGTCTATTTTCTCACTATTATGCTAGCAATGCATGCTTATATGGTGTTTCCTTTTAAGAAGTATATTCATCCTTTTACTTTAAGGTGAGATCCACATAGATCTCAGAGAATATATTTTCTTCTTTACTTATTATGCTAACCTGTGTCATCATACAGGAAAGTTGAGGCCACTAAAATTTAATGCTGTTACTGAAAGTTATATGTTAATTACAGTCATTTTGTTACTGTTTTGCTGTTTATTTATTGTACTTTGTGTTTCTGCAATTATAGCACCACTTATTTTGTATAGACTCCTTGATATATTTATTCTTGCCTACAATCTGAAGTATTGCTTCCAGCATTCTGTTAAGGGCTGATTCTGGGCAGTGTGAATCCACCCCGGGATTTCACTGTTAGTCAGCCTGCCCTAGTGTCTCCCTAATTTGGTGGAGCTCCAACAGAGTATGAGATGGCAGTAAGACTGGAAAGGACACCAGAAAGGCCAAGACTAAGGTGGTTTCCAGGTTGCAGCAAGCTGGCTTGCAATGAATTACTCCTTGTAACTTGTCACTTGCTATTCATGGAGATGAAGAATTGAACTCTGATCAAGGCTATAATTGCTGCTCTTGGTGTCATCCCATACACCCACAATCTCTAGCTGGCAAGAAAGTAAACAAAAGACTGTCTAAAGATGTCTGGATTCCTAATCATATCAGGGGTCTAGATATTCTTAACAGCTGTCCAGTGTTGGTGATTCCAGTGGACGGTGTCTCTGTGAAAAACACAATTTTGTCATTTTGTAATTCTATTTGAGTAAGTTGGAGGCTTAATTAGTCTTTCAATGAGTCAAATTTCTGCATTCAATTATTACCTATATATTAAGTGTTACTGTGGATTCAAAGAAGATACTTAATCTGGAGTTGGGGATGTTTGTTTGAGTTGACTCTTTAAAACAATTATTTGTATTTGGTTTTGTACTAATATTATTCCTACTCTCATATATAAGCACAATAAAGGTCACATCTCCCCCTACCCACCACTCCCAAAAAAGTTGACTCTGTAGACAGGGCTAATTTTAGCCTGTTTTATTCATGGAAAGCTTATCTTTCTCCTTCAACTATGGCATGGCACACCAGTGTAGCTTGACATCCATGGTCTTTCAGAACCTGCAGTACATTTTCCAGCTTCCTTTTTTTTTTTTTTTAAGTTTTCATTTGAAAAATAAGCTGTTATTCTGATGGATTTGCTTTTGCATTGGACTTGTTTTTCTTTTATAACTTTCAATATTCTTTTTTTCCATATATTTGGTATTTTAATCATGATATGTCACAGGGAGTTTGTTTTCTTGTTTATTTGATGTTTTGTGTGCTTCTATCTGCATGGATATATTTTTCTGTTTGTTGGGAATATTTTCTTCTATGATCTTATTGAAGATATGATATATGACATTGAACTGAAATTCTCTTTTATTTCTGCTTATAATTTGAAGATTTGGTAATTTCATGCTGTTAAGTATTTCCTGCATATTCTTTAGTATGATGTTATTTTTTTCATAATCATTACATATATGGGTAATTTACTCTATTTTATCTTTCAGACCTGATTATCTTTACTTGAAAAGTTTCCCTTGAGATTTCTGACTATGTTATTGATTTTTTCCATTCTTCAGTATTCCTAATTCTTCATTCAATTCAGTTTTGAAAACATGGATGGTCTTCATTATTTTACTCAACTGTGCATATTTATCTAGGTAAACTATCAACCATTTCTTTTGATTATCTTTATGTTCATTGAGCTGCATATTTCTGTCTTATTTTAACTATTTGAATTATTTAATGAAGTTTTTGATTATTATATGTCATGAGGTTCATGTAGATAAAGCTTATTGGAAAATACTTCTGTATAACTGGTAGATAGGTGGTAGACATACTGCCTTGGATTTTCATTTTGTTTGTTTTTACTGTGAGACCTGGCCATATAGGCAAATTTTGCTCATTGTACATCTGATGTAGAGAAGAAAGCTGAGTTAATGCATAGGTTGTGGCAGTAAGACAATATCCAGAATTTTGATGTGGTACAGGTAGGGCTTTCCAGTCTGGAATGGAGCCCTTTTTATGGGCATTAACATGGTATATGGGATGATGAGGGTGCAAGTAAGGTAAAGTCAGATGGAAAGACTTATGAGTCTAGGCCAAAGAACAGGATGTATGAGCCAAACAGGGACTCAAGGTATGATGTTGTAAAATATGGTTGATAATCACTGATAGTCTAATTAAATATAAGACATATTTACATAACAAGAAACCAAAAACTCTAATTTCATTTTTTAAATGAAATGTTTTAAAGATATAAAGAAAACTGTGTCATGAACAAATTTTCCCATCATTCAAAGATTATAAACTTGGAATGGCACGGGAAACATGGAAAACAGCATATTTCATGGAACTATATGAGAACAAGTTATAAGAATAAAAGTGGGATTACATACGTGAGGTAATGATAAAAATAAAGTAGACCTGCACCTGCTGCACAAGCAAGTATAACCCTGTCTTTCATTTCCCCTAAGCCGTGCATCACTCTATCTACCATTTAAAAGGATCCTACCAACGTCCCTCTCTTTCTTCTTTCATAAGTCACCCAACACCTCACTTGCCACAAAGATGGATTTATCCTTTATCCTCTCACCTGCTTTTCCCAGCACTGATTGCTGGGTGGGACAGAGAAATTCCAGACTGTACCACACCTATGAGGTTAGCACCAGGAAAGAAACCTTGGCTGCCAATATTCTAAGCTTCACTCTCTCTGACCTGTGATCTTTTTCCAGCACTTAGCCAATCAGGGAAATCCTATGAGAGAATCAGTCCTCTAGGCTCCATGTCCTTAGGTTCCTTCTGAGACGCTCAGCCCAGTGTTCTTCCTCCCTTACAGTTTCTTTATCAGACAATAGGTACAGATAAGAAACCTTTCATAAAGTCAACTCCATTCAGATGGCCTCAGTTCATCAACAAAATGTATCTTAACTGATTGGACTAGAAAACAATAACTATGTTTTTGTTGATACTACTAAACACACTGTACTTTTGAGTATTGATGCTATCTTTGAGTGAATGGATGAAGAAAAGTATTCTAAGAAAATGTAATAGGGAAACAGCAGTTGTTTCTCTCCTAATACCTGACACAACAGGCTTCAAACCAAACTCAACCCAAAGAGAAAAAATAAGACCATTTATTTTGATCAAAACAACATTCCACAAAGATCAAGGAAACACCTCAATTATAAACACACACACACACACACACACACACACACACACACACACACACACACATACACACACACCAAAGTGGTCATAAAATAAAAACTAGTTGACATTAAGCCACAGAAAAACTACAATATAATGATGATAGGTAATATTTATAAACCACTTTCACCAAATGACAGGTTATGCAGATAAAAATGAAGAAAGAAACATCAGCGCTAAAAGATAGCACAGGAAATAAATGGATCTAACAGATATCTACAAAGTATCCCACCCAAATACTACATAAATACACTTTCTTCTCCAAAAACCATAAAAGTTTCCTAAAATAGATTACATATTGGAAAATTAAACAAATACCTTCAATTTTGAAAGTTTTAAATAACTATACTTATTTTACCTGACTAAAGTCTATTGTAACATAAAGCTTGAAAATCATTCCCCCCTCTTTCTTTCCCTCTCTCTCTCACTCAAAATACATAAACTCATGGAAACTGAAATAGGGTTTTGGAGTAACACCTAGTGATTCTTTGTATTTCTCCAGTGTCTGTTGTTATGTCTTCCTTTTCATTTCTGATTTTGTTGATTTGGATAGTGTCTCTCTGAATTTTAGTTAGTTTGGCTAATGTTTTATCTATCTTGTTGATTTTCTCTCAATGAACAAGCTTTTGGTTTTGTTGATTCTTTTAATTGTTTTCTTTGTTTAATTTATTGTTTTTTTCCTGAGTTTGATTATTTCCAATCATCTACTCTTCTTGGGTGTTTCTTCTTCTTTATTTTCTAGGGTTTCCAGATGTGTCATTAAGTTGCTTGTATGAGATGTTTCTAGTCACTTTATGAAGGCTCTTAGTGCTATGAACTTTCCTCTTAGCACTGTTTTCAGTCCGTGCCATAAATTTGGGTATATTTTACCTTTAATTTTCATTGAATTTTAAGAAGTCCCAAATTTCTTTATTTCTTCCCTGACCCATTTGTCATTGAGTAGAGAGTTGTTGAGTGTCAATGTATGTGTAGGCTTTTTGTTATTTCTGCTGTTGTTGAAGTCTAGCTTTAGTCCATGGTGGTCTGATAGAATACAATATAATATTTCAATCCTCTTTCATCTGTTGAGGCTTGATTACTGACCTACTATATGGCCAATTTTGAAGAAAGTTCCATGAGGTGCTGAGAAGAATGTATAAGCTTTTGTGTTTAGGTAAAAAGTTCTTTGGATATGTATAGATCTACTTGATTAATGACATTGGTTGGTGTCATTATTTCTCAGTTTAGCTTCTGTCTTGCTGATCTATCCTTTGGTGAAAATGGGGTGGTGAAGGCTCTCACTATAAATGTGTGGGGATCAATGTGTCATTAAACTTTATTAATGTTTCTTTTACAAATGTGAGTGACCTTGTATTGGGGGTGTAGATGTTCAGTATTGTGATGCATCTTGGTTGAATTTTACTTTGATATTATGAAGTGTACTTCCACAACTCTTTTGATTAATTTTGTTAGAAAATCTATTTTATTAGATATTAGAATGGCTATACCAGCTTGTTTCTTGTGTCCATTTGCTTGGAAGACTTTTTTTCAGCCTTTTACTCTGAGGTAATTTCTATCCTTGTGACTAAGATGTGTTTCTTGAATGCAGCATAATGTTGGGTTTTATTTATGCATCCATTCTGTTAGTCTGTGTCTTTTTATTGGATAGTTGAGACTACCGATGTTGAGAGATATTAATGACCGGTGACTGTTAAGTCCCTTCATTTTGACATTTTTTTGTGGTAGAGAGTTTGTGTGTCTGTGCTGTTGTGTTTTACTATAGTGAAGTTATCTATTTTTGTGTTATCATGGTTGTAATTAGCCAGTTTGGGTTGGAGTTCTTCTTCTAGTAACTTCTATAGGACTGTATTTGTTGATAAGTACTGTTTAAATTTGTTTTTGTCATGGAATATCTTATTTTCTCCATCTATAGTTATTGAAAGTTTTACTGGGCATAGTAGTCTGGACTGATATCTGTGGTCTCTTCAGGATTGAAAGACCTCTGTCCATGCCCTTCTAACTTTTATGGTCTCTACTGAGAAATTGGGTGTGATTCTGATAGGTTTGTCATTCTATGTTACTTGGCTTTTTTCCCTTGGGCTTTTGATATTTTTTTGTTCTGTACATTTTGTGTTTTGATTATTATGTGGTCGGAGGATTTTCTTTTCTGGTGTATTCTGCTTGGTGTTCTATAGGAATCTTGTATGTTTATATGGAAACTGAAATATACTAGACAATGATAAATAGGTCACTGAAGAAATCTAGAACAAAAATTTTAAATTATTGGAGTTAAATTAAAATATAACAGAATTAAAGCTTCCAATGTACAATTAAAATAACCCTAAGAAGTAAACTTTTGTCTTAAAATCCATACATTAAAAATCAACAGAATCACAAATGAATCACTAATTATGTACTTCAAGGTTTTGGAAAAGTAGGAACAAATCAGACCTTAAACTAGTAGAGATCATGAAATAATCAGAATGAGAATAGAAATTAATGAAATGAAAACAACAAAAACAATAAATCATTATAATGATTTTTTATAAATGTCTACAAAGTTGATATGATAAACCCTTAGACCAACAAGCAAAAATGCAAATACAAAATTTAACAAAATTTGAGTCAGAGAAAGATATGATAAGAGATACAAAGAGATACAAAGAAAATAATAAGGGCATATTTTAAAGTAAAACTGTATTCCACTAATTGGAATCCTAAAAAAAAATGATGAATTTCTAGGTACATACTACCCTACATATTTAAACCGTGCTGAGATAAACAATTTAAACAGACCAATAACAACCAAGGACATTGAACCACTAGTAGTTTCTTGCCCTAAGAAAAACTTTTCAGGTGAAGATATATTCATAGCAAAATTATTCTGAATATTTAAAGAAATATAATCTATGACTCTCAAAACAATTTCACAAATAGAAGGAACACTCTTTCTATGATGCCAGTACTACTATAATACTTGCATAAGGCAAAGACAACACAAAAAGAGAACTATAAATCCTACTGGCAGAGAAACTTGTGATATCTGACGAACATAGTTGCAAAAATATACAGTTCTCATTATACTATATAACTACAGTTGTAAAAGTAATATGGACCCAGAACATAAATAGACTTATAAAAATGTAATAGAATAAAAGAGCCAGAACTATCTGGTATTTTACAAAAGATGAAAAATACATACTGGAATAAAAGTAGCATCTTTAAAAATGGCAGTTAATCTTAACAAAATAAATCCTTATATTTTTGAGAAAATAAAGTTAGACCTTTATTCCTCAATCTGTACAAAAATTAAGTTGAAGTGGATCAGAGGTCTCAGTAGCTCTGAAGCTCCTCGGAGAATAACTAAGGTATATTCTACAACATATAGTCATGGTTAAGAACTTTCTAAACAAATCTCTGTTTTCTCAGGAAATGGTACCAGAAAGTGACAAACTGTTGCCTCATGAAAATAAAATGTTTCTGTATGATAAAGAAAGCAATTTGCTGAATGAAGATGCAATCTATAGAGTGGGGAAAATATCTTTGCAAGATACACATGCCAAAGACGACTAATATTTAGAAAATACAAATGACTCACCAAAGAAAATAGACAACCCAATATGATAAATTTGAGCTGAGAATTACCCAAACAAAATACATGAATAGCTATTGAGCAGTTTAAAAATGTTCAGCATTATCAGCCATCAGGGAGAAATGCAAATTAGACAACTTGAGATTCTATTTTGCCACACTAAAAGGGGCCATCACAAAATAATCAGGTGAAAACAAATGTTGGCACAGATATTAGAAAAGAGGAAGTCTGATGCACATTTTGTAGAAGTATAAACTGGTGAAAACCATTGTTAAAATCAGTATGGAATGTCTTGAAAAGGCTGGAAACAGAACTAGCTTAGAAACTAGCTATATTACTTGTGGGCATATACCCAAAAATGATTGTTCATTCACAGTCATTTCTGTTCTATTCACCATAAATAGATATGGAATGAGTGTATATATACATAAACAAATGAATGATGAATGAGAAAGAACATAGGGAGAAAGGCTGCAAAATCCATCTCTCCAGCAAGACATAGGCATTAAGATATGATACATATGTGCAATGGAATTTTACTTAGCTGTAATTGTGAAAGAAATTATAAAATTTGGAGCTAAGTGGATGAAGCTAGAAAAATTATAGAGCATGGTAACAAAGGAACAGAAGAACAAATGCTACATATTCTGTTTCAGATGTGGATCTTAGCTTAGAATCTTTAGTTTTTAAAATTTGTTTATTTTTATTATAATTTATTCAGATGACACCCTAATTGTTATCCCCTCGCTGGTATCTTCACGTTCCTGCCCTACTCAACACAGTATATAGAAGCCAGTTAATTAGAAGACTATTGGGGCTGGGTTTGCTTATCGAAGAGCACAGTAGAGTGAGTACAGTCAGTGTGAAATGAGAGAGAGAGAGGGAATACTTGGAGGGTAAAATTAAGCATGTAGATGGTGGAGACTAAATGAGGCAAGAAGGCAAGATGGTAATTCACTCAAAGTAAAGGACATCTGGAATACCTGTAAGGAAATCTACTAATTTGTAACCGTATTAAAAGTTACATTTTATTCTAAAGAAGAGTTTGACAGCAGATAACCAGAATGCCTAGAAAAAGATGCTCCTACTAGCAGTGTGTTATTAAACAAAACCTGCAGTCCCTGGAATGGGGCCTCCTAAATACCTGTTGGACAGGCAGGCCCAGAGGATTACCTCATACCTCCACCAAAAATGCAGGTTCTTGTGATTACTCTTTTTACCTATAAAAACTAAATGATAAAATCCTCTTGCTGAAGCCTGAACATGCCTTTTGTGAGCAATAGAGAAATAAAACAAAAACAAGCTGGGGAATTCCTCTATGCCAGCTAGATTTCACAGCCTTAGAAGGTGCCATGCAGACTGTTGATGGAGAAATAACATCTATGGTCTTACCCATTTATGAACCCTATAAACTCTTAGAACAACTCACCTGGCAAGATGTTCCCACTTGTTCAACAGCAAAAGAATTTTTACATGGGTAACGTACTGCTCTCTGAATGGATTTGAGTCTCCTACAACAGAAAAAAATCTATGCCTACTACAGAAAACCTGGTCAAATCCATGCTGGAGTAACAGTGGACAGTTGGTGGAAGAAAAAGACAAAATACTGTTGCTCAGCAAAATTGACCTAGCAACAATCTTCCTTCTAAATATTTATGTTATAACCATGGAGAGGTGTCAGGACTCTCAGCTTTAGAGAATAGTGCATAGTGATGAATGCAAACTCCTGACTCTATAAGGTGCTGAGGATAAATGATGGATGAATGTTCAGTACTAAAAGTACTATTATATCATCCCCTTTAAGGGAACATTGTGGATGGAAACAATGAAAGAGCAAAAATAAAGGAAGAAATTCTTTGAAATGCCAATTCCCAGGCAAGAATTAGCCATTGCCGTTATCTACTCACAGCAACTACAGCTGGGCTAAATGTGTCTATACACAAGTGGGTCCATTGAGAGCGAGGCATCATCAGAGGAAAGACTTGTGGTACCCACATCTACCTATCATTGCTGAGCTATTCGCTATGGATAGATTTCAGAAGGAGGGTCAATGCCTTCATTTGTGTTTCCATTGGTAAACACAGCCATCTCCAATACCTTTAAGTTTACATAGATGGCCTTAGTTGAACTAAACTGGCCACAAAGCCAAACTGAAAGTAATATATCTGTGACAGGGAATGATAGGGACTCTGGGGAAGAAACTAAGAGGGTGTAAAGAAGATCAGAATAAATTATATGAATGTGTGGAATTGTCAAAACAAAAAGAATATATAAAATATTTAAAAACAAAAGAATAAAACAAAGCTGTGAGGTTGACAGGAAAACTCATTCACATATGCCTCAAAGCAAAAGCTATAATACAAACCACAATTTTGTACAAGAGCCCCTGAAACCATACCTAAAGAATTTCTCACCAGGGAGGTCTGTCCAATAACTATTTTTTCAGCCTTGGGCTATGCCTCCCTTAGTATTGATCACTCAGTAGTCTTGCAATTAATCTTTCTGGCCAAGGATGGTTGTTTCAAAGTAACATAATAACATGTTATCTTCCTTTTTCTGTGTTTTCATTTCTCTCATTACTCATTTGAGTTTGGATCCAGCCAAGGTTTTCTACTTGTTTTTTAAAGGATGACAATTTGAATACATATTTTCTCCGTACTAATTAATTTCTTAAACTATTATAATTATTTTGCAATTCTTATTATATAATGTTTAAATATTTAAATATTATTCTTTGTATTATTTTTCAGCTCCTCTTTTCATGTGTTTAATCTTGATGTACAAAATATTCAAAGGGCATAATACCAGGAAGATTTCTGAAATTAGCTCATTTTGTTGTGAATATAAATTCTTTTAGTTTCAAAAATGTGGTTGATCACTGAGATCCTAAGAATCTTCCCGTATATTACCAATTTGAATCTTTATATTTGTATTTACTTTATAAATTCTTGTGCCCTAAAGTTATAAAATAACAAGTACAAGTACAGGATACAGGTTGTAAACTGGGTGTACAGTTAATACTTGAGTGTTCAAACTATGTGGCAGTCTCATAATAACACCCTCACCCCCAAAATTCGGTATAGAATTCTTAAAAAGAAAAGAATCCCAGTAAGAACCTATTGCATATCTATGAATGCCTAAACCAGTGGTTCTCAACCTATACATTGCAACCTCAATTTGGGTCATACAATGCTTTCACAGGTGCCACATATCAGATATCCTGATTATAAAATATTTACATAACAATTCATAACATTAATGAAATTACAGTTGTGAAGTAGCAAGGAATATAATTTTATGGCTGGGGTCACCACAACATGAGGAGCTGTATTAAGGAACCAGCATTAGGAAGTTTAAGAACAGTGGGCCTAAATTAACTTCTTCAATGCAGCTGTGTTGTCTCACAGCTGTAATCCTGCTCTGCTTTCAGGAGGCCGAGAAAGGTAAACCAGGAGTGTACAGACGCATGATCTTGTCCGAATCATGTACTAAATCACGCACACTAAATGTTGTGGGCACTAGAGACCATGCTTGATTTGTGCCTTGCCTGCTAGTTCACATTCACTGTCTTTACAGACTAGATGATGTATGAAGTGCTTTACATAGTTACAAAAAGAAAATATTGTTAAGGTACAGAAAATATATATAACTCCATCACATAAATCTCTAAGTCCCACAAGTTAGAAAAATGAAGAACCCAGAATGGTTCCTCCCTAAATGTTCCATCAGTTACCATTCTAAGTGGTGTAGAGTAATTTTAATCCAGCAACATGGCTGCTCTGGAAAGGGATCACATCTAAAATCCTAGGTCTGTGTCATCCGGCTGGAATGCAGACATACTACACACCTTTAATCCTTCTGGTTCAAATATACACCTTTAGTCCCTAGCATTGAAGGTAAAGTTAGTTTGTAGAAGGAAGCAGCCATGTTTGAAAGTGACAGTAATTGAGAGACATACAAAGGGATGAATGAGAGAAATATTTGATATAGTCAGAAATAGGGCAGACTCAACATTCAAAAGAACAGACAGGAAAGAGCATATACTTAAGAAAGTGAGGGGGGAGGCAGTTTTCCAGGGACAGTTTTACAGAGACAGGTTATAGAGAGAACAAGCTAGACACAGGTGAAAACAGACAAGACAGAGAATGAGAAAGAAAGAGCCAGAACATTAGAAGAGATTGCTAAAGTTAGTTTAACGGCAAGAAGAGCAATTCACTTAGAAGCTGAGAGAAGCCAGTTTGGATCAGGCAGCTTGGAGGTGAGTTTAAGCCAGAACAGCTGAGTTGAATTAGCCAACCAAATAGGCCAGGAGAATAGGATGAAAGCAGGAGGGAGGGAGGAATGGGAGGATACAAGGGATGGGATAACAATTGAGATGTAATCTGAATAAATTAAAATAAGAATCCAAAATTTTAAAAAGTTCAGAAAGATCTAGAAAGGATAAACTTATTCCACAGTAAGTCTCAGAAGCTAAAAACATTCTAGGCCTTGATTAGCTTGTATGAAAGTTAGAAGCTTCCACAGCTAGGCCTGGGTTAGCAGACAGCCAGTAAGCCTCCAAGATGACAATTACATCAGGCAAATAAAAGCTACTTTTAAAAAATGGTCTCTGAAAACACAAGTTATTGACACAGGAAAACTTGAATGTGTGCATGTCCCCAACATTGCCTTTTTTCTAGATCAATATTCAACTTATGTTCTTTATGAACTCTGAAATGCAAACTTCAAAGAGCTAATATACAAAACAAACAAAAAAAAAACCCCACAGGCCTTCCATTATTTATCTTGATATAATTCATATTTGTCTTGAATTTCATTTTCCTATTAACTCTTCTGAGTAATGCATGTTCTTTGATAGCAACTCCCATGGATGAGGATAAGGCTCTTAAATCTCTGTCCTTTACAGCTTGCTTGATCTTCATACCTTGAAGTATTCTATATCCTCTCTTCAAAGACAAAGTTTGTACTGGGCTTTATATATATCATCTATATTATCTGTAGAAACATACCTGTAAGTAATATTTTCCCATGAAAATAACAATGCATATATTTTCTTTGTGCCCATATTGGTTCAACAATAGTATTTTATTTACCTCAAATAAACAAATACTAATGGGCACATTTTAAATTTAAGGCAATATGAAATATAAAAAAATAGAGATTCTATATGATACATCCCCTTCAAGCTTTTATAAAACAGAAGAAAATCAAATTGTGCAACATGAAATGAAAATAGACACCCACCGAGAAAGACAGTACCCATCTAAAAAACTGATACATACAATACAGAGGGACTAAAGCTCATTATCGTGTCAGTGCTAAAGAGTTCAAATAAGATGCTGTAAAAGGATAAAATACAGATCAGAATATTTATGGAAGCTTTAAAACATATGGTCAAAATAATTCATATTATAGTATGATACTGTATTAAAATTAAAATTAAATGAAATTTTCTAAGAATATTAGGATTAAGCATTCTTCCAATTTTATAATCGTCTTTGAGAAATCACATTTCTGTCTATCCATAGTGAATCCTTTAAGTTTTCTTACAATTATTTCTAGCCTTTCTAGCCTCATCTCATTACATTGGAAGCATTAAATTACAAATTTTTAGCCATATTCAGCTTCTATTATTACACTGATCACAAGTCTGCCTCAGTATGTTATTTCCTTAACACCTATAAATGTCAAGAATGCCTGAATTTCAAGGAGTGTGTACAATGCCATAACTTCCTACATACACTTCTAGAATAACAACTGTTATTAGCAAATTACATAGGAATCACTGTTTCAAAGCATTTTTAAATCAAATCCTTCTTGATCAATGAAAATACTTATCAAATCCATTCACTGTGTATATGCTCCCATTAATTAGGTCTCCTCAAACTCTATTCAGTAGAAGACAAATAATGACCTTCATTTACTACTTCCCACAAGTGGGTCATAATTAAAGCTTGTACAGCTCTACCTATTGTTAAATCATTAAAATTCACTGTAGTGATTCAATACCTTGACAAAGTTCCTAATTAACGAGGAGGTAATTACAGAAAGGATAATCATGTATATTATACTACATGAAATTTTAATAGGCTATAATATTAATGTAAGAAAAATAGTATTCATAACAATTTCTTTCAACTGATTTTAAACGTATTTATGGAACATTTTAATGCAGAAGTGTAGTTTTTAATCATTATTTTGAAAACAGGTCCATTTTGTTTGTTACGTCAGTTTGTCAACTGTTAACCTATTACTAGAGACTTTAAATTATGCCATTGTCTTTGACAACTTATTTGATTTTGCAATATGGCAAACAGTAATTAATGTTAGTATAAAGCTTTGAGAATCCATTAATATTGGCATCATCTTTATGGCTTTTATCATGTTGGGTTTTTATCACAGTGGGAATTCTTAGTAAAATTTTTGGAATAAACAATTTTAGATTTACAAATATTGAAAATCCCTAGTTTATGCAATGTAAAAATGAAAATAAACATTCACAGAGAAAAACATCATACTTATGTAAGCAATTAAAGTAAAACATATAGACAGACTGAAGTACATTGTGTCTCTGTTAGGCAGTTCGTACAAGGCACAATTTTAAAACATACAATTGAAGGCCAGAAAGTTTATAATTACCAAATTCTTTGTATTTTATTGGTCATATTCCTTTGAAAAAATAGACTTGTTTATTTTGGAAACATTCTCTTGTGTTTTTATACATTTATTATATACATTGTTTTATATATTAACTCTGTTAGAATTTCAGAAATATATATGTGTGTGTGTATAGATGCACAATCTTGAGTTTTATATATGTATACAAGTTCATATATTTAATTATTAATGTTTTATTCCTGTTGGAATGACCCACAAATATTGTCTATTCTGGCTATGAAACAGTCTCTCCTTAATTGTTATTTGAAGCTGGCAACGCCCGGCTAACAGGGTATGTATATGTCACTTCTTCATCTTCCTTTAAAGTCAAGGCAAGCCTGGGGCAGAAGCGGGGGGGGGGGGGGGGGGGGGGGGGGCGGGGTTTACCTTCTTCAGGCTACTAGCTTAGTAAGAAATGTGGCTTTTGCATAATACAAAGCTGGCAGCAGGAATTGGGGCAGGAAGTAGGAACAGAACTTCCAGTCAGGCTTAGACCCAGGCAGGAAGATGCGGTACACAGACACATACAGGAGGAGACAAAGGACGATTGATTGGAGAAAGCGGTTGGGCAGTGGGAACCACGTGCAGAGATAGACGGCTAGAGAAGGGCTGATAAGTTAGTGGTTAGCTGAGGGACTGACCCAGCAAAAGGACAACGGCTTTAAACCACGTAAAGGTTTCCATGTCTTACTTAAACCTCGAGCAGGATCTGCAAAGGCCCCTCAATAGTTTTTTTTTAAAGCATTTCAAATATTTTTATGAACTCCAGCATTACAGGAAATAGATGATAGTTTTTAATCATTCTATTTTTAACCAAAGCAGTGCCTCACAACTACAATTTCTCTTAAAGAAAAAGAGAGAAAAGAAAGCATTGCACTAAGCTGGGTTTCAGTTACACTGAAATGTTGAGTTGAATTACAACTGACTTAGTTGTGTAAAATAAAAGTATCTATTGTGTTAATGTTATGGAATAAAAGCACAGAACTGCTGTGATCGGGATGTTAAAAAATATATAGAAAAAGAAAAAAGAATAAAGTACATAACCTGGTTTCGGAGACTGGAGACCGGAAAATATTCCCAGAACTCAGCTTTAAGGCATTAAGGTTGACAATCACAGGATGAAAGCTTTATAAGTAGAGGTGCTGCCTAATATCCATCCTTAGAACACAAAGTGAGCCAATATGTTGCTTACGGGAGGCTGCCTGGTGTGTAACTGAACCGGAGAAAGACAAAACAAGTTGGACACAAAAGATTGGTCTCCACTTATTTAGCTTTGTAATTGCTGTATGGACGGTTGTGTGCACTCTTCAAAATCATGAGAAAAGATTGAAGGATTTTTCAGGTTGTTTCTTTTAATTGTCTCTTGACACAATATAAAGACTAGATGGAAGATGAGAGCAATCAGATATATCAGGAAACCATTCAAGGAAGCATTTCAGGCATAGGTGCTGGCTGATAAACATCCTTAAGAAAATACACTATGGAGATCATAGTGGTGCATGATAAAGACGGAGGAAGTGAGTTGACTAGAGAAATAGTTGCCATTCAGTAATTAACACATTCCTTCTTGGCCATCACAATCTTTGAAGATTATTTTTTGTATTACTCTACTCCTAGAAATTGTATCTAATTAATAGTACTTATTTTTTTCTGTTATCTGAAAGAACATAAAATTTTACTTTTTAAAAATTTTACTTTCATGCCTTCTAGAAAACCATGTATCAAATGGCTAACTTTATACTATTTAAAAATTATGTGCATAGCATCTTGTCTGTATACAAGATATCTCCTTTCACAGCAGGTTACCAAGAAGAGACTTGATACCCTATGAGTATATACAGGGGGAGGTAATCCCCTTCAGGAACAGTCATAGGGGAGGGGAGTAAGGGGAAAATGGGAGGGAGGGAAGAATGGGAGGATACAAGGGATAGGATAGCCATTGAGATGTAACAAGAATAAATTAATAAAAGAAAAAGATATCTCCTTTCAGGAGATATCAGTCATCAATCCATCAACTTGGTTAATTTTAACAACTATAATGTGAATTATTTTACTGCTTAGATTTAAAATTCCAGCCTCCATTGTCTTTCCTGATCCACAAATATTTGCCACTATAATTTCTTGATTCATTTTATTCTTTTCTGTGTACCTTTTGACTCCTTAATATGCAGAAAGCCCCCCATCTTGTCTACTTGATGATTTTCCTTCCTTGCTTCTCATCAGTTATGTTCCAATCAGAAAAGAAGAACTTCATGAGTGACATGAAGAATGTATTTTCTGGGGTTTTGACCTCACTCTATTACAAGGACAGAATAAAGTCTATTTAAAGAAGTTATCAAGGTAAAGATCAGTAGGAAATACTTGGACAGGAAATGAGGGAAGAAATTTCAAGCTTAGGAACTTGAAGATCTTTGGGATTCCTCAGGACAAACTAAAATGCTTGTCAAGCCTTTAACTCCATAAAACTTCATATTGCAAAGAAGTTGTGAACCAAGCTCTTAACACAACAATTATGTCTAGGATTTGGAAAACCTAATAAGAAAACAACATTTAAAATGGAAGCGTGTAAGGACTGCCTACAGCTCTGCAAGGTGACTCAGTAGACCTGAAGCTGTCTACACACTGTAGAGTCACTGTATCCAACAGTAACCAGTCAAGACTTCCGTGGCTGGGGCTTCACTTTTGTCTCTCCAGTACTGAAAAGTCACTGCCTTTCTATTGCTGTGATAAGATACTGTGACAAAAGCAACTTGAGAAAGAAAGGATTTACTTCAGCTCACAGTCAAGGTTAAAGTCCATAATGATAGGTGTCACAACCACTGGAGCTTGAAGAAGCATTTTTAAACCTTTACATTTTACCCTCAGTCAGAAGCAGGGGGTGATTTATAAAGCCAAACTCAGCTCCCAGGTCCTGCATGCTAGGGGGCTTTAGTCCATTTCTTCACTGACTTCTTAAGAATTACACTTTTGCAGTCACAGAACACAGCTGAGGCTTGTTAAAAGGGAATGTAACACTTCACACAGCTCATGGCTCTTAATAGTCTATCATGTAGAGTGTGGGACAGAGGTAAACCTCTGTCCTCCCTTTTTGATTTGATAACGCATGGTACATACTGCTAAATGGGCCACTTAAATGAAAATGGGAACCTTAATGGATGTTGTAAAGGTCTGAAGTTTAAAATTCTTATCTGGTAAAGTGTGTCTTGTTTAAAAAAAAAAAAGCCCACCTAATGGCTAGCAAGAAGTAGTAATTTTGAATTAAAGTGAGAGATCTAGAGTAGAAACTAAGGATGACTAGCAAGTAAACACAAAAGCGAGTTAATGAAAAGATTCCTAATGATATCTCCTATACTCGTAGATTGGCACCTACCCCAATCATCATGAGACAGGATCCCTCAGGCATCTGACGTGAGTGGATGCAGCACAGAGACCCATAGACAAACAGTAGGTGGTGCAGAGAATGGCAGGAATGACAGTAGAAGCCAGAATGATTAAGGACACCACAAGAACGTACATGGCCCACAGAGTCAACTAAGCAGGCATCTTAGTGGCTCACAGAGTCTGAAGCAACAGTCATGGAGCCTGCACGGGTCTGTTCTAGGTCCTCTGCACACACGCTCTGGTTGTTCCACTTGGTGTTTTGTGACAATTCTAACAGGGGCAGTGGGAGTGTCTCTGACTCATTTGCCTGAATTTGAGAGCCCTTTCCTCCTTCTTGTACGCCCAGCCTTGATAGAAGGATTCATGCCTAGTCTTATTACATCTTGCTTTGTGGTTTTCAGTTGATATCCACAGAGGCCTGCCATTTTAGAAGGGAAACTGAGAAGCAGGGGATCTGAAGGAGAAGGGATAGAGGTGGGGGGGCGGGACTACTGGAGAGGAGTGGAGGGAGGGTGCCTGAGATTGTATTGTATTGTATGAGAGAATGATAAATCAAAAGAAAACAAAGAAGAGAAGGGGGGGGGGAGAAATAGCTAACACTAGGATCACTGCTTTAACGTTCCTGCCTTTTTTTATTTGCCTAGTTTTAGAATTCTCTTTCACTGTGTCCCTTAAATTCTTGTCAAGATCTAGCCATTAAACTATGTCTCCCATATTTTGAGTATGTCCTTTCATTAAAGATGGCCTTATTAAGGAAGGCTTCATTGGCATGACCATAAATGAGTCTATTATTATAGGCAATCCCTCATTGTACTTCTTTCCCTTGTGGGTCCAAATCTGCCAAAGGTAATTAAAATTAACAATCACAGTCATCAAGTTATCCTTATATTATCTATGTACATGCTTTTTGTTTTCATATAGTCTTGTGATTAAAAAAGACTATATCCATAATGGGCTTATAATGTTGAAAGACGTCAGCAAAGAATTAAGAAAAATAGGATGATTATAATATATTGTTTACTAATCCCTTTAGGAAAATATTGTACTATGGATTGAACAACATTATTGTAATTTCTCTTATTAATTATCAAGATATGTCTAGACTCATCAACTACTATGGCATCACATGTGAGCTAAGATTGTTAAAATAATTGTATTTTTTATATATGCACTTTTATATGTTACAATTTCCCTGTGATAACAATGTTTACAAAGAGGTCAAAAATAATGAGTTGCTGTCAATGATACAGCTTATGTTCTGTGTTGCATATGATAGGGTAATATGTTTTATGTTTGGGTCTCAAATTAATCTGAGAACTATTGAATACTTTTTATATGTAACACACATAGAAATTTCATGTTTAAAATGTATCTATTTGTCTTGTGATTAACTGTTAGAAATTTAATATGTGCATTTACCTACTGTTTTCCATACTTACTATTAAGACAATTAAAAAAAGATTTTAAGGGTAGGGGGCCACAACAGTAAAGATAACAGCAGACAGACCATCAAAAGAGTAACTATTTTAAGTATTTTCTGGAATATAAACATGCAGGGAACCATAGTGACTACAGAGGCAAAGTGGAGTTTTCCAAAGAGTGGTTTTTATAGAAGGAAAGACCCTCCTTTTTAAATTCTGGGCATTCCAATTGGAATGCTGGCCAAAGTTTTTTTAATGTATATTTTATTTATTATAACTTAGTCATATTTCATCCCATTTGTTGTCCCTCCATCTTATCTTACCACTTCCAACCTCCCTCCCTCTTCTACATAATTCCCCTCCCCTAGATCTCTGAGAGGGAAGACTCTCATGCCTGTCTGGTGACAGCCTATTATGCTTGTCTTTCTGGGTCTGGGTTACTTTACTTAGCATGATCATTTCTAGTTCCATCCATAAGCCTGCAAATTCCAAGACTGCTTTGTCTTTAACAGTTGAATAGTATTCCATTGTATATATGTACCACAGTTTGTTTATCCATTTTACAGATGAGGGACCTCTAGGTTGTTTCCAGATTCTGGCTATTACAAATAAAGATGCTATGAACATAGTTGAGCATGCCTGGAGAATTAACTGCCCAGTCTGTGAGAATCTATTTCCCCTGTACTATACAAAAAGGCATACACTGGGGTCAAGATCTATCTTAGCTAGAAATGGCCAGTGTTAAACCCTGAGCTTCAGCAATCAGACACAATGGCAAAATTTATTTTTACAATACATGCTAAGATTTTTTTTAATGCTAGGATTTTTAAGTTTAGAAAAAGTTTATATAAATGTGAGCCAGTGAAAATAATTCCTAATTATACTCTTTTAGGGAACTCCAAAACAATGTCTTCAATGTGTTCATTTGCCCTAATGAAGCAATGGCACATACATCTTGTCCACAACAAGTTCAAGAAACATTAAAGAGTTTTCCTTGATTTATTTTAGGAAGACTAGAAAGTACATTTTTATTTATCAACAGTAAAGAAAAAAAAAGAAATACAAAGATGAATAAATAATGAAAAATCTGAAAAGTTATGAGAAAGGGACCAAGAAATAAAACTATCAATATCTTCCCAGAAGCTCCTGAGACTCCCCTTCCAATCTGCATACTTTTACTGGAGCAGCAACTATAAATATTAAGCTATTTTGTCTTGCTTTTCAAACTTTTATCCAGATTTTACACAACATGGGCTCTTTCATGTTTGGCCTTCACATATTGTGTAATAATCTGATATCATATTGCTCAGTGAAAGATATTCACTCAGATTATATATATATATATATATATATATATATATATATATATATATATATATATATATATATATATATCATACATACACATATGTGAATGACAGGGAAGATGTGGTTGAGCAGAAAAATTTGCTTCATAGCCAGCTACAAATCAGAGAAAGGGGATTTGAGTGATCCTCTGATTTTCTCCATTGCCTATCTTAGAATAGATGACCAAATGTAAATTTGATTTCAGTTCATACTTTCTGGGAAAGCCTTCACCATTACACACTTGGGTGATAATGAATATTAACAGTCACTGTAACTATCACAATAATACTGCTATGGGCATCACATGTAAGTAATTTTTATGTGTTCATACCTGCAGGATTTGCTGCTTCAGAAAGTATGCAGATCTTCAACATTATTGGATACTGACAAAATGTTTTACAAATGTTTCTTTTCTTTTCTTTTTTCCAGGACTGGGTTTCTCTATGTACCCTCGGCTGTCCTGGACTGACTTTGTATATCAGGCTGGCCTTGAACTCACAGCGATCCACTGGCCTCTGCCTCCTAGTGCCGGGATTAAAAGATTGTACCACCATGTATGGCTCATAAATGTTTCTAATGATGCAAACACCCAGGAGCAGCTTCTCCATAACCATGGAAACACAGTGTCAGTCGTTTTCATTTTTCACTTGTTACGCTCATATAGAGTAGCATTGCACAAGGATTTGAATACATAATTCCATGGTGACTATTTAAATTTAACACTACTTGACATATTTATTCAGCATGTCAATGACCTTATAAAGTGTTACAAGAATATTGTGTCACTTTTAAGTTTTTCTATTCTTAAAATAATGTACAGAATTCCTATCAATAAATAAACATTTATTATATATGCTTTCATACAAATGCCTTGCTACTGTACATCTTTCCCCAATGATTCATTTGATTCTTCACTCATTTCTGATTTCTTTGAAGGGGAAATCATGTGTTATCCATGAATGATAAATTCAGGAATGACCCACACCTTGTATTTTTTGTTGATTTGTCCATTGGCAAATTTATACAAGTGCATAGTACATTCTGTTTATTCTCATCCCTCATACTCTCTTTTTCTTTTTTAATTTTGGGTTTTGTTTTTTGTTTGTTTGTTTTTTGTTTGTTTGTTTTTGTTTTTGTTTTGAGACAGGGTTGCTTTATGTAATCTTGGCTGTCATGGACTCACTTTGTAGACCAGGCTGGTCTCGAACTCACAGTGATCCGCTTGCCTCTGCCTCTGAGAGCTGATATTAAAAGTGTGTGCCACCGTGCCCAGCTCCTCATACTCTTCTATTTCCCTGCTACCTACATTTGCTACCTATATTATCACCCCCATCTTTTTTACAGGTCCCTTTCTCACACTCATGCATTTTATTTTTAATTTTGTGACCAGTTAATACTAACCAGGACAGTTTGTGTGGCCATGGGTTTGGTACTATCCATTTGGAGCCTGATGACAGTGCAACTAACAGAAGCTGGTGAGAGATTATATTTGCAATTGCTGTTTTGCCATGAGTACAGTATTTTGCATGTATTTTCCTTATTTTCTGTTTCTTATATTTATTCCGCTCTTTATTTTACCATTCCCCCTGAGCATTAGAGAGAGTGATACGAATGTCCAGTTTAAGGTCAAATGATTAAAAACCACCATTTATTCTAAGCCTCTTGAGGAGCCATGGATCTCTGAATTCATCAGTATTCACTGCAGAGCGAAGTTTCTCTGATTAAGGATGAGCATAGAATTTGCTTACGATTATAAACAAAGCCATTTAGACTATAATTTGGTGTCTTCGTAATTTAGTTCCATCCCAATGAGGTCTCTCCTAGAATCTATAACCTTCCCAGCCATGTAATTTTGACCAGTTTTATATTGCCAGGCATGTCTTCCCTCTTTTAGAACAGGCTTGAAGTCTAATCTCATACTGGTGTTTTCCCTGTGACAGCTTGTGCCACTATTGCACAAATACGTACGTCTTGCCCGGCAGGTTGGCATTGCATTTCATAGGGTTTATAGCTAGATAAGCCAATGGTGGTTTTTTCTCCCCTAGAAGTCAGTTGCACTGTGAATGCAAACCAGCAGGAAAGAGATTCCAGCTCAGTTCCAGCTTGATTTCTCCATAGGTAACAAAGAAAGTGTGTTGTGTCTTGGGCAGCCAGGTTTGATTATCTAGTTCCAGTAGGAAACCAAAAGGGATGGCAATAACCTGTGTTGTTTGGGGTCCTCTGGAACTTCCCTCACTACACATCTTCTAAGGACTTGCTGTATACCCAGTACTGGAATATTTGTTTGATTAATAATGGCATGCAAAGGCAGCACAGCCTAGCCATGCAGAATAGTCCTCTTCTATTTATCTTTAACATATTTTTACTGGCTTACAGAATAATGAGTTTATGTATAATTCTTTCATATGTTTCACACTCTGGTTACCCCTCCCTCCCAGTTTCCTTGTCTCCACACCCCCATCAAATTCCTGTTTGAACCTTCCTAGACTCATTGTTACCACTCTTCCACTTAAGGCCTCCTTATATAACCCCTACTCAGTAATCCCTTTATGGTTTCCTGGAGTCTATAAATGCTCCTAGTTAGACAGATGAAACTAAAGCTTGAATCTAGAATCTACATGTGAGAGAGATGTAGTCTGTGTGTCTCTGGGCCTGAGTTAACTTCTCCAGTGTAAATGTTTTTCCTATTCTATACAGATACACAACTCTGCAGCAAATTTCAACAGAAATGCATATCTTACTAGAGAGGAACTTGCTCATTCATGTTTATTGCTGCTTCTATTCACAAGATCCAAGAAATAGAAATAGCCTAGTTGTCCATCAACTAATGAGTAGAAAATAAAAATTGGTACAGATGCACAATGAAATTATATCTAACTATAAATAAAAATGAAAGTTGTGTACAAGTAGACAAAACAATTTCATTTTATGTTCTTGTGGACAAACGTTCATGTTCTGAAGCCACTGAAAATAATCTCTTGATTTACTTTACAATGATTAGTTTGTCACATTCTGATTTGAAACATACCTATAGTTGACTTTTTCTCATACTATAAAGTAGGGAAGATACATTCTTATATTAATATTCAATATTTTCAGTAATAGGAATTGTAAATAAATAGGACAATAACACACACACACAAAAACAAACATGTTAATCTTCCATCACACTCCAGTAAAACCTTTATCAACTGTCAAGTAAGCAGATTTGAGCAGTTTTTATGTTTGTGTGTAAAGTATGCTTAAAGTCATTGAAAACTTCTGAAGCACTCTCAGTTGCTGCTGAAGAGGCTGCCATTTGAATCATGTCCTTGCCAAGAGTCTACTCTTTTTGATTTGGGTTCTGATTATAGCATAGTTTTTCAATTAATGTGTACTAGTTTCAAGGCATAAGTCTTTCTATGCAATGTTAACACTTTAACCTCATTAAGATATAATGTTATATAAGTAACTATTGTTAGACCTAATATTAATTCTCTGTCCTCAAGTAATTGAGCCTAATAGAACTGACACAGAAAAAAAGTTACTGGTTAAATTTAGGTTATTTCTCAGAGAACATTTTAAGCTATGTATAGTGTAAAGAAACATAAACTGATCCAGGATAGCTACAAATAATATATTAAAATAATAAATAATTCATTTGTAAAATATTTATATTACAATTACTAAATATGCTTTTCATAATTACAGCTACGAAGCACTATATTCAACCAATTTAAATGCTAAAACACCAAAATATCTGAGATTGAGTTTTGTATTTTATCCTCATTAAAATCATTGCTGGCAAGATAAGAAAAAAGAGAAGATAGGAAAAAAGTAAGGAGATGGAAACAGAGCTTAGGAAAAATTTTGGACATAATATGATTCTATTGAACATTTAACACTGAAAGTAAGAAATTTGTAATTGCATAGATGAAAACAGAAGGTTATTATTTGTGGAGAATATATTATATGTTATTCATTATGCTAATATGCTATATTAGTTATATGTCACAAGCAATAGCCATGGTATTGACAGACAAATATCATTATTCATGCTTTATAGTTTCTGAAACTAAGACCCACAGAGTTAAATACCTTCCCTATGGCATGTGATTTGTTTTTCCAGCCCTGTATCTTTCTTTCTGTCTTCTGATGTCTATTGACCAGATTTCTTCTCACAATCATAGTTTTCCATGTTCAGTTTATAGGACTACTGAGCACTGATTAGTCTATACATTGCTAAAATACAAATATGCATATGAATTAGACTTCACAGACAGACTTAGACATAGGTGCAGAACACAAGAGAAAGTCTGACTCTAAATTGTAACTTATGAAAACTATGAAAAATATGTTCTTCTTATCATAATGCGTCTGAGCACGATCAGGATCCTTTAATTTTTATAACACAGCCCCTGAGCAAGTTATCACTGGTGGTATAAAATAGTAAGCTGAGAAAGCCATTGGAAACAAGCCAGAAAACAAGCAATACTTTACCATATTCTCTGTTTCCGTTTCTACATTCAGTTTCTTGTTGTAACCTCCTCCCTCCACACACACACACTGATGGACTGTTGTCTGGAAGTTTGTGATGACATTAAATATTTCTTTCCTTAGTTGTATTTGATTGGTATTTTATCATGGCAAACAGAAGCAAAATAGGACAGAAGTTGGTACCAGGCTGTGCGCCATTGTCATGAGAGACATGATCGTGCTGTACTTATGAAGACTGTGAAAGACTTTAGAACATGGGGCTGGAAAGGATACTGACTGTTTGTATCTTAAATGTCTGTCCTGTGAGAGCTTAGAAGATAAAAGTGTTAAGGAAATACAAATGATGTAGGCCTAGCTTGAGAAGTTTCAGAAAGAAGCAAAAACTCTATCAAGCCCATTTGTGTAATATATTTGTATTTAGAAGTATGGTTTCTGGTAAGCTGTAGCTTGAAAATCAGCTGTAATAAACAAGAGACTAGCATGACTGAAGTGGAGCCACTGCTTTTCTGAGTCAAAATGATACTGATTTTCTAAGGCTGAAATATCAGGTGGGATTAGCAAAAGACCACCATCATCTAGGCCTAGTACTCAAGAAGTATTTCCTCAGGGTCATCACACTGAAACTATGTCCAGAGAGGACCAAGGTTTTACCTGAACCTAGTAAATGATCTTAATATTGTGTGAGTCTCCCACATGTACTTGTTTTGAACATATGAAAGGGCAATTGAGAGAACTTCAGTCTCGGCATTCTGGGACAGGGTCATGGCCACTAACAAAAAAAGAAAGGAGAGGCCATTGGTAAGACTATTCCTCAATTGCAATAGAAACTCCAAGTTTGAAATAGTAATGGACATAATCCTAAGGCTTGGACTAGGTGGTGGAGTCAGACTATCTGAAAAGGAACCAGGAGGACTTTAGTGAAGGCATGACTCAGTTGCAGTGGAGTCTCAGCATATCAGTGGTCCCCATACTGTGGCATTACTATCAGAGCAGCAGCAGGTGTTCAATGGAGATGGTCTGAACTTACTGGTGTGCTCTGTGTGGTAGAGATGGAGAACTGGACTTTCCCAAGCCATCTGAAACAGAGAAGATTACGATTACATTTCAAACATTAGACACTGGCCAATTTATACTGTTAGATTTGGGTTTTACTTCCAACTAATTGTAACTGTAAACTCATTCTTCTTTCTTGGAATAAATATTATATTCCCTATATTTGATGTTCTAGTATCCTACAGCTGCTAGAGTTAAGAAACTGGACATTGCGAAAAGGATACATTTTTAAAGTAGTTGATTAAAAAAATTATAAGAGTTCAAGGTTTTAGTATGTTTTATATTATGATATCAACATGACAATAATTATTGATAATGGGCTAAAATGAAAAGGTTGTGGTTTAAATAGTGGTATATTTATGTGCCTGGTTGACAAGGAGTCAATTGTTTTGGTTAGTATTTTTGTCAATTTGGCAAAAGCTACAATCATCTGGGAAGATACAATTTCACTTAAATCAGATTTGTATATGAGCAATCATGTTGGGGTATTTGCATTATTTTTTATTGATTTGAGTGGTCTAAGTTCACTATATTCAGTGCCACTTTTGGGCATGTGGTCCTGAATTACACAAGAGAGAAAACTGATCAATCCAGACAAAGCAAATGAGATCACCATGTTCCTCCATGGTTTCTGAGTCAAATCCTGCTTCGAGGTTCCTGCCTTGACTCCTGGCCCTGATTTCTCTGAATAACAGACTGTGATGTGAAAATGGAAGGCAAACTGACCCTCTCCTTTCCATGTTAACTTTGGTCAGAGTTTTATTTCAGCAGCATGAGCACAAAGTAGAACAGAGGGGGAAAGCAGTGAGCAAGAAAACATGTGCAATAGGGGGGGCGTCTATTTTCATTGGCGTGTTTAAGGAAGTTGAGGACATAAAGCAAACCTGAAATTAGTAGAAGGACCTGCTTCCTACAGATCGGGAAATGAAGAATTCAGCTACTGATGAGAAAGGTGAAAGGAAAATGATGCCAACATTTTCAGTGATGCTTGACTGTTTAAAATCAGTAAGAGACTGTCCTAATGAGCGCTAACCTTTTGACAGTAGGATATCTAGAACTATAGCCATGAATGAACATCCATAGCTCACATGCTGCTGCTTTGTTGTTGTTGTTGCTCTTTTTGTCCTAGGAGAAGACAATGAGTCTGTGCACACTTACCAAGCACTGTCTTTCTAAACAAGTTTCCTCAAGGCAATGACTTGTACCTTTTTCTTTGGTTATTTTGAGGCAGTTTCCAGACTGTTCTAGAACTCCTGATACCTTGCCTTATTTCCATAATGTAGTACACTAAATAGCTAAAAATAAGACAAACCCAGAGTTTTTTTTTTAAAGAAAGTTTGGCATTGGCAATGCCAATGTGTAAATGAAAAGTAAGAGCTTGCAGGCTCTCCAGTATCTCTTTAACAAAAGTGAATTTTATTCACCATTTAATAGCAGTCTTTAGTGTAATACATACTATAAAGCAATGAGGTTAAATCAAGGTTATGTTTAATTTTGACAATTGGAAACTAGCATCCTGAGTTCAAGCCTAAGCCATAATAATGTATAGGTATGGATAATTATCTGCTCTTGGCAAGACTCATAATTATTTCTTTACCTGTTGTAAAATAAATATAAAACTTTCTTACAATTCTAAAATTATTATAAGGTACACATATATTTTCTAATAAATATTTTGTCTTATATAATAACTATTGAACTCTTATGTTCCTAATTTCCTTCCCCTTTCTCCTACTGATATATTTTCCCTGCACTAATGGACGCTGTCCCTCTGGAACTGAAAGCCAACATAAACACTTCATTCCCTAACTTGCTGTATATGTGGTATTATATCACAGAAAATGGAAAGTAATGCACTGTCATTTGGAGTACTAAGGGATTTACCATCAGACAAAAGTGGTAACATCGGGGTGAAGAGGAAAGTGAGAGACTTGAAATCAAAAGGATCCAAACAAATACTCATTGTTAAGACCTAAGGTTAGAAAATTCCCTGACAGTCTCAAAACTGTCTCAGGCGTAGTTGTGACAGTTAAAATACAAAGCTGGCCTTAGGGACAAAAAGAAGGCAAGGCAAGCTTGGTAGCTGAGTTTGGTTACAAAATCATCACAGTTAATCACTGTGAACTCTGATGATTGTGAAGTATGGTTACAGTCTAGGGTTGAAAGTAGTGGTTTATAGGTGTGAGGTTAAGAAAACCAGCCTGGCTGAAGCTCTGCCGTGAATCAGTATTAGTCTTAGTACTATACAAAATAAGACTCCAAGATTAATCCCTGTTTGCATGATGACAAAGCTAACTTCGTGAGTCTTCTGGATACTAGCAAACCACATTTTCTCCCAACAGATACAGAGGGATTTCTTCTGGACAAGAGGTAGTCAAAGCCTCATGTTTGCTTTCCTTTTGTGTGCCCTGAAATTCCACCAGTGCCATGAGACTGGCACAAGAAGGCACAAGAAATTTACTTCCAAAAGAGGAGTCTGAAGCTAAGGAACAAATCTCCAAATTGTTCAACTTCTGTTAAAAAAAAAAGACGTTAGAATCTTCATCTTAGACAGTGCACAGATATGCCTCTGTTCACAGTGGAGATACCATTGTTGTTGTTGGTTTTTTTAAATAATGTTTTACTGTATTATCACTGAAAAGTTAAGTATGGACAAAGCTGTAAATTCTCCTGCTAAGAAAACATAGAAACCCAAAAGATCTATGCAAAGATATAGTCTAGCAGGATACTGAGAAAAAAATCCATGCAGGTCCTCAAGGCATGCCTAATTAAAATCTAGAACAAGTTTTCAAGCTGAGAGTTGGCAGAAATAGAAAGAATGTTTTATTTTAGCATTATGTTAATAAGTTATAAAATGTAGAATGTAACATGCTGAGGGTCTAACCTCAAATGAAATCAGTGAGGATTAAAGTTAACTATAAAATCCAATGGAAATTGAATTTTCAGTATTTCAAATCAAATTCTGAGTATTACTAACAGACATAATTACTTGAGTGTGGAAAATGGAAGAAAATGATTTTGTTTAAGTGACATCATCACTACAAGTAGTATGTATATATGAGAAAGTGGAATCTTAAATACATTAAGATAAATGATATTTTAAAAGGTAACGGGACAGTTGGTCAAGGATTATAAAACACTCCTCTAAAATTAATTATAAATAATTAGAAATTTTGAGGGACATGGTGGCACACGCCTTTAATCCCAGCACTCAGGAGGCAGAGGCAGGCGGATCCTTGTGAGTTTCAGGCCAGCATGGTCTAAAAGGTGAGTCCAGGACAGCTAAAGCTACACAGAGAAACTCTGATTCAAAAAACCAAAACCAAAAAAGAAAAGAAAAGAAAATTGGAAATACACATTTTAAATTTATTTTTTATTAATTTATTCAGAATATAACCCAATTGTTATCCCATTGCTTGTATCCTCCCAGTCCTGGCTCCCTCCTGCTTTCACCCTATTCCCTTCACCTAGATCTGTGATCGAGGGGGATCTGCTCCCTGACTGTATGGTCATAGGCTATTAAGCCTCATCTTGGTAGCCTGTTTATTCTTTCTTTGAGTGCCATCAGGCTTCCCAATCAAGAGGAGGTGGTCAAATATGGGGCACTAGAGTTCATGTCAGAGTCAGTCCCGGCTCGCCACATAACTGTGAAGAATGTCCTGTCCATTGGGTAGATCGGAGTAGGAGTTCAATGTTTATTACTTGGGTTGTCTTTGGTTAGTGTAAAAGTTTGAACAGAACACCCTGGGTCTCGATCCACCCATCATAATGTTCTTCTTGTAGGTTTCTAGGACCTCTGGGTCCTTCTATTTCCCCATCTCCTATATTTGTCTTACCTAGAGACACAGCGGGATGTCCTCACAACTATCCCAACCTCCTGGTAAGTGAAGAATTTCATGGGACATGCCTTTTGGGCTAGTGCCCAATTATAAGTGAGTATATACCATGTGGGTCTTTCTGCTTCTGGGTTAACTCACTCAGTATGATAATTTCTAGTTCCATCCATTTGTCCACAAATTTCAGGATTTCCTTGTTTTTGTTTTTTTAATTTTATTTTTTAAATTTTATTAATTTATTCAGATGACAACTCAGTTGTCATCCCATAACTTGTATTCTCCCATTCCTCCCTCCCATCTACTTTAACCCTATTCCCCTCCCCTAGGTCTATGACTGAGGAGGACCTCCTCCCCTACTATATGGTCATAGGCTATCAAGTCTTATCTTGGTATCCTTCTTATTCTTTCTTTGAGTGCCTTCAGGCCTCCCGATCAAGGGGAGGTGGTCAAACATGTAGCACCAGAGTTCATATTAAAATCAGTCCCTGCTCTCTACATAACTATGGAGAATGTCCTGTCCATTGGGTAGAACACAGTAGGGGTTTGATTTTATTATTGTATTGTCCTTTGTTAGAGCAATAGTTTGAGCAGACCCCCCTGGGCCTGGATCCACCCATCATGATGTTTTTCTCATAGGGTTCTAGGACTGTCTGGGTCCTTCTACTATCCATCTCCTATATTTCTTTTACCTAGAGTATCAGTAGAATGTCCTCACATTTATCCCAATCTCCTGGTAAGTGAAGACTTTCGTGGGATGTGCCTTTTGGGCTAGTGCCTAATTGTAAGTGAGTATATATCATGTGAGTCTTTCTGCTTCTGGATTAACTCACTCATTATGATCATTTCTAGTCCCATCCATTTGTCCACAAATTTTTTAAAATAGCTGAGTAGTATTCCATAGTGTAAATGTACCACAGTTTCTTTATCCATTCTTCAAGTGAGGGACATTTAGGCTATTTCCAGGTTCTGGCTATTATGAATAAGGCAGCTATGAACATGGTTGAGCATATGTCCTTGTGTGGTGGAACATTTTCTGGGTATATTCCAAGAAGTGAAATAGCTGTGTCTTGAGGAAGCCCTATTCCCAGTTTTCTGAGAAAATGCCCGATAGTTTTACAAAGTAGTTGTACCAGTTTGCATTCCCACCAGCAATGAAAGAGTGTTTCCCTTTCTCCACATTCTCACCAGCATGTCCTATCATTTGAGTTTTTGATCTTAGCCATTCTGATGGGTGTAAGATGGAATCTCAGAGTTATTTCAATTTGCATTTCTCTGATGTCTAACGATGTTAAGTATTTCTTTAAGTGTTTCTCAGCCATTTGATATTCTATGTTGAGAATTATCTGAGTCTCATTTTTTTTTTGGCACATATTTTTTTCTCCTTTATTAATTTATTCTTGTTACATCTCAATGGTTATCCCATCCCTTGTATCCTCCCATTCTTCCCTCCCTCCCATTGTCCCCTTATTCCCCTCCCCTATGACTGTTCCTGAGGGGGATGACCTCCCCCTGGATATGTTCATAGGGTATCAAGTCTCTTCTTGGTAACCTGCTGTCCTTCCTCTGAGTGTCACCATGTCTCCCCCTCCAGGGGACATGGTCAAAGGTGAGGCACCAGAATATGTGAGAAAGTAATTTCTTAATTGGGTTATTTGGTTTGGTGGTGTTTAATTTCTTTAGCTCTTTATATATTTTGGATATTAGACCTTTGTCAGATGTAGGGTTGGTGAAGATATTTTCCCAGTATGTAGGCTGTTGCTTTGTTCTGTTGACAGTGTCTTCTGCCTTAGAGAAGCTTCTCAGCCTCTGAGGTCCCATTTATTAATTGTTGACTTTAGAGCCTGGGCTGTGGGAGTTCTGTTCAGGAAGTTGTCTCCCGTGCCAATGAGTTCCAGAGTCTTCCCCTCATTTTCTTCTAACAGTTTTAGTATCTCTGGTTTTATGTTGATGTCTTTAATCCAACTTGACTTGTGCATAGTAATAAATATGGATCTACTTGCACCTTTCTACATGAAGACATCCAGTTAGACCAGCACCATTTGTTGAAGATGCTGTCCTTTTTGCATGGAATAGATCTGGCTTCTTTGTCAAAAATCAAGTGTCTAAATGTGTGTGGATTTATTTCTGGGTCTTTAATTTGATGCAATTGGTCAACCAGCTTGTTGCTATGCAAGTACCATGCTGTTTTAATTACTGTTGCTCTACAATACAGCTTGAGATCAGGAATGGAGATTCCTCTGGAGGATCTTTTAATGTACAGGATTGCTTTAGCTATTCTGGGGTTTTTGTTTTTCCATATGAAATTGAAAATTGATCTTTCAGTGTCCTTAAAAATTGTATAGGAATTTTGGTAGGGATTGCATTAACTCTCTAAATTGCCTTTGGTAAGATGGCCATTTTTACTATTTTAATTCTTCCGGTCCATGAACAATGGAGATCATTCCACCTCTAATGTCTTCCTCAATATCCTTCTTCAGAGATTTGAAATTTTTTTCAAACAAGCTTACATTTGCTTGGTTAGAATTATTCCTAGATACCTTATATTTCTTGTGGGTATCATGAAGGGTGTAGTTTCCCTAATTTCCTTCTCCACACGTTTGTCATTTGCATACAGGAAGGCTTTTGATTTTTTGAGTTAATTTTGTATGCAGTCACTTTTCTGAATGTGTTTATCATCTGTAGAAGTTCTCTGGTAAAATTCTAGGAGTCACTTGTGTACACTATCATATCATCTGCAAATAGGGATAATTTGAATTCCTCCTTTCCCATTTGTAGCCCCTTGATCTCTTTTTCTTGTCTTATTGCTCTGACTGGAACTTCAAGAATTATATTGAAGAGATATGGAGAAAGTGGACAGCCTTGTCTGATCCCTGAATTTAGAGGAATTTCTTGAGTTTCTTTCCATTTAATTTGATGTTGGCTATTGGCTTGCTGTATATAGGCTTTATAATGTTTAGGTATGTGCCTTGTATTCTTGATCTCTCCAAACCTTTAAACATGAATGCATTCTGGATTTTGTTAAATGCTTTTTTGGCATGTAAGGAGATGATTATGTGCTTTTTTCTTTCAGTTTGTTTATATGGTATATTACATTGATGGATTTCTGTATATTGAATCATCCCTGGAAGCCTGTGAGGAAGCTTACTTGGTCATCGTGAATGATAACTTTGATGTGTTCTTTGATTCAGTTTGCAAGAATTTTATTGAGTATTTTTGCATCAATATTCACAAGAAAAACTGGTCTGAAGTTCTCTTTGTTGGGTCTTTGTGAGGATTAAATATCAAGGTGACTGTGGGCTCATTGACAGAGTTTGGTAATGTTCCATCCATTTCTATTTTGTGGAGTAGATTGAGGAGTATTGGTATTAACTCTTCTTTGAAGGTATGATAGAATTCTGCACTAAAGCCATCTGACACTGGTGAGTTTTTTTTATTGTTGTTGTTGGGAGATGATTAACAACCACTTATATTTCTGTAGGAGAAATAGGAGTATTTAATTTGTTTATCTGAACTTGATTCAACTTTGGCAAGTGGAAATGATCAATAAAATTGTCCATTTCCCTTAGATTTTTCAAATTTTGTGGAATACAAGCATTTGAAGTAGGACCTTATGATTCTTTGTGTTTCTTCAGTGTCTGTTGTTATGTCTCCCTTTTCATATATGATATTGTTAATATGGAAACTGTCTCTCTCTGCCTTTTAGTTAGTTTGGCTAACTCTTTATCTATCTTGTGATTTTCTCAAAGAACCAGCTCCTGGTTTTGTTGATTCTTTGAATTGTTCTCTTTGTTTCTAATTTATTGATTTCAGTCCTAAGTTTGGTTAGTTCTAGCTGTCTACTCTTTCTGAGTGTTTCTGCTTAATTTTTCTAGGGATTCCATATATGTCATTAAGCTACCTATGTGAGATGTTTTCAGTCACTTTGTGAAGACACTTAGTGCTATGAATTTTCCTCTCAGCACTGCTTTCAATGTGTACCATGAATTTGGGTATGTTGTTCCTTCATTTTCATTGAATTTTAAGAAGTCCTTAATTTCTTCCCTGATCCAGTTGTCATTAAGTAGAGAGTTGTTTAGTTTCCACGTATGTGTAGGCTTTTTGTTGCTTCTGTTGTTGTTGAAGTCCAGTTTTAGTCGATGGTGATCTGATATGATACAAGGTATTATTTTAATCTTGTTGTATCTGTTGAGGCTTGTTTTCTGAGCTACTATATGATAAATTCTGGAGAAGGTTCCATGAGGTGGTGAGAAGAAGGTATAATCTTTTGTATTTAGGTAAAACATTCTGTAGATATCTGTTAGATCCATTTGATTCATGACATTGGTTAGTGTCATTCTTTCTTGATTTAGTTTCGATTTCATTGATGTATCCTTTGGTGAAGTCTCCCACTATCACTGTGTGTGGGTCAATGTATGGAGTAAGATTTGTTAATATTTCTCTTATAAATGTGGGTGCTTTTGTCTTGGGAGTGTAGATGTTCAGAATTGTGATTTCACCTTGGTTGACTTTCCCTTTGATGAGTGTGTTCACCAACCCCTGGGGCTTTCTCAGGACTCACAGGATGGTCTGAGGTCAGAACCACCCATTTTACTGCATTTTTCCCAGGCCCACAGCTCCCAGTCACAGTTACACTGCCCACAGTTCAGTCTCAGATACGGAGTCACTAGGTGCGAAGATACCCAGTACCTGGGGCCATACAGCAGCTCCCTGGTCCGTGTGGGTCCAAATTCTGGGGACTCAGCACCCATTGTCCATGGGCCAGTTGGGTGGCCCAAAGCCAGTCCCACATATGATCTGCACTTTGTGGACCCCATTTACCTAAGGCTCTTCAGGTCTTGTGATCTGTAGCTCCCAGCCTGATCCATAGTCTCTGTTCTACAGTTCAGATACCCTGTGTGTTCAGCACCATCTTGGATCAACCAAGTTGACCATTTTAAACTCCATATCCTCCATTACAAGGAGTTCTCATTAAGGTCATCCTATATATTCTAGGAAGTTTTCATACCACTCTACAAATGCTTCCCAATTTCAGCTGTCTTTCCTTCCATCCCTCCTCACTTACCTGATCCTTCTTGTTCTCTTCTGTTCCTGCTCCAGTTCACCTGCAAATTTTATTCTATTTATTCTTCCCAGGGAGATCCATACATACCCCTGGAGCCCTCCTTTTTCCTAACCTTTCTGGGTCTGTGGATTGTGGCTTGATTATCATTTATTTAACTGCTAACACTAACTTATAAAGGAGTACATACCATATTTGTCTTTCTGGATGTGGTTTACCTCACTTAGGATGCATCCATTTGCCTGCAAATTTCATGAGGTCACTTTTTAACAACTGAGTGTTATTCCACTGTGTAAATGTATCACATTTTCTTTATCCATTCTTCAACTGAGGAACATCTAGATTCTTTCCAATTTCTGACTATTATGAATAGTGAGCATAGTTGTGCAAGTATCCTTGGTAGAATGGAGTATTGTTTGGTTATATGCCAAAGAGTGTTATAGCTGATTCTTGAGGTAGATCAATTACCAGTTTTCTGAAGAATAGCTGTATTGATTCCATAATGGCTGTACAAGTTTGTACTCCCATCACCATTGAGGAATGTAAGCCATGTTCAACATCCTTACCATCATGAGTTGTCACTTGCAAATTATCATAGACATTCTGACATGTATATGATGCAATCTCTAAGTCATTTTGGTTTGCATTTTCCCGATAACTAAAGACTTCAAACGTGAAGAATTTCTCAGCCATTTGAGATTCTTCTATTGAGAATTTTTTGTTTAGATTGGCACACCTTTTATAATTGGATTATTTGGGGGTTTTTGATAACCTAGGTTTTTTTTTTGTGATCTTTATATATTTTCACTTGTCTTACTGTATCTTGTTTTGTCTTGTTTGACTGTCTTCTCTTAGAGGCCTGCTCTTTTCTGAAGAGAAAAAGGAAGGAAAGTGTATCTAGAGGAGAAGGGGAAGGAGCTGGAAAAGGTACAAAGATAGAAATTTGTGGTCAGGATGTATTTCATGAGGGCAGAACACCTTTTTAATACAAATAAAACATGTTGAGAATTTTTAATCCAGCAACATGGCTGGTATGGCAAGGGTGATGCCATATCTAAAGATCTAGGTCTGTGTGATGTGGTTGGAAAGCAGATATGTCCTTGGTACACACTTTCAATCACTCTGGCTGGAATACATACCTTTAAGCCCACTTGGCGGAATTTAGTACATACCTTTAATCCCAAAATATGACATGTACCAATCTAATTGAGGGGCAGAGAAAATAACAAATCAGTCCATGCAAGATGACAGAATGAGTCAGAGACAGGATATGTCCAAAACTCATCAGAACAAATAGGAAAGAGATGGTACTTAAGAGCAGAGCACAGAGAGAACAGAGAAGTTCATGGAGACAGTACAATAGAGTCTGGGAATACAGTAGAGTTGGGGGGCAGTCCTGTGAAATTCAGTTGAATGTAGTTGAGTTCATGCAGTTCAGATCTTGCAGTTAAGAGGCAGAGTTTTTCTCAGCAGAAACAACTCAGTGAGAACCATAAAGAAGCAAGTTTGAATCAAATCGTCTCAGAAAGGAATTGTGAGTCAGAGTAGCTGAGTTGAACCAGCCATCCAGAATTCAGAAAGAAGTAGAAAGGGTGAGTTTATTCAACAAAAAGTCTTGGAGGCTGAATACATCCTAAGCCTAAGTTAACAGACAGAGGCTAAAAACTTGAAGCCTTAAAGGTACGGGCATACAGAAGATTAGATTGTATGGAGGCTAGAAGTTTCCAGACCAAGGCCTAGAAGATTAGATTGTATGGAGGCTAGAAGTTTCCAGACCAAGGCCTAGAAATAGAAACATTTGGGCTCAGCCTCAGCCATGAATTCATAACATTTGAGTAATGACTCTCACTTCATCTCCTCATCGGAGGAAATTAAAAAAAAACACATTTACAAGACAAAAAATGGTCAAAATAAACAAACAGAACCAATGAAACAAAATAATCAAACCAAACAACAAAACCACTATTGAACCTGTTTTGTGTTGGCCCTACTCATCCTCGGCACGGGTCCTGCTCTGAAATGTTGTTCATATACCCAGTGACGCTCAAGTATAGAAAATATATTTTTCCTTTGCTAGTGGTCATCAACTAAGGATAGCTCCTTTGTTAGAGATGGGACTCTGGATCTACTCCCCATCCAGTGTTGGACCCTCTCTGGGTTGATCTATGCCTGTCTTGTACATTGCCACAGTCTGTTCGAGTTCATATATGAAGGTGTCATAAATTACTTCTTGCTCTTAAAATTCTTCCATCTCATCATACCACCTAGACCAAAAGGGAGAGGTTTGATTAAGAAATCTGACTTAGGACTAAATGCTTCAAAGTCTATCACTCTGTGCATTTTCTAATGGATGGTGTTTAATTATTATAAGAAACTTCTCTGCTTATGGCTTAGTGTTGCACCAATAAAGTAATATTATCTATTACTATATTATATTACTATATTATCATATTGGTATAATTAATTAATAATCATTTCATTGGTTTTTTAGCAGAATAAGAGTATTAGAATTTCCCATGAAACTAGATTTTTAATATTTTGAAAAAGATTATCATATAACATAGTCTGGTCTCAAAATGCTATCCTCCTGCTGTATCCTACCTAGTACTGTATGACGTGTGTCTGTTAGCTATACCAGGAGTTTCAACTCATTTAAAACTAGATCATAGCAAATATACAAATTTAGTTTTCCCATTCATCCAGCACTCTAATGGTGTCATTGTGCTTCCTGGCATCTCTGCTCTCTAACAGAAGTGGTCATTAATTTTATTATCAGTCTTTGATAATAGTATGTAAACTCATGCTTGATTTGTAATTTTTCTTAGGTTTTTATTTGGGATAAGTTTCTTTGTAGAAGGTAAATAATATAGCATTCCAAAAAGTCTCAGTTCTAATGACATTTCTTATTTTAATGAAACTTACCTCTGGTATTTCTGCTTTAGGAGAAAACAGAAAACAATTCAGCTGGAAGTCTACATGCTCATCTAAGCCTGTTGCTATCTCCAGAGTTCCGACCTCAGGT
The DNA here is from genome assembly GCF_964271855.1 of Acomys minous. Lineage (NCBI taxonomy): Eukaryota > Metazoa > Chordata > Mammalia > Rodentia > Muridae > Acomys > Acomys minous. The sequence continues at coordinate 47,706,166 of NC_140487.1, read as the reverse complement.
TAGATTCTCAAGACAAATGAATATTTTGCACTATTCAGAGGCATTGAATCATTGAGAGAGTTTATTAACTTCCACCTATGCCATTAGATTTATTAGTATTTCTCAGTTTTAATGAGATGCTCTGTAGTTAGTGCAAACATACTTGTTTTTTTTACATACTTTATTAATTTATTCTTGTTACATCTCAATGGTTATCCCATCCCTTGTATCCTCCCATTCTTCCCTCCCTCCCATTTTCCCCTTATTCCCCTCCCCTATGACTGCTCCTGAGGGGGATTAACTCCCCCTCTATATGTTCATAGGTATCAAGTCTCTTCTTGGTAACCTGCTGTCCTTCCTCTGAGTGCCACCAGGTCTCCCCCTCCAGGGGACATGGTCAAAGGTGAGGCACCAGAGTATGTGAGAAAGTCATATCCCACTCTCCACTCTACTGTGGAGAGTGTTCTGTCCATTGGCTAGATCTGGGTAGGGGTTTAAGGTTTACTGCCTGTATTGTCCTTGGCTGGTGCCTTAGTTTGAGTGGGACCCCTGGGTCCAAATCTGCCTATCACAATGTTCTACTTGTAGGCTTCTAGGACCCTCTGGATCCTTCTACTTTGCTATTTTCCCATGCTTCTCTCATCTAGAGTCCCACTAGAATGTCCTCCCCTGTCTCGGTTTCCTGGTAAGTGAAGGCTTTCGTGGGACATGCCCCTTGGGCTAATATGCAGATATAAGTGAGTATATACCATTTGAGTCTTTCTGCTTCTGGGTTAACTCACTCATTATGATCATTTCTAGCTCAATCCATTTATCCACAAATTTCGGGAATTCCTTGTTTTTAATAGCTGAATAGTATTCCATAGTGTATATGTACCACAGTTTCTTTATCCATTCTTCTATTGAGGGACACTTAGGCTGTTTCCATGTTCTGGCTATCCTTAATCATCAGGGAAATGCAAATCAAAACAACTCTGAGATTCCATCTTACACCCATCAGAATGGCTAAGATCAAAAATTCAAGCGACACCACATGCTGGCGAGGATATGGGGAGAGAGGAACACTCCTTCATTGCTGGTGGGAATGCAAAACTAGTACAACCACTTTGGAAATCTATCTGGTGCTATCTCAGAAAACTGGGAATAGGGCTTCCTCAAGACCCAGCTATTCCACTCCTTGGCATATACCCAGAAGATGCTCCAGCACACAACAAGAAAATTTGCTCAACCATGTTCATAGCAGCAAACATACTTGTAATTGGTACCACCTTGCTGAGTTGGTCTCTGTCTTTTCCTGATGAGTTTGTTTGCTATCTCTTTTCTGATTTAAATTAGATTTTATGTAATACGCATAATTCTGTTTTCGCTTGTATTTCCTTATTTATTTCTGGCTGGCATGAAACTTCCAATGTAGCCCACAGTGTGTTCTTATTGCCTCTCTCTGACAGTTTTGAAAGTATAGATGTCTTCCTAAATACCATTCTATGGACTGCTTTCCTAGCCTTTCCCTTTGGTATCTGGAAAACTTTATATATATAAAGATAGTGTTGAGTAGGGTACATGATGTTAGCTCTTTACATTTACCTATCTGATGTCAAGGTGAAGTAGGGAGGTGAGGGTACCTTGTTATTGTCTCTAATTGAAGTTCTTTGTCTCTTTTGGTCCATTACATTTTCATTACTTTTCTAGTAGAGCGTTTGGTTCCTTGGTGTTTTCTCATGATAATTTTGAGTGAGTCTATCAGAGGTTTTGAATTGTGGTTACTATTTGAATGAGAAAGGCTCTCATCTCTTACTTGCAATTGAATTCAGGATTACAATACTTTGGCTGTCATTTTTGTCACTTAGATTTCTAAATGTATTATCCTTCTCTCTCTGGGTCTGCTGTGCTTTTACTAAGAAATGCAGTTTAAGCCACGTTAACATTTCAACCACATATACGTTCCATGGGTGATACAGCTCCTTGTTCTTCTGAGATTGCTTTATTATTGTTGTTGTTCATTGTTTAATCTCGTTCCTCTCCTTCATCTTTCCCTGGCAGTTCTACCCCCAAGTATCTTTTGCCACATTCATATTTTGTCGTGTTGTATTGTGTTGTGTTGTGTTAAGTAAGTTTAACAATAGTCATCTGAGTCACCATGCATTTGGAACTGTCTAGTACAGTTTGTTGAACTCACTGGTATGTGTATAGCAGAAGGCAATGACTGATCCCCCAAAAGTTAAGCAGGGCACAGTATAAACCAATGAGGCTCCTCTGATTTAGTAATTGACTTAGTCTTCTGTAGGCCCAGTGCAGGTGACCATAGCTGTTGTGATATCACATTTCCAATGGTTTTGTTGTGCCCAGAAAGAAGATAGTATTTCAGAGCCCTCATCCATATATTCTGGCTTGCACATTCCTTCTTCTCCATAGTCTACACTGCTCCTTGAGCCACAGAAGAGCCATTGTGAATGAATGTCTTGTTAAACTCTGAGAACTCAACCATCATTTATTCTCAGCAGTGGCCATGAGTCTCTATATTCATTGAAGTTCCTTGCAAAGATAGAATTCTCTGATTAATGGTGATCATATCATTTATCTATGGGTATAAACAAATATTTTGAGGTCACTTGGCACTGTATCAATTTAGTTAAAAATAGTAGTAAATTCCCTCCTAAAGCCTCAGCCCTTTGTTTGTTTATTTGGTTTTTTTGTTAGTTTATTTGTTTTTGATATTTTCTTTTCTGGAGCTGAGGATAGCACCAAGGCCTTGAGCTCTACCACTGAGCTAAATCCCCAATCCTAGCACAAGCCCTGCTTTGTCATGGGGTTTTGACCAAGTTAAAAGTACTAAGCATGAAGTACCTCTGTGACTAGTTAGCACTATTACAGTCCAAGGACAATTGAAGAAAATAAATTTGTCTTGTTTGTCAAGCCGGTCTTGTAGATCATCAGGCTCACAGCTAGGTTGGTTTGTTTCCTTCCCCAGCAACCTATATAGTACTTACCATGATGAAGTAATATTCCAGTTCAGTTCCAGCTTGATTTAACTATGTAGTTCAGTGAAGGTGTATGCATTCCTCAGCAGTGTGATCTTATCAAGGAGTAACTTTTGGTAACCAAGAGGTGTAAGAGAAGTTTGTATTATTGGAGAAGAGAAGTAATGAGGGTTCTATATCCAAAAGTTCGTAAAACACATCCAACTATCTTAGACTAGGATTTTTTTGCTTAAAAACTCATGACTTTTAGCAGATTATTATTCAGTATTCACGGATGAATCATACATTTTAAATCATTTTTAAAGCAGCTTACAGAGTAGTAGCTTTTCATACAATCTTTGCTTTGTTTAGCCCTCTCCTCATGCTCTCTACCTTTCCTATCTGTCACTTTCTTCCATGATTAAACATTTCCACTTCCCATATCTCCCCCAGCTGCATCACTTACATTCTACTATCTTCTCTTGTAAAGTCATCCCTCACCCCAGTCTAGTCATTCCAGTTTTGTGAATTCTATAGGTACCCCAAAGAAAACTCCAAAATCTATAGATTAAAATCTGGGAACTACCTATGAGATAGGATATGTGATGTTTGTCTTTCCAGATATCATTTTACTTCACTCACTATTATTTTTCTAAGATCCACTCTTTTACTTGCAAATTCCATAATTTAGATTTTTTTTAAAGCTAAATCAAATTCTACTTGGTATATGTACCACCTTTTTATTATCCACTCACCAGTGTGTGATGTCTGATTCTGTTTTTTATAGCTATTGTAAATGGGGTCAGCAATGAACATAGATGAGAAATCATCTCCACATTATGAGATAGGATCCTTTGGGGTTAGACACAAAGGTGTTACAGAGTTATCTTATGGTAGTTCTGATTCTATCTTTGCAAGGAATGTCTACACTGATTTCCATTGTGCCTACACTAATTTACTGTCGCACCAACAATAAAAATGTACCAGATGATATGATATAATATGACGTGATATGTAATGATATGATACAATATGATACCTTAAAAACTCCACCAGGAAACTCAGAGAACTAATTAACTTTTAGGAAAATAGTAAGATGAAAATTAACACAAAATTAGTAGTCTTTCCATATGCAAATGACCAACATACTGCAAAAAAATTAGAGACACTCTCACAAGAGCCTTAAAGCATAAAACAAAATGCTTTGAAGTAAATTTACAAAAAAGATTAAAGACTTTTACAATGATAACCTTAAAACTCTGAAGAAAAATTGAGGGAGGCATTAGAAGAGGATGTAAAGACCTTCTGTAGTCATGGATCGGTAGTCATTATTCACAAACAAGGTAAAAATAGAAAAAAATATTAAAATTTGTATGGAAGAAGAAAAAGTTCAGAGATAGCCACAATGCTGAAGAGAAGAAAAAAGAAAATGCTAGAGGTATTGTAATATCCAATGTCAACTTATCCTGTACATCAACAGTAAAATAGCGTGCCAAAGACACAAAAATAGAAAGTAAATCAATGGAATAGGATATAAAACATTTAATGAAGTTCAAAAAGCTACACTTACTTGATTTTAAATGAAGACACAAAATTTGAAAAATAACATTGGAAACGGGATCTTTGATAAATTGTTTTGGATCAAATTATACCATGCAGCTTTCAATATTCTTTGTTGTTTCAATTTTCTATCATTCTTGTTTTATTCATAATTATTTTCTGAACTTCATTTCTTTTGTATTAAGTGTACTTTAGTGTAATTCCTTGAGTTTTACTAAGAGGATTATTCCAAGACTACGCATAGTGGCATACACCTTTAATCTTAGCACTCAGGAGAGAGGGACAGGACAGCTTGCTGTACATAACAAGTTCCCAGACCTATGTGGTAAGACAAACAAGGAAACAATACTCTACATGGTTTTGTCAGTCATTTTTTATTTCCTTTTCTCCTGGATCCAGGACTGAAGTATGATTATTATTAGTGGATATGGACTCGTCTTTTAAATGTTTTATTAATTTTTATATAACATATATTGACCATGTTTTCTTCTTTTCCAACAGCTCCCAGATCCTTCTAGCCTTCCTATCCCCTCACCGCTATGATCTATCGCTTTCTCTCAAAATTAAAAAAATATAAGTAATATATACACAGACACAAACAATCAATAAAAGCAACAACAAAATCCCGCTAAAATAAAAATCAAAACAAAGCAAGGAAAAGACAATGCAATAAAATAAAATAAAATGAAATTAAACAAGAAGTCCACACACACACAAAAAAAATACTATTGAGTTAGTTTTATCTTTGTCAACCTTTCCTGAGCCTTATGTTTCTCATGGAGTATGTTTATAAACTCACTGACAGTTAAAACAAACAAACAAACAAACAAAATTATTTTCTGTTTCCCAGCAGGCATGAACTTTAGAGAGCTCCTTGGTTGGGGGGAGATCTGGTGTCTAATTCCCACTGTCAGTGTTAAGACTCTATTTGGTCTGAACTTGTGCCAGTCTTGTGCATGCTGTCACAATAGCTGTTAGTTCATAAGTGCACCAGTCCTGTTGTGTCTGGAAGAATGTTTTGTTGTGGAACTTGGAGTTTATGATATGTAAAGATGTTTTTGTTTTTTCCCATGTGTGGGATATGGCAGTTGCTCCACTTTTTCCACAGCTGACAACTGCCTAAGGGCACGTGATGTTTGTCATCTGGAAGCTGCCTTGTGTAAGAGTATGGTCTTTGCCAGTGGGAATATATGCCAAACCCAGAGAGACTGGGGCCAGAAAGAAAGAAGAAGGTTGTTGTTGCTTCTTCCTGCTTCTCCTGGTTGCTGTTGATGCAGTTTGATGAGAATAAGTTAGAGTTATCCTGGAATGAGGATTGGACTTGCCCCCAAGGAACACAACGACCCTAAAGAGCTGGAGGTAGCTGAGGAAAACTACACCCCTTCTCTCCACTAACCTTCTTTCTCTCCTACCTGGTATTGGGGTGTTCAAAGGCATTGGGGTGGAGAAGAGAGATAAAGATATAAGAAACAAAAATTAAGATAGATTTTAAATATATGCACTACTCTGTTTCCTTTGAGCCATCCATCTTTCTACTTTCTCTTCCACAAAGATTCCTGGTGATTGAGGGAGAGGGAGTTGATTAAGACACCTCATATAGGATTGAAAAATTTAAAGTCTGTCACTCTCTGAACATTGTGCAGTTGTGAGTCTTTGTATTAAGTCTCATCTACTGTAAAAAGAAGCTTCTCTAAAGTGGGTTGATTAAGGCACTAATCTTTTGGAATAATAGTATCTCATTAGGCATCATTTAATTGCTTTGTGTCTTTAACAGAATAGCAGTATTATGTTTTCCCCTAAGCCTATTGCCTTTTCAGCGTTATGTTCTTAGACACTTTAGGTATTGGTTCCATTTCTTGAAGAGGGCCTTAAATCAAATAAAAAAGTGGTTGGCTGTTTCCATTATATCTGTGCACTATTGCAGTTTATATCTTGCAGGAATGTTAAAAACAGATACTATATCAAAGGCCATCTACAGATTCAATGTTCAAAGTTTCAGTGCTAGAAACAGGTGCTAAAGATATAAATATTTGCCTATATTTCATTATTTATAATAATCAAGATTGAATATATTATGATAAATTGTGTCTAATGAATAGGTTCAATCAATTAATGCATATTAAAACAATAATAAAAATCAACTCTGTCATCTGTGGTATCTTAGACTTTCTATGTATTATTTAGGTTTGTAAACATATTTTGAAAGCTGAATTTTTGTGAATGTACAAAATTTTTACAAAATGTACTGACTCTATAACTATAAAATGCATATATAATTCAAAATGAAATTAAAATATAATGTATCATAAATAAATTACCAAATTTTATACAGAAAATAATTTACTAAAATCTAAAACAAAGCATTTTATGAGTGAAAATTTTTAAAACAATTTATTAATGAGAAAAATCTGCAATATTATTGCAGACAATAAAATCTAAATTTACATACACTTTGATTGCTGCATGTTAATTTTTTAAAGTAAATGCCTAAGTATGGTTTTATATACACAAGTTGAGCAAAAATAAATGAAGAATTGTGCTTTATAGTGATAAACATTTGTGTATACATTCTATGTGCAAATGTTATAGTTTGAGCAGTCACACAGAAAGAGATGACATGATCTGGGTTATCCTGACACACAGTCTTAGAATCATTGTACACAGACAACACAAGCTGTTTCCTATCTGTGCTTGAGCTGAATGCCAAATCAGCTGAACATCCCATCACAACACAAAGGAAGGCCGAAGTAAATAAAATGGATGCCATGTCTTTGGAAGAAAAGCCTCAGTGCCGTAAAGATGCCAGTTCTTTCCAAATTAATACATAAATTCAATAAAAATATCCTTTAAAAATATTTTTGATTTGTTTGCTTTTGTGTGATTGTGGTTGCTTTATATCTTGACATTCTGATTGGAAATTTCATCTCAGAGATTAAATGTGTGAAGTAGCCAGGGAAATAATGAGGAGAAAAGAATAATGGCAAGAGAATTTCACCATAAATCATTATTAATGAAAAATATGGTGTGGATGGAGGAATGGGGAAATAGATCAATGGGAAGCATGGGGAATGTGTGCATGTGAGAATTTACTAGGTAATAAAGTTGCATAACAAATCAGGGAGGGAAGCTTTGAGTATTAATGAAATAGCTATGTGTTTGGAAAAAACAGTATAAGTGTTTTTACTGCATAATACTAAAATAAAAATGCATTTATGAGATGAAAATGGTAGTTACAGTATTTGCAGAGAGATAGGAAACCTGTAGGTTCAAGGCCAGCAATGGCACATAGGGAGATCCTGTCTCCTCCAAAATTATAGTAAGTCTCCAGCATTTTTGGTAAGGATCATATTTAAATATTCCATAAAATTCAATTACAATTCTATATATGATATATAATATATGCATATTTTGTTGTAAGAAACTCCTTGAACCAATAAATAGAAAGCATTATACTATATTAAATTTTAGATGGGAATAGAGTATCAGCAATCATAATTACAGAAATTTAAAAAATATGGTCACTTAAATGTACAAAGAAATTTGAAAATGCCCATGTTCTATATCTTGTGTGCTGTGGACTCTACCTTACTAGGATATAACTTATTTCTGCAGTGCTTAAACGTGTTGGTTTCAAATTCTCCCTGACCCTGGGGTCATTTACATTCAATTTCTAGTCAAACCATAAATAAAAATCCTCTCATCCCAAATTAGGATATTTGCATAGGGTCATGTTAGTCTAAGAGTCTATTACACTCTGAAGATACTTCAGTAACTTTGTATAGCTCTATATTCCTTACTGGACTTCTCCCTTGCCTCCACAAATCATCTTTCTCTTCATTAATCCACTCAAAAAACAGCTTGGTGGGAAATTCACCCACAATAGCTTTTTTCCACAATAGCTTTAATTAATTTATTAAAATTAGAAAATAAATAACAGCTACTGGAGTGCTTACTGCTGTAGTCACAGAGGTGTAGAAAAGCACTAAAGGAAACTAAGAATGTTACACACACAGCAGCCTCTTCTCAACGGAGGAGATAAAATATCTGTTTTTCTTGCCCAAAAGGCCAGAGGTGGGCATTGTTAACAATCTGAATGACCTTTTTGCTATCTGTGAAGGCAGACTCCATCCAACTTCTGCTATAGAGACATGTCACCAAAATTCTCCAGAATGATCAATCTAGACTCTTTCCTCCTTAGACCATTATACACCTTCTGGGGCCGATGTCACAGCACTTTATAACCTGCTGTCCTCTGTGATGCCAGTCAGAGACCACAATAAATTATAGACCATTTAGCTAGAGAACCATGCCACATGATCCCATGTACTTTGTAAAGGAGTTTCTATGTAATCATACCTTAAGCTGTATTGAACATTTGAAGTTGGACTGATTGTTCACTGAAAACCTTTGGCAAATTGCACTGTATTTTAAATAGGCTGACAATAAACACCATAGTATTAGACAACTCTAAGTCTGATCCAGGTTGACAAAGTCAATCAGCACTGAAGTTTGCTTCCCGATCTGACACCTGCAGGGGCCGCCTTAGCTTCTATAAGTAAAATCTTGGAAAATGTAAACATTCAAAAAGTTTCATTTATATACATATATCATACTGTATTACTAAATAATATTATATACACATATATGCATATGCATATGGGCTTATATGTATGTGTATATGTGTGTATGTGATATATATATGTGTGTGTGTATATATATATATATATTAGCCTTAGTTAACCTGGGGCAGGGCAGATATTAATCCCCTAAACTATATCACATAGTGGGGCAGGTACAGAATACCTGTATAGTCCCATACCATCTGCTTCTAGTGATTTCAATTTTGCTGTCTCCCATTCATAATCCCAAATACTTGCTAATTATCATCATCTCGGCCAAATATACATCCACACAAGCCAAGAACTTCTCTTCTACCTAAACCATGGCACAGCCTTTTCTTCCTCTCTTCTCTTCCAGTCTCTTCTCCTCCCAAGATTCTCTCTCTGTCTCCCAAATCCTAGGAACCTTAGCCAAGCCTATCTCATTTGGCCTGGCCAGGTGTAATGATGGCCTTTTAGTGGTCAAACAAGTTAGACACTTAGGCAAAGTGCAAGGTGGCGCCCAGAGACAGCAAGCAGTAAATAGCATCAAAATACATCAGACCAACCTCCAACAGGAGAGTATAGAAATATATAAGAATGATAGTACCAGAAGTAGATTATTTAATCTACTCCATTTAAGGCCTTAGTTGATACTCACAAATAAGGTTAATTTTCATTTGTTGGTCTAGAATTTTGTATATTGGTGCAAAATAAGTTTAATTTTGATACATTGGTATAGATTTCAAATTTAAGATTATTCTTCACTCACACTATATACATATTTCTACTCAAATTTGAGGTATTGTACCCATACAACTCAATTATAATACAAGGCTTACTTCAAATACTTTGAAAATGCTATTGTAGGTTATATAGGATAATTAACTAATACAAGTTAATTGTTAGTTTACCAACTCTTGGTCATTGCAAATACTAATCTAATTTTATCTTACAAGTATACATCCTAGATTTAACAGACAGATATGATTCTATAAATAGACAAGGTAAAATAAGTTAGATAAGGTCTTCAAAACATTAGAGACCTATACAATATATGGCATTTAAAGATGTTTTTATGATTTTGAGGATTCTTTGACAATGAGACAGGTTAACTCCTGGCAATACCCAGCCTGCTGCAAAGAAGATGATGAGCACTGAAGAACCGTCTTATGGAAATGGGTTCAGATGTGGCAAACCAACCACTGGACAAAATGTCCTGAGCAAAAGAAAAGTCACTAAACATTAAATGAACTTTATATAAACTCCCATTTTATTCTAGAGTTTATATACACCCTAGGCATCTTGTACCTGGGTTTTTACATTTTTTTTTTTTGCAGGTATTTTTGTCTTACTCTTTCTCTCCATAGGGGCTGGACACTTCCACCTTTTAAGCATATGAATTGTAGCCTTTGAGTTTCTGGGACCTAGCTAGGCTGAAGTGTAGTTTGTCACCTGTAAATACTTGTCTCTTTGCATCCAGTGTGACAGTCACCTGTCCCTGTGAAAGTGGCTCATGTTTAGAGAAAGAAGCCATCTGCCAGAGCAGTGGCACCTTAACTCAGACAGCATACAAAGGCTTTTAGACATGGGAGGCATGCAACTTGTCTGCCTGTTTTATCAGGAAGGGGTGTTGGATTTTATCAAATGATTTTTCGGCATCTAATGAGATGAACATGTGGAGGTTTTTGGTTGTTTGTTACATGGCATATTACATTGATAGATTTTCATATGTGGAAGCATCCCTGCCTCCCTGGGATGAAGCTTATTTGATTAAAGTGGAAGATGTTTTTCATATGCTCTTGGATTCAGTTTGTGAGTATTTTATCGAGTGTTTTTACATCAGTGCTCATGAGGGACATTGGTCTGAAAATTTTTTCCTGTCTGAATATTTGTGTAGTTTAAACATCAAAGTGACTAAAGCTCCATAGAAACGGTTTGGCAATGTTTCTTCAGCTTCAGGACTGGTATTACCTATTCCTTGAATATTGTGCTGAAGCCATCTGACTCAGGACATTTTATTTTTTGGTTGGGAGACTTCTAATAACTGATTGTATTTCCATAGGAGTTATGGTGGTAGTTAGATTATTAGCCTGGTTTTGATTTAAACTTGGAGAGCAGACCCTATCAAGAAAAATAGCAATTTCATTTTGATTTTTTCAATTTTGTGGAGTATAGACTTTTGAAGTAAAACCTAGTGAGTCTATGGATTTCCTCAGTGTGTGTTATTATGTCCTTCTTTTCATTTCTGATTTTGTTAATTTGGATATTCTTTCTCTGCCTTTTACTTATTTTGCCTAAAAGTTTGCCTATCTTGCTGATTTTCTCGGAGAGCCATCTTTTAATATGCTGATTCTTTGTACTGTTTTAGTTATGCGATAGGAGGTTTTCTTTTTTGGTCCAGTCTATTTGGTGTTATGTAGACTCCTTGTACATTTATAGGTATATTTTCATTAGGTTAGGGAAATTTTCTTCTATTCTTTGAAGACATTTCCTATATTGAAGATATTTTCTGGGTCTTAAAGCTGGGACTCTTCTCCTTCTGTTGCTATTATTTTTAGGTTTCATCTTTTCATGGTGTCTGAGATTTCATGGATGTTTTATCTTAGAGACTTTTCAGATATAGCATTTTCTTTGACCTATGTATCGATTTCTTCTATAATATCCTCTATGTCTGAGATTCTCTCTTCCGTCTTCTGTAGTTTCTTGATTATGCTCATGTCTGTACTTCCCATTCTCTTTCCTATGTTTTCCATCTCAAGAATTGCCTCCATTTGTGTTTTCTTTATTACTTCTATTTCCCTTTGTAGATCTTGACAGTTTATTCATTTCCTTCTCCTGTTTGCTGGTATTTTCCTATATTTCTTTAAGGGATCTATTAATTTTTCTCACCTGATTAATTGTATTTTCCTGTATTTCTAGGAGGGATTTATTCGTTTCCTGTTTCAAGGCCTCTATTACCCACATAAGATTAGATTTAAGGTTGTTTTCTGTCTGTCATCTATGTTAGGATATCCAGAGCTTGTTGTAGTAGGATAGCTTGGTTCTGGTGGTGATTGTACTGCCCTGGGTTTGTTGAGTGAATGTTGTCTTATGCTGTCCTTTAGCCATCTGCTTGTGCCTGGTGTTGGCAGGCTTGAAAGTCCTTAAGACTGGGGACTGACTCTCACCGGATCTCTGGTGCCCCATATTTGGCCATGTCCCTTTGTTGTGGAGGCCCAATGGCACTCGGAGGAAGGATAGCGGACTACCAAGAAGAGACTTGATACCCTAGCACCATATTCAGGGGGAGGAGGTCCCCCACAGCCACAGTCATAGGGAAGGGGGATTGGGGTGAAAGTGGGAGGGAGGGAGGAATGGGAGGATGCATGGGATGGGATAGAAAATGAGATGTAATGTGAATTATTTTATTTTTCAATAAAAATGTGTTATTTAAAAAAAAAGAAAGAAAGAAAGTCCCTAAGAATCCCTGATGCTGTTGCCACAATTCCTCCCTGATGACTGCAACCCCTGAGATTGCAGGCAGAGCTTGGACCCTGGAATGACATAGATCACAGGGCAGACCTCCCCATTGCTAATAGTCCAAAGCTGAGACCCAATAAATCACACAAATTGGTCATAAGGCAGCCTTGACTCCCTGCTTTTGGTTGACCCTGATGGCTGCTGCCACTGGTATGGAAGGCAGAGCCATACACAAACAAAACACAGGCTGAAAAAAAAGGAAACCACACCCTTCACAATAGTCACAAATAATATAAAGTGTTTTGGTGTAACTCTAACCAAATGAGTCAAAGACCTGTATGACAAGAACTTCAAGTCTCTGAAGAAAGAAATTGAAGAATATATCAGAAGATAGAAAATCTCCGTGCTCATGGATTGGTAGGCTTAATATAACAAAAATGTTCATTTTACCAAAAGCAATCTCCATAGGAATACCAACACAATTTTTTACTGACTTTGAAAGTACAATTCTAAACTTCATATGGATAAAGAGTAAACCCAGAATAGCTAAAACAATCCTTGACATTAAAAGTACTTTGGGAGGTATTTCTATCTCTGACTTCAAGTTATACTACTGAGCAGCAGTAATAAAGGAACTACGTGGTACCAACATTGAAATAAGCTGCTGGATCAATGGAATCAAACTGAAGACCACTAATAAATAAACCTATACACCTATGACCACTTGATTTTTGAAAAAGTAGCCAAAACCATACAATGGAAAAAAGACAGTATCTTCAATAAATGGTGCTGCCTAACTGTATGTCTACCTGTAGAAAAATACAGATAGATGCATATTTATTGCCCTGCACAAAACTCAAGTCCAAGTGGAGCAAAGACCTCAAAATAATACCATAAATATATTGGAAGAGAGAGTAGGGAAAAGCCTTGAACTCACTGTAATAAGAGACAATTTCCTTAACAGAACACCAACAGATCAGTCCTTAAGAACAATAATTAATAAATGGGACATCTTGAAACTGAAAGGCTTCTGTAAGACAAAGGACACTGTCAATAGAATAAAGTAGCAATACATAGATTGGGGAAAGGTCTTCACAATCCTACATCTGACAAAAGGCTAATATCAATATATATATATATAACAAAATAACAATTAAAATGGGGCATAGAACTAAACAGAAAATTCTCAACAAAGGAATATCAAATGGATGATAAGTACTTCAAGAAATGCTCAGTTTCCTTATTCATCAGGGAAATGTAAGTCAAAATTACTCTGAGATTCACCTTACACCTATCAGAATGGCTAAGATCAAAAACTTAAGTGGCAGCACATGCTGGGGAGGATGTGGAGAAAGGGGAACACTCCTCTATTGCTGGTGGCAGTGCAAACCTGTACAACTACTTTGGAAGTCAATCTGGCACTTTCTCAGAATATTGGGAGTAGCTCTTCCCAAAGACCCAGCTATATCACTACTTGACATATAGCTTATAGATACTCCAACATACCATAAAGACAGTAGCTTAACTAAGTTCATAGAGACAACCTAGATGTCTCTCAACTGAATAATGGAAAATGAAAACGTGGTACATTAACACGATGGAATGCTACTCAGGTATTAAAACAAAGTAATCATGAAAATGCAGGCAAATGGGTGAAACTAGATAAGGTTATCCTGAGTAGGTAGCCCAGACCCAGAAAGATGCACATGGTATGTTCTCACTTACTAGTGAATTTTAGCCTTATAGTACAGGATTAACATATGACAATGCGCAGAACCAAAGAAGATAAGTAACAAGGAGGATGCAAGGGAGAATGCTTAAATATCACTCAGAAGGAGAAATAGAATAGACAGAGGTAGGGGTTTGAGAAGTAACAACGTGTAAAGCCATATCATCCTGAATTCACTCAATCTCATCTGATCTCAGAAGAGAGAGAACAAAATAGGAGAGGGAACGTGAAGAGACATGAAGGTGGAGATCAGACCTTGCAAGAATAGGGATCAAAGATAGAAGACCTGTAGGCAAAAGAGAAACTGTGGACAGGAGCATCTCTGTGACAAGCTGGGGACCTAAGTCAGGGTAAGCCCCTGGGAGGACATAAGGGCAACTCCTACAGAGATTCCTACTAGCATGGGCCATAGAACCTGAAGAAGACTTGCTCCAAGTAGAGAAAACTCATAGAAGAGGGAGGGGGAAACCAACACACCACAAAAACCTCGACTCAAAGTTTACCCTGCCTATGAGATATGCAGAGATAAAGATAGAGCATATAGGCCAGAGATGGAGGGAATTTCCAACCAGTGTCAGATCCAACCCAAGACCTATCTCATGGGGAAGAGCCTACCCTTGAAACTATCAATGATATTCTGCTATGCTTGCAGAGAAGAGCGTAGCCAAGTTATACTTTGAGACGCTATACCCAGCAGCCCATCAAAACTGATGCTGAGACTCAACCAAAAACTGGATGATACAGAAGGAGTTTTGTGGAAAGTGGGAGGATGGAGAAAAGGATCTGGAGGTAACGGTAGCTCCACAAGAAGACCAACAGAGCCAATGAACCAGGACCCAGAGGGATTTGCTGAGACTGAAGCACCAATCAGGATCTATGCATGGACTGGATCTAAGCCCCAAATACAGATACAGATGATGGGCAACTCAGACTTCATATAGGTCCTCTAACTGTGGTAGCAGGGGCTGTCTCTGACATGGACTACATAGACAGCTCTTTGATCACTTCTGTCTGGAGGGACTGCCTTGCTAGGCCACAGAGGAAGAGGACATGCTCAGTCCTGATGTGACTTGATGACCTGGAGGGGATAGGGAGGGGGTCCTCCCCTTTTCTGAGGAATAGGAAAGGGAAGAAAGGGGAGAGGGAGAGAGCTGGGACTGGGAAAAGAGGAGGGACGGGCATACAAGCAGCATTTCCTTTTGTATTGTTGACAGTGTCCTTTGCCTTACAGAGCTTTTCAGTTTGATGAGGTCCCATGTATTTAATTCTTAATCTTAGAACTTGAACTGTATATTATAAGCACATAGTAGCCACATAGCACAGGATAACTACACTACAATACATAGACCTAAAGAAGCTAAATAACAAGGAGGATCCTAGGGAGAATGCTTAATTCTCATTCAGAAGGCCAAATAGAATAGACAACAGAGGCACTTGAAAAGAAGGAACAGGAAGAGAGCCTACCATAGAAGTTCTCTGAAAAATTCAACCCAGCAGGGGATCAAAGAAGATGCTGAGACTCACAGACAAACTTCAGAATGGAGTGCAGGGAGTCTTATGGAATGGTTGGGGAATAGAGGGACAGGGAGGGGTCAGGAGCATCACAAAGAGACCAATGAAACCAACAAGTCTGGGTCCTGGGGGTGGTGCTGCAGAGAGTAATGCACCAACCAAGGACCATGCATGGGGAGGACATAGACCCTCTCTCTGATCAGAAGCAATAGCTAGGTAGCACAGTCTCCTTGTGGGCCCCATAATATATGAAGTAGGGACTACTTCCTTTTCCCACACCTTTATCACTTCCCCTGGGTGGGGTGGCCTTGCCAGACCACAGAGGAAGAAGATATAGTCCAGATAAGACTTGATAGGCTGGGGTCAGATGATAGGGCAGGAGAGCTCCCCTTTTCTGAGGAGAAGGGGAGGGGAGAGAGGGATTAGAGAGGGAGGGTGGGTTCACTAGGCTACAAGGGAGGGTCTACAATCAGGATGTAATGTGAACAAATTAAACAAACAAACAAACAAACACACTAAAATGAAATATCTCAAATCTAAACAAAACAACAACAAACAAAGCAAAACAAAGAAAGGTGTGGCTTCACTGTAGTTGCTATGGTTAGTTTCAGAATCTCAGGTGTTGTGTATTCATTTAAGGATGGCTGTGATTGAGTTTACAATTTCAATGATCACAAACCAAATTGTTACTACTGAGCATGGGGGTTGAGTTGCCAGACTTTGTCCATGTCTTCTCACGGCTCAGGCCCCTTTCTACTTCATGCTGTAGAGGTGCTCATTTCTTCCAAGGAATGGTTTCTTCCTGGGCAGCCTGCTGATCTGCAGGTAGAGGTGGGGGACTGCCTAACATTGATAAGATGAAATTTAGACGTTGAGTAGATGCAAACAATTTTTACTTTCAGTTGCTAAAAACAATAATTCATAGAACTAAATTATAGTAGTTTCCTTAACAATCTATACCTAACCAGGGCTTTGCTAGTTCAATCAAACAAGCCAAGTCAACAGCCTACATACCTCGAAGGGCCTTACAGACTTCAGTATTTGTTCACTATTTCTGTAACCCATAATATAATTACTTTATTAAGCATTATTAAAATAATCATAGAGTGTAAATCTAGCTCCAGTAGTAGGATGATGTGGAAACTGAGAGTCCCTGTAGCTTTCAGTGGATGCCTGAATCCTTTGTGGTTTTTCTCTCTGTGCAGCTGGGGATGGAGCCCAGAATCTCATGCTTGGTCCACAAGTATTCTATTATTAAGCTAAACCCACAGTCCTATAAGGTGAAATTTTTACAAAAATACTGTATTTACTATCTGTTAACATTGTTCTGGAACTTTGGTCTAGTTTGAAATTTTCCTTGATTATATAAATGAGGAGAGAAAAATTTAGGGCCAAAATTGATTCTATGTAACAAATTGGATACAGTAACAGCATTTAAAAAGCTAAATTCATATGCTTGGAGTAGTTTAATTATTTCTAATCTTCAATGCATATTTGACTAAAAAAATGGAAAACCAACCCAAAAATAAAAGCAAAGGTCTTCTAGATATGGAATATAAATACTGTGTAACAAACATTGCCCTATGTAACAGTGTCTATGAAATTTCAATTAAAAAAATGTAATGTTTTTCTTTCCTTTAACACGTTGCATGCTTATCTGGCAGATCCCATCTTTATCAGAGCAAAAATTCACACATTCATGACAGTTACAAGATGAAGCAGGACATCCATAGTTTCACTTGAAAATTGCTTGGCAACAAAGGATAAGAGGGTTTACAACATCCCTAGCAGTGAGCTTATGGACCAGGAGGGCAATGATAATCACAACTGTTGTCTGATGCCAGTGCAGAAGTCAGAGGTCAGACAGAGTGCCTTGCAGTATGTTTCATTACTGAGATGGGCAGGCTCTGACATGAAGACTGATGTGAGGCAGGTCACCCCACCATCTCTTCTGTCTAAGTGGATTAATTGCTTGGATCTGTCAGGGCTGCATCTGCCTTGCTCTGACCTGTAGTGTTGGGAAACTGTTTTTAGCCTGATGTGTTTCAGTCAGCTTATTAGCCTGACCTAGAAACGCTTTGATCTAACTTCAGTTTCCTCAGTTTCGAGCATTAGAACTTGGGTAGAATAAGAAACTATTATGCAGACTAAATTCTGTAAGTCTGAAATACTGAAACATATGACACAGAGATAAAGAGAATTCTATTTGTAAATCATGAAGAATATATTTCCTACTAGACTAAAAAAATTATTTTGGTGTCTTGAGACTAATGGCCCTAAACTATTTCTGACCAGAAAGAATACATTTAGAAGACATAACATAGCAGAAATTATTGTATTATTATTTTTAACCAAACAAACAAAATCTCAAATTGAAATTGGTAAAAAGAAAAAAATGAGGTCCATTATTTTGTACTGAAGTCTACTGAAGAAAATTATAAATTCCATTAGTTTTTTTCAAGCCTTATTTTGCGCTTTTTTTCATATTGTGATGTAACCTCATATAATTATATGTTAATAAATGAATAACCTCAAATAACTTATTTGAACTTAAACAGAGGTCTCACATGCTACTTTTTTACTTCTCAAAAGTTTTGTAAATTATCTTTGTAGCAAAAACTTAGCATTCCATATTTAGACATCTTTACCTCAACTAGCGTCTACCAATTGCACGCGCACAAAAAGACCTCCCAAGCTTCAGAATCCAGTGAATAATTTAATTCTCTTTCAGGTCTTATTCAAAACTTTCCTAATACTCACCATCCTGACACAGTTAGAGGACATTTAAGGTTATGTAATCACTCATTGATTATCTATTTCATTACCATAGAAACGTCCCATGCTTCTTCCCTCTGTAGTAAGGCATGGTGAGTGTTCACTGTCACTTTTCTGTTCTGTAAACTATTAAGCTACCTTGCTGTACTTATTATTGTACATTGTTGTTCTGGTGCTTGCTTCCAAACCTTCTCTACTTTGTGGAAAGTTATCAGTGGCCAAGAGCGGCAGGTCATGCCTTTAATCCCTGCACTTAGTAGGGAAACTGAGACCAGGCTGGTCTACATATTGAGTTTTAGAACAGCCAGGGTTAAATAAAAAGACCTTGCATTTAAAAAAAAATGAAAAAAGGATAAAGGGAAGGAGGGAAGGAAAGAAAAAAAGATTATCCATCTTAGAAAATCCATTTTATAATAATCTCTACATTTTGTAAACCACATGCATAAAAGACTATGTAGCTACACCCTTGATTCACACTTTTATTAGTTTTAAAGGGGCATTATACATTCATTGTCAGATGTTTATTTGAAGCAAATTTAAATACATAGAAAAACCTTTTACATGTCTTCAAATAGCTGAAATGACTTCTATATCTGAGAAAAAGTGAATTCATCCAAACATTTACTTAAGGAGATGGTGGTGTGGGGACAGAAAGATGTCTTTGTGGCTAAGAACCTTGATGCTCTAGAAAGGCTCAGAGTTTGGCTCCCAGCACCCACACCAGCACCTCAAAACCACCTGTACCACCAATTCTACTACAGGCATTGCACACACGTGCATACAAACACACAAATTTGAAAACATAAAATTTAGTTAGAGATATTCTTTGTATTATATGATCCTATTCATGATTTACACATCACTCTATGTCAGTGACATCATTTCCTCATAGAAATGGGAAGTTTTGTCTTTATACCTGCATTTTCTGTACATTGTGTTCTATGATCATTCAAACTGGGAGCTATAGAGTCTGAAAAGGATTCAATTTCTTTGTATAAAGGGACAAGAGCTAATACAATATTCTTTCTCTTTTCATTTTAGTCATAAACACAGCATGAAATTTTCAATATTGTGAGTCAGCTCACATAGAGGTTTCAATGTATATGGTCATATTTTAATAGGTTATATAACTTATAAAATCAGTCTCATAAAGTATTTTAATATGATATCGTGTCCTATGTCTACATATCAAGATAAACATGTAATGATCCAAATATTATTAGTTTGCATATATCTAAATTCAATAGATTAAAAGTAAAATTATAAAATGGAAGGAAAACACCTTTACATATGTATGTGTATATATACTTATTTTTAATGATAAAAATATGGAGCCCTTACAACATATTAGTTCTGGGAGTGCAAATATTCCTATAAACATTACTCTAGAGGAACACTAGCAAGAAAAGATATTAATAGTCATCTCCTAGAAGGGTATAGTTCTCCACAATAATTTATACCATCATATTATCTTTCATTTGTATAGGGTACCAGTATTAGAGACACTTACGAAAGTCATATATCTATTAATCATACTAGGTGAAGTTATGCTTTAGAAATATAATAAGGAACACTCATACTAATAAACAACTAAAATGAAAGTTTCCAGGAGAAAAAGTACATAAACATTGGCTATATGTATACCTTATTTTAAGTTTTAAAGAAATAAATCTAAACATAGGCACAAGCAGAGAGTTAACAGATATTCCTCTTTGGGACACGGCAGCTCAGGCACAGAGTTTAGTTGTTTTTATGTGTGTCCACCTCCATTGTCCACTACCGTGAACACAGCCTCTATAAGCTCTTTCCTCAGCCACTAATGTGTGCCAATTTATTTTTTAATGCTTCACAATACT
The DNA here is from genome assembly GCF_964271855.1 of Acomys minous. Taxonomy (NCBI): domain Eukaryota; kingdom Metazoa; phylum Chordata; class Mammalia; order Rodentia; family Muridae; genus Acomys; species Acomys minous. Next base: position 47,685,738 of record NC_140487.1, on the reverse strand, counting down.
TGTTTTAAATATTCCCTTGTTAGTATAGGGATGTTAAATTAAGTAATTTTAAACTGCAATTAAGTAATATACTTTGCTATTCAAATCCAAGTTTTATGCTATTGTTTTCTTGTCTCAGCAAATTTTTAATTGAGATAAATTAAATTATTGATTTAATAAATTATGAAGCTTTTATATTTTTATGGAAACAGAATAATAACTCAGTGATAAGATGATCTTACATTACTGAATCCCAAAGAACTAAGAGCTTTCTGAAGTCATGCTTGGGTTCAGATAAATTCTGTACCACAGAGATTCAGCTAAATTATAACTAATTATTCATTGCATGTCTAGTGAAGGTATAAAATGTTAAAGATATTATGTTCTTAAATAAAGCTTCATGAAATTTAATATGTGCTTAATAAATTCTCAATCCTAAAGTGCAAATCCAGGCCAATCATAGCAACTACACAATTTTAGCTTACTTCTTAATGCATAGAGAAGAAACAATCGTAAGACTGAAAATTATTTGAAAAGACTCTATAATAACTCAATCAGAGTTATAGCTTTTGTAGTCCCTACAGGATGAAGAGATTTACCCTTTTATTACTAATCGAGTACTTGTGTAACTTGTAGGTATTCCTTTGTCAAGGAGGAATAGACAGGGCATTTATCTGTGCTTCGGATTGAGATACACATGTCAATGTAGTAGAATTGTTCTTAATGATCACAGACCTTTTCTTGGGCATCTTTCCCCAATCAGGATTGATGGGGCCTGGAAGTAACTCCTGAGGAACGATTGAGTAAATTTTATGACTATAGATCAATCCAAAAAGAAATATTTTTATATAGCTAGCTAAAAAAAAATCAAAGTGTATCTGCAATGAATTGCAGATATGAACATTTAATAGTTCACAATAGGGAACTTATTTTACAATGCTATGGTGGTCTGAATGAAAACGCCCCCCATAGCTCTATAGGAAGTGGCACTATTAAGAGGTTGGAATGGATGTGGCCTTGTTGGAGAAAGTTTGTCACTTGGGGCAGGCTTGAGGTCCCAGATGCGCAAGCCAGACCCAGTAGCTCACTTTCTTTTTTTTTCTTTTTTAATGTCTTATACTGAGAATCTCTATACATACCTTCCTATACTTTTAGTTTGGTTGGATTTACTATTTGTTTTTTCCAAATCCATTTATACTATGGACACAAGGCCCTGGCCAGATGCTCAGTTTTTAAATTTACTTCCTGTTTATACACATTTTCGTTCTGCGTATTTTGTCTTACACTGTGCAGAAGATTTTTAGACTGAAATTATACTTGTTACTTGTTACTTGTATTGCCTGTGTTTTTATATCTTAAAATCAATCTTAGGCTACCCAAATATTAGAAACTATTTGTACAGATTTTTTTGTAATTATTTCATTCATTATAACCATAAATATCCTACTTTACATACTTTGCATCTCTGTAAAATCGGGGTACATTTCCTTTTTCTACGTATGGAATCCAGTCATCCAGTGAAGCGGTCCTTGAGACTGGAATACATTTGTCACACAGAATGTTAGTTGAGTATAACACATGGCTTTCTTACTGGCCCTTTACTCCTTTCCCACTGGTCTGTATGTTAGTTGTATGATGTTTTTATTTCTATGCTCTTAGGACATGTTGAAGACAGGCAACGTGATGTCTTCAGCTTCCCTCTTTTTGTTTACATCACAGCTATTTAGTTTCAACGTAAACTTTAAAAAATATTTTTAAAGAATTTTATGTGAAGGATGCTGCTCCTGCTTTGATGAAGATAGTGCAGATATTCCAATCATACGTGTTCTTTTATTTGAGAAATATCTTCCCATTTACTGATAATTTATGGCTTTGATTTTATGTTTATGTTTTATAGTGTTCGTTGTAGAAATCTGTCACGGTTTTGGTGACATTTAGTCTCAGAATTCTTTTTAACTATTGAAAAGTTGTTTCTTGTTGTCTTCTTTCAATCATTCATCATCAACCCCTGTGTAGCTTCTGTGTTTGTAGTGATTTTGTATTATTCTGCTAAAATTATTCAGAATTAATCAGTTCTGCCAGTTTTTGGTTTTTTTTTATTCCTCTTTTATAGTCTTATGTCTAAGCTCTTTCTTTTTTTTCTTTTTGTTCATATTTAAACGTTTTCTCTACCTCATTGCTTTGGCTGATACTTCTGCTTCCCTCTAACTGAAAGTATATATGCTTCTCTTGTGTCAGATCATTAAGAACCAGCTTCTAAAATGTCCTATTTTTCTGATGCTATGTATGGAGTGTAACATCTAATTTTTAATGTATTGATGTAAACAGTTTGATTTGTGAAAAAGTGTTCTCATGAGGGCATGTAGAATTTGGTTGTGCTACTTATGTTTATTAAAAATAATTATGCTTTCAGCATAATAATTGCTATAATGTGAGTCTTCTTGTTATATTCCCTTGTGGGTTTCAATCTCATCTCTCAGACTTGTTAAAATTTTTAAACATTTATTCACTTTACATCCAGATCATAGCCCCTTACATCATCCCCTCACACCCAACCCTGGCTCCCACTTGCCTCCTACGCATCTCCCCTACTCCTCAGAAAGGGGGAGCCCTCATCCTCTATCATCTTCCTCCCCTATCATCTGACCCCAGCCTATCAAGTCTTATCAGAACTGCCTGCATCCTCTTCCTCTGTGGCCTGATAAGGCTGCCCAGCCACAGGGAAGTGATCACAAGCAGGCAACAAAGTCCATGTCAGAGACAGCCCTGCTCCCCATATTAGGGGACATATATATATATGTCCCCTAATATGTTATGCCCCCTAATATGTGTGTGTGTGTGTGTATATATATATATAATGAGGAGCCTATGGACTACATCTGATCAGGGGTTCTAGGTACTCACCATGCATGATCCTTGCTTGGTGCATTAGTCTCTGTAAGACTCCTGGGACCACTTGGTCCCCTTGTGGAGCTCCAGCCTCCCCATGCCCAAGTCCTTGTAATTCCCCATTCTTCCATAAAACTCCCTGGGCTTTGCCCAAAGTTTGGCTGTAAGTCTCAGCATCTGCGTTGATCCCCTTTTTGGGTGGAATCTTTCAGAAGACATCTATGGTAGGTTCTCATCCTCTTCCCACAATTCAACCACTTCCGTGTCTATCTATCTATCTATCTATCTATCTATCTATCTATCTATCATCTATCTATCTATCTATCTATATCATTGTATCCTCCCATTCCTCCCTCCCTCCCACTTTCCCCCTACTCCCATCCTCTATGGCTGTGACTGAGGGGGACCTCCTCCCCCTGTATATGCTCTTAGGATATGAAGTCTCTTCTTGGTAGCCTGCTATCCTTCCTCTGAGTGCCACCAGGCCTCCCCACCCAGGGGATGTGGTCAAATATGGGGCACCAGAGCTCGAGTGAAAGTCACTCCCCACTCTCCACTCAACTGTGGAGAACGTCCTATTCATTGGCTAGATCTGGCTAAGGATTTGAAGTTTACTGCTTGTATTGTCCTTGGCTAGTGCCATAGTTTGAGTAGGACTCCTGGGCCCAGATCTGCCCTTCATAATGTTCTTGTTGTAGGTTTCTAGGACCCTCTGGATCCTTCTATTTCCTCATTCTCCAATGCTTCTCTCACCTAGAGTCCCAATAGGATGTTCTCCCCTCTGACCCACTTTCCTGATAAGTGAAGACTTTCATGGGGCATGCCCCTTGGCTAGTGTCCAGATATAAGTGAGTATATATTATTTGAGTCTTTCTGCTTCTGGGGTAACTCACTCATCAAGATCATTTCTAGTTCAATCCATTTGTCCACAAATTTCGGGAATTCCTTGTTTTTAATAGCTGAATAGTATTCCATAGTATAAATGTACCACAGTTTCTTTATCTATTCTTCTATTTAGGGACACTTAGGCTGTTTCCATGTTCTGGCTATTATGAATAAGGACGCTATGAACATGGTTGAACATATATCCTTGTTGTGTGCTGGAGCATCTTCTGGGTATATTTCAAGGAGTGGAATAGCTGGGTCTTGAGGAAGCCTTATTCCCAGTTGTCTGAGATAGCAACAGATAGAGTTCCAAAGTGACTATACTAGTTTGCATTCCCACCAGCAATGAAGGAGTATTCCTCTTTCTCCACATCCTTGACAGCTTGTGGTGTCACTTGAATTTTTGATCTTAGCCATTCTGATGCTTGTAAGATGGAATCTCAGTGTTGTTTTGATTTGCATTTCTCTGATGACTAAGGAGGACAAGCATTTCTTTAAATGTTTCTCAGCCATTTGATATTCCTCTGTTGAGAATTCTCTGTTTAGTTCTCAGCCCCATTTCTCAATTGGGTTATTTGGTTTGGTGGTGTTTATTTTCTTGAATTCTTTGTATATTTTGGAAATTAGACCTTTGTCACATGTAGGGTTTTGGTGAAGATCTTTTCCCAGTCTCTAGGCTGTCACTTTGGTGATGATATTTCCTGCCTTACAGAAGCTTTTCAGCCTCATGAGGTCCTACTTATTAATTATTGACCTTAATGCCTGGGCTGTGGTGTTCTGTTCAGGAAATTGTCTCCTCTGCCAATATGTTCCAGGCTCTTCCCCACTTTTTCTGGTTTTATATTGAGGTCTTTGATCCACTTGGACTTGAGTTTTGTGCATGGTGACAAATATGGATCTAAATGCAATTTTTTTTACATGTAGACATCCAGTTAGGCCAGCACCATTTTTTGAAGATGCTATCCTTTTTCCATAGAATAAATTTGGCTTCTTTGTCAAAAACCAAGTGTCCATATGCTTGTGGATTCATTTCTGGGTCTTTGATTCAATTCCTTTATTCAACTAGCCTATTTCTGTGCCAGTACGATGATGTTTTAATTTCTGTTACTTTATAGTACAGCTTGAGATCAGGTATGAAGATTCTTCCGGAGGATCTTTTATTGTACAAATTGTTTTAGTTATTCTGGGTTTTTTGTTTTTTCCATATGAAATTGAGAATTGAACTTTCAATGTCTTTAAGAAATTGTGTAGGTATTTTGATAGGGATTGCATTGAATCTGTAAATTGCTTTTGGTAAAATGGCCATTTTTACTATGTTAATTCTCCCAATCCACAGACAAGGGAGATCATTCCATTTTCTCATGTCATCTTCAATCTCTTTCTTCAGAGTTTTGACTCCTACAGCTGATAAACACCTTCAGCAAATAGGCTGGATACAAAATTAACTCACAAAAGTCAGTAGCCTTCCTATACACAAATGACAAGCTTGCAGAGGAAGAAATTAGGAAAACCACACCCTTTCTTTTCTATTCTATTTGCCCTTCCACATGAGAACTAAATGTCCTTCCTAGGCTCCTCCTTGTTATTTAGATTTTTTTAGGTCTGTGGATTGTAGTATAGTTATGACCAATATCCACACATACATGACTTTATACCATGTGTGTCCATCTGGGTCTGGATTACTTCACTTAGGATGATCTTTTCTAGTTCCATCATTTGTATGCAAATTTCATGATTTCCTTGTTTTTAGTAGTAAATATACCACAATTTCTTTATCTGTTCCTCAGTGGAGAGATATTTAGGCTTAAGCTATTGTAAGCCTATAAGAGAAATAGATTTATTTCCTATTCTGGTTACGTGGATTGTTGATTAGTGAGAGTGATAGAGACAGAAGAGAAATGGGGTAATCGGTTAGTAAGTATAGAGAGGTTAGCATTACCCTGCCCTTTCTATGCTGGTAAGAATGACATATTATAGATGGGAGGTTGGTGATGCATAAATAAACAGGGAACTAATTTAGGATGGTGCAATTTCCTAGAAAGTAAAAGAGAATGTAATGCAGAGCTCAATTGGACAGATTACATTTTGAATCACAAAGGTGAATCTTTATGTTGTTCTTTTGTTTAGTTTTATTTATCAAGAGGGAGATGCCACAGAAAATAGTCACTGTTAAATTGTTATATTTCATCTTAAGGATATGTCCGAGCTTACATCTGTAGATCCTGCTTTTTCAGTAAAGTATGATAGGTCATTCTGTAGGGGGTGGGTGAGGGCACATGGGAGGCTTGAGGGCAAAGGAAAGCTGTAAAACAGTCAGCCCTGGAAGTGAGACTATGTGTTATATTTCAATAAAAGAAATTCTGATCCCTGGAAAAAATAATTATGCTATTTCTCCTCCATTTTTTTCTAATTGTTGGGTTGTAGCAACTTATTTGTGTACTATACTAGTGGTGTTTGCTTGTTTGCTTGTTTTGTCAACTTTACACAAGCCAAGGTAATTTGGGAAAAGTAATATCAATTGAGAAAAGCCCTCCAATATGTTACATGTAGACAAGTCTATAAAAAATTAGTGACTGAAATGGAATGCTTGTGCTGTTGTGGATGATGTAGCTCATGGGTTGGTGGACTTTGCTTGTAAAACAAAGTAAGATGAGCGAGCAAGAGAGAGGAAGCACATGTCTCCACCAACTTTGTTTCAGTTCCTGCCTAGAGTTTCCTGCCTTGAGTCCTGCCCTGGCTTCTGTTAAAGACGTACTGTAACTTGGAAGGGGAAGACAAATAGTTTTCTCCTAAAAGCTGCTTCTGATCTTTATCAAAGCAACAGAAAGCAAACTAGGGACACACAAAACTGTCTTATATTGTGTTATTGAATTTGTATTGCTGTTGTTTTGATAAGAATTTTGGAACTAATTCCATCAAGTTCATCAACATTAGAGTTTAGTTTTGGTTTAGTTGTGTCATTATTAGGTGTTTTGTATTTGGTACTGATAAGTATATGCAGGGAGCTTAAAAGAATTCTTTCTATATTAATGTTTGTATAATAATTTCATATATGTAATAGTCTTCATATTTAATATGATAATCCTCTTATTTAATGTTTGTATAAAATAATAATAATTTATCTTAATCATTTGTAGGATTAAGCAGTGAAGCCATCAAGACGTAACATTTACTATTTAAAATTTTATTTTTATTTATTCTTTGAGAATTTCATGCAATGTATTTTTATCATATTATTTTCCTTTTCCTATTTTTCCTAACTCCTGTTCTTCTTTGTTCTCAACCCAGTTTCATGTTCTCTCTCTCTCTTAAAAAAATTATCTTGGCCAGCACCTTCAGAGCTGCCCTAGAGTGTTGTCAATAGACTCAGTGTCTATCAGTTGAATTTCCAATTTTACACAGAATGTTGTATTTTGATAGGAAAGTTCCATGGGCTCCTGAGAATATGCATTCTTTTGTACTTGAGTGGCATGTTCTTTATAAATATTTTAGATATATTTTATCTATGATATTTTTTCTTTTTTTTTACTTTATTAATTTATTCTTGTTACATCTCAATGGTTATCCCATCCCTTGTATCCTCCCATTCTTCCCTCCCTCCCATTTTCCCCTTATTCCCCTCCCCTATGATATTATTTGATTTACTAGTTTCTATAGTTTTTGCCTAGATGACATAGCTCCTGCTTAAATGAGTTATTGAAGCCACTCCCTGTCACTGTGTTAGGTGTAGAGTGTTTCATTTATGAAATTGGATGCCTTTCCATATGGTGTATAAACTGTAGTAACATCTTGGTGGATTTTTCATCTAATGAATGTATAGAATCCTTCCCTATATCTTCTGATTAGTTTTAGTTTAAAGACTGTTTTCATATCCGATCTTGAGTCTATGTTTTTTATTGGAAAATTGAAAGATTATATTGAATACTGTTTATCAATTCTTGTTATTTTGTTGGGTGTGCTTTTGACCTCTGTTGATGGACTGTTATTATGGTTATTTATTTCTTTGTCCTCTGAAGTGTAGTAGTTAATCTTCTTTTTAGGGTGAAGTTTTCCTTCTTGCATACTCTGTAGAGCGTGATTGTTGTATATACATTTTTAAAATTTGTTCATGAAATATTTTCTTCTTTCCTCCAGTTATGACGGACAGTTTTGTTGGATATAGTACTTTAACCTGGCTTCTGTAATTTTACTTCAGTTTGACTTTCTTTTAGCAAAACTTTTTATTAAATTTTATTTTATATGTTTAGTTGTTTTCATTTTCATTGTTTGTATTTTATAATCTCTATTTGGATATTTATTCATATGCTTTATGAAGTACTTAAACATGTCAATAATTTCTATTTTGAAATTATTGTCTCATGATTCCACTCACTTGCTTCTTACAAAGGTGTGAGGGTGGTTCTAGTTTCTAATGGACATATATTTCCTCTGTTGTTCATAAATGTTGAGATGAAACCCATTGCCAAGCCTTTCCCTGTCTTTTTGGACTCTTGATGGCTGGCTCAACTTAGCTGGCCTAAACCTCTCTCCAACCTGACTGATTCAAACCGGTTTCTCTTGCCTTCTGACTTAATTTCTCGGCCTAGCCTCAAGGTAATTCTGACAGCATGCTTTAATCTTCTGTCTCCTCATTCTCTGGCTCTCTCTGATTTCACTTGTGTCTAGCTTGTTCTCTCTATAGCTTGTCTTTGTAAATCTATCCCAGTAAGAAACTATCAGTAAAAACCTCCTTCTCCTCTCCCCATTCCTTCCCTACTCTTAATTAGCCTTTTTGTCTTGTTCTACTCAGAGTTTTGCATATCCTATCTCTACCTCATTCTGCCAAATTTTTCTCTGATTCATCACTTTGTTGGCCCCTCAATTAGACACCAATTTCAAACATGGCAGCTTCCTTCTATAAATTAACCTTATCTTCATTCTTTGGGATTAAAGGTGTCTACCATGGGCTTGTTTGTATTCCAATCAGATCTTACTGTAATCCAGAGCATGTCTGGATCTCAGCTAGGTCACATATACCTAGAATGTGTTTGGGTGCAATCCCTTCCACGAGTAGCTATGTTGCTGGATTAAAATATCTCTACAGTTATTCATGTTTATGCTTTTGCAATGTAATGTAGACTTCAGGAGTTAAGATATTTGTGGCATTTCTTCATACAGATATCTAATCTTGCCTGTGCTGGCTTTTTGTTCATGTTTTTGCTTGCTGTTAGCTTAGCCTCTTAGATTGTAGAATAGATGTGTGATGCTTGGTTTTCAGCCTTGAGGCTACTCTGGGATTTAGAGTTTAGAAGTTGGTCCCTATCAGGACAAATGGACAATGGCTAGTAGAAGAGCAGACAGGGAGGAAGGTGATCACCATTGGATGTCTCTGAAATTATATTACAGATATTAACAGAGGCAGAGGGGAGGGATTGCTGAAAGTCAGGCCAGCTGATAAGCTATCTAGGAGCTCCTTTCTAAACTTTTGTTTCATATTCCTTTTTGATATATTCCAGTTTGATAGCCTGTAGCTGTTCATCCCAGGGTGGGATCTTGTGAGATTTCTGCATCCATATTGGCATGCAATCTGGTGCTATCATTAAGCAGGTCTTGTTTAAGCAATCATGTTGTTGAGGTTTCTAAAATGGAACTTCCCTGTAAGATACACACACACACACACACACACACACACACACACACACACACACACACACACACAATATCATGTACTTCCTTTCTGCCACCTCTTCTGTAACTTTTCCTTAGCCCTAGTTGGAGGGATTGTGTTGTAAATGTATTCTTAAGGAATGAGGACCATGGGATCTGTTGTTCTTTGATTTTCTCACTGGTGTGGAATTCTACAATTATATTAATCTACTGTGAAAATAAGGTCCACTGATGAGGGGTGAGAGCTATACTTATCTGTGAGAAAAATGAGGAGTATATAGACTATGCTTAGAAATCATACTGGCTTAGAAAAGTGGCCATAGTAGCTTCTTCTAGAGACCATTTACAGAACCAGGCATGAATTCCTTTCTATTGAGTGTCCCTTGTGTCCAGTCTCTTGGACTTCTCTTTTGAACAACTTGAAGAGAGGTCCCATGCCTCGAAATGAGGTGTTATGAAATAATCTATGGACCTTACAGGGAAGATTATCACCCTAAGTGATGGGGTTAATTCTTTTAAATCATATATCTTACACACTTATATATATATTATAATGCACTTTAAACAAACATAAAATAATGTTCCCCTGTGGCTTTTTCAAACATTCTTAATGTTAGTCATCCCTCCCCCATTCCTCTATATTATCTTCCTTTTTTCCCCCCTAGCTAAAGTTCCCCAAGTTTTCATCTTCCCCTACATGGAACCTGTGCCATACTGTTGCTTCCAATACATATTTTTAGATAATTTTTGAAAAAGTTAATGAGTTGTCTTTTGATCATATTCATCTTTAGTTCTTCCCCTTAGTTTCTCCCAGATCCATGGTTCTTCCTATACCACAAAACTTTCTATCTAGTTTTTATTAAATAGCCTACAAACTTCAAATTGTTCATATACCTGTAGTTCATCCAATGGAACTTGTTTGACCTACCAGGAGCCACAGACTAAAAAAACAAAACAAAACAAAACAAAACAAACAAAATTAAACAAATTGCAAACTTACTTTCCATTCTCTGGAGACTGTCACCAGTCAAAGTTCTTCAGTTAGGAGCATTATTTAGGAGCACCATCTATAACACAACAATCCAAGGACCCCTTTTAAGATGTTGTAAACATGTAGGGCCAGAGTCCATGTCAGAATTAGTCCTTACTTTCCATATTATGGGACCCACAATAAGACTGTACTGCCTATCTACTACATCTGAGCAGAGGGTCTAGGTCCTCACCATGCATGGTCCTTGGCTGGTTCATCAGTCTCTAAAGTACCCCCTTCTGCCACCCAGATATGTTGGCTTCATCATTCTCCTTGAGAGCCTCCTGACCCATCCAGGTCCCTCTATTCTCCAACTCTTCCATAAGACTCTCTTGCTCCACCCTGAAGTTTGGCTTTGAGTCTCAGCATCTGCTTTGATCCCCTGCTGGGTGGAATCTTTTAGAAGACCTCTATGGTAGGCTTTATTCCTGTTCCTTCTCTTCAACTGCTTCTGGTATCTAGTCTGTTCGTCCTGAACGAGAAATAAGCATTCTCCCTGGGGTCCTCCTTGTTATTCAGTTTCTTTAGGTCTATGTATTGTAGTACGGTTATCCTGTATTATGTGGCTAATATCCGCTTATATGTGATTAAATACCATGTGTATCAGGATGATGGTTGCTAGTTCCATTCATTTGCCTGAAAATCTCAAGATTTCCTTGTTTTTAATAGCTGAGTAGTATTCCATTGTGTAAATGTACCATAATGTCTTTACTCATTCTTTGGTTGATGGGCATTTAGGATGTTTCCAGATTCTGGCTATCATGAATAAAACTGCTGTGAACATAGTGGTGCAAGTGTCCTTGTTGTATGGTAGAGCATCTTTTGGGTATACACCCAGGAGTGGTATGGTAGGGTCTTTAGGTAGCACTATTCCTAATTTTGTGAGAAAGTGTCAGATTGATTTCCAAAGTGGTTGTATAAGTGTACACTACCACCAACAATGGAGGAGTGTTCCCCTTCTCCATATCCTCACTAGTTGTGCTGTCATTTAAGATTTTTATCTTAGCCATTCTCATAAGTGTAAGATGGAATCTCAGAGTCATTTATTTTGAGTTGCATTTTCCTGATGACTGGACACATGGGTGACTGCTCTGTGAAAGCACTCACCATCTTTCTCTCTTCCTCTCTCTGTATCATGAAATATCCAGCTAAACTCCCACAAGGAGAGCCACCAAGTGACAACAAGGATGCAAGCCTCCTTAAGTTTTGTCTGTTGTGGCTAGCTTTCTGTATATCTTAGGGGAAAATGATATTATTTCAAACATTCCTCTAAACTTGATTCTTAAAAGCTAAGCATTTATAAAATGATAGGTTTGGATTTCATTCCTTTTGAGTTTTTCCCCTCTGCCTCAGTTTCTAGTGAAAAATGTAAAGGTCATTCTCGTAAAGAAGAAAATACTTCAGTAGTCCTGATCCAAATAAAACAGAAAATGGTAAGTATTCTTATAAGATACCCTAGCTTTTCTTTTTATATCTCAGCCTTTGTCTCTCTGTCTATATGTTTCTCTCTCTTTTTTCACATACACACAATCACCTACATGAAGTTCAGACACATACTCACACAGGTAAACACATATTCATATAGACACACAGGCATACACCCATGAATGTTTGCACACTCACACATACATACACTACACATAGCACACGGACACTCTAGGGGTAAGACTTCAGTTCTTTTAAAGATGGGGGACTTTTTTTCAGAGGTAAAAGCAGAGTTTTGCTGTCTATGTGAAGTGAACAGAACTGGAACCTTGGGTATATGTTGGGAATATTTGTAATAATTAGGAAATGCAAAAGAAAATGGCAGATAGTTTGTAAAGGGTTTATTGGGAAGTGAATGGGAGGTATGGTAGAAGTAGAGATTTTTTTTTCATGTTTTTTCATTTGATTGAGAGTTGTATTCTTGTGTGGAGTGGCAGCAAGACACTACTGTAAGCAGGTAAGCAGGTTACAAATTATAACTCTTAAGTAATAAATCACCTCGTTGTTGTACTGTGTAGTAATAATTACATAGGATGTACATGTCCTTTTTAAAGCAGTGAGTTTGGGCACTGCAAAAAATGATTTTTATTCAGATACCTTGAAAGAAACATCATTAAATTTTTCTTATCTCTGTCTTCTGTAAGGTCACCAATGTTCTTTTGTTCAATTACAACTGAACTTCAAAATTCTATGCAGAATTAAGGACTAATATCTTCTTTAGTTTCCTAGGATCATGAATTACTTCATATTTAAATAAAAAGAAAGGTGCCTATAGCTTTAGGCTTCATCTCTGGCTGATCCACATATTATTTTTCCTTGTTATAGACAACAAAGAATTCATATGATCTCATCATCAGTTTTCTTCTATAGCTTTATTCAACATCTTTCTTAGACACACAATATAGTCCTGTACTATGAACTTGGGCTACTTCAAATTTATCAAGAAATAAATCTCACCTTGGTGTTAGTAATTTGATAAATACAGTTTTAAAAATTTGCAATGTGTGCCTGCTTCCACCTCCTCCTCACCTTCATCAGTATCTCTTCAATAGAAACAGCAACACGAGCTAGCAAGGCTTTATGACTTCAGCAACTTGTCACCAAATTATCATCACAGTTTACCTGTCAAAAATGTCATTAAATTGTTTGAAAGCATCAAGGCTATTTTTGCTTCATTCTCACTGTTGATTCAATGGAACTTAGGATAAAAAGCAAAAATATCCACTCTGCTCACTGGGATTCCAGACATATTGCCACGTATTCCATAAGAATATTTCCTTGAGGTTTTAATCAGGATTGTGGTTTAGTTCTCAACTATCTATTTAAAAGAACGATTTGCAAAGTGCTGTTTTCTTTTCTTGGAATAGAAAGTGTAATGGCTAGAAAAGAAGATGCCAGGCAACAAATATGACATTGAGTTTATTATGTGAGCATGGGAGAGCAGGGAAGTGGGAAGGGCACCCCAAACCCGGAGAAAAGAGAGAGAGAGAGAGAGAGAGAGAGAGAGAGAGAGAGAGAGAGAGACAAAGAGAGAGAGAGAGAGAGAGAGAGAGAGAGAGAGAGAGAGAGAGAGAGAGAGAGAAGATGCATTTCGTCCTTTTATAATCCTAGGCAGAGCTACACCTAGTGGCATGCTGGTAATGACATTACAGGTTGCTAGGCAGACTGGGGGCAGCATGCTAACATTTTCCTAGAATTAAAAATGAGGACCTTCATGGATGTCCTCTGAAAGTCTCCTGTCAGCAGGGGATCGGGACATATGCTGGGACTCACTACTGAACTCCAAGTGAGATGGTATGGAAGAATGGGAAGACAGAAAGACCCAGAGGGTCCAGGAGCCCCACAAACAGATCATCAGAGCTGACAGATCTAGACCCAGGGGGCTTACTACACATACTGCTGTACCTATCAAGGTCTATGCATGCAGTAAACCTAGACCTCCTGTCCAGATCTAGCCAATTGACAGCTCATTCTCCACTTTTGTGAGGAGAGTGGGGACTGTCTCTGATATGAACTCTGCTAGCCCCAATTTGACCACTTCCCATTGCTGGAGAGGCCTGGTGGCACTCAGAAGAAGGGGAAGCAGGCTATCTGGGTAAAGGCTTGATCAGCTGTGATCATATAGCAGAGGAGGAGATTCCCCTTCTGTCAGAGGTCTAAGGGAGAGAGAAATAGGGAGAAAGGCAGGGGGCAGTATACAAGTGGGGGGGGGGATAGCAATCAGGATGTAATCTGAATAAATTAGAAAACTAATAAATGAATGAGGATGTTGGAGGGCTTTTCATATGAGGTAGGTGAAAGTATTTAAATGTAGGGTCACTGTGAGCAGCTCTTGGCAGCCACACAAGGGGAAAACAAAGAGCGGAAAAAGCAGGAGCAACCAAGTTTCCAGATTATATGGTGAAGGGGACATTCTGCTCTGAGAAGCTGAGGGTAGAGAGCAGGGTATGCCAGCCTTGTCCTGTAGAAGAGACGGATGGAGAAGTGCTGAGAGAACCTGTGGCTGTTTGTCCTGGGCCTGAAGAACATCATTTCAGCATCTGTTGACAATAAATGGATGAAGAATGGAGAAATCGATCATCTTATGACTGCTTCCTGCTGACAGTGGGGTGGCGAGAGGGGGTTAGAAGGCTGAAATGTTGGCCAGGTCCCAGAAGAGCAGGCTGAGGAAGTAATGCCTCTTCCTATGACTTCACTGGTCCTAGACTCTTCCCCCACGTGAAGGGTTTACCCTTTCTTCCCTTTTATTAAGAGCACCATTCATTTTATGTAGTTTTTTCTTGTTGACCTTTGCTCCTTGAGGCCTAAAACGGTCACAGAATAGGCACCAAATAAATAGCAAGGGGATCAATTGTTATACCTTTTATGTGTGAATATTAATCTTCATATGCCAAAACATGCTTCTTAATTTTAAACATGCCTGTTTGGTTAAGGTCTTCAGATTTCTGTGTAAGAGGGTACTTCATGTTATTTCGTTAATTTTACATCTTTCCTAGATACACTGATGTGTTGTTTTGGATTTGCAGAAACAGAGACTGTTTGAAAGGAATCAGATTCCTGAAGCATGAAGACAGGAACTATTCCTTGCCTGGAATAGTTGGCCCTAGGGAGTGGCTTACGGAAGTAATGGCTTTTCCTGACAAACAGAAAGCTCTCTTTCCGTGGTTTCTGAGGGATGCTGAGTATAGGTAGCAACAAAACCTCTGTCTACCCAGCCAGAGTCCAGCCTGAGCTTAACTCAGACTGTTATTTACAGCACTGTCAGCAGCATTGCCATTCAGAGGGCCTGCTTGGGAACAACACTGGGGTGACCAGATGGCTCAGGGAATGCCATTGCTTTCCCCAAAATCTTGACCACTGGAATTTGATCCCTGGAAGCCACATAACAATGGAAGGAGAGAAGCAACCTAACAAACTCTGACCTCCACATACATGTCACAGACATATGCCAACACTCATCTATCATGCACATATATGCTGCAAATATATTTCTGGCATATTGAACATGGTAATTTTATTTGTGTGAAACTATTCAACTCAAAATGTAAGCATTACTATGCATACACGTGTAAATAAATTAGTTTCTTCTACTAATTTTTTTGGGTTGACAAGAATATGAGCACCTTTTCTTGTCATGCAAGCATGTTTCTCATGTAATAGGTAAACCATCTACAGTACAAATTAGAGGATAAATGAAAATACTAGCTGACAGTTAGTGTGTGGCATATGTGACCATCATAGTTAGGTCACTTCACAACATAGAATTTAATTGCATGCCAGAAAATGGTAGATTACATAAATGTACAAATTGCACAGATTTTGGAAAAGTTCTGTCAACCACTAATTTCAATAAAAAGAGGAAGATTGAAGATTTAAAGCTTTTCTAAAAGTGACATCTTGCAAAGAAAATCTGCTTTCTAAGTATTTTTCCAAAGTACTACAATTTTTCCATAATCACTTTATTTTTACATAAAAAAAAGTAGGCTTCTGTGTAGACAAAGTTGACATAAATACTCAAACAGATTTCTTTTAAATTGAAATGTCATTCATTTGGGATTCAAAATTTTGATTTAAATGGAAACAGTTTCTGCCAAAATACTCATTTCTAAACTGAAGTTAGCTAACACTTTCATTTGATTGGCATTAGCTATGTTGACAAAGCTGAGCCAACATTTTCCAGTTGTGAGATAAGGAAAGGTTAGGTGATGAGATAACCAGAAAATCAGCTCAGATCTTTCTCTGGATAATTTCCTCAATAGTCACAATTTATGATGCAAACCTAAGTGTCTTTAGTTGTGCCTTGTTAATTCTCCATTTGCAAATACTCTTTGATCACTTCCTCCCACTAGACTACTTAAAGGCATGGAACACCAAACAAGAGAGTCTGTGTCCTTATTCCCAAATCCATTAGCAACCAAAGCCTAATTAAAGGGCCATATTTACTTCCTTTTTATTGATCTTCCTATTCTTCCTTGCAACCCAGGGTGCTCAAAATGCTCCTCCGTGGGTCAGCATTTCTTCCTACAATGTCAGAAAACTTTTTTTTCCCCCAAATTCCCAAAACCAGAAGCAAGAAAGTTTCATGAACTGAGAAAAATGAGTTTTCATTTTTCTAGTCAGAGAAAATCCTAACATCACAGAGTCTTCAGCAGCAGTTTCAAACTATTTATAAAAATCAGCTTCTAGACTGGAATTCAAAGGTGTGCTTAATCACAGTGAAAACTGAGATGTGAGATGGGCCTCAAAGTGTGCAGATCCTGGTTTTTGAGTTTGCTAATTAATTTGCATTTGGTTGATCTGTTTGATTAGTTTGTTCGAATTGTTGAGAACTTCATATATGATCGTTGCATCTACATCACTCTCACCCTTACCTTCACACTTTAGCTTCTTATTTTCCTAAGTCCATGAACTGTCCTTTAATTATTATTGTTACATACACACCACACAAACACACACACAAGCATACACACACACACACACACACACACACACACACACACACACACACACACGCAAACACATGCACACAATTTTCTGTGCCCATTTGGCATTGCTCATGTGTACATTGGTCCAGGGTGACAGATTACAATTGGACAGATAACCCACATTGTAAGTTCATACTAAAGGAAACAGGTTTATACTCTCACCAGCCATGGACCAGCTGTAGTTCTTCATCTAGGCGTGGGATCATGTAGAATCTCCCCTGTCCACACTGGCATATCAGCAAACATTTTCATAATGTTCATCTTTTTTTGAAAAGCATATTGTTGACAGTTCATGGATGCAACTTTAGTATTTTTGTTTGTTTGGATGTGAGTTTCAGAGTTAGACCTCATGTAGACCAGGCTAGCTTAGAACTGTGATATAGCTAAGGATGATCTTGAACTCTAGTCCTCAGCATCTCTACATCTCCTATTGATCCTTGTAGTTTTGGAGTTCTCACAACACTAATTTGAATTTCACCCCATGACACCTCTTCCAATATTCTGTTTTGTTTTCTTAAAAACTTAGTCTAGGATCCAAGATGGTGCACTGAAGATATACCTTATTTGATAATCAGGACAGCAGTGACTATTCAGCAACCTGACTGGTCTGAGAACCAAAACACCAGTACTGGTGAGAGCTGTCCAAACACTGTGGAGCATGTTTGGATTCAGTCTTGGGCCACCAGGATAAACTACAGAAAAGTCCCCAGTCCATGCAGAAACAGCCACACAGCATCAGAAGGCTAGCACCACATGCCTGGCTGGTGTGCAGTTTTGAACTCCCAGGGGGCAGAGGGAGCAGTAGCTTGCAAAACAGCAGAGTCTGTAGGTTCTAGCACCAAGCAGACACCACAGTCAGGAACACAAGTGGATCTGACTACTGGTCATCTAGAAAAGTCACAGATATCTCTTCTCCCGGGTCCAAAAAGTCAATGGGTGCTTTGTGCCCCAAGCCTGTCTCACAAGCAGCTTTTGAACTCCTAGGGCACAAAGGGATCTGTGGATTGCAAAACCACCAGCATCTGTGGGTTCTGGCATGAACGGACACCAGAGTTGGTAACACAAGTGGATCTGACATCAGGGCATCCAGAAAAGCCACAGAAAGCTGTGTTCTGGCATCCAAACATCCACCTGGCATGCTCGCATCACACACCTCACTGGTATGCTGCTATTGAACTCCCGGGGTACAGAGGGAGTAGTGGCTTGCAAAACCAATACCTGTGCATTCTAGCACCATGGAGACATCATAGTTGGGAACACAAGTGGATCTGACCTCAGGCCACTGAGAAAAGCTACAGAAAGGTACACTCCTATGTCCAAGCAAGTACTAGGCACACACTCCACCCAGAGACATCAGAATGGGAAGTGATTGGCGAAAGAACACAAGCAACAGGACCATTTGATACCACCAGAAACTACCAGTCACACCACCACAAGACATGGAGATAAGATAACATCGAAAGGACAAAAGAAGGATTTCAAATCTGAGGTTATGACAATGATAGAGGCTTTAAAGGAGGAAAATAAATCCCTCAAAGTTGAACAGCAATATACAAACAAAGAAATGAAAGAATTGAACAAATCACTTAAAGAAATTTGACAAAGACAGGAAACTACATGAGGAAGTACAAACAGGAGAAGGAGATGAGTAAAAAAGTTTCAAGACCTAAAGATGGAGATAGAATCAATAAAGAAAACACAATCTGCAATAATCCTGGAAATGGAAAACCTAGAGAAGAGGACAGAATCTACACCACATGCATCACCAACAGAATTCAATAGAAGGAAGAAAAAATATCAGAGTTCCGAGATATAACTAAGAAAATTAATACAGCAGTCAAAGAAAATGTTAAATCTAAAAAGCTCCTGACAAAAAACATCTATGAAATCTGGAACACTATAAAACGACCAAACCTAAAAATCATACAGTTAGAAGAAAAAGAAGTCTCCCAATTACAAGGCTCAGAAAATATTTTCAACAACATCATGGAAGAAAACTTCCTTAACCTAAAGAAAGAAATGCCCATAAATATACAAGATGCCTATAGAACTCCAAATACATTGAACCAGAAAAGAAAATACTCCTGCCACATAATAATCAAAATAATAAATGAACAGAACAAAAAAGAATGTTAAAAAATACAAGAGATACAGGCTGGTTGATCAGTGGAACCGAATCAAAGACTCAGATATGAATCCACACACATATGGTCACTTGATTTTTGACAAAGAAGCCAAATCCATTCAATGGAAAAAGGATAGCATCTTCAACAAATGGTGCTGGTCTAACTGGAGGTCTATGTGTAAAAAATTGCAACTGGACCCATATTTGTCACCTTGCACAAAACTCAAATCCAAGTGGATTAAAGACCTCAACATAAAACCAGAGACACTAAGTCACATAGAAGAAAAAGTGGGGAAGAGCCTGGAACATATTGGCACAGGAGACAACTTCCTGAACATCCAGGTCTTAAGGTCAATAATTAATAAGTGGGAACTCATGAGGCTGAGAAGCTTCTGTAAGGCAGGAGACACTGTCAAGAGAACAAAGTGACAGCCTACAGACTGGGAAAATATCTTCACCAACCCTACATCTGAAAAAGGTCTAATATCCAAAATATATAAAGAACTCAAGAAACTAAACACTACCAAACAAAATAACCCAATTGAGAAATGGGGCTTGGAACTAAACAGAGAATTCTCAGCAGAGGAATATCAAAAGGCTGAGAAGCACTTAAAGAAATGCTCAACCTCCTTAGTCATCAAGGAAATGCAAATCAAAACAACTCTGAGATTCCATCTTACACCCATCAGAATGGCTAAGATCAAAAATTCAAGTGACACCACATGCTGGCAAGGATGTGGAAGAGAGGAATACTCTTTCATTGTTAGTGGGAATGCAAACTAGTACAGCCACTTTGGAAATCTATCTGGTGCTATCTCAGAAAAATGGGAATAGGGCTTCCTCAAGATCCAGCTATTCCACTCCTTGGAATATACCCAGAAGATGCTCCAGCACACAACAAGAAAATTTGCTCAACCATGTTCATAGCAGCCTTACTCATAATAGCCAGATCATGGAAACAGTCTAAATGTCCCTCAGTAGAAGAATGGATAAAGAAACTGTGGTACATATACACTATGGAATACTACTCAGCTATTAAAAACAAGGAATTCCTGAAATTTGTGGGCAAGTGGATTGAACTAGAAATGATCATAATGACTGAGTTAACCCAGAAGCAGAAAGACTCAAATGGTATATGCTCAGTTATATCTGCATACTAACCCAAGAGGCTTGTCCCATGAAAGCCTTCACTTACCAGAAAACTGGGACAGAGGGGAGGACATCCTATGAGAGACTCTACATGAGAGAAGCATGGGAGAATAGCAAAGTAGAAGGATCCAGAGGGTCCTAGAAACCTACAAGAAGAACATTATGATAGGCAGATTTGGGCCCTGGGGTCCCACTCAAACTAAGGCACCAGCCAAGCACAATACAGGCGGTAAACTTTAAACCCCTACCCAGATCTAGCCAATGGACAGGACATTCTCCACAGTTGAGTGGAGAGTGGGGTATGACTTTCTCACATACTCTGGTGCCTCACCTTTGACCATGTCTTCTGGAAGGGGAGACCTGGTGGCACTCAGAGGAAGGACAGCAGGTTACCAAGAAGAGACTTGATACCCTATGAGCATATACAGGGGGAGAATATCCCCCTCAGGAACAGTCATAGGGGAGGGGAATAAGGGGAAAATGGGAGGGAGGGAAGAATGGGAGGATACAAGGGATGAGATAACCATTGAGATGTAACAAGAATAAATTAATAAAATATTTCTTAAAAATGCAAGAGATTAAGGCAAAGTCACATATAAAGGGAAACATATCAGAATTGCACCTGACTTCTCAACAGAGACTATGAAAACCAGAAGGGCCTAGATGGACGTCATGTAGGCACTAAAAGGCCACAGATGCCAACCCAAACTACCATACCCAGCAAAACCTTCAATCATCATGCATGGAAAAAAAAACAAGATATTTTATGAAAAACACCAAGTTCAAACAATACCTAACCACAAATTCAGCCCTACAGAAGATACCAGAAGGAAAACTTTAACCCAAGGAGGGTAACTTTACCCAGAAAAAGAATAAAAAAAAAAATAACCTCACATCTAAAAAAAAAACAAAAAAACAAAAGAAAGGAAGCCCCCCACACACACATACACTATAACTACTAGCATCAAAAAATAGGAACCAGCGCCACTAGTCATTAATATCTCTCAACATCAATGACCACAACTCCCCAAGGAAGAGACACAGGCTAACTAAATGGATGTAAAGGCAAGATCTATCATTCTGCTGCATAGAAGAAACACACCTCAGCAATAAAGATAAATGTTACCTTTGAGTAAAGGGATAGGTATAGGTATTCCAAGAAAACAGACAAAGAAACAAGCTGAAGTAGCCATCCTAGTATCTAATAAAATAGACTTTCAACCAAAACTAATCAAAAGATATGTGGAAGGACATTTCACACTCATTAAAGGAACAATACACCAAGATGATGTCTCAATTTTAAACATCTATGCTCCAAATTCAGGATAAACCTTTAGCTAAATTATCTAAAAGGCAAAGGAAGAGTATTCAAATCAACAAAATCAAAAATGAAAAAGGAGACATAACAACAAATGTTGAGGAAATCCAACAACAATTAGGTTGTACTTCAAAAGCCTATATGCCCCAAATTTGAAAATCTACATGAAATAAACAATTTTCTTGATAGAGACCAACTACCAAAATAGAATCAAGACTAGGTAAACAAACCAAATAGTCCTATATCTCCTAAGGAGATAGAAGCAGTCATCAAAATTCTCCGAACAAAAACCAAACAAACAAAAAACCCAAAACCAAACCAAACCAAACCAACCAAACAAACAAAAAACCCAGCCATGACAAGATTAATTCAGCATAGAATTCTACCAGACCTTTAAAAATGAGCTAAAACCAATTCTCTTTAAACCTTTCCACAAAATAAAAACAGAAGGAGCATTACCAAACTTATTCCATGAGGTCACAGTCACCTTGATACCTAAACCACAGAAAGACTCAACAAAGAAAAAGAATTTCAGTCCAATCTTCTTATGAATGTTGATGCAAAAATGTTCAAAAAATACTTGCAAACCAAATCTAAGAACATATCAGAAATATCATTCATTATGACCAAATAAGCTTCATCTAGGCATGCAGGGGTGCTTCATTATATGGAAATCCATCTATACCACTTTTGGATATATACCTGAAAGATGAGACACGATACAACAAGGACATTTGCTGAACTATGTTCATAACAGCCTTATTTGTAATAACCCGAATCAAGACACATTCTAGAAGTTCCTCAACTGTAGAATGGATAAAGAAACTGTAATATATTTACACAATGGAATATCATTCAGCTATTTAAAACAAGGAAATCTTGAAATTTTCAGGTAAATGGGTGGAACAGGAAAAAATCATACTGAAAGAGGTAACCCACACCCAGAAAGACATGCATGGTATATACTCACTCATAAGTGGATATTAGCCACTTAATACAGGATAATGACATTACAATATAGAGACTGATGTACAAGCCAAGGACCATGTATGATGTGGACCAAGACCTACTGCTCAGATGTAGTAGATAGGCATCACAGTCTCCTTGTGGGTCCCACAATATGGAAAGTAGGGACTACTTCTTACATGGACTCCGATTCCCAAACACTGATCATTTCCCCCTGTAGCAGTGGCCTTGTCTGGCCACAGAGGAAGAGGATATAGGTAGTACAGATGAGACTTGATAGTCTCAGGTCAGATATGAGAAGAGGGCTCCGCTTTCTGAGGACTAGAGGAAGGAAGAAGAGATGAGAGAGGCCGGATAAGATAAGGAGGTGATGTGAGAGGGTCTACAACCAGGATGCAAAGAATTCAAACTGCAGAACAAGCAAAGTAAGCAATTCCCTGATAGTTCCTGCCTCACAAACATGTCTATCACATATATTGGGCCAGAAGACTAAATATGATGCTCCAAGGTTATAGAGAGTTTTGAGTGACTATTCAGGAAGCAAATTGTCTTTGTCATTTTTTTATTTTAGAAGCTGCTAACCTGCACTTCTCGTTTACTCAGGTAATTAATTTTTATTCCATCTCAAGTCTCTGGTGGTGTTGAAAACCAGATAGTTTAGTTTTTCAGTTAAGCTTAGTTGTTTAGGGGTTAAGGTGTTTTTAGGTCTAGATACAGGCTGTAAGTTCATAGAGATGAGATAGGACAGATATTGATTTACATTCAGAGTTTTAGATTTACCAAGATAGGAAAGATGTTTTCTTCAAGATTGCCAAATTCAAATAACCAAAACATTATGAATATGTCATTTTTATAATTCCTGGTTATTCTCTTGCTTTATGTAGTTTATTGAACATATGTGTAATACTATAAATGTATATATTAAAAAATAAAAATAATAATAAAAAAGAAAAAACTTGTTCTAGTGAGACAGATTGTATCTCATTGTGTTCTGATTTATACTCATGAGACAGCTGATAGTATGTATCATCTCTCATATATGTTTGTCATTTTTATTCCTTTTTTTGACAGATTCTCAGTGAAGTTTTACAAATTTTTAATAGATTGGTGGTTTTTGTTAATGTTAAGTTGTATGTGTTCTTCACCTCTTCTCAATATTCACTGTCAGGTAAAAAGTTAGAAAACATGGTCACATTAGATCACTTCTTAATTTTATTGATATTATTTTACTTTTGCCTTTTGATTTGGGTAATTCCATAATCAAATTTTTTTCTGTTCTTATACTTTTGATATGCTATAAAGAAAACCAGTTCCCTGGTCAGTGTCTTGAAGAGTTTTTCCTTTCCTCCAGCACCTACAGAATTCCATTTCCTTTATGCTTTTGAGTTTGTTTCTTTTTAATGCAGGATAAGAGAGAAAGATCAAGTTTTCAACATGTCGACATTATATGCCCCAGTGTCATTTGTTGAGGTGATAACCTTTGTCTGTTGTATGCTTTTCATAGTGTTGCTGAGAATCATTTGGGTGAGGACATGCAGGCTTGTTCCTGGATTCTCTGCTCTGCTTTTGTGTTATTGTCACACTCTTCTGTTTCTATAACCCCATTATATGTTGAACTAGGAACTAGGATGCAGTGATTGCTCTTTTGGTGCAACATTGCTTTGAGTAATTCAGCATTTATATGCTTGTATTTGTATCTTAGGGATGTGCATAGGATCGACTTTGGAATTTTCTTAAGGACTATACTCACTCTATAGATCATATCAAGGACTACAGACATTAACATCTTACTCTGGCTTCAGAAGCAGTTTCTGCACATGGAGTTCATTAGACTGTTCTCACTAAATTTCCCATATAATGCATTTATATGTACACAAATACAAAAAAAATTCTGCAAATCACCAACCATATTGATATTCTTGGAATCCATATATGGGAGATTATAAGTTGCCTAGATTCAGGTTAACTTTATAGCAGAACTTGTTGCAATAATCAGGCTTACTATTTAAATGGTGACATTGTCTCATGAAATCCCCCTATTCAATAACCATCTTTAGTTACTGTCCAGAAAAGAAGAGAGAAAGAACATCAGGCTGGTACTGCAATATAGATTAACATTTCAAGCTTGCACATTTCCTTATTACTTAATATATATTTGGGAATGTGCCATAGTCACTAAAAATTTATTATAATACTTATCATTCTTTTTTGTTGTTGTTGTTTTTAATTAATTTATTCAGATTACATCTCTACTGTTATCCCCTCACTTTCATCTTCCTGTTCCTCCTTCCCTCGCTCTTTCACCCTATTCCCCTCCTCTAGGTCTATGACAGAAGGAGACCTCTTCTCCCACTATATGGTCACAGTCTATCAAGTCTCATCATGGTAGCCTGCTTATCCTTTTTCTGAGTGCCACCAGGCCTCCCCACCAAGGGGAAATGGTCAAATATGGGGCACCAGAGTTCATGTCAGAGTCAGTCTCTGCTCTCCTACAACTGTGGAGAACGTCCTGTCCATTGGCTAGATCAAAATAGGGATTCAATGTTTACTGCAGATATTGTCATTGGTTGAGTAGACACCCTGGGTTCAGATCTGCCCATCATGATGTTTTCCTTGTGGGTTTCTGTGACTCATCTAGAGTCCCGATAGGAAATCCCTTCACTTATCCTGATCTCCTGGTAAGTGACATGCCTTTTGGGCTAGTGTCCAATTATGAGTGAGTATATACCATGTGAGTCTTTCTGGGTCTGGGTTAACTCACTCAGGATGATCATTTCTAGTTCTATCCATTTGCCCATAAATTTTAAGATTTCTTGTTTTTAATAGTTGAGTAGTATTCCATAGTTTAAATGCACCACAGTTTCTTTATCCATTCTTTGACTGAGGGACATTTAGGTTGTTTCTTACTCGAGTTTTCCATATTATTGTTTATAGCAAGCTGAAACAAAGGAAGCCTAGCATCATTTCCAACCCTGTTCTCTTCTTCTGTGTGTCTGTGTGGATGTGCTCACACTGAGCATGTCCCGGAAGACCTTTTTGAACTTCATATTTATTAGAAATATGTGATAACCAACCTGAAACGTTGTCATCTATTTAATAAAATGTCTATATTTTTAGTGATAAATTATATGATGTCTTTGAACTCTAAGAGAAACCTTAGCATTTATTATATAGTCAATAAATGTCATAGGGGAGGGGAGTAAGGGGAAAATGGGAGGGAGGGAAGAATGGGAGGATACAAAGGATGGGATAACAATTTAGATGTAATATGAATAAATTAATAAAATATATTAAAAACAAATAGATAAATGTCAGCTGTTGTCATTGTACTCATATAGTATTCATCATTTTAAAACATGTTTCTACTGAACAGTTACTAAATGCTGGACATTAAACTAAGTATTAGATGAATCAAACCAGCATATAGATAGTGTTTTTTACTCAGCTTTATATCTTAAGTTAAATATACCTCTGTGAATTATAATTTTCAGTCCCCTAAAGTACTTATAAGTAAATAAGATAATAGCAAAATTCTCATAGGCTTTGCCACTTTAGGAAGGGCTATATACTGTGATTTGAATAGTGAGTGTCCCATCCCACACGTTCCTGTTTTATGGACATAGTCTGCCCCATTTGGAAGACAGTTTGTTTTGTTCATTTGTTTGTTTGTTTATTGTTTTATTTTTTGATACAGGATTTTTCTGTTCAGCCTTGACTAGCTATCCTGAGTTCACTTTGTAAATAAGGCTGGTCTCGAACTTACTGAATTCTTATGTCTGTTTGCTTGCAAAAATCTTTTTCCAACCCTTTCCTCTCAGGTAATGTCTATCTTTGTTGCTTAGATGTGTTTCTTGAATGCAGCAGAATGATGGATCTTGGTTCCCCATTCTTTTGCCTCTGCCTCCCAGAGTGATAGGAATGAAGGCATGCCATGCACCGCTGCTCCTGGCTTGGATGCCTTTTTAATTCTAATTTATTCAGATTACACCTCAATTGTTATCCCCTCACTTGTATCTTCCAGCTCCCTAGACCTCTGACAGAAGGGGACCTGCTGCCCCACCATTTTACTACAGTCTATCAGGTCTCTTGCAGATAGCCTGCTTCTCCTTCTGTGTGCCATTGGGCCTCTACACCAAGGGGAAGTGATCAAATAGGGGGCACTAGAGTTCACATCACAGGCAGTCCTAGTCTCTTCCACAGATGTGGAGCGTGAGCTGTCCATTGGCAAGATATAAATAGGTGTATAAGATTTCTGTATGCATTGTCCTTGCTTGATACAGCAGTTTTTGCAGGAACACCTGGATCCAGATCCCCCAGCTTTGATGGTCTCCTTGTGGGGTTCCTGAACCCTCTGGGTCCTTTCATCCCCCCATTCTTCCTTACCACTCTCACCTGGAATCCAGCAGAGGGTCCCAACATCTGTCCAGATCCCCCGCTTAGTGGAGACTCTCAGAGGACATCTATGTTTGGCTAATATCCACATAAAACTGAATACATATCATGTGTGTCTTTCTGGATCTGAATTACTTCACTCAGGATGATCTTTTCTAGTTCCATCCATTTTCCTGTAATTTCAAGATTTCCTTGTTTTTAAACGCTGATCAGTATTGCATTGTGTAAATATACCATAGTTTCTTTACCTATTCTTCGGTTTTAGGGACCAGAGAACTCCTACAGTTTATGAACACCTTCAGCACAGTGGCTGGATACAAAATTGACTAAAACAAGTATACAAATGTCAAACTGGCTGCAAAAGAAATTATGAAAATAGCCACAAATGATTTAAAGTATCTTGCTGTAACTGAGGATGTAACAGTTATGATGTCAGCATGGCTGGCAGGAGTGGTCCAGTGAGGAGGGTTTTGCTGGTTATATCCATGCTTGATTTCAGCACTGCACCCTCTGCCTCCTGATGTGTCAGGTTGTGAGAGTCAGAGCCTCATGGGTCTGCACTACAGGGCTATCCATCAGCTTGTCCTCACTGTGATGCACTGATACTCCTCTGAAGCACTAAGCCAAAATTAACCTTTCCTTCTATAAGTCGTTTCTATTAGCTATTTTATCACAGCTTCAGAAAAATACCTAATGGTTTATATCACTTTTTGAGACAGTATGTTTATAGCTAAAGTGTTATGAGACATGTTAAAATTTTTATAATAGATTAGTCTAAAGAATGCCATAAATCCCAGAAGCGGAAAGACTCAAATGGTATATACTCACTTATATCTGCATATTAGCCCAAGAGACATGTCCCACAAAAGCCTTCACTTACCAGGAAACTGAGACAGAGGGGAGGACATTCTAGTGGGACTCTAGATGAGAGAAGCATGGGAGAATGGCAAAGTAGAAGGATCCAGAGGGTCCTAGAAACCTACAAGTAGAACATTATGATAGGCAGATTTGGGACTAGGGGTCCCGCTCAAATTAAGGCACCAGCCAAGGACAATACAGGCGGTAAACCTTAAACCCCTACCCAGATCTAGCCAATGGACAGAACATTCTCCACAGTAGAGTGGAGAGTGGGGTATGACTTTCTCACATACTCTGGTGCCTCACCTTTGATCATGTCCCGTCTAGGGGGAGACCTGGTGGCACTCAGAAGAAGGACAGCAGGTTACCAAGAAGAGACTTGATACCCTATGAGCATATACAGGGGGAGGTAATCCCCCTCAGGAACAGTCATAGGGGAGGGGAATAAGGGGAAAATGGGAGGGAGGGAAGAATGGGAGGATACAAAGGATGGGATAACCATTGAGATGTAATAAAAATAAATTAATAAAGGAAAAAAATGAAAAAAAAAGAAGAGAACAAACAAATAAACAAACAAAAAGAATGCCATAAATGTATTAAATCTAATAAATGTGAAACAAAGAGTTTACTGTAGGTAGTATTTATAGATTTATGTATTGTTTTAGGTTACTTCCTGATAGTGTTGTTGAAATTATGGCTACTTCCAGGTATAAGACTGACATCCTTTTCCTTTAATTTATGATTCTTTCCTTTACTTAATTATCATTCACCTATAGGCCACCCACTCTGGGCATCTTAATTATCATTCACCTACAGGCCACCCACTCTGGGCATCTTAGTATTATTCCTTTCGCTCCTTTATTTTCCAGTCTCCAATGCTAGACATTCAGGTTGAGAACTCATTCCTACAGTTGATTTGAATAAAAAATAAATTACATTTTAAGACTGCAATTTCATGTTCCATATAATTTTCTGGCAAATTAGGTGTATATTACGTGAGAATTTGCCGTTCTGTGCCATCAACTCCAGCCCACTTATCATCCACATGAATTGTAGCAGGTTTTCTGAAGAACCTAGAAGTCTTCAAAATGGCTCTGTTCTTCAGTGATGGCAATCTTTTCTCCCTTTTCAATCAAACTCCCTTTGCTTCAGAGACTGATCAACTTACTCCTCAGTTTTAAATCTTTAGACCAGAATCTAAACACTTGTAGTGACATCCTATCTATAAACTGTTGACTAGCCATGTGTTTCTATACTATAGCACATATTGCTTCATATTCAACTTTTACAAATTATTTTATTATTATTTAGCATGCATTTCATATTTTAAATTCATGTGTATATTCAAATTATCTTAGGAAATATTTACTTTAAAAAACTCAGAGAACAAAAGTTCAAAAATAATTACTACGCTTTCAGACTTTATCCTTTTTATTTTACTAGCATACTGAGTTTAAATTATTTTGACAGACTCACATAGCTGTATTATTTTTTATATATAATATCCAGTTTGTGGTGCATATAAATCACTTATATATTAATTGTGTTTATTTCATTAATTTTGTTTATTTCATTAATTACTTTAATTCTAAAAAGGTTTTCTGATTCTATTCAATGACTGAAATTTATGAAATGCATCAGTATGTCAGATGGAAGTTAGCTTTGACATCATAAAAAAGAGAAAAGAGAAAGGAAAGAAAGAAAGAAAAAAAATACGACTTCTTTCTCAAAATTGGTAAGACAGTTATGTCAAAATAGAGCACAAAAATAAGAGTTTCAAAAGAAGTGTTTTCACTGTATCTTTCCTTAGGGGAAATCAAGGATCTGTCTTTTCAAAGCTGCTCCATTTGACCACTAAATCTGTGTACATGTATATAGGTGACAAACTGAAATATGATAAGCAGTTTTCCATTGCTCAATGTGAGAGGTCAGCTGTCAAAAAATGCTGCCATGACCTTCTGCATTACTATATTACTGCCAGAAGGCTTTATGTAGCCATGATAGCCTGTATTTAAAACCTAGTATCTATTTCCAGCCCAGCATTTTAGATTTAGATGTTCTGAAATGAGTCTTCTTACTTGTATTTTATCTGCTTCCCACATGTCAACAATTGACATCAATGAGCAATTTGGACTCTTCTTGGTCAGTTTTTTAAAGTAATTACAAGTAATACAAGTTTAGTACCTCTTATTTTATGGCTTATTTAATCTGCTGTTAAAGTTCACTTATAAAATGTCTCATAAATTTAATGCTCAATATCATGGTATTTGACATTAAAACTACCTACAATAAATGTAGTCATCCAATCCAATTAAGCAAATTGCATGTGACAGAAGAACAAGTAAGCTTTGGGATTCAACTGTAGCTGTAGCAATCTCTCAGTATGTATTTTGTATCTCTTATTTTATACAAAACAAAATACAAAAAAAAATACACTTTACTCACATGACTCTCTTAACCCTTAGCATATAAACTGTTGGATGTTCTACATAAAGTTGGCTATTGGATGAGACTTTTATCTTCCTCATTTAGGAGGTTAATTTCCCTACTTACTACTGCATCCAGAACTGTAAACAGAATTCCATGTTTATTGGTGGTGGCTGTCAGGGGATGCTTTTTGTTTTATTTTCTTTGGGTTTAAGTTTTGTTTTTTTTTGTTTTGTTTTGTTTTGTTTTGTTTTGTGATCTTATCCGTTTCTGTTTATTTTGACTTTGAGTTTTTGGTTTTGGATGTTCGTTTTATATATAATAATTTAGATAGACACACTGAGAAGATAGACAAAGATAGATAGATAGATAGATAGATAGAGAGATAGAGAGATAGATAGATAGATAGATAGATAGATAGATAGATAGATAGATATAGATAGAAATTGTATAGATGAAGAAGTAAGGCAGATTTGGGAAGAGTTAGTAGAGAGGAAACAATCAAAATACAGTTTTAGAAAGGCTTGAGAGAGAGAGAGAGAGAGAGAGAGAGAGAGAGAGAGAGAGACAGAGACAGAGACAGAGACAGAGACAGAGACAGAGAGAGAGGGGGGAGGGAAGGAGGAAGGGAAAGAGACTTCAACAGTTTAAAACAGGTGACTAGGCCAAAAACCATTGGATATTTTCTGTCATTCAGAAAATACATACTTAGATACTCATTCTCTCTGTCTCTCTCTTACTCTCTCCCTTGCTCTCTCAATCACAAAGACATTCTAGAGTAATTTAAAATATCCAAAGTAAGACTGACATTTGACATAAAACTTCTTGATGGTTTAAAAAAAGCTATCTGTTCTAGATTATTATAAAAAATGTAACAAGTAATACTTTAGTATTTATAAGGGTCATCTCATAGAATCAATAGTGTGTATTAAATGAAGTCACTCTAAATGTCAATAGGTGGATCTAAAATTCTTTCAGCAAAATTTCATGTTTCCAAATCTGAAAAACATGGCTTTTTAGTTAATTAAGGATTTTCTAAATAAACTTAAAAAAAATAGTCAGGCAGTTGTGGCATACATCTTTAATCCTAGCACTTGAGAGGCATAGGCATGAGGATCTCTATGAGTTCAAGACCAGCCTGGCCTACAGAATAAATTCCAGGTCAGCCAGGGCTACACAGAAAAACCCTGCCCACAATAAATAAATAGATACATAACCAGGTAAGTAAATATATTTACTTGTAAAATATTTTTCAAATGTTTAATATTCTTGGAATGTTGTGGTAGAGTTATAGATTTAGTCCTCCTTTTTGTTCATTTATAATGATCTTTTTAAAATCTAGAATATCCTCATTGAACGTCAGCTATAAATAAACCAATTAAGACAATATATTATTCATATATTCTCTCTCTGAAAAAATGAAAAAAATATTGAGGTTTCCTATTTTGTCGGTTGAGTGAAGATGTTATAAGTGTGAAATAACGGCAATGGCCAGACTCATAATGATGTTCAGTTGTCCACATGAGTCACTTCTTCAAAGCTTTTTCTTTTTTTTTCTTCTAAAGATTTTATTTTATTTTTGCCATATACATTTATATTATTGCACATAAATAAAAATTACATACAGAAAGAAGAACCATGAAACAATCAGGTTTACATTCATGGTATTTTGGCTAATTATATTTGGCAACCTTGTAAAAAACATCTTTCCTATTTTGGTGATTCTAAAATTCTGAATGAGAATCAATATCTATCATATTTCATCCTCCAGAGACGCTAGCTCAGCTCAGCGAGCAGTTCTGCCAGAGACTCTAGCTAGTGTTCATCTTTAAACTCTTGAAACAAACACCACTTAAGATTAATATGTGAAGTTTCTTTGAAACACTGTACAATGCAAACAATATCACAACAACATCAATAATTGTTTGGAGGAATCTAAAGTGAAGCAAAGTTCAGAGGATATAAGCGGAAGGAGGTTATAAGAAACCAAGTGCAGTGATAACAAATATCAAAACTCAAAAGATGTCCACAAAGCTTTCTATCAAACCACACTCCTCTGGTGGCTGCTATTTACTCACAGCTGGAAACAGCTTTGGAAGTTGAGAAACTTGTGTTGAGTGATACGATGTTCTTAAAAGATAGTAAATGCCATATAAGATGTAATTATAAAAGTTCAAAAATAATCTTTGTTTATATGTAGTCAGATGCAAGTATATTTCCTTAGAAATGAAGCTTTCTCTTATCTAGGCTTGCAGGCAGCAGTCCAGGTTGGCTCTTCCATTCAAAAATTTCAGGGGAAATTCCAAGTGCTGCTTTATACACTTTGCCATTGCAACAACTTGAAGCCAAGATGTATAATTTTCAAATTTTACTTGCCCAGGAATTTTTTTAATTATTTATGTTAGTTAGTTTGTTTGTTTTAGTAAGTTTGACCAAAGCAATGTACTGTTATCAAACCTTTATATGAAAATAGGCAATGATTCTTGATTCATTACTATTTCTGTAACCCTTAAAATTATGAAAATTATAGGCAGTCATTGGTCAAAGAAGTTAGATTAGGCAAAACTTAATAAAAATAAGCTAATAAATTTTAAGCTCTTTAAAAATAAGAAACTACAAGATAAATATTAAGTAAACATTTGATCACATTTTAACACCATTAAAATAATTAAAATAATTATAACTCAAACAAATATGAAATGAGTAAGTATCATAGTTTTTAAAAACTACTAATAAAAAATGGAATAAATAAGTTGTAGATGTTGAAGCAAAGATTTTTGTTCACAATGCTAAGAAATACATCCCAACGAGTTCAAGGGACCTTAATCTCTACAGGCCTTCAGTGTATTCTTAATATTGCCCACTGCACATATGTTTCTGTAGTGTAAAGTTAAATGTAATCCAAAGCTTCAAGCCTCTGAGTTTTGCTTATTAACTATAAAGTTTCATCTATGGAAGAATAGTAAAGTACAGAGATCTGCATACCATCACACCTATATTATAACGTAATTTTTATTATGTAATAAAATTGACTTGAGTGCTCTTACTTTACAGGAAAAAGAAAAAGAAAGCAAAAATGCTAAGTATAGAACTAAAATAATACCTAAGTACTATTGCTTTCTTAATTATAATTTTTAAATTAACAATTTCATACATGTACACAATACATTGAGATCATATCACCCATCAGTGCTACTTATGCCATATTAACTTCTGCTAACCCCTTCTTCTTTGTCACTTTGTGTGTACATACCTTGTACAGAATATTCTAGGAGTTCTATGATCTTCAAGGCTATGGCCACTGCATATACAAAGTCAATATGGTTGTGTTCCTGCCTCCAGATTTAAAGGCATTTTGAGGGCTGTGAAACACCTACCTAAAATGCACTTGTGGGAAGCATGGTGGTACTGACGTTTGAGCATCAGCCTTCTATGGTTCAGTCAGAAGGTTTTGATACATATTCAAAGTCAAGACCGAAAGTGCATCTAAAATTATGTCCACAGGAAGACACAGCTAACCTTTTATTTTTCCTACATGTTTATAAATGTTTAACATAGAAACAGTAGCAGCTGAGGAGTCTGAAATGAGACTATTTTTAAAACTTTAATTTTTTTTCCATAATTTCTGGAAACAGCCCTTGCAATATTTTTTATTGTTGTTGTTTGTTTGTTTGTTTTTATTTCCCTTGTTGAACTATTCATGCCACAAGACAAGGACCACTTTTGTAGCCTACTACAAATTTAAAGTTTGAATTATGTTCAATATTTCCTCAGGCAAAAATGATTAGTGTACTTAACAGGATTGTAGAGTATTTTATAGTGCTCTTTATTAATTCTTTGAGAATTTTACACCATGCATTGTGATCATATGCAGCTCCCTTTCTCCTTCCACATCAACTCACATCTTCCTACCCATCCAACTTCCAGTTCCCTGCCTTTAACATTTTAATTAACCTCAGAGGAAGGATGGCAAGCTACCAAGAAGAGACTTGACACCCTATGAGCATATACAGGGGGAGGAGGTTCCCCCTCAGTCACAGTCATAGGGGGAGGGGCATAGGGGGAAAGCGGGAGGGAGGGAGGAATGGGAGGATACAAGGGGATGGGATAACTACTGAGATGTAATATGAATGAATTAATTTAAAAAATTATATAAATCCTCCTTTCCCTTTCCTTCCTTCTATCTCTTCTGAGTCTGAAGTCCCTCCAAAGGCACACCCAACCCTCCTTGCCATTTTTGTTACATAAACACAAATGAAGCCCCATATGAATAGGATGTGTGAATCCATTCAGTGTGGCTGCATGCACATGTTTCCAGAGCTAGTCACTCAACCCTCCCCAAGAAGTAGGAGGTCTCGGGCCTGTGAGATTCTCCCGTCTACACTAGGTTGTCAACTTTTGCTTTAATTGTTCCAATTGTGTTTAAGCAGCTGTGTTGCTAAGATTTCATTCATTCATTCATTTATTCTTTCATTCTTTCTTTCTTTTGTATAGTGAAAATCTGCTTAATATGTCATTTCATATCTGAGTATTCATCCAGGACTTGAGAATAGCAATGCAGTATAAGCATGTGGTGCATCTTCAGAACAGAAAACTGTAGGAGATCATGCAATGCAGCATGGTCACAGGATGTGCTGCAGGGCCCATGTCAGAGTTGCTAGATGTTTGTTAGTATGCAATGCTGCAAATGGGGAACTTGGGGGTTGGATGGGTAATTAGAATTAAAATTAACACTTCTTTGACATTGAATAGTTCCTTCCACTGTGACAAATTGATTAAGCACCGACTGTGGTCCAGGAGTGGTGAGGGCAGAGAGCAGTTCCTCACTTCACAAAACTTGGAGTCTGTTTGACAACTATTCTACTGTAACTAAGCAGTAACTGCTGAAATATGCAAGAATAGAAAATGGCTATCAGTATTTAGTGAATAAGCCAATAAAGGTCAGGGCTTACTCAGGTTGCCTTTCCAAGATGAAGTCTCTAAATTGGTGTCTATATGGGTTACCTGAATTTATCCAAATCCAACAAGATTTGAACTACTGTTGTCTCCTTTCACTTAAAACTTGCACTTAGCTCTCTGGCATTTGACCCACTTAAAGATTGGTGACGAAATTGCATGTACAATTTTGATTGTAGTTAGTCTACTTGACCTCAATTGCACAAATCTAGATGTCTTAATGTTCAGGCAAAGGGAATTATCCTTAATCAGGGCCACAGTTGAGACACCTGGCAATAAATCTCCTTTTGTCCTATTTCTGGTTTATAAAGACTTTTTTTTTTTTTTTTGGTTTTTTTGAGACAGGGCTTCTCTGCGTAGCTTTTTTATTTGATAAAAAAAAATGAATCATTGAGTCCAATTTGTGTTACCCAACTGTTCTTGAGATTGTGGCTTTTCCTGGAATGTGGTCAGCCTACCAGGAGTAAGAACATTAAAGCGAGCCGACTCTCCCTTTGCCAACATCCATTAAATGCTAGAAGAGAGCCTAAGATGGATCTGGAACAGGAAACCAATGAAGACTGGTTTGTCCACTCCATTCCTCTTTATCTCTCCACTTTCCAATTTTGAATAGTTGAAAAAGTTAAAGAATAGTGTGTTATGAAATTCTAACTAAGTAAATTATACCTGACACTACTTCCTTTGAACAGCACCAGACCTAGGACCCAGTTGTTATGATCTGAACCCTTAGCTCTGTAACTATTGAAAACTTTCCCTTGTCCCTGGGTCTCAGTTCCTGAAGCCCCAAAGGAGTGGAGCCTGCACACTTTCCTCTGTCGAGTGTGACTACCAGAACCTCACTCCAGTTAATATATCAGTTACAAGAGGCAGAGAAACAAAAATAGGAGTCCTCAGAGAAAATATGTCACTGGAAACTGCAGGAAACTGCAAAAATGGCTCAGCATAGCCTCTATAGAGTCAAAACAGGGTTTTTTCATATTTATGTTACATACAGTTTCTGCTGTCATATTTTACCAACAATATTCTACTATTGTGTGATTCATCAAAAATATTTGAAACTCTACATTGACCAACTGTTAGGTGGCAGTAAGATTTTAGGGAAATTGTTTGTTTCCTTCGCATTTCATATGATACATCTATTTTTGTTAACCTCAAAGGCTGATGTTTGAATTGATAACCTTCCTTATCCCCTAACCATAAATGTCATTGATAATTCAGGATTCTCTCATTTCATCGTGTATCCCTCATTCGTGGCCCCCTCCCCAGCCTTCACTAGCAAGCATTTTCCACACAATGATGACTCAATTTTCTAAGCCATTTCCCTTTATTGTTGCAGAATACAATTGATATAGAATTGGACATTTTGATTATATTTCAATTTCAATACATTTGTATTGTGTTACAGATTTGAACTATTCTTTCTTATTTTTCATCAGCTCTGTCTTGACAGTCACTATGTTCAATATGCCATTTACTTATTTTACTTACATAGTAATGCCTCTAAAATGTTCAACTGTCCATTGTGTATTGGCATACAATTGCCAATATAAAACGCTATAATAATCTTGTTTAAAAAAAATGTGTCCTAAGACACTTAAAGAAATGTTTAACATCCTTAGTCATTGGAGAAATACAAATCAAAACACATCTAAGATTCAATCTTACACCCTTCAGAATGGCTGAGATCAAAAACTCAAGCGATAGAACATGCTGGCAAAGATGTGGAGAAATGGGAACACTCCTCCGTTGCTGGTGAGAGTGCCAACTTGTCCAACCACTTTGCAAATCGATCTGGTGCTTTCTCACAAAATTGGGAATAGTTCTATTTCAAGACCAAGCTATTCAACTCTTAGGCATACACCCAAAAGATGCTCCACCATGCAAGGACATTTATTCAGCTATGTTCACAGCAGTCTTATTTGTAGCAGCCAGAATCTGGAAACAACCTATAAATGTCCCTCAACCAAAGAATGGATAAAGAAACTGTGGTACATTTACAGAATGGAATGCTACTCGGCTATTAAAAACAAGGAGATCAATCCATTTGTCCACAAATTTCGGAAATTCCTTGTTTTTAATAGCTGAGTAGTATTCCATAGTGTAAATGTACCACTGTTTCTTTATCCATTCTTCTACTGAGGGACACTTAGGCTGTTCCCATGTTCTGGCTATTATGAATAAGGCTGCTATATAATTAGTGAGCTAACCCAGAAGCAGAGAGACTCAAATGGTATATACTCACTTTTAACTGGACACTAGCCTAAAGGGCAGGTCCCATGAAAGTTGCCAATTACCAGAAAAGTGGGACAGAGGGGAGGACATCCTATTGGGACTCTAGGTGAGAAAAATATAGGAGATAGGGAAATAGATGGATCCAAAGTGTCCTAGAAACCTACAAGAAGAACACTATGATGGGCAGATCTGGGCCCAGGGGTTCTGCTCGATCTAAGGCACCAACCAAGGACAATACGTCCAGTCATCATCAAACCCCTACCCAGATCTAACCAAGGGACAGAACATTCTCCACAGTTAAGTAGAGACTGGGGACTGACTTTCACACAAACTCTGGTGCCCCATATTTGGCCATGTCCCCTTGATGGGGAGGCCCGATGGCAGTTGGAGGAAGGATAGCAGACTACCACGAAGAGACTTGATACCCTAGCATCATATTCAGGGGGAGGAGGTCCTCTCAGTCATGGTCATAGAGGAGAATGGGGTGAAAGCGGGAGGGAGGGAAGAATGGGAGGATGCATGGAATGGGATAGCAAATGAGATGTAGTATGAATTATTTTATTTTTCAATAAAAATATGTTAAAAAAAAAAAACAAGGAGATCTTGAAATTTGCAGACAAATGGATGGAAGAAGAAAAGATCATCCTAAGTGAGGTAAGCCAGACCCAGAAAGACTCACATGGTATATACTTACTTATAAGTGTATATTAGCCCAATATAGATGTCTCTGAGAGACTCCATCCAGCAGGGGATCAGGACAGATTCTGGGACTCTGCTGGACTCCTGGTGGAGGACTGAGAGTGGTATGGAAGAATGGGGAGATGGAAGGACCCAGACGGTTCAGGAGACACACAAGGAAATCATCAAGGCCGGTGGATCTGGACACAAGTGGGCCTGCAGAAACTGTTGCACCAATCAAGGACAATGCATACAGTCAACCTAGACCCACTGTTCAAACCTAGCCAATAGACAGCTCATTCTCCACGACTGTGGGAAGAGTGGGGACTGCCTCTGACTTGAACTCTGGCACTCCCAATTTGATCATCTCCCCTGGGTGGGGAAGACTGGTGGGCACACAGAGGAAGGGGAAGCAGGCTATCTGGATGAGACTTTATATGCTATGGCCATTGGTGGGGGAGGAGGTCCTCTTCTATCAGAGGTCTAGGGTAGGGAAATAGGGAAGAAGAGGGAGGGTGGGTGGGAATGGGAAGATACAAGCAAGAGTATGTAATCTGAAGAAATTATAATAAATTGAAATTTAAAGAAAGAGATTGTTGCCTGAGAAAACTTCTTCAGTGTTTTCCAGGAAATGTAAGCACACAACACAGGGGTTTCCAAAACTTAACATGTACTTTGTGCATTTGACACAACAGTAGGAAGCTGGGTAGCACTCCACTGGGTGCCTTACTTAGGTCTTCTGTGTCTCTGATAATACTCACATTTACCCATTTCACAAGAATTGCCCTCAGAATTTTAATATTAGTGGTATTTCTCTGTCCCTGTTATTCACAGCCTTACATTATAAACTTCATATGTATGTAGCTCCTAGTGTGGGAATAATTTATCATGTCATAAATTTAGTTTTGCTTCATTTTTCATCCTATTTTCTATATTTTTCAGGAGACTTTGTATTTAGGTCCTTTGTTCCTAAATATAAATTAAGACACATCTGAAGTTTCAGGTGCTCGGGAATATGAGGTAAGTATGTCACTGAAAACAACTAGGAGTTTAAAACCAGTGCGTGTGTGTGTGTATGTGTGTGTGTGTGTGTGTGTGTGTGTGTGTGTGTGTGTGTGTTAATGGGAGAGAAAGATAAAAGTATAAACTGCAGACCTTCTTATCATTTCCACCTTTTCCCATCAATGATTTGTGCCTCTTGCATCTGTCTTAGGTATTCTCCCTATAATATAATCACGAACATATAATTATGAGTTTGATATCTACTTTCTTTTTTAAACTCTATTATATCTTCTTTGATACATGTTTCTATAAATATTTTCATAATTGTACCCAAACTATGCTAATAATTCAAGTGATTTTATAGACTCCTTGATGCATGTCTACTAAGTAAGTATTTTAGAGAAATTTTTCTTTATATTTAATCCATCAAATTATGGAACTTGGTTTAGGTAAGAAGGGTATTCCATTGACTACCGAAATGTGATTAAAACAAACAACAAATTGAGGTGGTTCTACAAATGGGGAGGAAGCAATACAGTGAGAATTGCCTTTATGTGATGCAGATTGTGATATTCCCCTCAATTTAAGAAACAGTAGGTCTGACAGAGGTCTCTGCTTTCAGAAAGTATTTTTAGATTCTTTAAGTAGATGTATTTTAGTACATGTATTATAACTATCTAATTTCTTACTATGACTAATTCAATTAGTAGCCTTCATATTGATCTTAATAGACTATTTAGCCACATAGTAATAGCACTAAATTTGGATAACAGAACACCCTCTTGTAGTGAAATGTTACTCTTTTATTTGCTTTGCAAAAGACGGTGATTTTGATGGCAGTTCTGATGGATTTTGCCAGCAAGAGATTTTTCTGCCAAGCAAATGACTTCAATATAGAAATTAGATTTGCCTCCAGAATACACAAGAAAGGATGAGGGATGTAAAAACTCTGTAAAGGGGAAAGGTGTGTACTTTATTTTTCTTTCAATTTCTGTGACATCATAATATAATTTTAACATTTCTGCCTTCCGTTTCCTGTGGCGAAACCCTCCTATGTACTGCCTCTCCACCACTCCTTTTCAAAATTTGTTCTCTGTTTTGACATATATTTGTGGACTTTCTCTTTTAAGTTTTTTCTTTGTTGTTCCATTATGTGTGCATATATTCTTAAATACTCTTGTAGCTGTACCAGTACCATGTCCAAGTGTGTGTCCTGGCTTTGGTTCCTTTAGCTCTACCATTTCTCAGAACACTCACTTTGATTAACACTCTCCACTTCTCTGCCAAACATTGTACATATACGTGTGTGTGTGTGTGTGTGTGTGTGTGTGTGTGTGTGTGTGTGTGTGTGATATGATAGCCACAATCATTTGATTTTGTATTTCTTTGCTTTGAAGATAAAGCATTAGAATACACTACAGTCCAAGAGCATATGGGTATATTTGGGACCTCTCTTTTCTGACATTTAGTCTCCCCTGATTCCAGGGCTATTATTTTTATCTTCTAACTCTTTCCTTGCAATTTTCTTTATTCTCTTTTGCAGCAATTATCTTTATTTTATGTTATCTAGTCTAATTCTGCTCTTTGAATGTCTTCCAAATGGTTTGCACTTAGTTTTGGTGACTTAAAATATGACATGTTTGGGGCAGAATTTTTGATATATCTCTGAAAAAAATATCTTTCATTTTCCCATCTATTCAGGTGGTTACATGTTGTTTTGTTTGTTTCTTCATTTGTAAGTGTTGGTTGTCTTTTCTCACTTTTAGGTCAAAGTGTTTTTCATTTAGATGTATATTAATTTTTCAAAATGCACATCTACTTGGCAATTAACTAACCTCTTAG
Source organism: Acomys minous (assembly GCF_964271855.1). Lineage (NCBI taxonomy): Eukaryota > Metazoa > Chordata > Mammalia > Rodentia > Muridae > Acomys > Acomys minous. The sequence goes on along the minus strand of NC_140487.1, from coordinate 47,644,894 downwards.
GGAATAACTATACTGTAGGAAAATTGTATTTGCACTAACCAAACAGAAATATGTTACCTTCCACACTGTACTCCTGATGTCTAGGTTAAATTTTTCATTCCTCTTTGCTTTGTGCTGATATTCTCTGGTAAAATGAATAATTCCTTATTATTATTATGTTCTTACCCAGGAGCTATTATTCATATATGATTAACATGCTCATTTCACCTTTCTTTTATTGAATAAATAGTATTTTCATTTCTGCTTCTCATCAATTTGCTCTACTGTGAAGCCATTCTGTATTCTTGGACTTTCTCAAATCACTCAAAATGCCCCCCAAATTTATACGAACAAAATATTTGAATATTGAAGGTGAAGATTCATGGAAATCCAATCTTTCTTTCCCAGGTTTACAACATCAGGTGAGATACGCAGAGTGAATTTATATCTCTGGCATTTGTGGCCATTGGAAAACTAGGGTTAATTTATAAATGGAGCCACACTCTGTATTTCAACCTTAGATATAAAGCTCTACCAGAATGTAAATATTCTAACAAACTTTCATTTTTAATGAATCCTAAAATTTTCAGCATGGTAGAGAATTGTAAGATCAAAGTAGAATTTTTCTTTTTGATAATTATTTTTTAATCCCAGTATTATTTATTACAGTACTTCCAATTTTTTCCAATTGCTGTTTTGCATGGTGTCCTAGCAAATCGCATTTTAAGCCTGTTCAACTACAGCAATTATTTGGGAATTTGAATTCATCAAGTTTACAAAAGACACAGCTTACTTGAGAACACTGGCTATGGCATAGCATATCCAAAAATTACAGGAACAAAGAAACGCATATTATTCTGAGAAAACCACATAAATTTTAAGTTCATGGCACCAACCTAGGACAATACATGGAGTCATCATCAAACCCCTACCCAGATCTAGCCAAGGGACAGGACATTCCCCACAGTTAAGTGGAGAGTCAGGACTGACTTTCACACGAACTCTGGTGCCCCTTAATGGGGTGGGCTGATGGCACTCGAGGAAGGATAGCCGACTACCAAGAAGAGACTTGATACCCTAGCATCATATTCAGGGGGAGGAGGTCCCCTTCAGTCACATTTATAGGGGAGGGGAATGGGGTGAAGGCAGGAGGGAGGGAGGAATGGGAGGATGCACGGGAAGGGCTAGCAATAGAGATGTAATATGAATGATTTTATTTCTCAATAAAAAACAGTATAAAATTTTTTTAGGTTTAAATGTATTTTAGGAAATGAAAAACAATGCTACGCCTAACAATATATTCAAATCCTGCAGTAAAGCCCAATGACCTGTTGAAAATAAACAGAAGGGCACATGACATTTTGGAACAGAGATGTTAGAGAAGGGCAGGGTGGCCAGCAGGGTGATAGATAAAGTTCTCATCTTCTAACCCAAAGGAGAAAAGAATTCACACTGTTTCCTTTCAACAAATTTTAAATTTTATTTCATAAGTCATTCACTTTCCTATCCTAAATCACCTCTACTGTTTTCTTCAAGATGATGAATAGGAATCAACTTCACGACCTAGAAACATGGACACTGTGCTCATTTCCCACTTAGTAAAGGCCTCTTTATGTTGATGAATGCTTTGCCTAAGAAACTGGAGCACTGGAATATTCCACCTGGTCACCATATAATTCTGCTTTCTCAACCCTTTAACCTTCAGCCTTGGAGGCTGGAGAGATGGCTCAGCAGTTAAAAGCATTGACGTTTCTAGTAGAGAGAGGTTCTGAGTTCAGTTCCCAGCAACCACCACGGTGGCTTACAACCATCTGTAATAGAATCTAAAACCCTCTTCTAGTGTGCATGAAGACAGAGCACTTATATACATAAAATAAATAAATCTTAAAAAGCATTCAGTCTCTTGACCCCTGTTTGTTCTCTTACTCTGTCAGTCCCATTGGCACACCTTTCCTTCTGGCACATAGTTGAGCCCTCGATCCCTAAGTTTAAGTACATGCTCAGCAAGACCTTCTCATCTGTCCCACTCTTGACCATCAACCTCCCTGTCATCCCCATCTTCAATCCGAGCATCCATTTTCTCAGCTTTTGCTCCTAATGTTTCTAAAGGAGAGTCATGTAAATAAGCATATATTAAAAACTAATTTTAACTTTCAACTTCAACTGTCCCCTCAGTTCTGATTGGCCACTTTCTGCTTATTACTAAGAAACAACCTCCTTAATTTTCCTTACTGACTGTCACGTATCTGACCCATAAACTTCAAGTCCTCTGCTCCTGACCGGCATAATTACTCTTGGCAGGCTTTCAGCTGCCTACTTTACCAAGAAAGTAGCAGCCACCTTGTATGAACTCTCCCAATGTCCACATTTCTACCACTACATTATGTTAGTGTTTCACCTTTTCTTGCTTCCTTTTCCCATGAGTCTATCAGACACATTTTGACGCGTTGTGAAGCTAGCTAATTTTCTTGAATTTTATGTTCAGCTGATTTATCACATCAGCACTTTATGGTTTAATTATTTTTTGTTGACATTAACTACAATGTCATCCCTTGAGTTGGCTCACTTATTTCATGAGTGCACTTGACTACTTTTCAGTGATTCGTAAAACTAAAAATTTCACCTTACTATCTTCTTTTTTTTCCTAAATTTTCTTTCTATAAAAGTACTGCACTTACTTTATATGCAGTCACTGTCCCCCCCCCCTTTTTTCAAATTTGTGTACTAAGTGTCGTGGGTTGCCATGTCTCACACACAGTGGTTAGAACACAGCCTGGAGGAGCAAGGTTTCTCTAGTTTGTGCTTCCCAGGAATCAAACCAAGCCATCAGATGGCAACAAATGCCTTTAATTAACTGAAAATACATCTTATTGACCAACTACATGCTACAAATACTATATAGCTTCTGAAAATAAATGGAAAATCACTAAAGTTTCTACCCTTCATGTAGTGTACAGGTTTTTCAAGAGTAATTTCAAACAACCATGGTTGTGCATACCTATAGTCTTCCACTACATAGGAGCCTGAGGAAAATGGACCACTTGATTACAGGATTAGAAACCATATACAAACTCCCTCTCTCTCTCTCTCTCTCTCTCTCTCTCTCTCTCTCTCTCTCTCTTTCTCTCACGTGCACACACACACACACACACACACACACACACACACACACATTAACTATCAGAAGCTCTCAACTCACATACATTAAACGCATAGGCACTCAAATATATAATACCTACAGTCCTATACACATAAAAACGAACACACCACTGGAAGCCTTGCATGGCTATAAGAGATGGCCAGTTGAGACTCCATATCTCTTATTACTGGGAGCCTCATTAGGATTCACTTCATGGATTTCAAGAAATTTCCATTGTACTAGGCTTCCATACACTCCCATTACCACCCAATTCCAGATGTTTCTCCCAACACTTTCTTCTCCCCATCTCCACCTCTAATTTGATCATCCTCCAATTCTACCTTCATCATATTCACCTATGAAATATATTTCACCATCTCAAGGAGATCCATGTGTCTGTCCCAGACCTCTCCACTTTACATCACATCTCTGGATGTAGCTGGGCTATGATTTACTTACTGGTAAATATCCACTTATGAGTGAATACATCATGTATTTCTCATTCTGGGACTGGGTTATTTCATTCAAGATGAATGGTACCATTAACCTGGAAATGTAGCTTAATGTAAAGACATATGTGTATGTATGTATGTATGTATGTATATATATATGTATACATATATATATTAGTAAGGCAGGAAGACTGTGATATAGATGAAATGAAGGATTAAGAGAGTTTCAGAAGAGTGGTTGATGATCCGACAATGTAGGCATTTTCCTGTCCAGTAGCACCTCAAATGAATAATATATTTTCAACATATAAGATAGCATTTTTTGTCTTCTATACCTCTAGATATATTTATCCTACAGATATTTTTAATGTTATATGCCTTTAAAAACTCAAACATCTTCTCTGATTAATTTTAATCCCCTCTGTTCCTGTGTCATATTTATAGACCTTTTCCAGAACAATTATGCTTAAATTTTAACTCTGGACTTTCTTTTTCACTTGAGAGCTTTGTTGATTAAATGTTGCAATGAAGATTATGGGATTTTTTTGGTTTGTTTATACAACTGGATATGGTATCTGGACAAACAGAAAAAATTTGAAGATTAAATAAAGGTATTAAACCACATAAATGAATTTAAAGACAAAAAAATCACATAATCATCTCAATAGATGCAAAAAAAAGCCTCTGATGAAATCCAAAATGGCTTCATGATGAAAGTCTTAGAGAATGTATGACTGGAGGGAACACGTCTTACCATAATAAAATCTATATATGTGAAACCCACAGCTAACATCATAAATGGAGAAAATATAAAGGTAACTCCACTAAAGTCAGGCATAAGACAAAGATGTTCACTAATCCCATTCCTTTTTAATATTGTCCTTGAGTAGTACTTGAATCAATAACTAAGAGAGGAGAATACATTGATAAAAATAGTAAAATAATAGGACAAACTATTCTTATTATGATATTACACAGAAAAGATACCAAGAATTATATCAGAAGATTTTTAGTAATCCAGTAACTTGGTAGGACTCAGATCCAACCTTCACAAATCAATATCTTTCTATATACCAACAACAAACACATGGAAAAAAGATTGTGCACACACTCCTCTCCTATTCAAAATAGTCTTAAAGAAAATAAAATATCTGGGAACAAAACTAAATATGTAGATGGAGGTAAGATAATAGAATTATCATCTTACCAAAAGCCATTTATAGGTTCAATGTAATTTCAATAAAATCCCTATCTCATTCTTCAAAGACATATATGGTACTATCATAAAAATTATGTGAAATAAAAAATGACACCAAACAGCCATAGCAATCCTGGGCAAAATGAACAATACTACAATGTCATAGTGATAAAAAATAATATGGTACTGAAACAAAATAGGCATGCAGGCAAATGGAACAAAATTGAATGCCTAAATGTGAGTCTAAGTAACTACAGTCATTTAATATATGACAAAGTTTACCCCTAAAAGAAATTACCTCTAACAAATGGTGCTGTGAAAACTAGATGTCTACATGCAGCAGAATTAAATAAATTCCCTATCTATTAACTTGCACAAAATTAACTCCAAATGGACCAAAAAGCTAAATGTGAATTCTAAAACACTGAAACTGCTACATCAAGTCTTTGCACCCTACATGATAAAGAAATAGGGAAAGAACTTTTTTAAAAAAGACTCCATGTGTTCCAGAATTAAGGCCAACTGTTGACAATCAGGACTTCATAAAACTGAAAAGTTTCTGAACACCTAAGGGAACAAGAAATATGAAGAAGAAACTTGCAGAATGGAAGAGAATCTCTGCTAGCTATACACCTGAGAGGATTAATATCCAGAATCTATAGAGAGCTCAAATACCAGAGTAAATCCCTTTCAAATAATGAGGTTGAGATCTGAACAAAGCATTTTAAAAGAAGTAAAACTGGCTAAAAAAAAAAATGTTCATTGCCCCACTAAATTAGGATAAAAAAAATGCAAAGAAAACAGTTGAGATTTTATTTTACCCAGGTCAATAAAACAATGTACAACAAATGCTGGATAGGGTGTAGGGCAAAGGCACACATCATCAACTGATAGAAAAACTCAAACTGATCCTGCCATTATGGAAATCCATGTAGATAACCCTATAGATGACAAATTAAATAAATAAATAAATAAATAAATAAATAAATAAATAAATAAATAAACCATATGACCTTGTAATAACATTCCTTGCCTTATGCCCAAAAGACTCAATATCTCACTCCAGATAGTTGCTCAGCCTTATTCACTGCTGTTTTCTTCACAATAGCTCAGAAGTCTAAATAACCCAATTTTGCTTCAGCTGAAAGATGGGTAATAAGCATTTGGCACACTTCCACTGTGGCATACTATTTAGCTGTAAAGAAAAATGAAACCTCATTTAAATTTACAGAACTAGTAACAAATATATTGAGCAAGGTACCCAGACCCATAAAGATAAACATTGTTTGTTTGTTCCCTTTTATCTGAAATCCCAAGCTCCAAATCCTCTGATGTTATTATGTATCCTGGAATAAGTGCAGAAACCAGAAAAAGTAACCAAGTACATTTTCAGACTAGGCAATAGAGGTGGGAAATAGCAGGATACATGTGATCTGATTGGGAAAATAAGAAAACGGGTTGGGGAGGTCAAATTGGGGAAATGGGAGAAAGATAAATATAAAAGGAGAGGAGAGATATACTAACAATAAAATTGCTGTCTGAAAAAGTCATAAGAAACCATATGAGTCCTTATCTACCTAAACATATCTATAATGCATGTAGATCAGTACATAAATATCCATATAATTTTGATGAAACTTCCTATCTGGGCTGACAATGCTTCTTCAAAGAGTCAAAGACCATCTAAGAAAAAGTCCAACTTCAAGTACAAGAATCCTTCTTCAGAGTTGTTGGTAAGGATTGTTCAAGAGACTTCCAAAGTATTAGAGGTTGTTGCTATTGCCCTTGGTTTCTTCACTGAAGTGGAAATTAATTTTCTCTGTCTCTCTCTCTCTCTCTCTCTCTCTCTCTCTTTCCATTACACAAAAAACCCCAGAAGCCCGTGAGCTGGAAATTACCAAGTGTTTTTTTCTTGAGGATTGGCTTTCAGGGCATTCAAAACATGCCCTCCAAGTTTCCAAATTGTTGGAGAAAAAGCACCAAAGCTAACCCAATATAGATGGCTTCTGAGAGATTCCACCCAGTGTGTGACTGGGACAGATGCTCGGACTTGCAGCAGGACTGTGGGAGAAGAGCTTTGAATTGTATGCAAAAGTTGGGGGATGGAGTTTATGAGAGAGAGCTGAAGCCACACAGGGAGAATATCAAGGCCTATGGATCTGGACAAGGAGGGTGCTGTACAGAGTGATGCACCAGCCAAGGACAGTGCATGCAGAGAACAAAGACCCCCTGCTCAGATGTAACTGCTAGACTGCTGATTCTCCATGCGGGCGGGGGACTGTGGCTCAACCTCTGACATGTACTCTGGAACCCACGATTTGGTCCCTGCCCCAAGACAAGATGACCTAGCAGGCACACAATGGAGGAGGATGCAGGCTATCCTGAAGGTACCCAATAGACTGTTACCAGACTGTTGGGGTGGGAGGGTCCTCTGTTGCAGGTCTGGGAGAGAGGAATGGGTGGAGGAGGGAGGGAGGGTGGGAGTAGGAGAATAGGAGGGAGGAGATGGCAGTCAGGATGTAGTGTGAATAGATTATAGTAAATAAAATACACATTTAAAAGAAAAATGTCAAAATGAAACAGAGATAGATGAAAGAGAGACTCCTAACACAAATCAGTCTATACTTACACGAATTCCAACTTCAGAACAAGCAGGTAACTTATATTGCTAATCCCACTACATGGGACTAGACCTAAGACTGGCTGAGACAGGAATGTCTATGCATAGGCAATGCTTTTTGTTGGTTACAGAATCCCTAGGACTTAGATGCCATTCTTTGCATGGGATGAATGAAATGTAAAGATGTCTTTCTTCTGCTCATACAAAGAGCAGAGAACCAGCCTTAATTGTTTTGTGCATCCTGCATGCCTCATACTCTTATATTGTTAGGGCTGAATAATGTTTGTGAGAAATTGTATGTTTTCATAACAAAAGAAATGGACACTGACACTGGATCAGACTTGACATGATTCATTCCTTTCAGCATGCTAGACAAGGAAATCTTGTATCCTTCATGTTCCAGCACCAGGTGCTTCCATTGCTGTTCCTCATCAGAACAGGACAGCTCCCAGGACTGCTTTGAAGAAAAGTTCTGATACCAATTGTTCCAGTATTTCAGACTAACCCACACAGGACTTCTATTAAGCCTGGAATTTCTCAACACTTAGAAACTAGACCACAAATGCTATTCTTGGTTTGCTTAACCATTTCCCCTATTGTATTTGGGCCCCTCATTGTAAATCAGCTGGCAGTAGCCTTCAACAGAAACCTATGTCCCATTTCCCTTTAGGTAGGCTCCATAGGGTTTTGGTTCTTTTCTTGAGCCATGGATGTTTATTTTCATTGGTAATTGGCTATAAGTTGTTATTGATCTTATTTAGTGGAAGAACTGAGGTTAGGCTCAGGGATTTCTCTCGTTTCCTTTATTTTTTTTCTTTCTTAGGTAGGGAGATAGGGGCTGAAAAGAAAGAAGGGGTAATATAGAAATATATAGGGATGGCAGGACAAAAAATAGATTGAGCCTACTCCTCTATTTAAGTCCTTAACTGTTACTCAAAAACAAGATTATTTTAATTCATTGATATATAGAATTTTATACTCATGCAAAATAAGTTAAATATTGACGCATTGGTATAGAATTCAAATTCAAGATTATTCCTCACACAAATTAAATACATTTCTACTCTAATAGGAGGTAGTGTACCCATACAATTCAATTATTATTCAATGTTTACTTCCAATACTCTGAAGGTGTTATTGCAGTCTGGTTGGGATAATTACCTAATACAAGTTAATTGTTAGTTGATCAACTCATGGTTATATCAATTATTAGTCTATTTTCTTTACAAGAATATACACCCTATGTTTAACAGATAGATAGGTTCCTATAGCTAGATACAGTAAAATATTTATATAAGGTCTTCAATACCTCAGAGACCTACAGAGCATGGCATTTAAAGATGTTTTTATAATTGTAAGGATCCTTTGACAATAAAACAGGTTAACCTGTGGCAATAACCAGCCTACCTCAGAGAATATGGTGAGTATCAAAGAACCTCCTTAGGGAGATGGTTTCAAATGTGGCAACCCAGGCACTGGACAAAATGTCCTCATTTCTGCTACAGACAGAATTCATTCAAAAGTGGGCAAGCTTGGACGCAGGCAGGGTTGATGGCCAAACTCTGCCAAGGCATGGTAAGCAAGTTCTCAGTAGTTCCTGCTTCACAAGTATGTCTGCCAGATATATTAGGCTAGAAGGCTGAAGACAATGCTCCAACATCATAAAGAGTTTTGGATGATTGTCTAGGCAGCAATCTGTCTCTGTCATTTTCTCATTTTGGAAGCTATCAATTTGTACTTTCTGTTTGCTCAGATAATTAATTTTATTTCTTCTCAAGTCTCTGATAGGATTGAAGAGCAGATAGTTTAGCTTAAGATAGGAAGACTAAAACATGCAAACCAATAATAATAATAATAATAATAATAATAATAATAATAATAATAATAATAAATATATATATTCTAATAGTTCATATATATTCACTATAATATTTGTTATATCAGTTCTTTTTCCCTAAAATGATACTGAATAATAAAGAGAATGAAGGTTTTATTTTGCTTACACATCTCATCTCAGTCCATCTTAGATAGAATCCAGGGCAAAAACTGAAACAAAGTGTGGGGAAAGCTCTCTTTCTCTCTATAGGTCCTTTAAGTTGCTTTTATATGCAACTCAGGGCCATCTGCCCAATGTTGGAATGTGCCATCCCACATCAATCATTAACCAAGAAAGTATCTTCACAGACCAGCTTACAGATCAACTTGATGAAGGCTTTCCTTTTGATTAATGTTTCATCTTCACATATAGCTCTAGCTTGAGTACACTTGACAAAAATATAAGCATCAAATACTATTTGGTGGATAACAAAGACTATTTGGTGGTGTGTTCATTGAAAAAAAAAAAAAACCAATAGAGGCAAATGGAATATGTGCTGAAACCTAGTAAGAAAAACATCTTTCTTATACTCATGCCCATATTTGTGGCTTGTTCTTTGCACTCTTGGTGATTAAATAAGTGCTAATATATGATAAAGTGTTTATATTTATCAGTCATGTCACCTCCAACAGGTGGCGTTGAATTTAAAAGAAATGATTATATATATAAAATCACTGAAAAGAGCAGCTGCTAATTGGTTAAGGTAAGAACAAATAATCTTTCAAGTCTGTTGAAAGTATATTCTCTAATCATTTCCCCTGCTTAGTTACCATTTTTTTTCTTTGAAGGGCTCTGTTTGTTTTGCAGAAACCTATAATTTACTTGTGTCCACACAGGTGCTTTTCCACCCATGACTGACTGAGTTGTGTTTTGATTTTACTCAATTTTCCAATGAACTAAAACTATTAAGGACTAAATGTGTCACTTAAATAACAAAAAACAGAGGAAAAGCTGTTTCCTCTAGAAAACTGGACTGCTATCTGCAAAACATGGTAAACTGTGACTAGATTGAGTCTTTGGATATTCCGCATGGTTCATTCACTCAATTATAAAGTCAACACTTATTGTGCATGCCCCACATAGTCTTTGCTCATTTTAACATACCATTAACATAATTTTCTATGCTTTTGCCATTTCAGAAATACATATCGTTTTCCATTTTCCAATTGTCTTCTTTCTAAAACTTTAGATTTCTAAGTATAAGATGTCTTAAAATATTGCAATATTTGCATAAAATCCCTGTTTTCCATTTATTAATAAATCTAGAATTGCCACATATGGATAACTCATTCATTCAAATAGCTCATATGAGCATATTAAAGATACTAGGAGTTTCAATTTTCAATGTTTTTATGAATAAATGCTATATATTTAAATTCTCATAATTAGGAACACATTTCCTTATACAAATCAAGTCCAGAAAAATGACTGAGCTGTTCTTTTGGAAATGAGAACACTGAAGGCAGAGTTCAAGCCACCCAATAGGTAACCGTGGCTTTCTAACTCCAATTCTCCAAAAGTTCTATATGGCTTTCAGAAATTGCAGAGCCCTCAGAATTGCAGGAGAGAAACTGGTGAGAATCTGCAAAAACTAAGGCCACTTCCAAAGGCTTCACACAATCCCCAAAAGAGCACATTCAAGAGAAGGTCAAATTGTCAGACTTATTACCCTTGATGGATATTTCAACTCTGATTATAATATATTCATACACAGACACATGTGTGTGTGTGCATGTATGCGTGTGTGTGTGTGTGTGTGTGTGTGTGTGTGTGTGTGCATATATGTTGGTATATGTCTGGCCTATTTAGGAGATATTCCAATTGTGAAACTAATCAATGTTATTGTAAAAAGCAGTTCTTTCAGGTTGTAATATAAAATATTCTACCTTAAAATACTCATGAAGGGATCCAAGATGGCGGCGAGCAGTGTGGACCGTGTTTGGAAGCTCCAGTGAACAATTCAGGAAATTACACAGACATCTGAGCCAGGAACACCAAGGTCCCCACACTACAGCAGCAGGAGTGCTCCACGGTTTGGAGGGACCAGGGTGCGGAGGATCTGCATGCCCCTGCAGATGGGAGGAGCACAGATTTTCTCAGATCAGAGCAGCAGCGGCAGAAGCAGCAGCAGCGGCAGAAGCAGCAGCAGCGGCACCAGCAGCAGCAGCGGCGGCGGCTGAGGTTTGCAGCTCAGAGCCTTCCGGTGGAGGTGATTGGTGTGGTGGCCGGTGGGAGTTGCTGCGGGAGAGGGGACTCGACAGGACTTGGATTGCATGGTGCCTTGAGACCCAAACTGGACTCGGTAGACAGTTCAGCCCAAGAGTCCCACGTTCACTTAGTGCGCTATGCTGTGGAGACACTGGCTCAGCTCAGCAAGCAATTCCGCCTGAGGCACTACCTCAGTGCAGCTGCAGTTCTCCTGCTATGACGCAGGCTGGGCGGAGTGCTCAATTCCACCAGAGGCACGAGCTCAGTGCACCCACAGTTCCCATGCTCTGACGCAGTCTGGACAGAGCGCTCAGTTCCACCGGAGTCTCGAGCTCAGCTCAGCCGCAGTTCTCCTGCTGTGACACAGGCTGGGCGGAACACTCAGTTCCACCGGAGTCTCAAGCTCAGCACAGCCGCAGTTCCCCTGCTATGATGAAGGCCGGGCGAAGCGCTCAGTTCAGCGCAGCTGCAGTTCTCCTGCTGTGACGCAGGCTGGGCGGAGCGCTCAGTTCCACCAGAGGCGGGAGCTCAGTGCAGCCGCAGTTCTGCTGTGATGCAGGCTGGGTAAAGTGCTCAGTTCCACCGGAGGCACTTACTCAGCGCAGCCGCAGTTCTCCTGCTGTGACAAAGGCCGGGCAGAGCGCTCAGTTCCACCAGAAGCACTTGCTCAGTGCAGCCGCAGTTCTTCTGCCGTGACACAGGCTGGGTTGAGCGCTCAGTTCCACCGGAGGCACGAGCTCAGCACAGCCGCACTTCCCCTGCTGTGACGAAGGCACTATACCATGGCAAAACCACTACACAAACGCTCGACTGAAACCAACATCAAAATTAAGACTCTTAACAGTCACTGGTCATTAATATCTCTCAACATCAATGGTCTCAATTCTCCAATAAAAAGACACAGACTAACTGAATGGGTGCATAAACAGGATCCAACATTCTTCTGCATTCAAGAAACACATCTCACCCATAATGATAGGCATTACCTCAGGATAAAAGGTTGGAAAAAAATATTCCAAGCAAATGGTCACAAGAAGCAAGCAGGCGTAGCCATTTTAATATCGAACAAAATAGACTTTCAACCAAGATTAATCAAAAGGGATGAGGACGGACACTTCATATTCATCAAAGGTAAAGTCAATCAAGATGACATCACAATCCTGAACATCTATGCTCCCAATACAAGGGCACCCACATTTGTAAAAGATCTGCTAAAAAGGCTTAAACCACACGTCGATTCCCACACAATAATAGTGGGAGACTTCAACACCCCACTCTCTCTGAAGGACAAGTCATTGAAACAGAAACTAAGCCAAGAAATAACATCATTAACCAATGCCATGGGTCAAATGGATCTAACAGATATCTATAGAACCTTTTACCCAAACAAGAAAGAATATACCTTCTTCTCTGCACCCCATGGAACCTTCTCCAAAATTGATCACATCATAGGTCACAAAGCAAGCCTCAACAGATACAAGAGGATTGAAATAATACCTTGTATCCTATCAGATCACCATGCCCTTAGGCTGCAATTCAATAACAGAAATAACAAAAAGCATACACATACGTGAAAACTAAACAACTCTCTGCTAAATGACACCTGGGTCAGGGAAGAAATAAAGAAAGAAACCAAGGAGTTTCTGAAATTCAATAAAAATGAAGGAACAATGTACCCAAAATTGTGGGATACATTGAAAGCAGTGCTAAGAGGAAAATTCATAGCACTAAATGCCTTTAAAAAGAAATTGGAGGCATCGCAATAAGCACCTTAATGACACAATTGGAAGCCCTAGAAAAAAAAGAAGCAGAAACACCCAAAAGGAGTAGACGTCTGGAAGTAATCAAACTGAGGGGTGAAATTAACAAATAAGAAACTAAGAAAACAGTCCAAAGAATCAACAAAACCAGCCGGGCGTGGTGGTGCATTCCTTTAATCCCAGCACTTGAGAGGCAGAGGCAGGTGGATTGTTGTGAGTTTGAGGCCACTCTGGTCTACAAAGCGGGTCCAGGACAGCCAAAGCTACACAGAGAAACCCTGTGTCAAAAACCCACAAAAAAAAAAAAAAGAAAAAGAAAGAAAGAAAGAAAGAAAAAAGAAATAAACAAAACCAAGAGCTGGTTCTTTGAGAAAATCAACAAGATAGAAAGACCATTAGCCAAACTAACTAAAAGGCAGAGAGACAGTATTGAAATCAACAAAATCAGAAATGGAAAGGGAGACATAACAACAGACACTGAAGAAATACAAAGAATCCTAAGATCCTACTTTGAAGGCATATATGCCATAAAATTTGTAAATCTAAGGGAAATGGATGATTTTCTTGATCAATTTCACTTGCCAAAGTTGAGTGAAGAACAGATAAATAAGCTAAATAGTCCCATTTCCCCTACAGAAATTGAAGCAATCATTGATAGTCTCCCAACCAAAAGAAGCCCAGGGCCAGATGGTTTCACTGCAGAATTCTACCAGACCTTCAAGGGCGCACTAATACCAATACTCTTCAAGCTACTCCAAAAGATAGAAAGGGATGGAACATTACCAAATTCATTCTATGAGGCCATAGTCTCATTGATACCTAAACCTCACAAAGACTCAACAAAGAAAGAGAATTTCAGACCAATTTTTCTTATGAACATCGATGCAAAAATACTAAATAAAATACTTGCAAAACGAGTACAAGAACACATCAAAGATATCATTCATTATGACCAAGTAGGCTTCATTCCAGGCATGCAGGGATGGTTTAATATAAGGAAATCCATCAATGTAATCCACCATATAAACAAACTGAGAATAAAAAACCACATGATCATCTCTTTAGATGCAGAGAAAGCATTTGATAAAATCCAACACCCATTCATGTTTAAAGTTTTAGAGAGACCGGGAATACAAGGCACTTTCCTCAACATAATAAAGGCCATATATAGGAAGCCAATAGCCAAAATCAAAGTAAATGGTGAGATACTCAAGGAAATTCCTCTAAAATCAGGAACAAGGCAAGACTGCCCACTCTCTCCATATCTCTTCAATATAGTCCTCGAGGTTCTAGCCAGAGCAATAAGACAACAAAAGGAGATCAAGGGCATCCAAATGGGAAAGGAGGAATTCAAATTATCCCTATTTGCAGATGATATGGTAGTCTACATAAGTGACCCTCAAAATTCCACCAGAGAACTCCTACAGCTGATAAACACCTTCAACAAATTCGCTGGATACAAATTAACTCAAAAAAGTCTGTAGCCTTCCTATACACAAAGGACAAGCTTGCAGAGGAAGAAATTAGGAAAACTACACCCTTCACATTAGCCACAAGCAATATAAACTATTTAGGAGTTACTCTAACTAAACAAGTGAAGGACTTGTTTGAAAAAAATTTTAAAACGCTGAAGAAACATATTGAAGATGACATGAGAAGATGGAATGATCTTCCTTGCTCATGGATCGGGAGAATTAACATAGTAAAAATGGCCATCCTACCAAAAGCAATCTACAGATTCAATGCAATCCCTATCAAAATACCTACACAATTTTTTAAAGACATTGAAATTTCAATTCTGAACTTCATATGGAAAAACAAAAAACCCAGAATAGCTAAAACAATCTTGTACAATAAAAGGTGCTCTGGAGGAATCTCCATAAATGACCTCAAACTGTACTATAAAGCAATAGTAATTAAAACAGCATGGTACTGGCACAGCAACAGGCTGGTTGATCAGTGAAATCGAATCGAAGACCCAGATATGAACCCACACACATATGGTCACTTGATTTTCGACAAAGAAGCCAAATCCATTCAATGGAAAAAGGATAGCATCTTCAACAAATGGTGCTGGTCTAACTGGATGTCTATGTGTAAAAAAATGCAACTGGACCCATATTTGTCACCTTGCACAAAACTCAAATCCAAGTGGGTTAAAAACCTCAACATAAAACGAGAAACACTAAGTCACTTAGAAGAAAAAGTGGGGAAGAGTCTGGAACATATTGGCACAGGAGACAACTTCCTGAACAGAACACCAACAGCCCAGGCATTAATGTCAACAATTAATAAATGGGACCTCATGAGGCTGAGAAGCTTCTGTAAGGCAGGACACACTGTCAAGAGAACAAAGCGACAGCCTACAGACTGGGAAAAGATCTTCACTAACCCTACATCTGACAAAGCTCTAATATCCAAAATATATAAAGAACTCAAGAAATTAAATGCTACCAAACCAAATATGGTTTGGAACTAAACAGAGAATTCTCAACAGAGGAATATCAAATGGCTGAGAAACACTTAAAAAATGCTCAACCTCCTTAGTCATCAGGGAAATGCAAATCAAAACAACTCTGAGATTCCATCTTACACCCATCAGAATGGCTAAGATCAAAAATTCAAGCGACACCACATGTTGGTGAGGATGTGGGGAGAGAGGAACACTCCTTCATTGCTGGTGGGAATGCAAACTAGTACAGCCACTTTGGAAATCTATCTGGTGCTATCTCAGAAAAATGGGAATAGGGCTTCCTCAAGACCCAGCTATTCCATTCCTTGGAATATACCCAGAAAATGCTCCGTCACACAACAGGGACATATGTTTAACCATGGTCATAGCATCCTTATTCATAATAGCTGGAACATGGAAACAGCCTAAGTGTCCCTCAGTAGAAGAATGGAGTAAGAAACTGTGGTACATTTACACTATGGAATACTATTCAGCTATTAAAAACAAGGAATTCCTGAAATTTGTGGACAAATGGATTGAACTAGAAATGATCATAATGAATGAGTTAACCTAGAAGCAGAAAGACTCAAATGGTATATACTCACTTATTTCTGGACACTAGCCAAGGGGCATGTCCCATGAAAGTCTTCACTTACCAGGAAAGTGGGTCAGGGACTTTAGGTGAGAGAAGCATGGGAGAAGAGGGAAACAGAAGGATCCAGGGAGTCCTAGAAATCTACAAGAAGAACATAATGACAGGTGGATCTGGGCTCAGGGGTTCTGCTCAAACTATGGCACCAGCCAAGGACAATACATTCAATAAATTTCGAACCCCTACCCATATCTAGCCAATGGACAGGACATTCTCCACAGTTGAGTGGAGAGTAGGGACTGACTTTCACAAGAATTCTAGTGCCCCATATTTGACCATGTCCCCTGGATGGGGAGGCCTGGTGGCACTCAGAGGAAGGATAGCAGGTTACCAAGAAGAGACTTGATACCCTATGAACATATACAGGGGGAGGAGGTCCCCCTCAGTCACAGTCATAGGGGAGGGGAGTACGGGAAAAGCAGGAAGGAGGGAGGAATGGGAGGATACAAGGGATCGATAACTATTGAGATATAATATGAATGAATTAATAAAAATAAAAGAGAAAAAAGAAAAGAGAAGAAGAAAGTATTTGTTAAAGTTGAACCCAGGACAATGTTCTTTAAGACCACATTTAATATGCAGTCTTCCTGTACATGCTGTGTATGATATCTGTGTTCATATATGGACATCAAATACATTGTTATGGCCTCTGTCAGTGTGCAGCTACCACTTATAGTGTTCTGTATGACATAGCTTAGTATGCAGTCATACTGCCAGGTGTCTATGTGACCTCTGTTGGAATGTGCTCATCCATCACCATGTTCTATATGATCCTTGTTAGTATGCAGACATCCTATACAGCACTCCAGACAATCGCTTTTACTATAGGGTCATCGTTCACAGTGCTCTGTGACCTACGTTAGTATACAGACATCTGGTGCAGAAAATTGCTTATCAGGTATAGCATCTGATTTTTGTCAAGGATGTTAAATTTTAAACATGGAAGCTTTTCATCATGGTGTACTGCCCAGTAACATAGCCTCTTTCTAACTACTGAGTGTAGTTATAATAGGGTGGTTTGACTGGAAATGTTCAGTAAGTGTAAAACACCAGCTTTCAAAGATTTCTTAGAAGTGGAATAACATATCTCTCTAGTGATTTTACACTAACTTCTTGTTGACAAAATATATTTGGTATATACAGGAAACAATGGCAGTCACAAAGGCACTGAGACAAAATATGTCTTAATTGACAAAGCCTGTGTCTGGGTCATTGTCTGTATTGTTTCCAGCCTTTCTAAATAAAAGTCATACAAATGTTTTGAAATATAATATTGATACTTGAATATAATTCACCCAATCTTGAAAAGTTTGGTTTTAATTCTAAATCATTAAATATTGAGAATGAACATAAAAAGAAAACAAACAGGCTTCTAAGGAATAATAATAAAATATAATAGAATAACATCAAAGAATAACTCTCATACTAGAGTTGAACGATAACAACAACAGCAAAGAAACAGAAAAATCCTAGGAGAAGACACAAAAAACAGAGAACCACTCATTCACACACTTAAGAAGCACAGAAGACACTACCTGGTAGTGCACAAAGAATGTGGAAGGTTAGTATGACAGAGAGAAGAAAAGAATGTATAAATAAAGTAAATATAAAAATAATAAGAAAAATTTAATATCTGGTAAAGGATGGAGCCTTGTGTCCACTTCCTTCAGTTCCGGGACCCCATCTAGTGCAAGACCCATGCAATCCCTGTGCATGCTGCCTTAGTCTCTTCTCGTTAATAGGGTTGGTCAGTCATGTAAATTTAGAGTACTACTTCTTTTGCTGTCTTCCATCACTTCTGGACTTTATATGCTTTCTGATTTCTTTTCTGTGGGGTTACCTGATCCCTGAATGAAAAGATTTGGTAGAAACTGACTGTTTCAAGGTATCTTACTCTCTGAATAATGTCTGACTGAGTTTTTCTTTATTTGTTCCCATTTGCTTCCAAAGGAGGCTCCTCTGCTCATGGCTGAGCAGGATACTATTCTATGAGTATAGAAGAATATCAATAGGGATCGTTTTATTGCTATTTTCTATCTATCACCTATCTCTCATCCATCTATTCATCTCTATCTATCTATCTATCTATCTATCTATCTATCATCTATTTATTTTAGAGAATTAGTATTTGGATTTACCCTAGGCCCTGGGATTATCTAGTCTTAGGTTCTTGGTTACCCGAGGAAGGTCAGATAATGTGTTTCATCAAGAATATTTTAATATATTTTGTAACTGACAATTGGAAATTTTTTTCACTGAAAAATATCTATTTAAATATTTCCCTATGTGTTTCACTGAGAATTTTCTTTCTTTCTTTCTTTCTTTCTTTCTTTCTTTCTTTCTTCTTTCTTTCTTGTGTGCTTGTTTTTTATTCCACTAATGTGTATCCCAAATGTGAGTGGTTTTACTCCAAAGCATATCCAGAAGTATATGGGAATGTTTTTACTTGTCCCAAATAAAAGATTGCTATTTGCAACCAGTAGATAGACTAAGCTGTTGCTAAACATCCTACATTATCCAGGATCACCTTTCATCCCTAATGGCTTGATCTGCTCCACAGGGCAACAGTGCTGAGACTGAGACATTCTGATGCTCAATGGATAAATAAGATATGACCTGCATTATGTTCTGCTTTATTAAAGTAAAGTGTACATGAATTCCCTCTAGGGCTTACTTTTCATAATTATTTCATTGATGTATAGAAAATAATGTTGCATTGAAGGTAATGTCTATGTTTGATATCAGTACTCTGTATTATTGAAACCATATTTGCCTTTTCTGAATTGCAGAAAATGTTACACTTTTTAAATCTTAGTAAACACTGCCAACCAGATGAGCTCAGAGTTACAAATTTCTTGAAATATGACTTGGAAAGGCTGAGAAGTATGAAATATAGATTATATATATATCAAATAACACATTAGAAAGCAAACATATAACACAAAACACTTTTTCATATTGATTATGTGTTAAAATGATAACATGAATATATGTCAATAAATAAAACATGTAACAAAATCAATTTTGTACACAACTCTCATTATATCTCTACTGGACAAGGATTCCTATGAGGTCTATTGTTTTACAGTTCACAATTTTATTCACAATTCACTTACAATAGTTTTTTTTTACATGATGTTCTATCTTCCAGATGTTCAACTGATACACATGATAAGGATACAGTCTTTTGCTTCCGCACTTTGCTGTCTCATATGCTTTTATTCAAATGATCTTCACAGAAGATGGTCAGCTTGAGCTCTTTATTTTGTTCCAACTGATTTTTTACTCATATCAATAAAACACTATTTTATCTGTTCACAGTATGTCTAACATTGGTAAAAGTCCTCTTTTTTCTGATCTTTGTGGCTATTTTTCTTCCATGTAAATTTTAAAAAATAAATTTTGTTCAAATTTCTATTAAATATATAATGGGAGCTAATTTACTATAGAAATTATATGAAGAGAATTGACACATTAGCCAATTGAATCTTCTACAACAAATATGGTTATATCTTTCCCCACAAACTTACTTCATTAATTTCTCTCTTCTTAAAAAATTCTAATGTATTATAACATCCCTATTGTTACCTGCTCTTCCTCTTTCTTCTGCCCTATTCCCCTCCCTAGACTTCTGACAGAGGATAACTCCTACCCCACCATATGACCACAGCCTATCAGGTCTCATCTGGATAGCCTGTTTCTCATTCCAACATGTGCCAATAGGACTACCCACCATAGGGAAGTAATCAATTCAGGGGCACCAGAGTTCATGTCTGAGGTAGTTGCCACTTACCCCACAACAATGGAGAACAAACTATTAATTGGCTATATCTGAATAGGGCATCTTGCTTACTGCATGCGTTGTTCTTGGTTAGTACAACAGTTTGTGCATCACACTCCCCTCTGCCCAGTCCAGATCGGCTGGCCTTGATGGTCTCTTTGTGGGGCTCCTGACCCCTCTGAACTTTCTGTGTCCCTCCATCCCCACATTTACCATTGTTGGTAGGAGTGCAAATTTCTACAACCACTTTGCAATCAATCTGGACCTTTCTCACAAAATTGGAAATCGTGCTATCTCAAGACCCAGATATACCACTCCTGTGAATATACCCAAAAGATGCCCCACCATACACCAAGGACGTTTGCTCAGCTATGTTCATGGCAGCTTTATTCATAATAGCCAGAATCAGGAAACAACCTAGATGTCCCTCAGCCAAAAAATGATAAAGAAACTATAGTACATTTACACAATGGGGTACTAGTCAGCTATTAAAAACAATCTTGAAATTTGCAGGCAAATAGATGGAACTAGAAAAGATCATCATGAATGAGGTAACCCAGACCCAGAAAGACACACATGGTATGTACACATTTATAAGTGGATATTAGTTCAACATAGATGTCCTCTGAGAAACTCCACTCAGAGGGAGCTTGGGACAGATGCTGGGACTCACTGCTGGACTCTGGGTGGAGTGTTGAGAGCTATATGGAAGAATAGGTGGATGGAAGAGCCTTCTCTTTTTAATTGATATTGACATGGTATTTATAATTTTCCCCTTTTATTGGATGAACTTTCTTAATCAATTCATTCTAAATGTTTCTTATGTATCTAGATTCCTGGTGACTTTCTTAGTAGATATGTACACTTGCTGTATAAAACAACCATATTTTCTTATTTTTTGTGTATGGGACTCTTTTCCCAGCTTTCAAAGTAGGACACTGTATACCCTGTTGAAAATGAGTGACAGCTCTCTTTGCCTCATTTCTAATCTTAGAATATGACTTCCAATATTTTGTAAATGCCCATAACCTCATACTTTTGTTGTTTCATGTGTGTCTTAGCAACAACTTATGAAGAACGGTACATGTTTTTCTCTACTTGTTAGGTATTCATTTATTTTTATCAAGAATGGCATTGATTTTTATGAAAAGCCTGGTGTGAACCTGTTGGTGTGGTAATAATTTTGCTCTCTTTGTTATATGAAAAACTAAGTTAGTTTTGGACTATCTGTATTTTAGATTAAATAAAATTAAATTTATTTTATTAAATAATTAAATGCATCAAATCAATAATGGTATATATTTTCTTTTTCAATAGCAAAATGACACATTTTATCAGTTTATATCATTTGATTGATAACCAACCAATCTTTCTCCATCTTCCTCACATTTGCACTGCTGGCTCTTCTGGAAGAGTAATCCTTCTGCCCCTGCCTCTTTGGCATTTCCTACCTGTGCAGGCCAGCACATCAAAGATCACTAGTAAAGCCAGGCCGCTGTCATCTAACGATTTAGATAGGCTTGTTACTATTTTTTATTCTTTGGAAGTTTAAAAGTAGAATTTTTTTCTATATTAAAAATAGGAAAGGCGTTTTCTACGTTCTTTGATGTAACAACTGTCAATAAAGCACGGTTTGGCCAATAAACTGGGCAGAAGGACAGGAAATGGAAGGCCGGGCTTCCTGTAGAATGGGAGAGCAAGGATGGACGGTTGAGGGAAGAGAGATGGTTGACTGTGTAGGAGCACGGTTAATGCCCGGCTGTTGCTCTGGAGAGGCCCAGGCTAAGGTCTCTGGTGCTGGATGAGGAAGCCCTTTGAGTTTGCTTCATCTCTTGGGTGGCCAGAGCTAATGGCTCAGGCAACCGATCAGGACTGAAAGAGAAAGGATGGAAGAGGAAAAAAAGCCCAAGATTTCTTCATTAGGGACTTGCTATACTGAGACAGCGAGGAGAACTTACACTGACCACAATTTTCCTACGGCTAAGGGTGTAAAAGCGGCTTCTGGCTAGAAACTGCAGCAGAGTTGTAAAAGGGGGGCTCTTTGATCTGTAGACAGGCCTTTTTTTGCGGAGATATCCAGTAAGCTAGTGTAAATTTAGGCTTATTAGCCACAGAAGGCTGATGGCCCCGAGTCTGCTAACTTTTTCGCAAATCTACAGAGAAATAAGAAATAAGAGAGAGATAGAAAATAAACCACTCATACACATACATTCAAGAGAAAAGGTTCAAGAGAAGAGGTGGATGAAGTCAGGCATCTTAACTTCAACCGAAGTTAAGCCTCCCAATTCTCCAGCTTCCCAATTTTCAGGCCCATTTATTGTAGAAGACCGTACTTATACTTCTGAGAAAAGGGAATTACCTCATAGTCAAAAGAGTACAATGAATCACAAAAACAGATGAGTTCTAAAATATTACAGGTTACATGTTTTAAATCTAAACATTTCTTATCTATGTATCCATTAAATAAGTTCAAAATGAGTTCATAATGATGAAGGTTGACAGGATCTAAGGTTAATAGGGTCTGAATCTTACAAGAGTATACAACTTATCAATTAGGATGGACCTGACTATACATTATCCAGCTATCTCTTAGTTCATTATGAGCTCAGGACAATACTTTTATCTGTCTTTCATTCTAAGAAATAGAGTAAATACAGACATATCTAGGTAGCTTCATTCCACATAGGTTCACGGGGAGTTTAAACAAACTTGGCTATATTCATGGTGAAATACCAGGATTCGTGGTGCCATCTGGAGTGGGGCCTTATCTGAAGTCACAAATCTGCTACAAGGCTATCCTTAGTGAGGCATCTGGAGGTCCACAAGAGTATTTATTACAGCCATAAACTAACTTTAACTTTTAAAACTATTTGAGTCAAATCAGGAATTCCATAATCAGAGATTAATTCATCTGATCGACAAACAGTACATCTACATCCTCAATAAGATCCTGTAGGAAGTTTGCTCATTCAGAGCTGGTCAGTACCCAGAAAATAACAGTTCACACCAATGCCAAATGTATTTACTTTTGGTTTTTCAAGACAGAGTTTCTCTGTGTAATCATGGCTCTCCTGGATTCGCTTTGTAGACCAGGCTGGCCATGAATGTAGTCTTGGTTGTCCTGGACTTACTTTGTAGACCAAGCTGGCCTAGACTGACAGTGATCCACCTGCCTCTGCCTCCCTGGGTGCTGGGATTAAAGGCGTGCTCCACCATGCCTGTCTCTAATGCCAGATTCTAGAGCGATGCAGCAGTGCACAACTGACAGGGTATTCAGAGGTCGGAAGCAATTCTGGGGTACATCACGATACGGACCTTGTCAATACCGGATCACCTCCAGAGATCTCTCATGCCTACTGGACTTCCCCAAATCAATGGTTCCTGACAGCATGTCAGAGGCTGGAAGTAGTTTGGGGGTGCATTGTAGTACAAGACCTTGCAAACACCAGATCACCTCCTAGACAGCCCACATGCCTAGTGAGCTCCCTTAACAGGGTGGCTCTTGGCAGAGGACAAAGGAGAGAATGGCAGGAGGAGCATCTTAGTGGCAAATGCTTGGGGTATATGTATTACATATCAGTTTAGAGTAGTTTGTTTACCATGGTTTAGGAGATTTGTATTAATTTAGATTCTGCCCAGCATTGTGCTGGCAGCCTTGAAGTATGCTTCAGACTCGGTGTCTTTTTATTAGCAATCTTAGGTCGAACTGATCCATTTTAATGTAACAGTTGACCTAACAGCAAATATCCACATATAAGTAAATGCATACTATTTTTATTTCTGGATATAGCATACCTCATTCAGGGTGAATTTTTTTTTCTAGTTTCATCCATTTACTGAAATTTTCATGATGTAATATTTTATGTATATTTTATATATTATAATTTATTCACCTTACATGCCGATTGTTATCCTCTTGCTCTTATCTTCCCATTCCCACCCTCCCTATCTCTTCTGCCTATTCACCTCCAATATACCACTGATGGGGGTGACACCTACCCTACCGTGTGGTTACAGCCTATTAGGTCTCATCAAAATAGCCTGCATCCCCGCCCTCTGTGTGCTCACAAGGCAGTCTTGCCAAGGGGACAGTTACCAAATCATGAGCACCAGAGTGCATGTCAGAGATTCAGAAGTCCCCTGTCCTCCCTCCCCTGCCACATGGAGAATCAGCAGTCTATCAGCTACTTCTTTACCTGGTGTCCTTGGTGTATGGTGGAGCATCTTTTGGGTATATACCTGGAGTGGTACATCTAGGTCGTGAGGTAGCACTATTCCCAGTTTTCTGACAAAGTGCCAGATTGATTTCCAAAGTGCTTGTATAAGTTTGCACTCACACTAGCAACAGAGGAGTGTTCCCCTTTCTCTAGATTCTCACCAGCATGTGCTGTCACTTGAGGTTTCAATCTTAGACCTTCTGATAGGTGTAACATGGAATAGTAGACTCATTTTGATTTGCATTTCCCTGATAACTAAGAATGTTGAGCATTTCTTTAAATATTTTTCAGCCATCCAATATTCCTCTGTTGTTAATTCTCTGTTTAGTTCTGTACCCCATTTTTAAATTGGATTATGAGGTTTGTTGGTGTTTTTTTTCTTGAGTTCTTTATATATTTCAGATATTAGCCCTTTGTCAGAAGTAGGGTTGGTGAAGATCTTTTCCCAATATGTAGGCTGTCCTTTTGTTCTCTTGACAGTATCTTTTGCTTTATTAAAGCTTTTTAGTTTCATGAGATCCCATTTATTTATTTTTTATCTTAGAGCCTGAGCTATTGGTATTCTGTTCAGGAAATTGTCTTTTGTGTGAATGACTTCAATGTTCTTCTTCAATTTTTCTTGTAACAGATATAGTATTTCTGGAGGGTTTTTTTTTTTTTGGTTGTTTTTTTCTTTCCTGTTGTTGTTGTTATTGTTGTTGTTGTTGAGGTCTTAAATCCACTTGGACTTTAGTTTTGTTCAGGGTGATAAACATGTGGTCATCCAGTTAGACCAGTACCATTTGTTGGAGATGCTATATTTTTTCCATTGTTTGGCCTTGGCTTCTTTGTAAAAAGGTAAGTGTCCATAGGTGTGTGGCTTTATTATTGGGTCTTTGGTTAGAATTCATTGATTGAGTAGCCTGTTTCTACGCCAGTACCATGCCTTTTTATTACTGTTACTCTGTAGTACAACCTGAGGTCGGGAGTGGAGATTCCTCTGGGCAATCTTTTATTGTAGAAGATTGTTTTAGCTACCCTGGGTTTTTTTTTTTCCCATATGAAGTTGAGAATTGATCTTTCAAACTCTGTAAGATATTGTGCAGGTACTTTGATAGGGATTGCATTGAATCTGAGGATTTTGTAATATGTCTATGTTTACTACTTTGATTCTCACTATCCACAAGCATGGGAGATCTTTTCATCTTCTGATATCTTCTTCAATTTCCTTCTTCAGAGACTTGATTTTTTTTTTCATAAAAGGCTTTCATTTGCTTGGTTAGAGTTACACCAAGATTCTTTCTCCTATTTTTTTTTTTGTTTGTTTGTTTTTGTTTTTTGTTTTTGGCTATTGTGAAGGGAGTAGTTTTCCTAATTTCTTTCTCAGCCCATTTGTCATTTGTATACAGGAAGGCTACTGACTTTTTTTAATTGATTTCTAATGGAAGTCTTGGCACTGTCCATTGCCAGTGGCACACATTCACACTTCTACTCTAGATTAAAATTTGATTCTTCTGTTTATTTGTTTACTGTAGAAATCTAAAAAGTTTAAGTCATATCCCCTTTCTAAT
The DNA here is from genome assembly GCF_964271855.1 of Acomys minous. Taxonomy (NCBI): domain Eukaryota; kingdom Metazoa; phylum Chordata; class Mammalia; order Rodentia; family Muridae; genus Acomys; species Acomys minous. Next base: position 47,619,010 of record NC_140487.1, on the reverse strand, counting down.
TTCTATAATCTCTGTTACATATTTTACTTCTATCAATGTAACATACCTCATAGTATCTTGTAATTTGTAGCTCACCAATTCAAATGTAAAAATATTAAACTAGATTTTAGGCTGTTTTTCTGTGTATTTATCTGTTCACCATTCTATGAATTCTAATTCCCTGTGTAAATTTAATTTCCTCATTAGGCCATTTTTTTTTATCATCCTAAAGAACTTTATAATATTTCCCCTAGTGTCGGTCTGCTGACAACACATATCAGATTTTGTTTGTCCAAAAGTTAGCTTTAGTAAATTGTAATGCAAAATGTAAGTGAATGGACATTTCTTTTATCTCTTTTCAATAATACTCTACAATATCTTTGAGATGCCTCATAAGCCGGTGATCCCTTCCTATCTTAGGGATTTAAGGAACCTGCTGTCTTTGTCAAATTCTTTTCCATATATTCCTGTTACACAGCTGTGCAACACAGAAGGTTTAGCTTACCCTCTGTATGACACCGTTATACAACACGGAATTGTGTATGAAAAGAGTGGGGTTCTTTGAAATGACCTTCCTGAAAAGGTTTGTTTGCTTGTTTGTTTGTTTGTTTGTTTAGTACTCTAAAAATTAGTAAGAGGATGAACATATAACTGCCTTGGTTCAATATGTGGTACTGAATTGACAGCAAACTTACTTGAGTATTTTGGGACGCTACAACAAATTACTACTTGCTTCTACTATTTGTATTTCCTGAGTATTTAGCATATTCACAGGTTCTTTAGCTTGGGCATTTTCTCCCAGACTCACCCACCCATTCTCTGCCAGAACAGGACACTACCAGTGACTATAGCCTGAGTTTATCAACAGCTTCCTGAAGGCTTTTCTATTGTCCAGCCTGCTTTTCCTATAGACTGGCCTCGAGACTCAACTTTATTCTAGTTTTCTTTTTTAAGCTACTCTGCTCTGAAAAGTTGTTATTTTCCATGTCTGTTCTGGAATACCTGGGTCTTTCAACCTTGTCTGTCCAATCTAAGTTTTTCTCTTTTTGCTTTTTAGACTTACTTCCTGTTTAGTCTTTTACCACTCAACACATGTGACTTTGTTCTTTGATTTCTGCTTTCTTTCTATCTTCTGTTTGTTTGTTTGGTTGGTTTTTTTCAAGGTCTCATTTTTGGGAGATAGAGAGCTGTAACAGCTATTTACTGTTTGCTACTTTTTTGGTGCATGACTACCTGTAACTCTAGTTCGAGGAGATCTAATGCCTTCTTCTGGCTCCAACACACACACACACACACACACACACACACACACACACACACATACACACACATACACACACACACATACACACACATACACACACACACATACACACACACATACACACACACACATACACACACACATACACACACACACATACACACACACACACACACATACACACACACACACACACACACACACACACACACATACACACACACACAAACCAACAAACAAACCAAAAATCAAAGTTAAAAGGTTTCGTTTAGCTCTATTATTGACCTTGCAGTGCACCAACACCTGCTTTGAACTCTTTATGTTCCTGGTTTCAACTTGCAAGTGCAAAGGTATACATGTGTTCACAAGCACAGCTATCTCAGATTACGTTGAGTTGATAGTTGTGCTTGGAAGCAAGATGGTGACAATGATGAGTCAATCTCTTAAGGGTCACTGGTGGTGTAATTTGGTGAAAATATTTCCTACATTCGAAAAGATTAAATTTTGAAAACTTCACAACAAAATGTATCATACACTGTGAGGTCATTAAGACTCAATATGTCATGTTATCATATTCTCAGCTTGTTTACGTTTAACCCTTTTTGAGAGAATAAGGCTATGTTTTTGATTTCTCAAGTGTGTGTGTGTGTGTGTGTGTGTGTGTGTGTGTGTTAATTGCTCGCTAAAGGAAGCTAACATGTTGGTAGTAAATATGTGCCATAAATAGGGGAAACAACATATGGAGGTAACTTGATAGCATCTGTTTGTAGTACAGTTTGATTTTCTTCCTGCTTCTGGGTATATTTCGGGGTCAGTAAGATGACTTCTTGTCCTGCAAAACTCTGTTAAATATTTATATAAAACATCCCTCATCTGTTCCCCATGTTATGTTTTCTTGGTTATTCAATAAATACAGAGCAAAGCCCTTTGTTGGGGTCAGACATTCGGGCAGTCAGATATTAGGTACGAATCAGCAAAACTACAAACAGGCCAATAACCAGAGATAATAGACTGATTAACATTATAGGAAAAGAAGTAGATAAGTCAAATTTGGGCTCACTCCTAATCAAGTGACTCCAAAAGAAATTTTATTTTTATTTCTTCATGTGACAAAAAAATGCATTTTGATACCTCTGAATCATCTTTAATGCATTAACCAACTTAAACATTTTTAAAACAAATTCTGTGAAAATGAGAATAAATCTGAACTCACTTTAAGCCTCCTTTTCAGAAACATTCATTAATATGAAATATTCATTTTATTTATTTTAAATGTGTAGGTCAGATGTGAAGAGGATATTTGAGAAAATTACTATTGGTATAAATTGAGGGTGGCCAAAGATTCTGCTGGAGAAAACCTCACACTCTGTTTATGGACATGGCCATATACAAATAGAAAACTCACATAGTTGTTGGAAGTTGCTATTGAATTTACTAATGGTCATCTGATATGTTAATGATTTAAATACAGGAACTCAAATACTCTCGTTTAATTTGCATGCGACTACAGGTTGTATGAGAACCTAGGGTTGTTTCAAATGTCCCTGGAGCATGAGACTGCTCTTCAAAGCAAAAGAGGTAGCAAAGACCAGCAGGATAGAACAAGAGAAACAGAAAGATGAGAGTCAAAATTCCCATCTGTTCTTTCATTTTCTCCTTAAAATTTTATTTATACAACTATTTTTCTTTAGGTTTTTATTATCTATGTGTGTACATACTTTGCTGGAAAATATACATGCGGTTAAAATCTCTTTTTCACACTCACAGGATTTATTTTAGAAGAGATAAGAATGTGATGGAGAAAGACGGGGAGAAAAAGAAGGAGGTTTGTATACCAGAGTAACTGTGGCCTCATAAAATAAATTTGGCATTGTTCCTTTTTTTTTTCTATTTTGTAGAATAGTTTAGGAGTGTTGACATTAACTATGCTTTGAAAGTCAGGAAGAATTCTATGCTAAAATCTTCTTGCTCTGGACTTTGTTGTTGTTGTTGTTGTAAGACTTTCAATAGTGCTTCTATTTCAATAGGCACTGTCTGTCTGTTTAAATTGCTTATTTGATCTGATCTTTTATTTAAGGTTGTTAGGTGGTATATTTCAAGGAAATTATCCATCTCTTTTAGGTTTTCCAATTTGATAGAATACAGATTTTTATTTATTTTATTTTTTTTATTTTTTTCCCTTTTTTTATTAATTTATTCTTGTTACATCTCAATGGTTATCCCATCCCTTGTATCCTCCCATTCTTCCCTCCCTCCCATTTTCCCCTTATTCCCCTCCCCTATGACTGTTCCTGAGGGGGATTACCTCCCCCTGTATATGCTCATAGGGTATCAAGTCTCTTCTTGGTAACCTGCTGTCCTTCCTCTGAGTGCCACCAGGTCTCTCTCTCTAGGGGACATGGTCAAAGGTGAGGCACCAGAGTATGTGAGAAAGTAATATCCCACTCTCCCGGACTACAGATTTTTAAAGTAAATCATTATTCTCTGGATATCCTTGATTTCTGTTGTTATGCCTCCCTTTTTATTTCTTTTTTTTTATTTATATCTTATCTTTTCTCCTAATAATTTATTTGGATAAGAGTTTGTCGATCTTATTGATATTGTCAAAAAATCTTTGTTTCACTGATTCTTTGTTTCATTTGATTCTTTTTATTTTTTTCATTTCTATTTCATTGATTTCAATCCTGAGTTTGATTATTTATTTTTTAATTTATTTTTCTTTTTTACATATACATTTACATTATTCCACATATATTCAATAAACTACCTTCAGATAACCATGACACAATCAAGAATTAGATAATTGTTACATTTTTAGTATTTTGGCTATTTGTGTTAAACAGACGTGATTTACATTTTAGACACACCAAGATAGGAAAGAGTTTGATTATTTCTTGTTGTCTACTCCTCTTGGGCATGATCTCTCCCCTTTTTTTCTGGAGTTTTTAGGTATTTTGCTAAGTTGTTATTAAGAGATCTCACTATTTTTTTTAAATCTGCTAACATATAACGACCAAACAAAGGAAAATATTGCAGACCAATTTCCCTTAAGAACATAGATGCAAAATACATAATACTTGCAAACCAAGTCCAAGGAGACGTCAAAAATATCATCCACCATGATCAAGTAAGCTTCATCCCAGAAATATAAAAATGGCTCACCATACATAAATTGATAAATGTAAACCACCATATAAAAAGAAAAATATATAAAAACTCAATAAATATAATTCACCAAAACCAACCAAACAAACAAATATAGTCACATGATCCTCTAATTAAATGCAAGAAAGACATTTGAGAAAATGCAACACCCCTTCATTTTAAACGTCCTAGAGAGTTTAGGGATACAGACACAAGGGATATACCTCAACATAATGAAGGCAGTTTAGAGCAAGACTATAGCCAACATCAACTTCAGTGTAGAGAAGCTCAAAGCATTTCCACTGAAATAAGGAACAAGACAAGGTGATTGACTCTGTGTGTATTCAATATAATACTTAGAGTCTTAGCTAGTAGAGCAGTCAGGCAACTGAAGTAGATCAATCAATGTGATACACTTTGGAAAAGGAGTCAAGGAAATTTTATCTGCATATTATATGATAGTATGCATACATGAGATTAAAAAAAATACCCCCACGAAAATACTACAGTTGACAAATACTTTTAGCAAAGTACCTGGATACAAAATTAACTAAAATAAAAAATTAGCCAACCTATATTAAAAAAAAATCTCTGAGAAAGAATTTGTTGAAAAACTGTCACAATAGCCTCAAATAATATAAAATATAGCAGAGAAATTCTAGATAAGCAAGTGAATCACTTGTATGATTAAAAACTTCAAGTAAAGTTATAAGAAAATGGAAATATCTCTCATGCTTATGAATACCTAAGATTAACATCATAAAAAATGATCTGCCTGCCAAAAGCAATCTATAGATTCTATGCAATCCAATCAAAATTCAAACACAACTCTTCACATATGTTGAAATGACAATTTTCAGTTTTATATGGAAACACACACACACACACACCACAGGCACACACATACACACATACACCACATGCACACACACATACACACACACGCACAAATGAGAATAGCTAAAACAATCCCAAATAATAAAATAACTGCTTTCTGGAGGTATCACTGTCTCTAATTTTCAGTTAGACTACAAAGCTAAAGCAGTAAAAAGCAGCATAGGATTGGCTCAAAAACAGACATTTTGATGAGTGTAACCAAATTGAAGATCCAGATATAAAACCACGTATCTATGGATACTTGACATTTTTATTTATTGGAGTCTTTGGTTTTTGCATTGGGTTTTTGTTTGTTTATTGAGAAAGAAATTAAAGTTGAGTGACTAGGGAGGGGGAAAGAATCTAGTAGAACTTAAGGGAGGAAAAGAAAATAATCAAAAATATATTTAGCCTACAAAATTATTTTTAATAATAAAAAAGAAACCAGTAAAGTGAGAAAAAGGAAGTAGTAATTTGATTTACGTTATTTTCAAAATAGTATCATCTGACTGAGTTATGTTATTTCCATTTAATTTGTTTTTACATCACCAAACTTTATTCTCAGAGTGAAACTTTTCTTTAGCAATGTTACTTATGTTGAATCTCTATTTATCTCTTCTATTTATTTTTAAATCATCTGTAGTTTGGCATAGAGTAAGAACTCAAATAGTAGTTATTATTTAAAAAGAGCAATGACACAATTCCAGAATTTTAAAAAATGTCTCAATATTAAGACAAAAGGATATATATATATACCATATATATATATGGTAAATGTAAGCTAAGTGAATCAGTGAAAGGAGAGAGTCGAGTGGAGAGAGAGAGACAGAAAGAGAAAGATACACACACACAAACACACACACACAGAGAAACAGAGACAGAGAGAGAGAGAGAGAGAGAGAGACATACAGACCGAGATAGACAGACAGAGACAGAGAGACACACAGAGACAGAGACAGTGAGAGACAAAGAGGGAGGAAGCAAAGGAGGGCAGGAGAGAGAGAGGGAAGGCAGAGAAAGAAAGTGAGGAAGATAGGAAGAATGAGACACACAGACAGAGGAAAAGACTTTGTAACAGTAGGTCAATCATCAGTCATCAGAGGACTACAAATATATGAGATACATAAATACAAAACTACAGGTATCAGAGGTGAGGATTGCTGAGATCAGACTATCCTTTAAGTTATTCTGTGATGCATAAAACTGGTTTCTTCATTCTGTGCCTGATTAAGAGATTCCATTTACAAGCAGCTCCATTTCCACTTTGAAGGAAATGAATGAGTGAAGCCCATTGGTGAATCTGGAAATGACTGGGCACCAGAGAAAACCTTCATTAGTACACATATTTTAAAGCTCTACCAATTGTAACCGGAGCTTTTTAACTTAGAAAGAAAAGTAAACATTGCATGTTATAAAAACAGTTATTTGCTTCTAAGGCGAGTAGCTACAAAGGCCCCAAGACACCCTCAAAGAAAAGTCAGTTTCTTTGGGGTTTCTCCCACAAAGCTGAGCATGGTGAGGAGCGGCCCTTTACCACTCAGGCACCTGCTAGTTGAAAGTGGGAGTAACATTTGGATTTAATAACTCCCCTTAGTAGTTTGTCATTCATTGATGTACGCATTCCCTACTTCTTCCCAGATTTGCACTCTTTAAACTAGGAAAAGAAATTCCGATTTTTTTCTGATACTCCTTCAAAGAATCCTTGTAAACCTGAGAGATGCCAGGTCGCACAATGCAAGCATGCCTTCCTCGGATGAATGCACTTTGGAACTGCTCAGCAGAAGCCTCGAGTCCTTTGCAGGTCTGGAAAGTTCTGAATAACAAACAATCGATTTGAAATAAACGAGCTGTGGCTTATCTGTAAGTCAGTCTTCCTCAAAAAGCAACAATGTGCACCTTCTGTAAATGCTTCTTGAGACCTGTTTTTCATAAGTTTGTCTCCTTTTGCTTCGAATCCCTAGGTAAGGGCATAAGATGCTCTTCCTTTTCTTTTTATCCCTCGTATTTCTCATCAACTTCTGAAAAATCTCCTGTATTGCTCCTTGCAGCCCAAAGGCAAAGTTTTAGATTTTCCAAAATTGGTTTATAGTTGAGACAAATAATTGAGTAGATATAATAGAAAATAGAAAGAAAGCAAGAAAATGCTTTTCTTAAATGTGAAATATACTTGGTAATTACAGCAATTTACTAGTTAAGACCTACCTTGCTAATAATTTATGACATGATGAAAACAGACCTTGTAACTATATTCTGTGGTTTCACGTGTGTGTATGTGTGTGTGTGTGTGTGTGTGTGTGTGTGTGTGTGTGTGTTACGGTTTTTCTTACATGTAATTCTGTTTCTGTATAATTAATGACTAAACAGGCACTCAAGAAGGTAGGTTAAGTTAGCTGGCACAAAGCTATTAGGTTAAAAGTAATTCAGAATTAGATGCATTTGTCGTGATTGTTCAAATAGCATTACAGAATTTAAGCTACAATAAAACGTTGCTACATTTCTTTTCTCACCTATGCCAGTCCTAAAGTACAGTTTTCGTTCTACCATCACCTTAGCGATTCAAGAAGATTTGAAGGCAAGAACACCAGCAAATGGCCCCAGGCACAGTAGGTCCCAGACAGTGACTGGGCACCTGTTTTCATTATTCAATACTATCCACTAACTCCACATAGTAAGCAGATGAGACTGAGTCACCATGAGTGTTGCGTTCTCCTGGATAGTGGCTGTTCTACTGCTGCAGGGCAAAAGGAATCAACTCCCATTCTAAATAGAAAAAAAGTAGGAGCATCAGATTGAACAGTGATGTGAAAGGTTTAAAGATAAAATATTGCGCTGCCAACGGAAAATAAGGCTTTGAACCCTTGTCCTCCTGGTTACTTATGTGTGTGTGTTTGCTGTCAAATTATAAAAACTATATAATGTAATGCTACTTGAACTTGTTCAGTTGAAGAATGGTAAATGTCTACCACGTATAATCTTTCCTTTACTTAAATTTCTTGCATTTTAATTAATTTTAAAGAATTGAATCACTGACTTTTCTAATGTCGTCATGCAGAAGGAGTGACATTATTTTGCCTACCAGTCCAGAAATTTAAAACAAAACAGTACAGCTAGACCAGAAAGAGAATACGCTTGTGCTTAAGTCAGAAGAAGCTTCTTTCCAGAAACTACATTTTAAATGCATTTGATTAAAAAAATAAAAATGTAGATATCATCGTTGAGGATTCTTAAAATCAGACTATTCTCTATATTATTCCATGTTGTATAAAACTGTTTTCTTTCAGCTATGCCTGATTAAAAGTCTCCATTTTCAAATGGCGTCTGCCCACTTTCAGAGAAATGAATGCATGAATCCCACAGTGAATCCAGAAACCACATCATCTGTCAGGTACTGTCTACCAAAACAGACTGATAAATGATTTACTGATAGAGATGTAAGGGAAGCCACCCTGTAAGTTTATCTGGGTAAATTGAGACAAGAGAGACGCATGGGTATATGAAAATCATATTAGAGTGTTACAAATATAGCCGCTATGAGCAGAGTTGAGCAAATGTCCTTGTTGTGTGGTGGAGCATCTTTTGGGGATATGCCCAAGAGTGGTATGGCTGGGTCTTGAGATAACTCTATTCCCAATTTACTGATAAAGTGCCAGATTGATTTCCAAAATGGTTATACAAGTTTGCACTCCCACCAGCAATGGAGGAGTGTTCCTCTTTCTCCACTTCCTTGCCAGCATGTGCTCTCCCTTGAGTTTTTGATCTTACCCGTTCTGGCAGGTGTCATTTTGATTTGCATTTCTCTGATGACTTAAGGATGTGGAACATTTCTTTAGGTGTTTCTCAGCCATTCAATGTTCCTTTGTTGAGAATTCTCTGTTTAGCTCTGTACCCTATTTTTGAATGGGATTATTTGGTTGGTGGTGTTTAATTTCCTGAGTTCTTTATGATTCCTCTGGAAGATTTTTTATTTTACAAGATTGTTTTACCTATTCTGCTTTTTGTTTGTTTGTTTCTTTTTCCATTTGAAGTTGAGAATTAATCTTAAAACTACCTAGATGTCCCTCAGCTGAAGGATTGATAAAGAAAACTGCTACATTTACACGATGGAATACTATTCCGCTATTAAAACAAGGAAATATTGAAATTTGCATGCAAATGGATGGAACTAGAAATGATCATCTTGTGTAAGGTAACCCAGACCCAGAACAACATGCCTTGGCGTATACTCACTTAAAGTAGATATTAGCCCAAAATAGATGTCCTCTGAGAGACTCCACCCAGAAGGAGATCAGAACAGATGCTGGGACTCACTGCTGGATCCCAGGTGGAGGGCTGAGTGTGGTATGGAAGAATGGGGAATGAAAGGACCCAGAGGGTTCAGGAGACCCACAAGGAGACCATCAAGACCAGTGGATCTGGATGCAGGGGACTTGCACAAACTGTTGTACCAGCCAAGGACAATGCATGCAGTAAACCTAGACCCTCTGTTCAGATACAGCCCATGGATAGTTCATGCTTCATGGTGGTCGGTAGAGCGGCAACTGCCTGTGACATGAACTCTGTTGCCCCCGAATTAATCATATCCCCTTACTGGGGAGGCCTGGTTGGCACACAGTGGAAGGGGAAGCGTGCTATCCAGATGAGACCTGATGGGCTCTGGTCATATAGAGGCGGAGGATGTTCCCTTCTGTCAGAGGTCTAGGGAAGGTGAATAAGTCTGAAGAAGGAGAGAGGGTGGAAAACAGAAGATAAAAACTAATGGATGACCATAGCTGTGTAATCTCAATAAATTATAGTCAATTAAAATTACAGGAAAAAAAAGAAAGAAAATCATATCGGGGAACTTATAAGACACTCCACAGTAAGGAAAGAGGGTCAGTTCCTCACTTGGATTTACTGTAGTGATGAGCATCTATCAGTGCAATGGCATGGACCCACACCAGCCTATCAGCTGAAGCCACCTATATGTTTTGAAGACGGATAAAAAAGGACTCCCCAGCTGTGGGAGTGGAGTGGTGGCGCAGGCCTATAATCCCAGCACTCGGGAGGCAGAGGCAGGTGGATCTCTGTGAGTTCGAGGCCAGCCTGGTCTACAAAGCGGGCCCAGGACAGCCAAGGCTACACAGAGAAACCCTGTCTCAAAAAACAAAAAACAAACAAACAAACAAACAAAAAAAAGGACTCCCCAATTATGCCTGTTTTTTTTTTTCAATTTAGCTAAGCTCCTAGCTGTTGACATAGCCTATTTGACTACCTGTCTGTCCATCCATTCACCAGACTAGACCTGGACCTAAACCTACTGCTTCCAGCTCTTGGACTCTGGCTCAGCCTTTCACCTTACAGCTTGAACAGGTTCACTCTCATATCCACTCCAGCAGCTCCAGCTGGTCAGTCGTGTTATCACATCTGTACAGACAGTGCCTCAGCCTGCTTCTGAAAGCTGCTATAATTTCTAACTTTTGTTTATTCTGTAAGCCATATATGCAAAAATATATGTAGATATATCTACTTTGTGCTCTATAATATAGCTTAATGTCAGTAATTTAGATTTGAGGAATGCACATTCACTTTGACCATATTGCCAAAGGAGGTATTATTATATGATAAGTCGTTGTCACTTAAACCACTAGAGCTTAGAAATTTATTGCTATCCATTAAATTCCAATATTACAAAAAGGTACTAAAATGTTGGTTTGTGTTTCTGCCTTAGAATGCTGATGACAATGTCCAACTCTACTATGCCACCTAAGAAATTATTTCTTCTTAGCCTTTCCACATGACAAACTTTTCTCAGCCCGAAAGAAGAAAGGAGCTTTCATTCAAGGCCTGTCTCTATATAAAAGCTTTCTTTTATTCACACATTGAATTGTCTGTTTTCCCATTGAACATCTCCAAGAAAACAAAAATCATCAGCCCTACAATTTTTGGCTTAATAGGTATGTTTAGATACATAGAAAATTACTATTTAAAATTGCATATTATTTATAAATTAAAAATTATTTTTGTGGAATTTCATTATTCATGGAAATTGTGTAGCCATTAGTTCGGTTAACATTTTAATTAAGAATAAAAATTAAAATTAACTTTTACAGTATAAATCATAAAGTAGCTGTGGTAACTCAATTATGGTATGCCAAATTACTAAAAGAAATCTAGAATCACATATGCATTTATGCTGGTATCATGAAATTTCACATTAACGTGTCTGTGCCATCCTCCAGAGAGAACACTGAATCCATAGCTGAGCAGCTGACCCTATAGTTCCCTGGAGTAACTTCCAATTTACTTTCTTGCTAGAATGACTCACTCCTAAATACAAATAATCTCTCAATTCATGCTACGCCTGCTGGAGGCTGTTCTGCTCAGGATGATTTATGATCATGCATTTAAATAATTACATCGGCCTTGTTGTTCTAATATTTCATCACAGCTAACAAGAAGATACATGCAGATAAAGGCATTACAACCTCCTGGCTCTTCAAATGTTTCCCTGTAGCTGAAGTTACACACATCTGCAATAAAAGACAGCAAATCTCTCCCCACCAGAATATAGAGGTGCAGTCTATAGTAGTCTATCACTTTGTAGTTTACAACAGAAACCGATCCAGAGCTAATGTTTCCATAGCTACCTTCTATTAAGTATAAATTGGAATGTGCTTTGCATAAAGGGAGAAAACTGAACTTTGCTTCTTTATAGAGGGGAAAAATAACATAAAGGTCATAAGAAATTGGTTTGGCAATCAAAATAATAAATGGCTACTTAAAAAGGAGATTTGAGATTAAGTGTGCTATATGTGGCCTCCCCCCGCCCCCACCAGAGATAACAAGATCACCATTTTGGACCAGAGATTACCTTGGCCTGGTAGCCATGGTAACTAATTGAGCAGAGCAGCACAGTGATATGTATCTAGGTCCATGGTAATGAGATAACAAAACCTAGCAGAAGGAAGTGGGGATAGTCACGGGATACTTGCCTGGGATTTTATAAATATATAGATATGGTGGAGGTTTAAGCAACCCCCTACCAACAGTACTTTGTTCCAGTAACTTGTTAAATTGAAGGCCGGGTTTTTAATCATGCATTTTGGGTTGTTTTTCAAGACCCTTCTACCCTGTTGGGAGGAAGCTTGTTAGGCAGTATCAGAGTAATCCTAAAGTTCTGTATTCCCCTCTACGCCAGGTACTTAGCATCTGAAGTATTCAAGAGATCCTATCAAAAGCAGACTAAAATGCCAGTACAACCAAAATCCATTTAAAATCTAGGGTTTTTATGCCAATTAAATGGGTCATATTAAAGAGGAAGGCTAAATGAGGAGATGTCACTTTCCAGTCTGTCTATAATATATCAATCTTTGAAGTAGCCAAAGAAAACAGTGAATAGCATATGGCGCAGAATGTCAACAAAGCCACAATCACACTGCATTTTCAGGTCCTCAATTCTATGAAACACCACATAGTGTTATAGCTAAAAGATACCTCCTGCACATTCCTTTCCTCCCTGACTTTTAGCACATGTTTAATTTTGAACTAGGGAAGCAATGCACTGGAGTTTATTAACAATGTACTTGAACTATCCCTCCTCAAAGACTAAGGAGCAGCTTTGTCCTTTCTGCCAGGGCTTTATAAAAAGATCCTAGAGATTATTTCACTGCAGGAAGACATTCTACAACATGTAAATGATGCTTTGATAGTACAGCCCTATCAGGGGAAGTCCAAACCAAATTAGCCTCTCAAGTCTACTTGGTGTCCCTTGAAAATGCCCTGGTAACTGGACAAGAAGTATATATTTGAGATAACACTTGTTTACTGATGCACAACTTCCTCATCTCAAATTAAACCCACAATTAGCTCTATTCTATCAAAGAAAAAGGCCATTTTGTAGATGCTTTCGATGCTTCCTGGTGTGGTTGGCCACTAGTCCTCAAGAGCAATGGAGGAGAAGCTATGAACTGTGGATCCCATGGCCTGTGATCACAAACAGAAATAGTTAGCAAGACCAGCTGTAGGGAGGCAGATCAATAATATTGGGGTGAATGGGGGTTATGGAGGACTTTGGGGAGGATATTCAGTCTGGGTAAAGGCCATTGCCTGAAGAGCTGAGGTAATAAGATGCCTCATTAACATGGAGAGGCATTCCAGGAATCCCAGGTGCTTACTGAATTGGTTCTTATCTAGAGAAAGGGAGTTGGGTCTGTAATTTCCCTAAGGTCTACATGACATTCTTCAGGTAGAGGCCATCTGTGGGGATCTGGCTGCCCAAGGTAGAGAAGAGAGTCCTCCATTTTGCACCAAGCTCAAGGATTTCTGGTAATGGCAGACTGTGACCTTAGCAGCAGGGTTTCCTGACACCAGATGTTGCTTTTTTTTTTTTAATTGAACCTTGATTCTCAGTTTCAGGTTTATGGTAAAACCTCTCAGTGAGGTTAATAAGTTTCAGACTCTGAGCTACTTGACTAGGATGCTCATAACCAATACAGGCAGCTCTCACAGAAGCCAAGCCCTACGCATGTCCAGTCTCCAAAACCCTTCTTGTTATGCATTGCAGGCAAATAAGTCTTTGCCCTTTGGATATTGACTCAAATCCTAGAGACAAGGCTGACTCTCGTACCCTTTTAAGAAAAAAAAAAAGAAATTGTAGCATGATCCCAGCCCTCCTTTCTAACAGTCCCCTCTCAGCACTCTTGTAAAAGAGGCTGGTAAGCTATCTTTGGGGAAATTATGAAAGGCCATCGCATACCATCAGCACTCTGTACTGGCACATATGATTACTTAGGAAAGATTAGAAGTCAATCCTTCAGGTCAATGCAGAGGTAACTATCAAAACGTACAATAGCCTAACTTCTGCCTTAGTTATGTCCGTAACTTCTTCAGATCTAGACACTTGTTGTGGTGGTTTGAATGAGAATAGCCCCATGGGCTCACATATTTGAGTGTTTGGACCCTACTTAGTAGAACTATTTTGGGATTACGTGTGGCCTTGTTGGAGGAGGTGTGTCACTGGGAACGGGCTTTCGGTTTTGAAAGTCCAGTCTCCCTCTCGCTATCCATCTCTCTCCTCTCCGTCCCTTCTCCCTCCAGCCACCTTTGCCTCCAACCTGCAGATAAGAGCTAAGCTCTCTGCTACTGCTTCAGCACCATCCCTACCTCTATGCCTGCTGCTATACTCGCCCCCATGATGGTCATGGACTCACCCTCTGAAAATGAAAGCTTTCTTTTATAAGTTGCCTTGCTCATGGTGTCTCTTCACAGCAACAGAAAAGTAACCAAGGCACTTGCATACTGAGAACATCTCCTCAACCTGTGACAGCCAGGCTGACTTAGATGACCACCTCCTAGACAAATAAGATGATATATGATTTACTGATGGGGACAGTTATGCTTAAGTACAAATATAAGGCAGGGCACACAATAGTCAGCCAGAAAGCAGTAACCAAGCCTCCAAATGCCCACTTCCACCTTGGCATAAATGGGTGTACTAAATGCTTTAACAAGGGGATTCATTCTAGGCAAAAGAAAAGTATGAATATCTACACTACTGTTTTGACGTGTCACTAATTATGTTTTGAGATTATAATATAATTACATTTCTCCTTTCTCTTTTTCCTTCCAAACCCTGTCACAAACCCCTCTCATTTTCCCTCAACTCTATGGCCTTTTTCACTAATTGTTATTACATGTATACATGATTGTATTTATACATATATATATGTATATAATCTAAATATAGTTTCTACTGTCTGTATATTGCTACTTACATATGTATACAGGGCTGATCATTTGCCGTTAAACACTCAAATGGTGTTCTCTTTCCTGGTGAAGATCTACCTATACTACTTTAAAGTATTCCTCAATGATCTTTCATGCTGATATGGAAAGAAGAAGATCTATCAAGAGTCAGACAATTTCCAATAAAATATAAATAAGTGATTCTAAATCTATTGGAGATTATCCAACACTCAATGAAGTCATCTGCTGCATAGACCATAAGAGAGATATGCTTAATATTCTGAAGGAAATAGGCTGGCAGAAAGGCATAATCACCCTTATAGATACCAAGGAAATTACCATGATTTCTTGTAAAGAGAGCTGTTTTAAAGATAAAGTATATGCCCAAGGAGATAACTGGGCTCTATAACAAGAAAAGTAACTAAAGAAAGTCATTTATTTAAGGAAATAAAATCCCTTTTTTTTTCTTCCTGTGGAAGATAGTTAAGAGAATTCATTAGTCATTCCAGCTCTAAATTCTAAGCGCAAGCTCACACCCTAGGTGTTGATATAAGGAAGGCCATTCTCACACTAGATATGGCTTTGGACTATGAGACCTATCAGATGACCTCCATATATGTTGACCCTAAGTGAATTTCAGGAAGTGCCACAGAGGAGGAGGGTTATACTATAGAATCCAAATGATAGGGCAGCAAAGACAACAGACTCTGGAAACCATGTCCTCCTTATACTTGAAAAAAAAGAAGAACAAGATCTTTACCTGGGTCCTCAGCACCTTCATGGCTGCCAAACTGTTGGGAGCCTACAGCTAGATTCATAGCTCCAGGACAAAACCTGCAATCTCAAACCCAATAATTCTACTTGATGATAACATTCATATCTGTGACCTGGTGGAAGCACTCAAATTTTCCTTCCAAAAATGTGATACATGACACCATCTTACAGTTGACTCAGGTGCCTTGAAATGCCCACTGTTCTGGCTTCCCGTATCTCTCTCATAATCATGAGCCTAAATCTCAAATGTATTTCTCCTACTCTTATTTTTCCCCTTTCTGAGGGAACAAGACTTCCTCTAATTCTGACTTCAAATAAGGTGCTAGGCAGGCTACACCAATTGCTGTGACTTTTGGCTTGGGCCTAAGTTACAACATCCACATTAGGAGCAGCTTTCCCTTACATACCTCCTAGTCCAGATGGAGGAAATGGCTCTCCCTAATGCACTGTGAGCAGGTTTTTTTCTTCTACTTTACCATCAGCAGCTGAAGAGGAAGTGGTCCAAGGCTTCAGTGCTCAAATTAGAAGGCTTCTTTTTTTGGGACATATCTTTGAGTGAGAGGGACATAAAAGGTAGAGAAAGTATGATGAAAATTCACACTTGAAATTTGTCTTATAATCAAAAGTAGTGGGAACATGCCTTTTGCACACCTCTGCCCCAATAATGGAATTTTGGTACAATACACCACAACAAAAGCAACCCGAGTTGTTTTCTACAATTCATTATTATCACCCCTGTTTCCTATAATGTGGAATGTCAAGCTCCCCAAAATATCACTTCATTTCTTCTAGGGTGCAAACACAATTACTTCCTTAGAAACCATTTCTCTTCTGTAAGGCTTGAAGAATATAGAACTCCATATCTTTCACTCCAATGATTTTCCATATATATATATATATATATATATATATATATATATATATATATACACACACACACACACACACATTTTTTAAATAAATATATTTGTGTCTGGGGCCACCTACAGGACACTGCTTAAAGGACTTTAGATACCTCTTGTATGTAGCATGGAAATTTTCTGTTAGGTAGTAGTGATGGTGAAGTTGGTGTCCTGTTGTGTATGCCTTTCCACACTTTTAAACTGTACCAAAGAAAATTTCTCAACTTCTGCATGTCTTATCAGCTTCAGGTCTTTTTCCAAAACCTCCTTGTGATATCTCTTTATAAAAAAAGAGAGATTTGACTCCAGTCCTACTAGACATTCTCTTTTGCATCTTAAATACTGACAACCAGGAATTGGAATGAATATGACTTCATAGGAACATATGTAAATTTTATTTACATATGAACTTTTAACATTAAAATGGACAATCACAACCTGTGTTTGGTACTATATGCATTAGAGGTCACTAGAGTTGACATCAAACAAGAATGAACTTTGATTCTTTTATGCAATGATGTTGCCCAGGCAGGATGCCACGTTAGATGCTTATCAAAACATGTTGCTTTTAGATTAATAATTCACAGAAATTGAACAAAGTCTTATAAAATTAAAGGAAGTCGTTAGGGTAACTTAAATCTAAACTCTAACAGGTATTAAGGTCAAAACTTGTTTCTTTCTTTGGATGCATAAAAAGCAGCCTTTGGGGAGTAATACCCCTTGGCTCCAGAAGCCAAAAATTTATTATTTTGAGTCTAGCTTGTACTTTTGTCCATTGTATTATAAAGTTAACATTTTTGTTTGTTTGGGTTTTTTTTGTTTTGTTTTGTTTTTGTTGTTTTGTTTTTTGTTGTGTTGTTATTTAGCCAAACAACTACTGTAAGTTTTTTGCAGCACCAAGGCTTCCAACAAGGTACAGATGAAAAAAGTTTAAACTTAAAATGGAGACTTCCCTCCAACCCATTGACTAAGAAAAGAGACCCACGGTCACTTTTAGGCTAGGTCTATGCCCTTCAATAACATGGAAAATTCTATAGAACACGGACTATCGCCTTTATGCAACTCAAATAAATTCCTGGTAATACAGAGGAGATTGTGGAAACAGGGTGGAAAATAAAGTAGAAGAGGGGATTTCAGAGGCTAACACATAAAAAAAAAATGGTAGCAATTCAAGACAAGAAACTTTCCCAGTTGTTGGTGACATGTAGGAGACACAGCCCCCACAGAAACATTTACAATATATAAATCATCAGTAACAGAACCAAAGGTCATCTTTGGGACAATTCCATGCTCAACTATTTCAATCCTTTAACAAACCACATCCTTGCCTGTAACCAATTATGCACATTGTGACAGGAAAAAAGAAACCGGGAAACTTAATCTGAACTCAGACCCACATCTGTCAAAATCTTCCTTTCAAATTATTTTCATTCAGTATTTGTTGATCAACCTTGTTTCATTAAAAAAGGTAGAGTCCACAACTTTTTAGAATATATTTTAGTTTATTGTTATTTTATTTTACTCATAAAATACTCTTTTTATTTTTTATATTTTATCCTTTGAAATTCTCATACATGTACATCAATTTCATAATTTCATCTTTTTGTTTTTTAAAAAATTAATTTTAGCACACAAGGTCCAAGGAGCATTGCTCATATGAGAGTGAGTATGGCTTTATCCACTGGAGCATGAACAATCTACCTATGGTTAACCCCCAAAGAAAGGTGACCCTTTCTCCTTCAGTAGGCCTCAAGTGCCCCAATAATTTTTCAGCTAGGCATGAGGCACTATGACTCCCTTCCCTTCACTATGCTGGAAATGTTTACTGCCTTGACATTATGCAGATCTTTCACAGGTATCAACAGATATTGTGAGTCCTTGTATGTAACAGCTAATTCATATGCAGAGGCCAGCATTTTATAACACTCCTCCAAATCCTCTAGCTATTAGTTTCTTTCTTTTCTTTATCCTGTAGTGTTTGCTGAGCACTGAGAAGGAAATTGATAAAAATGCTCATTTATTGTTCTGTATTACAGTCTTTTATTTATTCTCAGCACTTCAAACAGTTATGAGTTTCAACATTAACCACTTAATTACTATCCTCTACCATAAAAAGGTTTCTCTGATAAAGACTGGAGGTAACCAAGTTTTTTTTATAAAGCAATAAATATGTAAAAGAAAGTTTTGAAACATGACCAGTTTGGAATGCAGCTCACCACAGTATGTGGTTTCCTAGCCATGGATTTGATCATGGTTATGGTACCAGGCATGAGTTCTTTCCTGTGAAGAAACTCAAAAATTCAAACAAAAGAGTGGCTACTTACTGCCACAAACAGTTTTACCATTATTGTGCCTGTGAATACAACTTGTCTGTCAGGTCTGTATTGCATACCCAGGACACATTGCTGCATAAGACTATTGGTGTTTGTTGTTGTCGTTGTTGTTTCTTTTTATTTAAAATAGATTCTTTTCTCACATACAATATCCTGATTCTAGTTTCCTCTCTCTCTATTCCTCCCAGGTTCTGACCACCCCATTTCCCATCATGGTTCACTCCCTTTCTCTCAATAAAAGATACAGGTTCTAAGAGGTATTAATAAAATACAACACAATAAATTATAAGATAAAACAAAACTATCACATCAAAGCTGGAGAAGACAAACCAACAAAAGATAAAGAGAACACTAAATAATCAGAGACCTACTCACTTGCATGCTCAGGAATCCCACATAAATGCTAAACTGGAAGTCATAATACATATGAAGAAGACCGGAGACAAGACCCATGCATGCCCTGTGCATGTTGCTCCAGTGTCTGTGAGTTCATACAAGCTTATCTAGTGTTGATTTTCAGGGGCTTGTTTTCTTGATGTCCTCCTTCCCTTCCGGCTCTTACAGTCTTTCTTCCAGCAGTGCTAAGGGGACATATTTGATGGAGACTTTGCATTTAGGGCTGAGTGTTCCAAGTCTTTCATTCTCTGGTAATGTCTGTCTGTGTGTGTCCGTTTCCATCTGCCAGTGATGGAAACTTCTCTGATGATGGCTGACCAATGCACTGATCTGTAAATAAAACAGTATGTCATAAGGAGGAGTACTTTTACCACCTTTTTTTTTTCCTTTTTAAATAACAGTAGTTTTTGGTTTTACCTTAGGTCTCTGAGTTATTTAGTCTCTGGTTCTTGGTCACCCAAGCAGTTTTGGGTACAGGTTTCATCTTATGCAGTGGGCCTTAAATCAAACCTGATATTTGTTGGTTTCTCCAACAAACTTGTGCTACTATTACATTAGCATATCTTGCAGCCAGGACACCACTGTAGACCAGAGGTTTGGTGGGTGGATTGGTCTTTATTATTCTGTAGTGTGCAGAGAATTTTCCTGCACCAAAGACATTACAACATAGGGATAAAGACTGTATGTAGGCATCAGCCTGGCTTCTACTTGTTCAATGAGTTGATTATAGGCATTATCTTCAGTAATGGGGACTTGATGTCAGTTTGTAAATAGCATTCTATAGTTATGTATCCAGAATTGTTTGAGGATCCCATGGAACATGTTTGGTGTCTTACTCTTATCACTTTTAATACATCTGGTTTTAACTTAGAAAATACTAAATTGTCTTAAACAACAGATACTATTTTCCCATAATCAGGAGATTAGTTCAACAGCGTTGTCGACAGTTTTAAACATTTGGAGCTTGTGAAGAGGGTTCAATGGGTAAAGTGCTTGATAGGTAAGCATGAAGACATTGTTTCAGATCCCTAGCACTCAATTAAGAAACTGAGCATGGCTAACACACCTGCCATCTCATGGCTGTGAGGAAGAGATAGTAAAATACCAATGACTCACTGGCCAACCTCTAGGGGGCTGGTGAGCTACAAGTTCAGTGAGAGATCTTGTCTCCTCCAAAGATTAGAGAATGATAAAGGACACTTCATGTAAACCTCTGGCCACAAGCTGGCATGTATGCTCCTGTACCCAAGGGTCTACGTACCCACACAGAGATGATTATGCATGCAGAAATATGTGACACACACACACACACACACACACACACACACAAGTGTTCATATTGTTATAGCTTTTTCTCTTGTCATTTGCCCTAGTTGGCATTTGTATTGAAAACTTGTACCTTACAGCCTGTGCTCTGCTTTCTGGGATATTACAGATGACACAAATTACAATACTGTATTTTTTCTGAATTTGGAAGAATTTTATAAACAAATTCCCTCCTACGTCTACCTGGCCATCCCAAAAGCAGTCATTTGTCACAGAAATGAGAACATAATACATGGTTTAGAACAGTGTAATTACTTCATTGAGCTTAGAGAAACATTGAATTCCTTGAAAAATCACTTCAAATACTCAAATAAAGTATGGACTTGAGGTAAGAAAAGAGAGCATATGGCAAAGAAAGGGAGTGTCCAAGTGTTCTGTACAAAGACAACTGAAGTGACATGGGTTTTTAAGCAAATATATGAATATTATTTCCTTCTTTTCACATTCAAAGTTTATTTAAACATCCAAGACATGTCTTACCTACATGCCAATAAGCACACAGGAGGTGGAGGCTGCCGAAGCAGGAGTTCAAGTCATCTCATATATGTGGAAGATTTGAGGTTGAGATACCAAAAAGAACTAAAATTGGATTTCAGGGTTACTGGGGCAAAGGTTAAGAACTAGGCCTAAAGGAGATAATCTGGCCAGCTGCAAAGAGCAGCCGCACTAGAGATAGCGTTGCCTAGTGACTAACCTGAAGGGTCCCACAGGAGATAGAGTTGATAAGAGACCCAGTTTTATGGCCACATTCCTTCCTGCCTACTGGTGATAGGGTTAATGAGAAACCAGACACTTCCCTTAACAAGGTAGTGGACAACGAAAACAAAGAAAGCTAAACCATGGGTAGTCTTGGAGCCTTATTCTCTAGCTTGTCACCTTTATAGACACTAGACCTCTTTATGTTACTCAACCAAGAGATGCTTGCCAGGTTGGAACTCCCTTGCTTTGGGGCACACTGGGAGGAATAGGAACCTATACATTTACCCTCAGCCCAGAGATCAAGGCCGTTTCTGGGTCAGAGCGCAGGTCTGAGTTGATTAAAAGTCCGCATGTATATTGTATTGGTATTAAGTCCTGGTGGGTTTTGGGGGGGTTGTCGGATCTAGGTACAGTACGGCCGCTAGAAGAGCCTATCCAAGTCACGGCTCCAAATGTTAGAGTTGAGCAGTGTAACTATGTAATAGATACACAAATCACAACACATGGCCGACCCACGTAGGAGGCTTCATTGGGAGGGGGTATACAGAGGTGGTCTCTAGGGAGACGTAAGGAAGAGAGAGCAAGGGTAGGGTGAGCCCCCTTTTATAAATGACCTGGCACATGCACAGAAAGTGCACGGGCAACTTAGAACTGGATCCTGGCGGTGACTGCTTCTGGTGGTGGTGACATGCTTCTGATGGGTGGTACTGAGGTTTTCTGTTTCCCAGGGTCCTCAGAGCCACAGGAACCACACAGCTCTGAGAGAAGGCCCCCTCAGCAGAGGCATCACAGCTGTCAGGAGAGCTTAGGAGCCTCAGCCTTGCTCTACTACTTCTTCTCATTGCTGCTTTTTTTTTTTCTTTTTTCTGATGAGTCACATCAGACAGTAAATCTCTTAACAGAGATTTGTTTTTTAGAGTGAGAATCCAGGAGAGGCTACCTCTATCCCCGCCCTGCCGCCCCCAACTCCCCAAGAGGACAGCAGGGTACTGAGGAGACACAGCTCTGTAGAGTATTTATGTAGGGTATTTTAGGGGGTAGAGCTTTTCAGGGCGGAGTTTTCAGGAGTGGGGACTGGTGGGATTTCATGTTCAAGGATTGGTGGGCATTTCATCTAAGACTATCACAATCTGGGTCCTACTGAGGGGCTGGAGATAAGCTTTTTGAATTACAGAGACTGGAAACGCTGTTATGACAGAGAGGTTTGGGGGGAGGGGGAGGGCTTCTGGAGCTCCTCAGGCTGGGGCCACAGCAGAGAAGCCTTTCCCTGAAGCATGAGTAGCCTCCAGAGACTGGAGAGGAGTTGCTACCATCATGTGCAGCTCCCAAGATGGCAGTTGGCTGAGGCAGGAAAGGTGTCAGCTCTCAATGAGGAGGCCTTGCTGCTCTGACAGGAGCTGCCATTTTGACTGCTCCTGTAAGCAGCATCCTGGGGCAGGAAGGAGGGAATTGCTTGATTGATCACTGCAGTGGCAGCAGCCAGACTACAGGAGGCCAGGTGGCAAATACTCTGTTTTTGAAATATCGTATAGATCAATGTGTATGTTCCGGACTAAGATATCTTGGTGTCAATATAGTCACAACTAGGTAAGTATTGTTAGGCTGGCAAACCCACAGGCCCCCAACATGAACCTTTCACATTTACTATGTTAAATGGTCATATCAAACTGACCCCTGGATATGCAAGTCTATACTCATAAGTTAGTGATCTCTCAGACCTCATCGGAGAAGTTTCTTAGTGCAGGGAGCTGTGCCTAAGATTGGAAACTGTCAAAATACTGAAAGTAAGTGAGTGCTTATGGAATTTCCGGGGATATGTGTGAGAATATATTACACTTTCCACCCAGTCTCAGAGACCATCTGGAAGAGAGTGGAAAGGTTTTAAGATCCAGGGGTCAGAGAGTTTGGAATATAGTGTCTCCTGGACATCTCTGTCCTGCTTTAGCTAGGATTTCACTCTGAAACCAAGGAAGGTAATGAGTGTTGTGGTCTGGAAGGGACAGGGGCTCCCTGCCCCACCCCATCTGAGAGGCTGTTGGCAGTTGGTGGCTCTAAGGAGGACTAATCAGTTTTCCTTATGGTGCTCATTCCTGGCATATTGAGCAAAAGTTGGTGGATGGCTCTATGCACAGGAGAATTTGGACGTGAAATGTTTGCAAGGTAGGTGATTAAAAAAGAGGACACCACGTAGTGTTGGTTGAGTGTGAGATCAGTGAGCATTTGGGAGAAATAAATGGGAATATGATCAATATATTCATTGCTGACATTCCTAAAAAATAAGTAAAACGTGTAATTTGAAAGTTCACTGTTTTATGTCCCTTGGACGGAGATGCCTGGTGGCACTCAGAGGAAAGATAATTATATACAGAGCTAGGACAAGCCATGTACCAGAAAGATAATGCAAGATTACAGATTTCAGGACTTAATAAGAGCTGTGTAGAAATGTTCTTACAATTTGGGATCCTTCTCAGCAGGTTATTGGCAAGGACTTAAGGAATCCAAGGCATCAATGTCTAGACAGTGGGCATGGACACAGACACACAGACACACACACACATACACACACACACACATACACACACACATACACACACACACGTTTGAAACTCAGACACTTCAGGGCTAAGTGAATACGCCATTTCAAGAATACGCCATTTTGGTTTGGCTAAGGGCCCTTTTTTGCGCAGGAATGGCTCAGACTCACATTTGTACTCTTTGGTTCAGGCCCCTTTAGGAAATGTATTAGCACAGATGAACATCTCTTTTTCTTAAGGTCCAGGCCTATTTTCAGTAGGCCCAGACCACACCTCTTCTTTGGGCTGAGACCTCTTCAGAAACAGGGGCGTAGGCCCAGACTTCAAATCTTCTTTTTTGAACATATGTCCTTTTAGGGTTGGAGATACAGCCAGGCCAACACATTTTCGTCTTTGGGCCCAGGCCTCGTCATAATTAGAAACAGACCCAGGCCCATTATTCTTCCTCCATCCTAGGCCTCCTAGTGGATCACAATAGGCCAATACTAACATCATGTCTTGGGGCTCAGGCCTATTCAGTGTTGTGGATAGGCCCAGGTCCAGAAATCTTCTATGGGCCAAGGCCTCATCATGATTAATGTTTGTCCGAGGCCCATTAATCTTCCTCAGACCTAGGCCTATAAATGGATTATGATAGGCCAATACTCATACCATGTCTTGGGGCCTAGGCCTCTTCAGAGTTGGTGATAGGCCCAGGTCAACACTTCATCTTCATTGAGCTAGGCCTCTTCCGTGTTGGGGATAGGCCCAGGTCAATGCCCCATCTTCTTAGGGCCAAGGCCTCGTCAGGTTTGGGGATAGGCCTAGGCCCAAACCTCCTCTTAGAGCCCAGGCCTCTTTAGGGTTGAGGATAGGCCCAGACCCACACATCTTCTTAAGGCCAATGCCTCTTTAGGGTTGGGGATAGTCCAAGGCCCACACCTTTTCTTCTTAAGGTCCTGGACAATAAAGGATTGGGGATAGGGCCAGGTCAACACCTCCTTTTCTTAGGAATTAGGCCCTTTAAGGCTTGGGGACAGGCCCAGGCCCACACTTCTTTTTTCTTAGGGCCCAGGCCTCTTCATGGTTGGGATAGACCTAGGCCCACACCTCCTCTTCATAGGATCCAGGCCTCTTCAGTGTTGGGGATAGGCCCAGGCCCACACTTCATCTTTTGTAGGCTCAGACCTCTTCAGTGTTGGAGATAGGCCCAGGCCCAAATCTCCTCTTCCTAGGGCCCAGGCCTGTTCTGTATTGGGTACAGACCCAGTCCCTCACCTCTTCTTTGAAGGGCCCAGGCCACTTCAGGGTTGAGGATGGGCCCAGGCCATCACCTCCTCTTGGTAAGGCCCAGGCCTCTTCAGGGTTGGGGATAGGTCCAGGCCCACACCTTCTCTTG
Source organism: Acomys minous (assembly GCF_964271855.1). Classification (NCBI taxonomy): domain Eukaryota; kingdom Metazoa; phylum Chordata; class Mammalia; order Rodentia; family Muridae; genus Acomys; species Acomys minous. Next base: position 47,593,682 of record NC_140487.1, on the reverse strand, counting down.
GGAGGGCCCAGACCTCTTCAGGGTTGGGGATAGGCCCAGGCCCATGCCTCTTTTTCAAAGGACTCAGGCCTCTTCATGCTTGGGAACAGGCCAAGACCTATACCAATTCTTCTTAGGGCTCAGGCAACTTCAGGGCTGGGGATAGGCCCAGGCCCACACATTCTCTTCTAAGGGCCCAGGTCTCTTCAGGGTTGGGAACAGGCCCAGACCCAAACCTTTTCTTATTAAGGCCCAGTCCTCTTCAGGATTGGAGATAGGCCCAGGCCCACACCTATTTTTGAAGGGCCCAGGGCTCTTCAGAGTTAGGGAAAGGCCCAGGTTGATAGTTCCTCTTTCTAGGGCCCAGGCCTTGTCAGGGATTGGGATAGGACCAGGCCCACACTTCCTCTTGTTAGGGCCCAGGCCTCTGCATGTTTGGGAATAGGCCCAGGCCCATCCGTCTTCTTATTCTTAGGGCCCAGGCCTCTTCAGGGTTGGGACAGGCCCAGACCCACATCTCTTCTAAGGGTCCAGGCCTCTTCAGGGTTGGGGATAGGCCCAGACCCACACCTCTAATTCTTCTTAGGGCCCAGGCTTCTTCATGGTTGGGGATAGGCCCAGGACCACCCATCCTCTTCTTGGGGCCCAGGCCTCTTCAGGTTTAGGGATAGCACCAGGCCCTCATCTTCCCTAGGGCCCTGACCTCTTCTGGGTTGAGGATAGGCCCAGGCCCACTCCTCCTCTTCTTAAGGCACATGCCTCTTCAGGGTTACTCTCAAAAGTCCAAATGTAGTCAGACACATGGGACTGGTGTGAATCCCAGGCTTCCTTGGTGGACTCTGTGTTGTCCTCTGCCTGAGATCACTGCTCTTCCTGGAGCAGGGGTTTACCCTGTGATGTCACAGAGGCCTGGCCTCACTTCATTCTATGAATCACAATGGGAACGGTGCCATCCTCAGCCCCTTGTGTCTGTTCCAATAGTAACCATATGATGTTTCCTACCTGTTCTGTCCTATCACCTCTGTTCACCATTAATCTTTTAGCTTGGCTTGGTATTGTGGGTTATTAGCTGAGTGCTTGCCTGCAACGTCTGTGATCCTTGCTTTGGGAGGCAACAATTCAAAAATATTAGATGAACAGTAAAGGAATGCATACAGCATGGATAAGTCACAATATATATCTTTACAGGCAGAGCCCAGTATGGTAGGTGCAGAGACACCTGGGAGCATCTGCTTTTTTTATCCATCCTCAGGGGACCATTCACCAGAGTAACTGTGTGAATGAATGGCCATGCTGCCCAGATTTCTCAAAGTTTCTCCATGTGCTTGCCGGTCTTGCAGTGCTGGGCTGGCTTTCTTAGCCTTATTCTGACTAGAGACTCTGTCAAGTCCATGCTTCCCCTGTGCTGGAGCTGCATTCTCTCAAGCACCAGGTTTCCATTCTTTCTCATGAAGGGTTTGCTGACGTAAAACATGACAGACATCCAACACTGAGGATTGCTGGACACCCTGCCTGTGGTGACACCATGCACTCTATGTAGTGGCCCAGAGTGTTGTAAAGTTTTGTGTTTAATTGTGAGAAGCTTTTCTAAAATATATTTTATTGATTTATTCATATTATATGTCAATTGTTATCCCATCCCTTATGTCCTCCAGTTCTTCCCTCCCATTTTCTTTAAACCTCAATTTGAATTAGTCTGGTTCTGTCTTCAGAGACAGAAAACCCAGCTCCAGGCAAGAGAATGTTTTACACAGTCACTGTGTGTGTGTGTGTGTGTGTGTGTGTGTGTGTGTGTGTTTGCATTCAGAGAGCCTCCCTTGTAACATGACTCATGAACATAATTCTGTTGGTGTAACTTAGAGATTGTGGGAAGTCAGAGTGCCTGGTGGAAGGACTAGTTTTACAGAAGGTGATCCTTTTGTGGTGTGATCCTCAGCATGTGGCATCTCCTGCACAGGGTCACTATGGCTCTAGCTGGCTATTCAGGATGGAACACAGGTTGTAAATTGCAGTATTTGGGCACACATACTTGTATTCTTCATTACTGTGAGAAAATGACCTCTCTACTCAAGGCATCACTCTTTCTTGGAAGGACCCACTGTTGTCTTAGTTGATTTTTTAGAGGAAGCCTTTTACCCTGCACATCTGCATTAAAACTTCCCCATGAAGCAGCATGGCCATCAGAACTTGCACAAGAGCAATAGGGACATCACTAGGACACACAGGAGAAGCACAAGTCACTGCTCTCCCTGCATAGACCATGGAGTAGTCTCGGACACCATCACTACATCTTGTTTTGTAGCTGAAGGTTGAGGTGGCTGAGCAGCTTCCCACTGTGTGGCTGCTATTCCTCAGTGACAAGAACTTGCTGGTTCCCATCTGTTGGTTGTTGTGAATGGCATTGCAGTGAGCATGGGAGCCTACCTCTGACACACTGGCCCTGTGTCCTTGAATCTGACCCTGGAGCATGAGTCCTGCATCTCTTGGAGGCTATGTCTTTGTTTCATGAAGAACTTTGCTGATGTTTTCCATAATATCATGATATTTGTGTGCATAATTTCTACTATTTATCTGCGAAAATTTATTCAACAAAAAAAATTGTGTAAATATTGCCATGAGCCATTTGGGTAAATCCTTGGACTCATGTGTTAACCTACTACAGTTGTGCTAAATGGACAGAGTTTGTAACTACCTTCAAATTCCTATCTTTCTACCCACAAACTAGTGCAGATCTGAACTCATTTGTTGATTGATTGATTGACTGATTGATTATGCAGTGAATGGTGGTTAACAAAGGAACTCACAATGGACAAAATGCATAGAATAAATCCCTGTGGTTGCTCAGCCACTAATAGAACATCTTTATCCCATTCCCTTCCTAGTGATGAGGACCACCAGGAAAGAAGAGCCATGAGAGTGTAAGAGCAGAGGTCAGAGAGAAGCAGGGCCAAACAGTGCCTACTGGACATGACCAGCCTGCTCTATGCTTGGACTCACAGCGTCTTGGTTCCCTACATGAGACCTGTGCAGGATCACTCCTGTTCATGTTCCAGCAGAGATGGTGGGGGTGACTGTCAGTGCTTGAATCCCTTTTTGGAACAGCTGACTCTGTTAATGGAGGAGGCAGGAGATGCTTTATAAAACCTTCATATTTTTGAAGTAAGTTATAGACCCATGTGTGTTCTCAGTGTGAGATCCCTGGCCTCCATGTAGCCACTATTAGGCAGGTGTTTGTCATTTGATCCCCAGGAGAGTAGTAGCATTGTTAGGAGATTTGGGAAGATGTTCATGTTCTCAACTTCATGGGGACTGATGTTACCACAGTAAGTGCCTGTTGGGGCGAATTTGCCCCCTTCTGCCATGTAAGAACACTGTGTTTATCCCTCACCTTTGTGTCACCCTTCACCATGTGAAAAGATGTCAGCAGGGTATCTGAGAAAGCAGGTTCCAGGTGTTGGCAACTTGCTCTTTATCTTCTGGATGGTGAACTGAGAATGAACATTTCTTTTTGTTTTCTTTTTTATTATTTACTTATTATCTTATTATAATATCTTTTTTAAAAATACATTTATTTTATTACACATGTATAAAACAAACTACACACAGCACAGAGAACCATGTGACAATCATGAGATTCATGAGTTCTATAAGTGTTATATTCATGGTGGTTTGGCTGTTTGAATTTGTTCAGTTTGAAATAAATGTCTTTTCTGTCTTGTTGGGTTTAAAGTTTTGTTTGTTTGTTTGTTTTCTTTTGTTTTTTGTTTTTTCAAGACAGGGTTTCTCTGTGTAGCCTTGGCTGTCCTGGATTCACTTTGTAGACCAAGCTAGCCTTGAACTCACAATGATCCACCTGCCTCTGCCTCCCCAGTGCTAGGATTAAAGGCATGGACCACCACCGCCCACGGGTCTAAATTTCTGAGTGAAATTCAATATCCTATCTCAACTCTAATAGCGTCTTTATCTTGATCTAAAATGATCTTATCCCCTAACCAACTAAACTTGATTGTAAAACTATACTATCTGGTCTTCAATGCCCTTCAGAGACTTGAGAAGGAATAAAACTTAAATTCCTGAGTGAACCAGGAGTGCGGGTTAGCAGCTTCCAAAATGTACAAACTGACTTAGACAGTTTACTGCCTGAATAGGACACTCTCTAGAACGTTGGAGCCTCATCTTTGGCTTTCTGGTCCAATATCTCTGCCAGACTTACTCGAAGGACAGGAACTATTGGGGACGCGCTTACGCTGACTTGTTAGAGTGTGACCTTCAACGCTGCCTGCATCTAAGCTGGCCATTTTCAGGCAGATTCTGTTTGTGGCAGGAATGAGGACATTTTGACCAGCGGCTGGTTTACTACCTTTGAAGCCATGTCCATAAGGAAGCTCTTTGATGCTCATCATCTTCTTTGAGGTTGGCTGGGTGTTGTCAGGAGTTGTCTTGTTGTCAAAGATATTTAGAATTATAAAAACAACTTTAAATGGCATATTCTGTGTGTCTCTGAGGCTTTTGAAAACCTTATTCAACCATTTTACCTCATTTATCAATAGAGTAATATCTATCTGTTAGACTTAGCATATGTATTCTGACAAGTATTTGACATGCCCATGTTTTGTATCAATATACTAAATTCTATAGCAATGACTTAGACATAACCTTTCATTATGAGTAACAATTAAGGCCTTGAGTTAAGGAGTAGGTTCAATCATCTGGCTTTTGTTCTATCTTCCCTCTATGTTCCTAAATCTCCCTTTCTTTCTTTTCAGCTCCTATCTCCTTACCCACATATGCAAGATAAAGGAAAAGAGAGACATCCCTGTGTGTCACCTAGTTTTTTCTCTATATGTGACCAATAATGACTTATGACCACCTCCCAATGAGAATAAGAATTTGGAGACCAAGAGAGCAAACAGAAATATTTCTATCTTCAGGTCTTCAACAGTTTTATTTGTTTTCTTGCACTGTCTGTATTTTCCTGGAGTTTTAAAGGAATTTTTTTTCTTTCATTCTTTAAGGGCCTCTATGATCTTCATAATCCTGTTTTAAGGTCTTTTTTTTTTCTGGCTTCAGCTATGTTTGGAATATTCAGTGCATACTGTGGTATGGTTGCTGGTCTCCATTGGGAACATATTGTCCTGACTGTTACTAATTCTGTTTTTATGCTGATGTGTAGGCATCTGGGGTTAGATGACTATAGGTCTGTATGTTGATATCTGGTTGTGTCTCTATTGCGAGGTTGTTTTGTTTCTTGCATTCCACTTCCTCTCCTTACCTTAGGAGAATGTTTACTGTGTGTGATTTTAATTGGAGAAATATTTCTCCAGAAGATACATAATAATGTCATTTTGGTTTTAGGCAGTCCCTAAATTTCAATGGATGAGTATACATACAAAATGATCCTTTTGAATTCAAATATTGAAAATGAAGTATTTTCTTTTCTATTATCTCTTCATCTAAGTGCAGAATATAGACATAAAAATTATTCTACCTTACCTTTTAGTAAGAAACTATTGTTAAGAAAAAAGATCAAAGACAAGAATATAGCAGAGATTTTAGTGTATCAATTTATCCATTGGTTGTTAAGCAGAGTCACACAAAAAATTAACATCATGCAAAAGGTTGTAACTTTATTGCATATACTTCCTCAATCCATAACCTGTAGTCTGGGTTCAAATATCTAATTGGATCAGATGTTTCATCTTGCCATAGTTATGATTTGAATGTTAAATAACATCTTAGAAAGGCTAGCAGTGTAAATATTTATGACAGTCATCTTTTATGTGTATGGAGTGTTGTACTTTGATGCTAGAGGGGAAAACAAAGGCAATCACAGACCACATGCTATGATGTAATCAAGCATCTACATTAATCAGGAAGGTGTCACTATGAAAAGTATAAACAACTATTTGTGGAAGTTTGGGAAAGGGCCTGCATTACATTTCAGCTGTTACAAGAATAATGCAAAATTTGTGTTTTTAATTCTGGGATTTAGGAGTTAATATAAATTACTGTTTTAAATTGTCAGTTTTTATCTAAGTTGTTAACTTGATATATTGAAAAGTAAAATTTGAGAAAAAAGAAGTTGCCAATGGATAAACAGAAAATTTCTTTATATTCCCTCAGTGCTTAGCAAGGCATTGGTTGCTAATATATTTTAGGGAGCGTTTTAGAACAAATTTGTTGGGTTATATATTTTAGTGAAAGCTTAACAATGACATAACTTTAAATTTTATTTCTTTAACATTACTTTATGAAAATTTTCTCCAAATTTAATTATGTACATTTAAAACAATTTACATGATAATTTATACATTTTAAAACATGCAAATATAATTCAGCTTCTCTTTTTCTTAGCTACATATTTTGAGACAAAATAAATTGAAAATAGATAAAATTGGCTCAGCTATGATATCTGATACCCAGTTAATAGCTCTCTTCCAGATAATCAAAGCTTTGAAACAACAAACTAGTCTACATAGAGCTATAAGATCAATTACTGCTAGTCTTCATTTTTTAAACTTAACATTGCATAGTATTTTAAACAATACAATGCTAGAAAGCATATAATAAGGAACTTGTCATCCTATTGTACCTTGCTATGTTATAGTCAGTTGATAGCCTTATGAGGCCTGCCCTTTTCTGAAAAAAAAAAATATGAAGGAGTCGATCTGGAGTAGAGGAGAGATGAGGATTAGAGATGGAAAGAGTGGAGGGAGGAGAAACTATTGTTGTGATATGCTATATGAATGAAGAATAAATAAACAATAAACAAAGAAATAAATAATGATAGATGATTGATAGAAAATAGATGATAGATGATAAAAAGAAAATAGATGCATAAAAATAAATATACTCTCATAATTATGATGTGCAAGTTCACTTCTTAATTTACATTATCCTGCTAAATGCCATTATGTAAAATGTAGAAAGAAAATGACATTGAATGTTCTTAGAGCATCCATTCTTTTCATTAATATTATATCTTTCTTTTATTGATAATAGATTTTTTTTCATGTAATATATTCTGATTACTGTTTCTCTTTCCCCCTATTCCTTCCTGTTATTTCCTATCTCCACTCTTATCTAGATCCATACTTTTTCTGTCTCTCATTATCAAAGTGGTATCTTTTAAATCATAATAAAATAAAATAAGATAATCTAAAAAGCCAAAATGGAATATGACAACAACAACCAAACATGAAGAGCCAAAGGGGGGGGGGGAACCTCCAAAGGTGCGATTGAATTCATCTGTGTTTGCCATCTACCAATGCACAATATATTGGCCCTACCCTTAAGAGTGCCTTGTATCCTCAGTGAGATTTTGGAGCAAATGAATTCTTCACTTAGAAGTAGCTATCAACTAGAGATGGCTTTTGGATTTGGGATGCCAGCATGTGTCCACTTTTCCTTATAGCTTTAGAACCCCATATGGTACAGATGCCAGCCTGAGCGTGCTGCCATATTCTCTGTGAATTTATTTGTACACCAGCCCTGTTTTGCCTACAAAGTTGTCATTTGTTGGTATCCTCTGGCTTGTAAATTCTTGTCTTCTAAACCTCATCAGAGTTTCCTGAGGCCCAAGGGGAGGGATTTGATAGAAACATTCCTTTAGGGTTGAGTGTTCCAAGAACTCTCACTCTATGCATACTATCTGTCTATGGCCCTCTGCTAAAGAAGGAAGCTTCTCTGATGATGCCTAAGCAAAGTACTGATCAATGAGTGTAAAGGAAAGTCATTAGCAGTCATTTTATTGATATATTCCATTAACAGAACAGGAGTATTTGGTTCTCATGTGCTTCCCCTTCCTCTGTATTGCCCACTGGGCCTCCCCACTAAGGGGGAGTGATCAAATTGGGAACAACAGAGTTCATGTCAGAGGCAGTCCCCCACTCAGGCCACAATCATGGAGAATGAGCTGTCCATAGGCTATACCTAAACAGGAGTTCTTTGTTTACCGCATTCATTGTTGTCCTTCGTGGTTTTTTGTTGTAATGGTTTTTGTTGTTGTTGTTGTTTTTTTTCCAAAATGAAACTGAACACTGTCCTTGCAAGATCTGTAGAATTTTGATAGGTATTGCATTGGATCTGTAGATATACCCTAAAAGAGAGGTTTGTCTTAGGGACTGCACGGCCTTAAGAAGAGCTGTTGGCTATGCAGGAGCATTCACTGCTCTCTGCTTCCTGACTGTGCATGCATGTGATCAGCTAATTCAAGTTCTTAGTGCCATGACCAGCCCACTGTGATGGACTACCGCCTTTAACTTTGAATCAGAAAATTTTTCCACTTCTTTATGTTTCTTTGGCCAGTTATTTTCTCATAGTAACAGAAAAGCAGTTAAGAAAAATACTACCATAACGTGTATATTCTTTACTCTGTCAGATCCAGGCATCATATTTCTAGGGAAATAAAACCCCTTTCTAATTCAGAGGTAGGGAAAATAAACTTAGATTTTGTCATATATGTAGGCTCTGTCACTTATCCAGGCTCACCTAAAATTTATTTACACATTTATATGCATTAATTGTCAAATAATTATTAAGAAGCCATATGAGTAAAGAATTAGCCTAGGTTTGGGTGATTCCATAGGAATAGTAGGGAAAGAATTATGATCATAGAAACTGTAATGTCAATGAGCTAGACAGATAATTAACAAGATTAATAATTAAAATAATTAGCATAAGTAATAGAAAAACCCCAAATAATAATATAATAAAATAGTAAGAATGTCAGAGCATTCTTGGGAATAAAAGTTTACAAAAGTTGTCAGCAATTCGGATCTGATATTTTCTTACAATGAATATTTATTTCTTATGGCCTTAATTCTCATCATCAAGGTACAGCATCCAACTTTAAACTTCAGTCTTAATTTCTCACTGGTAATCTGATTCCAGTTTCATAACAATATTTGCACAATGATTTACTGTAAATGATTTTATTGATCATACCCAATACATTTTAGAAATCTGCTGATATCCTGTGCACTGATCCAAAGTGGGCAGGGTATGGTGCCGCAGGCTAGACTCTGCTCTCTCTGAGTTTTAAAACATTTTGCCATCAATTTTATTAAAAAATTAAAACCTCATAGTATATAAATTAAATTGTTTGTAGTGCCTATCTGACAGTACAGTATATTATTATAATAATGGACAAAAGGGAATATTGATACTGTGTAGTAATAAAAGAATGGGAATATTATCTGGGAAGTTTGGAAACTCTGCCCACAATACACATAGCCAGTAATAAGAAAAACAGGCTCTGGGATGCCGTGAAATGAATATAGACATATTTGTCTTAAAACACACTATTTTAATACATTCAAATGTTATTATAGATTAAAAATGAAAAAAGAAATCTGCTGATATTTTTTATCTAGAAATTTTGAATAGGTTGTAAGGTCTATAACTGCGAAACTGTCTTTCATCTTCAGGGATTCTTTAGGAGTTTCCCTTTGTTCCCTGATCCCAACTCTGGGACTCACTGTTAAATATAAAAAATGTGCCACACAACAGGCATGGTATAAGGTTTATTGTAGAAATGTGGGAGAGGAGGAAATGGGAAAGGGGCACCCCAGGGGGACAGAGAAAGAGAGAGAGAGAGAGACAGACAGACAGACAGACAGACAGACAAGCTGAGAGAGCAAGTAAGAGAGACTAGGTGGGTTTGCCCTTTTCTATCCTGGGCAGGGGCAGACACCTGATGTTGAGTGGCCCGTAATGACATCACATGTTGTTGGGCAGGCTGGAAGCAGGCTTGTGAAGTTGCTTATATGCTAACACTCACCACTGTTCAAGTGCTACCCAAATAATAATAATACCTTGGCTGAAAACCCTAGCGAACAATGTTAACTTCCATGGCAGAGACAAAGGCTATTTACATTTCATGCTCATGCCTTGAATGTCCCAGTTGGGGGTTCCTATTCAGGGGATTATTTGTAAATGTTAACACGAGAAAGGCAGTGGAAAAGCCAGAGCAAGAAAAGGACGAATTTGCGTCGTTTGAATGAGAGTATCACAGCTTCGTTCATCAATTCAGGCTGAGAGACCCCTGAGGCGAGACTGCTCTTCAGAGACTTTCAGTGTCACTGTCATCATGAGCAGTGAGTGGGTTTTTGTTGTTTTGTTTTGGGGATTTTTTTTTTTAATCTTGGGACAAGGTCACATTCTGTGACCAGCATTGGCCTGGAAATCAGTATGAAAACAAATCTTGCTTCTCACTCATTTCAAACCACCCTGACTTGGACTTCATGAGGGTTGGAAGTACAGGTGTGAGCTACTACAGCCGATGAAGGTGCTCAGTATGAAACAACATTAGCGCCAACTTTAAAGAGTCGTTTTCTGTTAATATTTCCACTAGGAATTCTCTACGAAGTTCATTATCATGGCCTCATTAGTGTAGTATGAAGTCCTCTGGGAAGCAGGTGTGAAGACAGAATCAGACAGGAAATACAACCTGGCAAATCTGGGAGAGATGAGAAGGGAGTCAGATAGACGATGCGAAAGCTCTCAGGTAATGACTGGATTCTTTTCCTTCCTATCCTTCCTTTCTTCTTTCCTTCCCTCTCTTTTTCCTTCTTTATTTTTGTTTTGCTTTTGTTTTCGCTTTTTATATGGGTTCTTGATTCGAACACCTGCATCTGTGTCTGCCTCTCAGATACTGGGACTACAAAATAAGCAACATCACCTGGTTCACAGTGAGGTTCGAACCCAAGGGAACAAAGAGAACGAAGAGAAATGAAGTTAGAAGAAACGGAGAGGAAGCATCAAACAGTGCAATTATAACAGAGTGTTAAAGCCGAAACACTTCCCTGCAGTCTTGCACCTCAAGGATTACATGTTCTTCGTAGCCTTTAGCTAAGAGCAGCGAATTTGATTGTTATAACGATTGGGTTCCCTGTAGACAATATGCCCGGAATGTTTCTGCATGTAACTTAGTAAAGTACTACAGCTGGACTACAAAACAAGGGAACAAGGAAATTGTGTGGGATGTGGAAGGGTTTACACAGTCTCCCTTACTACCCTTCCATCTCTACACAAACATTTGCCACAATTATGGACATAAACCAGCAAAGTATCTCAAGTGGAGTGATTATCCATCCCCGTTGTGTATTTAAGGAGTAGAAACTCCTGCTTAGACGAAGCATTTATATATAAAAAAAATGAATATTGCCCCATAAGAACAGGTAGATTTTCTTATCACTCACACTCATGCCTATTATTTTAGATGTGGAGTATATCTACCACTTTTAAATGTCAATAAGAAGGAAAAAATGGGCACAAGTATGTCTCTGCCACGTAAGAAGTGTATAGGAGCTGATGCTGCCTACAATGCAGTAACCCCTCCCCCCTGTAGTTGTGAGTATAGCTGCTGCACTTCCCCCTCCAGCTGCGCAACTCTCCAAAGGTGCATCTAACGTAGCTTCTCAGAGGATATGCTCAAAATGCACTCACTGAGCCACCCCAGGGTTGGCATCTCCATCTCCTAGTATCGCTTTCCCTGCGGCCCCACTTTGATGTCTCTCACTGGCTTCTGAAGTACTTATATCCAATTTTTATCTTAGATCTCTTTTGTGAGGATGTCAAATTAAGACAATCATGGAATAGTTTTTTGTCCTTAACTGTTAGGATATTCATTTGCTATTATGGACCTAGTCTTGGAAGTTTTATATAAGTTTTGAAATATTTCTGGAAAAATGTAATAATTTACTATGAAGATAGTCTTAGAATACTACTAGCAAAATCATCTCCTACAGAGAAAAAAACCATTTACCTTCATGATTTTCTTGTAATAGGAAACTGATAGTGTTGTTGTTTATACTTAACGTGATAACTATCATGATGTAGATAAACTTTATGTGCACACACACACACACACACACACACACACACACACAGTGAGAGAGAGAGAGAGAGAGAGAGAGAGAGAGAGAGAGAGAGAGAGAGAGAGAGAGAAAACGAAATTATTCTCTCTCAACAGCACATGATCATCCATAATATATAAGCTTTATTTTTTAATTTTTATTTTTAGAAGTTTCAGTGAACCACATATTGAATGCCAATTTAATATTAGATAGAAATTATAAAGTACATTGTTTAATAAAATGACTTGTTTCACTGGATTAGCTATTCCATTATTCATGTGCTAAGTAGAAGGTGTGTGTCACAAAGTCTTAAGTGAAGAGAAGAGAAAGTCATGGTTTCGTTTTCTTCTCTACTTTTATTATGTAAAATATAAAAATTAAGAAATAAGATGCTGGAATATTGTTCATTATATTAAAAAGTTTTAGTAAATAGAAGTGTGGATAAAAAGCTCTTTTATAATTATATCTTCATAAAGAATAATAGTATTTATATTGTCCCACCTCTGATAAAGCATGTAACTATTTTGATCTTATTTTGCTTCATCTTATGTCTCCATATATAATTTTTTTGATTTTATCATGTGTTACATGCTTTGAGTATATATATATCACACAATGACTATATATAGCATATATGCCAACATATTTCTCATTATTGTGTGGTGTGAGCTCAGAAGTTTTCAAGAACCCCCAGATTGCTGAGTGTAATAACCATGCTGTGCAACAGACCCCTTAATTGTACATTATTATCAGAACACAAATTTAGATAGAGATTGAGTAAGAGGTTAAATAGATTGAAGGCATGCCTTAAACTTCTAACTCCAGGTAGATCAAACATCAAAATTTCCATAGTGAGTAAATTAAAATTTTAAATATTGCATTGACTCTATGTAACAAGGTTCAGATCATATTTTGCATTATTAAAAATACATATGTTAGGAAATGTTATTGTTTCTTATTAATATTTACATTTCTAGATTCAAAATTTAACATGTATACAGTTCTACACTAGACTAAGGAAAATATTTAGCCTTTGGTTTTTCTTTCTTAAAGGCTGCAGTGCCAATGGAATTTGGAAGAAGATTCTTTTGTGGGCACAGCACTTGAGAAATTATATGCATGTCACATTCTTAAGAATCAGCAACTGTGTGATATGAATATTCAAAGGATGCACAAATCTTCATACACTGCTTTTGTGAGGCTGGTCTAGTGGCTTGTTAAAGTAGGCAGAGTCTCCAATGCTGGAGTATAAATTTAAGCCATCAAAGAAATCTTACACAGATGAGACCCACTTACTTCAGGGAAATCTAGGCAAAATAAGATTCCAAGCAGTAAGACATTAAAATAGCTCCATTTCGACAGCATCATATTCATTTGTAACTGAGTGGCTGTTTTAGACTGAAATATTTCTAGGTCTTCTGAGCTACAGAAAAGCATGGCTTAAGAACACATTCTACCGAAGCTTCAGGGGATATTTTTGATTCTACATTACACATTATAAAGAAAGATACAAGATAAAAATAAAAGACCAGCCTGAATATCATGGATCTCATAAATCATATGAGTGTACTCTATTAAAATAGCACTTCTAGTCAGACCATAACAACAGATTTCTCTGCCAAGACATTTTAAAAATAAGGAAAAGACAGAATTCATAACTAAGAATTTCTGATGCAAATAAGTTACTATAAAAACATACATAATATAATTAAATGAATACAAGTATTTGACAATAATTTTCACAAATGGATATTTATCTACCTCTGTAAAATAAACTGCTAAAATTATCTTGAGCCTCCCATCATCACATCACTTCTATACTTTAAATTCATTGTTTTCCTCTTTAACAGCTAAGGGTTCTAATCTTAGGGTGGGAGATGGTTTCTAGGATAAATTGTGTGGGAATAACGGGGCAAATATATTTCTCAAATGCTTTAGCAAGATATCAAATACAAATATATACTACAAAAACATGAGCAACCCAAATGCCTCATGTAATGGTGTTTAATTTCTTGATCAATAGATGGCACAGAGAGCCGAAAGCATTGATTTGGCTTGTGTCTGTCAGTTATGTGTAAGTAGGTTGGTTTGGCTTTCAACCAGTATGTTTTGAGATCTGACATAAAACTAGAATGCATTGGGCTGGTTATTTTGAGGAGATCTGTCTTCATTCTTGATAAGCTGTCAACAGATGATTCCTATCAGATGCTGCATAGACACTTTCACATTCAATCCTACTTAATATGAGAGATTTCAACTTTACTATCCTTCATATTTCCAAAAGCAAGGGATATAATTTAATTAACTATTTTAAAAATACATTTAGGTTTCCAACTAGACCTTTTTCTTGACTTCAATTCAGAAGCCAAACTCAATTGTCTTTACAATCCTTGCCTGCAGCTGAGCAAAATTCTGAACCCAAGGTGAACGTGCACTAGACTGAAAGCCACACACTGATGGGTACTATCTTGCCTTCACCTAACAGTGCTCAGAAATTTGTTTGATATATATTGGGTAACAAGGGCAGTATCAAGACATTATTACCAGTGCTTTAAAACCCATCACAGCGGAGTGGAGGATGGGAAGAGTGATTCTCAGGCAGTTCAATGGTATTGCCAAGAGAAGAAAGTCACATATAAAAAACAATCTTGAACTGAACAAGAAAATTTAAATTCAATCAGCCTTTCATAGCTATTCATTTTCCCCAAAGAAAATTCTGTGTCTGTTCTTGCACTTTTTGTTTTCTGATTAAAAGTTTCTTCCTGCTTTCATAATCTCAGAGCAGAAATTTAATATCCCACTGAATGCAGAACTCAGGAGGCCATCATAAAACTGTCTTTGAATTATGGCTTGGAACTAGATTTTTATAGGTCACATATTCCTTTCCTTTGTGGTATGCTGGGTCTCAGATAAAAAAAATTAATGTTTTATATACCGTATGGACCAATTCCTTTTTGTTTATGAATTGGAGCCACGATTTTATATCCTTCTTGCAAAATCTCAAATACTGAATTTCATGGAAGCATCCTTTCAGCTCATTTGAAGGGAGCGCCCATGCAGACAGAGACCATTAATCTGTAGATTGATTTTTAAAGCTGGGTAAGTGATAAGTTTTCTTTGGCCATTGTCAGATTTTAACTCTCCTGGAGCATATCTGACAGAACTTTAATCTCCACAGAGGAACACTGTTCCCATTTTGTGCTCAATTTCTTAGTCACATGTTAACAGACTTCACCACATTGACGGAGAAAGCAGAACCCATATGCTAAGTTCACTAGATTCAGTGAAGCATCTGTCACAGTTAATATTCGTGGGAAAAAGAAACCCTAAAGCTTGCTAATGCTAGAGACCACCTAAGCGATCCCACAGTAACTCTCTCTCTCTCTCTATGGTGAGTGACTGAGTTGCAGAGTTCAAGTGTGAATGCAACCTGCATATCTGACAGGCAAAGTTTGTGAAGATCCCTCAGCACAGCACCGTCATGAACGTAAATGAAGCTGGTGGCTGCTGCAGCAGAATTGTGTTCAGCAATGGAACCGAAGGCGCCATTGCAAACTCCCACAATATATAAAGATGACATCACTATGGACAGTCTCATTATGAAAGTTACGAGCAAACACAGCAAGGACGTGACTATCCTTGGAGTCCTAGAACCTCTGATGAGATTGTCTTTGTTGACCAAGATATTGTTTATACAAGCACATTCATTTTACTCATGCTCATCTGCCTTGTTTCATTGCGATTTACTTACTATTCTATCTGAATGTGACAATTCAACAGTACATTCTAAGCAAGAGTACACTACAGACTACTCTGTAAAGTGTAAGACCTTGTAGTAACAGCGTACCAAGGTAATATAGTCTCATTATATACAATAATATAGTAATAAAATGAATAAAATTTATGTAAAAATGTTACATTATATTCAGGTATATAATGTTATAGAAGATTACAGTAAGTGTAGCTCACATGCATCCTGCGTAGAAGGCTTTAAAGATAGTATAGTTTACTTGATCTTCTCCTAAAACACAACATAATCTTATTGTACACAGAACACTAGCACAGAAAAAAAAATATAAGTGTAACTAACCCCAAAGTTTACCTCAGGGAGCACTCTAAGAGTTTTATATGTTTACAGATTTTAATGCCATAAAAATACATCAAGGCAGCCCAGTAAACAAAGGCACTTGCCGCCATGCACACTTCCCTACACGAGTGTAATCCCCAGAACTTACACAACAGAAGGAACAGACTGACTTCTTCAAGTTGACCTCTGACCAGCTTAGGTTCCTGGGCAAAATAACACCCACAAAGAAATAATTACAACCAACAAAATGAGAAAAATTCATAAAAACAAATCCTCTTGTTGTGAGCTAACAACTATTTAGAAGGGTGAACTCAAATAAGTGTGTCTTCCAGTGTCCTAGAACTAGTTCATGGCAGAAGATGTCAGACAGGTGTCAGAAGGCATAGAGTGACAATAATGGGTGATGCTCCACAGTGGCAGGTATATGTTTGAGAAATGTTCCTGCAGTCTGGGAGTGTAGGCACGGGCAGGCCCTGTTTTGTTGTTACAAGAAGATATCCCTCCGCATGGCTACTACCAAGTGCATTAATTAATTTGAGTGTTGGCATTTTCTCACTCCTCAAAATGTTCCTGTTATCTTTCTTTGCTTTTTCTAAAAGGTTGTTGTTGCTACTGAGACGTCACCATTCAATGAGTAATCTCTTCCCAACGTGCCATCTACTAAAAGGAGACTAAATGATTATACACAATATTATACTGCTGTGCCTCTCTCCTTCCTTTTCATCTCCATGAAAATGATAAAGAAGGACAAATTCAAACAATAAATTCAATAAACCTTCAATTTATTTTTGTCACCAAGAAATATGAAGTGCTATCATCTACTGGCCTTCTCTACAGTTTATTTGGGCTGTTTAGGTAGGAAAAAAATCAACTATATTCTTTAAATACATTGCTTGACTTAAATATATTTTGCCTCCCCAGTTAATATGGAAATCGTGATGTACAAAAGCGCAATGAAGGGTGAAAGGGTTTGAACCGTAGGCAGCTGAAAGACAGTGTACATTTATGCGGAGAATCTGTATCCCTTTAGTTACAGCTCTCCCAATACTTCAGCACCTTCGTCTGAAGCACATAGCCCTGAAGAAGCCACACTGCCCTGAAGAAGTCGTACAGCCTCTGTTTAGTTTCTCCAGCCACATACTCAAAATAAGTCCACCCTCGGAAATCATTCTTCAGCTTAAGAAAGCGCTCATTTTTGACTTCTCTGAAGTCTTTCCAGTACATTGTTAGGTGGGGCTAACAGACTACGCACACTTGTATTCTGTGGTTTATGGAATTTACATTAATAATTGATAGTGCAGTAGACCTCGATCTGTTAACAACACGTCGGTGCTCACCATTGTCACGTTTTCCCATCTGTTCTGCACCTAGGCGGGACAGAGGTAGCCTGAAAGCACTGGTCAGTTCGTTCAAGTACATCAGTTATGCAGTCCCGTGCCTCTGCTAAACCCACGGACAAGCCCCTGTAAGGAAGCGTCCTTCTTCAAGAGTCCCCAGGCTGTAGCGGAAGGTTCTGGAAACCAACGAGTCAAATCCGTTTATTACAAATTAAAAATATATTTTTAAAAAATCTACAGATACAGTGGTTCACAAAAAGATAAGCTGGATCTGGTTTAGAACCGCAGGCAGTCTGGAAGGCCTAAGTATTTATTTCTATCATGTAAATACATTATTTTGATATTTCTGATTTAGGAAAACAATGAATGCTATTATTTCAGTTTGAAATCTCAGAATTTTACTTTATGCCATTGCTTTATTGACTATTACATTTGAACTGGGTAGTTATTTACCCACAGTCAGCACACTGTTTAAAATAAAGGGTATGATATGGTATACACGCCTATTTACTTGTGTCATTGATTCTTACATTTGACTCTCAACTTTTCATTGTAAAAAGTGTTCATTTTTAAGCTTATCATGAGACTCAAAACAGCAGTATAATATCTAATCCACACTATTTCCAAACAGAATAAAATGTGCATTAGCGATTCCTTTAAAAGTAGCCATGAAAATACATTATGTTTAAGTTCCACTCATTTTCAGCTATAATAACTGCAATTATGATTTCATTCATTATACAATAGCTGAAAAATATTTTAAGGAAGCTGTTAATGGTTAATTATGTATTTAACCCTATGTTCTTACACGTTCCTTTCTTTCTTAAGTGGTACAATCCAAGTAAGTTGTTGCATAGTAAGTTGTTATTTGTTTATAGCAAGTTAATATGGGTCATACATGATAATTTAGAAATATGGAAATATAAAATTGGAAGGAAACTTGTGTTCAGAGAATCATGAGAAGCAGTACTTTTGTGTTCTCCTTTTCTTCCCTGAGAGGTTGTGTGGTTCTGTGTGTATGTGGCTGTGCTCCTGAAAATGACAGTAACCTATCTCCTATTGCCCAGACATTGTGTAGATAATTGCAATTATTGAGAATTCCACTGAATGTATACACTGTAGTTAACTGTTAAATAAATGCAGGTTGCTCTGATTTTTTCTGTCTTTTGTGAACTTTTCTGGACATAGCTGAACTCATGTCTACTTACTACAAATAGGATACTGTTGACGAAAACAAAACAAGTACCCCATTCAAGCCTAGCTGGGTAAATCAGTGAATTAAATTGGGATTATAGGAGAATCAGTGACTCGAAGCATTGGTATCACATAAAAACCTCATGCCAACTGGTACCTAATCATTAAAATATGTCTCCGGACATCGTTTGGAGTCTGGATATAGTATTGAGTGGTAGGTAGGCTAGTGGTCTATCAGGGAGGGGGAAGGCTGAATATGATCAAAATACATTGCATAAAATTGTCACAGAACTAAGAAAAATGAAGAAATGGTTTTCAAAGAACAGGAAGGTTTGAAGTCAGCTCCACGGAAGAGCCCGACTCCTCGGCAACTGTTTGGTGCTTGCAGAACCTTGGTAGTTAGCAATGAGTTTTGCAACGGTCTCAGTCTTCATAGTCTTCAAGTTTTGCTAGATTTCTGGAATTCCTGAGCCTCTGTCCTAACTCCAGAAGGGAATGTCTCAATTAGGAGGAAAGAGTTATACAACATAATGAGTCATACAATATAATAAGATTAATATCTCCATCCATGACTGTGATGAGTGTGCATTCTCTGAAGGTCAGTGCCCTGGATCCGATCTCCGATCTTGACACTCAGCATTGACGTGGTTAACATATCATAGAGTTAACAGGATCTACTTTGTAAAGTAAGGAGAGAAGCAATGTTTCAATAATGAATATAAAGGCCTTAGACAAATGTATTTCTGCTGGTGAGCAAACAACTTATCAAAAATACATTTCATTTAGGACTTAAGAAAATTCCCTAAAAATTAAAATTAGTGTTTCAAGCATGTTTTAATATGTATTTCCTAAAAATGTTGCACCAAGTTGCAGTTTATATATTTCTAGCAAAATTCGAACATTTTTACAACAGTGTTTGGCAGGTGTTATTCACCAGTGATCTTATTTTTTTTTGTACATATAATCTCATATATTTTCTAGATATTCAGTAAGTTCTCCCAGGATAATTTGATATGTTGAATATAACATTTTCATTTGTAGTGTACTTAACTGAAAATGATGCTAATCATGTGGGAAATCTTCACATGCCTATTGCTCTTTTTTCTGTCCATTTTATTAGGGCCCATGTTTCTCCCCACGTATGCCACACATACATTTGAAATTTGTTTTGGAATGAGACCAGGTGAACGTCTGTGATCTTATTTTCCATACTTATATTTTTCTTATTATTACTTTGTTTAAAAACTTTTCAAATTTTGATGTGCATTTCCTCTAGTACCTTCCTGTCCTTTGAAACCCATATCTTCATTTTTCTTAGTTCTTGGACAATCTCATGCAATGCCTTTTGATCATATTCAACCTTCCCCCTCCTTGATCAACCACTAGCCTACCCACTCAATAATATTGTGTTCT
Source organism: Acomys minous (assembly GCF_964271855.1). Classification (NCBI taxonomy): domain Eukaryota; kingdom Metazoa; phylum Chordata; class Mammalia; order Rodentia; family Muridae; genus Acomys; species Acomys minous. Next base: position 47,573,814 of record NC_140487.1, on the reverse strand, counting down.
GTTTCTATAACCCGTAAAGTACAACTTGTGCTGCCCACCCACATTATCTTGGATGTGTGGTCTTCACTGAATGGTGGTTAACCCACCAAGGGCTTTACCTATCAATGCTTTCTTCACTAGGGCTGGGATTTCATGTCCAACTCCCTTCTACATGGTGAGATTTTGTCTGATTTGAGCTTGCACAGTTTTTGCATATCCTGTCTCAGCTCCTGTGAATGTGTATCGGCCCTGTTGTGTCTGGAAGACGCTGTTTATTTGGCGTCACCTACTACCTCTGGCTTTTGGAATCTTTCTGTCACTACCCCTCAATCATCTGTGAGCATTGCGAAGGAGATGTGATACCGATGCTCCATTTGAGGCACACTGTCCAGCAGTGTCTTATTCTCCTTGACCAATCATAGGTCTCTGTGTCCGTCGCCATCTATCATTGAAAAGAAGCTTCTCTGACAAAAGGTGACTGATGGTACAGTAATTTCTGGGAATAACTATGAATCTGTAGAAGTAGGTTTAATATTATGTTCATATAGCAGAAGGATAGTAGTAGATTTTCTGCTAGGGCCCGTAACTTTTCTTGCCATAGGTTGTCCATCAAATAATAGTGTCAAGAATAGGTTTCAAGCTGTGTTGCCGCCCTTAAATTGAATCATTAAAAAGAAGAGGAAGTTTCTGGTTTCTCCCTTGACATTCATGCCACGGTTTCGTTAACAGGCCTGTCTGCCTGAAGTAATACTGCATTGGAGGACATGAGTATCTGGGTGTTGAGGTAGCCAAGGATAGCAGCAGTCGCACAGAAGCACTCACCAGTATAAAGTAACAGCAGGCAGGCCAAAAGCAAGCTTTCCCCTTTAAATTTCTATAAACAGCATTGCAGATTGTCCTACTTCAACACACACACACACACACACACACACACACACACACACACACACACACCCCTCACAGCCATGCCCAGAGATTACTCTAATATAATCATTTGCTTCTAGAACCTTGACCTGTGGGGAAATATAGAAACTATAAGTTGAAAATTAATATTAACTATCACACAACTGTCTAGAGAAGGCATATATATGTATGTATATATATGCATATATATATATATATATGAATGTATACATTTACACAGTTGTCCTCATTCTGTAGATATTGTCACTGTTCTCTCAGGTTAAAATCTAGACGCCTGCCTCAGTTCTTTGATCAGCTTCAATTAATTATGAACCAACCTATCATAATTTATTATCTTATTCCCAAATATCACTTCTCTGCCCTTCCTCTGTGCTCTTTCACTGAGAACACTCAGCCCATACTTCTCCCTGAGACGCTGTTACATTTTCCAACTGATCTGCTTGCATTACATTTTCTGTTTACACAGTTCACTCACCATGAAGAATATAATAATATTAAACTTCTCGTTATTTTTTTCTTAAATTTGTTAAAGATTCTCTGTTGCACTTTAATAAAAAAAAAACTTGTGTGTCTCACAGCTCCATGATCTGCCTTCTTTTTTTTTTTATTAATTTATTCATATTACAACTCAATTGTTATCCCATCACTTATATCCTCCGATTCCCACCTCCTTCCCACTTTCACCCTATTCCCCTTCCCTAGCTCTATGACTGAGGGGGATCTCCTCCCCCACTTTATGGTCATAGGCTATCAAGTCTCATCTTGGTAGCTTGATTATTCTTTTTTTTGAGTGCCATCAGGCCTCCCCACCAAGAGGAGGTGGTCAAATATGGGGCACCAGAGTTCAATGATCTGCCTTCTATGTACCTGCCCCTGGTTATTGATTATCAACTGCCATTTCTTCTTAAATTCTGATGTAACAATTTACAGCCTCCTTTGGATTCCTTACTTTCCTCAACCAGACTTGTGCCTGTCTTTACCCAATGGCCTTGGATCTCCAAAAGATGCTTAGCTGGGAGGACTTCCTGCATTCCAACTCAGCTCACACGTTCACCATTCACAGACATCTATGTAAAGTAGCCCTGGCTCTGTCTCTACCACGGTTTCTTTACAATTTCTACCTTATAGTCTTTTCAGTACTATTACAAACTGATAGGCTTCTCAGGGCTAACTCCTCATTTCTTTTCTTTTCGTTTTTGACAAATAGTTATTATGTTGGTAATAGTCATATTCCTGATCCTTCAGCCATGCTTTAGATGGAGTAGATTTTCTATGATAGTGGTAAAAAACTGAAAAAAAATAGAATTATAATTCAGATAAATAAACATTTTGTTGTCTTTTTAATAAAATCTCAACTTCTTTTTTAAAAGGTTTTTTTTTCTATTTCAGTGTTTAAATTCCGGTTTTAAGTCCCTTATGTAGAAATGTGGATTTTTGTGTTATACTAGGCTCTTTGCAATTTTAGACCTTAAATATCCAGACCTACTCCTGTGTAATTCCTGACAGGAAGCCACTATTTGATGACCCCTTTCTTCCTTGTTCCTTGATTCTTCTCTGTAGTCCATGTCATCTCTGACTCTACACTTCCTTTCTCATTCTTCTGAACAGAAAATCCTCAGCTTTACCCTGCCATCTTTTTTATGACCTGATATGAGGCAAGAAGAAAAAAAAGAAAAACAGAGAATCTAGTCCTATCTTGAGACACTTATGAACTGATTCAGTGAGTCATCAGCTAATCTTAAACATATGGATGAAGATTTGCATAGAAAAAGACAAGAGATAGAGATAAAATGTGAGGATTTCCAGAAGTGAAAGATGTCCAAATATAAAGATCATAGTAGGGATTTTGGATTAGATCCTAAAACTGCTTCCAGTGAAGAAGTAAACAATGGACACAGACAATCAAAGAAAGCAAAAGCAAGTTTTCTGCAGGAATTGTGGGTTATAGCAGTCTCTTACTTTATTTTAGTTTTTCTTTATTTTTACTATTAACTTACTCACATTTGGAGATAAAAGGCTCATGTCCCTTCCATGTTCTTTGATTATTAAAGCAGTGGGGAATCATCTGAGATTTTTTGTGAGGAATTTTTATTCATAACTCCACCCTAAAATAACTGAATCAAAACTTCTGAGGTTAGGACTCCATAATTCAAACATTTTAATTAATTCTGTAGGCTGTTCTAGGACATGTTAACATTAAATAAACATTGATATAAGTCTTAATACAAGTTCTATATTTAAGGATTTCATGTCTTCAATATTAAGATAAAGATGCCAGAGCCAGAGCTTAGATATTCAAATGCATCTTACTGGTTTCTTTGACTTAAGAGTCAGAACAGCTGAGGAGAAGGGCATCGAGAGTGCAGTGAGTGAGAAAGACACAAGTGTTAATGAGAACTGTGTAGCTGAGGTATTCACTTTCTTTTGAAAAGTATTCTTTTAATAATAGTCCTTTGAATAACTCTAGACAAAACTATTTTACATGCTCTAGACAACAGGCAGTGTCTGTTTACATGGCCCATTGGATCATGATTAACTGAATTAGTTTCAAAATTTTTCTCTACACAATTGCATTATTTAAATTAGTTATATAAAATCACTTTGTGAGATAGCATCTGATACACAGCTCTTTGCATATTTTATAGACTTATTTGGTAAAGCCCTTCAGTGGATCCATTGGGCATTATGAGATACTCTTACATAGTTAGAACTCTGTTCTCTGCTTAGTCAGAAGTTGATTAGAGAATATTATTAAGAGCATAAAACCCAGTTTATGAAATGGTGCTCACAGCTTACATCCCTTAGCACTCAGAGGGGCTCATAAGCATTCTAAGCCTTAGTGAATATTCACAACTATCCAACAAAGGAGAATCTGTCAGCGTCATCTCTATGCTGTATAAGAGAGAATCAAATAAAAAGAAAATAATGTATAGCCTACCAACTACTTAGAAAAAGAGGTACAAATAAGCCCATGGTATGCTTTAAAATGTTGAGCTATTTAGAATGCATTTTGAAATTATACTAGCCATGGGTCAGAACCAGGCATGAATTGCCTTCTGTTGAGCAGCATTAAGTCTAGGTGGAGGCCCATTTGTCAATCCCAAGATATAGGTACTCTTGTACCTTCAGTGATATCTTGTCATGTGAATAGTTCTTATGGTTTATGGGTATTATAGCAGGAATGACTATTGATTGCTTTCTTCCCTTGGCAGCAAGTATGACACCTTTTAGTGCTATAAACTTTAGTCATCCAGGAGGAAGCTCGAGTCCTCCAAGTCCCATGTCTTTAGTAACTAGTGTTTTCAGTAATAGGGACTTACCTTCAAATTCTAGGGACATCAGGGACAACAGTAACCTATACTGCCTCAAAAGTTGCATGGACACTCCTAAACAATATCTCTAAAGCAGATTGCTCATGCCTTGTACTGGTAATTTTTTTCAGATAGTCTTCGAGGAGAACCATTGTCAGAACAAGTGGCATAACTTTATTTAAAGGTGCAAGATAATAATAGATAGATAGATTCATAGATAGATAGATAGATAGATAGATAGATAGATAGATAGATAAAGTAGCTTTTCCAATTTCCCCTTTCATATCACCTGTGTGTTGCATTTTCATTCTTTTGATAGTCCTAACTCTACATGCTACAGGTTTACTTCCTTGGTTTCTTTGGTTACTCAAAGTTACATAATCATGTCTATACATTTGGATGTAGGAACCAAATGCATATTTTTGTCTTTATAGGTTTTTTTTAACCCAATATTACATTTTGTAGATCCATTTATTTACTGGCAAATTTTGTGGTTTCATTTTTCTTTACAGCTGAGTAATACCCCATTGTCTCTCTATGTAACTCATTTCCTAAATTCTGTTCCTTATTCCTGCATATAGGTGTAGCTCTCACCAGTTTTCAAAGAACCTTCTGTTTGCAGCAGACAGAGACATTGCAGGAAACCAGAGCTGGTCAAAATGCAGAGAACTGACCACTGGGAAGATTCAAACAAAACTGATAAATTTACAACATAACCCCTTATACATAAGGCTCAGGGACTGTCATGGAATTGGGGTGAAATATTGTAAGAGCCGAAGGACCAAGACATTTGCTGAGAGATTGTGATATGATAAGGAAGTTACACCTGTACCATCTCAGTAATTCAGTTGGCCAAAGACGGTCTGAACAATATAAATTCACACACCAGTGGAGAAACACCACTAAATTAAAAGCTTCTGGTTCTTAGTGGCTTCTGGGAGAGAGAATCAGTGTTTTATAGGGATATACCTTCTAATTGGTTATCCAATACAAAGTGGTCAGAGCTAAAAGCATGTACAAATGAGCAACAGTAAAAGGACTCAGCAGGTAGTATTTATACATTTAATTGAGTGTGTGTGTGTGTGTGTGTGTGTGTGTGTGTGTGTGTGTGTGTGTGTGTGTGTGTGAAAATGAGAATTACAGATGAATAAAATATGAATTGGAGAAGGAGTTGGAAGGGACCTGGGAGGCATTAGAAGGAGGAATAACAGAGGGAGAGATGATGTAAATACATTACACATATATGAGATTTTTAAAAATAAATGTAATAATAACAACAGAACACTGAATTATTCTATTGGGAGGTGATAAGCATTCTTCCAGTGGTGAAATGAGCTTCTTCAAGCCAAGTTGGGGTAAATAAAAGCATGCTTATTGGGAGCAGCTCTTGGTAGGTTCACTGGTTTCAAAGAAAGGGGCCAGGAAAACCACCATGCAGAGGGAGACAAAAAAAAGTTGGGGAAGGGAGAAAAAGTAGGCATGCCAAAGATGGGGGAGGAAGGGATAGGAAGGGGGGAGGGAGGGAGGAGAGAGAGAGAGAGAGAGAGAGAGAGAGAGAGAGAGAGAGAGAGAGAGAGAGAGAGAGAGAGATCGATCAGGGAGCATGTTCTTGGTTATAAAAAGGAATCTAGCCTCTGGGCTAGATGGTGGGATATGGCATCATGTCCTATAACCTGTAGGGACTGAGGGATGCTGGGAGAACCTGGATGCCAGGCTTTGGTTTAAAAGCCACCTCAGCCCGGTGATCTGAAGCTCAACATCACAGCCTTTTGTTGATAATAAATGAATAAGGTGTGGTATAATCATCTATGACCACTTGCTGCTGACAGCAGGCCATTAATATTGGTGGGAAGAAATTAAACAAACAAACAAACAAACTAGAATGTTGGCCAAGTCCGGGAAGAGCAGGCTGTTTGGTTTGCTACCCAGGATCTGAAGGACCATCTGTGGCTTAGGAAAGTGCAGGCCCAGTTGAAGCAGTCTGTAAGGCTAGCCTGGAGCATCTGCATTCTGGAAACAGCTAGACCAGGCAGAATGCTGGAACAGATATATATGTTAGCAGCAGAAGCTAAAGGAGTTTAGAGAGAAGAACGTGGGGGGAGGGTTGGTGTCCATTTGAAATTTTTAGGCCTGTGATCTTGGCAGTTGGAGGGGGGATGATCCCAGGACCAGGAAACACAGTATAGGTACCACTATCAAGAATAGGCCGGTAGGGAGGGAAACAGGCCACTGATTGGCAGTACTCATTTGGAGTCCATTTGACCTGTGAGAGGTGGATTCAAGTAGATCCCTAGGAGCTTACAAGAATTTAAGTTTACAAAAAGAGATAAACTTTAGATATGTTAATATTAAAAATCTTGAACTTGTGCCTATGAGGTTGATTGTATAGTGGAAGGCTTTACCAGAATTTTAGTAATAATTTATCAGACCTCTCTTGATTAATATCAAGCCTCTTACAACAACAGTAGCAGAGTGAAGGAAAGAAACTTGAAGCATTTGCCATTCCTTTTATGTACCTTAAATCACCTTTTTATTGCTACTGAATTTTTTTACACCCTTCCTCCAACCTTCATAACTTGCATTTAACCAACCTTAAAACAGCTTCATACACCCTCAAACACTTTTTCAGACCCTCAGACACTTTTTATATCCTCATAATTTAGGATTACTTAGATCCTCATAATTTAAATAAACTTTAAATTTATCCTATCTAATTATTCACCAGGAGACACAGGTGGTTGATATTTGGGAGTAGTAAGTGAGTTCCTTTTAGATAAAGGAATAGCTAAAAGTGAAATAGTGAAAGAAAGTTACTTCTTTCACTAGCCTAGGCTTAAAACTCACGAGAGATCTGAGAAGGATAAATTATAGCAGGAAGTATAACCCAAATGGTCTGTGTATCAGATAAAATGACAGAAGCAGACCTATTACCTAGACAGCCATCCCATTATGCTCCTGTGTTGTCAATGGATCCTTTGAGAACACAAGTCCCAGGGCAGTATCAGTCTTCAGCCACTAAGCCCAGACAGACTTTCCTGGGAAGCGGGAACTTGGGAGGCTGTCCCATACTTTACTTTTTCCTTAGGCCAAGTAAGGCAGTCAGTTTTCCAGTGCCCTGTCTGTTCACAGTTTGAACATGTTCCCGATGTCAGGCAAGGCCCTGGGGTCGTCTTTTCCCAATGGTTAGTGTAACCCAGTCGATACTGGTGAAGGAGTCATGCTCCATCAAGACGGCCATGAAGCCATGACTTCTCCACAACAAAAATGGTGACCGGCTGTATGTGTTTATACCAAGCGGCTGCGGCAGTTTAAAAGAAACAGGCTGACCAGTCACACCTCTAAGTGCACCTGAAGCCAAGTGTGCTTGACTGCTGAAATTGTTTTGCAGTGAAGGGGAAGGGATGAGAGCACAGTTCCCCCCCCCCCCAAATTTTTGGATACATTTTGCAGGAGACCGTAGGTATGATAGCCTTAACTATAGGCTCCACCTTATCATCTAGTATAAAAGTCAGTGAATTTCTTGTGTTATTGCTTAGAGACTAGCAATGAGCAGCAAAGTTGAAGCTTCTGAATTCTTGAGCTGTTTTATCTGATCTGGCAGATAAGAGATCAGCCTCTGGCAATGAAATAGTGATGTGGAACCGTCTCATACCTCTTCTTATTTTATATTGTATTTGTTTCTTATACATAATTTTAGATTTATAGAAAAGTGACAAGAACAGAATAAGGACTTTTCTTATATGTTGTATCTTAGTAACTATTGATTTGTTTAACATCCGTCTCCTTCTCCCTTTCCTCCCTCCTCTCTCCTTGTCTTTCCTCCCGCCTTTTTATAGTTTCTTAAAATCTATTCCTTTTGGCGGGAGTGATTGTGAACAAAGAGATAAGGTAGCTGTCAGCTGGTTCCTATAGAGGCAAGGAGAAGCGCACTACAAGCTGGTTCTTGGAAAGAATCTCATGTATAATTATCCTTCAGGAGTGAGGCTTGCTGTGAGGAAGGTCCTGGAGCCCGTGATTAGGCTCCAGTGGAAGGAAAACATCTGATAATAAACACAGAAACAGCCAAGCAGGCCTTAGAAGGAAAGGCGGGCTTCCCTTTGAAACCTGAGCAGGTGGTTCATCCTAATGCTTTTCTAGTGATCTTTTATTCTGGAGGACTTTTGCTTATATATTATGATTTATGACTTGGCACCTTTATGGGATGTACTTGTGTGTGAATGTATTGTCTCTGCTTTTGTACGAATTTCTTATGTCCCCTCCCCTCTTTGGCGCTTTTTTTTTTCTGTCCATTTGCTTGTTTTGTTCTATTCAGGTTTATTTGCTTTTATTTTAATCTTATTTTTTTCTCCTTTTTTTTTTTTTTTTTTTTTTTGCCATTTTTACATGACTGCCTTGTGAGGAGAGAGAGCAAGAACAGCTGTGGGTTTGGCTGGAGAGGATCTTGTAGGAGTAGGGTAAGGGAAACTTAATCAGAATTTATTTTATAAAAATATCATCCATTTTCAGTTACAAAATGAATAGGTGAGAGAGTGTGTGTGTATGTGTGTGTGTGTGAGAGAGAGAGAGAGAGAGAGAGAGAGAGAGAGAGAGAGAGAGAGAGAGAGAGAGCAACAAAGAAAGAGAGGGAGGGAGAGAGAGAGGGTTCACAATTTGGTCACAGTAAAGCTTAAACAAGAGCTATGAAATAGGCCTGAAACAAAGGAACTATTATATGACTTTTATGTAAGGTCCATGAGATTTTACATCCAATATATGATCTAGGCTGTAATAGCCTAGTAAGAAGCAGCATGGAAGATCCAGGTATTAAATCGAATCCTGAATTAGGAGCTATACAAATAAATCACAGCAGAGCTTTACTCTGTGGGTTTAATCTAGTCTTTTAGTGGGATCAGCATCTTAAAGGGGCAGGCTTGGACTTCACATATCTAATTCAAGCGGTGGGGCAGGACAGGACAGCTGCCATTAAAATGAAATGGAAACTACAAAAGGAATCTCTAGTCACATTGTTTTCTATCCTTGTTACATTTCTCTACTGTTTTTAGCTTCAGTCATTACATCATATTATTTTGCTATTATAAATATAGTCAATTAGAGTAATCTAACTTGTAAACATGAAGGGCTTTCTGTAAGAAATCCATATCGATGAGTGCTATGGCTGTAGCTCCCTCAGGAAATGCAGCCGGCTCTAGAATACATGCCAGCCATAAGAAAGGAAAATTTGCTTCTTTTCTTTCTAGAAAATATAGAAATTTGTGAGAAGACACTTTAGAAGGACTCACCTGTATTCACAGCTACAAAGGAGGGTAAGGCAAGAAGATTGCAACTCAAGCAGTCTTAGCAGTTACAAATCTCAGTATCTTTGTACATTTTAAGACACCCTGAGCAATTTAGAAAGGCTCACTCTTTTTTTTTTCAAAGATTTATTATTTATACAGTATTCTGCCCACATGTGTGCCTGCTCACCACAAGAAGGCACCAGATCTCATTACAGGTGGTTGTGAGCCACCATGCAGTTGCTGGGAATTGAACTCAGAACCTTTGGAAGAGCAGACAGCATTCTTAACCTCTGAGCCATCTCTCCAGCCTGAGAAGCTCATTCTTAAATACTTAAAGGAATTGTTATGTAGCTCAGGAGTAAAATCTTGCCTAGTAAAAACAAAGTTCAGAGCTCAATTAGTTTCTCAAAACTATTTATAGATTCTTTTGTAAATATTTTTGCATTGGAGATTTTTAAAAACCTTGTTAATTATTTGTTGACCTTTTACTCTTGAAATAGTGTCCCCCTTAGTTATTCATACACTTATACATTTATTCTTATTCATTGGATTGATCGAATTTAATGCCAGCTAGTGGATTATAAGCCATTTTTTTGCAAGGAATACTTATTTTGATATTCAAATTAGCCCAGTTTGTCTAGTGATTCTATTTCAATGGTCATTTATACCCTCTGTGTATTCATAAACCATTCTTTAATTTGTCATAAAAGATATTGCAAGGTTATATTGAATTTCACCGCTCAGCAAAATATAAAGAGAGAAACAACAAAAATTTTAAAAATAACACTATTATTCTCAAGCTCCATATTGGAAAGGACGTATTGGGCTTATAAAACTGATTTCTCCCATGGAAGAGAAATGGACTAAAATCAACAAGAAGAAATAGACAAATGTGGTTAAGTCCTGGTAGATCATGGTAGGTTTCTAGTGGTGTCTCCCATCAGCATCACACAGTTCTCTCTGACTTTACCCAGAACGTTGTGTATAATACATTCAAGCATTTTACCCAACATGATCCACCTGATCAGGCCTTGGTGTCCAGTGTTTCACTGGGTGCTAAGGATACAGAAGACATTTAATAAAGGCTATTAGAATATCTTTAATTCACTTTGGTGTTGTAGGAATGTTGGTTGTTTCCCTTCTGTAGAATCTTATAAGTTTACTCCCAATTAGGAAGTCTGTCAAAGTCTGGCTTTGCCATGGTCAGAGAAAAACCAGGGAAGATGGGTGTACAGTTGTTGAAAATTCACTCAGAAGACTTTTCTCTGAGGGTGCTAAACTTAAATCCAGTGCTTTCTGTGACTGGTGAGGGAATCTTAACTCTTTTAACTCTTTGGGGGTTGTGAGAAAGAAAAGCAGAAGGGGAAAGAATCACACTCAACAGACACTCAGTGGATGAACTAAAGCAGCTTCAACAAACAAGTTGTAATAAGTCTCAACAATTTCACATACACACATACATACAGACAGACAGACAGACACAAAGACAGACAAACAGACACATAATTGGTTAATGGCCAGTGGAGCAAAGCTCCAGGAGAAGGCTCGCAGAGGCTACAACAACCAAAAATGTTTATTTTTTTCCTTAGCATTTTATATCCTCTAAGAAAAATTACCTCTTAGCCACAAAAGCAATTATCACAGAAACAGACGAAGTATTACTTTAGAGAGGGAGATACAGCAGTATTATTGATTACCTGTTTCTCCATTAAAACTCAAACCTCACTAAACATTTTGTATCTATGTCTTCATTCCATAAGTTCATTGTAAGTTCAAAGCAACAGTTTTTCATGTCATTGGTTAAAAGGTTTTAAGATTGACAGGTTACAAGGATTTATGGTAGGATTACCGTTTATATGTTCTTCCAGTAGGACTATCACTTGAATAAACACTCTTTAACTACCTCTTAGCTCCGTAAGTTCATTACAAGTTCAAAGTAATATTTCTGCCTTTCATTCCACAAGCTCATTACAAGTTTAAAGCAATAGTTCTTTATGTCATATGTTAAAACAAGGTTTTGTTTTTTATTTTTTAAGAAGAAATAGGACATCTATTTTATATTTTATTTTAGAGGTTTTGAATAGTTACTTATTTATTCTCTGTTTGTGGCTCATCTTATCATGGTGCTTGCCAAGAAACCCAATGACCCCATCTCCTAACCAAGAAAAACTATTACTCCTAGGTCATAAGTGTGTCCCAAACCTCTTCTTCTTCCTATTATAATTTATGCTTGTGACACAAGAAGGTTCATAGAAATCCCTTATGCAGCCTTTCCTTTTTTCAGGAGGGTTTAAAATTATTTGAATCAAATCAAGAATTGTGTAAAGCTATTTTCAGTAATTATATAAAGTTATCACATCCTCTAAACAGTATTATTCCATGAAAGTACATCCTCATATTGATACTGCAGGAAATCTGCCAAACAAAGTGGGTAAATACAAAGGAATAGGTAGTGAGGATTTCCTCCATGTCATGCCAGGTATATGAGGGATACAGCAGTGACAAGCATGGAAAGGTATGTAAGCAGAAAGAAGCAATCTGGAAACAAAATCCCTGGGGTCCATGCCTACTCAGAGTAAACCTATTATCAGCTGTTCAAAAATGATAGGCTGCCTCCATGAAGCTCACCTGCTTGCTATCGCCCTTGCTTGCATGGCTTCTGGCATGCAATATGATCTGGTATGGAGAAAAACTTTAAGCAACCCTATCCAAGTCAGGAATGAGATACGGACGTCCACCATACTCATTTCTTTTAAATTTTGTGCTTGAAGCACTAGCTGGAGAAATAAGACAAGAGAGGGGAAATTAAAGGGATACAAATAGAAAAGAATTCAAACTATTCCTATTTGTAGATGACATGATATTCTACCTTAGAGATATCTCAAATTTTGACTAAAAACCTTCTAGAATGGATAAACATATTTAATAATGTGGCAGGATACAAAATTAACTTGCACAAATCAAGAACTTTTCCATATACCAACAGCAAATATGCAGAGAAAGAGATCATGGTTATACTCTCAATAACAATAGCTTCAAAGACAGTAAAATGTGTAAGGATAAACCTAAAAAGGAAAGGAACTTATACAATTTATAGGTAAATGGATGGAACTAGAAAAGATCATATTGAGTGAGGAAACTCAGACCTTGAAAGACAAATGTCACATGTTTTTCTCCCCTCTGAGGCCTCTATCTCTAAATCTTTAGATGTGAATAAATATCCTGGAGTAACTGTAGAAACCATAGCAGTAAAAGGGACCATTGCTGGGGTGGAGGAGTTGTGGAGATATTGAGAGTTGAATAACAGGGTACACGTGATCTGATAGAGGAAATCTGAGAAACAGGCAGTTCTAACCAGGGAAGGGGAGAGATACATACAAAAGAAGAAGAGGGTATAAAATTACAGTAAGGATGTCTGAAAAAGTCAAATGGAATTATACTGTTAACTATCTAAAACACCCATAATACACTTTAAGTCTGCGTATAAATATAATACATAATTAAATGAAATTTTCCTATCTGTTCTCCAAGACAAAAAAAATAAATAAATCTGAAAAAAAAGAAAAAACAGCTTCAGACATGAGGCACCCTATTTTTAGTTGTTGGTACAGCCTATGTAAACATACAGCCTATTGTTAGCCCTTGTTTGGTTGGAAGATGAGTCCCCATTGCTGAGGACACAATGTGCTTTAAAAGCAAGGTCCTGAGGCCTTCGAGCTGGTACTGACCTAAGTGCTTCCTGCTAGAGCGCTGGCTTTCAGTATAGAATTCACCATGCAAGGTTCCAAAGGAGGGAAGTGGCTAACAGTTCTACCCAGCTATGAGTCCCATGGATCTGCAATTAAACACATTTTTCATATCAATTCATCTATGTTTCATGTACATGATTGTTCTTACATCTACAAAATCAGACAAACTCTGTAAAATAGATTTTCATCTCCTTGAATGCCCCAATGCACATGAATATGATATGGCCTCACAGGCTTCCGCTTGGCATGCTTACACCACAGCTGGTGCTGCCAGTTTGGAAGCCTGTGGAACCTTCAAGAGCGGTGGCTTAGGTGGCAGAGGTAAGGTGCCTAGATGGGACTTTAGAGGTTATAGGTTGGCTTCTGGTTCTTGCCATCGTCTTTATTGCCATGTTGCTTCAGGCTTTGCTCCTATCAGTCTGTCCTGGGCTGCTCTGAAGTGCCTTCCCCACTGGGATAAACGGAAAGCATAAAGCAAAATTAGTCCCACCTCCACAGTTGACTTCACCAGGTACTTCAGAAATGCAAAGGTGAGTCATGCAATGTTTATAATTTACTTTCTTCTCGGCGACTGTGATTCTGGCTTCTAGTGGTGCTAATCACGGAATGAAAACAGGAGAGGATCTAACTATCTAACAAACTCGTGCTCTAAGCATCAGGGAAATCTGAGAGTTAATTCACTATTATATTAGATATTTACAGAAAAGCAGGGACAAGAATTTTATAGAAAGATAAATAGATTTTCATATCCCTTGTTAAGCTTCCAATAATTGTTGGAGAAAGCTGAAAGAAGTGAAAGGAGAGAAACCACATTCACTGAGTAAAGATTTTATACTAATTACCCTAGATACTAGTCTAAACTTACCACAATAACAATAACATAGTGAAAAATCTTTGTATAGACACTGACTGGATTTTATGCTAGTTTTCTTAAACTTATTTCATTCCATTTTAAATTGTCATGCTGAGCTTTAAAGTTGATTAAAATGCTAGTTTTTATTTATAAACAATACTGCTACAACCTGATACTTCTAGATAGTTCACTGATAACAGCATCTGGCATTGTAGCCTTCTATATTTGAAAACTTTCTAAACTCTCTGTATTCCACAGCAGTACAGAGCCACAGGGGCAAGCGACGTCTCTCTGATTACCAGAACGTTCCACCTTCTTCTAGGCCTTACCTCATCTTCATTGAGACCTGGGTCCCCTGTACTCAGAAAAACCCTTATAAATGTGCTGTTAGCATAGAAAATTCCAGCTACTTCAGTAGGCTAGGACTATTACGAAATGACACCAGCGGAACTTCAATTGCCTGCTAACAAATTAATATCTAAAGGTAATGCCTCTTATTCACTAGGAGAAACTGGTTGTTTTGGTTGTCTGTTTTAGTTAGCGATTACAGCATGCAAAACGACTTGCCATTCTTGGGCTTTTGTTTACTTGCCACAAGCAGGAAACATTTGGGAAGAGGGGACCTCAATTGACAAAATATCTCTATAATATGGATTGACCGAAAAGTTTATAGAAAAGGAGCAGCTCACTGGGGCTACTCCTAAGAGAATGGTGCTGAGTTGTATGATAAAGCAGGTTGAATAAGCCATGTAGAGCAAGTCGGCATCATTTGTCTCTGCTTCAGTTCCTGTCTCTGGGTTCTTACCTTATGTTCCTGCCTTGGCTTCCCTGATGATAGATTATACCCAGAAAACCAAATAAACTCTTTTCGCCAGAAGTTTGCTGCAGTCATTGCCCTTATCAAAGTAGTAAAGGTTGACAGAAATTAGCATGAGGTTCATGGACTGTTGTTGTTAATAGACCTGGTCATACTTTTCAGAGAATCGTGAAAGGACTTTGGAACATTGGGATAGAAAAGCCATTGACTGTTGTGAGCTTAATCAGCTATTGTGAGAACAGCCACTATTACAGTGGGAGCAGTGCTGATAATGGAGTCTTATTTTGTGAAATTTCACTGCAAAGATTCCGATTCACTTAAAGGCTCTTTTAGGGCATTCAACATTTTGAATTAAGAATCTGTGGTTCTGATTGGCTGAGGCTGAATGATCATCTGTGATTGACAAGAGATCGGACCGTCTAAGGTGTGGTGAAACTTTTTCTTTGCTGAGACAATCAGTACCAGCTGGCTGGAACTGGAGAATCCGCTGTGATTAAAAAGATCATCAATATTAGGGAAAATCTTCTGTGAAGGATTTTCTCAGGTCTGGTCCAGAGGTGGCCAAAACTGTTACTTGAACTGACAGCAAACATAAGTAAGCTCCCCAGGTGGCACTAGTTTAGAAAGGCATGGAAGATTCATGGGAAAAAGCTGAAGTTTGGCACTATACGAGACCAGGAAAGGCCTTTGGTGAAGATGCAGCCATCAGGAGAACCTCCAAGATTTAAGAGGTCATGGAGAGAAACTGAGACTTGCCGTGTAGCAGGCCAAGAGTCCCTGAGAAGATCTCAGAAAGATTACAGTTAGGAGTGCAGCCCAGTTGCTGCAGAAAACGCAGTCTTTTTGAGAAATCACTCTCATGGGACAGCAGAAAACCAGTGTGACCAGAGCCTATGAGACATATTTTGTGTGTTGTGAATGGCAGAGGCAAAGAGGTGGAGCTGCTCAGACCATTAGGAACCTGGAAGGTTGAGAGTGACAGAAGTCTGACACTAGCTTTACACCATTAGTGTGGTTCTTCATCCTGTGGCTCTGGACTGGGTCTCTGCAGGTCGGTCCAGGCACCGCTTATTTCTGGACAGGAACGGTGCGCCTTAAGGTCAGAGGCCCGGTCTCACTCTCAGGGGAGGCTAGGGTGCTTTAGGGTGAGACTTGTAGGGCACATAGCCAGGTTCCCAACCTCTTCAGGGGAAGTGGGGAATGAGTGTTACAATCAGCTCTTTTCAGTGTGAGATGGCAAGTCTCATAAGGTAGGAGAGACTCGGGCACTCCACAAGTGTCACAGTTCTTCCCCTGCCATACAAGGAGACTTCAGAAGGTAGGCCTGCAAGAGGCAGGCTCGGCAAGTGCTTCCCCAGCAGTCAGCAATAAGCTACGGGCAGTGATCTAGCAGGCCCCAGCTGCTGCAAAGGCAGCTGATCACCAGGCATCCAGAGACAGTTCCCTCTGGGGCAAATGGAGTCTCAGAAGGTCATAGAGGAGTGAGGAGTCAAGCCAACTTTACTTGTGAAATAGAGATTTATAAACCTTGGTCAGTGAGAGTGACTGTCACTGTCTGATTCACTAGGGCTAAGAGTACCATACAGTGACACAGTGCCTCCATAACTTGGGGCCTTATAACAGGAAGAAAGACAGTACTTAATTATCCTATGTGTGAGGGGATGGCACATAAATGTAATTAAGGACCGTTTGTTGGAAGCTAAGATTTCAGCACGGGGTGGGGGTATTTTCAGGAATATCCTGTGCTTGTTATCAGGAAAGGTCGGACCTTTTTTTCTTTTAGGAGTATGTGACTCCCCTTATAAATATGAAATCACCAGATCAGGTGGAGTGAGGGCCCCACTGAGAAAGGGAGTCCATGTCTCATAGACCAGACATGGAACCAGCTATCTGGAGAAGACAGACTTCAACCCTAACCAGCAGAGTCTGACACATTAGACTTTAGTTTTGCTTTGATATAACTATAGCTGTGCCTTGTCTCTCTTCCCTTTTGAAATTAGAACTATGTAACTTAATACTTGATTTTACATAAAATCATAGTTAAGAAACTCTGAATAGTGAGAAGACTTAAAAACTTTAGAAATTCTTTGGAAATTTAGGGAGACTGGAATTTTGGAGAGGCTTTGGGTAATTTAGAGTGTTAGAAAGAGACTTCGGATGTCTTAAAGAGACTGAAATTTTCAAGCATTTGAATTTTTAGGGTCTTCGACTTTGTAAAGTTGGAATGTGTTTTATATTGTGATGTTGACATTAATATACAATCTTGGGGATAAACATGAAAGGGAATGTTATGGTTTAATAGTAATGTGTTAAGATAATGGCAAGGGTATAATTTTCTTTATCTGTTTCATCAACTTGACATAAGCTAAAATCATTTAAAAAGAGGGAACCTCAATTGAGAAAATGGCCCTACAAATTGGACTATGGGCAAGATAGCTAAACATTTTTCTTCTCCATAAATGATCAATATGGGAGTATCCAACTCACTGTAGATGATGCCAGGCCTGGGCCAGTGGTCTGAACAAGCCAGGTGTAGCACGCCAGTAAGCAGTGGGGGATTTGCTTGAGATTCTGACTCCAAGTGTTTGTCATGGGTTCCTGTCCTGTCGTCCCTGGATGAATGTCTGTTATATAGAAATATATGATGACTAAACCTTTTCTTCCTCGATTTTCTTTTGGTTATTTATTTTATCATAACAGAACCCCTAAGAAACTCCACAAGACATTGCCTCCATCAATTAACAATTATTGGTCATAAGTTTAAGTATCATCTGAGGAGTTATTATGATTTATTTAATATTTTACTTATTACTTTATTTTTATGTGTTTTGTCTGCGTGTGTGTGTGTGTGTGTGTGTGTGTGTGTGTGTGTGTGTGTGTGTGAGGGTGTTAGGTCTCTTGGAACTGGAGTTACAGAATTGAACCCAGGTCCTCTGGAGGTCAGTGCTTTTTAACTGCTGAGGTACCTCTCCAGCCCTTATTGTTTAACTAGGTTCATTTATGTCTGTTTTGTTCCAAAACTGGCTGGGGTTTGATCAGGCTTAGTAAATTCTTACTTATGCGATGTTGACCATCTGTCAGTGGTGGTAGCAAAGCTTCCTCATCCAGGAGCATAGATTCTGACTCTTAACCTGCCTATGAGCAGATTCCAGCAAGCTTTACGAAGCTCTGTAAGTGAAGCCATAACGAAGATGTAGCTTCGTTAGCATACATCACTGAGATAAAACATTGATCAAAGGCAACATAAGGAATAGATAGTTTATTTTGCTGACTTATCCTTACCACAATTCATCAGTGAGGGTAGCCAAGGCAGAAACTGACCCAGAGAGCAGAAACCTGGAGGCAGGGATGGATACAGAGGCTACAGAGGAATGCTGCTTAATAGATTGTTCTGTATACTGCTTTCTCAGCTTGTTTTCTTCTATGACCCAGGAATCCCTGCCCTGGGGTGACACCACCAATGGTGGTTTGGGCCCTCCTCCATCAGGTATTAGCCAATAAAATATCCTCACAGATATGTCTTTGGCATTCTGATGGAGGAAATCCATTAAGCTATCCTGTTCCCAAATGACTTTAGTTTGTGTGAAATTGACAAAATATAAATCAAAACAAGTAGCCTGTGCCTTTTAATGAAAAAGGCAAGTGAGGAGCCTTATCCATATGAAAGAAGACATTGCTGACATTCACAATCTAATGTTTAAGTAGTGGTTCTCAATCATCAGTCAAAATTCCATGATTTCGGCCCCTGTTTCAGGCCAAGGCAGAGGAACAGGTTGTAAACTTACTTCTTTGAAATACAATTTGAAAACTGTTCAAACGTATAAAGCAAATGTGTTTGGTAACCGAAAATAAGTAGCTGACTGGCTGTCAGACATTATTACGGTGTCACTTGCATCACCCAGGAGCCATGCTCAAACTTGTTAACATGGTAATAATAGACTTTATGAGTCCCTAAGGATGTGACTTCTGCTTTCTCTGGACCAGGGCTATTAAGGTCATTATTTGTCAATTTCCAGATGGATATGGTTTGTTTCCCTTGGGGTTCAGAGCTTCTAGCAGCTTTACGTCACTAGTGCTATGGTCCTCTATTTTCTGAACACTTGATTAGTAGAATTTACCAATACTGGAATCTGCATTTTTGAATGCCAAGAAACAGGAAAACCTGACTAAATTATCTAGGATGTTTGCAAAGCTTGGTTCACAAGCCATGTAATCTTACTATAATCTTCAGCAGATGTATTTTTGATAAAAAAAAAAAGGTAAGCGTGTTCTATTTTGCTTCCAGTTCATCTACATATGCTTTCTATACAAATGCTTTTAGACTAACAACTACTTACTCTCAGATCTATTTGCATCTTCTTTCCTAGATCTAGATTTCTTTCCTTTTAACTCCTTAAAATTAGAGAACAAGAATCTCCGGGTTCTTAATTTTGAAGGGAGTCTGTTATGGCTGACCATCACAAAAGAAATCTCATGCATCAGCCTTCTGGGCCTTGTACTGGAAGGTTTGAAGACCATGATTGCGTTAACTAACTAATGACCAGCTGACAAGGGAATGACCTGAGATAGCAAATGCTTGCCTGTTTTGATTCTCCGTGGAATAAATTCTGGCTAAGAAGAAAGAATATAACACAAACATTTTCAAAGATACTGTTCCGCTTAAAACATTTTATATAGGAATATGACGCCCTTTTTCTTCATCAAGTAACAAATGCATCCAAAGACAGCACTAGGTATTCCATCATTGTCTAAATATACTGGACATGAAACTTTCTCATAGGAAAATTAATACCTTTAAGGTTTTTTTAAAAATGGTTTTAAGGTGTGATATGATTTGGTATGTATAAAGTATGTATTCTTTCATCATTAGTAAATTAATGAAAATTACAACCTACTCTTTACATTTTAGGCATATTTAGCATTCTCAGTAATAAATACTGTCTTGTTTCACATCTTAAAATTCAAGAAACTAGTGCAAGACACTCTGACATGTCTACTAAGTTACAACTGGAAATTTAGAATCCATTGAACTGAATAGATGCAAAATTTTATATTTCTAACCGAAAATTAAAAAAAATGAAAGCAATGTTTAAACACACATTTTCTCATTCTACAGTAACTTAATTCTTTGTTTTTTCTGTACATATCCATTCCAAACTAACTCTGCTAAAAAAAAAATAACTCTAACTCTTGGTTTAAACAGTATTAATAGAAAATCTTTTTTATGCTACATGAAAATAATTGTTCGTTCAGATTTCCCAAATGCCATCTGAAAGATCCTCTCTCTTATGAAAATTCAAATTTAACATTGACTTTAATATTTAAGCATTTTATTATTTTTATTTTATTTGTATGAGTGATTTGCCTGTGTGATTTTCTGTATACAGCTTGAGTGCTTGGTATTCTCAGATGCCAGAAAAGAGCATCAGATCCCCTAAAATAAATGTCACAGTTGGTTGTGAGCCATTGTGTTGGTACCTTACATCATACTCAGAGTCTCTAGAAAAGCAACTAGTGCTTTTAGCTGATTAGCTATCTCTCCAGCTCCTGAATTTTTATTTAACATATATTACCATTTTATCCTTAAATGATTTTAACATGTGTAAAAAATGTTCATGATCTTATCTTTCAATTAATAAATATAAATGTTCAAAACTTCATTAAAATTAAGGCTAGGCAATAGAATATCATTAAATAAAAGAGAAAAAGAAAGGCAAGAATAAGAAAAATGAGTATTTGATAGGTGAAGTAAATAATTTGTGTGTTGGCCTGTATACCCATGTGTGCCCAAGAAGACAATGGAGATTATTCCATCTGTCATCTGAAGCACTACAGAGGCACAGCTGAACTTTTTGTTGTTGATGTCTAGTTTTCTCAAAGGAATAAAGTCTCATTTCCCAGGGCCTTTCTTACCCAGCAGATTGCAAGTAAAAACAGAAATCTGACTTATTTTTGTTGAGATTCTTTCAAATATAAGAGAAGAGAATGCTGCTTTTCTCTTTTTAAAAATGGAGTACCTTCAAATTATGTTTATCATCAAACAGAAATCGTGATGAATTCCTCTTTTAAAAATATTCAAGTACTTTTATTAATGAAAAGAAAATAATTGAATATCATCAATAACCAGTTATTTCACAGAAGATTTCAAAAACATGTAAATAAATTTTTGCCAACATTTTTCTTTTCAGATCTGCAATCATACTAATAACATGCCAAGAATTTTCAGATATTTCAGTTGTCCTCATAGGACAACTTTCTACCAAACCTTCTACTTTATGTTTAGAAGTTTGTTTCCATGAGTCTTGATTTTTAATCATCCTACTGGAGTCAAGAATTTAACTTAACAATCCAATTGATTACTAACAATCTATTTTCTATTAAAGTGATTATGAACCTATTTTAATTCTAACTATATTAACTCATTAAACTTATTAGCAGATATTACAAATTTTGTTTTTACATGCTATAAACACCTGAAAAACTGAGCTTTGATTTATCTTGAGAGAAAATATGCCTTCTATGATAAGTAATCTTTTCCTCATGTATTAAAACAACTTACCCAAATTATCAATTTCAACTGTGAATATCTTTTCTTTGTTCCACAGCAAATGATTAAAAACATAGTAAGAACACGTTAAGACTTATTCCTATAGCTTATGATGGTTACTCATTGACCATAGAGAACTAAGAAGAGTTGTTATGAAACTAAACAGCTATGTATACATGTATTTAAAATATGATCCTTCATTAGTCAATAACTACATCAACATAAAACCATCTTGAGTAAGAATAAGGTAAAATTTCATAAATTAAAATGGTTATAATCAAGTTGTCATGACAATAATATTAGATTAATATATGTGGTACATGGGCATATATGCAGAAAACCCATATATTAACATTTTTATTCAATTTTGAAAACAACTGAAAGCTTAGCAATTACAATCACTTGCTCTTCTCCCAGAGGATCCAAGTTCAACTCCTGGATCGCACACTAGGTAGCTCACAACCACCAGAAACTGTGGCTCCAAAAAATCTGGCGTCTTTTTCAGGCTTATTCAAGCAAGGCATCCCCAAAAACATACAAATAAACAAACAAACAATATATCTCTTTTTTAAAATTAAGCTCACTTAAGATCAATTTTCAAGCTAAATGCAATTTATTTTAAAACCTATACTTTACAATGTATTCAGTTTCTTCTTTGATAGTATTAAATCTAGGATAGTGATTTAAATATATGAATTTATAAAATTGTAGGAACTCTGATTCAGGATTTAAATGTAACTTTGGAGATTTAATTATTCCAAGAAGAAAGATTTTAAAAGCTTATTTTTCTTTAATATGGTGGATACATAAGCCACATCTTCTGTAGTAAATTTATATTACAAATGTTTCTCAATCATTTATCACATTTGTTATTTGGTTCCTCCCTATTTTATCAACAAAGTAATGATTTTGTATAATTTAGGATAGAAAGAGCATGCTATTAGAAACATGTCAGCTATAGTGATATTGTTTGTCATGGTAAAAATATGGACCCAACTTCTAAGCAGAGAAAGTGACATTTAATACATCAAAGCATGATGTTGAGGCAGGTCACAGCATTTATCTTCGTTAGCTATTTTTTTAAATGGGGATTTTCTCAACTGAAGTATAAGAGAATGTAATGCTAAGAAACTACAAGAAAAGGTCTTCATGGTTATCTCAAATATGTGTATGAAGTTTTCTGTTGATAAACATGCAATGTACCACTTTTAGAAGATCAGTGGTTGTTGTGTATAATATGCAGAACGTGAATGGAAAGTAATATTTTTATCCAACCTATGCTTCAACAGGCCTGGAATCTCTGCATAAAGTTTAATGTTTCAAAAATATGTGTAGGGTGGATGTCTTGAGTAGCTCACGTTTTAAGAGGCACGTTGAGAGAAATTTTATGGATTTCTTGTTCTGTGTCATTGTCTTGAAAGGAGACTGGAGAATAGTGTCTATTTCTAAATACTCAGCCATCTATGTCTATGATGAATCAGTACTGAATTTTACCACAGTTGCTTTTTTTTTTCTTTTAATGAAATAAAGAAACGTGAAGTGTTAATGGAATTGAGTATGGGAAGACAGGTTAGAGAGGGGATTTGGAGGCCATAACTAACTGTAAAGGCCTTTTGAAAAAGTGACATGACACCTGAGTATTGTAGAAGATTCTTACAATGGACGTGGCCATTTCCACGTGCCAAGGCTTACTTCCAATAGGAAAGTTCCCTCACCACTTTTCCTCAGCCTAGCTACCATTATATAGCTCCTTCGCTGCTCCAACCTGAGGCAGTCTGAAATCTCACAGAAAACACGCAATCAATGAAATAAGTCCACACTCCCCAGTCACATTTCAAAAACATAAGCACCGTGAGCGACCAAGAAAGCGGGCTTCCCTCAAACCTGCTAGTCCTTTAGAAATGTCGACCAATTAGAATGACGTAGATAATCCTCAAACGTATTAATAGCAAGAACAATCATTAACTTACTCAGAAGAATTCAAGAAATTTAAAGAACTCTCTCTCTCTCTCTCTCTCTCTCTCTCTCTCTCTCCCTCCCTCCCTCCCTCCCTCCCTTTCTCTCTCTCTCTCTCTCTCTCTCTCTCTCTCTCTCTCTCTCTCTCTCTCTCTCTCTCTCTCTCTCTCTCTAATGAATTTAAAGAAGATATGTAGCCATACATTTAGCTACCTTGTTTGGTACTTTTTCCTACACCCTTCTCCACCTCAGTCCTTTCCAACTACCCCGCCGCCACCCAACACTATGTAGGAGAGAAATAAGGACAGTGAGGATAAGAGTTCTATATCTCTTTAGAGTACTTCCTGCTGATTTGCTGCATCAAGTTCCTTGGGGCAAGTGTAATCTTCATTGACAGGATATCTCCAACCAGCAACCAGAAACTAGAAATCCAGCAACCAGGAAAAAACAAAACAAAACAAAACAAAACAAAAAACAAACAAACCAATTAGCAACCAGCAGAAACAACAGCAGGACTCAGAAACAAGAGGAACTATCAGCTGCAAGGACCAGAAGCAACAAAGGCCACATCTTTCAGGCCTTTGGCATTTTTTTACACCTTCTCAGAAATCTTGAAAATTCCAAATGTAAATTATTTCAATTTGCATAATTACACTCCTGCCAGGGCACGAGGCAAATCACAGTCAGCTGCTGTGGATAATCTGAAGTAGCTCCATATCCCACACCTGGGATTAAAACAAAAACATATTCACATAACATAACTGGGTTTTTAAAGAAACCACAATTCTCACTACATTTTCTCCTTTCTGTTTTAAGCTACTAATTCTACTGTATTTAGTGAGAAATTATGAACAAAGGCATTTCAAGTAAACTAAATGCTTTCAGATCAGAGGTCAAGGTTTTCAGTTCTTTCCTGCTCAAGTCTGATCTTTGTAAGTTTTTATGGAATTCTTGTCTTTTTATTCCCTGTAGGAACATAAGTAAAACTGTGTGCCCAATGCAAAATTATTGCAGAAATTCATTCTGATGTTAGCACATACTTTTAGTATATAGGTTAATTTATTTCCACAGTTTTTCTATAACTCAGTGTCTGTTAACGTTGTTACTTCTTCATTAATATTCTAAACATTTAAAGTGAGAAAATCATTATTTAACCTGTCACTGGAGGGTTTTACTCTTCCTTTTTGTTTTATAAGCTTTTTTAAAAAGTGCAAGTCTCTGATGGAGTTGAAGACCAGGTATCTTAGTTTTACAATGAGCGTTAGTTGTTTAGGGATTAAGATGTTTTTAGGTCTAGATAGATGTTTTAAGTTGATAATGACAAGATGTGTGGAGAAGGATTTACATTCAGAATTTTAGACTCACCAAGACAGGAAAGATGTTTACTTCAAGGCTGTCAAATACAAATAGCCAAAATACTAAGAATGTAATATGTACACACTTCCTGATTGTGTCATGGTTCTTCTTGCTATAGGTAGTTTATTGTATTTATGTGTAATAATATAAATATATATGTAAAAATAAAAAATGTTTAAAAGATAAAATAAAACAAATGTCTAGCTTGCATCAAGGAAGCCATAAATAAAGTGTTTTTAAAGTCTTAAAAAAATGCAATTAGATCTTTCTTCAACTGATTGTCCTGTGGAATTATGTGCTATATCTGTAAGGTACTTTATGTTATAATATATAAAGAATTGTTTTATCTTCCTGAAGACATATATGGGGCATTATCCATCTTAATTTCTGTATGTATCTTCATAATTTCCATTATTATCAATAAATGTATTATTGGTTTTTCAGTGAATTAGGCTTTTCAGAACTCAAAGCAATTGCTCATTAAATGTGTCAATGGTATGGTATACAAACGTTAGTTTTTCAAATTCTTCAAAATGAAACACATCTGTTTGCCAGATTTCATTTCTATTGGTATCTGTAGGGCTACTTACAATGGATAGTGGAGTTTGATTATACGAAGAAAAATTAGGATATTCTCTTGCAAATTCCTTGGTTTGTCGCCAAGTGATAGAAAAGTTTTTCTTTAAACGTTTAATGTTAGCATTGTGTTTTTCATGAAAATTGAGCCTTTTAAGACATTTCCTACTAATGGTTGGTTAATTTCTTCATTTTCTTGTTCCAGTGTACCTGGAAAACCTGTATAAAACGAAATATGGGTGATAAACAATGAATAGTTTCTAATTTACTGCCTATTGCAGTTGTATAAATAACAAGGTTAATTCTGAATTGTCAGGAATAAACTTGGTAGTTTCTATATGCATAATCTTTCTGCATATTGAGAGTCAGTAATTATATTAAGAGATTCTGAAAAATCTAAAACTACAAGGATTGCATACAACTTTGATTTTTGAACCGAAATATATAGACTTTTAATTATTTTGCTTAGTTTGTCTGACTTATAGTCTGAAATTTCCAACTTATTCACATCATTATAGAATGTAGGCACTTCAGGAATTACCATTTCCTTGATACATAGGAGAATCCAACTAATTCTTTTGTAAACCAAAATACTTGCTTTTGGAATATTTGTTGTTAATTTCTCCTAAATAGTTATTACAAGCTCTTTGCCAATTTTCATTGATTACTTATAATGACATAATCTCAGAATTATTATTTGGTACTACAATTTCAGCAAGGTCTGTTACTGATAATTGGCATAGTCTTAATCTACCTTTTATGCTTAATTCAGAAACCTTTTCCATCTAAGTCTTTAATTTTTTACTTTATGTGATAACAAAATCAATCAATCCATAATGGTATTTTTCTCTTTCTTAATAAGCCCAGTAGGAGAATGAATTGAAGGCAAAATAACCAAAATATTACTAAGTTTAGGATCTATTCAATCTACATATGCATTTCACATTCTCTGTTTTACCAAAATTAACTCTCTCTCTCCCTCTCCCTCTCTCTCTCCCTCTCTCTCTCTCTCTCTCTCTCTCTCTCTCTCTCTCTCTCTCTCTCTGTGTGCGTGTGTGTATGTGTGTGTGTGTATGTGTGTGTATGTTTTAGCTGTTAACCAACTTGGACTGTTTAAGTCCAAATCTCCTTATAACAATTGAAGGCAATTACTTAACTCATGAGTAATTGATCTAATTATAGGTTTTAGCCAATTAATATCTACGATTAATTTTTGAAAATCATTCAGAGTTTGTAACTGATCTCTACACACACACACACACACACACACACACACGTGTATATATATATATATATATATATATATATATATATATATATATATATATATATATATATGTTTTGTAGTGACCCTTTTAGTTGATTTATTTTGTAACCCAAATTGTTAATAGAGTCTCCTTTCTGTACTTTTTCTGAAGCAATCTACGACCACTAGCATGGCCAAATTCTCTGTGTTTTCTTAAACAATTTTTCTAAAATATGGTCATCAGAATCAGTTAACAAAGTATTATACATGTAATGATAAATAACAAATTGAGAATAGCTGAATAGTATTCCATAGTGTATATGTACCACAGTTTCTTTATCTATTCTTCTATTGAGGGACACTTAGGCTGTTTCCATGTTCTGGCTATTATGAATAAGGCTGCTATGAACATGGTTGAGCAAATTTTCTTGTTGTGTGCTGGAGCATCTTCTGGGTATATTCCAAGGAGTGGAATAGCTGGGTCTTGAGGAAGCCCTATTCCCATTTTTCTGAGATAGCACCAGATAGATTTCCAAAGTGGTTGTACTAGTTTGCATTCCCACCAGCAATGAAGGAGTGTTCCTCTCTCCCCACATCCTCACTTGAATTTTTGATCTTAGCCATTCTGATAGGTGTAAGATGGAATCTCAGAGTTGTTTTGATTTGCATTTCCCAGATGATTAAGGAGGTTGAGCATGTCTTTAAGTGTTTCTCAGCCAT
The DNA here is from genome assembly GCF_964271855.1 of Acomys minous. NCBI lineage: Eukaryota > Metazoa > Chordata > Mammalia > Rodentia > Muridae > Acomys > Acomys minous. Next base: position 47,546,504 of record NC_140487.1, on the reverse strand, counting down.
TTGATATTCCTCTGTTGAGAATTCTCTGTTTAGTTCCAAGCCCCATTTCTCAATTGGGTTATTTGGTTTGGTGGTGTTTAATTTCTTGAGCTCTTTATATATTTTGGATATTAGACCTTTGTCAGATGTAGGGTTAGTGAAGATCTTTTCCCAGTTTGTAGGCTGTCGCTTTGTTCTCTTGACAGTGCCTCCTGCCTTACAGAAGCTTCTCAGCCTCATGAGGTCCCATTTATTAATTGTTGACATTAATGTCTGGGCTGTTGGTGTTCTGTTCAGGAAGTTGTCTCCTGTGCCAATATGTTCCAGGCTCTTTCCCATTTTTTCTTCTAAGTGACTTAGTGTCTCTGGTTTTATGTTGAGGTCTTTAATCCACTTGGATTTGAGTTTTGTACAAGGTGACAAATATGGGTCCAGTTTCATTTTTTTACACATAGACCTCCAGTTAGACCAGCACCATTTGTTGAAGATGCTATCCCTTTTCCATCGAATGGATTTGGCTTCTTTGTCAAAAATCAAGTGACCATATGTGTGTGGATTCATATCTGGGTCTTCAATTCGATTCCACTGATCAACCAGCCTGTTGCTGTGCCAGTACCATGCTGTTTTAATTACTAAATTCTCTATGTTCTAACAGTTATTGCACAATATATTGAAATGAAGTTGGACTATTTAACATTCTCTGCGGAAGCACTCTTTAATAATATCTTTTTACAGGATCACCATTATTATAAGTAGGGTCTGAAAAAGCAAGCTTTTCCCTATCCTGCTCATGCAATGGGCTTATGAAAAAAGCAATCTTTTAAATCAATTACCATCTTAGGCCATGGATTAGGCCAAAGAAGGTAAAGGAATTGCAGGCTGTAAAGGATCCATTGGTTAACAGCAGTCTATTCACTGCTCTTAAATCTATTCACAGCCTCCATTTTCCTAACTTCTTTTTTTTATAGGAAATACAGGGAATTCCATGAGCTGGTAGATGCTTCTATGTACTGAGGCTCCAGCTTCTTTTCTAGCACCTGGTCAAGTGCCTGTACTTTTTTCTAGCTAAGGGCCAATGATCTACCCATACATTTATTAGACCATACCATTAAACTAGCAGCAACAGATATCCAAGGTAATCTCTTACCACTGGGAACAAAAGGTGAGCCTGCCAAGTAGACCTTAATATAACTTCTTAATTCTTAAACAACTAAGATTAATTATAAAACTATAATAATCTAGTCTTTAACTGCATCAGAGACTTGAAAAGGAATAAGATTATTTACCTCAGTAAACAGGAAATTCAGGTCAGCAGCTTCCAAATAATAAATAAATAAATAAATAAATAAATAAATAAATAAATAAATAAAAGACAAAAACAGTTTGCTGCCTGGACACCCACCCAAACTCTGTAACATTGAAACATCATCTTCAGCCTCTGGCTCAATATTTCTGACAGACATATTTGTGAAATAGGAACTCACTTACTCTATCTTGGCAGTTGACTCAGCCTGCGTCCAAGCTTGCCCACTTTAGGCAGAATTCTGTCTGTGGTAGAAATGAAGGCATTTTCTTTGCATAGTGGCTCCTACCACATTTGACTCCAACTCTGTAAGGAGGTTCTTTGATACTCATAACCTTCTTTGAGGTAAGGTGGGTCCTGCCAGGTGTTGGCCTTCTTTGTTGTCAAAGAATCCTTAAAACAAGAAAAATATCTTGAAATGTCATATTTTGTAGGTCTCTGAGGTTTTTGAAGATGTTATTTTTATATTTTATGTAATCTGTCTATAGACTTACATCACATCTGTCAAAACTAAAATGTATATTCCTGTGCTAAATTAGACTAGTATCTAACATGATGATGAATTCATCAGCTAACCATTAACTTATATCACTTAAATATCCTAAACAGCTTGTAATATCAGTTTTCAAAGTATTAGAGGTGAACCTTGTAATTATGAGTTATGTGAATATAATAATTCATATGAGAGTAAAAACGTTTTGTGTGTGTATCAAAGTAAACTTGAGTTTGAATTATATACCAATATATCAAAAATAAAGTAATTTTTACAACAATTTACAGTATTATATACCAATGAATTAAAAATAACATTATTTGAGTGTAACAAAGCCTTAAGTTGTGCAGAAGATTAAATAATCTACCTTTTGTCTCACTACTCTATATATTTTCTATTTTTTATATTCCCCCTTCTTTCTTATCAACCTCTATCTCTATACCTAAGAAAGATAGAGAAAGGAAAATAAAAGAGTGAATCCCTGAGTCTAACCTTGTTCTCTCTATATACAAGATTATTAATAACTATAATCAACTCCCCAAGTGACAATAACTACCAATAGCTCAAGAAAATAACCAAAAACCTATTCAACACTCCCTATAAGGGAAATGGGGCATCATTCTCTTAAGGTGCATGGAAAGTCTTTTTTTTTTTTTTTTTTTGTATGCAAATAAAATCGGGTAATGGTGGTAGTAAGCTAGCAATAATACTTGTGGTTCAGTCTCTAAATGTTAGGAATTTCAGGCTTAATAAAAGCCCTGTTTGGAGCAATAGAATGTTGGAAATACTGAGATCAGTAGCCTTTTCAAAGCTTTCCTGGAAGCAGGTTCCGATGAGAAACAGAAAACAAGTTGCTGAAGCTGGAACATGAAGGATGGTGAAGCAGATCCATCAGTATTTCAGCTTGATGGAGGGTGAATCCTGTCAGGTTTTTTTCCCAACATCATCAGTGTCTGGTTCTTTTGTTCCGAAAAAACTTAATTTCTCCCAAGCATGAGAAAGTCATAAAGTTATAAATGTAGGAAGTGTGAGAGATGCACAGATCAATTAAGGATGGTTGGTCTGCTCTTTGTATGAGTAAAAGAAAAGCCATCTTTAAGTCTTTATTTATGCCATATGAAAGGATGGCATGCACATGTCATGGGGATTTTGAAGCCAACAAAAAGTATTGGCCATGTATAGAGATTCATTATCATGTTGAAATCAAAACAATATATTGTATAGGTCTACATGTCCTCCTCTTGGGCATCTGTTGTACTAGACCAAGCCTCCCAAGAGAAGGCCTCCCAGTTAAAGACACACACTGGTTGCCTTAAGCAATAGAAAAGGCATTATGACATATATAAACTCCTTTTTAATTTTGTTGTTCAAGCATACCCTAGGCATCTTGTACGTATTTAGAGGTTTGGGCCTGGGTTTCTATATTTGTTATGGTTACTTTTGTCCTGCCCTTTTCCCCATATGGAATAGGCTGTTTTGCCTTTATAGCCAAACTTTATATAGACTCCTTTCTACAGGTCTGTCTGCTTCTGTCTCCCAAGATTCTCTCTGCTCAAAGCCTGTAATCCTTCACTATGCCGCTTCAGTCTGCCCTGCTTGGGTGTAGGCATTTTATTCAGCCAGTTATGGAGGCAAGGGTCAGAGCAGCAACTAGATCTAGCAAGCCAGCGATTAGCATCAAAATACATAGCATCATATCCAACATATCCAACAGATATCTCTCTTGGACCTGCACTCAGTTTTTCAATGACCTCCCTTGCCACAATATCTGGAAACCCCAGTGAGCCTAGGTATTCTTTTACCGGAAATGGCTTGTTCGAATCTCCTGTAGAAAGCCCTGTATTTCTCACAATTAATGTACTGGGCTACTTGAGATCCCGCTTAGAAAGTACAGTATATCTCACAGTTACTACACTGGACATTTTGAGATTTGAGGCTTTTAGTGGTTTGTTCACAATTTCTTTGTAAACGGCCAGATTTATTGCAACTAAAGCACTGGACATTTTGACATCAAAGACATCTAGCTAAAGATTGTCCTATGACATTGGCATGATGCTATGAAAGCTTATATCAGTTTCCTATCCACTTGTCCATTGGCCGGCACTGCTCATGCCTTTAATGGTCTACTAACTTTCATATTTGGAACTCACATTCTCTACCAACACCTGCCTCAAATTAGGGTCTGCTACAGTTTTGTTTATAGCTGGAACCAGTCTTTGCAAGAAATATGTGAAGACTTCCCCAGAACCTTGTACGATCTTAATAAATGAGGTGGATCTTTTACTGGGCTCTTCAACTTTGGCCCAAGCTCTTAAACCTGCCAAATGACATTGTCCTATGACAGCATCATCAATCAAATCTGATTTTATAGGTCAGGATAAGTCCCTTCACCAAGCAGTTGGTATTTAACAATATTCATTCCCCTTGCTCTATTTTGTTATTCAATATGCACAGCTTCCACCCTTCACCATGTTAACCATTGGACCTGTTGACTTACCTCTAGCACTGCTGTTGCCGTACCTTTCCAGTCTTTGGGAATAACTATATTTGGGATATCCCAATTACTTAGTACTTGTTTAATATAAGGGGAATGCATTTCATAAGAGATAACACCTCAGATCTATCAATTCTATAGGACTTTACATTATCTCATTATAATCATGATCAGCACCATTAGTACACACATGTTGTATAATTACTGGGAAAACTGAAGATAATTTCATAATTCCAGGCCACCCCTCCTCTAGTGTCACAGTTGGATCAAGATTTACCCTTTCTTTCAAAACAGTCTGTTTTTCTTTAACCTTGTCACCCCCACACGGCCACCCCTCCTTTCAGCCTTACACCCAGCTCCCTGCCCTACTCATAGGACACAGGACTTAAAACTGAAAGTGTGAGGTGCTGCCTGAACTATGATCTGCCTGTCTTCCAGCCCAGTTTTTATTCTTCTTTCATCCTGGGGAAAAGTCAAGCTCTCTTGCTTAGCTTGAGTCTTTTATTTCCCCCTTTCCCAAGTGCTTCCACTTCCACCTACAAACTATTCAGTTTTTCAGGCATTCTCCCAGGCTTTTTTTAGACAGAATATAGGAAGAGGAAAAATAAAAAAACAGAAAATCCCCTCTGGAAGCAAAGCAGGTAGATAACCTATGAGAAGAAGCCACAATAAACAGTTTTCTGACATCTTGAAAGAGAATATCCACGCCTTTGTTTACTTAATTTTTCTCTACATCATTAGAAATCAGATTTCCTATTCTACCTAGCCACACATCTGGGTGCCATTTGTAGCCTGGCTTTGTCTACTTTATTTGGCTCATTTTTCTTCCTCCATTCTCCAACACAATCTCTTCTAACCCCCAACAATGGGTATGAAGGAAAGAAGAAGAGATGTAAAAGAGGCACAGATCTCTTTAGAGTACTTCCTGCTCATTAGGGATGTTGATGTCCTTTGGGCAAGCCCAATCTTCATTGGCAGGATATCTCCAACTAGCAACCAGTGATCCAGCAAACAACAAATGTGATCTGTGTCCATTAAAACCAGCAGAAGAAACCTGTAGGAGCAGGAGCTATCAGCAGCAGGGATCAGTAGCATCAGGGAGAGCAGCAACCACTGCCTCTCTCAGGACTCTGGAAGAGGTGTGATTATGCCAACTGGAGATAGTTTATATTTGAAATTCTGAGGAATCTTGAAAGGGTATAAAAAATGTCAGAGCCCTGAGAGAAGCAGATAATATATGGCTGGAACAAATGAGTAAGACAATCAGGATTTTAAATATAGAAATGGAGTATTGAAGAGAACTAAAGCTTAAATAAATATGGAATGTAAATTCTTCATAACACAAAAGAGAACTTGGGGGAAACCTTTAGACATAGAATGATGCTTGAAGATAAAGCAGAGGAATTGAACTGCTCATAGAAATAATGTTAAAAAAGAACTCCAAGGACCATGCAAGAACTTTGGCACACTAGAAAAACACAATTGTTTTAAATTATGAACCTAGACAAAGGAAAAGAATCCCTTGTCAATAGCATAGGCTAGATCTTCAACCTGCTCTCAGAAGAAAATATCTCTATAACAAGGAAAGGTACAAACAAGTGAAAAGAACCATATAGAATACCATATAGATGATAGTAGGAAAAGAATTTCTCATGGCACATTATATATGTTGAAATACTATATATAGGAAGGATAGTGAGTACTAAAAGGTAGATGAAAAAGCCTTATGAGAGTAACAACTAATGTCTCAGTGGAGACATAATATCTAGAAGTGCTTTGAGGAATGTAGTCCAAGGTCTAAAACACCATGGCATGCTATACTACTATACCCAACAAAACTATCTCCCATAATTGAAAGATAAGCAGGCTAAGAAATGCCATGTATATGAAGCCAGCCATACAAATAATTCTGAGAGTAATGCGTCAGATTGACGACAGAAGTAATGACAGCTAAAAGACTATAGGGGGGGAAAATGAAAAAAGAAATGAAGGGACTAGAAAATGACTAAGAGCACGTGCTGTTCTTCTGGAAGATGTTGAATTCCCAGGATAAACCTGGCTGATGACAAGCATCCTTAGCTCTAATTCTGGGAGATCTGGTGCCCTTTTTTGAGCTCCCCTGAAAGATCCTAAAGACTAACTTTATTGATTTACATATGACGAATCACCTTTGCATCTCTGGAACGAAACTGATTTGACCATCATAGGTTAACTTTCTGATATGTTCATGAATTTGGCTTTCAAGTACCTTTATTATTCAGAAATATTGGACCAAACAGTAATATTTTTTGGTACTTATCAGAAAGTTGAGCTCCTTAACTTTCATTAGACACTGTCATGATTTGGTCCTACATAGAACATTCAATTTTTTTTTACTGTGATCTGGACATAAGATAGTTTGGTTTCTCTCCTCCTCCACCTTTAAATTTCTTTCTACTTATGGAGAAGCACCAAATGAAGAGAACAAAAACAAAATCCAAAACAACCAAAAAAAAAAAAAACCCTACACTTTAAACAGTTCCAATTTTATCATGCTTTTAGCACTGAAGTGTTCTCCACCCTCAATTTACCCATGACCACCTAGTGGGGACATATAAAAGGGACTGTACTTGACTGTGTGGATTCTCAGGAATTATAAAGTCATTAATAAATCAAATTTTGGCAATTCATTCATATGTGGCAGATTTTTCTTTTCTGCTTCTAAAGAAGTTTCTCCTCTGTCTACACAGTGTTATGTCCTAACTCAGGTTGGGTGGGCTTGCTGATCTCTGAAAATCTTTCTAATTTTTCTTCTTTCTTTCTTTCTTTCTTTCTTTCTTTCTTTCTTTCTTCAGTTGTTCCTTCCTTCCTTTCTTTCATTTTTTCTTTCTTTCTTTCTACCATTTTGCCACTCAGCTCTCTGATGGGTTCAAAGATATTTGTCTCCCTACCTTCTTATCTATCTATTTGTCTGTCTGTCTATATGTTTGACTATTCCTTATTGTTAAGATTACAATTACAATGATGTTAATATTGACATTTAAAAAATTCTAATCAGCAGCAGAAGTCTCTAAAGTATTGTAAAAATAAAACATCTTTATTAATGAATGGTACATTTTTCTTTTGTCATAAAATAAACACACACACACACACACACACACACACACACACACACACACACACACATATATATTCAGTATACATATTACATATCAGGTTAATAAGAGCACCCAGAAATGTAGAACAACAAAAACAACATATAATATTTTCTATATTTTGGATTTTGAAAGTGTATTTCAAGAATCACAAGTATGCTTATTTTAAGTATTAAAATGAAAGTAGACAGGTAATAGATTTCATATATTCTATGATCAAGAAAATCAAATTTTTGCTTTATAAATGAAAATTAACATGTCAAGGACATGTACTGAAACATGTTCATAGCAGCCTTATTCGTAATAGCCACAACATGGCAACAACCTAAATGTCCCTTACTCAAAGAATGGATAAAGAAACTGTGGTATCGTCCCCTGGATGAGGAGGCCTGGTGGCACTCAGAGGAGGGATAGCAGGCTACCAAGAAGAGACTTGGTACCCTATGAGCATAAACAGGGGGAGGAGGTCCCTCTTAGTCACAGTCATAGGGGAGGGGAGTAAGGGGAAAATGGGAGAGAGGGAGGAATGGGAGGATACAAGGGAGGGGATAACCATTGAGATTTAATATGAATAAATTAATAAAATATATTAAAATGTATAATGTATTACATAATATATATCTGCATGTACCATCATATATATATATATATACACACATATATACATACACACACACATACATACATAGATACACACATCTATATGTAAGGAAACTTTTTGTGGGTACCAAACCTTTTTATTTGATGTTTTCTTCCAGAAGAGAGTTTTCCTGAAGGCCAGTCCAGTCAGATTCAGTCATTGCTGCTGAAGTACTGCAGCGATGACTCCCAGAGAGAGTCAACTTCATCCTCTGGTCCTGGGGTTCTCCTGCTAGAGTGTGAGTGTGCAGTGATACTCTGACTTCCAGAGCCCACGTTTGAAGAGGAAGGCCTTGCTCCAGCTGGACACTTGAAGACTTCCCACTTGGCTCTACCGCTTCAATCTCGACTTGTCCATAGTGCCCTTCCATGGACCAAGCATTGTTCTTTTCTCTTTCTCTGTTTTTGATTTTGTTTGTTTGTGTTTTTGTTTCTTTACGCCAAGATTCTTTGTGAAGCCCGGGTGTCCTAGAACTCACTCTGCAGACCACATGGCCTAGAATCCAGACATTCTCTTCCATTTTTCTTCCCAGTGCTGAGATTAAAGGTGTGCTTCAGCCCACCTGGCTGGGCGACCAAGCTTTTACCACGTGGAATTTGAAAGAAATTGATCCATATCCTAAACCATAGCAAAGTCTAATGTGAGAAATGCTGACCCAAGTTTTTCTACAAACATTAACTTTCTATAATTTGAGAGTATTGTCTCATTCTTACAACTTTCATGTTGCATCTAATTTGCTTTAGGTCTTTCTGTGTAAAATAAAAAGTATTATAAAGTAGAAGTATTTTTGAAATAATAGGCAATAAAATGATACATTAAAACTTATTATTTATTTGCAAACTTTAAATTGATTCTGAGAAACTAATTTAAAATCCAATGTCTCCCTCTGTTTTCTCTTCGGTCATATATACCAAACTGAAAATAGGTCAAGTTAAATTTAGCCAGAGATTCATATATGGATTTATGTTGCTGAGATTATTTCTATTGACATCTCTGAAAAGATATATTTGAAAATATCTTTCGTATTCTTTACATCAAAGATGTAACATCTACTCTTGTGGTAAAGCATAGAATGGTAAACAGGTAAGATGGTCTTGTGACCAGACTATTTGATACCTTGGCAATCGAGTTATTTTCTCATGAATTATGGTGATACTATTAGAGGACATCAGTATTATTCCACCAGTTTTGTTTAGCATTCCAATTCCATACTTTAGTTCAATTGTTTATCCATTAATACATACCCTTGGTCAAACACTTATATTTACCAGTGACTTTTATGAATAGTGAGGAGCAAAGAAGTTTTTAATAGAAATCTGAACGGATTATGTGTCTGCTGATTAAGAATTACAAGTAGGTGTTTTTAAAGTTTGATGGCCTGCTTGGCATTTCTGAAGATACACACACACACACACATACACACACACACACACACACACACACACACACACACAATGATTAACTATTTAACAAAACAAAATTTTATGTACCTAGATTTTCTTATAAGTGCTATTTTAATATGCAACATCTTTAAACTAAAATGTATAGTTAATTTATGAAGCATAAAAACAAACTTCAAGCAGTCATTAATGTGTATAATTTTTTTCTTCTAACAATTAAAACAGCTATTATGGGAAAATAATGGCATTTGATTTCCACTGTATGAAGTATAGTGATAGTTAATAATATCACTGACATTATGAATTCATTTTGACTTTGCCTTACCAGTCATGGGACACAAATAATATGCCATACAAGAGTAATCTGGCCTATAATAGAATAATGTTTTCCCTTTCATGGCACAGTGAGGTCTGACTTAAACATACGTAAGGTATTTTCTTCTTTAGGAAAACCACATAGTTAAAGTAGTCTTGTTTTTGAATCTTTGAAATTTATACAACACATTTCAATCTTAAAAAATGCCTTTGTGTTCTAATTACTTTTCAGTACAGGAGTGAGTGGTACATGGTTAATGCGTGGCCTCCTGATATTTGATTCCTAGCTGATCAAATAAGACAAGATGAAAATAAAGCAAACAAATGAATCCCCAAATAGAAAACCAAGGATTCCATGAAGAAAAAAAAATAAAAACTTGGAGGAAATCAAATAAGTAAAACAAAAATTAAGGTATCAAGTTTAATGCATTGTAATTTGGTTAATAGAAGTGGATAATATTTTGGTAAACTGTTAGTATTGAGGTGTTTAAAATGTAAGCTGATTATATCAGAGTCAGGCATGGCTGCCATCTTGTGGGGACAGGATAAAATGTAGTGAGGGGCCAATCTCAAAAGTGTCCCTGTTAGGTTACAGGTCAGCATTTTACTCCCTTCACCTTAATTATGTTTACCAGTATTCTTTGTGAAACTGCACAGACATCAGGCATTGGAGATGGGGTGACTAGAAGACCTGTTCCAAGCATATACATTCATATAAATAAGTCTCTGTGCTTAAAGCTTCCATATCATGTGTCCCTTAGATGGTAAAAACATATGAATATAAAGAGTCCATTAGAGCTAACTTTAGTTATAAATGAATTTGCCCAAAACACTTGTGCTTGACAATCGACATTGTTACAGAATTTGTTTCAAATTTATATCTCATTGAGTTTAAAAATACTCCCAGGTAAGACAGACTTACACATTTATATAAATCTCTGAAAATGTAAAAAGAATTTGAGAATTTAAATTATAAGAGAAGAAGAAAGGAAATAAAAAATGAAGACAAATATTATTCAATAATTTTAGAAGTGATATATAAATATTGACCAAGTGCTTGGAAAACTAGAAAGCAATCAATTTTAAAATAAATGACAATTTACACCCAACCTGAATGTATCCCATAGGAATATTTTTGGACTTATAAAAAGACAAAAACTATTCCTTCTATAGAAATATTTTTGGACTTATTAAAAGACAAAAACTATTCCTTCTAAGGATGAAGAGATGATTTATCATGCATATGGTGGCTTGATTCCCAGCATTCACGTAAGTACACAACTACCCATAACTGTCTTCTAGAGTTAGCATGCACATGGAACACGTATATGCATGCAGGCAAAACATTCACACGCACCAAAGCAAATAAATATAAGAAAGCCAAACTGTGTTTTATATGTTTACATTTTTCTAACAAGTATTGGTACAAATTCTGGGACTGAATTCTCTTATCTTCATTTAGAGAGAAAAACAAGAAGCTGAATAAATCAGACTTTGAAATTCCATTAACGCTGAATTTCCATGATGTGTTAAGGAAAAAAAAAACCCCTTGGGATCCTATTTCAAAGGAAACTCATGCTTTTACATTCCACCAATGTACATTTGTGTTTCACTTTAACTCCTTTCATCACAACTATTTATTGGTTGGCCTTTGTACTCTTTTATTTCTTCATATGCTTATGGTCAGGTTGCAATTTATTTAGACTGTTTTAAGTGGTTACCTTCATTTAAAATGCTAATGATGTCATTGTATATGGCTAAAAATAATTATCCAAATACATTTTGGTAGTGTTATTTGGAAAGCTAACCATGCCTTAAGTTTAAAGTAAATACTTATAAATGTTTTCATTTTTATGTTAAAACAAAACCCTTTGTATATTGGTATATCAGTGAAGCTTTTGCATTTGATGAAAATGAGTAAATTTGGTGTTGTTTTTAACAGAAAGAAGCTCACTTTACAAATGTAGATACTGGAATGCTTAGATGTTTTCCAAGGGAAAATGAAAGAGTGACCCACTGCATGAATTCCTGTGGTCCCACTTTCCTTCTACACAGCATGCTTTTGAAGGCACCCACATGTGCCCTGACCCAGCAACACAAATGAGTACTTCTCTGAAATTCTGCTTTTCATAAAAAAAAGTGATTTTACTTTAGATCTTGAAGCTGCTCCCACTTTCTACAACTTCTCCAAATCACTGATGTTCATATCACATATCACATGATTCTTTAGTGAAGACACAGTCTCAAGTTGGAAAATCCATGAATTATCCATTATCATTCATTTCCATTTTTTTCCTGCAAAGTTAAGTGCCTGTTATACAACTTCAGGGAACGAAGGTTGTCTTTATAAGGACTGAGGCTGAGTACCGTAGGACAGGCGCATCTGTAATACCCATACATGGTGATTGTTTCAGGTGAAACAGCATTTATGAAAGAGAAACCATCTTTGCAAAGTCTATTTACAAAACAGAACCAAGTTTTGCTTGTTGGTATAGATCTCTAATTGTAGCTTCTTAGGTGGCTGGGGCAGAAGGAGCACAAATTCAATGCCAACCTAGACAAATTACTGACTACCTGTCTCAACAATAAAAGAACAAGAAAAAGAAAAAGAAAAGAATAAGAGAAAGAATAAGCTAACATTACAGCTATGTGATAGAGACATTTCTTTGAATGTATCCAATATATACAAGGCTCGCTTCTCTGTACAGCAATAAACAATTAATAAACACAGTGAGTGAATATGCTATTTTTACACCTGATATTTAATATCTATTTTGCACATTGTAAATCTTTGTTTCTAGGTAACCATCATAATCTATCTAATTTCCTAAAAAAAATACAGTTACACATTGTTTTAAGCATATACATTTATATTCATATAAAGCCAATTAATTAGGTCCCACTGGGCATATGAATTATTTGGACACTGAAAAAGTTGCTGCTCTTAAACTGAAAATCAATAGTTGATGCCATAGTTTTTCACTAACTTTCTTGCTTTACATTTATGAAGCTTCGATCCATGATCAGGTGACTTCTTTTGATTGATATGGGTTTATCATTATATCTCGGTGAGTTTTGTGATATGTCACCCAAAATTCTTTAGGTGTGCAAATATTATAATAGCGGTTCTGAACTATGGCTACATGTTAGAGTTACTTACACAAATAAGTAGCTTATAGGTTGAATTCTAAGCTTTGGAGGCTTTGACTTAATTATACATATATAAGCAAGTCTTTTGCAAAGAAGCACTTTAGTTTTTGTCACCTTGAAACAAACTAGAGTAACCGGGGAGGAGATAATCTCTGCCTCCAATCGGCCTCCAGCTGATTGGCCTTTAGATGTGTCTCTGTGGCATTTTTTTTTTTTTTTATTGCTGCCTTGTGTGGAAGGGCTCAACTTACTAGGGTGCCAGAAAGGCAGGCCCTGGGTTATTTAAGAGAGCAGACTCAGAAAGCCATGAGGAGCCAGCCAATGAGTAGTGGACCCCAGGTTATTGATTTACTGTCTTGACTTCCCTCAATAATGGACAGTGACGTGACATGGAATTATAAGGCAAATAAACCGTTTCTTTCATATAAGTTGTTCTAGTCAATGTTTTATCAGAGTGACAGAAGGCATGTTAAGGTACCAGATTATTCCAAAGTGGAGTTATGACAGAAAACTACCAAATGGAACATTTTGGAATAATGACAATGCTTTATTTATAGTACATAAAGAGATTAATAATTCATAATCTAATAGATTATATGTACATGACTACATATAGCTATTGGTTATCTCCAAGAGCAACACTTATTAAGATGAGAATGACACAATTATTGTTTGAAAGTTCCACTTACCTCTCTGAGACTAAGATATGATATTGTTGTGTCCATCTTAAATGGACAATTCACAGTTTCTCTTGATAGGGTACACAGTGAGTCACTAGCTTTTAAAATGACCCATAGTGCTGCATGGAGATAAAACCATTTAAAAATTTTATTATCTGTATCAACATTCATGAAAGTGCATCAGAATGCTTTGAACAGTAGAATGACATCAATAATAATATGAATATAATCCATATAGAATTCATGTGTACTCATGGTGGGGAAATGAAGAGATGATGAAAATTGATTGGGAATTACAGTCAGTGATGGCTTCCTGGAAGTGCTGGTGTGTCTAGATTCAGAAAGATCTAGATTCAACAATTGGGGCTATTTGTAAAAGGCTACATCAAAAACATGTGTATCAGTCCTGATCATCACTGAAGACATAGATGAGCTAAGTTCAAAGCAGTTTTTTCTTTTTCCTGTGATACAAAGGAAAACTGTAGTGAGAGCATAGAAAATGGAATTATTTCACATTTAAAGGCGGAGAGTGTTTCATGGGTGACAGCTTCCTGCTCTTGAAGTGGTGAGAAGCTTGAATGGACAACAACTTTATATGATCCAGCCGGAACTGTTGATGTGAGCAGCAAAGGAACAAAATACTTTCTCCAATGTCCAGGGATGAAATTTACAAGATGAAGGGAGGACAGGACATTGCAAAGATGAGAATGGGCAACTAAGTTAAATCACCATGATTCTAGAAAAGGGGGTCAGTGAGAGGCCAATGCCAAAACATCTTAGCCAGTCTTACAAGGAACCTGGGTTCTGACAGCCAGCCCCAGGTAACAAGATTCCCAGTAGACATTTGTGACTGAAACAGTATCAGAGCTCTGTATCAGAGCTGACCTCAGTTACACACTTGATTGCGTTAACAGAGCCCCCTTCTGCAGTAAGACCAAATAATATAAACTAGTCATTAGAAGAAGTCAGCAGGAGCAGAGATAAGGCCCTTCTCTCAAACCTGGGAGCTTGCCTTACAGTCCATCTGCAGCTTTCCCAAGGACAGCAAGGAGCTTCCCAGTGGCGACTTAACTGCACAGGTGATTAACTTAATGCAGTATTGTGACCACGGAGGCATTTTTTTGTTTGTTTTATTGACTTTAATATTATTAGATATATTTTAACATCTCAAGGTTGTCCCTTTTCTGACAATATTTCCAAATTCTTTCAGTATTTTGATTGCCTTAAAAGAGACTGGGAAAGAATTAAAAAAAAAAAAAAAAACGAAAAAAAAAAGCCACTATTTAAGAGGAAATTAGCACATTCTCAGCTTTTTATAACTTTATAATTGAAATCTCATTAAAAGCTTTCTAGGTCTTCTTTTCCCTAAGTGACTAGGTGTCCCTAATTTGTTCTCAGCAAATGTGACTAATTCCAGACAAGGACTAGAAAAAAGTCCGATACCTGTTGGGGGATAGCAAGGTTAAATAAGTGGGGTGGCTTTTTTAGGTTGCTTTTAATCTCAGGGAAAAAAAATCGAGGCAGGTGGGGGACTTCACTGCCTTCTCTTTGAGTCCTGCCTTTCTCAGTCCGGGTGAAGATTCCCAGGGAATTGAGAGCGCGGTTTTGTTTCTCCCTTGTATTGCAGATAGGGGGAGGAGGTGGTTATTAGAAGCTCTTCCTCGCTCGGTTCCCCTCTCCGCCTGACGGCACCGCTCTCTTGCGGACTCGCTTCTCCTAGGTGATCCATTTCTAGGCAACGTGGGGCTGCAGCGGAGCTTGCCAGGCTGCTGTTGGCTTCCCGCATCCCGCCGGACGAGCGGCTCCTGAGCATCCTGCAGCCGCGGCTCCGCGCGCCGGCCTGGCCCGCTGCTCGCTCCCGGCGGACTCCCCCGCCACCGCGCCCGCGGAGCCGCTCGGGCCCTCCGCGGCAGCTCCGGGGCCCGCCTCGCGCAGAAGGGCAGTCTTCTCTGCATTACTATCTGCATTACCTTCAAGTTCACTTTTCCCACACCTCCCGGAGCGGGCCTCCCCCTCCCCGCTGGAGTCTGGCGGCTCTGCTCCATCCTCCTCATCGCCGGTGGCACTGAGAGCTGGCCGCGAGGCGCCACGACCGCGCGCGGCCCGGGGTGGAGGGGCTCGGCGGCGGGGGAGGGCGCGGGCACATCCGGCGCGGGGGTGCCCAAGTTGCGGCGGAGCTGGGACCCGCCACCGCGGCCCCCGCGCGGCCACGGCCACCGTCTGAGCGCCAGCCTCGCCCCCTGTCCGAGAGCAGCCAAGGCTGGATACATTTTTAAAAAGCCCAACTGCAAACAACTCTGGCGATGCCAAAATTCCCAGCCGAGTGACAGGGCTTGGGAGGAGGCTGCCTCTGGCTGTGCTAGCTCTCGGGTCGCCTGTGCCTCCTCTGCGACTAGGAAAGGCTGTGTGTGCTCTGGCAAGAGGGATTTGGAAATTAGAGGGAAAGCTGCACTCAACTCTATCGTGACCTCAAACTCTGTGGACCGGATAAAAGAATATCCAGATATTGGAAGTAAAGTCGTGGTCAAGGAGGATCAGCATCATCGGAGGATGGAAGTTTTCCCTTTGCTCTTGTTTCTGTCCCTCTGGTGGTCTCGAACCTGGGACCTGGCGACCGCCGACTCCATCATCCACATCGGTAAGACAGGGCCGGTGCGGCTTGTGGCGACTTTCCCTAGCGTTTCCTTGGCAGGAATCTCTGTTCCCCAACCCCCTCGAGCCTCAGGCTGCTGCTGGGTGGCCTCTGTTCGCGCCCCTCGGAGCCCGCGCTTGCTCTGGCTAAGCTTTCCCTAAGCTTGCAGCGCGGAGTGAGGCCGGGTGGGGAGTGCGGGCCGGGCGCTAGGGGCTCACTGTGGCCTCCGCGCAGTAGTGTGGGGAGTGTGGGGACTCGGGGTACAGGGAGAAGGAAGTTTGATTGACTCTACCTTCCCGGTTTTTCCCGGATGTACATTTGAGACATAAAAAAAAAAATCATGGGGGGTGGGGGGAGGCTGGCAGTGTCATCCGCGGGGGAGAGAGGCGGGCTGGGGCCGGGGGCGCTCCCCGAGGCTCGAACAGGTGGTTTTGCATCGTGAGCGTCTGAGTCCGCTGCGGCGAGCGGTGCGGATGCCCAGGCTCGCGAGGTCTTCTGCGGTTCCCGAGACACGGTGGCCAAAGAGGGTGGCTGGGCACACGTTCCTTGCCCGGGGCGTGGAAGACGCCAAAGCCGGTGCAGGCCGCTCCGGTGGCCCGGCCAGACGGGGTGGCTGCTGACAGCCTTCTCCTGAGCTGCGTCAGGGCGAGCTCTGCATCCCGGATCCCCCAAGGCCCCGCGGGTCGTCAGGCTCCTGGCCCCACCTATTGGCGAGCCCGGCGGCTAGGCGGCGTGGCGGGAGCGGCGGGGCTCGAGTCATTATCATGCAGGGTACCCGCAGCTGTGGGCTCCAACTCTTCTCACTTGCTAATCCCCGAGAGCTGAGTGGAGATTGGCTTTTACAGCCTTTTCTTCCTTAGTGTGATGATTTCCTTTTCGGGAATTCGCCTCTTGGGCAAGCAAGGTTCTTCTGCTGGGCTGCAGTGAGACCCCTCTGGGGCAAAAAAAAAAAAAAAAAAAAAAAAAAAAAAAAAAAGAAAAAAAAAAAGAAAAAAGAAATATATATATATATATATATTTTCTTTTCCAATTTGGGTAGAGGACTTTTATCGTTACCACCTGTTTTTCAAATCCAGGTGGCAGATGGGTCAAGTCTTCTCCTTTGCCTGTTCACCGTGACACAGACACACACACACACACACACACACACACACACACACACACACACACCCTGTGGCAGGTGAACCAGCTGCAGGTGGCAGTTTCTCCCAAGCAAGGGCCTTCTGTCTGTGCTTGTTCCTGTGGTGGACAGATCCTCAGCTCCAGGGGGGGTGGGGGGGGTGGGCTCCCTCTTTTGGTATTATAGGCTATCTTTGTAAACATGTCTGCCATTCTCTATCATTTATAGCAATGGGACTGTATGTCTCTGTGCTAGGAGTAATGAGGTCAGAATTCAGAAAACCTTGGCCTTGTGCATTAAGAAAATAAAGCATTAGATAGCTGGCCTTCTGGATCCCATTTTTGCCTGGGGCTTCAAGCGCCTGTAGGTTCAGAACTTTTCAGGGAGAAATGATCTCACTGAGAGGTTCAGTAACTCTCTGATAAGAGTTTTCAAATGAACCATGCTTTTCGTGAAGACATGGCATGGATTTATGTCCAGCTGAAGGGAGGAGGACGAGACTGTGGGGGTGTGGTCAGTATATCTCTCTCTCTATTCATTTGATGATTGGGAGTTTCTGCCTTATGTTTGCCACTCCCCCCCCCCCCCCCCCCGGGGGTGGCAGGGACTTGTAGACAAGTGTTATTTTATTGCTTAGTCTGTGCTCTGCATGTTAAAAATATGATTTGCAAACATGTATATATGTATATATCTTGGTATTCTTTATGAGAGGAATACTATTTTACAACGCAGTCTGGGCATTTGGTTCAGAACAGAAGATAACTGTTATATGTTTCCCACCGTTGTCAGTCAGCGTGAAACGGCTTGTTTATAACTAGATGGTTTAAGAAGTAACTGTGCAGCAATTACACGTTTCTTTAGAAATCTAGCTGTGTTCATCAGCTCTCTATAATCAACTAAAATAAATAACTTCTTTCTCAATTAATTTGTGTTGAATGAAACTATTGTATTAGACAAGGGAATTGACTTCTTTTATAGACTACCTAATGTTGCTGAGGAGCTAACAGTTTTAAAAGCCTTAAACCTCTTATAATGTACTGAAAATTGGCTAAGTTATGTGTACTTCAGAGGTTAAATGCCCCCTTTCTTGCGCATATAGCAGAAGAATGGTACATTAAAAATGGATAGGTCTGTTTTAAACTTGTATGGCCACAGTTAACATGCACTGACTGGGTCAGGTTGCTTACTCAGTTGGTGAGGAAGAAATTTCTTTAGGTGACTGCTTTGATGAAATTAGATGAGAAACACGGATATGAGGAGTGAATAAGCTCAGGACTAAAGGGCTGAAAATAACACCATGGTAAAAGGAATATTTCACTTAAATAGATGTAAAGAGATATGCCGAAATGAAGATTTGCTCAGCCTGGTGGGAAAAGTGGTTGCTATAGATAGTTCAGCTGCACAGGAAAGATACAAAGTCAGAGCTCTGGCAATTTCTTTAAATACTGATGTTTCTGACATTGAACCTTCATATGTGTGGGAACATTCTCAACTCTCTGCTTTTACTTCTTGAATGTAGCTTAAGAAAGACAATTGCATATTTACCTTTAATATTTTGTTGAATAAATTAACTTACTATGATCATGAAATACGTTTTAATAGTCGAGCCACAATGATTGAGATGAAAATACAATTATTCTACTCTAAATATATAATATTATAATGGCTTGAACTTTCTTTTCAACATGTTTTAGAGACATATATTTGTCTATTTATTTTCTAAGTACACATACATAGTATTTCACGTTGAATCACCTCCTTTGCCCTGGTGAAAGAAAGGTCTTTGGCGTATAAAAACTATGCGAGTTTGAATTACGCTTCTACTTTGGGCCTGTGCATTGATTGAGTAATTTCATCAGAACCACATTACTTGATTGCTTAGAAGTTTCCTAACGATCTGCATGCTGTAGGAAGATCCAAACCGTCGTGAGAGGAATGGCAATGATACGGTGTTTTATGAGGCTATTCAGAAGTCGCGCTGATTTATGTAGCTAGAAAGCTCCCAAGTCTTTGAGATTAGCCACGCTGACTGCTATTTTCCTCATACATCAGTCGTCCCACACTCTGCACTCCCTCAACACAACAGGAGTGTAGAGTGCGCTGCTTTAATTAAGCAGGGATTAGGCGGCATTTCCAGTCAACTGCACAGTTTGAGTTTGCCTCCTATCTAATATGGAGGATCTCACATTTTAACACTTTAATATATGCTCATTTCTTTATCTGGTTTCTGTGCTCATAGAGTAGATTGTAAATCAGCTCTCCCCAGCCACATATCTCTAGACGGAAATGTGCAAGGACTGTACTCATTCATATATTACACACATCACTTGCCAATTTGGGCTATCAGTTTCAGTAAAATGCCTCATGTCAACAAGGAGGAAAAAAGAGCCATTTATTAATTTTCTTCCAAAGCAGATGATACTTCATGCTCCAAGATCATAATAATCGATGCTGTCATTATGAGAAGCCAAGACAGTTCACGGCATGTTTTCATTGTGAGGATGTTCAAGGTATACAGCTGGCATGCTGAAATGCGCAGCAGAGTAAGAACAACACTATACAAACAAAACTCTTTTACTTGCTGTTCATCTGGGGTGTATTATAAACTCATTGCCAGAAGGCACATGATAACTAAATATTTTTTTTTGCTAAAATGTTTTTTTCCTTCACCTGATTTTTGGTGGTTAGCTAGTCACCCCAAACAGTCATTAGGAACTCTTTGCATCATATATTCCAAACTGTATTTCTCCCCTTTACTCTGGTTAGAGCATCTGCTTGTTCCCTAAGTTACATACAAATAGAAATAAACTTACAGAAAGCATCAAGATACATACTTTACTGTTGCTCTTTTCTGCGTGATTAATACAGTTCTTTGAAGCACAATTCTGATGTGAATTAAATTAGACAATGTTGTTATTAATCAAAGACATCACTCGTGACATGACTAATAAACATTATAACAAGGACCTTTGCTGTCTACTCCAGATGAAATATATATCCACTAAATAGTCCTATCAATGTTCATTCAAATATGAGTAAAAATCAAAGTGATTAACATTTGACTTATCTAAATATAGGTAGTAATTGAAATTGTTAGAGGCAGTGGAAGATGGGTTTCATTTAATTCTGACATCTATAGCTTATTTTGTCATACTCATAATGAACCTATGATTCCAAAACCTCTATGTTACATGCAGAAATTTTTCTTCTTTCATCTGCTTATGTTATTGTGAGTGAGGCATCCAATTGTATTGTGTCATCAGTTTATTTTGATTATAGAATGCATATTACTAACAATACTTGGCATTGCTGAATAATTAATATTTATTGGGAATACATTTGTGGCTATGGAGATATCACTGCCTTATAAGCTATTCCTTTGTAGTCCTCCATGACAAAACCATATAATATATCTTCCAAATTATCAGAAAAAGGGGCCACTTAGTCACATTTGTGATACTGGAAGATTGGTGATGTTGTTTAATCCTGTATTATATATATTAATTTTGTTTTTTACTCCTACACACGTGATTCTAAACAAGTCAACACATGCCACTTCTTAAAGATGTTAAATGAATGGATTCAATAATTTAAGTGTTACAAAAATTTCAAATCAAACAAGGGTATTTTCTTAAATAATATTCTGGCGAGGAAGAAGTAGGACAGAAGGAAGGCTGTTGCATGGTGAACGGTGTTGGTACAAACAGACAGCAGTGAATGCAGCCATTTGTCAGTTCTTACTGGAGTGGTTCTTCTCGCCTCTAGAAACCCTATGGCTGCAAACTGATGGGCCATTATGAGAAAATGCATATAAACAGAGCTGTGAAGGACACACACACACACACACACACACACACACACACACACACACACACATATACACAAATATAGATACCTCTTAACAAGATGCATATCCTTCATGGAGATCCATATTTTCACATAGCCTTGCGTGCTTAATATGAAATT
Source organism: Acomys minous (assembly GCF_964271855.1). Taxonomy (NCBI): domain Eukaryota; kingdom Metazoa; phylum Chordata; class Mammalia; order Rodentia; family Muridae; genus Acomys; species Acomys minous. The sequence goes on along the minus strand of NC_140487.1, from coordinate 47,525,198 downwards.
TCATGTATTGTGAGTCTTACACAGACATACCACCAACACAGACACCACTAGAAAACCCCTAGTAAAACTGGCTTATTTGGTCTTTAGAACCAATATGTCTTCTTCCTGATAATTTCTTGTTTTCTTTAGTTGTTGCTATAATCTCACTTGTACTGTATTCTCTTCTCAGGATAGTGAGAGATGGGCTGTAAGTCGATTTGAATACAGTTGCTTGATTTAAACGCTGTAATTACATATTCATAATGTGACCTAACTTAAATGAATAGTTTTTCTTATTCTTTTGTATATTGTCCAATGTCAGTATTAATATGTAATAATTTATATGGAATAATTCACTGTAAATGTCCAAATAAAATTAAGTAATCAGATGGACATATTAAGACTTACATTAAGATTATTCTGAGATTCTTTATATATTTTTTTATTAATTTATTCATATTACATCTCGATTGTTATCCCATCCCTTGTATCCTCCCATTCCTCCCTCCTTCTCATTTTCCCCTTACTCTCCTCTCCTATGACTGTGATTGAAGGGGACCTCCTCCCCCTGTGTATTGTGAAGCCAGGCCTGGTGGCACATGCCTTTAATCCCAGCAATCAGGAGGCAGAGGGAAGCGGATCGCTGTGAGTTTGAGGCCAGCCTGGTCTACAAAGTGAGTCTAGGATAGTCAAGGCTACACAGAGAAACCATGTCTCAAAAAAAAAAAAAAAAAAGAGTATTTGTGAGTTCTTGTCATTTATTTAAAATAATGACTTTTAGCTTTTGGTTATAGACACAAATTTCAAGTGAAAGCAGAGGATGGATTTAAGAAATAATATATAAGTACTCTGGATTCACATTCTGGTTGGTTCCCACTCTATTTATAAACAGCTAACTGAGTAATCTTGGACATGTATTTAATTCTTTGAGTCTCTATTATGGACTTTAAACTCAAGCACATTTAAGTTCTAAAGTAATGTGAGCAAAAAGAAAATTCTATATTAAAAGACTTTCATAATGAAATGTGGAGAAGAAGACATATTCAAATATAATACACACAGTTACAATTAGTAGCAAGTTTTAGGTTGAACTTAAAAAATAAAAGTGTGAATGTAATACATAACTGAAACTGTAATCATTCCACTCAGGAACTAGGAATTGAGATGATTTTTACTGCAAATAAGAATTATATTTAATATATTTGCTAATCACATTTGCTAGAGGGCTCTAGTATCAGTTGAAGGGAGATGGATTTGCTTTATTGTTGTATATTTTGTTTGTAATTTGACTGTCATGATCACTAGGCATCACACAGAGTGTTATTCATGGCATGCCACACACAAGTGCTCTCTCTAATGACTGACTTCAGGGGCAAGCAGTCATGCTCAAATCAGCCCTGTCTACACTGCCTATATAACTAAGAATTTTGTAGCACTCTAGTAATATTAGGGCAGGAGTGATGTAAATCACAGATGTATCAGGCAAAGAAATAGGCAACTTAGCATTCTTCCTTTTGTTGGATTCTTGTTCCTGTGTCCTTCCTACTTGTATACACAGGCTGCTCGCCAAGTAGCCTTAATATGCAGGTATATTGTTGACTCACTGTGAGCCTCCTTAGTAGATGGAAGCTGAGTCAGAGGTGTCCCAAGCTGAGCATCCAGACTGGACATATGTTTAGCGTTTGTAAATTACCCCAGCTAGTTATCCTATTAATGCAAATTGCTAGTCATAAAAATCAAGTTACTAACTTTATTAAAATAGTACGTATATCATTTTCCTTCATCCAACAGTTATTCAAACAAGGTATTGTTTAAAATAAATACTATTATTTATTGCTATAAATATCTGGTTTCTCCTAAATGAGATCCTTGCTTCATTAGCACATCATTATAATTCTAGTAGTTAATATTCACAGAAGGACAGGATAATAGAGACACTTCAGCCAACATATACGAATCTGTTATTCCATGAACCTTTTCCACATTTCTTATAATTTTTGAGAATTGGTAACTACCCTCTAAATGACTCTCTAGATTCCCAGAATTGAAATATTGAGCAAACTATGCTTTTTATTTATGGATTTTTTCAGCTTAATACAAAGTAGATATAACCTAACATTGTAATAAACACTACTAAGTTAAATGAGGGACTGACAGGTGACACAACACTTTTTGTAGGATGGCATGGTAGGTAATAATACCCTAGAGAAAAAAATACTTGATTCAAAGGGCAGTGGTCATATCACCAGATGATATACATTGAAGAATTTTAGGAAGAGACCATTGCAAGGACAATGACTGTGAGACAAGACACTAGGAGTTATTTTAATTTGTAAAAGGACATTTTGAAAACCACTTTTAGTTTAATGAGCAAAGTGGGACGTAGAAGGGAATAAAATCTGACCTACAAGTAAAGCAAATCCAGGAAAGACTTACGTTTTATGGTTTGGCTCTTTGGTTTTTATAACCTTCTCTAGTTGCATGTAGTAGAACTGTAGTTTGGCTACTGTTACTTGAGTTTAATTGGTTGCTGAAGGAGAAAAGCTGTCATTGTACAAAGTATATAAGATATTAAAAACAGTCTTTTCGAGCCGGGCGTGGTGGCGCACGCCTTTAATCCCAGCACCCGGGGGGAGGCAAAGGTAGGTGGATCGCTGTGAGTTCGAGGCCAGCCTGGTCTACAAAGTGAGTCCAGGACGGCCAAGGCCAAGGCTACACAGAGAGACCCTGTCTCGAAAAACAAGAAAACAAAACAAAACAAAACAAAAACAAAAAAACCAGTCTTTTCTCATTCATTGGCTGAACGAGAAAGATTGAGGGCAAGAAGAGAGGCTTCCAAATATTTTGTGCGGGCAAGAAGTTGAAGTGTGTTACTGTGAACGAAAAATGGGAAAGTAGGGGGCGTGGGAAACTGTTAGGTAGAAATCCAAGTAGGATTTATTAAATTTTGTAATCATGTTATAGGAAATTATTGTAACGTTGTTATAGGAAAATTAAAACCTTTTTATTGTACGTGGCCTTTAATCAGTGAGTGGGGTACATGAGTGAGGTAGAAAAGCTCTAATACAAAATCCTTGTAGAATGGAGAGGTCAGGAAGAGAGAGACAGGTGCGACAGACAATGCCCTGTGAGACAGAAAGGAAGCCAGAATCAGTTAGAATTCTAGAAGGAAATCAAGGACGGTATTTTTCGGAAGAGGAGTCGAGATGCTGCCAAGTTGAGTGTGCAAAAAAATGATTTTAGTATGTTTCATGACAGAGATGAACTTGAAGAAACCTGTGTCCAGTGAGCAGGAAGTGATAAAACGCAGGGCAGCCACATGCAAAAGAATAAGATATATGTGTCACAAATAGAAATTCTATTTACTTCTGAGGCATCTTATTATTTTTTGTGATATATGATATTCTAAAATTATGAATACTAAAATAGAATACTTTGCTGTTATGATAGACACATTTGAACTGATCATAAACTTTAAAAAATAATATCTGACATGCATATTATTTGCTTAACATCACTTGGAAACATTTCATTTAGAAGAGAATATAATTATTGTATAGGGCAATATTATTCATCTCAACACAGAATTCATGTTATGTTAATTTTCCGTGGCATATTTAAACATTTCCTTTTATGGGTCTTTCACTTCTATTTGTGCTATAGCACAGCTGACAGCTTTTCAGTCACAGGTGAAAATGAAGAAAGGAAATGTTCTAAATTTTCTAGGCTTAGAGATCTTTTGAAAGTGAATCTTAATGCATTCGTGAGTCTATTAATATCCCAACAAATTGTGTACATCTCATTAATCCTGTGCTTCAGATACTATCTGTATTGAAATAAGTTTTTCACTATTTCTCTGTGTTATTCTCTAGTGCTATCTCCTCCATAAAACCCTCTCCTTTTGTGGGAATGATGTGTTGCATGGCTATTTCTATTTGGCCACATGCATTAACTGATGTGTAAACAGGAGATTCTTGAATAGTTGGAATATTAAAGTCTGTAGTTTGGGATCAGAAATAACTGGCAAAAAAAAAAAAAGAGCTGGAAAAATAACTGCCTGAGGAACATATTATTTGAATATAGAATATCAAAAGCTATTTTGTAGCTTAGTAGTCCATGACTTCTTGGGATGGTGAAGTGCAGTCATTTGATGAATTTCTGAAGCAGATTTATATCTAAACTTAGTTGGAATGGGTACCTAAAATTGATGAAGTACTTGATCTACTTACTATCAACATCATTAAAATGTCATACACCATTGGCAGTACATTTCAGATTGACAGATCGTTCTTAAAAGCCAAGGACCAGGTAATACGTCAGAAGGTGAAGAGACAAGTGAACTACTGCAGATGTTATTTTGCATGTAGTTTAAGGTGAACTAAAATGAGAAGAAGCTGATTCATTTGCAGAAAATCCCCAGCAATCTGTCAGCATACAAAATTGTTTGAATGATGCTGTGACAATCACTGTGTAGCGAGTTAGCTGCTTCTTGAATGGAATAACAAGAGCATGACAAGGGAGTTGCTTTTGGAGATGGTAGCACTCAGCATAGACCAAAGTAAGTGTAGCCTGATGAGACCATTAGATTATTTTCTGACCAAGATTACTTTTCAATTTTGGATCCTGTATTTGCATAGGATACATCTCATGTTCAGACTTGACTGACGTTTCTCTTTTGTTATCTGCAGCGATACCTGGTATAATTCAAATGTTATTTTAAAGATATGTAATTGACTGCTCATATGGAAAAATTGTGATCTATATTATCATGCTACATTTGCAATAAATAGATCGAGTCACCTAGGAATTTAACAAAGGACATTTAGCAGTCAGTCTTAGCAAATGGTAATTTTAATATATAGTGCCTAACTATTTAGGATTTAATGTCTCATCTCATCACCTAGGTGACCTGTGCCTCTTATCCTTGAAGAAATATTAGAGATGCATACCACCTTATAGCTTAGCTTCATATTAGGAAGCCAAAGTAAGAGCTCTTTAGATCTCTCCATTGGATGACTGATCCACTACAGTTTTGGAAATTGTGATAACACAATAAATGTCCTGTTGACTGTATCTTGTCAGTGCCATAAGCCAAATATATTTTTCAGAAAAAAAGGTAGTTTATAAATGGGATGAAGAGTTTATCCCTTACAGATAGTCTTTATTCAGCTTTCTGATGGTTAATCTTTCACTTTACTGTAGCTAAAGGCTGCAAAATAAATATAGTCATGTCAAGCTAGAGCCAATGCAGAATGCCAGCCATTTATTTGACTCATTTCTTTTTTCGTGCCATAGATGTCTGTAGTTGTGTTGTGAAAGCATCGAACAGGGCAGAAGACTTAGCTGTCTAGTGATTCTAGAACAAATAAAAGCACTGGGATCTTACTGATATTTAATGTCATATTCATAGAAACAAATAATAAAAAGTAGCTGTCTAATGCATATTTTTCTCCACAAAGGTTTTGCTGTTGTTGTTAATAAACAGTTACTAAGTAGCAGACTGCTTTGGTTCTTTTTGTATTTCCTGTCCTCCCTTCAGTAGCAATGCTAATGAGAAACAGAATAGCCAAAAGCCAGGAATGAGGGGCAAAGGATTTTAGATAGTCTGCAAACCGGAAAATCAGCCCCTGAATGTTCCTAGGCATCAGCTTTTTTGAGAAGAAATATCTTTATTTTCCCCAAATATTGCACAGCTTCTGAAGACAGAATTTGCTTTTGACTGTGGGTTGTGATGGAAACTTCCAGACCACCAAAGAGGAACTCTCTGCACAACAAAGACTGGAAGCAGATCAAGCATACTATTATTTGGAAAAAGCTTGTTCCTGGGGTCTGGATGCTGACAGATCGGGCCTTGTGATTAGCTCACTTCCCATAGTCCTGCCTCTGACTCTGGTGATGTTTGGAAAGGAAAACTATAGAATTCAATTAAAGTTTTAAAGTAGCTTAGGGAATTCGTTATGAACTATGTTGGATTGACACTGCTGTCATCTCCCTTGCATACTGAACTCTCCAATGTATATTCCCAATGTATATTTGCTCCTAGATAATGCTAGGTTCTAGAAGACCAAGAGTTGAAAGTCGTCATCAAAGAAGGAAGTGTGAGCTGTATGTCAGTGATAAAGGTAGAACCTAGTTTGTGGGGAGTGAGAGAAAGAAGAGAGGCCATGGAATGTGTAATGATCATCGAGAAGTGCATAGCTTCATTGGGGATATTTATTTGTTTTCTGATGCGAGGTCTCATTAGATGGTCCAAGCTGACTAAGAACTCATTGTCTTCCCGATTTTTCCTCCAAAGTGTGAAGTTACAGTGCTTTGATGAAGTTTTGTTTTTTAAGTTAGTTTGTTGTATATTTTACCTTTCATATTTTAAGACAAATATTGTAATGGTTTATCTCTAATGTTCTCTTCCTTCAGATAAGCTGCCACTTAATTGTGTTGCTACTTCGTTAGAGAACGAATTTTCATGTTAGACTCATTATTTGGGCTCCTTTGAAGAGCAAAAGTGCTTATAGTTTGCCAAGATCATCTATTGACAAATTCAGACACGATACTCTGTAAAATATTCAAGAAACAAAATCAAGAGTTTTTTTTTTCCTCTGTTGTCTACATCTCCAGCTATGTGCAGTTGTTACTTTTGATATATGGACTTTCTTAGATGTTTGTGTGAAATGGAAAAAAGAATGACACATATAAAAACAATGACAGTTTAAGAGACGTAATTTGAACCACTTAATGCTTTTAATAGTTTTTAATGCATATTTTAAAATTACAATGCACAATATGCACTTTTAGAACTAATATCATGTCATGTAGCTCCATGAGCACTTGATTCTGCTAAGCTTCCTAGGTAGTTAAGACGGCAGTATACAACACTGTTACCTGACTTAATACATACTATCTTATAAATATACCAACATTATCGCATCCCTGCTAACCCTTTGTTAAAAATTACATATAGGTTGTGCTATTATTGGTGATGAACATGCTTAAAGTTTGAGTGTTTAAATAAATGTTGTTTCTGGCTTATATTATCTGATAATGGGCCTAATCTACGCAGTTGACAATGAAATATTTTAAAATTAAGTGCTCTCATTACAAATACAAACTGATGTGTCACTTAATGAAATGGTAATCAGAGACAGCTTCGTGATATTTTTCAAGATTGAATTTCCAAATAGGATAATTCACTGTAAATCATTCAGAGTAAAGAAAAAGACAGGGTTTGACAAAATAACACAAGTGGCAGCCATGTCAGTCAGGCTTTGGTGTCAAGATTAGCAAGGTCATAGTTCAGGCAAGTTACCAAGGCAGAGAGACTCATGGAGGATCAGGAAATTATCCCTGTGAAATACAGTACACTTCCGCTTTGTCTGCTGTTTACAGTGTGTTCCTTTGCTTCTTTGGCTGTTCAATGCATAAGAAATAATACTAGCATGCAAGGACAGCCATTTTGGGAACATAGGAAGCAATATTCATTACTCTTTCAATTTTTTCAGGGCTAGCAAAGTACAACCACTGATGTTTGTAAAGTATCACATTAACCCTTAGAAGCCTGTGTTTGAGTCTACAACCTTATTGTCTTTATTTTAAATGAGAATCTGAACAATGGCTCCCACCACTTATGGTCAATTTTGCGAATGAAAAACTACAGTCTTTAAGTGTGCTCATTGAATTTTAAGATGGGAATTGTAAATATGGGATGGAATATTGGAGGGTTCCCTGTGTGTTGTCTTTTCAGGTATCCCAAGTTAATCCTTATGAGTTAAATAGTTACGCCTGTTTTCTATTAATTTTCTCTTTTCTAGCATAGTGTATTCAAGTATATTCAAGTACCCCAAGTGATAAGTTAAACCCTTATCATATTGAAAGAAAAACTATGGCACTTACGTTATCTATCCCATTTTGTAAATTAGCTCCCGGGATAAATAAAATGCTGCTTCTCACTATGATGGTGTACATGGATAATGTGGAGCTCTAACCCTATCCAAAGAGTTAGGAAGTAGGAAAAGACTGAAACAGACAATAATTCCACTTGGAAGAAACATGGAGTAGAGTGGGAGATAGGACAAGAGAAGAAACTGGAAGCTAGGCAGATCTCAGGGGGGACCAGTTCAGAGAAGCTTGGTTTTGTCCTCAAGATCTTCCCTTGTGATGATGTGGCAAACACATGGAACCAATGTAAGGCCACTGACAGCCACATGTGCAAATGGAAATAACTTGTGTAGGAAATTCACAGAGAAGTTCAGCATCACAGTGGAGTGCAGGCTTACAGGGCAGTTCTCACCATTCTGGAGTCCATTCTTGAACTCAGGATGCACTTGGCATCACTTTGAAGCATCATCTTCTAGAGAAGAGCATCCTGGCCATTTCCTGTTTCAGCTGGAGCAATAAGAGTATTCTGTGTTGAGCACAGCCAACCTCAGGAGGTTGCCTTTGAAATTTAAGTGTCTGACTGGTCAAGGGCTTGGGCTATGCATGCCATCTGAGGTCAAAGACTGTATTGTGTTTAGCCCATTCATATAATAATGGTGGCTTTTCTGAATGCACAGTCAACCATTTCTGAAAACATAGTTCTTTAAATTTGTATAAAATTTATACCTAAAATCTATGTGGTAGCACGGATGCTGTACCTCCATAGCCAGAATTATATTTATCACCCAATCCAGGGCTCTTGAGAGTCAATGGACAATATTAAGATTTTTGCTGTGGTGACAGAGACAAATTGGAACTGACTAAAGGCAAATTGGGAAGAGGAGGGAGGGGGCAGCACCACAGTGTGGAGGGGCTCTGGAAGTGGAGTACACTTGTGGCTGGGGCTTAGCTGAAACTTGCTTGGTGTAGTCTCTTACAGTAGCCAGTGAGCAACAGTTTTCCTTCCTCTAACTTAATTCTTTTATATTAATTTAAGTGAATGTTTAATGTTCATTTTATTTTTAATTTTTTCAGGTGTTATTACTTTACAATTTTCATGGACAATAAATATATGAAAAATTATAAGTTGTCTCCTATCAAACACATGTTTATATATAATATATGTATGTCAGTAAGAATGTAGTAAGAAAGTAGTGACTGGTTGAAGTACACATCCGTTCAGTGCACTCATATTCCCTGTGTGATGCAGGACTCAGTTCCTGCAAGAATTGATTAAACATTGACAGTCACATCAGTTGTCACCTCAAATCAGATGCCATACATGGAAGATAGAGGGCATAGGAAGTAACTGCCCCAAAGAAACAGAAATGTACGGTAGAACCGAGACTTAAACTTAACTTAATTTGAGTCCTAAGAGGAGGAGGCATCATTAAATATGGAAGGCATAAAAGCCAATACTTGGGTATTTTAAAACATTTCTTAGAGAATTCTGTTATATATTACCAATTACTAAAAGTTTGAGGATAAGCCTAACCACAGGAGTTTTGTGAGTTTATATTAAATTTTGTTGTAGGAGAAAAATGTGTACTGTTTTTCGAGTTTTTAGTTAACATTTCTATATCTACTATGTTATATAATTCTCTCAAATTCTAAACACTTCAACTTTTCAACTACCAGTAAGATTACTAGGTGATTAGATTGGCCACCTTTCATTATCTGGTCTTGCTTTGTGAGTAAGCCTATGGTAACTTGTTGATTAGATCAGCTATCTTCCATTACCTGGTGTTGCTTTGTGAGTTAGCCTATGGTAACTTGCTTTATACCTGGCTCTTAGGACCTGATTGCAGAAGTTATGCTTTGTTCCATACCTGAGGCACCATTTCCTGTTGATCTTTTCCTGTCTGACTTTCTGAGGACGGGCCTACATTTGAGGGCATGCTTCTGTGTAGCGAGCAAAAGAGACAGCAGCCTTCCCCTTCCTTCCTTGGATTTGCAGGCCTTCACAGACATTGAATCTCAGACTACTTTGTGTGTGTGTGTGTGTGTGTGTGTGTGAGAGAGAGAGAGAGAGAGAGAGAGAGAGAGAGAGAGAGAGAGAGAGAGAGAGAGAGAGAAGAGAGAGAGAGAGAGAGAGAGAGAGAGAGAGAGAGAGAGAGAGAGAGAGAGAGAGAGAATTTGGTGATTCTAAACTCCCCCTGGAGGTGCCTTAAGGATTACTGTGGTCCAAGGCACACCAACCTGAGCAGACTGGGAAAGTAAATGTTTCAATGTTGCATGGTTGGAAGAAATGATTTTTGCAGTATAATTATATTCACACTATCAAAGTAATACTAATATATGTTATGGACCATGAGGTAAAAGAGCTCCAATTACGTAAAAATGGATAATTTTTGTTTGTTTTCTAACCTAGGGCCCACTTCACCTGTGGTTTCCTACATTTATTTAGACCCGTAATGGGTTTCTTTCACACGGACTAAGATGACTTTGCAGATAGCTGACTCACCTTTTGGAAGAATGCTCCTACAATGTGTGAGGATGGTGACTGCATCAAAGTTTCCTCAGTACTGACCATCCAGGACAGGTTGCTCCAGACCAAATCCTTTGGTCCCCCCTTCATACGGATCCAAACTCTTGTTTCCCACTGTACACTCCCACGTGTCTTTCCCTGTTCTCTTTCTGCTCTAGTCCTTCTGTGTTACGAAACAGATCAGAGCATCTTTTCTCAGATCAATTGACATTCACTAAATTTTTAGGAAAACATGTTATTTGGGGTATATTTTACTTCTTGGAAATATTTTAAATTACCCTTTCAAGACACTTTTGTATTGCAACGGTATTTGATAGGACAGTATATACTTTTCTCTTGTACTCTTGTACAGCCTTGGGTTTGAGTTGTACTTAGCCCCACTGGTGAACTCTGTACACATCCTTCCACACACTGATGATCCTTCAGCATCTGTATAGAAAACCATAAAGTAATAAACTGGCAGATTGTTTATGAAAAATGCCAATTAAATGTGATTTTTAAAAATTAAACTGCAAACCTGCATGTCCTTGTGGGTATGCCTATAGCACTACATTTATCACTTGTTTTAATTGTCAATCTAGTTGTTATACAGTGATTATTTAAAGCCTTTTTTCTCATATACAGAATATAAATATAAATACCTATCATCAAGGCAAAAGAAAGAAAGGGACATGAAGCGACAAAAACAAAAACAGAAACGAAAAAGTGCCTGGCAGTAATTGAGCCTTCATCCATAGATAGTTTTCCTTCCCCATTTCTCAGTCTGCTCCAAGTTTCTTAAGTGCACTTGGCTTTATCTAAGTAATTGCACACTTTGTTTCTGACTGTTTTGTGAACATTTGCCAAGCATCCTGAGGCTAGATTTAATTGATTTTTGTAATTATGTCAAGTGAAGAGGAAAACTATTAATATATGAAATTTTCTTATATTCATTTTCAATCTCAAACAGATTTGATGTGTGTTTCATATGGCAGAAAGTATCTGTAATAACTCTATGGATAATTCATATTTTTTAAGATCTGTCATAAAATATAATTTTGTATTTGCTTATAAATTCATAATACTTCTGCAGCCTACATTCTTTCTAAGATATAATTCATGGTTATTTTAAGCTGACTTTCAAAGCTATCTAAGTTAATATTTTTGTGTCATTATAGTAACAGTCTCCCAAGTCATTGTTTCCTAATGTTAATGTTCATTTTACACTAATCAATTACTTAACTCTCTTTATTTCTATTTCAAAATTATTACCTACATACTTCTGTCTTTGTGTTTCAGAGTTCCTTTTATGTACTGTACCTAAATAACTTATTTCTCCTTTCATTTGTTCACATAAAAATTCTGCAAGACAGATGTGTGTTTTCATCAATAGCATAGAAAGAGAGAGAAACCACAGTAATTTTGTGAACATTTTATTCCCCTTGCAGTTTTATATATACTAGCACTAATTTACAAATTTTTCATTTTTTTTAACTTAAGCTAGACTTGTTTTCCTGAATTAAGCTATTATTGTGGTTTTAATCAGAGTGCCAGCTCCACGGGTTTACAACTGATTAAAGGTCAACAGATTGTTGGAGTATTCAAAGGCAAATCAGTGCAATTTGTATAGGGCCCTTAATATAAATGCCACAGTTTAATTTTAATTTAAAGATACATTAATGAAAAGACTTTTATTGTGTATTTTTGAAGTACTATTATTAAGCATACATTACAGAGAAAATGCTTTTAGAATGTTCAAAGGGAACACAGAATTAGTTTGCCCACCTTAACTACCACTATCAAAAAGGTAATACATGGAGAAAGTCCCTTTAATTCTATTTTATCTCTCTGTGAGCAGTTCTAAAAGGATTCTGTATTAGATAACAGAAAGATACAGTGAAAATGACTAAATCTATTTTGTGTAAAGAAATCCTGGAATGCATAGTTCTCCATTCAAGTATATGTTGGAGTAAAATTGATTAAACCTTCCCAACATGGTGATCATTTTTGCAAACATATTATAACATTATCTCATAAAAATGATGTCATAACTCCAATACTCCTGGCAAGACACTCATACCCATTTTTCAGATAAGTGGAAGAAGGCTTAACTCTCCATGTATGTAACTGGACTTCTTCACCACAGCACAGATGGTGAGTATTGGGCTCAGATCCTGGCATTTATGTCAGCTTTTGCAGGAGAACGTTTCCCAAAGGGTTTCCAGAATTCTCCGTGCATCTTGTTCTCTTCTTTGCTTAGAGTCACCTTCTCCACATGAAATCAGGTTCCCGCTTAGGAGCTGTCTCAGAGCTGAGATGCTCTGTAGCATAGCGTTTGTCTATCATGCTTGAGGCCTAGAGTTCAGCATGCTGTTCCACACACAATGAAATCATTTTCAAGGACTGTTTTGGAAAAGGAAGAGACCAGGTATGAAAATGTCATAAAGAAACCCATTATTTTGTACAACTATTAAAAACTAATATAAAAGAAAGAACACTTTCAAGGTTTGGTCATTGTGGTCCAGGGTGCCCCATGTAGTTTGTACCACATTGCTATAGTAACAGTATTGAGGCTTTGTGCTTCATTTTCCATCACCTTGAAAGAAAACAAAGTTAAGTAAAATAATTCTAGTAGGTAGCTGTTGAAAAAGTTCAATCCTGGCTTTGTTGGTGCTATATTAATGGCTGTACTATTGTGTTTTCTTATGAATCATACACTGCCAGTGTATGTCCCCTTAAGTATTCATTTATCTGTTCTTGGTTATGAATAAACTTAAAAAAAATCTTGAACCTAGCTTACACTTTTGATTCACATTTTTTCTGGGGCACTAAATGCCTGTGTTTAACAGCCTATAATCCCATGTGGAGATTTAACGTGCTTTAATTTTCCATCCTCGTTGAAATCTTTTCACTCCACTCCTTGTTGTAGAATGCGTGAAATTATCCATGCTAAACATATACTGTGACTTTCCTTCCTTTCTCCCTGGAAATGGGAACTCTTTTCTAACTCTGATCAGCGCCTCCTTAGTAATACGGAAGTTTAACAGACGTTCACAGTAGGCTCAAGTATTTGTGGAATATACTTCCCTCGTTTGTGTAAATGAGACCCAACATGAAAGCATCAGGCCTGCACAGCACTCACAAGGGTGGTAGGAGGGATTCCCCAACATGGTGGCATCAGGCCTGCACAGCACTCATGAAGGTGGTGGGAGGGATCCCCAACATGATGGTATCAGGCCTGTACAGTACTCGCGAGGGTGGTGGAAGGGATTGTGAGTTCCCTGCCAGCCTAGGCTTATGTGATCAGACCCATCTCACACAAAATGAAAGCAATATTGAATATTTGTGACCATGTTTTTGTGACCTCATTCTCAAATTTATTTCATCCTAGACAGTCAAATTCGTATATACCTGAGTGTCATTTCTTTTGCTATTCCTTTAACTGTATGAAATACTGAAACTAAAACTAAAAGGGAAACCTCATGACTAGAATACATACGTGTGAAAAGCAAGAGAACTTCACTGTTACCATGAAGCAATTTTTATATATGATGTGCATTGCCTTGTGTTTAGGTTACGTAACTAGGAAAGACAAACAGGAAAAGATTATTCCCAACAGTGTCTGTTCCGTGGGCTCATGCATTTTCATGTATAGAATGATACATATCTGATCAGCAGTTGTATAAAGAAAGAGACAGAGAGAAATATTAAATGACAACTTATGGCAGGAACAAGCAATATGCAGATTCAAGAGAGAGTGTAACCTTTAGGTTGCCATGCAGCTGTGTATGGATACGACCTCAGCCAGTAACTCAGACTGGGTCATCCGCCTTGGCACAGTTGTGCTGTCAGGAATACAAGCCGGGCAGCTCAGGTAGAGACAGGTAGACTTGACTCCAGTGGATTCACTTAGGAGAGATTTGGGCAAGTAAGCATTAGGAAAATGATGATCATTTGTTTCTATGTTATGAGGCTGTGCTTCTGAGTACTTGGTTTAGTTTGTTGCCTTCCCAAATAATCGTGCTAAAGACGCTGGTGTCATAGAAGGATAGATGGAATAGTAAGTTTGTTATTGCTTCAAACATACTTCCCCTTTGTTTGACCTTTAACTTTCTATTTTGGAACATGATCTTACACTATGGTCACAAAAAACATTGTAAAATGTAAACTGAAAAAAATTTTTATTGTAGGGAAGAGAAAGCAACATTTTCTTGTTGATTTTATTCATTCAGAATAAACTATAAAAAGAAAAGATACCTATATGATGTATCTCTCAGGGATTTGTTTGCTTACACAGCTGAAGTTAGTTATAATAGCCAGGGTGATAATTGTGTTTCATGTTTCCACCTGATGTCTTTGAAAACTCTTACCTAGTCATTTGAATTTGATGTGTAGTGGAAGTCACTATTTCTCATAAAGTTTAAAGACTTTGCTCTTGACCAATAAAAATCATATGGGAAGCTTTGGTCTGTGTGCTAACCCTACTTCATAATAGTTGATTTTTCCATGTTCACTGTTCACTATCCAAGATTAACTCTAAATAGTTAATTCTTTATACACTTAAATAGCATATGTGGCATAGGACCTAACATCTTAAGTGCTTAAAACAAAACAAAACCTGTGGATCTAATTCTCTATGAAGCTGACAGAAGAGTGTTTCCTGGCTTTCCTCTAAACTCTTTCAATGAAGATTTATGACTTTGGAGACAGAAAGAGGAAAAAAAACTGATATGATCTTTGTCATTCCACATTTGAACCCTTCTTTTTGGTATGCTGAAATACATCAACATGGTTCAATTATATTCGTATTTTTCCTGCTCTCACTTGTTCTTCTTTATGCACTTGTTGACTTAGGATCTTCTTGTTCATTAGAAAATTTCATCTATTATTTTATCATAATCATCTTCTCTCTAAATTTAATATTATGTGCTCCATAAATTTCTTGGGTGATCACATAAAGAGCCTCAATGCATGATGGTATTTTTTCACTATTTTAATCTGAAGAGCATTTTGTGAGGTGTATCTCAATATGTCAAGTACTCTATCTGTTTCCAGGCATCTAATGATAAGAACTCAGTGAAAACATTCAGTGTTAGTGTCTTCCTGTACCATACTTCTAAATCAGGAGATGGAAAATAAAAGATGAGATTTTGAAAACTTATGAAACACTGTATGATAAGCAATAGAGTATAGGAAAGCCAAAATTTAAATCCACAAATCTCTAAGGAGATGACATGGAGTCCAACATGGGATGATTCTTTAAGATTTCCAGGATATAAAGATGGGAAATGATAAATCAAAGAAGATAAGGGAAAGAGAGAATTGTGGAGAGGGGAGAGGTGCTTGCTTTTCTTGGGACCAGAAAGGTGTAACTCTGGGGATGCAAGGTGTGGATGGAATAGATAACTATCAAGGAGGAATACGAGACAATTTTGTTGTATTCACAGGAAGTCACGTTACACTATGTTAATGCTGCTTGGAATGCTTTTCATCGTCTATAAGATGTTGAATTGTTTTCATGGGAAGATATGCTGAAATTTACTCCATTTTGTAGTCAGAAACATTTTTATGATTGTTGCAGCGAGATAGGGGATCCTGTGACCTTTCCTACAGTTGCAACTACACCTCATCATATGTATCACATTATTCTAATCCAGAATTCTTGTCATATTGTGCTTTTTTTTGTGGAAAAGACTGGATTTGCAAGTAAGAATACTCCTTATTATATGAAACAAAGATTGGAGTGTGCCAGTGTTGATTTGGACACTAGAGTTTACACGGCGACATGATGGATGAAATGGCACACTTGTCTCAAGTGGTAGTTCCCCATTTCTATGGCATTGAAAACAGTGAATGTGTTTTTATGTGGATTTTGGTTTCCTATAGATACCTTCATAAAAGAGTGTGTTGCTTTAAATGAACCGTTTACAAGCCGCAGGGTACAAATACTCTTTTTGTTAGTTGTATGTGCCATGTTACTTGCTGAAAAATTCACAGAAAGATTTAATAGAGGTTCAAGATGTTCTATTGAGACAATATGTAGAAAAGTCTTGCTCATTATTTCTTCTTCTGTTTTACAAGAAAGTTTTATCTGCTAGTGCTGATACTAAAAAGGAAAGAAAGAAAGAAAGAAAGAAAGAAAGAAAGAAAGAAAGAAAGAAAGGCAGAGCAGGCAGAGTTGATGGCCAAACTCTGCCAAGACATGTTGAGCAAGTCCTCAATAGTTCCCGCCTCACAAATATGTCTGCCAGATATATTAGGCCAGAAGGCTGAAGATGATGCTCCAATGTTGTAGAGAGTTTGGGGTGACTGATCAGGCAGTGAACTGTCTCTGTCATCTTCTCATTTGAGAAGCTGCTAATCTGAACTTCCAGTTTACTCAGGTATCAAGTTTATTCCCTCTCAAGTCTCTGATGGGGCTGAAGACCAGGTAACTTAGTTTTACAAAGAAACTTAGTTGTTTAGGGATTAAGATATTTTTAGGACTAGATAGATGTTTTTAGTTGATAATGATGAGATATGATAGATATTGATTTACATTCAGAATTTTAGACTCACCAAGATAGGAAAGATGTTTTCTGCAAGGCTGCCAAATACAAATACCCAAACACTGAGAATGTAATTTTTATAATTTCTGATTGTGTAATGGTTCTTCTTGCTGTAGGTTGTTTATTGTGTATGTTTGTAATAATATAAATGATATGTAAATTTTTAAAAAATATTTAATAAAAATTTTTAAAAAATAAATCACATTCCTAACAAAGAAAAAAAGAAAGTCAATCTTTGCGTAGTATATATTTAGCGATTTTTAAATGAGAGACATATATTAACTGAAATTTAAACTGAAGAATTGAAATAGACAAAGCAGGAATCCTAATGCCTATCTTCAGAGATGGACAACAATCAGAGGCAGCAGAGGTGCCTCAGAAATGAACAGAGAATGGGGGAGAACATAAAGAAGCTGCAGACGTTTCAGGGGGATTGGTTCTTGTAGAACGTAGTGTGTAGGCCGACGCCCACGTGCTCTGAAGCCATCTGAAAGGCTGCCCTCCACCTGGGCAAGTCCAAATGTTCAGCTCTGGGTGTAACCAAAGAGAAATTCGAGTGTGAAGAGATTATGTATATTTCCATGGTCTTCATCTCAAATATGTATTGGAATTATTACTGTGTTATTCATATTCTAGGAAGTTATGTGCACCTTGACAGTGTGTGTCCGATTTCTCCCAGTTGCTGAGCAGTTGTAACTCCCATAAGACTCTCTGTTGCTCACTGAGATGGTGCCATGTGGAGTTAAGTGTTAGCATTTGACCTAGCTTCAGTACAGAGGAACTTAAAATATGTATAAAGCATTATTGCAAGATATAGTTTGAGAAGCTTCAATAATTTCTAAGCCTAAGTGGTGTGCCAAATTGGTTTACTTTTACTTTTATGAATGAAGAGTTTGAATTGTTAGGTGTATTTTGTTGGTTTTTCATTAGAGCTAAAGTAAACTGTCTAAATTTGCTTTTATATTGAAAGACAATAAAAGCATGTGTGCCGTCTCTGGTGCCAGTTGAATAAGCATCCCAAACTTTAATTTTGGAAGAGGAATTTATGTCATAGCTAGTGGCCTCATCTGTTTATATTTTTTTTATTGATTAAATGTTCATTTATTTGTGTGCATGGGTGTGTGGGTGTGTGGATGCGCACACTCACATGCTCACACACGCCTGCATGTACATGCTCATCCACATATGACCACATGCAAGAGTGGAAGTGAGAGGGCCATTTGCCGGAGTTTGTTCTCTCTTTTCCCCGTGTGACTTCAAGGGATTGAACTCAGATCATTATGCTTATAGGCAGGTTTCTTTACCTGCTAAGCTGTCTTCACCAGCCCAAGCTTATCTCCTGTATCATTAGCTGATCATTTCCTTCCCTTCCTTAACATTTGTGCAATTCTGGAGAAAATAGGCTTTACCATATGTATCATGACAATCCTAATGATCATTAACATTTTACTTTGTTTTCATTGAGACCCAATGAATATTTGTGTAATAAAAGTAAGATAGAAAAGAGTAACATAATAGAAAATATGTTCTGATTGTTCCTATTTCATCTGAATTCAGTAAATCTAAATAACTTGATAGCTGACACACTATTTTATGTGTAAAAATAATCAGAATTGACTATTGCTTGTGTGAGAGAACTATATTCTTTTACACACAGTGTTTTAAGGTCCTTATTTTTTGTAACATTTATTGGTATCTTAATTGTTATAATAGATTTATTTCCTGATTTATTGGGTTTTCTTTCTGACTTGGGATACTTATATAGAAGCCTCTCATGCATATGGAGTTACTTTTCTCCTACAATATCACAATATATCCTGATTTCACTGCTCTCTCTTTGGGTGTCTATTTGTGTCAGTGTATGAGAAGGAATGCCTGGGATTCAGGCTGAGTCAATTGCTTCATTCAATGCAGTAATGACTGGTAACGAGTTGACCTATGAGATAAGCTGGCCTAACTAGAGAATCTCAGTACTTATGCTGGAACTTCAAAATGTGAACAAAGGTTTCCCCACTTACTGTAATAAGACTTTGTGTGGACGAGAAACCTAGACTTGTTGTAGCTGCCTTGGCTCCCTGCCTGGATACAAAGCCAGCATACAAAGTGAGCAGAACTGAGCCAAGAGAATCCCAAAGAAACAGAGCCAAGCCTTGATGGTATTGTGAACCACTGGATCCAATGGTGCCTGGAGCCTGCCTTCCCTCTGGACTTTTCATTATGTGGGTCAATAATTTCCTGTTTTCAGGTTGATTTGTGTTTTCTGTTTTACTCCACTTTAAATATCGCTATTGACACAGAAAACAATCAATAAGTCTCTATCTTCTGACTTTTTGAGCTGCTGGTTACTGTGCCAGAAGGCCCTATATTCCTTACATGATATCTATCAGCTTATTTGAACAAATGGTAGTTTAGGAAAAATTTTTACCTTAACTTTCAGTTAGCTTGTAGAGTGAGACTAGTGAGGTGAGGTGAGGGTGACAGGTGGCTGACACTCATCTCAGAAGCAACAACAGCCCAAGTGTGGAGAACAGTCTTCTCCCTGCCATGTTATTCAATACTATGTGTAGAGCAGCCAGTATTTGACTTCATTGGGAGGATGGAGATGCCTCTGAACTTGGTAAACACATAACAGCACGTGTCTGGCATCTCCTAGGAGGTACAGACTGATAAAGAACATATTTCCCCAAAACAAAGATGCCACTCCAAACTTCACTGAGGCAAACTGTTGTTCTAGGAACACACGGGTGAATAAAACTCATACAAAAAACCTGTGTCCAGAACTCACTGGATACACCTGGCCGAGGAAGGAGTGTATCTCCCTTGCCTGGATTCCATGAAGAGCATATCACATGGATGTCAATGGTTTCAGTGGTTTTCCACTGTCCCAGCAGCTTCAGCTCAACTAGGGCCCACTCTTGATGTTCCCTACTCAAATTGCTGTCCACCCAGCATCTGTAAGGTCGTCCTTCTGGACCTGCTGTGCTCTTCTACACCCTGTTATTCATTCGGAGCCAGTACCACTCGTAACCTCTATAGCCTCTGAGAAGTGGCTGTTCCTTTTGCAGTACAACTCAAACTAATGGGCTGCACAACTCAAACTCAATATGTGGAGTCAACAGCAGCAACAGCAGAGGCTTCAGCAGACTTCTAGCCTGCTTTGCTGTCTTACTTCTAGTTTGTTGTCCCTTTTGTGTCCCTGGGAGCTTACAGGGTTTTTTTTTTCTCAAACTTGAAACAATCCTTCAATTATACTATGGCTTTTTATTCTTTGTAGCTGTGTTAACCTATACATATGTGCATGTATGTACATACACACACACATACACACACACACACACACACACACACAAAGTGAGCTAAATATTAACAAGTAAGTATAGAATAAAAGAACCTGTTTTTGTCTTGGCTACCTGTGGAGGGATAAGAAGGAATACTTGTTTCCCTTTCTGACAACAAAACTTTCATGCCTGGTGAATTTATTGTTATTCAATAAATTCTGACATTGGGGAAACATACAACTGTATTCCTTGATGTTTCTGACATAGTATCCTCATGCTTAACTCCTGTCTACACTGGGTCAAGAGTTTTCCTCAATGTTTATGAATTTGTTTGTTCATTTCCCAAAACAATATGAAAAATTTTCATTTTTCACATTCTTTATTAGCGAAGAGAATCTCTACAAGGCATTGAGCTTTGATTAGCACATAATGTATAATCATGACTCATGAATCATAATAATTAATTTTGTTTTCAGTTTGATTTTGCAAAGGGTGATATTTAGGAGTAACTTAGTCACAATTATGACTTTTAGGACAAAACAGTAGAGTAACAAGTTATGAGTGAGGCAATATATTTCTGAATTGATTCCAGGCAAATTTTCATCTTGTGTTTATAGAAGTCTGAGGTGTACTAAGAAATGTTATTTGCACTTTAAATGATGCATAATTTCTGGGGAAGTTCTTTCTACAAAACAAGAAAGATGAAGCATCACGACGATATGGTTGATTGTCTATGCTTAGATGTTCATAAAAAATAAATGCCACATTTGTGCGTATCAATTATCTGCGTGAGGTAGAACTCATTCTGCATGAAGGATTCTAGGAATTGGTTCCTGTTTTGCATGCACCAGGCCATGATTGAGGACTCTCTTGTCTGTGCTGCTACACTGGAGAGTGGCCACACTTTTGAACCTATCTTATGAAGAAAACAATGTGTAGACATTGAAAAACAGAACAAATAGGAAAAGACACAAAGGAAGTCTGTTTATGGCTTGGTATTCACTGACGATTGTTAAAATTGTAATGTATGGTTTTCCTTTTCATTAAACTTAGAGACACACATTACATTAGTGGCAAATTCTATATTTTTCATCTCTATTCATTATCTTTCACATTTGAAAAGGAGAAATTCGTTGACTCCCTTTGCCAATTCTTCTTCGTCATGGAGTCTATCTCAGTAACTCGTACATTGATTTAAATGACTTTGGATTGCTTTGCCAGTCTTACTTGTTCTAATTACACTGAAGTTTTTACAAATTTTAAAGCATGCGCCTTCTCCCTGAAGGCTACTGAACATGTGCCCTCCTTCATCTATAGAATCTTTACAAATCTACATCTCATCAAACACATTTTTCACACTGATGTCATTTTGGCCTTATATGCCAAGTGACATCTCATCTTTTTCTGTGAACTTTTATTATCCTTTATAGCACTGACCTAGTAGAAACTGAAAACAGGTAATTCTGAATACATTGTATAATATGTATCTTGAATGATTGTATTCTTCCAAACCTGACAGATTGTGTCTCATACTATCAAATCACTATCTCTATAATGTAGAGTGGATTTCATTCAGAAGTCTACACACAGTTCTAGTACTCTTATTAAATAATTAATTTAGTCCAGCATTTTTAAAATTGTCTTTTTTAACTTAAAAACTCTTGTCAATTTAAAAAGATTTATTTATTTTATGTATATAAGTGCTCTGTTTTCATGCACACAAGAAGGAATCATATTCCATTACATATGATTGTAAGACACTATGTGGTTGCTGAGACTTGAACTCTGACCTCTGGAAGAATAGCCATTTAAACATTGAGCCATCTCTCCAGCCCTAAGTTAACTGTTTTTAATAGCTCAGGAACAATGTTTTTGGTTCAACTTGAAATGATATTTTACAAATGTTGTAATATTACACTATTGAATTAGTATTCCATTTTACCATTTTTCCTGATTCTGTCTTTTTAAAACATTTTCTTAATTCTTTGAGAATTTTATGCAATGTACCCTGAACATATTCACCCTCTTTATCATCATAGAGAGATTCTAATCCAGCAACTTGGCTACTCTGGCTAGAATACAGATATGTTTTTAACATACACCTTTAATCCCTCTCACTGAATGACAGACATGCCCTTAGTACATATTTTTATCTGAAAAAAAAATGAAGGTAAAATTTTTAGAAGGAAGCACCCATGTTTGAAAGTGATGTCTAATTCAGTGTCAGACAGTGACAAATCAGAGAAAGATTTGACCAAATAGGATATGCCCAACTCTCACAAGAACAGTAGAAAGAGAGGCTAAGTAAGAGAAAACAGCAAAGGAGGGAGGGAGGGAGGGAGGGAGGGAGGGAGAGAGAGAGAGAGAGAGAGAGAGAGAGAGAGAGAGAGAGAGAGAGAAAAGAAGAAGAAGAAGGGGGAGGAGGTGGAGAAAGAGAAGGAGAAGGAGGAGGCGAACAGGAAGGAGGAGGAGGAGGAGATGGAGGAGGCAGCAGCAGTTTTACTGGGAGTGTTTTACAGAGACAGTTGAAGAGAGAACAGGAAAAGGCAGAAGGAGCCAGAAAATGAGGAACTAGTAGATTAGAACAGATTGCTAGAGTTAGTTTGAGGCCAAACAGCAATTCAGTCAGAAACTTAGAGAAGCCAGTTTGAATCAGTTAGTTTGGAGAGAAGGTTGAGCCAGAACTCTTGAGTTGAACCAGCCAGCTAGGAGTTCAGAAAGATCTAGAAAGGGTGAGCTTATTCAGCAGTAAGTCTCAGAAGCTGAAAACATTTAGACCTAGATAAGATTGCATGGAGGCTAAAAGTGTCCAGGACTAGGCCTAGGTTAGCTGATGGAAGCAGTTAGCCTCTGAGACAACAATTACAACAGTAGGATAAAAGTCACTTTTGCACACCACTGAACTATTCTTATCCTTCCCAGCCTCCCAACTATGAGGTTGTACCCCTTTCTGCATTAAGTACAGTTTTTGCTGCCTATTGGGTCTTGGGAGAGGCTCTTGCTAAGGTATGTGATCAACCCATCAGGGTCACAATGTTAAAAAAAAACTAAGACTGTAACATTTATATAATTCCTAATTGTTTCATTGTTCTTCTTGCTATAGGTAGTTTATTGTATATATGTATAATAATATAAACGTATATGTAAGAATAGAAATATCAAAAATAAAAAAAATGCAAAAAAAAAAAAAAAGATAGAAAAGTGACTCTTCCTCTCTCAGTAGTTACCAATTGTTAATAGCTCCTCAGCTAGTGGTGAGATTTCAATTCCTCCTTCCTCCCTCTGTGAGTTAATGTATGTAAGTATCTTTTTCATCCTGAAAACAATTCTCTTGATGTTGTCCATTGTCTCTTGCTCTTACAATCTCTCTCCTACTTTTCCATAAAGATGTCTGAACCTTTGGGGAAGGTGTGTGGGTATGGATGTTTCTTTTAAGGTTGAGGACATAAAAGCTGTTATTCTTGCTTATTAACCAATTGAGAATCTTTGTCTACTGAAAAGGAAAGTGTCTCTGATAAGGGCTAAGAGATGCTGTGATCCATGGATATAACAATACTACTATAAACCCTTTAATACTATGTACATGTGGAAGAATAATACTATTGTATGTTCCCTTAGAACATGATTGATCTAGCCACAGGTTTTTCATCCTCTTGATAGTGGCAGGAGGATATAAATCCATGGAGTGGGCCTTAGATACAGTCAGAAATTAGTTGGTTACACATGTAACTTTTATTCTACCACTGAGCAAATTGTCTTATCCTGTCATTGTTGTAGTTTGTAGGGTTCAAATCGGGATGATATTGATGCTTACTTTTTTCCTACAGTTGTGTACATAGCTCCTTCTAACACCACGAAAGCTAGCCCATAATGATGAATCCTATGAGTGAGTCCCAGCTTGATATCCATGTCCTGTGACACAAGTACGTAGTGTCTACAGCAACAGGGTCTCTCTCTCTCCAGTTCCAGAAGGTAGCCAAGAGTATTGCTATTATCTTATAATGCGAGGAGGTTTATGTGGCTTGATTGCCCAGCACCTCAAAATCAAACACCCTATTCATGGTACTGTGGATTTCATTTGATAGCTCCTTATGTCTGGTTGTTATTACATTCTAAATGTAGAAAGAAATATATTTAACCAAGACCACATAAGTCGACTTTTCAATGTTCTTACTGTCTGCAATTACATGCATATTACAATGAAAACAAAGATTCATGTCATCTTATGTAACAGAGTTTTGAGTTCTCCAGAAAATAATACTAAGGTGGGGGTTTTAATGAAATAAGTCTATTGAGTTATATTCTCAGAACTATGCGGAGATAGGAGGCAGGATAGAACAGAGTAGAGAAAGGAAATGTGATAAAGTCAAGAAACAGTTGGTTCCAGAAATCTGTCCCCAGTCTGCAGAGTAGAACTGTCTGTATATCAGTTGTTAGATGGTACATGTTACAAACTACTTGGGCTCATAATTAATCTTGTGTACAGATGACTCTGCCCATGTTTGTGTGTGTATGTGTGCTTGTGTTGGGTGCACAGATGCGTGTTCACAGTGCTAGGCTATGGAGTAGTCATGGCATCAATGTTGAGACTGTACTGAAGAGTTCTTGCTGTGGTGCTAAGTCTAGAACCTGGAGGAGTGTGTATGTGTGTGTGTGTGTGTGTGTGTGTGTGTGTGTGTGTGTGCGCCACAAGGACGTCATATTCTGAGAAGGAACAGAAGGACTGAGCAAAGTGCTTGCAGGTGTGTTTGAGAAAAGTGAATGATATATGGAAAATAAAATAAAGCCCAGGTAATAAAGTGAATTGCACTTCACATCATCAAATGGGGAGATTTAGCTCAATGCTATAGTATGTTTATATTGTATTGGTTAATTAGGAAGTTCAGATGATCTATAGACAAAAATATGCTTACTACTATGATATAGCATCTTGGTTTTCTCTACACTGTTAATTGAGTACTCGGTTTATTTTGGTAAACACAAAATCACATGAGGTTTCCAGGGTGTTGAGAAACTGCTGTGAACATATATATGCACTCTCACACAAATAAAATTTCCCTCAGCCTTATATGTACTAAATGTATAGTTCAAATATCTTTAAAAAACTCTTCTTGACCATTTTCCCTGGAGGGGGAGACCTGGTGGCACTCAGAGGAAGGACAGCAGGTTACCAAGAAGAGACTTGATACCTTATGAGCATATACAGGGGGAGGAAATCCCCCTCAGGAACTGTCATAGGGGAGGGGAATAAGGGGAAAATGGGAGGGAGGGAAGAATGGGAGGATACAAGGGATGGGATAACCATTGAGATGTAACAAGAACAAATTAATAAAATAATATATATCTTGGGGAAAAAAAAGAAAAAAAATTATAGAACTTACTTTCACGTAGAACTGAAACAGGCGTTTTGAAGAAAATACAAGAAAAAAATGTCCTAAAATCCTGAGTTATATAAGTATTTTTCATAAGAAAATCTGGGTTTAGTTTTTTAATTCTTAAAAAGTGATTGCAATATACTATTATTACTAAATCTTGAGTGTAACATTTAATTACTCTGGGTTTAATTTTCTCTATTTGTAAAATTAAGTTGGACACCTCCTTACCTTATGGGAGTGAGGCCATTGAAAAGCTAATGAGTTAATGTTTATAGAGGCTTTTGGGCCTTTAGATGAAAGGTACAATATAAATCCCAAATATTAATGTTTAAGTGTGAAGTTCTCTAATTACTTTTCATTGCCTCAGGGACATTACTGTAGATTTATACCTTCTCCTGAAATACCTGGCACACTTGGTATATGAAGCAGCATAATTTTTGGAGAACCATTATAATTCTACAGTCATTACCATGTGTCAAAAATATTTTAAGCATGCACATTACATTTACATATTTTGCATCTTAATATTTACGTTGACTCATTTATCAATATAACAAGTATTACGGTCATTTGTTATTGTGTATTTTTATCTAGGCTGCTATAAGAAGAAATTATTTTTGGCATATAGGCATAAATAAAAAATTAGATAACTTTTGAGCAAAGTGAAAGAATATTTTGCTTAATGTGTTTATTTTAATATTAGACCACTTCAACAGTCATTAACCATCTTATAATAGGAAAGGAAAAAATAATTGTATTAGTCAGTATTCTCAAATGGAACAAAGCGATAGATTTAATGTATCATCTATTTGTCTATCATCTATCTATCTATCTATCTATCTATCTATCTATCTATCTATCATCCATCTATCATCTATTATCTATCTCTCTATCTATCTATTATCTATCTATCTATCTATCTATCTATCTATCTATCTATCTACTGTTTATCTATCTAGGAGATTAGTTAGAATGAGTTATAGGCAATGGTCTGTCTCGTTCAAGAACGGCTGTCTACCAAGGAGCCACATATTCTTCAATCCATGAGGCTGGATCGCTCAGCTGGTCACAAGTATAGGTTGGAATCCCAAAGAATTTAGATCATTCAAGGGAGAGGCAATCAGGTAAATAGCAAAAGCTCCCTTCTTCCACATCCTTTATGTAGGCTGCTGCCAGAAGCTGTGGCTAAGATTAAAGGTGACTTTCCCCACCACAAAAGACCTGGATTAGCAGTGGGTCTTCCAACTTTAAATTATTTAATTAAGAACACTCCCTCAATACAGGCGTACTGAGGTGCTGAGGTTTTAGGTAATTCCCAATGCTATTTGAGTTGACCAGCAGAAAAAACTATCACAGTCATCTTTGTAGGAATAATCTTATGCTTATATGATGATTGTATTGCTATTTATTAACTATACATACCTATCAGATCAGAGGTAGTCATATATTACATCCTCATAATTGTCCTTTGATTTCATTCAGATTCCAGGAAAATAGAAAAAATCAGAAATTTAACAAAGTCCAGGTAACAGCTAATTTAAACCAAAGTGGTGTGGCTCATGTAATATTTTAGTGCGTATACAATAATACTTCCACAAAATGTTACCTTCCAATCTATTCTGCCTGTTTCCCTGTCATGGGTCCCACCAAACTCAAGCTTAACAAGATAATTTTAATAACAGAATAATTATGGGACTGAATGTTGAAGGAATTCTCAATAGAAGCAGTGTTCTTCTTTGCCAGGGTTTTCTGTGTGAGCTGCTTATTTGGATCCTTGCCAAATCAATAAGCATAAACGCTGAAATTGCAAGGAGAAGGATCCAAGACACAAAGCTCATTTTTGTTAGACTCGCGTTGAAAGCACATAGCTGAAGGCTCAGCACATGTAACTCAGTGTAATAAGAGCGGCTTATGGCTCTGCACTGAGTCCTGGAAACAAGGTCTGTATACACATGCTTTCTCAACAGAAAATTCATTAGAATGGACATTTAAGTAAATTATAAGCAATGAACTGAGGAAACTTTAAGCATAACATGCTTTCTAAACATTTGGAGAACTTACTAGGAAAGACATATTTTTTGCTTGCCTTTAACTTACCCTTCATAGTTACCCCATACACATGCCCAGTAACAATTCATATAAAACAAAATCCTATAATTTCTTCTTCCACATGATTCGTCTTATGAACAGCTCTAATAAACACATGCTAATGTTATCAAATATACTCAGAGGCATCATAACAAGAGCCAAATTCTTTGTAAACAAACCCCTTCTTATTTTGCTTCCTGGTTAATTTAATTATGTGTGCTGCACTTCTTATATACTGGATCTCTTTGCAAATATTTTCATAACCACTAAATGGCAGCTCCTTGTTTTTCATATTATTAACCCATTAAGACCCATCCTTGTACACGGCTTTCCCTCGTCCCCACGATAGGGGCTATGCAAAGCAATGTATAGAAGTTGGAAGAGTAACTTTTCTGTTTCCAAGTTTCCTGAATGCCACACAAGAGAGGCAAATAGCCATGTTAAACTATTTCTCCATTTGGAAGTATTTATAAAGCTTGCAGAGGTAATTCTGGAGACCAGTACACGTATATGATAGGCCCATACTACCTGAGTAAGCAGGCAAATTCGTTCATTTGTGGTAGACTGTTGCTTCAATGTGAGATTCCACCTTCTTTTGTTCCTTTGTGCTTTGTTCAAGTTCTTCTTCCAAATCAGACTAGAAAACCTTGTCAGTCCCTGAGTACACTTCTGCTCCTAGAGCTCACTGCTTCTGTTACTGCTATATGATGTCACTATTGAGAGTAAATGCCCCATCTGGGCATACTCTATGTACTGGGGCTCACTTGTTAGTTCAGATTTATGATCAATGGTAGATTGATTCTCTAAGGATTAATCCATTTTTAAAATTTTTATTCATATGTATAACCATTTCTATGAAAACTGGCGCCACTGATAAATATAAAATGTCTTCCACACCTAACCCTAATATGTTCAATAATCTCAATTCCCAAGGTCACTACAACCTCTCCAACTGATCTGTTTGAGGGGCTTTGAAATTCTTGGTCAACTTTAGGCCCCAATAGAGAAAACATTTTTTAATTGAAAATAGAATTTTCTCTTATAATATATCCAAGCCCTGGTTTACCCTTTCTGCACTCCTTGTACCTGCCTCCACGAGCTCTCATCCAGATTAGTTTTCTTCTCCTTTTCCTCTTCAGCAAAGAGCAGGCCTCCAAGTGAAGGCACCAAAACAGGGCAGTAAGACAAGATGAAAGCCCTCACATCTAGGGGGAAAAGACAATGCAACAGGGGGAAAAGAGCCTCAAGAGCAGGCCAAAGAGTCAGAGATACACCCACTCCCACTCTTAGGCGTCTCACCAGGAGAGCATGATGTAGACACATGAAGGCCCTGTGGTTGCTGTTTCAGTCTCCGTAAGTCCATGTGAGCCCTGTTAGTTGATTCAATGGACCATGTTCTCCTAGTGTCCTCTATCCACTCTTTCATTTCTACACTCTTCCTTAGGGGTTTCCTGATCTCTAAGAGGAAAGACCCAATGGAGACCTCCAATTTAGACTCTGTGTGCATAATGTCTGTCTGTGGGTCCCTGCACTCTCTGCTATCTGCTGCCAGAGGAAGCCTTTCTGATGATGACTGAACAAGACTCCAATCGATGAGCATAGCATAGGATCATTAGGAGGCATTTCATTGATTTTTTAAAAATTATATGTTTTTGTCAGTAATGTTTAGTTCTACTCTAGGTCAATGAGATATCCAGCTTTTGCTTCCTGGCCATCCAGGCAGTGTAAGGCAAGGGCTGGTGAGTTTGTAGGGGGAAGGTTTGGTGGGTAGGATGGTGTCCAGGTTTCTCTTTTCATAGCCTGCAGAATAGCTTTTGTCTCTTTGGTTGTTTTTATTTTTTTTTCCAAAGAGATTAGAATGTAGGGACTAAGGCTTCAAGCTTACACTACCTTAACCTCTATACATTCAGTGTCCTGTGTCAGTTTTCAGCCAGTGCCCTTCTGTCCTAGCATCAGCCTCGGATGTTTAGGGATCTCCAGGTACCTTTTTAGTCAATAATTTAACTGAGTGCAACCCATTCCCACCATTGGAAGACTTGTCTGGCTACAAAAGATGGTCAGTTTAGACTCTATCCCCCATTACTATCGAGTCCTCACTAGGATCAAGTGCATAATTTCCAAGTAGTCTCCATGATGCTAGGTTTCCACATCATACCCCAAATTCCCCCTAATTCCAACTGCCTTTCCCCTCGTTTTCTCATTCCATCCCTCCTATCTGATCCTGTCAGCTCCTATCCCCAACTACTCAGTCCACCTGCAGACTCTTCTCTATTTCCTGTTCCCAAGGAGATGCATGATTCCCCCACATAGCCCTCACCTTTACCTAACCACAATTTCATGGACATTTTGAAGTCTAGTTTCACAGAATATAACAGCATTAAAAATCACCTGGAAGGGTTTTGAAGCTCATCTACTCCACCGAGAACAATTATTGTCCTGTTAAATTTTCTCCACTTCTATTTGGAAATAGTTTTTGTATATCAGTGACTTGATAGAAGGTCATCTGTTTATGACAAGCAGAGGACCAGTGAGACCCTTTTTCACTGCACAGGTGCATACCCAGCTGTATTTACAGTGACAGAGGAGATAATTTATTGGTGACTTACATTCCAGGGTTTTGAAGATGCTCACAGTTTAGATTGCTACTTCAAACTCTCTGACAGTATTTAGAAATTAGTGAATACAGCCGGACAGCACATGTGATAAAATCTTCCTTTAAGGACATATTTTTAAGAAATAATTTGATTCTTAGTTTTTACCAGATGAGAGCCATTCAAAATTCTTCCAACTATTATAGACATGGGAAACATGACAATGATTATGGTTCATTTATTAGACATCCATTATATAAATTTATATTTAAATCTAGGTTTACAACTGCTTCAATGACATTAAAACAAATTTGTCAACTATTTTCCAAATAAGCAATGTTTGTTATTTACTCACTTAGTACATAGATCTAATAATGTTGAATAATTGTAGTAGCAGAAGGAATTTAGAAATAAGTAAAACAGACCAAGCCTCTGGAAATACTAAAAATTGTATTTGCAACTATATTCATATGTCTGATTTATATTCATATCTGATTTATGATAAAGTATTAATCATTAAGAAACTCAATATCAATTTAAGGAATGAAAAATCCTGAGATGCTGAATTGCAAATACAGTTCATCTAATCATAAAAATAGAGACTGAAATCTACACTTTTGTTTGCTTATATGTGTTAAATGTGAGATGGTTAACTCAGAGAGTTGAACACTCTTGGTAGAAAGGTTCCTCGTAAGACATGGATTTTGAGCCAGAAGAAGCTCTATGTTAAGAGCTCCATTACCCCTGTCAATGAATCTTTTACATTAAAGAATGTAGAAGCAGCATTCTTATAGTACCACACTGGATATTGTAAACATATTTATAGTACTTACAATCAGCAATCATCATTATGTAGGCATTCAGGACAGGGAATTCATTAGATTAAAAACTGAAAAATCAACTAAAATGCATGTGACTTTTCATTCATGGATTTCCTCCTAAACATAGCTATGTTGGGCAGAGTTTTCTGGAGCACAATAAAGTAAATGTACTGATTGTTACTGGAAAAGCGAAGTATACAGATTTTTAGGCAATCTGTTCATTGATAGATGGCTTGAAATTTTTGAAAAGTGGCAGCTGTTTCCCAATATTGTAGTGCCGGTTACTATGTTATTTTTCATTATAACCTCAAATTATATAAGCATCCGAAGGATAGGGAACCCTGTGACTTGGTCACTGTGTGTCATTGAGGAGGAGGAGGTGGTGGACAGTGCAAGTTCAAGTAGTTCTAAGAGGTAGGACATAAACAGAAAGTTGTAAATTGAATATTGGATTGATATCTCAGTGTTTCCTGTATTACAGAGAACTTGGACATACCATACGGCGTTATAAAAGGTCACATAATTTTGTATATCAAAGTGCCAAATTTGCCTTTTTTTTTTTTTTTACAAATTGAGGATTTATCATTAGAACATAGAAGACTAAGACTTGAGACAGCATCTCACATTATAGTCCAGGCTGGTCTTCAACTCACTGTATAGCCCAGTCTGGCCCCACACTACCAGCAATCCTTATTAACATTCTTTTTCAAAAATTTTTATTTAGTTAATTTATTCAGATTGCAACTCAACTGTTATCCCCTCATTTGTATCCTGCCATTCCTCCCTCCCTCCCTCTATCATCCTATTCACCCTCTTCTTGGTCTGTGACAGAAGGGGACCTCCTCCCCCACTATATGGTCACAGCCTATCAACTCTCATCTTGGTAGCCTGCTTATCCTTCCTCTGAGTGCCACAAGGCCTCCCCACCAGGGGACGGTGGCCAAATATGGGGCACCTGAGTCCATGTCAGATTCAGTCCCCACTCTCCACACAACTGTAGTGAGTGGCCCGTCCATTGGCAAGATCTGACTAGGGGTTCAATGTTTACTGAATGTATTGTTCTTAGTTGATGCAGTAGTTGGAGCATACCCCCCTGGATCTAGATCCACCCCTCATGATGTTCTTTTTATAGGTTTCTAGGACTTTCTGGATCCTTCTATTTCACCATTCTCCCATACTTTCCTCACCTGGAATCCCAATAGAAAGTTGTCACACCTATCCCAATCTCCTGTTAAGTCAAGACTTTCATGTGACATCCCTTTAGGGCTAGTGTCCAATTATCAGTGAGTATATACCATGTGAGTCTTCCTGGGTCTGAGTTAATTCACTTAGTACGATCATGTCTAGTTCCATTCATTTGTCTTCAGGTTTCAGCATTTCCTTGTTATTAATAGCTGAGTAGTATTCCATAGTGTAAATGTACCACAGTTTCTTTATCCATTCTTCGACTGAGGGACATTTAGATTGTTTCCAAGTTCTGGCTGCTATGAATAAGGCTGCTATGAACATGGTTGAGCTTATGTCTTGGTGTGTAGTTGGAGCATCTTCTAGGTATATTCCAAGGAGAGGAATGGCTGGGTCTTGAGGAAGCCCTATTCCCAGTTTTCTGAGAAAATGCCAGATAGATTTCCAAAGTGGTTGTACAGGTTTACACTCTCACCATCAATGAAGGAGTGTTCCCCTTTCTCTACATCCTCAATAGCAGCTTAGTCATTCTGATGGGTATAAGATGGAATCTCAGAGTCATTTTGATTTGCATTTCTCTGATGACTAAGGATGTTCAGCATTTCTTTAAGTGTTTCTCAGCCATTTGCTATTCCTATGTTGAGAATTATCTGAGTCTCATTTCTTAATTGAGTTATTTGGTTTGGTGGTGTTTAATTTCTTGAGCTCTTTATATATTTTGGATATAAGACGTTTGTCAGACATAGAGTTTGTGAAGATCTTTTCCCAGTCTGTAGGCTGTCGCTTTGTCTGTTGACAGTGTCTTCTGACTTACAGAAGCTTCTCAGCCTCATGAGCTCTCATTATTAATTGCTGTCCTTAAGGTCTGGGTTGTTGGAGTTCTGTTCAGGAAGTTGTCTCCTGTGCCAATGAGTTCCAGGCTCTTCCCCACTTTTTCTTCTAGCAGGTTTAGTATCCTCTGGTTTTAAGTTGAGGTCTTTAATCCACTTGGACTTGAGTTTTGTCCATGGTGATAAATATGGGTCTACTTGCATTTTTCTACCTCTAGACATCAAGTTAGGCCAGTACCATTTGTTGAAGATACTATCCTTTTTCCATTGAATAGATTTGGCTACTTTGTCAAAAATCAAGTCTCCATATGGGTATGGTTTTATTTCTGGGTCATTGATTCAGTTCCATTGATTAACCAGCTTATTGCTGTGCCAGTACCATGCTGTTTTCCTTCCTGTTGCTCTATAATATAGTTTGAAAAAAGGTATAGAGATTGTCCAGATGATCTTTTATCGTACAGGATTGTTTTATCTATTATGGGTGTTTTGTTTTTCCATATGAAGTTGAAAATTGATCTTTCAATGTCTTTGAAACATTGTGTAGGTATTTTGATAGGGATTGCATTGAATCTGTAAATTGTCTTTGGTAATATGGCCATTTTTACCATGGTAATTCTCTCAATCCATGAACAAGGGAGACTTTTTCATATTCTGATGTCATCTTCAATATGCTTCTTCAGAGATTTGAAGTTTTTTTCAAACAAGTCTTTCAGTTGCTTGGCTAGAATAACTCCTAAATATCTTATAATGCTTGTGGCTATCATGAAGGGTTTAGTTCCCCTAATTTCTTTCTCTACATGATTGTCATTTGTATATAGGATGTCTACTGACTTTTTTCAGTTATTTTGTATCCTGCCATTTTGCTGAAGGTGTTTATCAGCTGTAGGAGTTCTCTGGTGGAATTTTGGGGTCACGTATGTATACTATCATATCATCTGCTAATAGGGATACTTTTGATTTCTCCTTTCCCATTTGGACCTCCTTGATCTCCTTTTGTTGTCTTTACTGCTCTGGCTAGAACTTCAAGAAATATATTGAAGAGATATTGAGAGAGTGGGCATCCTTGCCTGGTCCCTGGTTTTAGAGGAATTTCCTTGAGTATCTCTTCATTTAATTTGATGTTGGCTACTGGCTTGCTGTATATAGCCTTTATTATGTTTAGGTATGTGCTTTGTATCCCTGATCTCTCCAAAACTTTAAATATGAATGGGTGTTGGATTTATTTTTCTGCATCTAAGGAGATGTTCATATGGTTTTTTTCTTTCAGTTTGTTTATATGGTGGATTACACTGATGCATTTCTGTATATTAAACCATCTCTGCATGCTTGGAATGAAGCCTACCTGGTCATGGTGAAAGATATCTTTGATATGTTCTTGTATTCGGTTTGCAAGTATTTTATTGAGTATTTTTGCATCAATGTTCATAAGAGAAATTGGTCTGAAATTCTCTTTCTTTGTTGGGTCTTCATGATGTTTAGGTATCAAAGTGACTGTGGCCTCGCAGAATGAATTTGGTAATATTCCATCCATTTCTATCTTTTGGAGTAGCTTGAAGAATATTGGAATTAGCTCCTCTTGGAAGGTCTGGTAGAATTCTGCACTGAAATGATCTGGCCCTGGGCTTTTTTTGGTTGGGAGGCTATTAATGATTGCTTTTATTTCTATAGGAGAAATAGGACTATTTAATTTGTTTATCTGATCTTGATTCAATTTTGGCAAATGGAATCAATCAAGAAAATTGTCTGTTTCATTTGGGTTTTCAAATTTGTGGCATATATGCTTTTGAAGTAGGTTCTTATGATTCTTTATATTTCTTTAGTGTCTGTTATGTCTCCCTTTTCATTTCTGATTTTGTTAATTTGGATAGTGTCTCTCTGCCTTTTAGTTAGTGTGGCTAATGGTTTTTCTACCTTGTTGATTTTCTAAAAAAAAAAACAAAAACAAAAACAAAAACCAAAAAACTAGCTCTTGTTTTTGTTGATTCTTTAAATTGTTCTCTTTGTTTCTAATATATTGATTTCAGCCCTGAGTTTGATTATTTCCAGATGTCTACTCCTCTTGGGTGTTTCTGCTTCTTTTTTTTTCTAGGGCTTCCAGATGTTTTGCTAAGTTTCTCAAATGTGATGTTTCCAATTTCTTTATAAAGGCACTTAGTGGTATGAATTTTCCTCTTAGCACTGCTTTCAGTATGTCCCACAAATTTGAATATGTTGTTCTTTTATGTTTTTGAATTTCAAGAAGTCCTTAATTTCTTTCTTTATTTCTTCCTTTTTCCTCTTCCTTCCAGGCTCCACTAAGTCCCCCCATGAACTCCCCCCGCCCCATGTCCCTCTCTTACTCCGACAGTAACATCCTCTTTTTCTTCGATTATTATTGCTATGTATGTATGTATCTGTGTGAATAAATGTCTAAATACAACATCTGGAGTCCATTTTCATTGTTCGTATGAATATGGTTCTCGGGATAACCACTTTCTAATGAACAACCAATTAGCGAGCTTATCCCTGGGAAAGGGTAATTCTTGATCTCTAGTTAGTTGTAGGTTTTGTACAGGGTAGCAACCCGAAGAGACTTTTGTCCCGTTCACACATTGTTCAGATTTCCTTTGTGGATTCATCTGTGTGGAAGTCAGCTTCATAACCTGCTGTGCTGTCTTGTTGGTAAAAGTTTCCTGCACCGTTTTCCTCAGTGTTCCTTGACTCATTGGTGCAAGAGCTGTGATGTATGATGGGATTTAGATGGTGTGGCGAAGTGGCAGTTGTGGGTTCTTTACACAGATCCACGAAGAATTAGATCTCAAAGTTGTTTTAATTTGCCATGTCCTAACAGCTAAGGATAATAAACACTTTTTGAATTGATTTTTTCTTTCCATTTTAATTTCTTCAACAGACAATATTCTGTTGTAGATACTTAGCGCCTCTGCTCCCCTTATTTTTGGCCATTTGTTTCCTTGACTCTCTTTTTTGAATTCTTCGTATATTCTGGATATTAACCCGTACAGATTTATAGATGCTAAATATTCTCTTCCCACTCTGTGAGTTTTTTCACTTGATTCATTGCTTCCATATTTGCAGATTGTAAGCCTTATAAGCCTTGGTTGTGTACCTTAATTCTTGTGCAAATTGAGTCCTATCCAGAAAGTCTTCTCCTACATCTGTATTTTGCAGAGCACTGCGTTTGTTTTCTTCTAGGAGTTTTGCTGTTGTGAATTTTAGATTGAGGGATTTGATCCACATGGATCTAAAATTGTGTGCAAACTGACACATGTAGGTCAAATTTTATTCTTTCTCATGTGGACAACTAGCATTCCATCACCAGTTGTTGAAGATGCTGTCTTTTCTGCAGTTTTTGTTTTTACCTCTGTTAAATCCCAGGTAGCTGGAGCAATGAGTACACATAGTTCCATCTTCCACTTCATTCCACTGGTCTACAGTACTGTTTTTGTGCCAGCAGTATATTGTGTTTATTATTGTAACTCTGTAATAGCTCTTGGAATCTGGAATACCAATCCCTCCAATATTATTCCTTTTTTACTTGGGACTGTTTTGGCTATTCAGGGACTTTTTGGTTCTATATATATATATATGTATGTATGTATGTATGTATATATGTTATATATATGTATATGTATGTATATATTTCAGGAACTTACTTTTTTCTGTTGGTATGAAGAATGTTATGGGTTCTTTCTTTTGGATTACTTTGAATCTGTAAGTTGATTTGGTGGGGTGGTTATTTTTCACAATATTAATTCTACAGACCCATGAAAGTGGGATGTCTTTTTGTTTTCTAGTATTTCTCAATCATATTTACCCAAGATTTGAAGTTTTAATTATCGAGATCTTTTACTTCCTTGGTTAAGTTTATTCAGAGAAACCTTATTGTCTTTTATGCCAGTGTGAATGAAAATTTGTTCATGGTCTCTGGTCTCTGTCTCAGGGTATTTGGCAGTGTTGTACAGAAAGGCTACTATGATTTTTGTGCGTCGACTTTGTATCCTGAAATTATTTATTGTTCTTAGGCACTCCCTAGTTAAATTTCTCGGGTTACTTTTGAATAATATATCATCTGAAAATAAGGAAAACTTGACTTGCTTTGCTATAATTAAATTAAATTAATTTTAATTTTATTCTCCTGCCTTTTTTTCTCCAGCTACGACTTCTCGGGTGGAATAGTAGACAGTCCAGTCTCATTCCTGATTTTAATGGCATTGCTTTATTTTTTTCTACCCTTTGGATAATATTGACTGTGTTTTTTCATATGTGGCCTTTTCTATGTTGAAATATGTCCTCTCTAGTCTTATTCTCTCTAGGAGTCTTTTATCTTCATGGGTATGTGTTGAATTTTCTCCTGTGTTTTTTTGTGCATCTACTGAGATGACCATGTGTTTTTGTCTTTAGATCTACTTTTGTGATTTATTATATATTGACATAAATATGTTAAATCAACACTGAAATTCTGTGGTAAATCCCACTTGATAATGCCGGATGATCATCTTGATATGTGCTTGTTTTATTTTATTGAAGAACTTTGCATTTGTGCTTATTAGGGATACTGGCCTGCAGTGTTTGTGTGTGTGTGTGTGTGTGTGTGTGTGTGTGTGTGTGTGTGTGTTGGATATAAGAGATGTACTGGCTTCATAGAATGAAGTTCTATGTGTTTTTACACACACACACACACACACACACACACACACACACACACTGACACACACTCTACATACACATAAATACAAAAAATAGAAAGTACTTGTAAAATACTTCCTTGGATTTTTTTTGTCCCAGTGTCACATTTATTGCTTTAATAAAATACCATGACAAAAAAACTTAGGGAAGAAAGGACTAGAATTCTAGATTTTAGTCAATCATTGTAGAGAAGCCATGGGAGGAATTTTGACAGATGGTCACATCAAGAACAGAGAAAAATGACTACATACATCCTTGCCTTATTGCACACATTTCAGAATACCCTGTCTAGGGAATGGTGCTGCCCACAGTGGGTTGTGTCTTCCTATATCGATAAATTAAGGTAAGCAATCCCTTACAGACTTTCCCACATGAAAACTACTACAGATAATTCCTCATTAACAGTTTCTCACCAGATTAATCTAGAATGTGTCAATTTGATAATTAACTAACAACCAAAATTATGTAAGTATATTAAGGGTAGATAGTTTTGAATTTCAAATTAACCCAATCTTTTGTTTTATAGAGGATTGACTGTTTAAGGGACCAATCTTGTGTAGTCAACCACAGCAGCAACTTGTGAAAACATGTTTGCAAAGGCATTGTCATACCTCATAGCCAGAATTTCAGCATCCTTTCTCTATCTCTCAGCCCCTGCATTCTTTTCACTCCCACTTCCATAATGTCCCGTGAAGCTAAGAAGGTGCGATATAACTCAGATGTCCTTTATTCTCAGTACCTTAAGCATCCATGAGTATATGCATTCCTCTCTGTTCACTCCCAAGGAAAGCTTTTTCTAAGTGAGAGAATAGCATTTGTTTGGGCATATAGACATAGCGTGGAGACTTCAGTTTAGGGAGATGTCATTTTACAAAACAATAGCAGTCAGTTGCCTCCTAAGTCCTATCACCTTCCCTTACGTGAATTTTTGACACTGTTTTCAATGCCAGACTTGAATTCCTTTCTATGGAACGGTATTCTCTCAGTCATGTCCCTATTGTACCAGTGGTCACATCTTGCCCGGCTGGTTAATTTTGCTTTGCATAATTGCCCCATATAAATTGCTTTAAGGTTTAATAATTGAAATAAGTTTTCAAATGTTTCTTTGTAAGGATTATAGAATTAATATACATTTAGAGGTATAAATACTTAGAGGTATAAGTAATATATAGCAGACTCACTCACTGTTATATTGTTATGGTAATAACCTGTCTCCAGAATTCTAGAAACATATTTTGGATATTTATTTAAATTATGGTTCTATAATAATCAAAGTTAATTCCAATTCATTAGGACAGTGTTAGTGCTTCAACCCTGTTGGGCTAAGTACAGAAAGAAAGAGTGGAGTTAGAGTATTATATGTAATAGCAAGGACAGTTAATTAATAATGCTTTTAAGTAAAATACTCCTAGGAGTACA
Source organism: Acomys minous (assembly GCF_964271855.1). Lineage (NCBI taxonomy): Eukaryota > Metazoa > Chordata > Mammalia > Rodentia > Muridae > Acomys > Acomys minous. Next base: position 47,486,020 of record NC_140487.1, on the reverse strand, counting down.
TTTTAATAAAGTTTCCAGGATTATAAAGTGATTTAAAATACTGTCTCAGATAAAGTTCAGAGATAGTGTCAGAGAAAACAACTAAACGATTTCTAATTGAAAGCAAATAAACAAAATCTATAATTAGAGAGGAACTCAGTAGCATATGCTTCAGTGTGGAGACTGAAGATGCTAATTACTCTATTTTTCTGATCTCTATTCGATTTACACTTGTGGAGACTGAAGGGTATTATGAAATACTAACTGGTCATTTGAGGAACTATCAAGAATTGAGTGCCTTTTTAAGGTTATTTTTAGTGCCTAATGAATTGTGACATACGGGGAGATTCTACATCTGGCTATCAAGGCATAGCTGCATTACTGTTAGGTTGTTGATCTGCAATGTGATTTCTGTTAACTCTCTAAGTTACAAGCTGGGCTGTAATCTAAAGTGTATTTAAGGAAAAAATGAAATCTAGACCATGGAAGATAATACAATTGCTTGTTTGGGTTTCCGTGGTCAATGAATTTCCAATAAAAAGGCTTAAAATGGCTATTAGAAGGGGTTGTGCTATCACAGCGTAGATGTTACGATTTTAAAATGTGCACATAATGCTCATGATTAGACTGTGCCAGTCAGTCAAAGGTACAGTCCAGTACAGAATTGTGGCTTATACCTTGTTATAAGCAAATAATAATCCATGTCCAGAAGTTAAACAAAATAAATTGTAAGCAGCTTTCATGGAAGCGATAGATAAATATCAAGAAATGAGTAATAGAAAATAAATAAAAATTGAGATTATTTTGGGAGCATAATACAATGTTTTGAAATTTTAAAAATACATTCTAAGTTAAAAAGTAGTGGTGTTTTAATATAAATTTCTCATTACAATAAGCTCCTAGTTGAAAATATTTTGTATAAAATATAGGGTAAATAAAAGTTATACCTTCCATTATAGTACAAACATTATAAAAAAAAGAAAAAGAAAAACAAGTAAGCACAAATGCATAGTTTGAGGATCTAATGTAAGCAAAGCAGACTGACTATTCCTACAGCCCCAAAGCCTTTCCACTTCTTCTCATTGTAGTCACATTGTTGCTTCTTGTGCCGAATGTGGCATTTACCATGCAACATTCTCTGCTTATGTTATGTCTATCTTATAACTATATGTTGTGTGACAAAATTATTTTTCTGGGAAGATGTAACACACATTTTCCACTCGCCCAGACAGTCCCATTCCCATGCCAGAACAAAGCACAGAGACCACCAACATTCAATGTGATTAACCACAGAGTTTTATTAGAGTTCGCAAACAGGAATATGGGTGGGAGGTACTTACAGAGCAGAAATAAGTCAAAGACAGCTGCATCATCAAAGCTCACACCAACATGGATACGAGTGCACAAAGAAGGAAACTGGAAACCACATTGCACAGAGTACAGGCGGTTCAACTGCTTAGAGGGTGTCCTTTCCATGTGACTCCAGTCTAAACTTCTTCCAAGCAGCTCTGCTGCTTTCTGCTTCTCTCACACAGCTGGTTTGGTGCCAGAGTTTTCTTTGCACTGTGGCTTCCTTCCATATGAGGGAGGCTCTTAAGTTTTTATTCTTTACTATGACAGGAAAGGGCCTCGTTGATCTGCTAAATTTCAGGGACTTCCTGAAGCTATTTAAAGAGCTTTTGTGAAAGGTGAAATGTTTCAATCTTGGAGGAAACTGTTACCCAACAGTCCATATCTTCTTCATCTTCTTAAATTAGTTCCTTCTGCAATGATTTCTGAGCAATGGAGGAGGTGGCAGGTGTCCATCTATGGCTAAGTAATAGGCTACCACGCCACAGTAACAGGAGCTTCACCAGTGGTTGAGTTGACGCTGATAACAATAGTAATTGACCTATATAGCATTGATATGTAAATCCACAAGTTTAGAAGACAGTTTGACAGGCACATCACACCCACCTTGAAAAACTGTAAAAGTTGCTTCTTCCATTGGGACTTATGACCTCACATGCCACTGGCTCTTGTTCTGGCTTACAGTACCAGGCTTGACCTCCCTCTTGTAGAGTGGGCCTTAAGTCCAATTGGAATGTTGTTGGTCTTTACCATGGTTGCCAAGCACCACTGTCCATGCAGGCACATCTTTCCTGGAATTTTGATGTTTTAGAATACGGGGTCCGGAGACAAACAGGAATATTGGCGATCATTCACCACTGTCAGCCTGCACTGCCTCCTCTAGCACTAAATGTGTCAACCAGCAGGGTGGTAGGTTCTGGTTAGTTCCTGCATTATCTTTTCAATGTCCTGCAGTCAAAGCATTCTCATTGCCTTCAGCAATAGAGACTCAAGGTCTAGTCCTAACTTAAAACTAACAGCAGAAGCAAAAGTCTTTATAGTTTGTGTGGCCTCAAGGAATTCAATGGCCAACAAATCACAGCCTAACCTGGGCCCTGGGGTTTTCATTTGACGACTTACAGCTTCTGGAAAGATCCCTTTCTATCCATGCTGAGTGCGCCTTTTTTTCTTTTTCTTTCTCTATTTCTTCTTTCAATTAAACCAGACCCAGTAGGGTTACAATGTACTTGAAATTACTATTCTCCTCTGTGAACACAGTTCTATCTGGATCAGTGAATTGGGGTTCAAACAAAACCGCTCTCATTCCTAGTTCCCTCTATAGCATCTACTCACCTTCCAGTTTTTTGATATTTATGGGGACCAAGTATCCCTTTGGTTGTCTTTGATACGTCAGTCCATCAAAGCCGTATTTGCCTCTCACTAGCTCAGCATGTGTAACCTGTGCGTCAAGGAAAGATGGATAGCAACATTGATCTGTTTTCCTGTCTCTACAACACTCATAGGAATCCCCATCTGCTTCTTGTCCCATAGCCTCACAGGCCACATTGTGACATGCCATTCCATCACTTGTTTAACTGTCTTCCCTAATCCAGCGGTTCAAGCGCTGTGTATTTCATGATCACACTGGTTTCATATGGTGGAGCATTAAAAAGAGCCCCATATATATGTTAGAATCACAGGTTCTCCACTATAGGTCAGACTTGGTGTGCGGCTTCTACTGCTTTTACTGTCTCTCTCTATAATCACCTCGTTTACCTAATTTACTTCTCAAATCAGAGACTGACACTGAGGGTGATACTTGCCTCTCCCTGGTTGCAAATGCTCTTTCACACAGGCCCTGTTCGGTTGCCCACTAAGCCTTAGGTGCATTTCTAGCAATATACAACAGAGTGTATAGTTAGAACCATTAAACTGCTACCACTCCTTACTGCCAAGCTCAGCCCTTGTACACTAATCTTTAAGACAGCAAACTCCTCCTGTAGACCCTCCTAATGCTGTTGACTCAGCCTTAGTTGCATGTGTCACAATTCATAGCAACAGCTCTGCAATCTGTCATAGCAGAAAGGCACAATAACACACACCACACAGAAGAGGACATCGTTAACAGGGTTTGTTCCAGGTTTCTGAGGCTCTGGCACATAGCTTGCTACCCATCGATAGGACCATGCCTTCACTCTTCCCTAGCACATCTTTGGCTCATGTTCTTATCCAGGTACCAATTTTGATGTGTAACAAAACATTTCCTGGGGAGACACGATGCAGATTGAGATCTCATGACAGACCAATGTGCAGACACCACTTAATTTCAACTAGGTGTTTTATTGGGGTTGCTTATGGCAAAATAGGTTAAGGGCTACCTGGGAGGAAAGAAATGACTCCAAGACAGCTGCATCACAAAGACTGCACTACTAGAAGATAACAAAGCTGTGGATCTGGAGCACACCAACAGATTAGAGAGCATCCTTTCAGGTGATTGGGTTGGTCTAAACTTCCAGGCATCGCAGGCAGCTGGTCTGGTTTCAGAATCTTTGCATCTTGGTGTGTCTGAGTCTTCTATGCTTCTCAGCTTCACTCCTTTGTCTGAGGGAGAGTATCAGCTTTTATACTGACTTGGACAGGGAGGATCTGTGGTCTAGTTAGTTTCCTGGACTTCCTGAAGCTATTTTAGGTTGCTTACCTATCTGTTTAAAAAGATTTTCTGCAGGATGTAATGTTACAGTTTGGGAGGAGACTGCCACCTAATCCCATGTCAGGGAAATAATCAGAATTTGGAGGGTTTTTTTTTCCCCTGTTTTGTGGGTTTTTTCTTGCTTCATGCTTTAATTAGGAAAGAATGTATTCTTTTTCTTAGGGGTGAATTAGTTTATATGACAGGGCTTATACATTATAAAATTATGTCACCAAGCCAACTAAAGGCCATTCTATGGCAACTGTAAGTTTGGGATAAGGCAACATTGTTTTGTTCTTTGATGACTAATCTTCCAGGCCCATTGGTAATTTGCTCATGGTACCTGGACTCAGGAGTCTAAGATTTTTTTAAATTTAATTTTAAATAAAATACATGAAATTTAGAAGAAAATATGCTGGGGAGGATCTGGGGGAGTAGGGAGGAAGGGTACATTAGATACAACTATGAATATTAAGACTGTGGAAAATATTGTTTATCTATATAATGCTACACTGAATATGCAGAAGTATTTCTAGAAAGAGAAGATTTGGAAGAAACTTGGAACATAACTGAAATCTGAATATTATGATGTGCCCCAGAGAGTCTAGAGATCATATGTCTCTGTTTTGCATATTTCAACTTTTTTGCAAGGTTCTTTAAATTTTTTTCATATATATATATACATTTAAGTTATTATATGTATATACAATAAACAACCATAACAAGAAGAACCATAAAATTATCAGGAATTATATAAATATTACTTTCATAGTGTTTTGGTTAATTGTATTTGACAGCCTTGAAGAATATATCTTTCCTATCTTGAGTCCACCATCGGAGATTCATAATTTTGCCACTTTACACAAAACTTTTGCCATTAACTGCAGAAAATGGAGGGAAATTTGATTATAATCTTAAATGTTACTCCAGATTATTTCATTAATAATATTTTGAAAGATGGATCAATTTTTTTCTTGGTGATAATATTTCTATTTTTGACTTAGGTTATTTCTGTTTATATGGATTATCTTATTTCTTAATCATCATATTTTAGAAACATAAATTTAACTAGAAAAATTTTAGATGATGTATCTGAGGAAGAAATCTACCCTCAGTTTTACCATATTTTGTGATGTTCTGAAAATTTGACCAGTAATAATATATATGTATATTGTGCTTTTTAAAATTAAAGTGTTAAACTTCAAATGCGTAAAAAATTGTTCTTTGCCCTTGCTATAAATTTAATAACTTAAATTTGTGTAATTATATATAATAATCTAAAATCTAAAAGACCTTACTATTTTATATTCTCCCCATTTGTTAAAGCTCTGCATACCTTCTTAGCTATGAGACACCCAACCTAAATATGCAAATTACATGTAGATGTTATGCTTATGTATTAGTAGTTGATTAATGATATGGGCTATATACTTGTGTATACATGTTACATTTGGTGAGAGACATTCATGGATGCTGAGAGGTATATGAGCAAGTGTATAAATATGGTTGGCATCCACACCTGCTGGGGGTGTATTAGCAGATCCAGTCAACTTTAGTTTGGTTTATAAGGATTGTATTTGTAGTGGACACATATATTTTATTTCCTGTGATTATTCTCTATAATAATTTATGTAGTATCTACACTGTATTTGGGTTTTTAAAGTCATCTAGAGATTTAAAGTATATGCGATACTGTGTGCAAATTCTGTTAAAATACTCTCCATTTTATGTACATTCTTTGTACATCTACATATTTTGATACTTGTGGACATTCTGGGACCAAACCCTCCAGAACCTGATGATGACAGTTTTCACAAACCTACATGGGTCTGCAGGCACATATAAAATACACTGACGACAGAACTGTGCTATGTCACTAGGCTTTGCATACTTCAGAGACATTGTTTCTATAGTAACTAATGCGCTGGTAAAAATCAAAACTCAAAGGCTTAAAATTGTACAAAAAGCCAGTAAAAGCACATGCTTAAATCATGAGCAAGCATTTGTCTCTGATCATACATTTTGCAAGTGGATAAAGTAGTATGAAATCTCTATAGTGTAACAAAAATATGAACCAGGCAAGGTTGGATCATCATAAGCTTATCTCTAGGCAGCAAATTAACTATCAGATCATCATGGCTTTCACAAATACATGTACCCAAATACATACAAACATTTTATGCTACGTACACAGCATTATCTCTGCCTATATTAGGTGCATTGCGTGCAGTGTACTGCTGCTGAACTGAGACTCTTCACGGGTGTTGGCTTGAGTGTCTGTTTTAAAACAAGTCTTAAAAATTTATGTTGAAGAAAATTGTATTCGTATTTGCGATTTAAATTTTAAATGAATTATTCCTCATAAAAGCAATAAATGCCTAGGGACCAAGCCAATTTGCAGTTATTTCATAATGCTTTTCACTCAGAAAAAAATCACTTGGGAAAAATTAGGACATAAATGCTGGAAATCTTCAGTTTTTAAGGCCCATTTTAACTAAAATTAAGTTTCCATTAGTAGAAAGCTTACAGAAATACAATAAGGGGAGCCAAACAGAAATTCAAGTACTTTTGAAAATTTGAGGAAAAAATACGTAATTTCTGCTTTGAACATTCCCAGCTAAATTAGCCACATTCCAAAGTACTTTCATTCTTTGTTAGCAAAGAAAAGGACATGCAGTTGTTGATAAATTCCATTCATACCATACTTTTGTTATAGTAATTATTGTACTAATGACCAGTAAATAAGCTAAAGTTGGTTATTGTATTTTCCTATTCTGAGTTAAATATATAATAGAAACCTTTCTGTTTGATGAAACAGGCAAAGTTGGGATTTTTTCCTATAAAACATCACATTTATAATATAGTTAAGACCTCTCTTCCTCAATATTTAAATTTCTGGAAACAATATTTTCAAATTTGAAGCTTTTATGATATCTTAAAATATACATTTATTCAGTAAGTCTATATGGAACATGTCTTAGGAACACAATTTCTCTGGGTCTAAGGAGTCAGAATTGATTCATTGAGAGAGTCTTGGAGATAAACTGTTCCCAAGTTTCTATGAAAGTTGACAAGTTCTAAGGTATATATAGAAGTGATAGATGATAGGTCTATCTCAGGAGTAGGGAAACTGAAGTTTAAAAGAGCATTTGTAGATAGTCTTAAACCGATTCCATGTGGGGAGAGAAAGAGAAGGCCTGTCTGGGAAGGGTTAGTAGTCTGCCCTGAACATAGAAGGCATACTGTGTAAAGTAACTGTAAAATACTGAGGAAATTTAAGAAAAGCTCAGATATGGATCTGCTATAATCCTGAGAGTTGATGGTCTTTCTTAGGTGAACAATATCTGGAAAAGAAATATTTGGGGAATAGCAATACTTTAGGAATTTATAAAAGGTAGAAAAATTGGGAAAGATTAAATGGAAATAAGTCCTGGTGATATTGAGATAGACCCTTAGATGATATTGCATAATTGATACATTGTGAATATATTGTCCTTGAATTGTTCCTAAAATTATATCATTATCAATTACTAGAATTTTAGGGCTATTTTCCTACTATTTTTCTTTATTACTACTCAATTTATTTTAATTTTAACAAACAGAAATATGGTAGATTTTATGACAAGAGAAATCTTTCCATTTTTAGAGTTGAAAATGTATACATATTTGAATATATATTATACTTTATAATGTGTAGCTCTGGACATGGCAAAAAATAACTGTAATTATATAACTTTGTAAAGGTATCATCTGCCTATATATGCAGAGAGCTAGAGAAGGGGGGATAGAGAGTGATACTGAAACAGGTTATGTTTTGAAAATATGTTGGTAAATATAATTAATGTCTTTGTGGTAGAGTAGATATGAAACATGATTTTCTAATTAACTTGTGTTATCTAATTGCTAGTCAGATAAATTGTTTAGTTTTCCTTTGTCCTTGATTTTTATTTACTTCCTTGAACAGTTTTACAGTACCTATGACCAACATCCTTGGATGCTTTCTGTTCTGTTTCTTTTTGAGTCATGCTTCTATCAAATGGTCAGTTGCAAAGTTCATGACACTTGTACAGTGATTTGAAAGAAGGAGCAACAGCTATAAACTGAGTGCAAAAGGTAGAAAAGTGCCATTCTAGCTTCGCACGTATGGACAGTTTGGCTCTTGGCAAATTACTCAATTTATTTGAGCTAGAGCATCCTTTTCTTCTTCAAATCAGATAGTTAAGAGTTTGCTACTGGATTGACATGGAAACGTCATGAATGGGAAAAGCACAGCATGATACCCGGCAGTTTGTAGTCATTAATCCTGGGTCATCCTATCCTCCTTCCTCTCCTTTCAAATGCTGGGACATAGCAAAGGAGCAAAGCCCATGAACACTTCTCTAGTTCCTCATCAGAGAGTGCTGAGCGACAGTTAGGGTGATGGAAGCCTTCTGCCACTGAAATGCCACACCTGCTCTGCCTGCTTAGCAAGCCAGCACAATCCTTCTAGCTGCCAGCCCAATGAAAGCCTTTAAAAACTTGCCAAAACATTTTATCCCAGACATTTCCCTTAGGCTTCTAATTGCAAGTGACTTTTTAAATGTGTGACCTTTGATATTGACTATTTCTAGGGGAAAATCTTTAGAAAAGGCTCCCAGAGGCAGCAGTCCTGTGATGTTAAATCCCTTACCGGGCAGAGAATTCTCATCTATCTGAATTGTATTTCTTTGTAAACTACCTTTAATGGCTTGGCTTGGGAAGCCTAATCCTTCTCTGGAGATAAGAGAGAAATTCTGTGAATACAGCAAGTATTTTAAGACAGGACAGCAGAAAGAAGAAATATTTAATTAAAACCAGAGCTCCCCCTGATCTTTCCCTACTGTTATTTATAAGCAGTGTTGCCTTAAGTCTTGCACATCTATAGTTCTGTAATTTTACCTTGATTCCAGTTTCCTCTTTCAGTTGTGCACTAATCCAAGTACTCAATGTGTTGAATTTGTTTCATGCCCTCTGTCATGAATATGCCTTTACTACCACTCTCTCTCTCTAAATTCATTTCTATCTTACTAGTATCCATCCAGTATTCTGGCACGACTGATGTATATTTTCACAAGTTCAAATAAGACTACATATAAATAAAACATTCCAATTCAGATGATGGGCATAAAATAATGAAATGCATGTGGCTCTTTCTCTGAAAAGGGTCAGATTATGATGGGAACATTTGGAGACATAAAAAGTAAAGCAGTAAGACATATACGAAAACAAAGGAGCATTTAGCAATGATCCAATATTGGTCATATAAGGAGGAACTCCTTAAGTTAAGTGCTGTTCTCGGGGTATATTACAGGATGGAGGTGATTTGGAAGATGGAGGAGGGGGCAGGGTAGAAAAAAAAACATTAATATGGAATACGTTCTTTACCTTGGGAAATCTTCAGGTAGACCTTTGGTTTCCAGAAGAATCTCTGGAAATCTTATCAAAAGTGATCTGCACAGATTTTTGGAATTTGTTCTTCCTAACTACTGATTGGTTTTATGCACTTAAACTATTAGTCATTAGGTCGGCCTCGCAGATAAAGACACTGCCCACTTAGCCGTAATGTTATCCCTAAGATCCACATGGTGGAACAAGAAAGCAAACTCTCATCTGTTCTCGTTAGACCTCCACATGAACTCTGAAGTACATGCCTGCATACATGTACATATGCACATGAATATATGTGCATGCATGCACATACAAACATATTTAATATATAGGTAGGTTGTGAGATTAGATATATATTCTTACTTTTAATTTCAAATTGAATGACAACTGCACATTGAGTGGCAACTGAATGGCAAATTTATTTAGGGTAACAAGAGTTTTTTCATAGTCTTTAATTAACAAAAAAAAAAAACCACCAATAGCCACACACTGTAATTATGCTCATTGCTTATTGTGTGCCGTAGACTGTTCCTGTAATGGTTGTCTCTGTGTCTTAACTTCCAACTCTAACACTAGAAGCTAGTGTCTTAGTGACTGTTCTATTGCTGTGAAGAGACTCCATGACCAAAACAATGTGTATGAAACAAAGGATTTAATTGCCTGCAGTTTCAGAGGCTTAGTTCATTATCATCATGGTGGGAAGCAAGACAGCACACCGGCAGACACGGTGCTGGAGAAGCAGCTGAGAGGTCCTACATGCAGAGCCACAGACAGCAGGAAAGGACACTGGGATTGCCTGGGTCTTTCGAAACCTTAACAATTCCAAATGACACAATTCCTCTATCAAGGCCACGTGTACTTCAACAAGGCTACAGGTCCCAATCATTCCCAATTAGTGCCACTCCCCAATGACTCAGCAGTCAATTGTTTGAGACTATGTGGGGCATTCTTATTCAGCCCTCCATAGCTAGATACTAAGTGTTCGTTTACTCACAATAAAATCAAACTGGACTTAATGCAATTGGATGCCTTTAATAAAATGCAAAGTTAACTTTAAATGTCTCATTTGGATTTTTACATTAACTTTTTTTTTAATGTTATGTGTTTGATAAACTATACCGGAACTTCAGGCAATTATTGAAATAAATATTGAATTAGTAAAATTAAGTGACCATGTATTCATTTATAAAATATTGTTTTTAAATTCATAAAAATGATGTTCCTGGAACCTTTATGCATTTGGAGCATTCTAATTTATTTGAAAGTTTACTTGTCTTAGTATTATTGCACCGATTGCGTTTGGTAAGGCCTTGTGTGTTCATACTCTGAAGATGTGTCTGCCATGACCACTTATAAGGCACAGTATTTCTGTTACTAAACCTGGCTGGACAATCACAGAAGAAATAGACATGGTGAGAAAGTTTGGGAGTACTATGAAGTTTAGCAAAGTTTGCCAACACCGTGGAGCTTTCCATATGACTTCATGGGCAGTCTTGGAGTGACTGGAAGATACTAGCAAATCCATAGCCCTCATGATCTTTTCTTTTTCCTCCACTATACACCAAGTACTATACAGCTGTAATGTTCTGTGTGAACGTTGGCCTTTTAATTTAGCCACCTGTTTTCACACCATGAATTAGTGGAGTGGTAGGGATTAAAATACCTGGACATGCATCAAAAATCTGTTACATGTATGCACCGTGCCTTAGACATGGATTGAGAAGAGAAAAACACAAGTCTTTGTATTTCTCATTAAAACTCCCATTAAACATGTGAGCTGAGACACTTGGAGAATGGCATTGATTGGACAGGATACACAGGGTGGCCTATTGGAATGAATGTTCTCTTCACTGCGGTTGTCCTCAGAGGCAAATATAGCCACCCTGCGGTTGTTCCACCACTTATTCTCAGGTTCGGTGGGATGCAGCCTTAATAACTCTTGGCACTGGTGAATCTTCAAACACAATCAGTTCTGCATTTGCCATTAGCAGAAATGAGGCTGTGTCAAATTTGGTGAATTAAGTATGGTATCAAATCAGAAAATAAGATTTCCTGCCAAAAGCAAAGTAGATTACAAAAGAATGAAGCATTATTTTTTCATATGCTTTATAAACTGACTTTATATACGCTTATGAAGAAATACTGATATATATTGTAAATGTAAGCTTATTTAGAAATACTGATATCTATATACATATATATTTCACTCTATTATATATTCAAGAGTTATTACTCGAATGAATTTATTCAGAGATATTTATATATAAATCTTAGTTTTCATTTTAAATTGAGTCACATCCAATGTTTTGTGGGTTTGTTGTTAGGCAGCATTGCAAATATTTTAAAACCTCCTTTCATGTGGGCAGCAGCTAGAGGAGGGAGTATGAAGAAAAATAACACTGCAGAATTTTGAAATTCCATGTAAAAATCTACTATTGTAATAATTTCTTAAATCTGTACACACACACACACACACACATACACATTTAGGAAAGGGAATAAAATGGAATTAGCCTAAAACAAGAAGACAGTGCCACCCCGGAAACGATTGGCTATCAGAGAAAGAACCCAGTGCCAGATCTGCTTTTCCTCATTTCAAGTTGTTTTGCATGAGGTCCCATATAGCTCAAATAGTACTGGCTATTGCCATTGCTTTGGTTACCTTCTAGAACCTCACAGAAAGGGCCCTACTGCTGAAAATTCCACCTGAGGCATGAGACATGGAAAACTTGGAGGCTTCATTCCCGTTAGCTATAATTTATGGTGCCTAAAAGTTCTGTGTACACTTCTAGGGGACAGAAATCCCCATCAGTCTTAACAAACTGTGATCTCTGTCAATAACAGTAACAAAAGGTCTGGCAAGATATGTCTACTGGTACAACAGTGGCACAAATGTTATGGAAGCAACAAACAACTTTCTGATTATATTTATGGCCTCCTGTACAAGGCGGAATCCAGCACTGTGTACTGGACTGAAACCCATGGTTGGCCAGGTCATAGGCCCTAGAAGGAAACATAATACTATTTTTCTGCTAAATTGACACAATAGTGAATTTTTTTCTTAAGTCTTATCTTTATGCTTAAAGATTCCCGTAACTCTCAGGCCTCATGAGAGAAGGTTCTTTTGGATGTAAATGATTAATACAGCAACAAATAACCAGTCTACTTACAGAAAATAAGAGAGACTGGTAGACTCAGCCTGAAATGACACACCTCTATCACGCTCCTGTCCTCAGAACTCAGGGATCATTGTAGAAGATGAGGCCATAGTTTGTAAGAGACAGAAGGGTAGATGTTTGTAGAAAACAATACTTTCAGGACACAATAGTACAGCTGTTCATGGGATTTCCTAACTCTTACATACCTAAAACTTATACAGGATCAAGTCAGCCAAAAATCTAGCATGGCTAGAGGAAGCATGTATAAGGCCCCACCTTTCTCTAAGAAGCTATTACAAGTTGGTGGCTGCTGGCCAAGGATCAGACATTTTTTCATCAAGGATGTGGGCCCTGAAAGGTTACCTATGATCCAGAAGATAACCACACACTCATTCATATACATACAAAGCTAAGTTGATTCAATAAGTATTAAATTAGAGAGGGGTGAATAAATGTATAAAGTTGGGAGGAAAAAGTCGGGGTTGCCTAAGGAAATGTTGCATCTACTCTTGACACACCTGGGAATAGGGAATTTCAACTGAACAGTTGTTCCTATCTGTTTGATCTGAGGGAATGCTTCAAGGCATTTTCTTGATTGCTCATTGACGCAGTAGAGCTAGCCCACTGTGGCAGTGCTATCTCCAGACAAGGGGTCCTGAGCTACATAAGAAAGGGAGCTAAGAAAGTCAGGGGAACAAACCTGTGTGCGATGTTCCTTAATGGTCTCTGCCTCAGTTTTCACAGTCAACACCGGTCTTCAGTTCCTTCTGTGGCTTCTCAACAATGAAATTTAACCTATGAGACAAACACTTTCTCCCACAGTTTGATTTTTGTCAGTATTTTATTATAACAACAGAGAGGCAAACTTAGATATGTTTTGGAAGGGAAGAGGTGGGGGGGGGTTTATAGGATCTAACGATGTCATAAGCAGTCATGAGTATTAAAATATTAAAAAAATACAACTAATTTAGCAAATGTAAACTATCTCTCCTCAAAAGAAAACTATATCTAAGCGATGAGAAATATTATGAGAAGCAAAGAGGATAATTTTGAGGTCAAGTAGTTTGAATTAAAAATACATGTAGTGCTACTTTAAGAACATTCTTAGGAAACTAATTTTCCTAAAATTTTGAGAAAAATAACATATATACACATATATGTCTGTATACATATATACATATGTTTCTATAATATTACATATCATACATAGTATTAGATTTTTGTATACTATGAAAGCTGACAGTCAGCAGCCAAATTTCCTGTTTGAACCGAGTGTTTGTGGTCAACTGGAACATGGTATTTGTCATATTGCTTCTACAGAAGACAGAGGAGGAACCGCCCAGGGAGTGGACACTGAGTGGCAATTGCTTATTATCACACATCCTCAGTAACAGGTGACTGTCTCTGACAGAGTGTTCTTCCTAAGATCCTGTTACTCCTCCAACTATGTTCTCAAATGTTCTATGTCACCTTGTTTTTTGGTGCTGTTGTGTGTTACGTACCACCCATATCTGGTGGAAATCAGAGATAATTTTTTTTCCTTGCACTTAGTCTGTCAATGAAGTTAATCAGTGTTCTATTGTTGTAAAGGGACACCATAGCCAAGGCAATTCCTACAAAAGGAAGTACTTAATTATGGCCTTTTGTATAGTTTCAGAGTCTTAGTCCATTAGCATCATGGCAGGGAGCATGGAGGAATGTAGGTAAACTGAGAAGTTGCTGAGAATTCTTCTTCCTCATATAGGCCATGTGAGGGTGGGGATGGACCTGGTGAAAGCTCAAAGCCTATTTCTAGTTACACACTTCCTTAAGAAAGGCCACACCTCCTAAGTTTTCTAATCCTTTCAAATAATGCTGTTCCCTGGTGACTAAGCATCTAAATATATGAGCCTATGAAGGCCATTCATATTCAAACCAACACAGGTACCTTTAGCTCTCTGGCCCAGATTTTTTTTTCATTCCAGAGTACATGCCTGGTAATCATAATCTTGTGTGGACATTCAAGGGGTCATCTGTTCTCAAAAGCTTCTTCAGAACAGAAGTGATGATTCAACTAAAATTTTGGGAACCAGAAGTAGCTTTTCCTTTAAGCAACAGGAGGAGGAATGAAAAACCGATTTATTTTGTGTCAAGAAAGGGTTCAGATTTTAATGTAACAACTAGAATTTCAGTAACAGTCATAGGTTGGATGTGTCAGTTAATATCGTCAATAGGACAGGATTTTGAATCACCTAGGGGATATACCTCTATGACTGCATGTAAGGGATTGTCTAGATTAGGTAAATTGATGTGAAAAGACCTACCTTAAATGTCACACCATTCCATGAGCTGAGTTCCTGGACTGAATAAGGAGAATTAGAGCTAAGCATAAGAATTAATGTTTTTATTCTTCCTGACTGCACTAGCAAAGTGACCAGATGGCTCAAGCTCCTGTAGTCATGACTTCATTGCCATCATAGACTGTATGCTAAAACTGCCATGCAAAAGAAAATTATTCTTCTTTCTTCCCTATTTGCTTGATGGCTGTTGTCATGTATCATATCACATAAATTAAATAAGTAACTAAGTACTAATATAGGCAGAGAAGCACCAGATATGGCTAATGTGAGATAGGCATGAGTGAGCACTAAAGGGAAGAAAGATAGATATAGAAATGAGGTTTCCTTTTACATGCTGTTGAAAATCATTTAAGGATTTCATCAGGTAAACCATTATAATATGTATTTAAAAACGTTAGGAAAAATAAGAAACTACTGTGGGCCTGAACTATCTTAATGTCTAGCGCTGTATTGGGTTTGCTACCAAGGAGCATAGTAATTGCCTGAGATCAGCAATGGTAGAGCATGAGGACTCAGAAGCTCAAAGGATTGGAACAGGACGAAGGAGGGAGTCCTGCCTGAATGCAGCAGTATGGGCCTGAGCATCTGTGTAATATTAGATATGCATGGAGGCATGCCTTATAGACGTTGCTTGGTAGAGGATGATTATTCAGCATCTCTCCAAAGAGTACACTCAGGAGTCCAAACCTCAGGGCCTGAGTGCTGCCCTGGGATCAGGAGTTGGACTTGAGAGGGGAAGGGAAGCAGAGAACAGAAGAGGTCAAGGGTTGAAAGACCATGATTAAAAGTGGTTGGAACCTTCTCTTTTTAAATTAAAGAAAGTCTTTACTGGTTACTGCCTGTGATGACTCACGCCATAATGAGCACTTAATGACCCAGCAGCACACCAGCAGTGCATTTCAAGTTTTAATAACTGCACTGTGCTGTGAAATCATCTCATTGTATTTATTATTTGCTTACCAGCTTAGTTTTATATTCACTGTGAATAAATTTTTAAAGTTTTCCAATTTATGGGAAATCTAAACTTATATGAAGGGTTTATAATATAATGATAAGCCCGAGAAGAGGCATTGTGTAATAGATTATTACATTAGGCTGGAGGTTGTATTAAATAACTCCCGAGGTGCCGTTCTGCTTAGAGTACTTGATTTAATGATTCTAGCATTACTTTATATCAAAGGGCAAGTCAGAAAAGCAAACAGGGTTAAATGTGACCTGAAGCAAACTCAAGATCTGTAGTAAAGATGCATTTTGTAGGAACAATTTCTCAGCTTTTGATGGTAGAGGGGATGGGGGTGGGGCTGACACTTGTGTAGGTGTAGATGCTCAGTGCTTTTAAAATAATGTTTCACTTGAATGAATTCATTGTTTAAAAAAAGATAAAAAGAAAAAAAGACTATTCTGTGTCAGAGCTCGAAAAGACCACATGAGGGCTTAGTCCCTTATTTTATTCTAAAGATTGAATGTTTTCAAAATTGCCATAAATGTCTAGCTTGTTTAGAAAATATTAAAAATTGAAATAAGCTATTTATTGCCTTCATGGAAATACAACAAATGCCAACAAAGACATGTTTCCTGGGAATAAAATTACCTCATTTGACTGACAGAACAAATAACAGGTTTTAGATCACCATAAAGAAGTGTTCTCCTCACAGTGATTCCAGTAATGATTGACTCGTGGCTTAAATATATAGGGAGTTACTCCTTAGCTATAGGAAAAAAATCACAAAATTGATTTATATGAGGTCTTAACCAATCAATATCTTAAATGTTATAATATAAAAATAGAGAGCCCCTACCATTTTCCTTTTTTAAATAAATAAATTTTCAAAAGTATTTCAGTATGAATCTTTGGCTAAGGGCCAACTTGTATTCACAGGCTGACCTGACTTCTTTACACACTATGGACCTCTCTCTGAACCTGTACCAACCATGTCCTGGAGGATCATCCTCAGATGATCTTGGGATTGCTGCCCCAAGCTCAGTGTCTATTTATTTAATAAGGAGCAGACAGCAATTAATTAACAACATATGTTGTAACAAATGTTCAGTGGATTTTCAGATGCTGGAATATGTTAGGGTACCAGAGAGTTGTAGATTAATATATATATATATATATATATATATATATATATATATATATTTAATAATTTCTTCAGATTACATCCCAATTATCAATCCCCTCACTTGTATCTTCCTGTTACCCCCTCCCTCCCTCTTTCACCCTATTTCTCCTTCCTAGACCTATGACGGAAGGAGACCTCCTCCCCCACCATATAGTGACAGCCTATCAGGTCTCATCTGGATAGCCTGCTTTCCCTTTTTCTGTGCCACCAGGCCTTCCCACCAAGGGGAAGTGGTCAAATAGTGGGCAGCAGAGGTCATGGCAGAGTCAGTCATCACTCTCCACACAACTGTAGAGAATGTGCTGTCCATTGGCTAGATCTGAACAGGGGGTCTAGGTTACCTCTGCAGTTCCTGTTTTCTTCTCTAAGTTCTCTCGTTCCCAGCTTTCTTCTGTTTGTGCTTTAATCATTGTTTCCATTTTCATCTTCAGGTCTTGAACAATTTTATTGATTTCCTTCACCTGATTGTTTTCATTTTCCTGAATTTCTTCCAGTGATTTCTTCATTGTCTCTCTATAGGCTTCTGTCATGTCTTCTCTAAAGTCCTCAATCTGTTTGACTGCATCTTCCTGTATTTGTTTACAGCTTTTATTCATTTCCTCTATAATCATCTTCATTATGAAGGATTTGAGGTCATTTTCTTGTGCTACAGTTGTATTTGAATTTCCAGAGTTTATTTTTGGGGGATAAGTGGGTTTTGGAGATGCCATATTATTTTTTCATTTGTTGTTTGTGTTTTTACAGTGGCCTTTAGTCATCTTACTGTTTATGACATTGGGTGATAGTTTCTGGTGTCCCTCACTGGCTGTTGAGAGCAGTTCATAGGTTAATGTCTATAGGTGGAGACCCCTCATCTGTAGGGATCAGGGACCCCTTCCCTGGATCAGGCAGGGGACCTGGGTTCAGCTCTGGGAGACTTTGCTCCACACCCTAGGCTCCCCACCGGGTCAGCAGAGACTGATGCTGGTGCTCTGCAGCCCAAGGTTCAGTCTGAGACACTGCGTGAGGTCATTGGATGCCTGGGGCCTTGGTTCAGTCAGCCTGAGAGTACAGTCTGGTGGACTGGCTTGTAGCATTTTGCCGGGCATCCGTGCGCATGCATGTGCATGCTTGGGCCCTGGAGCCTTAGTTCAGTCCAGCAGAGAATGCAGATTACAAGCCTTAGCCTGAGGTATTTGGCTTGGCTTTTGGAAATGTGTCCGCAGGACACCCTCCCTAGTCTGGGCCCTGGGTTCAGAGCGAGAGAGAGAGATAGAGAGAGAGACAGAGACAGACAGAGACAGAGAGAGAGAGAGAGAGAGAGAGAGAGAGAGAGAGAGAGAGAGAGAGAGAGGTCTCGTTGATAACCTGCTTCTGGCTGAGCTTTGGAGACTTTGCCCATGCCACCAGACACCGGGGCCTATGGACTATCGGGTGGTCTGGATTCAGATCCACCTGTTCTTCTGGGTTCTTCCCTGGACCAGCAGATCCAGATACGGGTGATTCTTTGTCCACAGTTCAGCCCCAGATATGGAGTCCAAGATATAGAGCACAGATGCAGCTAGCAGACTGGTATGCAGCCAGCCTCTGGGGATTAGTTGCCTGTCCTCAGTTGGGAACTTGGATAGCCAGAGGCCGGACCCACCTGTGCTCTGTACTGTGTGGACACCTCTCACCTAGAGCTCTCCTAGGTCTTGTGGTCTGCAGTTTCCAGCCCAGGTCTTAGGCTCCTTCCTGCTGAATAGATGCAGTGCGTGGTTGGTGCCGCCATCTTAGATCCCTTGGAGTTGTATATTCTTTTACAGCACCACATCATACTGAAGGAGCCTGGGAAAGGAGTCTATCTGACTCTACAAGTAGGTGAAATATTCTCTTTGTGAGACTACGTTCTTCTAAGGAAGACAAGAGTTACTCAGAGAATATGTACCAATGGTTAAATTTTACTCATAAATATCTAATTTGAAATGGTCACTAGTAGATTTGAATATTTGAATATAAAATTACATACGAGTAAGATACCAAACAAAAACATTTTAAGAGTAAATTTTGTTTCGTGGCTTAACAAATATATATTAAAAGAACAAAATTTCTTTTTAAATACCTTTCCAGAAGAAGTTTAGAGAAACTTAGAGGTTCGAAGATTTAAGTAAAGTCACTGTTGCTATGTTACTGATACTTCAGAAAATTCCAGCTTTTAAATATTTCAATTTTTTTTTCAGTGAAAAATTCCACGGTATGCACAGCTTCCCTCCTATTGACAGGAATAAATAAACATTTGAAAGAACTGGAGCTTCTGACATATTATTAAGGGAGACGTCTTGCTTGTCTCAGAGAGTATCAGGGTACACTTACAAGATATTTGATTATATGAGATAAACAGGCGGGGCAGGTTCACAGCAGGGGCTTTTGTCTGCATTAGATACTGTCAGACAAAGGATAAATCTCTGCCTGGCTTTCTTTCATAGTAGTTCCTCCTGAAGCATGAGTCGTCCATGGGGCAGAAGTTTTTCACTGATCATTGCTGAGGTATGGCTGTGTGGTCACTCTTTTAGTCTGTACAACATTGTGTTTTTCTGTGCCCATTTGTACATATTTCCTTTTATGCATTCATTATAGTCACAAGGTGGTTTTTTTCCTGCTCACAGCATTCCTCACAACTTCTTATGTTCAAAGAGACAATGCCATGTCCCAGCTGTGAGCATCATCCCAGCCACACCAAGGTGAAGGACTCATCAGTAGTGCTGAGCCAGCTGTTCGATTTATTCTTTCATGTGTCTAATTGAATATTCCTTGACAATTTCACCTGTGATATGATTGTTTTCTGATTTGTACTTTCATATTCTATCTTTCCCTATCATTGGGTCACAAACTAACAAAGGAAGAATCCGCCATGTAGATGCGTATGTATCTGGGAGTGAAGGGCCTTGATGTGTGAGCATACGCAGACACCAAAGGACTTCATACGTTTGCTGTAGACTGATCTCAGGTTCTCATGGTTGTGAAGCAAGTGCTTTTACCCACTGAGCCGTATCCCCAGCCTTGACCATTTTAAACATCTACACTCAACCTAATTCCTAACATATGGAGGTGGGAAGATTTAGCAGATTTTTGCATTCTGGCTAGGATTCTGAGAGTTTTATCCTATTAATATCCCATGAAATATACATAGAAACACTTTTAGATGAGATTACAAATACCTCCATTTTATGAATGAATAAAAAAATGATGATCTTACGAAGTGACTGAGGTCACAGAGGTCACAGAGGTCACAGAGGTCTTAAAGTTGCTTGAGGGGTTTTCTCCCAGAAAGTCTGGTTGCAGTTCCCATCCTCTTATCACTGTGATTTGTTCCATTTATAACTGCTTAAAATTTGATAATTGACTAAGGAATAATCTAATTATGCAAAAATTATCCCAAATACAAATCTTAGTTTCAGACAGTGTGTGGCAAGGATTCTTACGGCAGATGAATGAAGGGTAAGGAAAGCACTGCCTTCTGGTTCTCTATAAATAAATACTAGAATGACTCATGAGGTACGACCAGATCCAGGAGCGCTGTGGTCACAGATCTGAGGAACGACACAGTGGAATGTGTTGGGCACTGAACTGGAAACCTTTGAGATAACATCTACCTTAACCCTGAGATCGGACAGACACGTGATGAGCTTACTTAGGGATGGCAATGCAGAGTATATTATTAACAGATAAATGACCAATACATGGATTTTCTCTTATATTTTGATGGAATCTCTAGTGCTGAGGACTAGAAAGAAGTTGATTAGTTAATTTTTTTATAGACCTAAATTTGTAGAAATGAGTTTTGCATGTAAGTTCTAATGTTTAGAGTCAGTAAGATGAGAAGAGAATAAAAAATGAGATGTAACAAGAATAAATTAATAAAGGAGAAAAAAAAACAAACACCCGCTTGAAAAATGGAACACTTTTCAAAAAAATAGCTCAAATTCTTTCTCTATAAATAAAGAAAATTGTGTTATAAATCTTAAAAAAAAATGCTACAATTCATGGAAGTAACCAAATTTGGGGAAAATTTACAGGTATGAAAAAATTATTCTGTAGCCCTTAGTGTCTATTGCTGGAGCTAATGTGTGATGTCTTTTACAACAAAGAGCATGAGGTATTTTTCATTCTTTAGAGAAAGGAGTTTTTAATTATGGCTACTGTATGCCATATATTTATGTTAGTTGCCTTTTGACTGAAATGTATACATAAATAAAAGAGGAACATCAGAGAATTTATTTTATGTCTGAAAATCTTCATATTGAGTATATATCTTTTTGTTTACTATTCAATTGTTTTTGGAGAGTTTGGGGCTATCACTACTCAACAATGCTCACTTTTCTCTTGTCATTCACACATGTTGTCCAACATGAACAAGGAGAGGCATTCTTTGCAATCTAATAGCATGAAGAAATCGCACATCAGACACATGCGTGCGCGCCCGCACACACACACACACACACACACTCACACACTTACACACATATACACAATCACACACACATTCACACATACACACACTCACACACACACATACAGAAAGAGACAGAGACAGAGAGATACAGAGAGGAAGAGACACACATGGGAGAGCCAAAGAACACTTTTAGATATTAGGAAAACTCCCTATACATTCTATGCACACATTCTCACCTTTTTTCCGTCTCAGACAAATGTATCTTAATGCTTATGTGCTAGAAATGTAACTTCGTGACTGGTAGACACATTTGTGTGCATATAAAGGGGGAAAAAAGTCCATTTAACGTACACTCCAGATTTTGATGAAAAGTTACCTTGTTTTTCCTTGACTTAAAGAAATATAAAGTAATATAATCCATTTGCTTTCCGGAAATGCTGTGAATGAATTAACTACTCTACGACTGCTAATTTGCTATTGTAGAATAAAACTGTTTTAATTTTCAACATGTGGTCATTACTGGTTCAGAGGAAAGGACTACAAACATTCTAGCTGTATTAGCCTCCTTTTCTGTTACCGTGATAGAAAAACATAGCAAAATCAGTGGACGGGATTTCTTACCTCTTACCTCATGCTTGAGGGCAGCCTATCACAGTGGGAAGGGGATGTGGCAGGACTGTGAATGAGATCCATCCACAGTCAGGATTAGAAAGACATGAATATTCATGCAACCTCACTTCCTCTTTCACTCTCTCTCTCAGGCTAGGACGACAGCCCATGCACTGATGGCACCCCTATAATTAACGTGTATTCCTTTCTTGGTGAATTATCTCTGGAAAATTTCTCACAGACACACCGAGTGATGTGTCCTCTGGTGATTATCAATACAGTCCAGTTGACAATGAAAATTAACTGTCTTAAGTCAATTCTTATGTATTTGACATGTAAGGTACAGGATTTTAAATAATTCTGCCCCATGCCCTTAGAGGCTCATCTTCATCTCAAAACACAAAATGTATTTAGTTCCTCTGTAAGAAAGAGTCACCCAAATATTAACTGTTTCCACATAGTTCAAGATTTGTCTGTAATTTAACACACACACACTCTCTCTCTCAGATGTTAAAAATCAAAGTGCCCATGAAATATTTCCCATATAGCATGACACAGAATTAACGACTGCATCCTAAACACAGAACAGGAAGATAATAAAGCAAGACTGGCATCTGATAAGGTGAAACACTAAGGAAAATACCAGATTCAACAACCTCAGTTCCAACACCTTGTCCTTATGTTGGCATTACCCTGGTCTAATAGTTTTCAATAGGCTCACCCTTCCCAATCTGCCATCCACAGCACATGGGCCAACTCTTCTCCATGGCTACAAGTCTCCTCGATGAACATACCATCAGCTTGGCATTGCCAAAATTCTGGAGCATCCATTGCAACTTGGGTTTCATCTTCACAGCCTCACTCATGGTAGTCTTAGGGGCTTGTTGCAGGGAATTTGTTCCCACCACATTGCTTGGTGGCAGTAGCTTTCTGGAACCTTGGCGCAAGCCTCCATGATATCACTACTTAATGCATTCTCTAAAACTAGCACTGTGTAAACGTGCTGCTAAGTTCTACTGCCATCTTGAGATATGGTCTGGCTTCTCCCTGCCACTGCTTTGGTAGCTTTGTGTGTCTTTGCTGCTGTACCTAAAAATCCACTTCCCTTTGCAGTTTTTTTTTTTTTATAAGGAGCTTCTTCAGCTGACTTCTGAAGCTGGAAAGAGTTTTAAGGGCAGAATCATGCCCTCAGGGTACTTACTCTCACTCTTCTCTTAATTATGGCTGTCTAGTCTGTATCAACTATAGTTGCATTCTTTTTTTTTTTTTTTTTTTTATGGTGAAAATAGTGTGTATTTAGAATTAGCCAGCTGGACTCAGTTTAGATGATCCCAATCTTGTTGGCAACATCCAGAGCATCATAATCAGGAGCCAGTCGAACATATGCCTTCTTCTCTCCGTCAGGCCTTATCAGGGTATTGACTTTGGCCACATCAATGTCGTAGAGTTTCTTCACGGCCTGTTTGATCTGGTGCTTGTTAGCCTTGACGTCCACAATGAACACAAGTGTGTTGTTGTCCTCTATCTTCTTCATGGCTGACTCGGTGGTCAGGGGGAATTTGATGATGGCATAGTGGTCAAGCTTGTTCCTCCTGGGTGCGCTCTTTCGAGGGTATTTGGGCTGCCTCCGGAGCCGCAGGGTCTTGGGCCGCCGGAAGGTGGGTGACGTGCGGATCTTCTTCTTCTTGTGGCTGTGGACGCCTTTCAGCACTGCCTTCTTAGCCTTCAAGGCCTTCGCTTTGGCTTCGGCTTTGGGAGGGGCAGGAGCTTCCTTCTTCGCTTTCGGCGCCATCTTGGCCTATAGTTGCATTCTAAATGCCCACTGTCTGAATGGCCCAGAAAGCTTAGTTCACAGCCTCTAATTCTTCCATGTAATTTCTGAAAATTATTCCCAAAATTCTCTGACCTATATAGACATTTGTACAACAACTTTCTGACTCCCTGATTCCAGTATTCTGAAAGCTCTGACAAAACAAAAACAAAAACAAAACCACCACCACCACCAACAGCAACAAAACACCAGACAGACAAAAACAACTTAAGGAAAGGCATGCTTGTTTTGTTTGTAGTCGGAGGAGCTTGTTGACCATGGTGTTTCCACCAATGAATGTGAGGAAGAGGTGGGTTAAGTTGTAGCTGTGCTCAGAGAGTAGAGAGATAAATTATGACCATTAGCTTGCTTTCTCCTTCTCTTCTTCTTTATTCATAGAACATAGACTGAGATGTGTTGCCAACGTCCACTGTTGCTCTTCTCTCCTCCACTGAATCTCTGCAAGCACACATTCATGGATATTCTCATAAATGTTACCAAGGTGATTGCTCATCCTATTTATTGTTTAAAATAGAAAGGACAATTAAGCAACATGCAAGACTACTAAAAGGCCCTCCACTTAATCATACTGTTACCATATGAGGACCCTGACATGCCACCTTCCACCTTTTTATCTTTAAGTGTGGATTATATCCATGCAAACATTTTATTTATTCGGTGTTTTAAATTATATGCCGTTCTTTTTGGCTTCAAAACAACTGCTAAGGTATGCCTGTGATTATCCCAGGAAATACAAATTAAATTCCTATGCTTATTGCTTTGGAAAATGAAATATTATGATAAGCAAGCATATCTAATGGTTAAAAATGATCTAATATTTGAAAAAATACTATAAAGCATTGATTCAAATATAATTATATATGCACTTGCATGATTGTGAAAGGCTAGTTTTTAAGAAAACGGCACGCCTATTTTAAACATACATTTTCTATGTAGTTCTAAATAAACATGTGCAATTCCTTAGCTTATTTACTATTTGAAAATTCATTTATGAGAAAATGGAAAAACTGTTTACTTTCAGTTGCATCCAGTGCATAAGAATTGCATTTGTTCCATTGATGTTTCATAAGGATTAATTGGTACTGAGAATTAGTACTACAAATATCTTCACTTTTGAAGATCCTCTTTTAAATAGTTAGTTCAAAGTTAATTGTACTTTTTCACATATTGTAGTCAAATTTTTTGTTTATACTGTATGTATATTTTAGCTACACTAGATATTTCTGTACAACATACATATGTGTGTAGTTGATATATTATTATAATTTCCAATGTTTTTATAGAGTGTAGAACTTGTAAAATGTTTTAAAATGTGAGGAACAGGTATTTCTTGCTTATGGCAGTGTTCATTTTCTTAGAGTATACCTTTGCTTCCTAATATCAGTTAAGTTACAATTTTTCAAATAAAATATCCATCTATCCTTCTATATATCACATATAAACACAACTACTTTAGTATATAAATGCTGCATTTAAAGAGTCAACTGATCACATTGTGAAATTTGTTAAGTCTGTGACTGTCATGTCCATACTAAAGACATGCAAAATTTTTATTATCATCTTTCCTTTAAAACACAATATAGCTACTGCATATACAGAATTGATATTCTAGTATTTTGCAAATAATTGGAATACAATTTAAAATATACAGGAAGAAGTATTTAGTTTATTTACAAACATTATACCAGCACATACACTGAATACACTTCTCTAAGGATCCTGAGGGATAAATGTGTAAATGTAGTAGAGGTATAACACTCCACTTCATTGTATGCTCTTAACATTTTTGCATTATTTGATTTGCAGCATCAAAATTAAAAGGTTCAGTAGTCATTACTCTTAATCACCCAAATTCTTTGTCCTCCAGCATGCTTTCTTCAATACTGATATGTTATTTTTCCCATGCAACATACAATGTAAGACTTCAGTATTTGGTATATACAAAGTATTACATAAAATCCAAAGTAAATGTTATAATCCTAGCCAGTAACATTTGTTCCATGTTACAGAAATTCAGTAACTCTTATACCTATAGATAGATGAAAAATCAGGCGTTACTAAATTCACCCACAGTTCCAGAATAAGCCAGTGATTGAGTAAAGATCTGAGGCCAGAGGTCCAGGTTTAGAATCTATGTCGTTACCTGGTCATCTGTATCATTGTGTCACTTACACTGAAACCGTGAGGAGAAGTGAGAGAGCATCTAATTATGTGTTCCCGATGCTTGTGTTGTCCTTAAATGGTGACCTCCTCCTTGATCTCTTGAAAATACAACAGCAACTACATCATTCCGGTGAGTTATTTCTGTCATTTGAAAGATGTGTCTGTCTTGCAGTATCTGTCAGTTAGAAGGCGTCACACTATGCATGCCTCTCAGCAGCTTATATTTTGACTATATGCTGAAGATATAATTTTTTATTCTAATGCCCCTTTGCAGTAAATAACTGTGGTTATAGGATGGTACTGTGAACCTTAAGGACAACCAGTGCACTGATTCTGAATTCTAAATTCTTAACTATGATAAATTTTATTTAATAAAAGTTACCTTGCCATAATGATCTCACAAATAAAAATATCACAAAGCTGAATTATTCTAGCTACTTGACAAACATTTACCCTGTCCCAGACTCTCAGTATCTCAATGAACTTGTGCATAGTTAGAACAACCATTCTGAAGTACTACAGTATCATGTAGGACCTATGCTTATTCTAAATTATATTTCCCATGCATTTATTCACCACAAGAAAATAAAAATAACACAATCGAGTGGATATCCTTTCATAACTTATTGGCCTGCATTCTGTCCTTTATTATCAACTAATATTTTGGCTTTTATAGATTCATTGCTTCTTATGAGGTAGCCTTAAATTTCTCTTCAGATTTTACTATTGCAATTGAGTACTAAACATTTTTTTTGTTTATTTAAAACATACTAAAGAATTTCATGACCAGGCAGTGGCCATATGCTCCTTTAATGCCAGCATTCAGGAGACAGAGGCAGGCGGATTTAGGAGTTCAGGGCCAGTCTGGTCTATAGAATGAATTCCAGGACAGCCAGGGCTACATGCAAAACCCCTCTCAAAGCAAACCAAACTAACTTAACTTTTTACTTAGATCGCCAGCAGACAGATAATGAAAATAGAGGCCAGGTATCTACAGACCAAGAATTTTACTCATTATATTTTAAACTCTTTTGTGATTTAAACAACAAGTTGAGATTTAAACCCTCCAAAAATATACTTCTGATCCTCAATGATTTTGTATGTCAGTGACTATTTTATTAGTATTATGAATATACCCAATATTTGTAGATGTTTGAGTTCTTATATTTTGACTGCTTAAGATAATGCAAATAATCAAGAATTTGATAGGAATTTCTGTTTATCTTGTTGAATTTATGGTGTCTGTGCTATTATATGATTTCTTAAGGTGGAAAATAATATTAATAAAATAAGAGCTACAGAAAATAAAGATGTAGCAATCTTTATGGCTACAACACAGCATTTATATGAAAGGGCCATCTAAATGTGCTTGATCATCCTAAAGGCAATATACTCTTTTTATTAATACTATTTTAGAATATAAAGTGATTCCCTAAGTATTATTCTTTGTATCTCAGAGAAATATATATTTCTTAGAAATTGAAAAAAAAACTCTGGATTGAAAGAGGGCATAAATATGACATTTGGGTGTCATTTAGTACAGAATTGTTTGAGATGCTCATGTTTGAGTATTTAGGGAAATTTGTGCTTACTGCAGCCCACCTAGTGTAGAAATTTCCTCATAATAGACTGTACTTAGTATTCTTTCAATTCAAGCACCACACGGACGACTCATGCAGACTGAACCTCTAAACATACCGCCTCATCTTTTCAGGCTAAATCTCTGTCCTGCCCAAGCACTCAGTGCATGATACATAATAATATTGTGGGGAAGTGTGAACCTGAAGAAATGTGCACATGCACGAATATTAATGTGAATGTATTTGTAAAGAATCCTTATGAAGATATACATATATATATATATATATATATATTTGTGTGAAGTGGAAATGTTTCATCACAATACAGTATTTGAATGCTTCATCTCTAAGATTCTTCGTCAACTGGAAGATACATTAATCTACTAAGTGTCTAGTTCGTAGTCATTGTGCAAAAGAAGTAAAAGTAAAATAATTTTTCACATGAGGTCCTGTGCAGAGATTCATACTACACACTGGATATTCAAGGAGTGTATTTGGAGCAGTTCAAGTGTAGATAAGAGTTGGTGCTTGGAGATAAGGCTGGCTCATGAGGTAAAACTCAGTTTTAACACATCCAATGTCCCTACATGTCCTGAAAGTTAATTGACTCATAAATAGCCTAACAGTTTTGATAATGTATATGCTTACAAATAGGCCATGTAGAACATCAATGAAAGTGTCTAATGTAAATTAGTCGTATTGACTTGCCACCATAAACCTTTATTATTTAATTTAATTTTGTAAACACTCAGGATACACGTATTTAGGCTGCCGTCGTATATGAAATATCTCCTAAAACATAATTCAGAGTTGCCCAAACAATACACTATTTAATAGCTATTTATATTGGATCAATTAATCATCAGTACTTGGTTGCTAGTATTGTTTCACATTTAATTATTGTGAAAAATATTTAATCTTAATCATTTTTTATGTTAGTTATTCTGTTTTCAATAGCCTCAAATATCCTCTGGATATTCAAAAGTAGAAAACTCTCTCTATATAGCCATATTGATGCTACAAATTCTCCAAAGTTAGCATGTACAATCCTAAGTACAAGGATGGCATCCATAAAATACATGTTGTGCAAAAAGTGCTGTCAGATGCACTAAAATCAAAATAAAGATCATTTACAATTAAAAGTTTCCACAGTTTACTGTATTTAGAGCTCCTGAGTAATTAGGTTTTTATATATTGATTTAAAGAGTAGAAAAGAATACATAATATACTTACATATAAGGCCTATGATTTTATATATGCACACCTGTGTTTAGAGTTTGTTATCTGAGACCAGGCAGTGGTGGTGTACCCCATTAATCCTAGAACTTGGGAGGCAGAGGCAGACGTATCTCTGTGAGTTCGAGGCCAGCCTGGTCTACAAAGCCTGTCCAGGACAGTTAAGGCTACACAGAAAAACTGTGTTTAAAAAAAAAAAAAGAATTTGTTAGGAGAAGTTAAACACAATAATTCTAATTTTTGTTTAAAGAAATATACATATTCATATACACATATATATACATACACACTTGCAAACACAAATACACACACATAACTATATGTATGTGTATAAGCATACACACATACATATTAATACACATATGCAAATATATATGTATAAATATGCAGACACAGACATCTATGTGGAACAACTAGTTAATTTACTCTTTTGGAAAAAGTTGTTCAAGAGATAATACATGCTCTCTGAAAAATATTATTCCATTCTTACAGATAATGAATGGTTTGCTTGGTGACCTGATAATTAAGCTCTTGTTTATGTGGCTGGTTTTATTATGATACTCTGTTCAATGATAAACTATAGTTAATGCTCTCCATGAGGTAGAACACCTTCAGAATTGGAAGCTCTGCCCAATATATTCCAGTGTACTGATGCTGGGAGATTGTAACATATTAATTGAAGTAATGCACATACAGTATAAACAAGTGTATATTTCCTGTGTACAAACTAAAACTTTAATTATTTTAAAGTTCTAATGTAGGAATATTAAAATATACATTGTCAACACTTCCTAATTTCAGCTGTGACAAGGCATATTGCTAAACTAAATGGAAGTTAAGTTTAAAGCAGTGTAATTGAAACATTACAAGCAAAAGAAAAATCATTTGGGATAAAAAAATGTTTGTGTGTGGTTAACTTTAGCTACTGCTACACATTAAAACCCCAATATAGAAACAGTGGGTAAATGCTGCAGTTGTTTGACTCTGCTAAATAACATAAATTGTAAAATTGTGGATAAGACAATATATATGGACAATATTTTATTTTCATGGTAGTCATCGAATGATTTCATAAGTCTCCAGAATATGATGACTGACATGCTAGGGCACAGAGAAGTGTATGATAAAATGATAAGCCATATTAGGACAGTTCACTCATTTTGGAATCTTTAGAATTTATTGGTGAAGTGAAATAGAGAGTGCTTGTTTGTGGTCACTTGGGTTGTTAAGTGTATCTAGAGTGTGTGAGGAGCTTTCACAACTGTTTCTGCCTGACCACACTCACTTCAGGGTGTGCTATTAAGGGAATAAGATGATCTTTTTTAGTTTTATGTGAGACCAGTTTCACTTTCACATTAGACAGTCAAAATCAACACTTTTTCATATGTCTAGGCACATCTCTCTGTTGAAAGTAAATGTGTTTTAGAGATTGGAGAATAACATCTGAAGAAGAAGAAGAAGAAGAAAAAACTCCTGAAGTGCGAAATGCTTCTGTTTCTTTTCTTGGGTGATATTTCATATATTTCTTGTATACTCTCCTTTATCTTTGATAGGCTATGCTCTTAAATGCAAAGTACTAAACGAATCAGTGAATAAAAACAGAACACAGATTTGTGGAAGATGAGACACCATAGCTGGTTCATTTTAAGGATCCCAAAACTATATGCTAGCTCAACAGAATTCCTGCTGCATAAATCATCTCTGGAAAAAAGACGATGCCCCAGCCGCCATGAGAACATTCACGGTCTAAAAGGTCCCTCCTTACACCTTCTGCTATTCTTCAAATCTGTAGTAGAACCAGAATATCTGTTTATGTTTCACAGCTCAACATGCCTTCTTCTTCTTCATCTGGATTAACTATAGTTCAAATGCATAAAGAATCTGCCTTCTGTATTTTACTTACACTGTTCTAAGCCCAGTTAAGAGTCAAGTTTTTTCTATCATTGTTTGTTACTTTTTTTTTTTTTTTTGGTGTTTGTGTTTTTATTTTTGAAACAGGGTTTCTGTGTAGTCCTGGCTGTCCTGGACTCACCTTGTAGACCAGGCTGGCTTCAAACTCACAGAGATCTGGCTGCCTCTACCTCCTCGAGTGCTGAGATTACAGGCGTGTGCCACTGTGCCCAGCATTTTTCTTAGTTTTATTTGAAAAAAAAAATACAAATAATATATCCTTCCAGACTCTCCCCACCTGCTCAACTGCATGCCCCACTTTCCAAATTGGACAGTATTTCCAAATATGTTAACCAAAACTCATGCTGCTGTGTCTGTAACATACAGTCAGCTCAGCAGGAAAGAGTATCTTGTCACAGACACATTAATGGACCATATCAAGGCCAGAGAACTGAACAAATGACCTCATACCATGTATATTTAAACATCTCTATCTGTATATGTTGAATAAGAAATTTTCTGGTAGGAAAGGGGAAATGACTTAATTTAATTTAAACTTTTTCTATAAATAACATTGTATTAAGTTCTTCCTAATTTACATCCACAGGGAAAACCAAGATCAATTTATTTAACATAAGATACACTTTTAGATATTTTGCTCCTTCATAATATGATCTATATTTCCATCCTGTGGTTAGTTTCTGTTCCTTTTTAATGATAAGTCCCTTGAAGGCATAATTTATATCTGCTTCACTGTGCTTCTTCTGGCTACAAAATAAGAATCATCAAGAGCATATAATATATAATAGGTGTCTGAGTAAATAACACCAAATGTGACTCTATAAACTCGGCCTTGACTCTAACAGTAGTATTTCTTTAAGTAGTAAATCATATTTTCCACACTATTAGCCAATGCATATTCATATGTTTTGTGAATCATATATTCATGAAATATTAATATAACTCAACATCAAACCAACAATGAGTTCTTTAAAAGTTGTTTGAGAAACAAGGGTCCATATGATTGGGTCACTACCTAATGATTGGGTAATTATTCAGTCTCTATCAGGAACATTGTTTGGAACCTTTCACTTATTGAGATGTAGCAAATCACTGCCTCATTCTCTCATAGATTTGAGTTCTTCTTGTGATTTTGGGCTTGCCAGTTGTGTGTTCTTGCACGGATTCTACAATTTTGATGGCTGCCATTTCCCTAATGGATATGTCAGGACCTCTTTATGCAGCGCTGAGCGTTGCCTCAGGCACTGGGCGACTTAAATTTTAAATGAGATCATTAGTAAAAGGTGCCATTGCCCCTCTTACAGCTCCTCATACAGTGCAGCATAAAATCAATATGGGGGTGTGGAGTGGGATCATTTATATCAGCAAATACACCCAGGGCCTTTGTTACAACAGCTCTGATTCTACTGTCACTCAGAGGAAAGCAAATGTTAGCTAGGTGAGAAAGGACTGGAATTTTAGAGGTAAAATGTCCTCAAGGAAGACAGTGCTTCCATCCCGGGCTTTGATCCTTGTACTAACATGGTCCTTTCAGGTGGAGCCTGCCTGCTGAGCTCCCCTCCTTCCCCTAAAGGAGTTCAAATTTAACAGCAGTTGAGTAGCCATGGGCAGCTTTGCAATAGAAGACACACCCCCTCCCATCTCAGTGCTTTCTTGCTTGTGTGAAGTCTCCAACAATGAAATCTGCTGCTAAAATTGATTCTGGAAAAAAAAAAACATTTTAAAAAATGACCCTCCCTCGGGCCATGACTGCTCCGCCACAGTGTCTTTGTCCTCACTCTGTTTTTAAACACTCTAGTTTTTGTTGAAAACCATTTTTGGCTTTATGAAAGGATATCACTGACTGATACAACGGAGCTCTGTCTGTGGTCTGTGAAGCTTCACAACGGTGACCTAAGGTGCCATGCAATTACTTAGATATCAGCAAAAACAGGTCTGTAAGTCTCCCAGATCAAAGACATCTCCATAACTACGCTAGTTACCAAAGGAAGAGAATATATATTCAGTCAATACTATTACCTAAAATGTAGAGTATATTTACATAATTTTACACAGGGGAAGATCAATCTATCTATTATCTGTGCAAATATTCCCTCATATTTCACAACTTCTATTACTACAGACGGTCTTCCTGGACGTTATGTTTTGTTTTGTCTTTTTTTCATTAGATCAATAATGTTGCTCTATGTTGAATTTACCCCCTCATTTGCCTAGACACATTGTAGAAACCTACACTATTAACTAAGTACTTTCAAAGCATTTGAGGAATATTTTTCCGTGAATAGAACAAATTACATATTTATGCAAATCTAAAATTCTTATTAGAAACTTAGTATCCAGCAGGCTAGAACACTAAACACAAATAAATCAAAATGTTAACTCTAATGTTGAGTAAGACTTACTAGTACAGGAGAA
Organism: Acomys minous; assembly: GCF_964271855.1. NCBI lineage: Eukaryota > Metazoa > Chordata > Mammalia > Rodentia > Muridae > Acomys > Acomys minous. The sequence goes on along the minus strand of NC_140487.1, from coordinate 47,452,838 downwards.
TTATACACCGTTAACTTTTTATTTCTTTCATAAGTTCAAATGTGTTACTTCAGTTTTACATCAGTGAGATGTTCTGCTAATAAAATAAATGAAGAAAAGCTTTATAATATATTGAGTAAAGTCTTCATTTGAAAACATGCTTTATGGAAGGACAGCTCCCAGAATGTGTTCAGCCATCCATGGAGGGGATGTAGGATAGGTGATGATGTAAAGCAGGCACACACTCACACACACTGGATGGGTGAAACAAGGTCCATACAGCAAGCTCCAACAACTTCACACATACAAATACATACATACATACAAATACATACATACATACATACATGCATGCATACATTTACACAGATTTGGAAGATGGAGCAAGTCTCCAACCCACTTCACATGTATACATATATACACATAGACTCTTCGGGTGGAAGGAGCAAGGCTTCAACAACTTTTCTCCCTCTGCTTAGAAATCTCAGCAAAATCTTTCAAGCAGTACAAAAACCACAGTGTGGTTACATTTTACTCTTCTTAAGTGAATGATTACAATGAGTATATGTAGAAAAAACATGTTTCCCAATACTCTAACATGTCAAAATATTTTATGTACTATGGGTGAAAATCAAATGTGAAAAAACAAATTATTCCCAAGAACCCACATACAACTTGTTATAGGTTAACACAAGTGAGGTAAGTAATTTTCTCAGGCATTCTCTCTTACTGGCAAGCAGCAATTTGTGGTTACAAAGAAGGGATCCATTAATTTATTATTTATCTTAAAAAAGCAATCATAAAAATCTTAGAAGAATCACAAATCTAAACTTTTATGTAAGAACCAATCAGGTATTTCTACTTTAAATCCTCAAGGTGCACACCAACTCATTAACAGTTTTTTTTTTTTAATTAAATCACATCAGGAAGCTGAGGGCAAAAATGGATGCAGGAAACTGATCATCATCTTGTTGACCTGCCCTGCTTAAGCATGAGAGATACTAGTGGGACTGCCATTGTTCTTGGTCCCTGGCCTCTAAAAAAATATCTCTAGAACAACTAGCATGAGTGGGTCTCCCTGAACTTCACATTGTTCCCTAATATTTTCTATATCATAGCCACTAGCAGAAAACACCTTAACCTAATGTTATTGACAATCTACATCTTCAAATACTTTCTAAGGATGGTGGACATTACTAACAATATAAAACTCTAAGTGATTTCGGAGAGTGTTGGGTGAATCATTAATCTGCTCCAGCAACAAATCTTGAGAAATATCAGTCACTATTATTTTAAGTGCCAATGACACTGTCTAGTGAGGGCCTGGTATCCCTTTTAGAGTTTTCATACAACTCACAGGTTATGAGGGATGTGGTGACCATTAAGGTAACAAACAGTGATGCTTCATAATAGCATGAAGTCCTCAGTACTTGTAGTCCTCAGGGCTCTGCCTCTTCAAGGCATGCCCATCGTGGTTGGGCTAACCTATGGGCCACATTCCATGAGTTCTAAAGCTGTTTTGTTGTTCCTCCTACATGGTCCCCAACAATGTTTGTATTTAAAATAATTTTATTTTATTAAAACAAATTACACTGGAAATGACATTGTATTTACAATATCTGTGAAACTAATAACAAAATTAAGTATAACCATAGACATTATTCTATATATGGCAATAAGCTAAACTTCATTAACAACTTTATTTATATTTTTGAGAAATTTAATGATAATCTCATTTTCTAATCATATTTATAGATGATGCCTTCTTTTATTGTGCTTTGTCTCTGCTGAAAAATTTAGTTGGAGACTGTCTTTGGATCACATCTTTCATACATAAGCAGCAATAAGCTTCAAAAAGCACTGTCAGTATGGATCGAGGATCTTAATTATTGTGACTGATGGCTTTATTTACATAATATTGTGAATCCAGTAATGCCACAGTTCTCAATTTTTCTAATGCTAGTTTTACACATCTCCTCTTAGGTACCATTTACTTTAAATGCAGGACAATATTATAGCTCAATAAAGGGTAAGGCAGAAGAATACACTGAAACATTGTTTCTATTAAAATGTGAAAATTTAGAGACTATAGAAAATATTATAATTGTTTTCACAAGAGGAACAGATTTTTTTTTTTTTGGTTTTTCGAGACAGGGTCTCTCTGTGTAGCCTTGGCCATCCTGGACTCACTTTGTAGACCAGGCTGGCCTCGAACACAGTGATCCGCCTACCTCTGCCTCTCGAGTGCTGGGATTAAAGGCGTGCGCCACCACGCCCGGCTGAGGAACAGATCTTATAAACTTAACAGAATGGTTCTAAGTCTATCTATCTGTCTATTGTCTGTCTATTGTCTGTCTGTCTATCTATCTATCTATCTATCTATCTATCTATCTATCCATCTATCTGGATTTATTAGAATGGCTTGCTGTTTATGGTCAGGTAGTCCAACAATGGTTGTTTGCCAATGGAAGGTCAAAGAATCCAGAAGTTTTTCAGGCCATGAGGCTGGATATCTCAGCTGGTCTTCTGTATATGCCAGAATCCTGAAGAAGTAGGCTCTAGTGTCAGTGAAGGAATGGACCTCCTAGCAAGAGCAAGCAAGCAATGATGCAAAGATTCCTTATTCTATGTCCTTTATATAGGCTGCCAGTAGAAGGTGTGACCCAAATTAAATGGTCTGAATTGAAAGCGGGTCTCACTTCTGATCATTTAATTAAGAAAAAAACTCTTGTAAGTATACCAAAATGCTTGCATTTCAGTTATTTCCAGGTGTAGTCTAAATGACAATGAAGAATAGGCATCACAAATGCATACATATGTATATATATATATGTTTAATTTGTTATAGTTGGAAGTTTATAATAATAACCTATGTAACTAAATTATATATTTATGCAAGAAGTTGAGAATATTTGAATTTAGAAATCTAGGATGATCTTGAACATAGTGTATATAGCATTGAGTTAATTAAATCAGAAAATACTTGCCCCATACAGCTTTCTGCACTGTTTTATATTTATTCATGTTTACCTCTTATTGCTCAACATTTTTATTAAATAAATCCCTACTAGCAAGCATAGTTTCAAGCGTTTTGGTAAGAGGGCCATATGGACAATCTATTGTTAGATTTTGAAGAATTTTCTTGTCCCCCTACAGAAATAAACACACATATTCTTATCATAGCTTCCATTGTTTAAAAGACAACAGTGAAAATTTTATGCTGTGATTCCACCACAGCTTTGGATAGGCTCAGATAGCTTTCCCTCAGAGTTTTAATGACATTTAGCCATTACTGTTCCAGAAACATCTGCTTCTTGGCAATGGGGAAGTGCTATGTTCTCTACATACCTACTAGGAAAACAATTATTATTTTTTAGAAAGATTTTATTTTTGGCACTTACACTTATATTATTACACACAAAAATTACATACATCAAAAAGAACCATGAAAAATCAGGGATTATATGAATGTTACATTCATAGTGTTTTGGCTAATTATATTTTAGGGGTTAAGGTGTTTTTAGGTCTAGATAGATGTTTTAAGTTGACAGAGATGAGATATGATAGATAATGATTTTCGTTGAGAATTATAAACTCAGCAAGATAGGAAATATATTGTCTACAAGGTTGTGAAATCCATTATTTTTAAGCAACATTGTTAAAGGAATATATCTACTCTCCAAAGCAGGAATTGTAGTCTGAGAAATATTGTTTTTCATAAGACCTGGTCCTGTCAGAAATGGCAAACATTAAAAGTTATATTGATGAGAATCAGTTACCTGGCCATCAGTTCATGCAGAATTTTTATGCTAAAGCTCAGTGATTCACAGGGAATCGTTCTAGTTAGGTATTCACCCTGTGTTCTTGGGTGATGTAGGTATCGCCATGCTAGGCACCTTCACTGAAATCACCTATATGGCTACCACTGGAGCAGAATGCATTGGCTTCAGCCAGCTCTTTTCATCTATCATGAGCCAGTTAGACCTCACTGGTTGCAGAGGATGGTCTGGATGAGCTGGACATTCTTTGCATCTCTAGCTGCTGCTTCTAGATTCAATTCCCACATCACTACATAAGTGCCTCCTTTTATTCTCAATTTCTGTTTTGGTGGCTGACTAGCACTTTATTGGTATTTACAGAAATATTAATAACCATCTGGAATCCCAGTTTTTCATGTTGTAATTTCTCAGTTACTATCAGGGCCTATCTGGATCTGTCTTTACCTCAGTGGTGATCTTAGGAATGCCTATTTTAGTGGTTTTATTGAAGTGGTAGTTCTATACTGGCAGTGTGCACAACACTATAACTTTAGAGAAAACTGTGCTAGCCAACATTAGGCTGACTAATCCCCACAATAAGACCAGTCATTAAGTATAAATGCTACTGAAGTGCTCCTTGAGTGGCAGAAACTCCAGTTTGGCCATAGCTGGCTTTGACATCTGCAGATTGATGACTGTAATGTGTACAAAGCTCCATAGTAAATATTTCAGGTAAAGAATATAAAATTTTCGGCCCACTCTGAAATACAACTCTGTGAAAAAAGAGAAAAAAATATGAAGCCCAAGTAAATAAATATTAACTTTTAAATTTCTGTATTCAATAATGGATTTTTTATTCTTAAAATTTATGCAATTTCTCTAGGTCTAACTGGAAGAGATTACTACTGCTTTCTTTAATTATATGTATTCTGAGCAAACATTTACTCGACTTCAACATAATCGCCACCTGCAATGCTTAACTGAAATATACTCATTGAAATCTTTGTACTTCTTTACTTATATGCTCCTTTTAACAGCTATACTGTTATAAAACTTCACTTTCTCTAAAAGCATGTTTTCATTTGTCTAAAGTTGTATTAGACGTCCTCATTTTTCAGTTACTCCTGCTGTTTTACTATTCTGGTTTACCATGGAGAATATCTATGCATCCTGGGCTGACTTCAGTCTTTCAAAAGGCCCTCTTGCCTCTACCTTTACATTACTAGGGCATGCAGACATGCACCACTACTCCTAGCTGAGCTGTTCTTTCTTAAACAGTAATAAAGCAGTCTTAACCATTGTCAGAGGTAACAGAAAGCATTCTGTGGCATGTTCTGTCAGCCATGCATTCTGATAGCCTGGGCAAAGTCACTATGACATTACAGTTAAGTCATTAGAAAGTCCAACTTGAATGAGAAAGACTAAATAAAATGTTTCCTTTAAAGCATAGTTTTATACAGTGTTTTTCTTTCATCTTCAAAATAAAACCATAAATTCATTGACATACTGACTAATACATATAGGGTCTCAATTGTTGTTTGGAAAATATAGAAAAGTCATGCAATTCATCCCTCTTAAGGTTCCCAAGAGCAGATAAGACAAGCACTGAACAAGTGATCCATCCATTGATGAAGAAATTCAGGCATTCTAATGGATCAAATACTTCTAAAATATTTAGGTGAAATTATTTGTGCTATAAACTGTATATATTACTTATCTCTTTGCTTTGACAAAATGTCCAAGAAAATTAACCTAAGTAAAAAACACTTATTTTGGCTCATGATTTGAAGGGATACATTCAACCAGGCCAAGAAAGTCATGCGAACGAAGAATGAAGAAGCTAACGATATGGTGTCTGCAGTCAAGAATGAACTACAAGTTAATTTTTAGTTGATCAAAGCATGGTGATGTCAATTACTAGTCTATTTATATCACAAGAATATACATCCTAGGAGTGACAGATAGATATTATTCTATAGATAGATAAGGTAAAATAGTTAGATAAGCTCTTCAAAAACCTCAGAGACATACAGAATATGGCATTTAAAGATGATTTTATTATTTTAAAGATTCATTGACAATAAGACCAAATTAACTCCTGGCAACGCCCAGGCTATTTCAAAGGAGATAAGCAACATCAAAGAACCACCTTATGGAGATGGCCTCAAATGTGGCAAACCAGCCACTGTGCAAAATGTCTTCCTTTCAGCCACTGACAGAATTCTACCTAAAAATGGGCAAGCTTGGATGCAGCGAGGGTCAACAGCTAAACTCTGCTAAGACAGGGTAAGCAAGCCCTCCAATAGTCCCTTCCTCACAAATACAAATGTCACATACACTGGACCAGAAGGCTGAAGATGATGCATCAATGCTAGAGAGAGTTTGAATGACTGTTCAAGTAGCAAACTGTCCCTATCAATTTTTTTTACTTTGAAGGCTGGTAACATGCACTTTCTATTTACTCAAGTTATTAATTTTATTCCTTCTCAGTCTCTGATGGAGTTGAAGACCAGATAGTTTAGTTTTACAGTTAACCATTTTTGTTTATGGGTTAAGATATTTTTAGGTCTAGACAGATGTTTTAAGTTCATAGAGATGAGACATTATAGATATTGATTTACATTCAGAATTTTAGACTCACCAAGATAGGAAAGATGTTTTCTTCAAGGTTGCCAAATACAAATAGCCAAACACTATGAACATAACATTTATATAATTCCTGATTTTTTTTTGTGGGTCTTCTTGCTTTATGCTCCCCCCCCCCATTTGTTTATCTTATTTCCTTTTGGGATAGCATCTCTTTATGTAGCCTTGCCAGTCCTGGACTCTCTTTGTAGCCTAGGCTGGCCTCGAATTCACAGAGATCCGTGTGCCTCTGCTTTCCCAAGTGCTTGGATTACAGGCATGAGCCCAGGCACTTTGCTTTCAAATTTTACTTTTATTTAATCTGAGACCCCAGCCCATAGGATGGTGCCTCCCATGTTTAGTACTGACATTCCAGTATTCTCAGTTAAACCTCTGTGCCTCTGTGAGCCATCTTCACAAATACAGTCTGAGAAATGTCTCTTAGATGATCCAACATCCAAGCAAATTGATACTTGCAAGTCTTTTACTTATGACAGATCTTCAAACTTAGGTTCTCTTTTGGTTTTCATTCTTGCTGATAGCTCATTTTCTGATTGTCGCTATATTTATTCTACCTTCTTCCTGACCCTACACAAGTGTTTCATGTCTAGAACAACACACATCTTTAATATGCTACATAAAGATGTAACATACAGGGAATATTTACAATGTATATTGTTTTTTCCCTTTTACTGAAAATAGATATTTTCCTCACATAATAAATTCTGATTATATATTCCTCTAATACTCTCTGTCCCTCCCCACCTCTCATCCCATCAGGATTCGACCCCATCCTGTCTCTCATTAGAAAACAAACAAGATTCTAAAGGATAATAAAATGAATTCATTAGAATTTGAAAAAAAAAAAACCAAAACAAACAGAAAAGAGACCAAGAAAGGCAAAAGAAACAGAGATCTGCTCATTTGCCCATTAAAAGTCCAAAGTAGAAGCAAAATCTACTCAAAATACCTGTAGGGAAAAAAAAAAGAAAGAAGAGAAATATATAAATAAAATAGGTAAAGTTTTTAAAAATAGGGAAAACTCTGGTAGGACATTTTAAGACAGGGATCCTCCAAAGACGGCAATGAGTTCATTTTCTGTTTGCCATATGCTGCCCATCTTACAGCCTACCCGTAGGAACAGTTTATTTCCTTAGTTAGACACCATTGGATGAAGATAAAATTTCATCTGCAGGTGGTTATCAGTTGGACATTTCTTCTGAGTTAAGGATGGGGGCATGTGTCCACATCTCCTTTTGGCTCTGGGGCCCAGTCTGGTGCAGATCTGTGCAGGCCGTGTGCATGCTGCCAGTCTCTGTGCCTTCATATGTGTGTTACCATGTTGCTTTAGAGGACCTTCTTTTCTTGGTGTCTTTCATTCCCTAAGCTCTTACCCTCTTTCTACCTCCTATAGAACACGGTTTCTTAAACCTAAAGGGTTGAGAATTGATGGCGACCTGTCATTTAAGGCTGAGTGTTCCAAGGTCTCTCACTCTCAGCATAATGTCTGGCTGTGGGTGAGGGGGTTTCTTTGTATTTGTTCTCATCTGCTGCAGGAGGAAGGTTCTTTGATGATGATTGAGCAAGGCACTGATCCATGAGGGTAGCAGAACATTATTAGGAATCACTTTATTCTTTTTCTTTTTCTTTCTTTCTTTCTTTCTTTCTTTCTTTTTTTTTTGAGACAGCTGTCCTGGATTCACTTTGTAGACCAGGCAGGCCTTGAACTCACAGGGATCCACCTGCCTCTGCCTCTCCACCTGCCTCTGCCCCACAACTGCTGGGATTAAAGGCATGCACCACTACCACCTGGCTCCTTTTATTTTTGTAAATATTTATTTGTTTATTAGTTATATAGTATTCTACCAGCATGTGTACCTGCATGCCAGAAAGGAGCACCAGGTCTCATTATAGATGGCTGTGAGCCTCCATGTGGTTGCTGGGAATTGAACTCAGGACCTTTGGAAGAACAGACAGTGCTCTTAACCTCTAAGCCAGCCACCTCTCCAGCTCCACTTAGACATTTCTTATAGGAAGAACACTGGTGTCAAGATAGGGTGAATCAGCTTAAGGTGCTTTGTTAATGGATAAGTAAAAAGAAAGACACATGCAATATCATTTCATGTGGCTGTAAGGAATTTAATCATGTTTTTTGGAAACGAATGGAGCTGGAGATGATGACATTAGCCAAAATAAGTGAGACTCAGAAAGACAATATTACATATTTGGCTCCTCCCCCCTTTTTTTTTCACTGTCTGTCTCTGGCTTATATAGTATTGTGTTCTTGGTCACCCAAGCAGTTTCTAGTATGGAGTCCTTCTCATGGTGTGGGTCTTAAGTATTGGCTGGCTACTCTCACAGTCTTTGTACTACCATTGCACTAGTATCTTGCAGTCAGGGCACAATTCTTTTAATGTCTTCTATTTATCAGAATTAGTAAAAAGATATTGCTTAAATTTGGTTTTATCATGGAATGTCTTATTTCCACCATCTATTGCCATTGAAAATTTTTGCTGTGTATAGTAATCTAGGCTTCCAGATTTAGTCTCTCAGCGTCTGTTGCACTTCTGTCCAGGCCCTTCTGACAAATAGACTCTCAGTTGAGAAGTCAGGTGTTTTTCTAATACGTCTGTCTTTATATGTTAGTTGGCCCTTTTCTTTGCAGCTTTCAATATGTTTTCTTTGTTCTGTACCTTTAGTGTTAGCTATTATATGCTCAGGGGACTTTCCTTTCTGGCCCAGTCTATTAAGTATTCTATATGCTTCCTGAACCTTGATTGGCATCTTCTTCTTTAGGTTGGAGTGATTTTCTTTAACAAACTTGCTGGAAATATTTCGTGTAACTTTGACCTAGATTTTCCCCCCACCAACCCTGACTCTACTATTGTTATTAATAGTTTGGTCTTTTAATAGTGTCTGAGATTATATGACGTTTGGTTCTGTGATGTTGTTAGATTTAGCAGTTTCCTTGACCAATGTCTTCATTTCTTCTGTCAATACATCAGTGTCTGAGAGTTTCACTTCCATCTCATGTATTCTGCTGGTGGGGCTTGCCTAGGAGATTCCTTTTTGAGTTTCTAACTTTTTTGTTTCCAGATTTCCCTTAATTTGTGTTTACTCTATTGATTCTATTTTTAATTTCAACTCTTGAACTGTCTTCTTCATTTTCTTCCATTGTTTGATTGTGTTTTCATAGATTTCTTTAAAAGATTTATCCATTTCACCTTTAATGGCCTCTATCATATTCATAAGGCTATTTTAAAGTCTTTCTCTGTGTGTGTGCTTCAGCTACATTGCCATAGTGTGTACCTGCTGTGATAGAGTGGTTGGGTTCTAGTGCAAACATACTTTGCTGGCTGTTACTGATTTTTTTTTTTAAGCAAGCACTTAGGTTTCTGGGTTGGGGAAGATTATAAGATGATTATGTAGTCAAGTCCAATGCTTAAGATCAAGTATGAAATGGTACTCTCATTGTTATAGATAAGACCCATCATCTGCTAATAAGTTCAGTGGAGAAATTTTGTAAAGGTACATATTCAGATAATAATTTCATTTTTTAAGGTAAAATTTTATTGGGTAGAATAAAAGCAACTAATTGAGTATATAACATAAATATAGAATATATACCATATATAGGGATAGTATGCATGCTGTATTAAAGACTACGCGTGGAGCCCAGTGGCTGAGTAATTGTATAGTAGACTCAAGGCCCTTGGGTCATCTCCCAGTACTGTTAAAAACAACAAATGCTAATCTTACTTGCACAGATCATGATAGCTCATGTCTGAAATGCCATCACTCAATATGCTCCGATAGGAAGATTATCCATGAATTGGAGACCAGTAGGGTCTACCAAGTTAGATCTTAACACAAAGTGACAAATGTCAAATATGTGTATGTGTCTGTATGTATACTAGTATAATTTTCTTTTTTTCCCTTTTTTTATTAATTTATTCTTATTACATCTCAATGGTTATCCCATCCCTTGTATCCTCCCATTCTTCCCTCCCTCCCATTTTCCCCGTATTCCTCTCCCCTATAACTGTTCCTGAGGGGGATTACCTCCCCCTGAATATGCTCATAGGGTATCAAGTCTCTTCTTGGTAACCTGCTGTCCTTCCTCTGAGTGCCACCAGGTCTCCCCCTCCAGGGGACATGGTCAAAGGTGAGGCACCAGAGTATGTGAGAAAGTCATATCCCACTCTCCACTCTACTGTGGAGAATGTTCTGACCATTGGCTAGATCTGGGTAGGGGTTTAAGGTTTACCGCCTGTATTGTCCTTGGCTGGTGCCTTAGTTTGAGCGGGACCCCAGGGCCCAAATCTATCTATCATAATGTTCTACTTGTAGGTTTCTAGGACCCTCTGGATCCTTCTACTTTGCCATTCTCCCATGCTTCTCCCATCTAGAGTCCCAATAGAATGTCCTCCCCTCTGTCTCAGTTTCCTGGTAAGTAAGGCTTTTGTGGGACATGCCCCTTGGGCTAATATGCAGATATAAGTGAGTATATACCATTTGAGTCTTTCTGCTTCTGGGTTAACTAACTCATTATGATCATTTCTAGCTCAATCCATTTGTCCACAAATTTCGGGAATTCCTTGTTTTTAATAGCTGAATAGTATTCCATAGTGTATATGTACCACAGTTTCTTTATCCATTCTTCTACTGAGGGGCACTTAGGCTGTTTCCATGTTCTGGCTATTATGAATAAAGCAGCTATGAACATGGTTGAGCAAATTATGTGAATTGTTTTATTTCATTGTGATTACAGTTTGAGATCTAGGAATTTTAATGCTCTTTCATATAGTCATTTTATAATAGTGAAAAATAAAACTCAAATGAATGCACAGTTATATATATATATACAGTTATTGTAGATACCAAGTTGGCTCATTTACATTTTCAATAACAGATATGTCAAGGTATAATTTATATACATTAAAGTAAACTACTACTTTGTACAGTTCAGTGGTTCTTAGAATATTTTCAGCAGTGGAGGGATCACTGTATAATTTTAGAAAATAGTTATTATTGCAGGAGAAGAGCCCAGCTCATCATCTCTCATGTTCTATTCATCCCAGGATCCAGTCCCTGGAAACCATCATTCTCGTTTTTGTTTCCATGTATGTGTTTATTCTGGGCCTACCTCTTAAAAACGATTATACAACATGTAATCTTATGTGACTGGTTTATTCCAAGGAGTGAAAGTTCTTTAATGTTCACTTATATTGTAGCGTTTCTTTTCATTACTACCTTATGTTAAACCCAAGAAGCATGCCTCGAAGTGAACTTTGTTCATTCTTTGTGATAAAACTTTGGGTATTTCTTTGTGAGCTGTTATGAATAATATGTCAGTGAATATTTATTTACCAATTTTTATGAGCAGTCATGTTTGAAGTTCTCTTGCCTTAGTCTTCTGAATGGAGTGGTTTGGTTTTGTGGAAACATGTGATATTAGTATTTAATGTTTTGAGGAACAGTCACTGTTCTTTCACAGTATCTATACCATTTTGTATACAATAGCCAATTCATGAAGGCTAGTGCATGCATTATTCCACATTTTTACCAATATTGCTGATGACATGAGCTGGGAACTTCGTGTCCTTTAAGCTTTCTTTCTTCTCTACAACAGGCTCATATGTTATGGAATATTTCTAGTTATTAATTGGCCATTTTTGAGTGTTCCTTACAGAAATAGCTGTTGAAATACTTGGTAAAATTTAGATTTGATTATGTTTTATTTTTACCTTTTGAGTGTTTTATATGTTTTAAAAAATAAGATATACTTATAAAGAGTTTTCTTTAATTTTATGAACTATCTTTTCACCCTTGATATATTCTCAGAATATTTCGTAGATGTATAAATGTATCACCCATCCAAATTCCCTCAACATTTTATATCATCTCCCTTTAAAACTCCAAGACCTCTATTTACTCATTTACTCCTTGAGTCCAATTAGTGCTACTATGCTGTCATCCAATGTTGTGGCCAATCAGTAACCTCCTCTCCGAAGGAAAGGGAATCTCCCTGTCCCAGCAGCCACCAACTGCTTTTAGTTCCCCTGCTAAGAGTGAGGCTTTCAGGCCCTTCCCTGATCCAAGCTGGGTTTTGTGTAGTTAACCACAGCTGTGCACTGTGGTACAGAGGTTACTGTAGCTATCTTTTCACTTTAGAGATAATCTGAAGTCACAGTCAGACTTCTGTATTGACTCTTAGGATTTTAATTATGTTTTCAACACTTTTTTTTTGCATAGAAATCATTTGTAATTTAGCAAGAAAAAAGAAGCTAAGCAAAGAAATGAAGAAATAAAAAGTTACATCGTATAGGTTTTGTAGTTTCCTTTTATGAATTCCATAATTTCATGTTAATACTGGATATAGAAGAAAGTATAGTTATAGGCTTGAATATAAATATATATATATGTATATATATATTGAGTAATTCTAATTTATTAACATAAATAATTTACATGATGTATTTTAAACATAAAAAGGCTCAAAATTTAAAAATAAAAATTAAATTACCCCTGTAAATATGTCTATATGTATATATATGTATTCAAGTAGTTCTTCCAAATTACTGTTTTAGTGAGCAGTGACACTAAAGTTTAGTCAAAGATTTTTGTGTCGTAACCCTAAGCTTCTCTGAGACAGCTGACCCAGGGTTGACAGCCGCCTACAGAATGTTTAGCAATTAGACCTTAGACAAGTTAATTAGCTTCTTTTTCCTATTAGGCTTAGTATAAATAGTGCTAGTAATTATTGTTTATGGCTCTTAGGAGAATCCAACAAGATAAAAGTTCTAAAGTATTAAAAACTGTTCTTGGAACAGTACTAATATCCACAAATATTAATCTTATATATTGATTACTATAAATCTGTTCTTATAAACTAGCATTCTATTAGAGACTGACATTCAACCACAGCTATATAAATAATGGTGTAGTTACAGATTTTGATAAGAATAATAAAGAAAAATCAATAAAAATAAATGTGATTGGCTAGTTCAGGTATTCAGGTATTTCATTTGTCCGTTTTGCTCTGGTGGATAACTAATCTTTATGATTTCTGTCTTAGAACAGTAGCTGGTATTTTATGTTTTAATAGCTATAAAGTTTTCACATTCCTAAGGAACATTTCCTGATTATGATAAAAATATATACTGTTTCTCAACTTAAAAATAGGCCAAAACTTTATGAAGAAAGAGAAAAAATAATGAACATGCAAAAAAATGTCAGGAGATCATATGTATGTTAATTTTGGTATTGTCACCTCAAATTATTAAAGAAAATGAAATAAAACCATGCACCTTATTAAATATTTTTTACTTTAGAATGAGTTGCACATGTAGTCTTATAAATATGAGAACTTTAGTCTAAGAATTGCTTAAAAGTCAAAGTACAGACAAGTATCATTAGCAAGCACCCACTATTGTGAAGGGAACAGTTGTTGAAGACAGTTTTGGTGTGCACGCCCTGATGGCATGCATGGAGGATGAGAACAAGGAGTGAACATGGCCCTGTGGAAGAAGACTGTGTCTCTTTATGAATCTGGATGTCCACCTGATCTTTGCTATCCCAGCAGTCCAGACTTAAGCATTCTTCTAGAAAGCAAGTGAAGCGAAGACTAATCTTCCACAGTAGCTTTTCATATAAATTATTAAGAATCCTGTGAATTAGCATCTCAACAATTTCCATATTTTATACACACCATAACTTGTCAAGTCTTGTCTTTGAGAATTTATGGTTTCTTATCAATTTGAAAATAAGACAGCTGTTTTTCTTCATCTTCACATCAAGGCACAACTGAAGTGTTGGGTAATAGTATCTAACTGACTGGAGAGAAATCTTTTCATTTGAAAAGTAGTTTCCTAAATACAGGAGACTGGAAGCTATACCAGGGAACCATTTATAGTCCACTATGCAAACTTTCTTTGGCCTTAGATCTAGGCAGGATCATTTCTTTTCAGAGCCTGTTAGGAGAGTTCTACATGTTACTTTGTATCTGTATGTTTAAAGGATAATATCCCAATGATTAGAACTAATAGCTATGTGTGGAGTCTGCACTGGTCTTTACTCACTGGAAGATTAATTTTGAGTAACTTACATGTCAATGCCAAGGATATACAGATTATCAAACTATCACCCAGTATTCAAACAAAGAATACAAAGGTTTTCTTTTCAGAGCAAATTCAATGTCTTTAAATAAGTATGAACATTTTATCTCTCATATAGCATAAAAAACAGTACCCTCTTTGATTTCTTCTTTCCCAACTCCATCCCCATGAATTTTAGATGTTGTCAGTACCAAAAGAATGAGAACATGAGTGTTTGATACAGAGTTCTGTGGCCAGGTTTTGGCTAGAAACAAGGGCTTTCAACCTAAATGATGAGAGTTAAAGGCATGAATCCCAGAAAACAATGTAGTGAACTGTAAGGTTTTGTTTCTTATGTGACCATTGGACTTGGAGAGTGACTTCTGCTACGTGGCTCTCCCATTATTTCTTGCCCAATGCGCTTGCTTTTTCTACTTACCTTTGGGAAATAGAGAGGCTGTGCGATCAGCTTGACAGGTGATCAGATCAGCAGCATGCTAGAGGCCTCTAGTGGGGCAGTTTGTATTTTTAATTACAGTAGCCTTGGGATTTCTCTGAGCTAGGTAGTATATTGTTAGTGTTGGGAAGCTTTGCTGCTGCCTCTGTTATGGTCAGTGCAAGTCCACACAGAGTTGTGCGTGATTCAAATTTTTGGAAGGTTGAGGTCTGTACTCTTCTTGCCGTCTTATGTTTTTAATTAGAATGGAGGCTATACAGTTGAGACCCAGATGTGTTTAATCTGGATGTTAATTCCAAATAGAAATATAGAATATTGGGGAATTTCATTTAAGAATATTTAACCTTTTGATGTCCCATTTCATTCAATTTACAATCAAAGGCATTTGATATACATCTTTAACTTTTTAGATGTATTTATTTAAGACCAATTTGTTCCTTTATTTTTTATTTTATTTTTAAATTTCATACTACTAAGTGTTTTGGAACTTGGACTTTAACAGATACCCATGACTAATATTTAATTTAATATCAATAATTTAATTCATTGAATATAAATTCCTTCCTATATGTTCATAGTTGAAACCAATGCACATATACATGAGAAGAAGAGACACTAGCAACTGCTGCAGTTAGACAAGAAGGACGAGCCTCTTTACAACTGATACCAGTTCATTTCTTGTAAGCATTCATGTCTTACTGGCTTCTCTCTGGCATTTTCCTTCTAATAAAGAGAGAAGATCTGGGTATAGACTCATTCAATGAAAACATAAATGACATACCTAAGCCTGAGGCAGCTCATTAGCCCTGTCACAAACTGCTGAGATTATGACCATATCCTTCACAATGCCATTAAGCTTTGTGTGGAGATTTTCTGGAAATAATTTTTTATTTGTTCTTGGTTATGCTTCAGATTCTTTGTTTGTGATAATGACCTGCACTTCCATGTAATTATTTAGGCTTACCCCTGGCACAGGAAAGACTTCTGTCACAATCTTTGCCAGTATCAAAGCATAAGGACTTCACCAATGGTACAGAGTGGCTGTTGCTATAAAACATGGAAAACCCCAGTCATTTGATTTTACTAATAAATACTCAGGAACCAGAAGCTGTGGGGAAAATCCTGCTAGCTCAGAGAGGCAGAGAAAATATGCAGATGACCTTCCTACTCCACCAACATCCTAGAAGAAAAAGCATTCTACTTAGCTCGTATCCCCAAAGGAAAAAAGCCAAAAGCTAAGCTATAAGCTATAAACTAAAAGCTCCTTCTTTTCCACACTGCCTTAAATATCCTTCTCTCAAAGTGTCTCCTTTCTACTTGATCCCTGTCAGCTGGCTTCTTGCTCCACTTCTTGACTTAGGGTTAACGTTATTTAGCTCTTGTTTACTGATAGCTCTTGGACTAAATGTGTGAGCTAGAGCTGAGCCATACCACACCCACCTGTTTACAAGAAAGAGTAAGTTCTTGAATTAAAGGTGTTGTGTTAGGGCTGAGACTCACCACAGCTAGAAACAGGCTTCTACAGTTCACAGTCCCAGGGTTTACAATGGGATCAAATATCCTACAAGTGGCATCCATGTTAAAAGGTGTGCTCTCAACACATTGTAAGGCATCTTCTTGTAAAACATGGCTGAGAAGTCAGTCAATACATTTGTGAACATAACACATGTATTTTGTATATATAAATCAGCTAGATGCCATTCTGGCTATGAGTGACTCAAAATTTAACTACAGGTAAAGTGTCTAGTTTCCAAATAGTGATATTCTACTAAAGATAAACATTTTAGAATAGAGGAAATATACATAATGGTTGACATGACAAACTAATTTTTGTCTTGGGGAAGAATTTTAATCCACAATATGGATGCTTCAGTAACAGATCACATCTAAAGACCTACGTCTGTTTGATCCACCTGGAATACATAGATACCAGTAGTACATACCATTAATCTCTCTGACTGGAATATAGACATGACACACTCTTAATCCATCTGGCTGGAATGCAGACATGCCTTTGGTATATACCTGTAATACCAAACAATACCCTCTAATTGAGGGACAAAGTGACAAATGAGAGAAAGAGTTGACAGAATGAGTCAGAGATAGGATACACTCAGCTCTCAGAAGAACAGACAAGAATGACAAGGTACTTAAGAGTAGCACAGAGATAGAACAGAGAGTTCCTGGAGACAGTACAGTAGAGTTCAGTGCAGTTTGGTGCAGTTCAGTTGAGTTCATGCAGTTCAGTTTAGGAAGTTCAGAGGCTGTTTTGTTGCTGTTTTGTTTTGCTTTTCTATTGTTGTTTTTTGTTTTTATTTTTTTTAAAGCAGAGTAATTCAGTAATTCAAGCAGAGAGAAGGCAGTTGGTACATGCAGTTGAGTTTGGAGTCAGAACAGCTGAGTTGAACCAACCAGCCAGCCATAGTTCAGACTGGGCTAGAAAGGATGAGCTTATTCAGCAGTTAGTCTCAGAAGCTGAAGACAATCTTTGCCTCGGTTAGCATATGAAAGCTGTGCGGAGGCCTTTAAAGGTCTGGGCTTGCAGAAGATTAGATTGCATGGAGGCTAGAAGATTCCAGGCCTAATCCTAGGGATTGTTAGATCGAAATGCTCTGGACTCACCTCAAACTATGTATTAATAAAGCTTCGGTGAGGATCTGATCTCATCCCCTTACCTGAGGAAATAAAAACAACATTCACACATACTGGTGTGTTTATCTGTTGTAAAAGTATACTTGATTTCATGCCGTATCTCCAGCACATTGAGACATGTGATATTGATTCACATACAACCTTGATAAAATGCACTTTGAAATGTAAGATAAAGTTAATTCTGAATCTCTTGGAGCAGATGAGTTTCTGAAAGACACAAAGCTACATATCTTTAAGATATGTAACAAGTATGACTGTCACAGAAACAGCCAATAACTACTGTGATGAAATATGTGGCATATCACTCTCACAAGAAGGAAGGAAGGAAGGAAGGAAGGAAGGAAGGAAGGAAGGAATTCTACCTTTGTTTGTTCAGGTTTTGCCTCCAAAAAGGGTTTTTGTACAAAGATTATGGAAAATGAAATAACCAAAACAGTCTGTCATTTTTATTATGTATTTGGATATCAGAATGACAGCTAAGAGTTTCTGGGCCTGTAGTCCCCCTGTTTTTACGTTTGTAATGAGGAGCATGATTTATATCTTCTCAGCACAGAGTTGGGTATGCGGTGAGTGCTTATCTATTATTAATATCAGAATTGCCATGACTGTTCCTTTAGGAGGTAAAATAATTACTATTGACTCTTCCATTCCGGAAGAAAATCATATACTTGAACTCTTTTCATTTGACACTCAACTGCACTTCAGATTATTCTTACAGAATGGGCCTTCAGGGCTTTGCTGGGGAAATATCAGGGAACACAGACTTGAGGAAGCACTGCGGATTATTTACTTTACATTCACATTCATGGTATGGCTTTCCTGGTTCTCTAGCACCACTTCCAGAAAACCAAGGAAACTGACCCTGATCTGCCGCAAAGAAGACTGGCTCCGTAAACTTGTGTTTCACACTGTTCTTAATATTTTGTTCTTAACACCACCTCCCTAGTTCTCAATAAGTTCTCATTTAAAACTTTTCAAATCTTACTTTGTATTTTTAAGTTTTCAAAAAAAATCACTTTTTTTTTTGTTGTTTTGTTTTTTGCTTGTTCTAGTTTTTGGCAATTTCAGACATGTGTATAGTGAGTTCTGGCTTTCCTGTTCCATGCCCCATCTCTTTCTCATCTTGGCCAAACTCCTATATCCCTATCTGTCTTTCTACCAATTCCATAACTTTTGTGTTTTGACCCATTTATTTTATCCTGGGCCACCTGTGTGGCCAACCACTGGGTTTGGATTGTCTAGTGATGTCTTCTGTGGTCACCAGTGATAAGGAACTCTTCCCATCCCCAAATCTATCATTATCAAACAAGAGAAGCAAATAGTTTAAAAGTGAGTGTGTTGGGCCTGGCTGAGCCCATTGGTTTTTTTTTTTATACCTAACTATTGCTAAGCATATTCCTACACACACCCAGTGGAGGTATCTGCCATCACTCTAGATTTGTGCTTGAGATGGGTGTGTTTTGGCAGAAGATAGCATTTGGAAGCCCCTTTACTTCTCTTCCTGCTGTTACCTTCATTCTGTTGCCTTTTCTGCACTGTTTTTGAGTTCTAGACAGATGGTTTATGTCTAAGCATTCATTTGCTACCTCATATGGATGACCATGACTCTCTGCATTCACTGTCATTCCCTGAATACAGGCTTCTTTTATTAAAGTTGACAGTAACATTTGTGTCTAGATATAAACACAACTACTAAAAAGAGAGCACTTGACATAATTCCAGTTTAGCTAATTAACAGTTTTCATTCCTTACTAGGGCCTATCACTTCCCAGCCCCTAGTTTTTTGGCCAGGTTTAAAGAACCACACATTGATTTTTCACTCTGTGGATTAGACCTCAAATGCAATCAGAGAAATACTAGTTACCATCTTAATAGTTGTACTAATATTGCACATGTGGACATGCTTTCCCTGGCATTTGGTCTTGCATTTTGTAGGGTTGATACCTAGGAACACCCACTGATTCCTTCCTCCCTTGACCAGCCTGTGTAACACCTTCAGGCACTGTGTAAAGTAACCATCATGGAGGGATCATGTGACTCACTTACAGCTTGATGATGGCATCTGATGTTGTCACCAACAGAGACTTTTTGTCTTCTGGCTAGCAACCAAAGGAAGTGCCAAGAGCATGTCATAATATTTTGTGGACTTCTGATACCTCTGTGGCTGAGAGCTTTAAAGAGTTGCTTTACTTCTGGCACTGGAAGTTTTGCTTAATAACTCCGTACTTACCAGATCAATTTCTTCTAATCATCCCACGTTCCCTAAATTCTTCCTAATAGTGGGTGTGGGAAGGGTTAAATAGAGAGGGAGTGTGTACAGACAGGCGATTGTAGGGTAGGGAGAACATTAACAAAATGAAAGGAATATAAAAATTCCATATGGAAACTCACTATCTTAGCTTTTATTTTATTTTTTATTCTCTTTTAAATATCTCTCTAGCATGGTGCTGTGTGTAGAATACATTTAGGAATTATATACACGCACTCATTTTGTAATTTCTGGGTACACAGTATATTTGTTTTTCTTTTCTACCATTTCTTTTCAAATTATAGGGTAATCTAGCAGATGTAATTTATATGACATTGTTCTTTTATAGCAAATAACCTCTAATGTTGTGTGTGTTGCTTTGTATGTGTTAAAGTGGCTTCTATGAGTTATCATAGTAAAGCTACCAAGAGTTATACTGACATTTTCTCAGGAAATAAACTAGACATTTTCATTTTTTTGTATTAGTAGTAGTAGTAGTACTTCTAAACTGGAAATTAAACTATGTGTTAATTGATTTCTGCATAGTTTTAGTATTTCTGGGTACATGTAATCAGTGCAATAAACATGAGTAAAATTGTTACAGAGTAAACTTTAAATTTAAATTTAATGTTAAAATTAAGGTATGCTATTTTATTTTGCAGAATACATTAAAAAATTCCTCAGTAGTTGCCTTTCTCAGTTCCCTAAACATGAGACAAATAGAAGCATAAAGGAAGGTATCTTTTTTTACATAAGTTTTTATAAATTTAGATTGTGATATTTATTTTCTTCCTCTTATTAAATTTTATGAAACTTCATTGACCATGAAAAAGAATTTAAAATTTAGAAAAAGTTGTAACGTTTTGCTCTGTGACACTAATTTCATTTTCGTAGAGTGAAATTTTAATAACAGTAATTATTCCTGCCTTCCTTTCCATGAGCCATCCGTATGCCCAAGACACTCACCAAGGCAGAACCACTGAATAGGCTGCTACAACCTCTCTTTCCCTGTCAAACTTGAACCTTTCTCCTTTGTTAATTGGGATAAATTTACATGACCTCCATACAAAACTAGAGGTCATTTCTTGCAGAAATTTTACTTCGACACTTCCTGAGACTTTTGGTGTTCTAAATTTTCTTGTTAAATTACACATGTGTGTTTTTGAATTTAGCATACATTATTTTACTAACTTTTTTTTATGAGTTTCTGGATAAGAGTACGGGATTTCATTCATTCATTTCTACATACTGAATATACCATTTCCCCTATTTTATTGAAATAAACATATGTAAGAAAAGCTATTGAAATTAGCGATGTGTGGTAGGAGTGGTCAATTTCAGAAAAGGATTTCACCACTGGACTGAGAGCAGCTGGAAGTCAGTGTAGTAGTTCAAGGGGAAGGAGAATCCTAGAAACTCTCATTTGACCATGGGACCACAATGCTCACTAGCATTCTTTGGGTTGATATTCTGGTTCTGGATTTGGTCCCAGAAGAAGATAATCCATAAATAAAAGGGGTTTTGAGATGGTAAAAATGCAAAAGAAATAAAGTACAAATACAACTCTTTTGAAACTCCTTGGCACAGGAGACAACTCACTTATAAGTGGATGTTAGCCCAACATAGATGTCCTCTGAGAGACTCCACCCAGTCAGGGATAGGGACAGATGCTAGGACATGAAGCCAGACTCTGGGCAGGCTGAGAGCTGAGTTGTATGGAAGAGTTGGGGGATGGAAGGTCAGGCAGGGGGGTTGTCAGGAGCTCCACAGGGAGACTATTAAGGCTGGTGGATCAGGACCCAGAGGGGTTTGCACAAACTGTTGCACTAACCAAGAACATTGCCAGCAGAGAACCTAGAGCCCCAGTTTTGATATAGCCAGTGAACAGCTCATTCTCCTCATGGAAAATGGGGGAGGAGAACAGCGACTTGCCTCTGACATGAGTCCTGGTGCCCTTGATTTGATCACTGCCCCTGGGTGAAGAGGTTCTATGAAAACACAGAGAAAGGGATGCAGGCTATCCAGATGAGACCTGATAGGCTGTCGTCAGAGGGTGGGGAAAGAGGACCGCACCTCTCAGAGGTCTAGGGCAGAGAAATAGAGTGGAAGAGGGAGGGAGGAAAGGAACAGGAAGATAAGAGCAAGGGGATTACAATCGGGATGTAATATGAATAAATAATTATAATAATACCAATTAAAAAAGAAAAATGCTTTGATGCTTTCCATATAGGAAGTAACTGAGAAAGATTCAGAAACACGGGCCGTGCAATGCAACACAGAGAGTGGGTGAGTTTTTGTTTTTTTTTTTTTTTTGTGCTAGGACCAGAAAAATGAAGAGCCTTTGGAAAAATAGTACATTTATTTTATTAAGTTAATTTACCTGGAATGTTCTGGTAATGCTCCTGATAGGGGCTTAGGTGAAGTGATAAGAAATGAACCTAAGGAGCCACCCGATTCCAGAAATGAGACAGAGTTTGCAGAGATTATGAGGGTAAATGATAAAAATGGCATGGAGGATGCTATTAGGATGCCAAAGGACATCTAAAAATCTAGCAACAAGTTCAATAATGCTAAATTAGTATATAACTAAGTTAGAGGAATCACAGTGAAAAACTATCAATGGGGATTTAAAGCATTCTACATGAGAGAATTAATAAGCTCTTGATAGGTTCAGAAAGTGCTTTACCCCAGAACAGGAGGCAGGAAGAGGGGTGGCGAGAGATCTCATCCTGACTCTGAAGTATAGACAAGAGAATTATCAGTCAAAAAAAAATGCTTCTGCCTCATGTTACCCATTTTATGAATAAATTCTAATGCTATGTTCTTGCCAAAGACAGTCCCTAATAGAAAAAAAAAAAATACAGGTATCCAGGTGCATGAAAGCTAAGACCTGGAAAGTGACTAAAGATAGTGGATATATATTGCCATAATTTCCCATGATTCACTAACTGGGCAGGATAACCTTGAATCTGTGAACCTAGATCTGTAAAGCAGTGTTCATTTTCAGTACTATCTTGACCTAGCCTGCATATGGACAAAAGACTAAAACACAGCAGTGTAAATGCATGGTTGGAGCTGTTCAGATGAAATAAATCAAGTGAACCAAAAAGAATCACAGTTTCTGTAGGAACAAACTATGGGGTGATGCAGGAAGATGTTATGGGGCTCTGGGAAGCTAGTGAGGGCTGATGCTATGCTTCCCATGTGTCTGCTGCCTAGTGGTGGGCATGAATGCCCGTTGGTGCTCGTATGAGGCCACCATTTGGTTATGGACAATCTCTATGTAGAGATAGCCATGTAGTCAGCATGTCTCCTGAGCTGCTGACTCATTGTCAGGACCACATGTGGATACTAGATGAATTGAATTTTTTCACATATTTAGTTTCTTTCAGTGGTGTCCCAGTCTGGCATTAATCTAAATTGTTAATCATTGATTGGCTTTTGCCCAATAATATTTTTATATAGCATAACACTTGACTGAACACCATATTTTACCATTAAATTTAAACGTTAATTTAATAGCTTGGGTGCTGGTTGTATTGCCATAACAATGAAAGTGTTAACTTGTGTTAGCTGCTGGGAGCTTGTTAGGCTAATCTCACTATGAAACTCACTATGAAAAGGAGTAAGATACATTGAATGAGTCATCCTTAGCCCATAATATTAAAACCTTTTATAACATCTTGTAAATAAAAAGTACATTCTGACTCAGGAACTTCTTCATCCAGAGTTTTATTTGCGTGAGTCATTACTGGTGTTTTCCACCAAAAATCCTAGACAACATTTGCAATAACTCACGTTCTTACAACATTTTTTGATAGCAAATTACTCCTACATAGAGTTATTTTTCATACACTAAATTTCATTAAATGTTATGGCTAAAACAGATAATTACAATGCTCAGAATTATGACAAAAATTTTTCAAGCTTATATTAACAATATTATAGTTCATGAAGGTTGCCTTTTGGTATAAGAGATCTTACACAGTCATTATACATTTAGCTATAAAACATTTCAATTTGCTTTTATAGATAGTAAGTATAAACATAGGTAAGAAAGCATTTAAAGTTCAAACCCAAAGCCATGGGTGGCCCCAAAGAAATAACTCTATGAACTTTCTATTTTACATTTCTATTATTTTATAGATTTTACATTAAGCACCAGTCATAGAAATAAGACTGGTAAATAGTTCTTATAGAACTATGAACTATATTCATGTTAATTGTGTTAATAATTCAATTAAGAAAATTACAAGCCATTTAATTCTGTAATGCATGCTAATACATTAAATTGTCAAAATAGAACCCAAAGTGTATATTAGGCATCAGTCACTCAACAATTTGAAAGAAGTGTAATATATTAAATGCAATATAGCAGTGTGAAGATACTCTTGCTAAGAAAATAACTCACAAACCATATAATTATAATAGTTATACTCGATGAGGTATATTAGTGCGTTCAGCCCTACATGAGATGATAGAAACCACTGAGGTGCAGTGGTGGTAGCTTTAAAAAAATAGTGGTGCTTCCTTAAGGATGCAAAGCCAAAGCTGAAGCTGACAGTATTGTCTTCAGAGACTCCAGAGGAGAGTGAGTTTAGTGAATACAGTGGGAAGAGGGAAAGGTCCGAAGGCTTGAATGGGGGAAAACAATGAATAAGTATAAAGGAAAATGAAAGGGCAGGGCATTTGAAGAACAGAGTGTAGGATTCTTCAGCTTATGTATCTTGGTGCTCAAAGTGAGGGGAAGACAGACAGAGCCAAGAAGAATAATGATTCTATCTTGTCATTTTGAAATGTGAGTCTAGATGTAATGTAGTATAGAGATGGAAGGCTAGTTAGTAGTAGTGTAAGTTGATGATTGGCAAGGAGAAAATGGTGGCTTTACCAGAAAACAGCATGGGCAGTGACTGTTTCATAATTATCTTTTAACTTTTAAGGGGAAAGGTATGCTATTGAGATAAACTAGCAATTTTATTTATGTAGCTAATAAGTGAGCCATGTGCTTTGAGTAACTGAAGCTGTACATATGAGGAAGATTTGTAGGAGTCTTAGGAAATATATGAATAGTTTCAAGAAATTATGAAATATTTGAATAAATACAAATAATTACAAATAAATTACAAATGACCATGGAACAACAACACTGCTAAATCAGCATGAAGACCAACATACAAAAGCGCAGATTAATAACATGAACTCTACACTTGTTATTTTTGGCAATGGACATATGGGCCAGAATCCAGAATAAAATACAATGTAATGGGCCTAGTAATACTTTATGATAATGCAGATTCAAGTAGAAATAATTTATATTCCTTATTAACCATGAATAAAAGTTGGGAAAGGAAACAACATACAAGCCCTGAAAATATACAGCACATATTTTCAAAACTATCTGTTCCTTGGTTTTGAAGTTCATCCCAAGAACCGGTATAATATATAACCATTTTGAAGATTATAAGTTGTACCCACAAATGTGATAAGAGACTCAATATCGGAACTATTTATAAGTCTAACAGTATAAATCATCTAAAATATATTCTTAAAAAATTAAAAATATTTTCAAAATTTGTAATTAAGCCAAATACCATAACTTTCTTCTCTGAAAATATAGAGGAAATTTTACCACACTTTCTTTGCTTTTATTGTGCAGTGTCATGCAATTTTAAGTGTGAATTGCTTCAAATATGAGATTCCGGATAAAACTTACTGAGGTTTGCAGTAATGACTGCATTGAAGAGGGTTTAGCTCAACTTAGAAGAATCAGTTGCATACAAGTCATCCAACTGGAAATCTCATTTCCCTGGGGATTCTGCAGAGACTACAATCCCATACTTGACAACTTTCCACTATACCGTTACTTAGCACAAGAAACATTTTTCTGTGATATTAACTTTATTGGGTTGATTTGTTTATGTGTAGGAACCAGGCCCAACTGCCTGCCTGTCTTGCTGTTTAATGTCCTGTTTCTAGCAGCTTCCTTGTCTGTGTTTATCTTGGTTAGCTAGTCATGTTTACTGCTCTGAGAACGCGCCCCTCCCTTCCTCAAGACCTGTCCTCCTGTGTGCAATCACCTCTTGAGGGATTTCACCTGGGAGGAGGATTCCTGTTTTGCTGCCTATAAGAAGGCTATTTGGAAAGCTGAACAAGAGAATTAACCGCTGCCGGGGCTGCTGCTGCGGCTGCTACTCTCTTAGCACAAAGGACCCGCTGTGTTATCGTGTGTGTGTGTGTGTGTGTGTGTGTGTGTGTGTGTGTGTGTGTGTGTGTGTGTGTGTGTATGTGTGTGTATGAGTTAAATCCGCAGTCCCT
This sequence comes from Acomys minous, assembly GCF_964271855.1. Taxonomy (NCBI): domain Eukaryota; kingdom Metazoa; phylum Chordata; class Mammalia; order Rodentia; family Muridae; genus Acomys; species Acomys minous. The sequence goes on along the minus strand of NC_140487.1, from coordinate 47,426,708 downwards.
CGCCCTCGACTCGGTACCGCGGTAGCGCAGGCGTCACAAGTGGAGGTCCCACTGAGACCAGGGAAAGAAGGGCGGAAGCTGATGGATCGCCCAGGGAAGCTGGCCAGCGCCTCAGGAAGGTAGGAAATGGGCATATTGGAAATAGGTGCCACAGGTTCGTCCACGGTTCTGGTCGACTAGTGATTAACGCACCAGGATTAAGTATGAGAGTGTTAAAGATTTCATGAACAATAGAAATGAGTAGTCCTTGGTTTATGCTATCGGGAGAGCTAAATATCCAAGATTGGGATCAGGTGAAGTCTGATCTCCAGAGGACTTTACCAAGTGAAGGGTCCAACAGTGTTCCTATTGCTACCTTTTTGTTACGGCGTCTTGTTAGAGATGCACTTAGGAGCGAGGAAGAGAAAATAAGAGAGCAGCTAGGAAGTTTGGAACTTGCCCTAAATGATGTGCAGGAGGAGCAATCTGTAAAATCTTTGGCCCCGTCTGAGATTGCCTCTGATATATCTTCTAATTCTTAGGAGGAAGAGGCAACTTTAACCCCTAAGATACAGGCCCTAAAGAAGTTGAAGGAGTGTAAGATTGAAGGAAAGAAACTAGAGGAGAGCGGCCCCCGGCGTATAACCCAGATTATCAAAGTCAATTATCTTTGGCAAAGCCTTCTTCTCCCTCTCGGGGAGTAGTTCTTCCAGTAGTCGAAGTGCTTCATCCAACTAACCCAGGGCAAACGCAGAGACAGCATGAAGCCCTCCAGTTTAAAGACATAAAACAGCTTAAGGAGGCAGTTATGGCGTATGGTCCACATGCTCCTTTTACGATTGCCATTTTTGAATCCTTCACAGGACAATTCTTAACACCTAGTGATTGGCAACCTAAGACAGGAGCTCATTTGATTTTCAGCCTTGATAAATGAGTATCCAATGACGGGTAAGACCATGGAGGGTACCTATCTACATAAGACAGGAGAGTTTTGAAGTACAAAGCCTTTCCAATGATGGGCAAGATAGGAAACCAATGTCCTGACAACCTAAGACAGGAGCTCATTTGTATTTTATATAGAGGGGGGACCTGTAGGAACCAGGCCCGACTGAGCTGCCTGCCTGTCTTGCTGTTTCATGTCCTGTTTCTAGCAGCTTCCGTGTCTGTGTTTATCTTGGTTAGCTAGTCATGTTTACTGCTCTGAGAATGCACCCCTCCCTTCCTCGAGATTTGTCCTCCTGTGTGCAGTTACCTCTTGAGGGATTTCACCTGGAAGGAGGATTCCTGTTTTGCTGCCTATAAGAAGGCTATTTGGAACGCCGAACAAGAGAATAAACCGCTTCCGCGGCTGCTGCTCTTTTAGCAGGAAAGACCAGCTGTGTTCTTGTGTGTGTGTGTGTGTGTATGAGTTAAATCCGCAGTTCCTCGCCCTCGACTCAGTACCGCGGTGGTGCGGGCGCCACATTTATGTTTGTTATTTTTTTCTGGAAGGTACAACCATAAACACATCAAGAATAACATATGATTCTTAGTCAGGAGCTACTAAGGATACAACAAATGTTTAGAATGCAGGAATTTTATGATGATTTTGTGATTATATCATTTAATCTACAACACAGTATTATGGTTTGTGTATTAGCAAATAAAAATTATTATAAGTATTACAATCAAATGAATCACTGTGATATTTAATATTAACTCATGGGAAGAATAGCAAAATAATTAAGCAGAGTAGAAACAGAGACAGATGCATACTAGAACTGACAAGTAGAAGCTTTATGAATTATATATGTGTGTGTGTGTGTGTGTGTGTGTGTGTGTGTGTTAAGATAAAAATGGCAGACCCATGAGCTTCAGAAGCCCAGTGTTGTATCTGTGTGGGCCGCTCAGTTACATAGGGCGTTTAGGCAAGAGTACAGGACACATGGGGCCTGCAGATGGCTTCTTGAGAAAGCTTGGTGGGTTTTTAGAAGCGCCAGGTACTGTGTTTCAAGTGGAGTATGAATGATGGACATGCTTACAAGAAACCATTAGGGGTGTTGTCAAGAGCGCGTTCATTAAGGCCATTGCATATCTGAAATGATTTTGTTTATTGCTTGAGAAAAATCCAAAAGTGGATTTTAAGCACAGCTGGAAAAATGAGTACATGTGAATGTTGTGGAGTAACTGTTATCCATAGAGTAGGTGGCTATAAATCTGGGAATGCAGAGCCAGGGGGTGGGCAATGTTTGTAGAAGGGGGTATGCATAGTAGTTAGGATACAGTGGACCTGGTGGGGAGAAATAGCATCATCCTGAGTCTCATTCACTGGCATAATTGTATAGTACAGTTTACCCACAGGCTATTACATTTTAGATATTTTATGTACAAGTAGTGTTGTGTATATTTATGTCTGTTCACAGTGCCTGTGGACACTGGAAGAGATCTACCAATCTAGAACTGAATTTAGAGATGTTGTGAGCTGCCATGAGGGTGCTATGAATAGAACCTGAGTCAACTGAAAGACCATTTTCTGCTCTGAAACACTGAACCATTCTCTTGCCCACAGATTATTGTCTTTTGAAGAGTAAAATGAACATAAGTAAATACTTTGGAACACAGAAGCCTGTTTTATTGGCATTTACAGAGTCGACAGAATGGAGAAAACTGATTAACTGTTAGGAATGAGGGACTTGTTATTGATGAAGCAAAGGTACAATGTGCACTTAGCTCAGGGAAAAGTTAGACTCTAGATATATATGTTTTAGTTCATCTGAATCTATACTTAATTACAAACCTGGTTAATGGGAAAAATAACTATAGAGATAAAAAAAAAAGGTAAGGAGTGTGTAGAGGAAAGGCGTACATGAAGTTTAAAAGAAAAGATGCAGCACAGGGGTGCCACGTGCCTGACAAGAAATAGTAGTTATGATACATACACTTATTTATATACTATTTTCCTTAACAAAAGGTTCTGACTTTTACTAACATTTTTAGCATTCTTGAATATAATTTAACTACAGAGCAGCTGAACGCAATAGTGAGTCAGACAGTTAATTCATGCAACAGTCAGTCAATGCATTGAATCAAGATACTGGTGATAATGAGATGCTGTTGAAAGCTAGTTAAAATGCTCTAGAAGAGTGGTTCTCAACCTCTGCATCACTACCCTTTCAGAGCCCAAGGGAACCTTTCAGAGGGGTCACCTATGCCCATCAGAAAATGCAGATACCTGTAATATGATTTTAAACAGTGGTAAAAGTACAGTTTTAAAGTAGCAATGAAGATAATTTTATGGTTGGTGTCACCACAACCCAAGGGATAAGGAAGGTTAAGAACCACTGTTATAGAAGATCACAGAAATTGTAAATTAAAACTATAGAAAAGAGAGATATAAAAGAAAAAAAAATCATCCTGGAACTATCTGAGAATGCTGTGGGGCTTTTGTGCCACTCAACGTAATGTTATCTACTCTTTCATTACCAATGCTGATATTGCCAAGCATGGTAGAAAGCTTGTGACTTTCCTATAGGATCTCATTACTGACAGAGTTTAATACAAATAATTTACAGGATCCTAAACAGTGTGATAGAAATTCCTATAATTCATACAGTCTGCTTGGAACCAGGCTGGACCTCATTTAAACCAAAAGCATAACACTGAGTGAAGAGAGGGCTTAAGGTTATGCTTTCTGGTACTGACCTGTAAGCACGTCTCTTCCTGTTATCAACAGATGTACTTGATATTACATTATATTTTTCTGGGTTTGAGAGGTTATACAAAGAACTGCACAATACACTAAGTGTCTGTACCACTAGCAAGATTCTAGTCTTTCTTATGAAGTAAAGTAGACCTTTAAATTATTTCTAAATTATTCTATAAGAATGTATATACTATCCCTCCTTCACTGCCATTCTCTTTTCTCTCATCTTATTTCCCCTCACCACCTCATATCTCCCTTCCCCTCATTTATCTACTCTCCTGTTTTTTTCCCTCCCCCCCTCTTTTGCTCCCACCCTCCATCCCTCCCTCCTCCCTCTCATCATCATTTGTTTCTTCCTTCTATTGTCTTTCTTCCTTGAAAAAAAATCTCTTAATATGTTCTCAGTCTGTCCTCAAGCCCCGAATCCTCCTCTCTTGGAGTGCTGGAATTATGTGTGCGCACTACCATATCCCTCTGAGAAAGGTTTAATTATTAATAACAGATCACAGAATAAACAGTAGTAATAATCTGGATTCACGATGAGTCATGACAGGAATTGCTCACACCATATAATAATTGACAATTCCTGTACTGTACAGCACCTTTAAAAAGTCTACAAGTAATCGCTGTGTAATGGAATATAAAATCTTCCGCACTGATGTGTGGGTTAGCTTAGAGTCCTAATCCCTCAACTGCTTATGAGCAATCGCATATCCTTCTAGACTGAAAAGAAGATACAGGAATATGTTATATTGCCCTAGTACTTCAAACAAAAACGTCCACTTACTTTAGCAGTTCCAGGAACACAAAGGCTACCCTTCAATAGTCTTCTAGTTAGCTGGTTAGCGATGACCTAAGAGCTTTTGTTTTTGCATAGAGCAAACTATATATGTATCAGGAATTAAAGCATGTAATGAATGAAAAGAAAACATAGCACTAATAGCAAACTAACTATACTCAAATGATAAAATTAAGTCTTAAACAGTTTTTTTTTTTTTTACATATTTTACAGTTAAGCATTCAGTTGTTTTCAGTCAACAGAATCTTTAAAGTTACTATTGGAAGTTGAACTTTCTTTCTTTCTTTCTTTTTTTTTTTTTTTGGTCTGCTTTTTTTTTTTTAACTAATTTATTCTTGTTACATCTCAATTGTTATCCCATCCTTTGTATCCTCCTATTCTTCCCTCCCTCCCATTTTCCCCTTATTCCCCTCCCCTATGATTGTTCCTGAGAGGGATTACCTCCCCCTGTATATGCTCATAGTGTATCAAGTCTCTTCTTGGTAACCTGCTGTCCTTCCTCTGAGTGCCACCAGGTCTCCCCCTCCAGGGGACATGGTCAAATGTGAGGCACCAGAGTACGTGAGAAAGTAATATCCCACTCTCCACTCAACTGTGGAGAATGTTCTGACCATTGGCTAGGTCTGGGTAGGGGTTTAAAATTTACTGCCTGTATTGTCCTTGGCTGGTGCCTTAGTTTGAGTGGGACCCCTAGGAAGTTGAACTTTTATGTCTGCCAAGGCGCGTCCAGTTTTATGGTAACTTGACACAAGCTAGATTCTTTTAGAAGAGGGAGCCACAACTGAGAAAATTCCCCAACCAAATTGGACCTGTGCTGCATTTTCTTGACTGATGATTGATGTGAGAGGGGATCAGCTTACTGTAGATGGTACCACCCCTGAGCTGGTGCTCCTGGGTGTTATAAGAAGGTAGGATGAGCAAGTTTTGTGGTGCAAGCCCTAAGCAACACTCCACAATGACTTCTGTACTAGTTCCTGCCTCCAGATTCCTGCCCTGCTTGAGTTCCTGCCTGACTTCCTTTGATGATGGACTGTGATGTGGAAAATAAACAAAATGAACCCTTTCCTCAGTAAGTTACTTTGTTTATGGTGTTTTAATTATAGTAGTACTAGCAAAATAAAACTTCCCACACAAGCTAGTTACAATATATTGTTGTGTAGAAAAATGAACAAGATGAGTTCCCAACATAAGTATTACTGTTAAAGTGAACAGTACACATTAAACCAAAAAAGAAAAAACAAACAAAAACAAAAAATTCCATCTTTCCAGTGTACTGGACAGTGACCCGTTAGATCCTACAATCAAGCCTTATATTATTTGTACTGTGGGGACAACATATACTACATTAATCAGGGTTATGCCTGATTAATTAATAAGGTTCCAAAAATGACAAACAGCAGAAAATAATACAGCCATGTAAAAAAAAAAAAGTACTAGCTAGAGAGAGGAAGCACAAAGTAAAGTTTAAACTTGTTTTCCATTTTCAACTGGAAATTTTATATATTCTTTGTGTTTCATGAATCTGAATTATCTCCCAAAGTTGTTCCACAGAAGTCTTGAAGGAATCACAATGATCTGTGGCATCCAATGGTTTCCGCCTCCACAATGTTTGTTTTGTATGTCTGTGGGGCTTATTCTCTGTACTAGGGTGCCCATTCCCACATAAACTGAGCAGGCATAGCTAATTGCAGAATAGACTGCTAGGACTGGTATGATTATATTATTGCCTAATTTAAATCCTAGCAGCATCATTCCTAGATGTGTGATTTAAAAGAAACTGCAGGATTAATTCTTCCCAACTTACACAGTTCATATATGCAACACGTCAAGTGATTTCTTACTACACACTGTGTCAGTTGTTATTTCAGCTGATGTCACAGTGTCAACAGTGCAGTGTTCCACTCTACCTGCTATTTCTGTCCTTTTTGTATCCTCCTTAGTGTGGGAGATATGACCTACATCCATCCTACTTTATCCTTTAGCTTGTAAATTCAACACTTATTTAGCAGCTGGGGTTTTAATACTTCATGATCTACACATATAGCTCTTGCTAAGAACTTGGACATAATACATCTCTTGCCTGGAGTTTTTTTTTTAACAGTTGCTCAACTTTTTATATTCAAAAGTAATTATAATTACCAATGAGTATTAATTACTGCTATTGGAACTTTCCCCGAGCACCTGCATTGAAATATCTTGAGAAAGTCATATACCAAGTAGTTTTGTGCAGAGGATATTTCGGAACATTCTAGATGAGTTGAAACAAGAAGATTTAGTGAGTTTGGGCTAACTGTGCCTAGATTAAGGATATGAAGAGACAATGTCACTTTATCTCACATAACTGACAACAACAAAGAAATGCAGAAGGCCACCCAATGTGAAAGCAGCATACAACCTGGGATAGCTGAAGTAGGATTTGAATATAGTTAAGCCTTCAAACACATATCATCATATATTCATATATATATATATATATATATATATATATATATATGCAGAAAGAAAGAAATGTTTGGGCAAGTGGAATACAGGAAATTCATTTTTTTTTTGTAGCTTAGTAATGGAAACAATCCTTTTCACAAGGAAGATGCAATCACCAAGAACACATGGACACATTCCTGTCATATTGGCTGGTGTAACACTGTGTTCAGGCCGAGGGCACTCTGGTGACATTTTGTGGGTAGATGCTACAGATACTTCCTCATATGGGTTGTATTCTGAGTGAGACCTTTGCAGGACTTTCCCTTCCTTTAATTCTCAAAAAAAAAAAAATCTATATTTGCACAGTGCACATGAAATTCTGAAATTATCTGACACGGAAAACTGGTAATTTATTTAAGGACTTGAGAATTTTAAGTTAGAGAATTTAACAAGAAAGGTATATATAGCACAGAAGATTTTTTTAAACCTATGATATTTGAAGTTTATGACTTTGTGTCTTTCCTCTTTAATCTTACCTAATGTCTCAGTTACTTTTATACTACGGTGATTAGACACCTTGTCCAAGGAAACCTATTTATAAAACATTTATTAGGAGCTTCCATTTTCATAGTGTTCAGGTTTATGACCACCACGGTGGGGAACACGGGAGGAGGTGGGCAGGTATGGTGTTGGAAAAGTTTTCAGCTCTCATGTACTGATCCTCAAGTTGGAGGCAGAGAGGGGTGAGGAAGGGAGGAAGGGAGAGAGAGAGAGAGAGAGAGAGAGAGAGAGAGAGAGAGAGAGAGAGAGAGAACCAGAGGGAGGAGGAGGAAGAGGAGGAGGAGAAGGAGAGAGGGAGGGGGGAGGGAGAGAAGAAGGAACAGAGGAAGGGAAGGAGGGAGGGTAAACTACATGGGTATGATATGAGCCCTTTGATACCTAAATTCCCCTTCTAGGTGGCTCACATCCTCTAACAAGCCAGTCCTGCTAATCTTTCCAAAAGGTTCCATCAGCTCTGAGCCAAAAGGGAGCAGGGGGTGTCTCTGACTGTGCTGCCTGCCTTGGATCCCTTTCCCCTAGCTGGGCTGACTGTCTGGCCTCAGTGCGACAGTATGACCTTAGTCCTGCTGGTGGGTTGGTAGCCCTTGGGCCCCCCCCCCACCCCCCCACCCCCCCCCCGCTTCTTTGAGAAGGAGAAGAAGGAAGGAGGAGAGGGGATATAGGACTGCAAAGAGAGAAGGGAGGGGGCTGTGATCAGCCTGGAAAGTGACTAAATAAATAAAAAAAGAGCCAATTAGAGTCATTCTCCTTCTAACCACCACAGCTACTAAAAACCCAGTTCATAATGAGTTACTGATTAAGTGCTTGAGTTCAACCTTTTATGTTTTTGACTTATTATTATCTTGGTGTATTATTAAATCATTTAATGTTTCCAGGCTTACTGATGCTCCAAGCAACACACTTTACACTTATATTTGATTTGATTTTTCTCTAATATCTGTTCTACTGATTCAATATCTTCCACATCATGGGATCCTCCAATGTTGTATGTCATATTATATTGGTTAATTTGTTCCATGTCACATCACAAATACTTTCATTAGTTAATGCAGAAATGAATGAACTGTGGAAACAGCACCGTGACAGTGAAAAGGAAAGGGATATACTGCACTCTGATTTGACAAATTGCAGGTAAATCATAACACAATTTAATGATGGAAATTATTTTCTTTTATTGTTAAATACTTAGTTTTATTATCATTTCTGGAATGTCACTTAGAAGGGTAAACAGAGAAAATATGACTAGATTATCAGATGGAGATGGATTTTAAGAAAAGTTTTTTTCATAGTTTATGAAATGGCAACACAAACAATGATTAGTACAACTTCCCTTAGTTTCTTTTGATTGCAGAATTTAATTAAATTTATATAATGAACCTAAGATCTTAAGTATAAAGTCCGTATCATATAGAATTTAGATTTCAGATATAATTATTATCATAATGAATGAAAATTTTGTTTTCAGCCCTAGCTGTAAAAATAGGAAATATTTCCAAAGCTTCTCAGAAATCAAGCATTTTCTAGAAAATATGTAGTCTTTGTGCTTCTTAGAAATTAGAACTATTTCTTTAGCTTACATATTTCATTAATGACAATAACGTAATATAAATTGAGTGCCAGGATTGACATTTATTTTCCAAAGTTTTAAGCAATTTGCTGGAGGTGTTATTAAGACCACCGGTTACTTCTTTTTAGCTCTTGATATGGCCCATGATAATAATGCCTGTGACAGTTAACATCTTTTAACAAGTGAAACAAAGAATGTAAACACAAGAATAATTTTATTACTTTTAGACAACTGACAAAGCCTCATAATATTTACCATTATATCCAAATAGATAATACTGTTCACAAAAATTTCTTTTTATCGATTGTTTTCTTTGTAAACTATGTATCGATCATCTTACTTTCTAGCAGCAATGTGAGTACATAATGTTACAATATTTACCATATTTCAGAGTTAAGTTCTATGAATTTGTGAAATATTATGTGAAGAAAATACCCACATTTCTTGTCTTTTGTAAAATTTCTTTTACTATGCTACATTTCTTATGCTTAAAATATAATGACATCTTGAGTCATATTATACACATTTAATTTATCCCTTTTTGATTATTTACAGAGAGTTATTAGAAAGGACAAGTAGGAATGAAACAAAAATAGAAGCTAATGTAGACCTTATGCCACACATGGGCATATGTTCCTGTCAGTGGCAGGGCAAATAGGCAAGTCATGGATTCTGCTATTAGTTTTATAACAGCCAAACTCAAAAGAGAAATCTATTGTGCTATTAATTTCTGGTGCTCTTAAATTAAGCCTGTTTTTTGCCTGGTGTGGTGGCACACGCCTTTAATCTCAGCACTTGGGAGGCAGAAGTAGGTGGAGCTTTATGAGTTTTAGGCCAGTCTGGTCTAAAAAAATGAGTCTAGGAGAGTCAAGGCTGCACAGAGTAACCCTGTCTCAAAAAACCAAAACCAAACCAAACCAAAACCCAACAACAACAACAGAAACTTGTTCTTAATAGTTGTGTCTGACTATTAGTAATCACCCAACTAACTCTGCAGGATGGCATTCACTCTCAATTTCGGGAGATTCCACAAAGAGTTCCATGGATTTTTAATTAACTTCAATTGGTTTCAACACCAGCCATTATGGCAAAAGCAAACTTTATAGCACTTTGGAGTGAAATTAAACTGACTATATCAAAGACTGTGTGTGTATCAGGGATTTCTGGCAGCTTTCTTTCTCTTGCAATATTTTTCTCTGCTAAGGGATGAGTAGCTAAAAAGGTTTACAAAGTGATACTGACTTCTTTATGCCTATAATAAACCCAAATGTCAGCTAGAAAACTGAGATTCACAAGACTTCAAGGACAATGAAAATGGGGTGGATGGATGAGATATAATTGAGCGAATCTTAGAAAACGTACTAAGAAAAGGGGATAACATATTGGTGTATTATTAACTCTTAGAGATCAGGGAAATAAATAAAACACAAGTGTGTCAACTTGATATTCTTCAGTTTTCATGTGTAGCAACTTTCAATGTTTAATGCATCTAATATAATTTTTAAAGACTAACAAATTAAATAACAATTATAATAACTGACATTTGTTTGAAAAGACAATTACGTGTATAAAGTCGAACTTAGTTTTCTGTGTTCAGTGATGGTTTCTCTTATATATTTTAGAAATGACTACAGCTTTGAGCATCCTTGAGGTGAACAAAGAGTATGAAATTTAGATTTGGAAATTTTGAGTTTTGGAAATTACAATGGTAATGTTCAAGTAATTCTTCCAAAATAATAGTTATAAATTATTATAAGATTGGAAATGCTTCTTGTCCAAAACATTTCAAATATGTCATGCTCAATATATTAATTCTTCTAAATACTTATATTTCTGTAAAAACTTATAGCATCTACAAGTAGAGAATTATTTTCTGTTGTTGATGGGAAATGAAATTCAGTTATGTTAGCATTATTTCTCTAAATATGTGATTATGGAGAAATATTCATATCCTAAGTTAATTATATCCTTAAGACTGCAATATATTTTCTGCTTTATGAAAGCAAAGATAATGATTCTCTCCACAAACTATGATGTAATCTTCATATTCAAAATAAAATTTTAATCAAATAGGCATTTTAAGAATTTTAAATTTAAAAAAAGAATTTTAAATTTGTGCGTTTTTTGCATCAGTGTTTATAGTGTTTATTAAGTAGCATTGCAACTAAAACTTCTCTCACTGATTTTGGTTTGGTAAACATTTGTTTTACTGATGTGCATACTATTTTCTCTTTCTAACTCATCTGTATTGTTTGTAAGCAATTTTAACACACTGGAGAATAATTTCCTGCATAATAACTTTATGTAATAATGTCTTTATGTTCTTATTATGCATACATTGCATATTAAAGAGTATCTTCTTCCACTACTTGATATTTAAATTTTATTATAGAAAATTATATATCAGTAATATATTGGTCCAATAAGTATTTTATACTACTTATATTTAATATAAAATACAAAATTTTGTATTTTGGTTTAACTATACATTTCTATTGTAACCATTTTAAACTATGCATCCAAATTCTTAAATTTCATAACATGGTTAAATTCAAGAATAGAATTTAATTTAAATGTTAGCTGCATTTTTTTGTTTTTCCAATTTTAAACTGGACACAAGCTAGGGTCATCTAGGAAGAGGGAATGCTGGTTGAGAAGCTGTTTCTGCCTAATAGGTTTGATTTAAAAATATACAGGAACAGTTTTTGATTAGTGGTTGATGTTGAAGGGTCCAACCTTATGTGTGCAGTGCCACACCTGGAAACATACTCCAGAGTTGTAGAGAGCAGACAGAGCCTAGCCTTTATTAGCTGTGCCTCAAAGACCATAAAGCCAAGCACACTGAACCTGATAGAAGAGGAAGTAGGGGGTAGCACTGAACACAGCAGCACAGGAGACGATTTTCTAAACAGAACACTGAAAGTTTAGGCGCTAAGATTGACAATCAATAAATGCGACCTCATGAAACTGAAACACTCTGTTAGGCAAAGGGCCCAATCAATAGGGACAAAATAGCAGCTTACGGAATGGGAGAAGTTTTTACTAACTCCATATCCAATAAAGCGCTAGTACCCAAGATATGTTTTTTTTAAACTCAAGAAACTAGATACAAAACAAACAAACAAACAATCTAATTAAAAATGGGGCACAGACCTAAACAGAGAAATTTCATTAGAGGAATTTCAAATGGCTGAGAAACACTTAAAATAGTTTCATCATTCTTAGCTATCAGGGGAAGTGTAAATCAAAACTACTTTGAGATTTCATCTTATACCTGTCAAAACGGCTAAGATCAATGACACAAATGACAGCTCATTCTGGTGAGAATGTGACGCAAGGGTAATATTCTTCCATTGCTGGTTGGAGTGCAACCTTGTCCAGAAACTACGGAGATCATTACAATAAATAGTTCCTCAGAAAATCAGGAATTGATCTACTTCAAAGTACAGCTATACCATTCTTGAAAATATACCCAAGAGATACCCCATTCTACCACAAAGACACTTCCTCAGCTGTGTTCATAGTGGGTTTATTTGAAACAACCACAAACTGGAAAAAACATAGATGTCTGAAAGCCAAAGAATGGATAAAAATGATTTGTTTATACAGTGGAATATCTCTCAGATATTAGAAAAAAATGACATTAAGAAATTTTCAGGTAAACAGATAGAACTGGAAAAAAAAATCATGTGGAGAGAGTCAACGGAGACCCAGAAAGACAAACATTATATGTACTCACTTGTAAGTGGAATTTAGCTGTTAGGTAAAGAATAAGCAGACTACAATAGTCTGATCCTGAGACGTTAGAAAAAAAGACACGTCTAGGGGAGACACATGGAAAGGGGAAATAGAATAGATTTTGTGGGTGGACTCTGGGGTGCAGGTGGGATGGGAACAGGTGGAATCAGGTGAAGGAGGGAGGGACAGAGACAGAGAAGCCTGGGGTAGGTGGGCATTTAGGCGATGAAGTGGAAAACTAATGCAGTATAAATTTCCTGGAACCTCTTAGGGTGACCCTGTCAAGGACACCTAGGATATGAGCCTGAACTGGCCATCTTCTGTAACCAAGCTAGGCTCCCAGTGGTGGAGTTGGGACACCACCACAGTCACAACACTTAACCTCAACCTGGCTGCTTGCAAGATGAGCTGGGGCAGTGGCGAGTAAGAGCTTGTGGGAGGGACCAATCAATTAGTGGTGTAACGTGAGACCTCTGTCACAACACTAGAGGGAGCCCATGCCTGACACTGTCTGGATGACCAGGATCAAGAACCCGGATGACTTAGACAAAGAACAAAGACCACTGAGGAGAAAGAAAGAATTAGCCTCTTCCAGAGATGAGCTCCCTTATTGGATATTTATCACCCCTGAAAACATATACACAAAACAACAAAAATAGACTCAGTAGAAGGCGTGTGTGTGTGTGTGTGTGTGTGTGTGTGTGTGTGTGTGTGTGTGTTTAGCAATAGTAATTGTAAGACCCCCTCCCCTGTGCACCTGCCATAGCAAGCATAGCAGCAGTAACGCTATCTTGCAAGGCAAGAGTAGAATAATAGGTTCCCGGGATAAGATGAGGCCTGGGACCCAGAGGAGAAAGATAAAAGCATGCTGAGATAACAAAAACAGTTGTCTTTGTCAAACAAGATATTTATGGTCGGCCACCTGGCCCAGAGAACGGGTAAACTCCCCTGTTCCTAGAGCCCATCTGATGACCGGGCCATAACCTCGCCTCATTTAAATTTACCAATCAGAGCCCTGTAACTATGCTTCTCGCTTCTGTACCCGCGCTTCCCGCTAAAATCCCTATAAAAGGCCCCCGAAAGACTCGCTCGGCGCGCTAGCCTATCCGGAGACTGAGACGCCCGGGTACCTGTCCCTCTACAATAAAGCCTCTTGCGTATTGCAACTGAAACCTTGGTCTGGCTGGTTCTTGGTGGGGGTCTTACAGTAATCAAAGAAAAAGGGGCTATCAATTTCAGGCTAGGTGGCATGCAAAAAGGTTAGAGGGAAGGTACCTCTGAAAGGCTATAGGGAGGAAATGGAAGGGAGAAAGTTATGTAAAACAATTTTAATTAAAATGTATTTAAAAAATAAAGAAAGAAATCATGACCGCTGAAGTGAGACCTTTGTTTTACTGGGACAATTTATGCTGGTCACCTGGGGGCGAGAAATCAGCTCTGATTAACATGATTGGCATCAGTGAGGTAAAATCATCTGGGGCGTATTTTCTCAGGGTCAGCTGAATTTGGTAATGTGAAAGCACCTCCCATTTGTTCAGTAACTAACCCTTTACGGCGAAATGATCTCAATAAATCCTTCCATGTTATATCTCAAAGAATCCTTAAATTATTGTTAGTAAATGTTTGATTAGTTTCATGACAGAAAAGCTTTTAGTCTGTTGATACTTGATTTTCAGTATTTGATTTCTTGATTAAACTTAAACATTTACAACTAAAATCAACACACAAAATGTATGAAAACATACTTGAGAAATTTATTTTATTTCACTCGGTATGTATTTCTCCATGACTTGTAGTCTTGGGAAAACTGGGGCTTTGTTAGTTGAATTGGTTGTGCTCAAGGCAAATCGGCACCTTTAGTTTTAGAATACAAAATAGCTCAGATGCTCAGAATTGTTGCTGGTTCTTTTTAAATTTTTTTATTATTTAATTAATTTATATAGATTACATCTCATTTGGTTTTCCCTCACTTGTATCCACCCGTTCCTCCCTCTTGCTTTCACCCTATTCCCCTTCCATAGATCATGACCGAGGCAGACCTCCTTCCCCGCTATACGGTCATACATTATCTATCTATCAAGTCTCATCCTTGTAGCCTGCTTATCCTTTCTCTGAGTCTCCCAGGCCTCCCACCACAGGGAAGTGCTCAAATATGGGGCACCAAAGTTCATGTCAGAGTCAGTTCCCACTCTCCATATAACTGTGGAGAATGTCCTGTCCATTGGCTAGATCTGAGTAGGGGATTCAGAGTTTACTGCATGTATTGTCCTCGGTTGGTGCAGTAATTTGAGCAAACCACCCGGGGCCTGATCCACACATCATGATGTTCTTCTTGTAGGTTTCTAGGACCCTGTGGGTCCTTCAATTTTCCCATTCTCCCATACTTCTCTCACCTAGGGTCCCAGTAGGTTGTCCTCACATCTATCCCAATCTCCTGGTAAGTGAAGACTTCCATGGGACATCCCTTTTGAGCTAGTGTCCAATTGAAGTAAGTATATATCATGTGAGTCTTTCTGCTTCTGGGTTAACTCACTCAATATGATCATTTCTACTTCAATCCATTTGTCTACAAATTTCAGGGTTTCCTTGTTTTTAATAGCTGAGTAGTATTCCATAGTGTAAATGTACCACAGTTTCTTTATCCATTCTTCTACTAAGGAACATTTAGGTTCTTTCTAGGTTCTGGCTATTATGAATAAGGCTACTATGAACATAGTTGAGCATATGTCCTTGTTGTGTGGTGGAGCATCTTCTGGGTATATACCAAGGAATGGGATAGCTGAGTCTTGAGGTAACTCTATTCCCAGTTTTCTGAGAAAGTACCAGATAGATTTCCAAAGTGGTTGTACAAAGTTGTACTCCCACCAGCAGGAAGGAGTGTTCCTTTTTCTCCACATCCTCACCTGCATGTACAATCACTTGAGTTTGTTTATCTTAACCATTCTGATGCATGTAAGATGGAATCTCAGAGTCGTTTCGATTTGTATTTCTCTGATGACTAAGGATGCTGAGCATTTCTTTGTTTCTCAGCCAAGCAACAGCGTACACACTGGAAAAAGATCTTCACCAACCCTATAGCTGACAAAGGTCTAATATCCAAAATATAGAAAGAACTCGTGAATTTAAACACAACCAAACTAAACAACCCAATTAAGAAATGGGGTTCAGAATTAAACAGAATTCATTGCTGCTTCTTAAAGAGACATGTGTCTGAGCATTTGTTTCAGTGCCCTGAATCTTTTCATCTTTCTTTACTGCTTATGTTTATATGAACCAGGGTGACATGTCATGAAACCACATATATATCATGCACACACATATGCACTCACATGTACTTATGATGTTGTATAAGTATTATAAGTAAACATAATATAATGTGTCCTTGTAGCTTTTCAAATGCCCTTAGTGTTATTAACCCCTTCTCCTCCTTCTCCTTCTGTGTTGTCCTCCTCTACTCTTCCCAGGTGAATCTTCATCAAAAGGGGACTCAATATAACACCTGTATGTCACTTTTTTCACTTTAGTGGGCCACTCTCATTGGGCTCTTGTGTGAATTCTGTGGAGGTCTCACTGTAGAGTTCTCTGATATGGGAGATCTAGTGGAACTCCAACTAATTTCACTATGAACTCTAGGGTTTGGTAGTCTCTTCATTGTTGGGTGACTTAAATCCAGTTACAACTTACATATTGATTTGACTGCCATGAAATTTAGTACATAACTAGTAAGTCTTTTGGCCCTTACCCTGACACACCTTGTGTGGGAAAGAGGGCGTGTATAGAATATCTGTTTCTGCATAAATGTCTACAATACAGGTACATAAGTATTTCTTAATACATACTGAAGTAATCTAGAAACTTAGATTTCCCCCATTTCCCATCAACTTGTACCAAATTCTTTTAAACCTTCCAGCATAAAACCTGAGGATGTTTTGGTTTTAAAGTATTCAGATGGATTGCCACACTTAGTATCATAAGGATTTATGATACTTACCTTTAAAAGTAGGATACTTTTCAGAGCTGTAGAGAGGGTTCATTGTTTATGAGTCTTTGCTCTTGCAGAGGACCTGGGTTCCATCCCATTGCACGTATCAGGAGACTCGCATCTTTATGGTTTAAGGTGATCGGAAGCCCTCTCCTGGAATTGATGGGTGCCTGCACTCACATGTGCATATTCTTATATATATGTGACAAAAATAAATTCTTTAAAATAAATAATTTTACAGTTGTGATTTTATATTAGAAATTGCATTGTTGAGCAACTGTAAACAAAAGGTATGAATATTAATATCAAGAGTTTACAAAAATAACATCACACAAAATGTATGTGATGTCTAGTTTGCATTTATGTGATGGACATGTTGCAGCAAACATTTAAAAATACACTTCCATTATTGTCCTTTTTTCTACTACTAAAAAAGAAAGAAAGAAAGAAAGAAAGAAAGAAAGAAAGAAAGAAAGAAGTTCAATGAAATAAATGGTTAAGCTTTCCTAGAGGACAAAAGAAAACAAAATTATCACTAGAAATGGTAATAACATCTCTCAATGCAAATTGCTGGCAGGCCACCTTGTGTGCATCTCTGTGTGTGAGGATCAGCTGGAGGGCATCAAGTGCCCTTCTGAGTCACACTGGGGCCCTTTGTAGTTGCTTTCAAATCAAGTAGGATTTATATATGTCCCTATTATTCCCCCTTTTTGCTTTTTAAGTACCTGCCTCTTACACCACTCAACCTTCTGGTTTAGTCCATTGGGAATGCTATTAAAAGTATCATTTCCTAGATAGCTTATAAATAATATAAGCTTAGTTCCCATTTTTCTAGAGCATGGGAAGTCCAAGATATAGGTACTAGCAGATTTACCATCTGATAATGCTCATCATTCTGGACAGGGACATATCCTTCTTGTTCCATTTTTCCATGGAGGAGGAAGATGATCCTCTAGGCCTCTTTCAGTGGGCACCTATTCTTTGTAGGAAGTTCAGTCAAATGATCTCTTCACTCTCAGAGTTAGGGTTTAAGCAGAGGATCTGAGGAATGCAGTGGCACAAACATCCAGACACCTGCAGTTGTTGAAAACAATCATAAGATAAGGGGTTCCTCACAATTGTCCATAAGGGTGTTTTGGGTGATTACTTATAATATGTTACTAGAAAGTGATGATTTGGATAAAGAAAATTGACCTTTTAAGCTTTGCATTTCAAATTAGGAAGTTGCTTTACAAAGTCTGCCTACATGCTGGCCAAGTACACCAATGTTCAGTTCACAGACTTTTTTCCCCTTAATCTTTCAAAGTCCTGTTTATTAATCATTAAAAAAATCTTGCTTTTCTGTAATTCCCAAGATGCTCTTGTTCAGATATTTTCACTGTCTCCTTACTTAAGAATAGTATTGAACAGTTACTTTTAATGTGCTACGTGTCCTTCCTAAATGGTAAATGTAATCAGCAGTCCTGTGCATTGGTCAATATTGAACCCAATCTGTGTCCGTAATGATTCCAATTCTGAGAATGACAGCAAACACCATAATATACTATATACCACCACTAAAATACACTTTGCAATTTTTCTACATACTTATATTTTTCTCTATATTAAATCAGCTACTCATTTGCTTCCAAAGTTATTTGCCTCCTGTCTTTATTTACTCCGAAGTGCCAGCATTTTTCCCTACTTTATTTTTAAAATTCATTCATTTTCCGTCTTGATCACAACTCCCCCTCCCTCCTCTCCTCCCAGCTCGTCCTGTCACTTCACTTCTTGGCCATCCTCCCATCTTCCCCTTCTCCTCGAAAGCGTCTCAGAAAAAGGGAGACCTCTGATGAATATTAACCCGTTTTGGCATATCAACTTGCAGTAGGTCTAAGTGCATCTTTTCTCATTATGGCTATGCAAGGCAGCCCAGTTAGGGGAAAGGGATCCAAGGGCAGGCAACAGAGTCAGGAGTACACAAACTTTTAAATATTGTCAGTAATCCATTTTAAAATTGCAAAGTAAGTTAAAAATTATACCTTAAGAATTTCTTGGGTTTGTGTAGACTATAAATTGTTGGATTACTTGGAATTAGTAGAATTGAAAATATTTTTAAGTCTGTGAAAAATCCATTTACATGTCTTTTGCAAATAATATTTAGCTGCACTTTTCACTTCATTTGAGTGGGAAACTTAACATTTTGCAAGAACTTCTTTCTATAAGCTCTTTTTACAATAATAACCATTTGTCTGTCAAAACTGTAACACTTCATGTTTATACAGAAGGATTATGTTTCAGTTTTTAAGTGCATTATGGTCAAATGCTTTCTTATTGTTGATGTATGTAATTTAAGTTAAAGTCATTTACATCTTACTACTGTCAGTAGGTTTTAGAAGCATCACTAACTCTTCCCTCTTACTGTATTTAATTGTATGCCATAATGCCAACACTGCAAAAGATTGTCTAAGTACTTTAGTCAGTGAGAAAAAGCTACTCCTTGTGGGAAAGCATCCTTACCAAAGCAGCTGGATAAGAGCTATTTTTGAGTCTTAGGAAACGCAATTATACTAAAGAAAATTGTAATTTTGGCTGAAAGTGCGGGCAGGTAAAATATAAATCATTCCAACTTAGAGTTTCTAACATCTGATTTTGGGGTAGTTAATTCATTACATCTGTAATTTCAGTATTGTTTTCAACTTTGTTAACTTTGGACACTGTTTTCTTACAGGCAAAAGTTAAATTGTTTTCATACAAGAAAAAAAATAATTTCATAGAAAAATTCGAAAAGTAAGAGTGAATCAGTGTTGGCGCCATACTGCTACTAATAACAGCTTGCTATTTGCACTTCTACAATGCCTGTCATGGTGCCTACAAATAATACGTGCAGACAGTATGACTGAATGGTGTATTTCCTGCTGGATAATATTCAAAGTCATTAAGAATGCCCTCACGATACTTATAGTACTTTCAAAGGCTGACTTAGGAGAGAAGAAGAAACAGAAAACGATACGACCTCAGAGGGACAGAGAAACACAACTCAATGAGCAGGGAAATCAATGGAGCGAAAAATGGGCCATTTTCACCTCGTTCATTTTCAGAGACAGACCAGTTTTGCTTCATTGATTTTCGGTGCTCATTGAGTTGTATTCTTTCTCTTTAGATTTGGCCTTTTTCTTGCTCACTTTTCTTTTTTCTTTTTCTTTTTTTTTTTTACTTTTTTTTCTCCTTTATTAATTTATTCTTGTTACATCTCAATGGTTATCCCATCCCTTGTATCCTCCCATTCTTCCCTCCCTCCCATTTTCCCCTTATTCCCCTCCCCTATGACTGTTCCTGAGGGGGATTACCTCTCCCTGTATATGCTCATAGGGTATCAAGTCTCTTCTTGGTAACCTGCTGTCCTTCCTCTGAGTGCCACCAGGTCTCCCCCTCCAGGGGACATGGTCAAAGGTGAGGCACCAGAGTATGTGAGAAAGTAATATCCCACTCTCCACTCTACTGTTTTCATCCACTTTTTTTGTGTTTTATTTCATACTGTGTTTATTTTGAGATTGGAATCTTAGTTCAATGAGGCTATTTTTGATTTCTTGAGTGTTCTCAGATAGAATATTTCCCTTTTAATAAGTTTGTTTTCTTTTCTGAAGAACTTATTATTAGCCTTGTATTTTTTTTTACTGTGACTTGTGAAACATTTTATACACAACATATTAGTATAAAATTGAAAATGAGAGCCTAAATTATATCAAAATTTCAGTATAGTAGTGAGATTGTATTGAGTAAATGTATTTTCATTATATCCACACACAAAGAGAAATGATTTAATGAACATATAGTCAGCATTGCAATTACTAGTTTTAGTTGTTAACCTGACATTTCTGGATTCAACAGAAAGGAGAATCACAATTTATGGTATTGGTCTGACTGTTAATTTATGGATAAAGATATAAAATAAAATTTAACAAATATATGAATAAATGCATTGGACAGTTTATGGGAAAAGCATCTCATCTCATTAGTATACTCACATGATTTTTTATTCTAAAAATGACAAAATTGTTAGTGTACTGGATTTTAAAAAAATCTTTATGATTGTTATTGGTAATGTTTTATATGTATAATTCTTTTCTATATCTGTACATGTGTAGTTATATAAGGTATGTGTTAGGAGAAGGTTTGAAGTGGAATAACTTTAAAACCTCCAACTTATAACTTCAGAAAAATGCCTTTTTTTTTGACAAATTAATTACCTCTTTTTCTACTTACTGGAAGCCAGGGTTGTGATTTTATTTACTCACTGTCTTATCAGCAATGATTTAATTTAGAGTTGAAAACAATCACAAGTTTATTTGTTACTTTGCTTATTTTTTTATTTAATTTTTCATCATCTAAGGACCTTAGCTCTGATTCCTCATACATATCTCATAAGACAATTTTAGTGTAAGCATCACTAAATATCTCATGAGTTTGGCATCTTTAAAACATGTAGGTGTCCAGTGTGTGCATTTGTTCTTCCTGTATTTCCTGAGCACTGCATCTGGTCTATCATGTCACTGGACACCTTCACAATTGATGAGAAATTTTATATATTATCAAAAGAATTGACAAAATACGCATACTAGGATATTCAAAATCCTTTGTGAAAGATTGACTTTTAAGTATAATTCACTTTAATTTTCTTGACTGAGATTCTAGTGTGCTCTAGCCATCAATATTTTTACACCTTCATAGTTAAGAAATGAAAGAGTGCTATTTCAAATATATATTAATTAAGAAAAATATAAACAAAATTACTTTCCTCGGAACAATTAGAAAATCCCTAATTATTTTGTCTTTGTAAATGGCACTGAAATTGATGTATAATACAAAAAGAATGGCTCTAATTATATTTTTTATTTGAAGTGATATCCATAATGTGTTTATGGGGGTATATGTTTGTGAAACACTGTGTATCTAATGGCTGCTAACTAAACAATACAGATGTTTCTCCTTTGTAGAATTGGTTTACTAGGATTCTTACATTCATGGAAAAATAACTGTAATGGCTGTATTCCCTCAAGTTATCCAATCAGGAATAATCATTCAACTGCAAATTGAAAGAGTTTAGAGGGAGTCCGGTATCACAAGAGCATATAATCTTGACTTTAGTGCTGGCCACAGAGAGATGATGAGAGACTGACATCAGTGCCAGAATCTAAAAAAAAAAAAAAAAATCAGGAGAAAGGAGCCATTACCAATCTAGGGAGAGACAACCCCAGGACATCATGACACAAGAAATGTGCATCCAGGGACATGAAGCAGAACTTTGTAACTACATGAGCTATGTAAGCCTAACCAAGGATGTTGGAGATGAAGCTGAAAAGCAGTGAGGCATCTTTTGGGAAATGTGCATTCATAATTATCTTGAAAAGCATTTGTTTTATAATTGGATGACTTACTTATTATTTGATACCAGAATGCAACAGAAAGTTGTATGAATTTATCTGTGATCATAATGAGTAAATCATAGAAATTCATCTTTTTAATCAAATGTAAGTTACCATGTAGTCTACTAAAATTTTTATGATAGGTTCATAATCACTGCAATTTTTGTGTAGACTGCACATGGCATTTACATGAAAATCATTTTTTCCGTTGTGGATAATGTAACAAGTTAAGCACTTTCTTCTCTCTTTTTCAGTTTCTAGGCTACAGTGTAGTGAGAAGTTTTCTTTGTAACTAACAAAGGCTTTTCTCATTGAAAATAACTAAAGAAACTTTCTGGCATCTTTCCCAGAAAAGAAAATTATCCTTATAGCACTTTGGAAGTAAGTAGGGAAATTATAAATAATCTAAAGCCCACATTAAATGTTTTTATGAAATATACAGCTATATAGTATGTCTGAAGAGCTACATTAAAAAAAATTATCTGTTTAGGATTCTGTGACTCTGACAGAATGGGAAAATGAATGCCCAGGAAAAAATTCTCACCAACATTTCATTGTGCACTTCAAAGATCATGACTGGTCTTATAAAAAAGTTTGAAACCTATTTGAAGTATAAGAGCCGATGATTGAAAAAGTAGTAGAGTTTGATGATAGGGAGGAGATTTCTTGACTAAAGCAAAGCTACAGTGCTGATATCCTCAAAATACATGGTAGAGTAGATATAGGACTTTTGGGAAGGTCAGTGATTTCATTGTCTGCCCACATCATGAAAAAGATGGGAAGCCAATGATCTGACTGGGCTGTTACTTCTGGGATCCATGCTGTGTACTCAGGTGTCTTCCTCAAAAGTAACCAAAATCACAACAACATCAACTTCTCCCTAGTAAGGATTACAGCACTGGCTCCTCAGTCCCTCTGACCTAGTTTGCTGTAACCCTGTCAATAGTCATAAAAACTTTGTAATATCTTCTTACCTATATTAGATGTGCAGTAATTATCATTTTAAACTACACACCCTTTGTGGCCCATATCATTCAAACATTCTAATTTAGAACAAGGTATAAATAAACTATTTTGTGTTCACCATAACTCTTTATAATTAATTTCCATTTATTAATGGGTAGACATGGCCCCCTTTTTTTTTAAAGCTTCTGTATATTTTCTAGTATTTACTTTAAGTTAAAAAATCTTTTAAATTATTGTCTGTTTCCTGTGCTCACTTTTTTAAATCTTACATCAACTTGGCTGATCTTTAAGTTTAAATAATTTAGGCTTGTAACCTTTTCATTATTCATAAGGAAAAGAGGTAGACTACTTACCCAAGAATTCTTTGTGATCATCACCCATGCTACTTATTAGCACTGTTCACAGTCCCGGTGCATTCTTTATGCATATTTATTAGACTATAAGAAACTTGAAGACAGGCTTATACCTGAGTCACTTAGCCCAGAGTCTTCCACAGTGAATATTCAGAGACTGAATAAATACGTAAGATAGAAAAATATATTATTTCCACATTCATCAAGAGACTGAGTGCTTCATTGCATACAAATGTGAGCTTACATACTTAACTGACTTAAGAAACATCACAATATGAAGCAGAGTATAGTTATTATTAATTTTTATAAGACTTTTTCAAAGTACTAGGCTGTAATAATTTATTCACTAACAGTTATGGTCTGCGAATGTCATGGAGGTGTTCACGGATTCCAAGACTAATATGATCATACAGCTGAGATTTTTAAAGTGATTCAGTAAAGAACACGAGCAAATAGGGAACGGAAAAGTATTTAGAGTCATATGATTAAATCAGGCAAATTTCTATAGAATAATAACAAACAAAGTTGCATTTTTCCGTTACTGATAATCCTCCCTCAATTTTTTCATTGCTTTGAAATGAAAAATAACTCCTGCCATTCTAACATATTTGTTTAAGCACCGAAAAGGTGGGTCTGTTTCTTGCGAGGTTGTGAGTTTCGGGAAAACTATAAAGCCAGTAAGAAGTGTGGTTAAAAGAGCACGAAGGATTTTTCTTTAAGACAACTGAAAAATATCAGCTGAAAAATGACCATTTTTAAATGAAAGAATAAAATGTTCTATCCTTTTAAACTTTATTTCCCAAATAAAAATGCAAGAGAACCAAATTTTATAAATTATCAACTTTATGATATGCCCATAGACCACAGTGGACACGGTGATGCTGAGGATCCTAGAACTGGGTTAGCCACAGAATTTAATCTGTAACTCAATGAACATAAGCATTTTCTAGTTCAAAGATATTATCCACAAAATTTAACGATTCTTTTTAAATAGTAACTTCCAAAGTGTTCTTTGTATGAAAGAGAGCCCATAGGTTCTCTGTGGGAGCTGCCAGACACAAAGAAGCTTAATGTACTGTGAACTAGTATTTTTAACATTGCTTTTGGAAATTACCTTTATAACCTTTTATGACAGAAATAATGCAAAAAATAAAAACTAAAAATTGCTCTACAGTCTCAGTTCTTACGTACCTTTGGAGTATGGTTATTAATAGTTGAGTAGACGTTTCATTCCATGACTCATTCGCTCACCAAAGGCTTACTGAGAAATTCTGTGCATCAAGCTTGGTCAGTGTTATGGATATTGAAAGGTGACAGAACTCAAAATCTATCAAGGATGACAGATACATATCCGAGATAAAAGGCCATGGTATAGGACTTATGCCAGAAAAGTGAGTATAGTTTCCTCATTGTGTTGAGGCAGGGATTTTATCCTTCCTTACACTGGAAGACAAGTGCCCATCCCAGCCTTCAGAAGAAAGCTGATTTTCTGATAAGTTCTGAAGTCTCCCCACCTGCTATTTTAGTATTATTGCTTAAAAGCAGATTCTTTGGGAAGAGTTGCCTTTGAAAATACTGGTTGGAAAGTCACCGTCACTCATGTGTTAATTATTACAGCATGACTGAAGAGGGGAGAGAGGGGAAGACAGAGGGAGGGGGCTATACGCAAGATGTAAAGTGAACAAATAAAAAGATTTTTATCATAAAAATATTTTGAGATTTCAATGTGCATAATAAAACTTAAGAGATATTTATGAAGATAGAACCCTCTCAAATGTAGTATTTTTGTAATTGTCACAACCTATAGGGTGCTTAACGGTACCTCTATCCACATACATGCTCCTTACTACCTGTAGTATTTCACTGGAAAACTTCAAAATGAAAAAGACTTCTACTTTGAAAAAAAAAATCTCTTTATGTTGTTTCCCAGAGTCTTAGATTTTTGGCTCATTAGTAATGACAGTTAATATATTAAATTGTAACTTCTAATCTTTTCTGTGAATGTGTTTTGAAAAGATGAGACTGGTGTTTATAAACAACTATTTAACAAATTTAATGGCCAACGAGTACTTGTGTGATCCTTTTCCAGGTAACTGGAGGCCAAACAAGAACACTGAATACCACTGACAATTAGGAAAATCTGAGTGGGGAAGTATTTTCTCTCCATCCATAGTTCTTGGCTCAGTCTCTTGCCTGCTGCTCTCTCCTACAGGTTTTGGATTTCCCAAAGCTCTACCATGCCGTGAACACATTGTTCAAGAAAATCTGACTAATGAATCCACCTTGTTGGCTCTGCTTCTGCAGTTTATTCTGGTGAACAAATGTTTTAGGGGCTGCAGGCTGTGATGAATCACAATAGTATAAACCAAAACATTTAGTACAAGTGAGGCAAGTTACACAGTGCGTGTATGACATGACATAGTGATTCAGATCCTGAAAGAAAGACAGTGCGAGCAAGCCTATTGCATGAAGAGCTTTACCCTCAGCTCAGCAGCAGGGAACAGTGGTGGGAATCCGAGTGCAGTTAAGTCCTTGTTAGATGTGATTTCAGAGGCATCAATGTACACCTCAATGCTTCAGTTCTCAATAAAAAAGCTCCCTTCTCCTGGCACTTTTTAAATTTCATGCAAAATGGCCTTGGTATCTGTGTAAAATTTGCAGACATGTTTGGTAGGCACTCAAACATATTATATTTATCTATAATGATGGTAGTTTTTCTTCTTGAACAACTATTATTTAAACTTCATTTCCTTAGTTCTCAGTTTTACTAATACCTCTATCTTTTATCTTGTAATAAAATTTTAATGGAAATATCAGTTTTATAAGTACTGTAATAGATAAGTAAATATATACATAGTTTGTTTTGAGGTTCTGGTTATTGACTTGAAATATATTAAGTCAAAGCTTTTCTCAATAAGGTAAAATTAGATATGTTTAAATTTCTAATAGAACTTATATTTTATGTTTGCTAACAAATTAATATATGAAATAAAGAGTAATCAGCTGACTGCAGTGGCACATTGCCTTTAGCCTGTAATCCCAGAACTCAGGGAGGCAGGCTAAGTGAGTCTCTATGAGTTCAAGGCCAGCCTGGTCTACAAAGAGAGTTAAGGACAACCAGTGCTACACTGAGAAAACTTGTCATGAATAAACAGACAACTAAACTATAAAAGAGTAATCAAGGGAAAAGTGTAATCTTGTCACTATAATTTCTCATTTTCTAATATTTTGGCATTGTGGTAGTTTAAAAGAGAAATGTCCCTCTGCCCCCTTAGGCTCAGGTATTTCACTACTTGACTCCCAGTTGGTTGTCCTGATATGGAACCATTAGAGGGTGGTTCCTGTTGGAGAAAGTACATCACTGGGGTTAGGCTTTGAGATTTTACAGTTTCACTCGCTTACAGTTTTCTTCTTTGTGTCTGTGGTTGAAGATACCAACTTTAAGCTTCCTGCTCTAGCCAACTCCTACCACACTTGCCCAGTACTTTTCCAACTATTGTGAATGATCTTTCTGAACCACGAGTTCAAATCAATTGTCTTCTTTGTAGAAGTTGCCTTTTCATGCAATTTTATTGCAGGAATAGAAAATCAAATAATGTAATACCTCTAGGGTATTGTGAAAGATGCATTTGAAGCTTGAGGTGCCCGGTAGCATGCTCTAATCAGATATCCTCTTGTTTTCACTTATATCTTATATGATCACTGCATCTATTCTTCTGGCTATCAAATAATCTTTTCAGTGAAAATCTTTTTTTATTTTCTTTTATATATATTTTATTAATTTATTCATATTACATCTCAATCGTTATCCCATCCCTTGTATCTTCCCATTCACCTCTCCCTCCAAATTTCCCCTTATTCCCCTCCCCTATGACTATGACTGAGGGAGTTCTATGAAAATCTTAACATAATTGTTATTAAAAAAGTAATCTTCATAAACACTTTACGGTTTATTCTTCTGCTGTCTAACAGTATTAAAAATAGGTACAGTTTGTACATTTCCATTTCTAATGTGTGTTTCAGGCACAAAGCTTTGTTTCATCTGTGAATATATCATGATAGAAGAGCTTGCAGTCATCTCTCATATTCTCTGTGTAGATCCTCAGATAATATTTTAGTGAGTACTAAACTGAGTTGAAAGTTTGTGACTAGTAAGCAGATCAGTTAAAATGACATTTTACAATATTTCAGTTAAAATAGTATGATAGAAATAGTATTGGTACAGATGTACAAGTGCCCTACCCTGTACTTGCTTATGTTCTGTACTTGCTTATGTTTCATTGGTTGGCTTGGAATAGAATTTAATGATGCAACTCTCTTTAGCCTCAGCTAAGTGGCTTGTATTAAGTACTCTATGAACTAGCTAACAAGATAGTAATAAAAGACTTTAAATTAAAACTCTGGGCAATGCTGGTTTATAAACCATAAGTTACCCCGAGAAACCATGGCTTTTTCTAGATAAAAATGCCAAGGAAATTCAAGAAAACCTATTGCATAGCCCCTCCACTTGTACAACAAATATACATTTTTTTTCTATACGTGCTATGTAAAATTGTGCATTCTTTATAAGAAGAAACATTATCTATCCAAGTCTTGAACTTAACTTAATTTTTTTTTGAAATATTTTTGAGGTTGCATATTTTAAAATTCAGCTTGATGAAGTTTGGTCACAACTGTTGAATGGTAGGTAGTTAAGCATCATTTAATCTTTTTCATTATCTCGAGTATACTATACAGTTAACATTTCCCAAGAGGGATGTTTGCCAGTGATGTTAGAAGGAATTATACATCTATTTTTCTTACAACTAATATCCTCTGTAGCCTATAAATGCTTAATCCAACTCTCTGGGATTATACAATCATGTCATTTTGTCCTCCTGAGATTTTCTTACAGCTTTGCTAGACAACATTCGTGTGCATTGCCATCTCTTTCACTGTACTGTGTTGTACGTCTGGAGTACTGCCAACTATTTAAAATGATTATGTATTCAAGCAGTAATAGATCCACTCCCAAACATATCAGTTAGTTTACAGACATATAGTACCACTGGGGCTCTTGACATTGGATTTTAAAAACAAAGGAAAATATTGGAGCTTTCATTTTGAAAATCACCAGTAATGGATAATTTTGCGTTGCCAAAAGATAGGTGTGCTTGTAGATTACCTCAAAGTCTGTAATTTCCTAGTTCTTAACGTGTCAGGAAGAAGCCTAAACTTTAAGGCTATGCAATTCTGTTACATGACATTGATTATACCCACCACATAGGGTTCTTGGTCATATAATCACAGAAGCTGCTGATGGATAGCAGGAGAAAGTCAACCTCTCACTCTGTGCTATTGCTTGGAAGTATTATAAAATAGGAAGAGGTGTTTTGTGACAATTGATTTTATCCCAGATATTTCTATGTGATTATTTATTTGTAAGCTAAATCATTGTATTTGCTCACTAAAAAAAATAAATCTGTAAATGCTTTCCCATACAAGATTCTTAATAAGTGTTAATGTACTGGCTGTGTTTGAATGTAAATAACAAAATAATAAGCCATGTAAAATAAGGTACTTTGTGCTTGGCAGAGCTCTCCTTGAGAAATGGGTTCATCTTATTTATGAAAGACACAATCTTATGTAAGTAAAATTTCAGTGGATATGATTTATTGAAAATTTGATTTTTCTGGTATTTAGTTTTTAGAGTTCATTACAGATTCTAGATATTAATCCTCCATCAGTCAGTAATTTCTTCCTTTATCCTGGAGTATCTCTTTATTCTGATGATTATTATCTTTGCTTTGTAATTTATTTATTATAAACTGGTAGGGCAGACTGTAATCAGGACACCATTAGGTTATTTATTTGATAGTTCTTTATTATTTGTTAATATGTCCTACAACTGTAGTCTCTGCTGTGAAAATGACTCTCACTCTATTCCCAAACACCTGCTATGATGTTTGTGTATTCCTGGTTCAAGATTTATTTTACTTTTATATATGTTTCTATGGCTGTGTATGTCTTAAACAAGTGTCTAAAGGTGTTGGGAGAGGTCCTTGACCAGATCCCTTAAAGCTGAGTTACTGATGGTTTTGAGTTGTAAGATGTGGGTGCTGGAAACCACACTTTGGTCCTTTCTTTTCTTTTCTTTTCTTTTTTTTATTAATTTATTCTTGTTACATCGACTTTGGTCCTTTCAAGAGCAGTAATTGCTTTTAACATTTGAGCCATTTCCCCAGCTCCTGTTATTTGCATTTTCAGTTGGCTCTCAGAAAATTTTGATTCCCTTCTAATTTCTTCAGTGGTTACTGATCGGTCACACGTGTGCCTTTTGGTTTCTTGCATCGTAGCAGTTTGTGCAGCCCCACACCCCACACACCCCTCTCCGTGTCCAGATCTGCGGTTGTTGATGGTCTCCCTGTGGAGCTGCTGCTCCTTCCTGGACCTTCCATCCCCCCGACCCCCGACACTTTCCTACAACTCTCAGCATTCCTGAGTCCTGTTTTTCATCTGTCATATACCTTAGGGAGAGACAAGCAACATGTTCCCTCCCCCATATTTATGAATTTAGAAGCAGTTCATACAAATTCTTGACATAAAAAGTGGAGTAAGATTCAAAAATGTTGAATAATTAAACCTGAAGTGTTATACTCAGTCCATTGAAATTCTTGCAGTTATGTTACGAGATGATCAGGTTTGCTCTTTATTTGTTCAGTTCCCTATGGATTGCTTTGATTTGATGCCAGGCCTCCCACAGACTATTTTATGAGAAATGACATTTAGTTTTAGTACTATTGGTAGGGAAATTTGCCGTTGATACTCACATGAAGATGGTTTTCACTGCTAGTCCATGTTTATTCCGTAGTGTAACAAAGAATGTGAGCACTAGAGGGATTAGTCTATAGGAATTACAGTGATGAAAGTCCTAACTTTACAGTCTTATCAACATCCAAATTATATTAAATTTCTTTTATGTTTTAAAAATTTACATTCTTAAATTCTCCTACATTTTTACTTAAATGCCTCCATTAGACCTCTTGATAAAATAAATCAGCTAAGTGACATCATGTCATTCTTTAAGACCCACTTTTTAACTTCAGAGCATTTTCTCTTTTCTGCCATTTCTAGCTTTCCTTCCTGGCCTATCCTATATGCTAATTTATGTGGCTAATTAATTAAAAATTGAGAGTGTCAAAGAAGCACCAAAGAATGAAATAAAAATAGGAACAACAAAACCAAACCATCAGTGTGGGTTGAGCGGATTAGGTGGAAACTGCTTGTACTCTGCTCTGTTACTGACCATTCACCATCACGGTGTCTGATGTACTGACCGCCTTCTATTCTACACTGTAACAGTGACATGGTTGCAAATGAAGGCATAAAACTACCTCGGCTCTACTAAGAGAAACATTGCTGTATTTGATTTAAAGATAAGGTGTAGATATTTATGTGGATTTCAATCTGCATGTGTGTGCACATGCGTGTGCATGTTCTTATGTGTATAGGTACACATGTCTATATGTGGTATAAGCTTGCATAAGAAGGCCTTCCGTCATGGCTCTCATCTTATATGGTAAGAAGCAACATCTCTCACTTGAAACTAGAGTTTTTTTGATTCAGCATGATTAGACAGAAAAATTGGTCCAGGGATCCCCAATATCTGCTTCCTGAGTTCTAGCATTGCATACAGGCTACGATGACTGCTAGACTTTTACTTCCAGACTGGGAATTCAAACTCCAGTCCCTATGTTTTTTCCTTTTTGTTATTGTTATTGTTGCTATTGATTTGTGTGTGTGTGGGGGGCAGTATACATACCGAGGCATATTCCCAGTCTAATACATGTTTATGTGCATATGGCAAAGGGATTTTTATACACTTATGAATACAAAATAGTCAATAAGACATTACTCATGTAATAATCTTCATTGACTTTACCAGAGACCACAGTGAAAAAAGACCTCAAATTTGCAAAATCAGGGAAAAGGCTTTTGAGTATAAAGTATCTAAGGAGTCATCAGCTTATCTTATATTGAGACTGTTAGTTATTGGTCTAGTGCTGTATTTCCCAGCTATACACTACAACTGCACTAGAGCAAGCACCATTCAGAATGAGACTGGCACCAATTTGTACCTTTGCTAAAATCTTCTTTTTTCTCAAAAAAAAAAAAACTTTTAACTTTATTCATTTAGTTATTTTCTTTACATCCCAATCATAGCTCAAATCCTCCTCTCTCCTGGCTCCACCCTCCCTCCTTTTTCCCTCCTGTCTACCCTCCAGGAAAGAGAGGCCCTTACTAACTGACTCCAGAACTTCAATTCTCATCAGGAGTGAGCGTATCCTCTTCCTTGGTGTCCTGGCAAGGCAGCCTCTCCAGGTGGAAATGATCCAAAAACGTGCAAAAGAGTCCATGTAAGAAACAGTTCCCATTCCCTGTTCTAGAGGACCTACAGGACCAATTTGCCCATCGAATATATATCGGGTAGGGGGCCTAGGTTCAGTCCATGCCTGTTCCATGTAAGAAACAGTTCCCGTTCCCTGTTCTAGAGGACCTACAGGACCAATTTGCCCATCGAGTATATATCGGGTAGGGGGCCTAGGTTCAGTCCATGCCTGTTCCTTGGTTGGTACTTCAGTCTCAGCAGGACTTCCTGGGCCCACATTAATTGAACCTGTGGTCTTCTTGTGAAGGTCCTGTTGCCTCTGTGTCCTTCTATCCTTCCCCCAACTCTTCCACAAGGCTCCCCATGCTCCACTCAATGCTTGGCTGTGAGTCTCAGGATCTGTTTCAGCCCTGTGTTGGGTAGACCTTAAGAAGACAGCTATGCTAGGCTCCTGCCTGCAAGCATAGCAGGTTGTCGTTGTTACTGACAGGGGTTGGTTTTCTCCCATGTGGTGGGTCTCAGTTTGGGCCAGGGATTGGTTGGATATTTCCTCCATCTCTGCTCTATCTTTATCCCTGCACATCTTGTAGGCAGGGTAAATTTTGGGTTGAAGTTTTTTGTGGGTGGGTTGGTGTTCTACATACTTCCATTAAGAGTCCTCTTTATTTTTTTTCCTTACAATTTTTTTCTCCTTTATTAATTTATTCTTGTTACATCTCAATGGTTATCCCATCCCTTGTATCCTCCCATTCTTCCCTCCCTCCCATTTTCCCCGTCTTCAGTCTCCATGATACCTGCTACTAAGGGTCTAAGCTAGAGTCTCCCCCATATCCTCCCTCAAATCTACCCTTTCGTAAACCTCCAGCTTGTCTCAGAAATGCCCTTGCCCACAGTTTCTCTTCTCTCTGAAAGCCCTCTGCCCTCCCGTCCCTGCTCTCCCCACTTCTGCTCTCTGTCCTTGTTTTCCTCAATATTCCCTCTTATATACTGTTCTGTCTCTTCAGCAATTTCTGTTTCCCCTTCTGAATGAAATTCAAGCATCTTCCTTTGAGCTCTCTTTGTTACTTAGCTTTTTTGGGTCTGTGAATTGTAGTCTGATTATCCTGTACTATATGGCTAATATCCATTTATAAGTGCGTAGAGCTAGTCTGTCTTTCTGGGTCTGGGTTACCTCATTCAGCATGATCTTTTCTAGTTCCATACATTTGACTTCAAATGTCATGATTTCCATGTTTTTAGTAGCTGAGTAGTACTCCACTGTGTAAATGTACCATTTTTTTAAAATCCATTCTTTAGTTGAGGGACATCTGGAATGTTTCCAGATTCTGGCTATTATGTATAAAGCTGATATAAACATAGTTGAGCAAATGTCCTTGTTATATGATTGGGCATGTTTTGGGTATGTGCCCAGGAGTGGTATGGCTAAGGAAAATATTTTGTCACATCTCCTCTTTAAAAAAAATTCCTCAACTAAATGCTCACTTGTGGTTCCTAAAAATGGAAATCTTACTTGAAAATCCAGGGTGGCATGCCCTTCTGTTTAGTGTAGGCATTAACATAAAGGACAATAGCGTAATAGTGAGACTAAAATTAGTACCAAGCTTCCTTTTCTGTTTTTTTCAAGTGATATAAAAACTAACGAATGTTTTAGTAAGTGATATATATTGCCAATTTCATAAATTTATGTTCAATGGGCAAAGGACAGGAAGAGAAGTAAGTCATGTATAAGCAGAAATTGAGATTCTTACACAATCTTTTTGGTGGTTAAGAGCCCTTGTTGCTCTTCAAAAGGTCCTGGGTTGGGTTCACAGAAGGCACATGCTGGGTCCCAACCATTTGTAACTCCAGTTACAGACGATCTGCTGCCTTCCCTTGACCTCCACAAGCACCAGGCATATAGTATATGTAAGCAGAACATCATACATTGTGAAAAGTCCCTTTTTAAATTGTTACTTAATTTAAAAAATTGGACATAAAATATAAAACTAGTACATGTTAATTGGGTATCAGGTGATACTTCAACCCATTATACTTTACATATTTTAAACTTTTATTTATTTTTATGCATTTTAATTAAATAGGAATTACTTTGCTGTGTGCTTTATTTATCATACTTATTTTCATTGCTTCTTTGATTCACCAAAGGTTACAATTATTTTGTTTTTTTTCTGTTCTTTTAGATTCATAAGTATTATGGCTTTCATTTTTTGCTGTTTTATGATCCTCCTTGGATGATTTTCCTTCCATTTACTAGTTTTGCCATATTTAAATATGATAACTTTTGTTTTATCTCATATTTTATTTTATTATTATTTATTAGATGCCTGTTTATTTTCTATTATGTGATAGAATGGAGGTGGATTCAGGTGGGAGGGAAGCTGGGAAAAACTGGGAGGAGCAAAGGTAGAGGAAGCAGTAATCAGAATATATTTTATAGGAAAATCTATTAATAAAAGTAATCAATCTGCTTCTATTTAGATTTTAAGTTACTCATCTTCAGTTCTCTACTCTTCTTTTTCTAATTTCTAAAACATTTTATTTAAATACAATTGCATTGCTTTCTTCCTATCCTACCTCAAGTCCCATTCTTCTAACTCATTCAGTGCTGCTCCTCAAACTGATAGATAGCACTTTTGTTGCCAATTATCACTATTAGGTATCTATGTATATTTATGTATAATAAATAAATAAATAAATATAACCTACTAACTCTGTTTTCCTTGTTTCTGTGAGTATGGTGTAGTAGCTGATCATTCTCAATGGACAACCAATAAATGGTCTTTCTCCTTGGGAAAGATACTAATCTATCTATCTATCTATCTATCTATCCATCCATCCATCTATCTATCTATCTATCTATCTATCTATCTATCTATCTATCCATCCATCCATCCATCTATCTATCTATCTATCCATCCATCTATCTATCTATCTATCTATCCATCCATCCATCTATCTATCTATCTATCTATCTATCTATCTATCCATCCATCCATCTATCTATCTATCTATCTATCTATCTATCTATCCATCCATCCATCCATCCATCTATCTATCTATCTATCTATCTATCTATCCATCCATCCATCTATCTATCTATCTATCTATCCATCCATCTATCTATCTATCTATCTATCCATCCATCCATCCATCTATCTATCTATCTATCTATCTATCTATCTATCTATCCATCTATCTATCTATCTATCTATCCATCTATCTATCTATCTATCTATCTATCCATCTATCTATCTATCCATCATCTCCCCATTCAACTATCTGCAGTTTTCAGTTGCCTGTACTTCCTTTATCATAAGTGATACCCAGTGAGAATGATCCTTTCACATTAACATGTCTATTATTACTGCCATTTTTGGGTCTTGTTTCTGTAGCCATTTCTGTCGCAGGCTGTTGCACAGCAGAATTCATGGTATTTGAGCTCTTATAATTCTCCACCTCTTTTCTTTTTAGGACATTCCTTGAAGCCTAAATGCAGGGACTGTGGTAGAGACCTATCCATCAGAGCTGGGCTTCCTATGATCTGTGATTTGCTCCATTGTGTTCTGTTGTGGTTTTCTATTATAGTATGTATTTGCTGTAAAGAAAACATTCTTTGATGAAGGGTTAGTTCGACTTATCTGTCAGTATAAGGTTAAAGTTTAGAATGTAGTCAGGAATTATGCTGGTCAGCAAAGTGTTGGTAGTATAGTATCCTCTAAGATCCTTACAAGAGTAGTGCAGAAAAATAGGCTAAGTTTCTAGGACCAGGCATGTTTTCCTTCCTGCTGAATGGGCCTTCAGTCCAACTAGACAGCTGTTTGTTACTAACAAGTGAGTACCTCTTATTTTGTCTTTACTGTTTATGCTTGTGATTCATAAGCTTTCTATCTAGGACTATTAATTGCTTCCCTCCCGTGACATCTTGCATAGTAAATTTTGGAACCATGGGAGCTAGACCACAGGAAGAGGCTTTCAGTTTAGAGTGAGCCTGGGTTGCCTTGAGTTGCATGACTTCATCAGCAGCAAGGACTTACCTTCCCCCTCTGAAAGCCAACCAAGGGCAACAGCAAACATCTATATTTATTGTTTTGGGAACTATTAGGATTACACTGACCAGCCATTCTAAGAGAGATTTCTTGGGCCTGATCCTGGGGGTTTTGTTAGTCTATAGCTTTTGTAGTGAGCTCCATTTTATTCTTTCAAGCGTGGTGTTTGTGCCACACCAATTAGTTTGCTAAGCCTCTGTCATGCTTGTTCTACTGCACAGTACTCACTTCTATGACCCACTGATTTATTGATCTCATTATTTTCAGAGTGGTTGACATGCCTTAGTTGGAAGATGATTTCAAAATGTTGTGAGTGAGCACCTGTAAATATACTACTTTATTGAAGAATATACAGGATTAATAACATGAAAATTACTAAGATATTTACTATTATCGATAATTTGATTGCATCTAAAGTTCATTCTTTGTCTCTCTTTTTTTTTTCACTTTTCTCCTTAAAGTACTCTAAATCACAATTTGTGGATTTGCAAATAACAGGAAGTGTACGGCTACTGAGCTGCATCCTCATCAATTTTTACTACTATTTTACTATATTTTTGTTCAAAGCATTAGAGAAGGAGACAGAAAGATGGTGGGGGAACAAGGAGAGAATGAGGGCTGGGGGAGGGATAGAGGGATGGGGAAGAGAGAGAGAGAGAGAGAGAGAGAGAGAGAGAGACAGAGAGAGAGAGAGAGAGAGACAGAGACAGAGGCAGAGACAGAGACAGAGACAGAGAGACAGAAAGAGACAGAGAGAGAGAGAATACATCAGGGTCTTGAATTTAATCTAACCCCATTTTCTTATTTAGGCTAAGTACCTACCTATTTAGGAAGACCTCTGGTATGCAGGATAAAGAGGTGTTCTGAGTGTGGAATGGGGCATTAAGCACAATGAAAATGTGGCTGTAGTCACTGTGAGAGTGAATAGAGTCCTGAAGACAGGAGTGAGTGAGACCCAGATGAAGCACTTCAGATAGAGGAGATTGGGAAAGCACAGAGCAGGGTAAGGGGAATCAGGGGTTCATGGCGACACGTGCTCCTGAATGGCATTAAAACTTGTCAGCCAGTTTATTTATTTTTAAAACAGGACCACACTCTTTTTAGAGGCACTTCTTCTCTACTACATATAAAGACACCTAATGTTCTTGAGAAACTTTGGCTTCCAAAGCCCTTTGAAACCATATTAAGCCTTAA
Organism: Acomys minous; assembly: GCF_964271855.1. Classification (NCBI taxonomy): domain Eukaryota; kingdom Metazoa; phylum Chordata; class Mammalia; order Rodentia; family Muridae; genus Acomys; species Acomys minous. The sequence goes on along the minus strand of NC_140487.1, from coordinate 47,389,647 downwards.
TAATGAATTCAGGGTACTAATCATCAAAGAGACTCTCCCTTTGAACATATTTTGTATTCTGTTTCTGAAAATGATTATTAAAGTCTTCTTAATTAAGTGAAACTCTATGACTTTTTTTTGCATTGGATTTGATTTACAAGAGGAAAAGTTAGAGAAACAGATTTTGGGCCAGAAAGACCTATTTAGAAATGATAACTGGCCTTAAACTTAAAGGATCTTTCTGGAGCCTACAAACTCATATCCTAGTGCTTGCATCATAGGTGTGTTCCTTATGTGGTTTATGACGTGTGTGTCAGAGCTCCAGACTCAGGTCCTCAGGCTTGCACATCAGGCACATAACTCACTGAACTATCTCACTCCTGCCAGACCGGCAAGCTTATTTTGGCTATGTTGGGGCGTTGATGGTTCCAAAGCAAAACTGGAATTATTATTTTATTTTCTCACAAAAATATCACTAGAATTTTATAGGCTGGCATTGAAGCTGTAGATCACTTTGGGTAATATTGGCACTTTAACAATACTAATTCTTCAGTGAATATGAGGTACTCTTTTTCTAATTTTCATGTTCCTTAATTTCTTTATCAGTGTTTCACAGCTTTAGTGTGCAGTGTAGTGGCTTAGTATATGTCTAAGTGTCTTATTTTGTAGCTATTAAAAATAGAAAATGTTCTCTATGTTATTTTCCTGAGTTTATGTTAGCATATAAAATTGAGACTCAGGGCTTCCATAAACTAAATGTTATTAAACTAAAATATTTATAAATATTATCTTATTTAAACACCAGAATAACTCAATACTTTTTGTGTTATAGAGAATAAAACTGACACACATAGATTGAAAGGGGCACTTAAAGTCATGCAACTGCTCATGACTTTGAGAATTTGGAAATAAAATTGTAAGTGGATAGGTATCCAAATTCTATTTTTGTGCTGATCTAATCTGCATCACTTCTTAAGATGATAAAGGTTCTAATTATAATATAATTTATTAAATTGGAAATAAAAATATATCCCAATTTATGTATAACCTATAAATATAGGGAAAATAAAAACATCTTCTAAATAGGGTTTTGAAAGTGTATTTGTGTGTATGTGTGTGTGTGTGTGTGTGTGTGTGTGTGTGTGTGTGTGTGTGTGTGTGTTTGTGTGTGTGCATAACACAGAGTGTTCCATAGCATCCAGTGGCCTTAAACTTAATGTATAGCCCAAACTGGCTTACAATTTCTGGTCCTCCAACTTCTACATCCAAACTGCTATAACTCTATATGTGTACTTCTATACCCTCAATCTCAAACAGTATTTTTAAATGTTTAAAACAGTTGAACAATGTATTTATTTAATTGGGTTCAAGTGTGGATATTAAATGTAATGTGAAATGAGGGAACTTAAAACACTGATACAAATCTTAGAAATTGAAACATTTCTTCCATTTCTAATTTTTTTGCTGATATAGTTTATATAATATTTCCTATTTGAAGAATGGGGTGGTGCAAATCAAACCAATGAAAGACAATCACTCAAGTATATGTCATTGTGGAGGAAAATTTACCAAAGCATAGGTGGTGATCAGGGGAGCAGTGTAGGTGTATATATATTCATTGTGAGTTGATATAATTTTAGACATTAAAGAATTTTTATTAGCAGTACCTTGGGCAATCAAAAAGAACCTTTAGCATAGTACATTTAATTTAGTAAACTGTAATTGTTTGATTTCATTGACATGGCACCACTTTTCCAAATGCAAGGATACCTAATTTTTTAATAGTTAACTTTTCAAAGCATCACTGTTTAAAACATAATAAACTCATTATAAAATCAAGTTATCTCATTTCAGATACCTACACAGTCATATCTGAAATGTAGAGTCAGCTTGCAGTGACCTAGATTTTAGTGTATCACTGTCTGGCTCACTGTAGCTTTTCCAAATCCTATTCCTGTGCTAACTGAGGCAGAGAGCGTATGCTTGATTGTGTCACTTCATAGCTGAATACGTTTAATATGGGAATCCATGCGTTCTGCTCACCGTTTGTTTATCCCTCCCTCTCCCTCCCTCTCCCTCCTCAGCAGATAAGCACAATGTACATATTTATTTAGCCAGTCCTCAGCTGTCATAGTCCCTTGAGCTTCCTTCTGGTTTTAACTTACATTGTAATTATTTTAGGAGAAAACTGAAAATTGTAGTTCTGAGAAAAGATTGTAAAAGGAAAGCGAATGCACTAACATTTATATAAATATACCATACATGGGGATAATAGATTTGGATATGTAAACCAGCAGTCTATTGTGTTTGAGTTATTCTCTAATTAGAATAGATGACAGAAATATATTATGAACAAATATTTTTGGTCAAGTTGATCTACAAAAAATAGTCTAAATGACATGTGACTGACTATTATTTTCCATCTAATCTCCTAGCACTAGGTTCCCATGATACTACACTTTATAACACCTCTAATTTATGCATCAGCCAAGCCTTCTTCTTACAGTTTTCACTTCATGGATTGCTTTGTCCTACCTGCTCTATATAAACATGCTCTTAAATCTAAAGATGTAGATTATTTACTAGTGTAGAAACAAGAAAGAATTTCAGTGTCAGCTTTTGGGAAAAATTAATGGCTTCCTTCTTCCAACGAGTGGATTTTCACATCTAAGCTTATTTCTGAAAAGCCATTATTGGCTTCCTTCCCGCTAATCACTTATTATCATAGGCTGAAATGTTGTAATGGCATGACTTGCAGATATTAATGAATGATTCGTGCGTGTAATGATCCAGGACAAGTTGACCTGTGCTTTAGGTGTCATTATCCACCTGATCAGGAGTTCAACTTTAAATTTTCTTCGCTAGCCTAAAGTTGTATGATCATATCTTTGGTTGATTGCATGTTGGAATCAACCATAGTGACTCGGAATATGTCCCTTAGGCTGCATTTAGAGTGGGAATGTACAAAACAGTTTTTGTTTGCATGCTGAAGTCACACATCAACTTCCTTGTTAAGGAGATGACATGCTTGGATATATTTCAGAGAATGGGTGTAACTCCTGTTAGCAATCATCTATACTGATTTCACAGAAGATGAGAGAGAAGTTTATTGCTCTGAAATCTGATCATGATGCCACCTAATGAGCCAGTTTTATGCAAGCTATGGAACCGATTTTATAGATGTTAAGAGCTGTAGAGGATACATAGGCTAGGCTATTATTTTATATTATAAAATAATTAATGTACTCTAAGCCATGTAGTTAAGAGTAACATTTCTCTTTCTTGAGACTGATTTACCCAAATAAATATTTCAATGTTTTTATTTTGTTATATTTTAGCTAGCTTAGGCAATTACTACATAGTAGTATATATTTATAATATATGATCTAGTTTTATTTTAATGAACATATAGATATTACAAGACAGGTTGAATTATATTTATTACTTTCCTTGTGGAAAAACTGAAGCATTAGCCTGTGTAACTTCACAGAAAATCGGAGGTAGATCTTTGAAAATAGTCACAGCCAATGAATGTGTTGCTTTTCCAAGGAGCAATTTTAATTGTTGAAATGAGGGTTACTTTGCTAAGTGACACAAGTTAATTAACTCATAATTCCCACTGCTGTGCCTTCAACTGGGCAGGATCATATTATGCTGCTCTTTGAAGACACTAGAGGGACAATAGAAGGTATCTCTGACTGAGGCAAAATAGCATATTCAGATAGGTATAAAATATGAAGTTTAATAAGTTCAACTCAAAGAAAAGTCCACAGATATTCTTTGAATCATTGTAAATACTAGTGTAATATTTTCCATTAGGTTTTGATTATTATAACTGTAATGTGGGTATATATTTTCTCTTTGTTTGAACTTTCTTTTGGTTTTTCAGAGATAAAAAGGATTTTGCTAAAATTACATCCATTCCTTAGATTTCATAAAACATAGAGTTAGTATTGTGAATTTTTTACTATAAATTAAAGTATGTTATCAGTATCTGTCAATAAGAAAATTAAATGAGAAGTAGACTGTGAGGATTCTTTTTTATAATTTATTTTTATATTTTATTAATTTATTCATATTATATCTCAATTGGTTTTTTCCTTTTTTAATTACTTTATTCTTGTTACATCTCAATGGTTATCCCATCCCTTGTATCCTCCCATTCCTCCCTCCCTCCAATTTTCCCCTTACTCCCCTCCCCTATGACTGTGCCTGAGGGGGAATTCCTCCCCCTTTATATGCTCATAGGGTATCAAGTCTCTTCTTGGTAACCTGCTATCCTTCCTCTGAGTGCCACCAGGTCTCCCCATCCAGGGGACATGGTCAAATATGAGGCACCAGAGTACGTGTGAAAGTCATAAAAACAAAAACAAAAATGAAAACTTTGTACAATACAGAAAGACTAGCAGTACACTTGTGCAAGCCTTACACAATTTGGTGAATATTTTCATATTAAATATAAAACAATTTGAAAGTGAAAGACTATTTGGTAATTAATTTTTTCTTTTCCAATAAGTATGAATTAATGTAGTACTTTGGATAATATTTTAATTATTAAGGCCATCTCTATGCACCGTCACACATATTGTTGGCCAATTATTTTCCATTTTTAATAATAAAGTGTATGAAATAAAAGTTAAAGCTAGACACAGAGGCTTATTCCTTTGATAACTGCACTTGAGAGACTGATGCAAGAGAATTGCTAAAGGTGTGAGGCCAGCCTATGTAGAGATGTCTCTGCTGGCTTTTACTATATATTACATTCCAGACAGCCTGATTACACAGTGAGACTTGGTCTTCAAAATTCCAAATAATTAATCAATAAATAAGGAAAATGCCTTGTCACAAGTATTGCATCACTCCATATTCTGTTTTGAGAAATACCACTATAAGTGTATTTATCTGTGCATACTTACTGATTAACTAACATGACTAGTCTAAAATCTGAGACTATCGTTGGTGAAGAAATTTTGGTTTTAAAAAAAAGTGTCAATTGAATGTTTTGAATCAGATTTCTTCCTTTCAAGAGACACACTTATGCTTTATCAGATTACTTTAGGTCTTATTTTATGTTTGAGAAGGCCATGGATATAATTTTGCTAAATAAGTGTTGATTGTTGATCAAATAATTAATCTGGGCCCAGTAACACTAGCCCCAAAATTGAGGGAGGGAGGGAAACAGAATTCTAAATGAGGTTCCCCAGATGCCTCAAGATTTTCAGAACCCAGACAAATATCAGAAGTGAGTATTTTGGCAAACTGCAGTGAGCACAGTGAAAGTCACACTGAAGAGTTTAGGGGAGTCCTTCCAGGCTCCTGTAGAGATAACGGTGTGCTAGGACATGTTTCCTTGCTAAGACAATTACTGGAGAGAAGCAATTTAAGGAAGAAAGATTAATTTGGGGTCCTGGCTTTAGAAGATTCACTGTGGGGTCTTCTGCCAGCCTTTTTCTGGGATAAAAATTGATTGGGAACAATATAACTGTAGTAGACTGTCCATAAGGCAGCAAGGATAGAGCTGGGGGATGGGGAATGAACTGAAATTTTTGACCACGTCCCCTGGATGGGGAGGCCTGGTGGCACTCAGAGGAAGGATATCAGGCTACCAGGAAGAGACTTGATACCCTATGATCATATACAGGGGGAGGGGGACCCCTCAGTCACAGTCATAGGGGAGGGGAGTAAGGGGAAAATGGGGGGGAGGGGGGAATGGGAGGATACAAGGTGTGGGATAACAATTTAGATGTAATATGAATAAATTAATAAAATATATTTTAAAAAAAGAAAAGAAAATTTAGACCAGAAGAGAAAAAAACGAATAAACTCAGAGATTGCAGAAGAGCTGGATGCTATTTACAGAACCAAGCAATGTGCGGCAGGCATCTGCCTTTTAAATCATAACTTGTTTAGTGAAGTAAGGTTTCTTAAGTGTACTTTCCGGCATATTCTTCATGGCAAAGGAAAGAAGGCAGTCCAGCTAGCCAGTGTATATCTGTGAGGTCAGTGTCAGCCACTCTTCAGGCTGTGTCCAGTGATGTGTCTTTGGCATGCATATTAAAGCTAAGCAAATAAAGGCAGTTCTCTTTGATCACAGTTTAGACCTGGTCAAACACTTGGCCCACAGGATAGTAGTGTTAACGACTGCATAGCTCTGTAGTGTTAGGGTAGAATTCTCTTGAGCCAGTAGCCTTAGATTTCTTAAATTTCCCAGAGGTGGACCCACTCATTTTATTTCTATTACTTCTGAATGGCTTTGACTCCTCAACGCTTGAGACAAAATGTGGAGGAGAAGCTCCTTGCTTCAGACTTCCAGAAGAAGTGAGCAATGGCTTAATGCCTGTGCTAAAAGACTTGTTCCTTCCCTGTCCTCCCATCTGATCCCCAACATCTCTCCTGACGGAGCCCATATTTGAGCAGGACTTCCTCCTTACTGAATAGGTTCTTGTGAAATCTCAAAGACAAACTCTTTTTGAAATCTTCCAGTGGTCTCTCAGGCACAGGTTGAAACCTAGCAACAGAAAAGAAATACCCCTGCAGGTGGTACATGGACTGTTGCATGTAATAATAATAATGACTGAATCATTGATTAGTTTAGTAAACGCCATAGACCTGATAAGTGCACAGATAAATTTGACGTTTACAAACTGGGATTCTTCCTATGTAAACTACCAAGAATCTAAGTGTCTGCATTTAAATTTTTTTAAACTTACATTTAATAGAACATATTAAGTGTACAGGAAGGAGAATCCACAAACGTTCACAGAACACTTTGAATGACAATAATTCTAACAGTCAGTGTTTTCAATTATTTCAGTCAGTAGTATTTAATTTATGATACTGTTGTAAAAAGCTTTGTGTACTTTTTGTCTCACTACTTGTGCATAGACTCTTGGAGATAAAGCATTGTGATGATTCCAAGATGCAGAAAATCTCTGCAGTATACCCATATCACAGCTGTAGGAACTGGTCCAACTAGCTTTTAAATTCTTCAAAGGAGCCAGAGCAAGGCAGAGCGGTGCCTTCTGCAGAATGCTTCATTCTTTAACTAGTACAAATAGATTTTATAAACATCATTCTGACCTCTAGAATCCCATATATGAATCCATTTTTTAAGTCCTGCGTCTGAGAGAATAATTCAAGGATTCTGTATACTAAGCGACAGCATTATGAGAATGCTCAAAGACTATGTGAAACTTTGAAGATTGCATGTTGATTATAAACAATAAGGCTTTGGAAGGCAAAGAGGAAAAAATCGATTTAACCCCTCCATTTGTTTATTTACTTAATCACTTTACTTCCTGCTGCCAGCCCTCTCCCTCATCTCATCCCAGTCCCACGAACACCCCCTCCTACCATTCCCTCTCTCCTTCTTCCAAGAGAATGGTAGGCCCCCATTTGATACCAATCCACCCTGGCATCTCAAGTCATTGCAAGACTATCATTTATAAATAAAGTCAGAGTTGGAAAGAGCACTTGACTACAGTAGAGTTTGGCAAACATTTAGATTAGACAGAACATTGCAATAGACCAAGTTTAGATACTATAGAGTTTATAAATAGCAGCAGATAATGAGCTTAGTACTGATTTGGCTTTTGATCTCTGGACGCACACATCTCTTATAGAAATCCCTGGTATGCTCATTAGTACTTGCTTTCTTCGTTCTACCTGTGACTTATTTTTATTTCATATAAATTAAAACTAATGAAAATACTTGCTTTAGCAAATATTTTTAAAACTGTTATTATTTCATTTTTACATATATAGTTATATTATTACACATATACACAATAAAGTACACACAGCAAGAAGAACCATGAAACTATCAGGAATTATATAAATGTGACACTCACAGTGTTTTGGCTATTTGTATTTGCCAACTTTGAAGAAAACATCTTTTCTGTCTTGGTGAGTCAAAAATTCTGAATGTAAAACAATATCTATCATATCTCATCTCTATCCATTTAAAACATCTATCTAGACCTAAAAATGTCTTAACTCCTAAACAACTAATCTTAATTATAAAACTAAACTATCTTGTCTTCAACCCCACCAGAGCCTTGAGACAGAATAAAATTACTTACCTGAGTAAACAAGAATTTCAGGAGCAGCTTCCAAATTAAAAAATGACAGGTTTAATTCCAATACTTTGAAAGTGCTGTTGCAGGCTGTTTAGGATAATTAAGTAATACAAGTTAATTGTTAGTTGATCAAATCATGCTCATGTCAATTACTAGTCTTTTTTTAATCACAAGAATATACACCCTAGGTTTAGCACGTAGATATGATTCAATAGATTGAAAAGTCAAAATAGATAAGGTCTTTAAAACTCTCAGAGACCTATACAATATGGCATTTAAAGATTTTAAAAAATTCTTTTAAAGATTCTCTGACAACAAGACAGTTTAACTTCTGGCAACACCCAGCCTACTTCAAAGAAGATGACGATCATCAAAAAACCTCCTTATGGAGATGGCTTCAAATGCGGCCAGCCAGGCAATGGACAAAATGTCCTCGATTAGGTCACAGACAGAACTCTGCCTAAAAATGGGCAGGTATGGATGCAATCAGAATTGATGGCCAAACTCTGCCACGACAGGGTAAGCAAGTCCTCAATAGGTCCGGCTTCACAAATGTGTCTGTCAGATATATTGAGCCAGAAGGCTGAAGATGATGCTCACATGTTATAGAGCATTTTGGGTGACTGCTCAGACTTTATCACTTTGTTTGGAGTGGCATTTAGAGAAGCAATTGTGGAGCTGGTCACCTATTTGATAATTTTGTTTGATTTAGTGAGCTAGCTAGATATATTTTGTGGCAACTTGCAGGTTCTATGGTGTTCCTAATTAACAGATGATGATAGATATTTGAGTTGGTGAGGATGGCAGGTAAATTAACTAGGTCTATGTACAAGTGAAGAATCAGACAAAAAAAAATCTAGGTATCTTCATTGGTGGTTAATTACATTTCTGCTGCTGTAGCCTGTATTTGGGCAGAGCTTCCTCTTTGGTGAATAGCCTCTGATGGATGCTCAAAGTAGACTTAAAACAGTTTCTTAGAATGTTTTCAAACATAGGTTAAAACCTGGCATCAGAAAAGAGATAGTGCGGGACGACACTAAGCTTCAGATTTTCCAGTGGTCTTAATCTGAATAAGAAGTGAGCGTGTTCTTTATTTCACAGTATCTTGAAATAGTAGTCTTCAGTAAGATTTATTTTACATTATTCATTGTCTGCTAGAGACTATGATGTCATACTGAAGAACTGTGGGATAAATAAATATTATAGGAAATGATCATTTGCATAGGAAACAATGGTGATTCTGAATTTCCAGCATAAAAAGACCTCATGGTGCAGCTACTTCTCAACATGAGATTGATGGTATATTTCATCGGATATATCTGCTCCATGATTCCAAAAGAAAGCGGGAGCCCTTGATGGAGTCTTTATGTTTTTAAAACTCTCAATATTATTAAGTAGGAAAAAAAACATACTCAAAATATTGGTAATGGTTCCTGCTTTTCATCTCACTGTGCACGAGCCAAAAAAAAAAAAAAAACCCAGAAAACAAACAAATAAACAAAAAACCACCACTCGGAGGCTAAAATAGAAAATACCACATACTATGCAAAATAAAAAACAGTCAGAGTCTGCAATGCAGGAGACTATGTGGTATGTTGTCCTTCCTCATCCCTAGGAAATAAAGACTTATGCAAAACCCAAGCCCTGAAAATGCACATCATCACCACACAGAAATACATTAAGGTCCCTGTACAGTTACTGAAGAATATTCTGTTGAATTATAACAGTGATAATAATCAGAAACAGCAGAAAACAGTCAACAATCTTTTATGCCCAGATATTTAATGTTCATCTATCAATTCCTTTGTTTTGCGCTATCTCCCATTTAAGAGTCTTTCGGGAGAGGGCCAAGATCCCCAATTCAAATGTAGTTGATAGGTAGCTCTGTCTCCATATGGGTCCCCTATTAATAGGAGCAGGGGCTGTCCATGACATGGACTCTGTTGCCTGCTTTTTGGGGTGCCTTACCATGACACAGAGTAGGAGATTATAGGCAGTCCTGATGAGACTTGATAAGCTGGGGTCAGTTGGTAGGGCAGAAGGGCTCCTCCTCTCTGAGGACTAGGGAAAGGGAAGGGGGGAAGGGTGGGACAGGGAGGAAACGAGGGCGGGGGCTATGATTGGGATGTAAAGTGAATTCATTAAAAAATAAATTTAAATTAAAAATACTTTTTTCAAAGCAAACAATCTTAGATTTCCATTTTTAATGTTAACTGATACAAATGTTTCAAATCTTTGAGTTTTTACATACAGGACTAAAACCTAATCCCTTTTGATGGGATCTGTACTGTGTAGTGAGTGTGTGTATGTGTGCATATGCTTGAGTGGATATATGTGTATCTTTGTGTAGGTACCTCTCTGGGTGTTAATATATGTGTGCTTGTATGTGAGTGTGAGTGTATTATATATGTGTGCCTGTATGTGTTTTTAGTACATATTTGAGGATGTGTGCTTGAATGTGTGTGGATAATCATGATGTTGAAAGAAGAAAGCATTTGATCTCAATACACGACATTTTCATTAGGGATAAAAGTGTGTAACTATTAATTATTGTACAGTTTCTTCAGCAAATGTTACAGGTTTCTAACATTTTCTCATATCATTTTATTATACAAAGTTCTCTTTGGAGATTTCAATTACACCACATCAGTACTATTATTTTTACAAACATGGATTTAACTTTTTCTAAATTTTATATACTCATCATATAAACATAAAGGAACAGATTTTTTTACATGGATTGGCTTTCCATGAGATTATTCTATACAAGAATCTAATTTTTTAGACTCTATAAGCTTGACTATAGAAAGACAGTTTATTAAACCTGATGGTTTTCAATAAGTATATTCCAGAAAGTTTGAATAAATGTTATTGGAAATGATATTTGTTAAATTTGGAAAATTTACCAGAGTACAGATCATGCATTTGCATAGATGCAGACTAGTGGATAATAATAGTATTTAGGCAAGAATTACTTCTTAGTGATGGTTAGTTAGCATCTTTATACACAGAGTACTCTTCCATATATCCCTGTCTCGAATGCAGGACCATATTTTGTATCTCATAATTCTTTGTCTAGTCTCTATTCTTTTTCATGTGTATCAGGAAACACTTACTGCATGCTTCTCTAGAAACTCCGTGAATAATTCTTCTGTAGATCTAGAGTGTGCAGTGCAAAGCCTTCTCGGATGCTCTTCTATGATAAAAGGCGTATCATATGACGTTATATATGGACTCATCTGACTTGATTGTGTTTTATAAAGATTTATTTACAACAGGTAGCTTTGATAACTGAGAAGAAAGTGTTTGGATCCAAATTGAATGCACTTTTAGAGAACAATGTCTTTATTTCTCTTTGCTTGAAAAATCAATTCTGTAGCCTAACAACTCCCTTCAATAGGACACTCAGAACTGTCTGAAGTATTTTGGAAAGCAAAAGATCATTTATGGAATCATTAACTCAGGTGTTTTTGGAGTTTATTTTCCTTCTGTCAGATGTGTATAGTAGGTCACCTCATCAACATTGATTTAGTGCTTTGAAATCAGTCACCAATATGTTGAACAAGAGAGAGAAAGCCTGAAATTCTACCCTTCTCCACATTAACCTGTTTTCCCCTTAACAAGCTTTTGTATTAAAGACAGGCGTTTCACCTGTTCCAGGATCAGAGGTGCTTGGTTCAGTCTTATGCAGCCTTTACCTCTGTGTCTGGCTATTGCTGGTATTTCTAAAGCTGAAAACAAATGGTTGCATCTCCCTTTCACCCTTTCCCCACTGAGCATAATATAAAGTGAGTGCTTTTACAAGTAACACAAAACCATTCATTTCATTTTTTTTTGTTTGTTTTCTTTAATTAAAAACTTTAAGTAGCTAGTTAACTTAAGACAGGGATTCACTCTTTAGCCCAGCCTATCCTGGAAGCTATATTTCTCCTTGTCTCTATTTGAGTGTATATTTCTAACTATTTGATTGTTTTCTCTCTAGTTCTGAAGTCCTCATGGGATTTTGAAACAACAATTAACACTTTTCATATTCTAGTGCTTAGTTTTTTCTAGTCTGAGACAAACAGAAGTAACTTCAGGAAATAGTTAAACATTTTTCCTCAAAATAAATTTATTTAAAACCAGCAGACTCTCCTGGCTGAAAACTATGCACAAGATTCATATGGGATATACCCTGTTTAAACAAATAGATCTTGCGGCAAAGAATTAGCTAGCTACCAGCACTTCTACTTAAGTAAATACATAAAAATTTGCTTTTATTCTTTGGTAGTTTTTTGTCTTAATGCTAGTCAGTAGGCTATATCTGAAATAAGGAGAAAATATTTTGTACAGATATACCTTTACATATTTAACTGAGGTTTTTCTTGCAGGTAAAATGCTTCTTGATTTGAAGTTGATTGTTGCTTGCTTTGGTGGGGGTGGCATTTAAAACCTGTATTCAAATGGATTTTTCTTTCCTTCTTACATCAGAGTTTGCCTTACTTTTCCTAAGGCAAATGATACTAATAAAAATTCAATAATAAGAAAAAGATTTATGGATTTGTTGCATTACATAGTTCAGGGTTTATTCATAGCCAATTAGACAAATAGGTGATTAGATCAGAATCAACACATGACAAATAATGCTGTACTTGATAATTATGAGACAAAAAATATCAAAACACAGGATTCTGTTTTCTTGCAGTGTGGTGGGCCTGTTTTTTTTTTTTTTCTCTTAGAGCCAGATCATAGTGTTTGCTCAGGATCCTAAAAAGAGAAGTGCCAGAGTTAGAACTTTTCAGGCCATGCCATTTCTCACTTTTGTGAACACATGATTCAGGCAGTTTTGTTATGTATGGATAACAAAATATAAATTTTATCACTGTGGCTTTTTTTAATGTTCTTGAGGTGAAACAGTGGCATCACTAATTTTACTATAAAATGCCTATTCATCTAATAGTTATTCAAGAAAAATTTATAGTATAAAGAAAATGATTCACAATAATTCAACCTTACAGTGTCTATATTAGTATTACTTGAATGAACTAAAACTAATCACGATTTTTAATTCAAATGTATTGTGTTGAGGTAGGCATAAAATATTAAAAGTTAAACCAAACACACAAAAAGCAAATATCAAACTGTTTTCACATATGCCAAAAGTCTGAAAATTGTTTAAGAGTCAGCCCCATGGCATCAGGCAACGAGAGCATTCAATATGGATTCATTCATTTTAGAATGTGCTCCTAGCCAAGCAAAACCAGAGTTCTCCCCATGAGCAAGCATGTAGATAAAAACCCTGCTTCTTACTTACAGTTTTTAATCTGGAAAAGAATTTGGAATACATTTCAGGGGCCCCGTGGCTATATAACCAACACATTCAATGTATATTAATTAGCATGTAGGTATATGAAATCTAACCGAGAGTGCCCAGTTGGTTTGTATTAGAGAAATTTCAACCTATGGGGTATATTCCCAGCTGTATAATGAAGAAGCAAAGATGGCGGAAAGACATGTCTCGTGTGCACATGAGTGGGATACAATGGGACCACATGGCTGAAGAGATTGAAAGGAGAGGGTGATTAATTTTACTCAGCTCTAGTTAGTGGATGAGGATAATTAGGGTAGACATGATCACACTGTTCAGGCGTGGGTGAAGAATGCCAGAAATTTTAGAGAAATCAATTGAAGTGACTATAATGTGAGACAGATTTAATGAGATGCAGGTCCCGGAGACCCTTGAAATCTGAATGAGGTGACCCAGATTTAAACTAGTATTGCTACTACTTATTAAATTTAAAAGTATGATATAAAAAAAGAGAATATAGCTGATAAAATTGGTTGTTAACTTTCTCCGACCTTTCTTCCATGTGATTAAGCTGTGCCAAGGAGCACCATGTTACATCTTAATTTCCGAAAAGGTCTAAACAAGTCTTAGCTCTCAACTACTTGGCCTATGAGATAACACCTACATAGTTTTTAAGATTTTATTTACTTGTTTATTATGTTTTTTGAGAATTTCATATGTGTTTGAATTATCAATTCTTTGTTGCTGGGAAGGCAGGGTTCAGTGCTCTTTAAGAGCGTAGCTCTTGTTAAGTCAACATGGCCCAGTGGAAAGTCACTAACACCCACATTCTTTCAGCAATACAAACTGGCCACGGTGGAGGAAAAAAAAGGACACAATATGAGCTGGGTGGAGAAAGAGGGTAGACCTGAGACTAGTTGGCAAGGGCCAGTGAATATAATTCACCCAGCTAAGGGTGACTGTATCTAGAAGCCAACATCATGGCTAAAAGATGTAAAAAGAGATTTTTAAGTTAAACTGTGTGGAAAAATTATGTCTTTAAAACAGAAAAATCAGTATCAACAAAAATCATTGTGAATAGGGTGTGAATTTTTCAGGATGCTGAAGCTTATTGTATGAACACCACATCCTTCATACTAATGTTCAACATTTTGAAGATAATGTTTACATGCACTCCACATTTCTCTTAATTTTCTCAGCAATGATGTTGATGTTAGCTTCAAAAGACTATGTGCTTAAGCACTGCCTTCCACACATTGGTAACAGTCTGATGCCATATTCTCACCTTCCTAGTTAAAATTATCTAGAAGTAATCTTACTATACTAGGATCTGAAAAGCACAAAGCAAATTCAGGTTGCTTAAACGTTGTGCAAATCAGCAGTGGAAAGGGGCTGAGAGAGGTTCAGGGTACTTTGTCATGAGCGAGTGGAATCCATGCATCTGACAGCAAGTAAAAGTAGGAAAATCAATGCTGAAACTATAAAAGATATTCAAGTTCTAGGTAAGGGAAATTTAAGTTTAGGTTATGCACATTTCTGCCCCCTGTGGATCCCTAATGTGTTTACTTATGAGAACAAAGAAGATTTGGGCTACAATTTCTTGTCTGAGAGAGCATCTGATTATAGTGGATAGTACTCACTGATAGGTGTTTATTCTGAGAATGAATTGGAAGGCAGCTAATAATTAGGAAAATGCAAATTTAAGCTAGATTCACCATGACTGGCCCTGGCTATTACATATAAGTGGTCATTCCATCTGAGTGCTCCAAATATCTTTCCTTTTTCATTCACTTTTTCAAACCATAACAACTTTACAGTTAGCTCTTAAGATATTTGTCTTTATTGGCCCATTGGGAAGCAAATAATTAACATTAAATTCTCTCTTTCGTCTTTTGCCTAAGGAAGTTTATAAATCCTTTCATAAGCCTTTGTTCACAGCTTAATTTTAATCCTTTAACAAATAAAAGCAAGAAATAGAAGGTGATGGTTGTTATGATTGTTTGTTATTTCTATTGAAAAAAATCCTTGAGCTTTGTTGAATAACTTGATTCTTCAAAATAATATTCAGGCTTAAAAAAGCATTTTGATTTCTTCCTTGGGAATGCCACTTAGTAGGTGCCAAATCACATTTAGCAGGTGGAAGCTAATTTTCATTTTAATGAAGCTAATCTTTTCAGAGGAGCATAACATAAGGTTTCACCATCTGTGTGTATACTGTTTAGTTTATCCAGGTTGGAGAAGCTAAGAGAAGGTCCCTGGAACAAAAATGCTAGATGTTGTTCAACACCAGCCTTAGCTAAGTGAAAGCACTGAAATTTTAAATATCATATAGAAGCAATATTTATATTCACACTTAAAATCTTAGTTTAAAAAAAATAGAGAGAGAGACAGACAGACAGACAGATAGGCAGACAGACAGACCACAAAGAGTGACAGAGTCAGAGAGCTTGTTAGATAAGTGTGGCTAATATATTAACATACTGCTAATATGTTGAAATATCACTGAACCATTTTCCTTAAATTATATCTTTATAGGTCATTATAAAAGATGATTTAAAGTATTACATTACTTAGAAAGTTCGTGGAAATAATATATATCATCTCAATTTTAGCTGATAATATTTTAAATGAAGAATGTTTAAAAATCAGAATATTACAGACATTTCTCACTCCTCTTATGTTTACTTCACACTGCTATGGATGCTTCTCTAGGCAATTTTCTTTCCTGTTCTGGTTCTGGTTAATACTGGAACCTTCTCATTGCATTCATTGTTGCATTACATTGCATTCAAAGTTGAAACAGTTTTCCACATATATGGAGATGGCTTCAAGTGTGGCAAACAAGCCACTGGGCAAAATATTCTTGTTTTGGCCACAGACAGAATTCTACCTAAAAGTGGGCAAGCTTGGATGCAAGCAGAGTTGACGGCCAAACTCTGCCAAGACAAGGTAAGCAAGTCCTCAACAGTTCCTGCCTCACAAATATGTCTGTCAGGTATATTGGGCCAGAAGGCTGGAGATGATGCTCCAATGTTATAGAGCTATGGGTGACAGTCAGGCAGCAAACTGTCTCCGTAGTTTTCTCATTTTGGAAGCTGCTAACCTGCACTTATAATTCACTGAGATAATTACGTTTTATTCCTTTTCAAGTCTCTTATGGGGCTGAAGTCAAGATTAGTCTTACAATTAAGCTTAGTTGTTTAGGGACTAAGAGGTTTTTAGGTCTAGATAGATGTTTTAAGTTGATAGAGATGAGATATGATAGATATTGATTTTCATTTAGAATTTTAGACACACCAAGATAGGAAAGATGTTTTCTTCACATTTGCCAAATACAAATAACCAAATCACCATGAATGTAACATTTATAGACTGCCCAATTATGTCATGGTTCTTTTTGCTATAGGTAGTTTATTGTATTGTATATATGTGTTATATATATATAGAGAGAGAGAGAGAGAGAGGGAGAGGGAGAGAGAGAGAGTGAGAGAGAGAGATGACTATGTTTTTAGGTAACAGAGTGTCTCCTATTTCAGGAGTGTCATTGTTTAGTACAAAATCAGTTTAATTTGGAGGAAGCTTTTCTTCTCTTCTTAAAATAGGAATATCAGGGTAAAATTAATTATGAATAATTTCAGAAGTTCTGATGGCCATTCTTAGTCCATATGAGATGCACTGATTGGTTGACTCAGTACTATAGGCACTGCCCTGTCTTTGCTTCTTGTTTGATCCTTCCCATTTGATGAGGATTAATAGTTTAAAGTACTCATTCTCCATTGGGTTTTGGATGTTTCGGATACAATCGATTAGTGATTATTTTCCATCTAAAAAGTTTTTAGTTTAAGTCATTTGCCATATTGCTTCTTTTATCTTATACTTTTTGCCAGTGTTTTCTTCTTATATTATTATACTTTCTATTTGAACATCTAATACAATAATAAGGATATAAATGGTAATAGAGTTTTTATACTAAATGTGAATTACTGTGCAGGTACTAGGTATCTGTATAAATATATAGATATACACAATTTGAATTTAGAATATCTTCTGTTAGTTGAATGTTAAAAATGTTTTAATCAATCATCTTATTCTCCATTAACAGTGTCACGTGAGTGAATTGCTAGAGATTCTGCTACATTTGTTTCTGATAATCTTTTTGCATCTTATTATTCCTTTCCTTTACTGATACTGTGTTTTCTACCTTCCTCCAGTCCTGTTATTGATTTATTCTAAGCATCTGAATCCTGTGAATGTGAACAGTCAAGTCTGACTTTGATGGAGACTCTTCTGGCTTGCAATCTCCTTTCCCTTGTAGCTAGAATGAATCCTGCCTGAGCCTTGATTTTGTTCACCTAGAAAGAGCTCTACAAGCCTCAAAAATGCTGTAAAATCAGTATTGCTTGATACAGTAGCTCTTCTTGGGCCAGGGAATTCACAGGATCATTATTGTGGCTATGTCTCGAAGTAATAATTCATTCACTGTAATCTTTCAGAGCCTGTGAATAGTATTCAGATTACCAGGACTTCCTTTATTGTCTTTTGTCTATGCCTCCCACCAACATCTTTATATTTTAGGTTCTTTTTATTTTATTATGGAAAGACATGACCCGGTGCTTTTTTCTAAATAGCATAGGAAACATTAGACTAGAGTCAGCTGTCCTAACCCTGTCACAAGCCCTGAAATTCTTTTTCAAAAGGGATGCTTTTTAACTGAGTTGAGAGGGAAAGACACTAGGAATTCATTCAGATTTCCCAATGATGTATTCAAATAACCACATTATAATTGCTAGTGACTGTTGAGGTGGCAGTAATTGATTGATATAGAGATAGTTTAGCATCTCATGGCCCGAAGTAAAGCAAATGTGGTCCAGAGCATAAGGAAGAAAAGAAATGGCTACAGCAGTTTAATTCTATTAACTTCAGTTCACATTTGCTGAACACTTAAAAATATGTTCTAGGCACTGGGTCAAGGTGGTCTGTTAGATAATTTTGTAAACAAGGCAAGGGTAATGCTTTGAGTGCGCTTCTAAACCAAGATTTGGCACAAGAGGCTTGAGAACAGTGGTGAGCTGGTCAGGTTCAGCAGGTTCCATCTATGTAGGATTCTCCACAAGAAGTGACGGCAAGGAAAGAGGGTTACGCTAGCAAGCACTGTCTCATGATTCCTTCTCCTCTAGCAAGTCAAGCTGGCAAACCTTTCAGTGGTTGCTGAAGCATTCCTGTATCAAGTGTGAGTGAAGACAGAATGCCAGCAATCCCTGCTTTAGTTTTATAGCCAGAAGCCTTCCAGCTCAGCTGGCCAGCATCTTAGACGGTGGGTTCCTCTTTCAGTCATACTGGAGCTGCTATTACCAATTACGTAAAGACTTTTCAGCCTAAGAAAGGTGGTTTAGACACACGTGTTCTTGTGAAGATAAAATCATAAAACAGGCAACATTTGCTTGGTTGTTTAATATTTAGGTTTAAAATTTTCAAGCTGAAAATATTTCAGGGGTCTAAGTTTTAGAACTTAATTTTATCCTCAAAAGATGCAATAATTCTTATTTCTCTCCTTTTGTTTGATTTCAAAGCAAAGTAGCTGAATAAATTTTGCACACACACACACACACACACACACACACACACACACACACACACACACACGTATCCTTTAGAAACTGTTTTTCAGCTTATACATTAAGTAGTGTTTCCTTTGATAAGCCAGTTAGATAACAAAGAAATGAAAATATTTCTGCAACATAAGAGTGTGTTTAACAACACTCTTTGTGTGAGCAGAGCGTGTCCCTGCATGTGAATGAGGAAGCAAGAGCACTGCCTCCTCTGTTTCTTCTGTCACACTGTCTGGAATCTGAGTCTGTCACTGAAACAGAAGTAGGTTTGATGGCCAGGGAGATCTTGGGATCTGCCTATCTCTTACCCTTAATACTTTGATTATCACTATGTGCAGAAATGCTTCATTTTTTTATGTGAATGTTGGATGTTTGTACCCAGGTCCTCATGCTTTCAATGCAAGCATTCTTACTCGTTCAACTAACTCTCTAAGTGAACGTTAAATATAGTATAAATCTCTTAGTTACTTTTTTGTTACTGTGAACAGGCAACGTACTTAGGCAACTTGAAAAAAAAAAAAGAAAAATAGGGTCTTGCCTACAGTTTCACAGGATGAGTCTGTGCCCAACATGATAGAGACCAAGTGTTCAGGTAGTCAGCCAGGACTTGGAAATACAATCTTACTTTCTGATATATAAAACATAAATTAGAGGCAGGCAGAGAGAGACACACAGAGAGACAGGAAGACACATAGAGACAGACAGACACAGAGATGCAGGGATACACACACAGAGACAGAGACGAGTGAGAGTGAGACAGTGGATCCAATGATGTTACAGGCTATTCAATATAAATTATGCAAACTGGATAGACTTTCTTTCTAAACATTATTGATAATACGATGTATTTTGAATTTTGAGACTGTAAAAAATCAGGCCTTTTATTATTGGTATTATAGAAGTTTTGTACTTAGTCTTTTCAAGGTTATGAATACTTATATCCAAGTTTTTTTTCTTAGTGTCTTTATTAAATTCCTAGAATCCCTTATATTGATTATGTACATGTTATGAAATCTAAAACATGACAGTACACACAACTCATTATTGTTTTAAACTCTAAATTGCAAATACTTTTCAAATACCTTTGAATATGTCTTTTCTGCATCGTAAATCATGTCTATGTTATATAAAATACATTTAAGATTACTTAGAGCTCATTACTAAACATCTAAACTGATGGCATTGTAGCCTCAGAAACTATTCTCTTAAGAAAGGCAGAATAAACAATAAAGTTTCTGTTAGGATTGATACCTCTACCTGGAGTCTGGAATTCACTGCTAATCTTGTGAACTCATTTCCAAGAACTTCTGTTGTCATCTGAATTATCTGATAGTCTCTCCCAAGCACATTTACAAAACTTGTTTGTAAGATCACTGTTCCTCACAGTCCCATAAAACCTTCAGTGATCTGAATAAGGGGCAAATGCCTCCAACTCCCAGTCGCAGAACAGTGTGATGTCCTTCCTTTAAACATATGGATTGCTAAATATTTTATTTTCATATGTCAGTTGTATTTAACACTAAGGTTATTTTTCTACTTTATGAAGCTAGAAAATCCTGAAAAATTTCTGGGACCTATTTTCTTAGAGGTCTGTTATAAAACAATCATGGATTTTCTAGAGAGAATATCCATAGTTAAGAGATTCAGGGTGTGAAATGGAAAAGAAGATCCCTGATCTCAAGAAAGTAATACTTTATTTAATGTGATAGGAAAGAAAACAGAGGAAATGGCATTAATAACAGTCTGTTTGAACCGAGGATCAAGGAAAGTAAGTATATATTTTCAACTTTGTTAAGCATTTTTACTTCATTACAAGGTAAAGTCTTTCCAGGATGTGTTTTTTTTTTTTTTTTTTTTAGAAAAAATGGATTATCATAGTTATATAAAAATTAGTGTTTCAATAAGTCACATTTGAATAACTAGAACAGTTGAAAATATCATTTTCCTATAAAATATTATAAAAATAAATAAATAGGTGGTGTAATGATGTGTAAATAATTTATTCCATAAAACAAAACCCTCTTTTTAAAAATGAACTTACAACCTATTTACTTTTCGTTTGTGATGGTGTGTGTGTGTGTGTGTGTGTGTGTGTGTGTGTATGCATCTGTGGAAACCTACATGCAGCCTGCAAGAGTCAGGTCTCTCTTTCTATTATTGTCTCTGGGTGATGAAATGCACGTGGGCAGGTTTAAGCACAGCCATGTTTATTTCCTGAGCCACCTCAACAGATCACTGTGTGTTCTAAGAGAAAGGACCTGAGAAATGAAGAAAAAACAAGAGTAGGCTCCCAGGAGAATTTTCTCATCATAGGAAGTGGTAAGAGTCAGGACTGTGTGTTATGTAATTTATTCTCATAGGAGCCATTGTGGTGGTAATGTGATGATTACATATAGGAAATAGGTCAAAAGTGTGGACTATGAATGGTTTATTTGCAGTTGAATGTCTGTGTCTAAATAACAATATAATTGTTTCATGTCAAAGGGAAAAGTAGTTTCTTTTATTATTCTGGTTGGTATACCTTGAGAAATGATATTTTGCTGCACTTAGCTCTGAACTCTGGACTTGTAAAGTAAGCCTCTTTATCACTTTGTCTTCTAGTAGATTTTTAAGTGCTTGGCAGGAGATTTGATAAAATCGTGTCAAACAAATAATTGTAATAATTCCTGTTGGAACTCATTGTTAAGTTTTTGCTTTTTATTTTTTGAGTTGGTTATAAAAGCTGACTAATTAAATTCCTGGGAGAAGCAGCACAAATGTTCATCTAGATGAGCCTATGACAAGCCGGGA
Source organism: Acomys minous (assembly GCF_964271855.1). NCBI lineage: Eukaryota > Metazoa > Chordata > Mammalia > Rodentia > Muridae > Acomys > Acomys minous. The sequence continues at coordinate 47,367,904 of NC_140487.1, read as the reverse complement.
AACCCTGGAACTGCCACATACTACCCGGCTAATTTCATATAAACCATATAAGGTAGTGTCGCTGCCATTCGGCTCAGGACTGCTTCTTCATCAAATAATCCAAAGGATGCCCCCAGATCACAAGGAACAGAAGCCCATAGAAATTCTTCCTTCAAGTTCAGGGTGAACTCAGTCCTGTGCTCTCAGCTTTTAGTAGGCTGAAACAGAAGTACCCAGTATCTGAAGAAAACCTGAGATACATAGCTAGTTTCACATCAGCCTAGTTGACAAAGTGACAAATTGTATCAAATTAACAAAAACAGAGCAACAAACAAACGAAACGTCCCCAAATAACAAAAACAGCAAAAAATATACTCATCTTCTAATACTAAAATGTACTATGCATGGCGTTCAGGAGAGTGGCTCAGTGGTTTGGAATCTGAGCAGATCTTACAGAATAAGAAGTAGGTTTCCTAGGGTATCAAGTCTCTTCTTGGTAACCTGCTGTCCTTCCTCTGAGTGCCATCAGGTCTCCCCCTCCAGGGGACATGGTCAAAGGTGAGGCACCAGAGTATGTGAGAAAGTAATATCCCACTCTCCACTCTACTGTGGACAGTGTTCTGTCCATTGGCTAGATCTGGGTAGGGGTTTAAGGTTTACCACCTGTATTGTCCTTGGCTGGTGCCTTAGTTTGAGCGGGACCCCTGGGCCCAAATCTGCCTATCATAAACATATACAGGGGGAGGTAATCCCCCTCAGGAACAGTCATAAGGGAGGGGAATAAGGGGAAAATGGGAGGGAGGGAAGAATGGGAGGATACAAGGGATGGGATAACCATTGAGATGTAACAAGAATAAATTAATAAAGGAGAAAAAAAAGATGCAAAGTCAAAAAAAAAAAAAAAAGAAAGAAAGAAAAAGAAAGAAAGAAAGAAAGAAATAGGTTTCCAGCACCCATGTTGGGCAGTTCACAATTCCCTGTAACTCTAATGCAGTGGTTTATGATGCCTCTCTGGGGACTAATGAGTATATAGCCCCATACCCATATGCATGTAATTAAAATAATAAAATCTCATTTTAGACGTAGGACACCTGGATTTCTATCTTCAATGCTTTGGATTAAATGCTGTACACATAACCAGTTGTTCCCAAGAGCAGAGTCTCATATTAGAATCCTTACCTTTGAATATGGATGTCAACCGTACCTCTAGCTTCCTCTCTGGATCCTTCCTCCCTTTTTCTCTCTATTTTTTCCCATCAATCTTGTCAACCTCCATGACAAGTCTTCTTCTACTAATGCACAGCAGAGTGATGCAACGGTGCAGAGGTGACAGACATGATAGCAGATAGCTGTGGCTTTGTGTCACTGGAGCTCTATGCCTTGAATTCCACCTGTGCTTGCTCTATGCTAGGGTTCAGAGAAAAGGAAGGATGGTTGAGAGGGTATCTGAGGTGACAAGGGAGACTTATACAGAAGCTGTTGCTCATATCTATCTCTGGCAGATGCTAATCAGAGGAGAGAGGAGGATGGACACACCAGTCACACAGTAAAGAACAGATGAAAATATCTCCCAGTGTAAAGTGCATCTTTAACTCTTAGCAAAGTGGTACATCCTCCTAAGTCAGTGGTTCTCAACTTCCTTATGCTGTGACCTTTTAATAGTTCCACATGTTGTGGTAAACCTCAAACTTAAAATTATTTTCACTTGTCCTTCATAACTGAAATTTTGCAACTGTTATGAATCATAATGTAAATATCTGTGTTTTCAGTTGGTCTTATGTGACCCCTATGAAAAGATCACTGGACCTCGAATGAGTCATGACTCACAGGATAAGAACAGCTGTCCTTAGTAATCATATCTCACAGGATGGTGTTTGCCAATGCTGTTTATTTTCAGTGATTGACATTAATTTTATTGATTTCTAAAGATACCTCAATTAACAGCAAATAAAACTAGGTATTAAATATTAATAATTCCATATTTGTATATTAGCTATAGAACTGAGAATTTATCAATTAAATTATGGGCTATTTTTAAATTAATTAGACATGTTGATCTCTGGTTAACTGTTATTCCAGAAGTTTATTTTAGGACTAACTGCACTTCTAGTAATGTGTATAGCCAGTTTTCATTTCTCTATTGCTCATGTTTTCTTACAGAGAGACACGACACAGAGAGAATAAGTTACCATGAGTTGCCTAAACTTACTTGGTACTTTTAAAATGAAAGCCATATACATAGGGAATCAAACAACATGGATGTGGAGGCAGAAAGATTTCAAGGGCCAGGGGAAAACTACACCTACTTGAGGCAATGTCTTTAAATAAGACAGGGAAGCGTCTCTGATATCTCAACAATACAGTTGTCTAGACAAGACCTGTGTAATGACAACGCAGGGTGGCATGACAACATGGGTTGGGGGAATTTAACAAGAACCCACCTCTAGATAAAACGTTGTGTGTTCTCAGACGTTGCCTTGAGTCTCGAAACCAACAACTTCATCTTATTCTTCCAGCATGATTAGAATAAGAGACTGCTGGCCTACAGAGGCGTACCCACAGAGACTCACTTTATTCAAGTGCATTTGTATGATAAACACACTGAGGCTCAGGGAGGCTTTACAGTTCCTGTCAGAGTGAGTGATCTTGGCTTGCTTGATGCAAGCTACATTTTTGTAGTAACATGCATATACCTAAGAGCTGTGTTATGGAAATTTGGAGAGGATAGAGAGCGATGAAAGGGATGCAAACGGGTAAGTGAATCTCAACCTACAACCATCTGTTGGCATCATTGTCATTATATGAATCCTTCCTGAATGTTCACTTAACAGAAAAGGAAAATGCTCTCATAAATGTGTGGATAATGTATGCCCAATAATCACTGAATACTTCATTGTATGCAAGTCCACATTTCATCTGTCATGCAAATGCTTATATTATGGTGTCGGAAACCAGGAGCCAACACTGAAATGTTGTAAGGCAAAAATATTATTTTACAGTCAAGTCAAACTTACACCCTTCTTAAGATTATAGGAGAAGCCAGGCACAGCGGCACATGCCTGTGATCCCAGCACTCAGGCAGGTGGATCTCAGTGCTATGGAGGCTAGCCTTGTCTACAAACTGAGTCCAGTACAGTCAAGGCTACACAAAGAAACACTGTCTTGGAAAGGAAAAAAGATTATAGAAGTAGCCTTCACCAGTGGTAAGGTAGACTTGTATAAGAAAGTGAGAAAAATGACTATAAAAGTGGGATATTTGTAGTCAGCAGTTAGTTTTATGATTATGAAGAAAGCACATGTTGTGTATTTATGGTCAGCCAACAGGAAATTAATTTAAGATGTGAAAATCACAAGAATATAAGAAGAAGAATGAGTAAAAATAACAACAAAACAAGTTGTCCTTTAGTTTGACCTTCATCTTTGGGTATGAGAAACACAAATCACGTAAGGAACAATGGAGAAAGAAATAAAAAAAAATGGTGAAGGGGAAAATGGAATCAAATAAAGTCTGTAAAGACTTACAGACACTCAGGCTGCTGTCTGATATGGCATAATGTGGCTGAGGGTTGAGGTCACAGCGGACAGAGTTATACAGATGCCAAGCCTTACCCTTGCTTTCTATAGTTTGAGAAATGAAATAATTTTTACTTCTTAAGTTTTTTTGTTGAAAATTTCATATGTTTTGGCATATTTACTCTCCTTCCCAAACCTTTCCCATATCCACGCACTCTTCCCTTCTCATCTAACTTATGTCCTTTGAAACAGACCAACCAACAAACAGAAAACCAAACAACAAAACAATTTGTAGGGTTTCCATATTTATGTTAGCAAGTGCAGTGTCTGAAATAGAGGTGGATGTTTGTATTCTATGTCCAACTATTTTTGTCATATATAATTTAAGGAGAAAAAAGTTACAAACTTCAGTAGCCAGGAGTCAAGAGCAATGTTTTTATAACTCAAATACTTATGGATCCTTAAGAGATAGAGAAATGCCCTCTATATTTGGTCATAAAGCATCTTTATTATGGTTGTGTTAGCCTGTACCTAGTGTTCTATCTCTTTTTTCAACACATTAACTTTAATGCTCCACATTATTTACCTTGATCACAATGGTCATAACAGCCTTGTCAACAGTCTTGTGTATCGAGGAGCTGATTTTCATGCTTAAGTGTTCTATCTCTTTATCAGGTATTTTAATAGCTATTGTATATACATGAATAGCAAATTTTATTTCATTAAAATAATAATGAAAGTGTTTGAATTGTGTGAATTAACAGAGATTAACTTTGGCACTGATATCTATTTTATTATTTACTTATTTTGAGTTATCTGTCACAATTTTGGAGAAAATTTATCTTCACCAACATCCTAATTTACTTTTTATTGCTGTGATAAAAACTATGACCCATGGAAAGCTGAGGAATCCCTCAATGGTTGTGTAGGGACTAGATGAAACCGTGAGTTAATGTATATTATTGATTTTGAAAAGAACCAATGCCTTTCATGGGGATTTTCAAAGTCTTTATCCTAGTGAGGCACAGGGGAAATATGAAAAGTCTTCATCTGGCCTACATGCAGATGTTGACATTTTACCCAAAATCTAGCAACTGCAGCTTCCTCCTCTGGGATGATTGCAATCAGAGTATTTTCCCCTACAGAGACGTCCTCCAACCTAGTCTAGCTAACACTTTCTTCTGATGCTGACACATACTGAACACACTGAGATTCAGGCTTGCTGCATAGCTGTTGCCAATCAGCGTTAGAGCCCACCTGTTCCCAGCTACATTTCTGTAACAACAGCAAATCAAATGTCTGTTTGATGTGTATATAAAGCTTGTTTGTGTGTTGGGATTTTTTTCTTCTCTTCCAGCTGACAGTTGCAGTGCCCCCTCCCCTTCTTTCCTGTGTTAACCAGTTACACTTGAATGGTAATACAACACTGAAGAACACAGTTTATCATAGACACCTGGCATCTTGAAATTATTAAGAATCAGGCTGTGTCCTAGACAAGGAAAATAATGGCCATATTTTGTCCTGGCTACACACCAGGCTCTGCTTATTTTTGGTAACTTGATTTGTGACATGAATGTTTGTGTTCCTGGAACATTTCATGAGCTGGTCTCCATTTTGCACAGAGGGCAGCCTTCCCATCAAAAGAGCTCTTCCTTTCTGTCTCTAGGATATCCAGAAACCACCTAAGGAAGTCCATATCCTAAATTAGTTCTCGTATCATATGATGTCAGAGTTAAATGTGCCATTATTTCCTAGCATTCATAACTTTGAACTTCTACTTTTACATGATTATTTGACTACATTTTTCAACTTGAGTAAATTACACTCTCCTCCAGAACTGTCTGCACAGTTTCCTTAAAAATCCTGTCTGATTTCCCTCTTTGCTTAGTCCTGTTTTCTACATACTGGATCTTCTACTCTATAGTTGATACCTAAAATTATTAGCTAGCATTGCATAGCAAATGTCTCTGCAATAGATATCTAAAACTATTCACTCAGAATTACATAGTTTATGCCTCTGTAGTATCTGCCTAAATACTAAGTCAGCATTGCATAGTGTATGCCTCTATAATAGATACCTAAAAAGAGTCAGAATTACATAATATGTGCTTTTACAGTAGAAAGAACACTTTTAGAACTGCATAATGTATGCCTTACAGTAGATACCTAAAATACTTTGCCAGCATTCGTTTCATTAGATTTCTGGAGCAGTGTGAACCAATATGAACTTCATAAGTTGACATCAGAGGCTAAATATTTTTTGTCAAATTCATCAATTTGAAATGAAATACAGAACTGTGGGATATTTAAAGCCCAGTGATGTTCAGGAATTTTCCTGTAGAAGGCTAAGAAAACAAGTCATAAAAGCACCATTGTTATTTCATTACTAAGCTGCTTTTACTGGTCAACCAATGTTCTCTACTCACAGAATCCTAAGTTTCACATAGCCAGTAATTTGTTATTTTACATGTTGTACTCTGATTTTCTGAGGTTTAACCTTTAAGATTAGAAGAAAGCTTCCAATCCAAATTAGTCCAGCATTTCAGACCATCCTACATGGGATTCTAATTAAGTATAGACTCTCTCAACATTTAGATATTGGTCCACAAGTGCTATTTTTAGCTTATTTAAGCAATTCTCCTAATTTTATACAGGCCTCTACAAAGTTATTGTTCATCCCAATTCAGCCAGAAGTAACATTAAGAGAATGATGCCCCATTTCCATTAAGGGCAGTTGGGTAGGTTTTGGGTTGCTTTCTGGGGTGATAGAGGTTTATTGAATTGGTAGTTGGTTATAAGCTACTATTGGTCTTTTTATATTTAATTATTATAATAAAGTTAATTAGTTAATTAATTGTTATCCCCTCTATCTTCCTATTTCTCCTTCCCTCCCTATTTCATGCTACTCGCCTCTCCTAGGTCTGTGACAGAAGGGGACCTCCTCCCCCACCATATGGTCACAGTCTATCAAGTCTCATCCTGGTAGCCTGCTTACCCTTTCTTTGGTGCTACCAGGCCTCCCCAGTGAGGAGAAGAGGTCAAATATGGGGCACCAAAGTTCATGTCAGAGTCAGTCCCTGCTTTCCACAGAAATGTGGACAATGTGCTGCCCATTGGCTAGAACTGAATAGGGGTTCTAGGTTTACTGTATGCATTGTCCTTGGTTGGTACAGTAGTTCGAGCAGACTCCCTTGGGGCAAGATACACCAACCTTGATGATCTTCTTGTATGTTTCTAGGATCCTCTGGATCCTTCTGTTTCCCCATTGTTCCATACTTTTCCTATCCAGAGTCCCAATAGGAAGTCTATCCTAATCTCCTGCTAAGTGAAGACTTTCATGACATCCCTTTGGGGGTAGTGTCCAATTATAAGTGAGTCTATGCTATTTGTATCTTTCTGGGTTGAGGTTAACTCACTCAGGATGATGATTTCTAGTTCCATCCATTTGCCTGCAGATCTCAGGATTTCCTTGTTTTTAATAGCTGAGTAGTACTCCATAGTGTAAAGGTACCACAGTTTCTTTATCCATTCTTCAATTGAAGGACATCTAGGTTGTTTCCAGATTCTGGCTATTATGAATAAGGCTGCTAAGAACATGGTTGAGCATATGTCCTTTTTGTGTGGAGAAGCATCTTCTGGGTATAGTCCAAGGAGTGGAAAATCTGGGTCTTGAGGTAGCTCTGTTCCCAGTTTTCTGAGAAAGTACCAGATAGATTTCCAAAGTCGTATAGGTTTTTATTCCCACCAGCATGTACTGTCACGTGAGTTTTTGATCTTTGCCATTCTGATGGGTGTAATATGGAATCTCAGAGTCCTTTTGATTTGCATTTCTTTGATGATTAAGAACATCGTGCATTTCTTTAAGTGTTTCTCAGCCATTTGATATTCTTCTGTTGAGAATTCTCTATTTAATTCTGAGACCCATTTCTTAATTGAGTTATTTGGTTTGGTGGTGTTTAATTTCTTGAGCTCTTTATAGATTTTGCATATTATATCTTTGTCAGATATATGGTTGGTGAAGATCTTTTCCCAGTCTGTAGGCTGTTGGTTTGTTTTGTTGACAGTGTCTCCTGACTTACAGAAGTTTCTTAGCCTTATGAGGTCCCATTTGTTAATTGTTGACCCTAAGGCCTGGGCTGTTGGAGTTCTGTTCAGGAAGTTGTCTCCTGTGCCCATGTGCTCAGGTTCTTCCCCACTTTTTCTTCTAACAGTGTCTCTTGTTTTATGTGGTTGTCTTTAATCTACTTGGACTTGAGTTTTGTGCATGGTGATAAATATGGATCTACTTGCATTTTCCTACCTCTAGACATCCAGTTAGACCAGCACCATTTGTTGAAGATGCTATCCTTTTTCCATTGAGTGGATTTTGCTTCTTTGTAAAAAAAATCAAGTGTCCATATGTGCATGGATTTATTTCTGGGTTATTAATTTGATTCCATTTATCAACCAGCCTATTGTTATACCAGTACCATGCTGTTTTAATTACTGTTGCTCTATAGCACAGCTTGAGATTGGGTATGGACATTCTTCCAGAGAATATTTTATTGTTTTAGCTATTCTGGGTTTTTCTCTTTTTCCATATGAAGTTGAATATTGACCTTCAACGTCTTTAAACATTGTGTAGGTACTTTAATAAGGATTGTATTGACTTTGTAGATTGCTTTTGGTAAAATGGCCATTTTTACTATGTTAATTCTCCCGATCCATGAACAAGGGACATCTTTTCATCTTTTGATGTCATCTTCAATCTCCTTCTTCAGAGATTTGAAGTTTTTTTTTTAAGTAAGTCTTTCACTTGCTTGGTTAGAGTAAATCCTAGATATTTTATATTGCTTGTGACTATTTTGAAGGGTGTAGTTTCCCTGAATTCTTCTTCTGCATGATTATCATTTGTATACAGGAAGGCTACTGAATTTTTTGAGTTAATTTTTTTTATTTTTATTTTTTAAATTAATTTATTCATATTACATCTCAGTTGTTAGCCATCCCTTGTATCCTCCCATTCCTCCCTTCCTCCCACTTCCCCCCTACTCCCCTCCCTTATGTCTGTGTCTGAGGGGGACCTCCTCCCCCTGTATATGCTCATAGGGTATCAAGTCTCTCCTTGGTGACCTATTATCCTTCCTCTGAGTACCACCAGCGGCTCCTGGAAAACTACAGGCGAGTCTGGGCCCTGGGGTCCTCCGCAAACTATGGCAACAGCCAAGGAAAAAATAGGCAGTAAACCTCGAACCCCTACCCAGGCTAGCCGATGGACAGAACATTCTCCACTGTTGAGTGGAGAAGGAGATCTAACTTTCACACAAACTCTGGTGCCCCATATTTGAGTTAATTTTGTATTTAGCCAATTTGCTGAAGGTGTTTTTCAGTTGTAAGAGTTCTCAGTTGGAGTTTTGGGTGTCACTTATGTACACTATCATATCATCTGCAAATAGGGATAATTTGGCTTTCTCATCTCCCATTTTGATCCTCTTGATCTCCTTTTGGTGTTTATTGCTCTTGCTATAACTTCCAGTACTGTATTGAGGAGATATGGAGAAAGTGGGCAGCCTTGCCTAGTCCTTGATTTTAGAGGGATTTCCTTGAGTATATCTCCATTTAATTTGATGTTGGCTATTGGCTTGCTGAATATAGCCTTTATTTTGTTTAAGTATGTGCTTTGTAGCTCTGATCTCTCCAAAACTTTAAACATGAATGAGTGTTGGATCTTGTCAAATACTTTTTCTGCATCTACTGAGATGATCATGTGGGTTTTTTTTTTCTTTCAGTTCATTTAAATGGTGGATTACATTGATGGATTTCTCTTTAGTAAACAATCCCTGCGTGCCTAAAATGAAGCCTACTTGGGCATGGTGAATGATATCTTTGATGTGATCTTGGATTTGGTTTGCGAGTATTTTATTTAGTATTTTTGCATCAATGTTCATAAGAGAAAGTGGTCTGAAATTCTCTTTCTTTGTTAGGTCTCTGTGAGCTTTAGGTATCAAGGTAACTGTGGCCTCATAGAATGAGTTTGATAATGTTCCATCCATTTCTGTCTTTTGGAGTAACTTGAAGACTATTGGTATTAGCTCTTCTTTGACGCTCTGGTAGATCTCTGTGCTAAAACTATCAGGCCCTGGGCTTCTTTTGTTTGGAAGATATTTAATGGCTGCTTCTATTTCTGTAAAAGAAATAGTACTATGTAATTTGTTTGTCTGATCTTGATTCAGTTTTGGCAAGTGGAATAGATCAAGAAAATTATCTACTTTTTTTAGATTTTCAAATTTTGTAACATATATGTCTTTGAAATAGTATTTTATGAGTCTTTGTATTTCTTCAGTGTCTGTTGCTATCTCTCCCTTTGCATTTCTGATTTTGTTAATTTGGATAGTGTCTGCCTTTTAGTTAGTTTGGCTTATGTTTTGTCTATCTTGTTGATTTTCTAAAAGAGCCAGATCCTGGTTTTGTTGATTTTTTGAATTGTTCTCTTTGGTTCTAACTTATTGATTTAAGCCATGAGTTTGATTATTTCCAGATGTCCACTCCTCTTATGTGTTTCTGCTTATTTTTTCTAGGGCTTCTAGATGTGTCATTAAGTTGCTTATATGAGATTTTTCCAATTTCTTTATAATGGCACTTAGGCCATTTTCCTCTTAGCACTGCTTTCGATATATCCCATAGATTTGGGTATGCTGTTCTTTCATTTTTGTTGAATTTCAAGAAGTCTGAATTTCTTTCTTTATTTCTTCCCTGACCTGGGTGTCATTAAGTAGAGAATTGTTTAGTTTCTGTGTGCATGTAGGCTTTTTGATATTTCTATTGTTGTTGAAGTCCAGCTTTAGGGCATGGTGATCTGATAGGACACAAGGTATTATTTTAATCTCCTTGAATCTGTTGAGGCTGGTTTTGTGACCTACTATATGATCAATTTTGAAGAAGGTTCAATGGGTTACTGAGAAGAAGGTATAATCCTTTGTGTTTGGGTGAAAAGTTCTGTAGATATATGTTAGATTCATTTCATTCATGACATTGGTTAGTGTCCTTATTTCTAAGTTTAGTTTCTGTTTCATTGACCTATAGTTTGGTGAAAGTGGGGTCTTGAAGTCTCCCAATATTAATGTGTGGGGATTGATATATAGTTTAAGCTTTGTTAATAGTTCTTTTATAAATATGGATGCCTTTGCATTGGGAACATGGATGTTCAGAATGGTGATGTGATCTTGGTTGAATTTACCTTTGATGAATATGAAGTGTCTTTCTTCATCTCTTTTGATTAATTTTGGTTGAAATTCTATTTTATTAGATATTAAAATGGCTACATCAGCTTGTTTCTTGTGTCTGCTCACTTAGAATATCTTTCCCAGCCTTTACTCTGAGCTACTGTCTATCCCTGTGGTTTAGATATGTTTCTTGATTGCAGAAGAATGATGGGTCTTGTTTATACATCCATTCAGTTAGTCTGTGTCTTTTTATTGGAGAACTGAGACCATTGATGTTGAGAGATATTAAAGTGATCAGTGACTGTTAAATCACTTGATTTTGATGAACTTTTAGATTCTAGTAGCATCCTGTTTTGCTGTTTTTAAAAACATGTTGTTTGAACTATAAAGACATGAAGTCTACTTATGTCATATGCTGTAAAATATAATCCTACTATATTTTGTCAATTGTAAATAGATTTACACCTGTTTGTATCCAGTAAAACACAAATGCTTCCGAGTGAAGAATATTTATATTAAAGTCTTACCTCTTTCTATGAAAAATGCTACTCTTATATCAGTGGCTGCTCACACAGACAACATGACTGAAGGGCAGAAATGGCCAGTGGGATAGTAGCCATGACCAAGCTGCATTTTGTTCTATGGCCTCTATTGCTGTTATCTATGAAAGCCAGCTCTGCTGGAATAGTTGTGCCGTAGGAACAGAAACTGTGTGCCTCTTTTGAACGCATTTACCCCATGCTTGAAGGCAAAAGTTCAACTCTGACTTTTCTTCTTTCAAAGTTGTGGTGCCAGAGGTTCTGCTCAGCCTGTGTGTGAAGTATTTCTTCTCATGCCTTTGTAGCTATGCTACATTAGCTGTCTTCCCAGAAATAGCTTGGGTAGGTGGTTTTCAACAAAATGCTTGGTTTCACAGAAAGCTCAACCCAAAGAAACACAACCTCCTTTTCTCACACTCAATATACAGCAGAACAGTATAGAAATAATTTGCATATATTGTGAACATGTACAACATTTGTATATTTATTTTAAACTTGTATATTTACAAATCTAATTCACTCTGAAAATTAGAAAATATTGCTGAGCTAGGTTAAAAAATCTTCACTATTTCTTATTTTATTCTTATTTCCTCATAGAATTTGTTTCTGAATACAAATAGTTTTAATACCTACTGTGTTATAGTTACTCCAGTACACCTTAAACAAATTCTCCAGTTAAAATACCTATTTCAATATACAACATCATAGGATACATTATTTATATAAGCTTTATGATGAATAGCAACAGTTTCAATTTTAGGATATGGTGCTTTTCACTAATTTATACAATAGAGAGTCAAAATTGCGGCTCAAGTCAATACCAGATTTTAGCATTTCTAATATAATTAATTTCAACTAATGAAGTATTCTGTTAATATTATGAATGGAGGGCTCATTTAGCTGACTGGAATATTGCATTGAGTAACTCTGTATTATATTAGTTCTACATATGATTTTGGCACAATGGAATTGTTGTACAAATGGTACATCTTCTACAATCTTGTGACAAACTTGTTGAGTGCTTACAGCATGACATCTTTTATTTGAATTGCTCTTGAGCATGCATGGATTAACCAGACAGAAGAAACCCATTCTTCCATTTCCAAAGAAGCAAAAATGATTCTGATACTGGCTATTAGGGTTTTCACTTGAACTGTTAAATTATTTATTTTACATAAATAGACTTTTAAAAAATTACTGTTCAGTAAGTTCTATATGAGAAATCTGAAGACTGAAAACTGCAAAACAACCTTCCTTATAGTATGTTACAATTTTCTGCCTCTGAAAAAAAAAATCTGTGTTCTATTTTAAACAATATTCCTCTGAGAACAATTTCATATTATAGAATGCAAACAATTCTCAAATAATAATGCATAATGATGCAACTTCTGGTAATTTGGACCTTTATTCAAAAATTGTAAAGAATTGTGTGTACAGTCTCACATGACAAAGTGTTTGTTTCATGGGAAGAGAACAACGTATGGAAGGAATGTTGATGTCCCTTTTTTTTTTTTTGAAAAATAATAAGAACAATGTGATTTTGATATTTTTGAGTCTGTTATTTGTTTTTATATATTTTCTTTTTCTTTACCTTTTTTCCTTTTTAAAAAAATATTTGGTTAATTTATTCATATTACATCTCAACTGTTATCCCATCCCTTGTATCCTTCCATTCTTCCCTCCTCTATGACTGTGACTGAGGGGGATTTCCTCCCCCTGTATATGCTCATAGGGTATCAAGTCTCTTCTTGGTAACCTGCTGTCCTTGCTCTGAGTGCCACCACATCCAGGGGACATGGTCAAATATGGGGCACCAGAGTTCTTGTGAAAGTCACACCCCACTCTCCACTCAACTGTGGAGAATGTCCTGTTCAGTGGCTAGATCTGGGTAAGGGTTAGAAGTTTACTGCATGTATTATTTTTATATTTTATTTTTACTTTGAAAAGAAACTATATTAATATACTAAATTTTGTTACATTTTATTTTTACTAGAATATTGTGGTCAGTGTATATATTGAGCTATGTTCTATTATGGATTCCTATTCTTTAGCAATTCTTACTTTTCCTCGAAAAATTTAATGAATAGTTCATCTAATATTTACAGCAATACAACACATTGTTACTGTATGGGCCTTGTAATAAAATTTTATTAATTAAAAAAATCAATTATCTCTCCCTTTGACCCAGAGTTCACCATTTTCTATAATATAACAGTTTTTATAGCATTTCAAATTGCAATCGGTTCTAAAATACAATTTTAAGGATATCAGGTTCGAATACCTGTGCTCCATGTTTAAACTCAGTTAAATCTCACATTAAGCAATATGCCATTGTTGTCATGAAGTTCCTTAGTGCTATGACATATCTGTGATTCTGTGTACCAGGCATGGCAGCATAAAGCCACACTGTTCTTCAGAGGAGACAAATGAGCAGGTACCAGTGAGGGAATAGCTTTTGTGTCTGCTGCCACACAGACTTCCCACAGTGGTGCAGGATAAGGTTGCCTTTTTTCATTCTCAATAGCTTTTTAGGTACTCCCCATTCTTGGGGATATAGTGTGCCCTTCTGAGGTATACTAGATTGTTCGATTGACACTAATCACCACCTTGCATTTGTTTAATGATCATAAAGGTAGAATCTTGATGTTCATTTCATTTAAAAAAATGGCACTATTAAGTACTACGATATGGAATTATGCACTGTTCAGGGAAATAAAAAGACAAAATTAGATAATAAATGTCTAGATAAGTGACCTATTTTAAATACTTTATGCTTTTACTTCCTAATTAGTTTATAAATTGAGATCAATTTGCTGACTACTCGATCCTTTCTTTGTTTTCCTACCTTTTCAGCCTGAAGTAAAAAAGTACTTCAGAATGCCCTCCATTCTCAAATCCTCTGCTACAACAGGAACACTCAGGAGTGGTTCACTTACTCCTTACACTTGGTATCATGGAAGGAAATTTACAGAAAATCTACACAAAATGAATTTGAACGTTTCTTAACAGTCACGTAATACAGATAAACAAGCCTGGAATCTGTTTCATAATCCTCCAGCCTTGGGCTATAAAGTTCTAGGGTGATAGTTGTGTGCCACCCTCTCTGGAGTCTTAGAAACTCTGAGGCAATTCTTTCTGGCTTTATTGATTCCATGACTTACTGTTTTTCCTCTCAGAACAGTATATGTACTTAAATATTTCCTCCACTGAGTTTTTGGGGGACTTGGAAACAAGAAGTGTTGCCTTTGGTGTGGCGGCAGCACTCTAGGAGGCCAAGGCAGAGGCAGGCGGATCTCTATGAGTTCGAGATCAGTCTGGATTGTTTGTGAATGTAATCGCGGACCTTTAAAACTATTTTTGTAGCATTCAGTCACGATGGACAGGAATTATGTTGCAATGACATCAGCCTTCCATCTCTTATTTATGTTTACCCAGAAACAAAAAGTCACATGCATGTAGGGTAGAAACAGACAGGATTGTCTTATACACACTAGGATATGGCAGTGTTATTTGACTTCCAGCTTTAGTACTTCATAAATAATATGCACGTTCCCATCCTCACTGTGCTCTATCCCTTCTTCTCCTCATCCACTACTGTTTTTTAAAATCTTGTTTATTGATTAAAAGAACAGAAAAGAGTTCTTTAGTGGATTTTATTTTTGCTGGATAATGCTCCAAGGCAGAAGTTAGAGTAAAAGTTATCTCAAGCTTAGCTTCATATTAAATTTTAGTCCTAGCCCTGCCAAAGTTCCTTTATGGCAAGGACCACTAAGTTGTGCTTAGCTTAAATTCATAAGAATTTCAGTTGGTTGAACACTTGGGCTGGTTATTGAGGGAGTTTAAGCGTTAGAGTCTAAGGCAACAAGGGCAAAACCTGCGTTGTTAAATTTTGACAAAGCATCTTTGGTAACCACACTCATAGATAGTAAAGCAGCATTTGCAGAAGACAGATAATGGGGAAGGAGAAATTCATAGCTGTTTAATACAGATAGAATGTCAATTTTGTAAGGTGTAGTGTTCTTCGCTTGGGTTTTAAAACACTTTAAATATACTTCATGTTATTGAAATGTGCATAGATTTTAAAACAGTTCATATGTGGTTACATGATACTTATTGTAATACAATGAAATAAAATTAATTAAATAATTGAAGGAATAGAAAGATACAGAAAATACTCTGACCCACAAAAAATAGCTATTAAGAAATCTCTTTAGGTAGCCCCATTTTCTTCTGATAATTAGCCAAATTTTGCGATTCCACTAATTT
The DNA here is from genome assembly GCF_964271855.1 of Acomys minous. Taxonomy (NCBI): domain Eukaryota; kingdom Metazoa; phylum Chordata; class Mammalia; order Rodentia; family Muridae; genus Acomys; species Acomys minous. Next base: position 47,352,405 of record NC_140487.1, on the reverse strand, counting down.
TGGTGTCAAAATGTTTATCTTCCAAGTTTCCAGGTACAATGTTTAAATGAAAAAAGACTTTTGGGACATAGTATAGAGTTTATATATCCCTATATGAAATGATCGATACTGATTAATTTTCTTTCATGGGTTTGAAACCAACTTAGAATACAGAGAGTAATCAGACCTCAAGTATAAGACAAAATATCACAATAAAATATGAGTAAGAAAAAGAAGAAGGTAAATAAATGTCCATGTTTAAGAGATTATTAAATCCAACCTTATCTTTATTTTATTCAGTTAAAATTATTATTTTGAATGTATATGTTAGTCTTCTGAAAATTTCATACAACTTCATTTAATCATACACATCCTCTTTCCCCAACTCTTTCCAGACCCAATAGTACTTCTATACACAGCAAATTTTGTGTCCTTTTCTCCTTTCTCTGTCAGTTTGTGTTGCCCAGATTTGTGAGCATCCACTGCAGATTGGTTAAATTCCCAGACTCAACCTTCTCTCATCTAACAGATATTGTGACTAGCTCTGTGTTTTAAGTTAGGAGTAGGTGCCAATATTCCCTTTCCATGCTTGTACTTGGTCTAACTTGAGACGAACAAGTACTGAGAATGCTTCTTACCATTGTCAAGTTCAAATGTACATTTGACCTGCTGTGTCAGGAATATGTTTCCTTGTAACATATCAGGTACTTCCTCTTGATTCAAACAGTCTCTAATCTGCTCTTTGGAACACGGGGTGTAATATATATGTTCTGTTTAGGGCTAAACATTCTGCAGTCTCCTAATATCTGCACTCTGGCTAGTTGTGGGTCTCTGTGTTTTTTACCATCTAATTTTAAGCTTCTCTGATGAGGGTTGAGAGATGAGTATCTAAGGGTATAACAAGGCATTACAATAGGTTTAAAAATCTGTTCGTTTAGCAGAATAACAGTAATAGGTTTTCTCTTAGGGTTTATGCCCTGCATAGTCATATGTTCTTGGACCAATAGTTTTGCCACGTGTGGATTTCATTTCATAGAATGACAGCTAAATCCTGTCATAAAATGGTTGGTAAATCTCATGTTATTTGTGCTGCTATTTAACCTGTGGGCAAACCCTGCCAGGGCAATCACTGTTGCTCACAGGGTTCATAGCTGTATAAGGTTGATGATTATTTTTATCTTATGGAGGCATTCATAGCCTCCTCCAAAACAAGGAAATCTAGATAATATGGATGAAGCTTTCGTGAGTACCAGATTTCTCTATGACAGCTGACAGTATCCTCATCAATAATGTGTGAATTTCACATTCTGATAGCTTGTAATGTTGCCACAAACTCCAAAAAATGACCAATTTAAGCACAAGGTGTGTGTGTGTGTGTGTGTGTGTGTGTGTGTGTGTGTGTGTGTGTGTGTGTGTAGCTCTAGTTCTCCATGGAATCTCCAGAAAGTTTAATGTAGTTGGTGTACTGCTATGCAATCCTACAGACATTGAATGTATGTTTCTCTTTCCTCACCTTCATGCTACCTTTTTTATTTAATCATATGGTTTTTTAATCCTAGCCTTTATGATCTGTGAGGCTGAAATATCATATATTTACTATTTTTGTTTAAATAATTCTTAGTGAATTGGTTTAAGTGAATTTAAAAATGATGAAGCATGGTGTTGATGAAAAAGTTCTAATGGAAAAACTCACCTAATTGCTAACATAGCAAGGGAATAATTCTACACTGGGTTATTGTGAAGCATTAGTATCCTTTTAATCATAATTTTAAGTGTTCACATGCTATGTCAAAGTTATTCACCCTAATAGTTGCCCAAATCCTTCAACATTTTAGAGTCTTAAATATTGTAGTACCACAAGTCATTTAATAAAACACTTAAACTTCCTCAAAACACAGAATTATATCTATAAATAGAACAAACACAAAGCTGGTGAGATGTTTCAGAATGTGAAAATACGTGCTCCACAAGCCTTATGGCCTGAGTTCAGTGTTTAGATCCCACAGCGGAAGGAGAGAAATGACTTAAAAGTTATTCTCTGATCTCCACACAGATGCTGTGGCACATGCACAGGTCATATGTGAACACACAAAAACATGCTAACCCACACAAAACAATAAAACATTAATAACAAAAACATGAATACAAATACACCATACATATATACTCCTACTTTATTACTAATCTCACATTGAGATTTTGTTTTAACTTTTTATATACTCTTTGTGATTTTTATATCATGTACCCCAATCCCACTAATGCCTATCCCTATCTGCCCTTCATCCTTGCAACCTCCCCTCAAAGGAAAAAATAGAAATTAAAAATAAATAGATAGATGATAGATAGATAGTTGATAGATAGATGAGAGGGGAGAGAGGGCAGGGGGAGGTACAAGAACAACAAAAAGAGCATCTGGTTCTGGAAGCTGCAGTGTGCTATGGTGTGGTACACATTATATACTCTTGCCCAAATAGCTTTACTTGCAAATGTTTTTTATGATGAGTCATTGGTTTGGTTCGAGGCTTCTGGCTTCTGGTACATTATCAATACTGGGTCCTCACCAGGACTCCTTTCAGATACCTTGTTGTTGTCCTGTGTCATGGAGATCCTGCAGCTTTGGTTCTGTAGAACTGACCCTCTCACATGCTCCAGCAGTTCACTCATGGGGTAGATGTTGGGGTGGGCCAACTGGAAACCCTAGATCTGAGGCTATACGGTAGCTGTGTTGATCTGCCTGTCAGCTCTCCTGAGCCTGCACCACCAAGGCCAGCTCTCCTGCTTTACCTGTGTGAGGGGCAAGGTCAGATCTCTTGAGTGTCTCAGATGGTGGGGTTGGGGCGAGCTATGCACAGCCCTTGGTCTTCAAAATGGCCCCAGGCAGCAGCCCAAAGTAGGAATGTCCACATGTTTTAGTGGTAACACAGGCCATGGACATTAACACAGATCTCTGCTGCTACAGGCCCATGAAGCTAGACATGTTCACTTGGGAAGGGCAGGCTAGGACCTCACTATGACCTCAGGTAGTAGCACAGGCTACCCCCTCAGGTAGTAGCACAGGCTACCCTTATCAGGCTGTTTCCTACCACCCAAGAGTCTCCATTTCTTCTTCTTTAATGTACACACACTGCTTATCTCTCTCTTCCTTCTTTTGACCACTTTATCATAGCGGCATAGCAGAGGCTACCTGGGTATCCTCTAACCCTCCTGCTCCTGTAGGAGAGATTTTCTTTATCATTATTATATGTCTTCTAGATAAACAAAAAAGTATATTTTCCACAAATATAAACTAGTCTATGTACTAATACATATGCAAACACATAAACACACACAGATATATGCAGATACACTAATCTATGTATTAGTTTACATACACATAGTTATGTAAACATATTCATATATTATGAGGATACAAGCATATAATGTTATTAAATTATACCATTGAGTCAGAAAACACTAATCATTTATTTAGAACAGGTAATTTTCTTGAAAAGCTTTTACTCAATGTCTTGAATGTTTAAATTTTAAATGAACGATACTTAAATCCTGCAACTTAAAAGAACTTCATGTACAATGGACAAATTCATCAGAGGCCAAGATATTTCCCATCCGCATAAACATGTTGGTATAACAAGGAATACACGTAGAAGTCCTCATTGTGCTAACTCTGCAGCAGAGCTGTTGCCGTGGCCAATCTCAGTACTAAACTTGGCAGAGTTTAGAATCACCATGGATATAAATTTCTGGGGCATGCCTGTGAGGAAGTTTTTTAGGTTAGATTAACTGAACTATGAAATCTTTCCCTGAGTATAAACATCCAAACCCTATTGAATCAAAAGGGTAGAAAAAGCTGAGCATGAGCATTCATTATTCTCTGCTTCTTGAGAGGAGGCACAGTGGGACCAGCTGCTTCCTCTAGCTAACATCCTAGCTTCTTTGTCAAGATGGAGTGTGTCCACTGATCTCTGCCCCAAAACAACCCTCCTTCCTGAAGTTTCTTTTGTCAAGTATGGTATTTTGTGCAGCCATGATACAAGTAACTAATATACAAGATTGAAATAACGCCAGTGCCGTTAGGAAGCTAACTGAGTGGTCCATAGACTTTTGGAGCAGGTTAGTGTGCAAAGGTGTAGTAGTTTTAATTTTGAGCTAAAAATCCTCTAGAATCCTGTTGACAGAGACTAACGTGATATTCTACTGGGTTTTCCAAGGCCAGAAAACTAGCACAAGTGCAGAGTAATGGGTGAGATCTTTAGTCTTCAGAGGAATAGAAGGACATTATTGGGGACTTAGCTAGATGCGTTTCAAAGGACATTGTGGAGAAGAACCTGGTTATATTGTCTTCTTTTTCTGAAATATTGAATAAAGGTGGATTAAAAAATAATGAACTGATTTCTTTAAAGGACCAGAATTCAGGATAGGATAGATAGCCTTTGGGCTCTGGGATGGTTATTATTCATTTTTCCTATACAGATCAACAATGGGAAAAAATAGAATGTGAAGTATAAAGCTATTGAGAATGTGCTGTTTGTGGAAGACAAGGGAGGGATATAACCTTAACTTTTCAGACAGTGACTAGAGTCCACTGGGACAATGGTCATGGTGCCCTAATGGCAAGATCCTACTCATGTAGTCTAAAGCAAATTTATTTGAAATCAGAGATACTAACCTTGTGAATTTCCAAACCCCTCATCTTCAAAAGGAACTACCTACAGAATATTTCCTGAGCCCACACACAGAAAATGGTAAAACTGTTCTAGGGTTGCCAAGCTGTGTCCTGAGCTAATAGCAGAATGTGGCAGCATCCTCCAACATAGTACTATGTTTGCACAATTGAACAATATGGGATTGAAAGACATGGAATCTTGCACTGTATATGAAGAAATACCCTGACATAAGAAAAAGTGTGCAAATATTGGAGTTTCTTCAGTTAGTTGCTGAGAGTCCAGTGTATGAAGGTAGGGAAGTGAAATCTAAGTTACAATGGTTGGATTATTAGAGGTGTCAGCACCATGAGATGTCTACCAAGGAAAGTCTCAGGTAGGGAGAGGTGTTGGCCCAGGAAGGTACGTGGCTCTGCATGCTTCATACATTAGAACTGGAACGGTTTAGCTTGTCCCACTGATTCCATCACAAGCCTCCAATGGTGTACCATGTTGTCTTCACCCTGCTGCATTTTCAGCGTTGGCATGATCACTGTTTACTGTGCCCTTATTTTCTCTTAGAAAGGCAATGCTAATCCTGTTCCATAGTGTATCAGAAGTATGAAACTTTTACAAATACATCTCAAAAAAAAAGAGATTTCCTTGAGTCTCATATGAGACTATTGCTTTGGACTTTGAAACACTGTTAGAAGTATTCAGTATCACGGGGCATTTAGAAGTTAGAATGAATGTATTTGGAAATATAAGATGGCCATGTACCTATAGAAAAAAAGAGGGATAAGAGTATTTGTGTGACTTAGGCATGAACCCTGGTGCCCATATTTGACCACCTCCTCTTGGTGGGGAGGCCTGATGGCACTCAAGAAAGAATAAGCAGGCTACCAAGATGAGACTTGATAGCCTATGACCATATAGTGGGGGAGGAGGTCCCATTCTGTCATAGACCTAGGGGAGGGGAATATGGTGAAAGCGGAGGGAAGGAGAATTGGGAGGATATAAGTGATGGGATAACAATTGAGTTGTAATCTGAATATATTAATAATAAAAAAGAGTGTTTGTGTGTCAAGTTGACAAGGAGTGGAAGTATGATGTCAAAGTTGACTGTCAATTGGGAAGGATTTAAAATCCCCATGGCAATAAACATCTGGCCATGTTTTTGAGAAATATTCTACATTCTATTAAACAATATACAAAGGTCTTCCTTAAATGGATGCTCACTCCCATGGGTTGGTATCTGAATAAAACCAAAAGGCAAACTGAACCAATGTCTTCATCACTCTACTCCCTGAATGTGGTTACAATATGACCAGTTCCTGTTTTCATGGCCCTAACCTTCCCGGCAGTTGGGAATTGTCAGCTAAAATTATCAGCTAACTGATCCCTTCCTCTCATTTAACAATTATCTTATCTGGCAAATAAAATTGTCTTCCAATACTGCTTATTTTATAATTGTTATGAGTAGATACTAATTATTTGTTATGGCATATATCTAGTGGGTGACCCAAACTTGAATTTATCCTATATGGTTAAAGAATTAATAATGCTTTAGTCAGCTGTTATCATCATGAATAACTATTGACATAAATAACCTTTTAAAAGGGAGAATAATTTATTTCACCATTTCTTTTTTTTTCTTTATTAATTTATTCTTGTTACATCTCAATGGTTATCCCATCCCTTGTATCCTCCCATTCTTCCCTCCCTCCCATTTTCCCCTTATTCCCCTCCCCTATGACTGTGACTGAGGGGGATTACCTCCCCCTGTATATGCTCATAGGGTATCAAGTCTCTTCTTGGTAACCTGCTGTCCTTCCTCTGAGTGCCACCAGGTCTCCCCCTCCAGGGGACATGGTCAAAGGTGAGGCAGCAGAGTATGTGAGAAAATAATATCCCACTCTCCACTCTACTGTGGAGAATGTTCTGTCCACCATTTCAATGTATAGGATATGCATTTAAAGTAGGATTTTCTTTGTGACATCAGAAAAGGTTGTGATAACTAATATTATTTTCTATCAAGTTGTAGATTAAAGCTGTGGAGAAAGGTAAGGGAAATTATGGCTGATGAGCCACAGACTTTTTATTGAAGTACCTAGCTTTGCCTTTGCTGGTGCTTCATTGGTACCAGAACTAAGTACAGTATGAGATGGCGTGAGAAAAAAATGGAGGGAAACCTATTACAGAGAAGTGAAAATTCTACTTGTCAGTTAGTTTCCTTTCTCCTCGATAACATATTCCTATATAAATTTTGGAACTTCTGAAACACAGATTTTCCTCTGTATTTCTTTATATCAGAAACCTGATACTTATTCTTACAGATTAATGCATTAATACCATTACACTACTACTTCCTAAATGTTTTCTTGAGTTTGGAATGAAGAGTCTATCTGTTCTTGATGTATTATGCTTCTCTGTTTTTAAGACATGCTCTAGTTACCCTAAACCCATCTCAAATGTAGGACAATCCACCTAACTTAAAGCTAACAACTTTAATTCTACCTGTAACTTTGAGTTCCTGGCTATTTACTTAATGTCTTCCACATTTCTGAGGAGTAAACCTACTCCTACTAAATAACCTACTAAATAATGCTGAAAGAATAGCAACCTCTATATTAACATCATGATCCTAGATGGAGAGGTGGTTAAGGACATTTTTAGCTCTTGCAATGTACTAGGGTTCAGTTCTCAATATCCAGTTGGCAGCTCACCATCTTCAGTCATTATAATTTCAGAGTTCTGATTTCTTTTCTGACATTCATGGTTAATGCATGCACACGCACACACACACACACACACACACACAAACACACATATACACAATATATATAACATTCATATAAAATAAATGAATCTTTAAAAATTAAAAATAAATAACTGACACTGAGGGACTACCTTGAATTGAAAGTCCATGGATTGAGATGTTAAATTAAATATAACACTATAGAAGAATAGAGAGTTCTAGCTTCAGGGTTTAAATTGTGAGTCTGTTGGGGCAAAAGGAGTAACAATGAATAGGAAAAAGAATTTCCATGAGATGGAATTCTTGCAGAATAGATCATGATGTCCTGTCTTTTATCTAAGAATATTAACTCAAAAACTGGCTAACAGTTTCTAGGTCTTCTACATGAGGGAAAAGTGAAATTAAATTAGTAGAATCAATTATATGCAAAACAACTATTATGTATTTACATGATAAATGAAAAGGCTAGAAAATGAACATTCATATATTAGGACATGTCCTATAGAATTAAAGACCAGTCTATCATTAGGGCGATTCCTGATGAAAACTTCATTGTAAACAAACCTGTGTCAGAGTTAGTTTAACATTAAACAGTGTAGTCATTGCTTTGGAAAAGGCTGGGGTGTCCATACTGTTATGGACTACCATTTGAAGTAGCGTTTGAAAAACTTTCCAAATATGCTAGTGTTTGGGAACATTGAAAATTCACCCAGGAAATTAATTTTTATTCCATCTCATGTCTCTCATGGAGTTGTTTAGGAGTTACGATGTTTTTAGGTCTACATAGATGTTTTAAGTTGATAGAGATGAGATATGATAGATATTGATTTTCATTTAGAATTTTAGACACACCAAGATAGGAAAGATATTTTCCAAGTACAAAGAGCCAAATGAATGTAACATTTATAGAATGCCTGATAGTTTCATGGTCCTTGCTATATGTAGTTTGTTTCATTTATGCTTAATATTATAAGTGTATATGTAAAAATTATAATTAAAAAAGGAAAGAAAGAAAAGCCAGAAGGAAGACAGCAAGGAAAAGGCGATGAAGAAAGAAGTAGAAGTGAATGGCAGGTGGAAGTGGCACAGATGTTAAAACTTGGGAAATAGAGGCAGGTATATCGCTTAATGGAAGTTTGCTTGCTCTACAGAGTCATAAGGCAGCAAGGGCTACACAGAAAAACACTGTCTTAAAAAAAAAAAAAAGAAGTGGAATGGAAACTGAAAGGAGTGACAAGGAACAGAGCCAAGGTTACAAGGAAGAAACGAAGAGGAAGAAGGAAGAGGAGACAAAAGAGGGAAGGGGGACAGAGACCAGAATCATCATTAGAGGATACAGGAAGGGGACAAAGGAAGGAAGGGAGGAATCAAAGAATGATAGAAGAATCATTCGAAACCCTTAGCTAATTTCCCAGTGTCATGATAAGAGGGAAATTGTCCTGAGACACAACACAGTTCTTGGTAAAAATCCTATTTTCCAGTAAGGAATTAAACAATAAAACATTTTATGCTTGTTTTTTAAAATATATTACATTATAAACTTTTAGTCAAATTTTACATTATGCTAATTAAGGTAGAAATGTTTGGTCTTCTCAACTTTCTATTTTGAGATTGTCAGGTCTTTTGTTTGTTTGTTTGTTTTTTGTTATTAATCCCTTTCTGTTTTCTACATGAGTATTTTTTACAAGAGAGACCAAATGTTGGCTTCTATCAAAAAAGTACTCCTGTCTAGTGAGCCTTGTGCTTTTCCTCTGTGATGGCGTGTTTAGCACACAGTCAGGGAGCTCCACGCAGTCAGACAAGGGGAAGGAAGTGCCCTTCCTGTGTACCATAGATGTTTGGACAGATGGATGCACCAGTGAAGTGCACAACATAGAATTCAAGCAATGATTTCACCAGATGTGGAAGTAAATTAAAAAGTATCTGGACTCAGTGACTATTTTGAAAAGATAATTATAATATGACATTTAAAGTGCAGTGTATATGTGAACTCAAGGTGGTTGGGATATATTAAAATGTATTTTTAATCCTTTGGAAGACATAACAGGGAGAAAGAGACATGTTATTAAAGACTATCATAGATGATATGGCACTAGAATAACTCAAGCATTAAGTGAGTATTTCAAATTCCACGTACAAGACGGAGAATTTATAACAACAGCTGTGTGTCAGGAGTACTGTGGCGAGTGTATTAATGAAATCGATTCATTTGAAATGAATCTATGGAGCAGTTTTCAGGAAGATTCCTACTGATAAACCAGGTCCCTTATAGCCAACATACGTGAGGGACCCACGTTCAGAAGAAATTAGCAAAAATGGACATCGTTCTAGTTTCGTAAGTAGGAAATGAAAATTTTGAAAGACTAAAAAAAAAAAAAAAAAGAAATTAGATAAATTCCATATCTAAGTTTTCACTAGAGGCATATGGTCAGACTGCAAAATATGAATGAGTTTAACCTAAACTTTAATTTTCAGATGGGAAATGTGAAGAAAACCCTTGGTTTCCTATCGAGGGAACTTCAGGAAGCCTTTGCTAAACAATCCCCATGCCAACTTCCTCACCTACTGTGGCTGTAGTCATGTCGACTGCCAACAACAGAGTTATGGTTCATGGTTCTTCTGTCTAGGATCCTGGTTGTAATTGTCCATTCTCAAGCCAAGTTTCTTTCTCTAGAGAGAAGTACTGTAAAACTAATGACGTACAAAGGCATAACTGTAATGAAGGACTGATTGATGCCTGTCTTCCCAGGTTATGTGAGAGAAAATAGAAAGCTGGAGTAGCATTATTAAGATCACTTCAGAGAAGACTGAGGTGGCTCATAATGTCTTTCTGAAGACTAAGAATAGTCTGTAAACTAGAGAAGATGACAAAACTAATAAAGTCACTGTAAGCCTTAGTCTGTGAACTGGCAGTACTTTTTGTTTGAGTTATTATACCATTTATATGTTCTATTGTTTTATTTAAGAGTCATTATTGATGATTGATCTTTGCATATTTTTCCTCTTAAAACAATACTGTTAATGTTACAAAATACACAATGACAGCAAAAGTACTTTTTAAAATGATTAGAACTATAATGTTAACAATTGTCTTTTTAATGTTTATTTATTTAGTTATTTAAAGATTGTACAATGTTTAACAGCATTCTCAATATATACCAGAGAAGTGACTTAGGGATAGGAAAGCTATGTCCGTTTCAGGAGCTATGGTCCATTTACATGAGGAAAGCCAAATGTCTATTGAAGTTATTCTAACATGACTCTTACAGAGCCCTGAAGTGGGGTATCAGTACAGTTTTGAAAACCTCTGAGCATGGTCTTCCTTAATTGTTTTTTTTTTTTATTATGACTGAGGGAGAATCTTGTAAAATAAAATCTCACAGAAAAAGAAGATAATTCATAGTGGGAAAATAAAATCTCACAGAAACGAAGATAATTCATAGTGGAAAAAAAGGATGCAAAGCCATAAAATAAGCAGCTGTACCTAGGGTTAAGTTTTTTTTAAATGTAAAACAGAGAAATCCCTTACCTTGCAACACAGGCAAGCTAAAGTAGAAACACAGAAACTTGTGCAAAAAATGAGAGATCAGGAGTAAAGGAGCCTCCACTTCCATGTGTGTGTGTATGTGTGTGTGTGTGTGTGTGTGTGTGTGTTATTATCTGTATGTATATGTGCATGTGTTTTATTTTCTGTGTGCTTGTGTGTATATGTGTGCATCTGTTTGTGTCTGTGTGCATACGTCTCTGTGTGTGTATATGTGTGTGCTTGTGACTAGTCTTTCTCTCTCTCACTTTCTTTCTCTCTCTCCCTCCCTCCCTCACACCCCATCTCCCTCTGTGTATCTGTGTCTGTGTGTTTAAGAATAGTATTGAAACCTGAAGTCATAGAAGTCTCAAGGGAAAAGATGTTTAGTGAATACTGAGGAAAATCATAACTCATGGTATCATCCGAACATTATATACAGATTAGACTGTCTTAGGCTTGCTTAATGATAATTAGAATGACCTTGTTTCCGAAGAGCTTCCTGTCCAGTGGAAGGATGTACACAGATCACTAGGCTATGCAATGGGTAAAATCATATAGTTAGCCCAAAGTCTGAGAGAAGAAAGCAGACATGTGAAAATGTCTGCTGTGTGGGATACTGAGTGAGGAAAATATCTCTGAACAGTTGACATTTTGGTTCAGTCCAAAGGAGTGAGTATTGACTTTGAATCTCTCACTGAGCAGGTTAGGAGGTGACTCAGTTGGTATATTGATCTCTCCTTGTGTAATTCCAGCACGGGGTGGTGTAGTCAAAGGCTTGCTGGTGAGCAAGTCTAAAGCAGTGAGCTCCAGGTTCAGGGAGAACCCTGTTTCCCAAAAATAAGGTGGGAAGCAGTTTAGGATGACATCTAATATTTGTCTCTGACCTGCACAAATGCATAAACACATACACACAAAGACACACACACACACACACACACACACACACACACAAGATTAAAGAAAACAAATGAAACACGAAAGGAAGCTGACAGATTGGGGACCAGAATTTTGTATAAAGATTTAAGTATGGGGAAGAAAGAAAACAATGAACAGGGTAAATCCTTGAAGTGAGTATCACATATTTATACTGCCTTTACAGTATGAGTTCTTGTTGTTTTGTTTTGTTTTTTAATGTTGAGAAAGCTGCATGTGTAAAATGTTTTCAACAATTAACCAAGTACATGGGAGAGGGTAGGACTAGAAAATCACCACGTTCAGCTGGTTATAAAATGAAAAATCCAGGTGTTGATCTTCTGTGGATGATGAAATTAGACAGGTACTGATAGAAATATTCGTAAGCTACTCATTGGGTCTCAGTCTCCTGTATCTACAAAGTAGTTTAAGCTACTAAAACTAATGTGATGAGATCCAATAGGAAATATACAGTGCGATAGCTAACAATACCCAAATTATTAAAGGAGATCTAATTAACAACTTAAGAAGAATATTGATAGTAATAAAAAAAAATCAACCATAGTGATCACCAACCAATAGGCAATCAAAACATGGTTCTGGAAAATGTGATATCATGCAGGAAAATATTTGCAAGGGTCTTTATTTGTATCTAAACTTGGTCCTGTACTCCTTGGTGAGAAATATGTTATTTTCTTCTGTTTATTTACAAACACACATATCTAAAGGAAATATACAAAACATGGAATTTCTATTAGTTATAGAAAAATAGAATAAAATTTTGTAGAACAGGTAAAGTTGGACTGTTAACATTTGTTACATGTATTATGTATTGGCTTGCAGATGATTGGCAATGATAGCATTATCTGCATTGAATCTGTATATTGCTTTTAGTAAGATGGTCATTTTTACTATGTTAATCCTGCCAACCCATGCGCATAGGGCATCTTTCCATTTTCTACTGTCTTTTGCAACTTCCTTTCAAAGACTTGACATACCTGCCTTTGATTTGCTTGTTTAGAGTTTCAACCAAAATATTTTTTGGTTTTGTGGCAATTGTGAATGGTGTAGTTTTCCTTTTATTTTTTTTTTCCAGACCATTTGTTGCTTATACCCAGGAGGTCTACTGATTTTGTTTAAATTAATCTTGTATCCATCCACTTTGCTGAAGGTGTTTATCTGCTGTAAGAATTCTCTGGTGGAATTTTTGGAGTCACTTCTCTATACTATCATATCATCTGTGAATAGGGATATTTTGACTTCTTCCTTTCTAATTTGTATCACCATGATTTCCTTTAGTTGTCTTACTGCTCTAGCTAGAACTTCAAGTATTTTCCATGATTTTAATGAAATTGCTTTGAGTTTTCCTCCATTTAGTTTCATGTTGGATGTTGCCTTAATGTATATAGACTTTATTGTGTTTAGGAATGTCATTGTTTCCTTGATCTTTACTAATACTTTTATCATGAAGAGGTGTTTTATTTTGTCATTGGCTTTTTCTGCATCTAATTAGATGTTGATTTGATTTTTAAAGTTTGTTTATGCGGAAGATTATATTGATGGATTTTTCTAATGATCAACAATTCCTGCATCCCAATGTTGAAGACTACCTGATCATGGTGGATGATGTATTTGATGTGTTCATGGACTAATTTGTGTTTTACTGGGTATTTTTGCATCCGTCTTATTGAGTGAAATTGGTCTGAAGTTTTCTTTCTTTGTTTAGTCTTTCTGTGGTTTAGGTATCAAGGTGACTGTGGATTCATAGAATGAATTTGGCAATATTTTTTCTATTTTATGGAATAGTGTTATTAGCTCTTCTTTGAATATGTGGTAAATTTCTGCTCTAAAATCATCTGGCTCTGAGCTGTTTTTGGTTGGGAGTCTTTTGATGACTACTTCTATTTCCTTATTGGCTACATGACTGTTTAAATTGTTTACTTGGTCTTAACTTATTTTTTGGTAAGTAAAATCTACCAATTAATCTGTTTTTAGTTGCTCTATTCTTACTCATCTAGTTGATGTAGATAACTAGCAACTGTGTCTTTATCAGGAAGTGTTTCCACAACAAAAATCCTGCAGGAACCCAGGGCATTGACATTGTATTCTAGAACTGGAGATGTAGGGGAAAAGAGCATGAAAGATTGAAGGCCATCCTCTTCTACACAGGAAGTTTGAATCTAGTCTTACTTACATGAGATCTGGTCAAAATTATTATATAATGTTTACTCTTATCTCATTAAAGTAATAAAATAGAATTATTTCGATTTTTACTTCTTTCCTATACTACTTCATAGTCATATAACCTTGTGCATATATTGAATATGTAATACAAATATGGAAATTATTCATATTTTTGTCACTTTTTAAAAGTAATTTTTTCTAATTTTTAACTTTATGTACTTCCAGTTTTCATTACAGTTTTATGTGTTATGACTAAATAATCTGTAGTATGTGTCAGGGTGGTGAGTATTCTTTAAGAAAGCAATTTTGAAAGTATACCTAGAAAATTTTGTACGCATTCTGCTTATTTTGGTGTGAATGCTCTAGATTAGTAGCAACTGTGTCTTTATCAGGAAGTGTTTACACATCAAATATCCAAGTCTAGTCAACAAAAGAATATACATTTGTGAGTAGAATACCCAGTAAAGGACTCTAGCCTTGCTGGTAAAAATAGGCTTCATTCAAATTCATAGCCAATGGGCCCAGTCATGCATGAGCAACTCTCTTCTTCCCACTCTGAAGTAGATAATTCATTGCATAATGACAATATCCTATTTTAAAATAGTTTTACTGTTCTTTTTCTTGACAGTGAGTTTTCTATTGTTCACTCATTAAATTTTAGAGAATGGAAATTCATTTGAGTTATAATTATGTAATCTGGCATAGGTTATCTGATTTATATGCATATTGATAACTTTAGCCTCTATTTAACTTAGCTAGCACTCAATTTATAAAGAGAAAAACAGATATTTTTGGTTTGTACCAGGAAAAAAAGAGGTTTTGATAGACACTGTAATGGACTCAGCAGTGCTGAAAACATTCCTTTAATTACAGCAGGAAATGGCTTTTTATCATGAATCCTTAATCATGCTGTATCTAAGGCAGAAGAATATACTTTAAAAATAATAACAAATGATTATTTATTTAGATTTTGATGGTTTTATGAAAATATACTTCCTTTCATTTCTTCCTGCTTCCATCTTCCCAGAAGAAATTTGTTTTATTATAAATAATTACACTTTAAATTACTTGTTCTGGAAGAAACAGTAAATAACTCTTGTGTGGTGAGTGAGCACTCTTACTGTTTGCAAACAGACCATCAGCCTCTGACAGACTTTCCTGGGGTACAAACAGCTTGGCAAGCAGATTGTTTTCTGAAAAATGGAGAATTTCTCCTAGTGCGTGTATGTGTCATGTGTCTCTCTGGGTGTACATGGACATCATGTATTTGGGTATGCATATGAACGCTTGCCTTTGAAGAAGACCTAACAGGAAATTGGCACTAATTAGATCTGAAAAAGATTTCTAACCTATATTTACAGTTTATTAACTGGATTAGCATTCTACTCTCTGATAGTATAACTCACTGCTTTTAATAAACAAAAGGATATATTAGCAAGAATTATATTGTGACCAAAAATACTAAGCAGGCATTAAAATAGGAAAACTAAATTTTCTCCACGTGAAAATTCAGTACTGCTGAAATATATTTGTGTTCCTTTTTATATTAACATTGTAACAATTTGTATGTATGAGAGATAGAAGGGGCAGCAGACACGTGGCTGGCAAGGATGCAGGGAGCAAGAGAAAAAGAATAAGCAAGGACAGAGCAATGTAATGACATTGCTTCTCACATTATAGTTTTGTCGACTCAATTTCTTTAATTCCACATGTATCTGATCTTTGTAAGAGTGGCTGCAGGACTAACAGGAAACGATTTGCCATGGAAGTCCGAGTACACACTTGGCTTCCTTTTGGCTTTGTAATATACAGCTTTAGAGAATAGGAAAATGGTTTTCCTGTGCTTTTGCTGAGTGCTTAGAAAGTAGAGACTTACACATATAGAGACCAGATAAAATAAACTATAATGAAAGTGATCATATGCAGTAAAATCTGATTACCAACATCACCAACTATAAGGTAATTACTTAGTGTTTGCAGACTCACACTGTTCCTCAAATTATCATAGTTGCACTAAACTTATTGAAGTTTTCACTACTTTGTATTCATCTTTATCGCTATTACTATCAATATTACTATTGTTATTGATACTGTTATCATCACATCAAACAATGTACCCCCATTTATTATTTCTCGCCTCTATTAGCTCTGTTAACATCCATATAAATTAGGAATTCTGTAAATTAGGTTCATATAAATCATGTCACCTTACACAACCAAATAGTGTCATCTTAGGCTCTCTCTCTCCTGGAGGTTATTCCATGTATAAAGGCTTACTGAATATGAAAATCTGCAAGGTGCTTTGTCAGCCATTAGGGAAGGAATAATGAACTTTCAGGAAACAAAATTCAGGAAGTAGAATAAGACCTATAGTGTAATACCGTGAGTGCTCCCACATGCCCCAAACAATGCGCTGTTATTTCTGTTCCTCTCAAAAACCCAGAACAAAAGATCATTACAACCTCCATTTGCAGGTCAGGAAATTGCCTGTGGTCACACTGCTGAGAAGCACTGTAGCTGAGTGCAGTCCAGAGAATAATGAGGTCCGTTATACACCTCTGTGGCATATGGCATGCCTCAACATAAATAACTGTTTCGTATAGTGAACACCAAGCTTGCAAAAGTTCTGTCCCCAAATTTCATATAAGTTTAGATATATCTCAGGCTATTCCTGTTAGAATAAGCCTATCTGGTTTAACACAACTTGCCTCTCCATTTATCCTATATCTGTTTGATGCAGTCCATCAAATATATTTTCAAAGAAGTTGCTTTGTGAAGAAGCATTCTTTTTCACATAGCTTCATGTAGGATAGTTAAATTGACTGTTCTAAAACTGGACTTGAATTTTTTTGCCCATCGCTGTGGGAGTAATTAATGAATGAACTACCTTGGGAAACATATCTAATAATTTGTACTTATAAACATAGAACACAATCACTTCACATTATACAAAAATGAGGTGAAATAAGAAAAGTTATGATAGGCAGATTTGGGCCCAGGGGTCCCGCTCAAACTAAGGCACCAGCCAAGGACCATACAGGCGGTAAACCTTAAACCCCTACCCAGATCTAGCCAATGGACAGAACTCTCTCCACAGTAGAGTGGAGAGTGGGATATTACTTTCTCACATACTCTGGTGCCTCACCTTTGACCATGTCCCCTGGAGGGGGAGACCTGGTGGCACTCAGAGGAAGGACAGCAGGTTACCAAGAAGAGACTTGATACCCTATGAGCATATACAGGGGGAGGTAATCACCCTCAGGAACAGTCATAGGGGAGGGAAGTAAGGGGAAAATGGGAGGGAGGGAAGAATGGGAGGATACAAGGGATGGGATAACCATTGAGATGTAACAAGAATAAATTAATAAGGGAAAAAAATAAAAAATAATAAAAAAATTTTTAAAAAAAGAACTATAAAAAAAAAGAAAAGTTAGCTTTCAAAAGTAAAGCAGTATTACACTTTCTTTGTGCCAACATAACAGACTGCAGTGAAAACTAACAGATCACTTTTTTCCATTGTTTTCAAAGAGAAGTGTATAATACCTTTATTTCCTATAATAATTAACTATATTTTTAGTAATGCTTTCTACACTGACAAAAGCCATTTTTATCAGCATATCCCAGATAATCAATGATACTTTTAAATTGTAATACCCTAAATTTGCCAAAAAAGAAAACAAAAACAAAGTTAAAACAAACAAACAAAAAAAACAATAACCAAAATGATTTGGTTGAATATATTTAAATTATTAGTTTAAACTCATTCTTAGCAGAAAGTTTTAAGAAATTATATCTTTCTGAAATTATCAGAAGAATTTTAATGAAGAATTGCCATATTTTGATAATTTTTATTCAAATATATCTAAATTTACTATAAAATGTTTGCATAATTTGGAAATATAACAACTTTAATAAAATAGTAATAGTCATGTAAAGCTATGGAAAGGCAACATTGCTCAGTACTCTCTTAGATTTATTTAGAGAGAAGACATTTCTGAATTTTATTCCCCAGCATTTGGATGTTGGTGTCCATGTGCTGAGCAATTACTTTTCTTTTTCTTTTTCTGGGCACCATCTGAAGACTTCCCTTCTTCTTCTGTGCCTCCAAACCAGAGAATTTATAAATTCATACATTCAGCACTTTATCATTAGACTCTGTTCATTTCTTCTTTAAATGGTAGCGTATCACAATATTGACACAATGAAATCAGGGAAATAGGTAGGTAGGATGTCTCAAGACCAAGTTTTATCATATGAAGGATCACCACAGCCACAAACCTTGCTCACTTTACAAAGAACACACTGAATTCCCAGCTTATATTCTCTTACCAATTTTCTGTTCTATTTCATAAACCATGTACTTTTCTATGTTATCTTAATCTCTAATATCAAATGTATGATATTCAATTAGAAGAAAACATGTATAGTTGAACTCATGGCTGGTAGAAACTTAAATAAAATTCTACTGTATTGGAAAAATATATCTTCCTTCAATCATATCAAATTCTCTGGGTTGATGACATGGTTTGTTTAAGAGTCAAGGGTGCAGAAAGGACGCTGTGAGATCGAGTTTTTTGGTAACACTTTATGGGAACTCAGAAATACATCCGGATTATCGCAATTCATGTAGGTTCTGAGCCTAGTGCATTTGGAAGTGACAAGCATTGTCTTGAAATGACTGGCTCCTGCTGCTACCTCTGTAGATGTCACTTACTTGAACTATAGGCCTTTTTTTGATGTATGGATGTTTATTCTGATTTTCAGCTACATCCTCACTATTGTGTCAAACAGAAAGATGATGAAATTAAACATTTTCTTGATGTGCTGTGCTAGCTAGGGCATGTGAAAACAGCGTTTTAAATACATAAGGCAGAAGAAATGAAAACTGTTGCTTTGTCTTTGGACTGCACAGTAAAGAAAGAAATGGCTTTGTTTTCTGTGTCCCAATGGATCGCTGCCTACGAGTATCAAGCATTCTCCTCTTAGGGTAGACAATTCTTCTTAGAACAATTCTTTTTTCTTGTTCAAGGTCATGTCTGTAAGAGAAGAATGGAATTATCATAATGATTCAAAAAATAGGTGTAGTGAATTCAGGATGAATTCCCAAACTTCACATGGATATTTTTAAAGCTTGCTTCCAGATTTTGGCAGGTAGAATGAAAAAAAAAAGTTGGCTGGATATTTTCCTGTAAAGATCCATAATACTTTAGCTTTACTAATGGAAAAAGTTGTTCAAGTTGCAAAGTTCAGAGGTTCAGCGCTGTAATGTATTTTCTTCAATCTCTGTAAGTGTGCAAAGCTTTAGGACATGCGTGTTATTCCGTGTGACCCACTTTTGTTGCCACATACAAATTAGGTGTTTGTTAAGCTGAACAGCTGACTCAATCTCTTTACCCAAGTGAATATTTATATGTAGTAAATAGAGTTCAAAATCTTTTCCCCATGCCATTTCTGATGAGCTTCTCAGAGCTCTGGGCATATACTAAGAAATATACAGCTTCTAATTTCTTCGTGATATGCCTTTTTTTAGGGGTGAATTACAAAAGATATTCTGACATAGAGCAAACTTCCAAAACACTGCTGTTTTACCTGATCACTTTGTTTCTTTCAGAGATGAAAGTTACCCATTCCTCAGCTTACCCAATTTTTTAGGAAAGGATCCACTCTATTCCTTGAAACAGTTAATAAAAATCTGTCCAACTTGATTGATCTGCATGTATGGTATGAGGTGACTCAGTATAGAATAGAATTTTTCTCTTTGATTTCTGTATCTCTGTAAACCATCAGTATTGTCTCTATGTTTTTTTTTATTAGCCAATTAAATTCAGCATGTGAAAGGAAGCAAGAATACTGGTGTGTGAGCTAAATGTTTATTATTGTTGTTTGAGACAGAGTCAGTCTTTCTGTTTAGTTTTGGCTGGTCTGGTACTTACTAAAAAATCAGGTTGATTTTTAACTCTAAGCCATCCTCCTGCCTCTTCCTCCATATATGTATTATTATAGGAGCATGCTTGACTAGATGTGATGTTTTAGAGATGGTATTTATGGTCAGATGTTTCCTCTAAAATGTCTCACGACTGACATAGTTTATGGGGAGAATGGCTTGAAGAAACAAGAAAAGAGCACGCATGATTAGGAATATGGCTTTATCCCATTTTTAATATTTATAAAGATTTATTTCTTCATGTGACCATGTACAAGATGAGCTAAAAGGAAGTTGTTCCTGTAAAATTATGTTGATGAATGAGAATGTATGTAGATGAACTACTGTTTTCATATGCAAATATAATATAGTTATTAAACATTGGAAAACACAGAAACAAAAGGGAGAAACTGGGAATAAGGAGGGAAGGATGGAGTGGTCAGTAGGTACTGAGCAATGTGTAAATCTGCCAAAGGAAATTTTACTAAAAAGAAAAGAAAATATTTTTTAAAACTTAAAAAGCATTCAAGAAAGCAAAAGCTTTTCTTTCTTTCTTTCTTTTCTTTTCTTTTTTTTTTCTTTACTTTCTTTTTTTTCTTTTCTTTTCTTTTTTTTTTTTTAGACAGGGTTTCTCTGTGTAGTCTTGGCTGTCCTAGACTCGCTTTGTAGTCCAGGCTGGCCTCGAACTCACAGCGATCCACCTGCCTCTGCCTCCCGAGTGCTGGGATTAAAGGCGTGCGCCACCACGCCCGGCTGCAAAGGCTTTTCTTATTCTCAATGCTGAAAACAAAATGGCACATAATCTACCAGAAAGAGAAATAAAAGCTGAACATGCTGCCACTTTTTTCATTCTCTTATCATGGTCTATTTTCCTTACAAAAGAAAATAATCATTCATAAATAGTATTCTGTTTACTAGAGATTTGACAGTGAGAACAGTTATATAACAATTTCCAGAACTGGAACACAATGTGAAAGTACTCTACAAGGGTACTTAAGGGTAACTACCCGTCAGTGCCGTCCTGAATGTGCAGCCTCTAACTCAGTCCAGCTGCTCTGACAGCCAAGCTATTATTCTCTTCTTGTACATGATCTCAGAGTGCGGAATTTTGTACTGGGCTATGAGCCTCAAGTCCTCATAGGTAACATGGGAAAAATGACGCCGTTCTTGTTTAAACCTTATTCTTGCCATATTCATTGTTGCTTACTATTTATAATATTTACTGGGAATGACAGATTTATTCTACTTTCCTTAATGTAAACTTCAGAAGAACAATTTTAGTAGTTTTATGAGGGAATAATTGTAGGTAGAGTTGGAGCATGACACTTTTTAACATAATTTTGAATACATTTTTAAGACAGAACAATTGGGCCTTAGTGAGTTTTTGAAAGTTTTCGCTTTTCAAATTTTACAGCAAACAAGCAAAAGGGGGGGGGGGGATTTGTGAAATCCGAAGGATGTGTCATACTTCTACTTTATACTTTATAAAGTGTTTTGGAGGGTCTAGCTAAAGACCCTGAAAGTGAACTTCTTCTCTGCTGCTACTGAATTGACAGTTTTCATTGTATGTTACTGTAACTCAGCCAATTGTCATGCTACACACATTATACAGGAAATTGGGATTAGCAAAAGCTTCAGTGGAAGTTTGTTAGTACGTGCGTGATTACGACTTTTAAAGGGTGGCAGTTGTTGGTTGTTCTCTAAGATCAGGGATCTCATTAGCTCTGGGTAGTTGCCTAGGTTTCCAGCACCACATGATTTCCTCTTGTTGAGAGCACCTTAGGTCCAATTAGAGAGCTGTTGGCTGTAGCCAATGTGTACGTAGTATTTCACCCTTAGGGTTTTATGCCATGTATGTTGTTATGGTACATAGCCATGAAAGCTGGGGAGAATTGTGGCTTGCTTCCTTCCTTTGGAAGCTTGCATGGTGCCCTCAGGAACCACACATAATAGTAACATTGTACAGACTAAACACATTATACTTAGGTATATATAGGTATATACATATGCATGTTTATATATACACACATATATACATATAATATATACTTATATATAAATTTGTGAGGACAATTAATAAAAAGAAGGCATAAATTCTTTGTTGTTTTAATTTTTTATTGCAGTTACTGTCAGAAGTATGGGTGCGGAGAAAGTACAAGAGCAGAAATGATGCAAAGACAGCTTGGTGATACACCAAGGCCCGCCCCAGCATTGTCGACAGCACACAAACACTAGGAAATCTGTTGCATATTGTACAACCTGGAGGTAGCTCAACAGATTGGAGTATCCTGTCCACGTGCATCAGTTGTCTAATTCTCTTCCAGGCAGCTCAGCTGATTTCTGCTTCTTCCAGGCAGCTGATCTGGTCTCAGAGTCTTTGCACCTCAGCTCCCTTCTGTCTGTGGGCACTGCCAGCTTTCATTGTTTGATCTGGCAGGGAGGGGCCGAGTTAATCATCTTTCATGGGCTTTCGGAAACTATTTGGACTTGTTCACCTTCCTGTTTAAGGAGTTCCCTGCATGATGGAATGTTCCAATCTCAGAGAAAACTGGTACATAGAACAGCGAACTCTTCGTTAGGGGTGTGGGTAAAAGCATTAGGATAATGTTCGTAGATCCCAGGAAGATTCTACTACTGTAGGTTTTCATGCTATCCTCCTATACCCCCCCCCAATTCTAGCCATCTCTCCCCACATTCTCTTCCTTAATTCCATTTCCTTCCTTATCTGCTCCAAGTCTACCAGTAAAAACTATTTTACATCCCCTTCCCAGGGAGAACCATGCGAACCCTCAAGTCTCCCCTCTTTACTAATCTTCATGGGTTTCCAAATTGCAGTTTGGCTATCATTTACTTAATGGCTAGTATACACTGATATGTGAGTACAAACAGGATTTATCTTTGTGTATCTGAGTTTCTTCATTCAGGATGATTTTTTTTTCTGTTTTTATAATTTCTCTGCACATATAATGATTTTTTTTTAAACAGCTGAGTAATACTCCATTGTGCGACCCTCCCGCCCAAGCCAAAGTGATCATGTCTCCAACTGAACACCAACTACAATAAACCTGATGGGCTCAGAAAAAATAATGTTGCATAGTTTATGAGTACTTCTAATTTACTAAACAATAAAAAAAAGAGGTTCAATTAGGTTAAGAAATACCACCATGTAGAATGATACAGTTAAATCAAAGTACTAATAAATGATACCAAAAGCTTCATCCATACTTAGTCATTTCCTTCGTGCCAAAACTAGTATCTTGCTTATTTGTCTTCATTTCTTGTGTGAGTTCCCTCTAGAGTATCACATACTCTTGGAACTTAAAACTGCCATTCTGGAAACTTCTGAGTTCTGATATTCCCAAGGCATTCAAAATTAAGTAACAGTCTTTAAGGAAAAAGACAATAAGGACTATTGAAATTTAAGACTGTGAGGAACATCTTAATGAGAGAAATCTCGAATTTAAGGTATTTTCTAGGATTACTAGTATATCATGTAGTTTAAGATGGCCATAACTCATAGGATGTAGGTAAATTTTCTTTTAAGTGTATACATACATAATAAAAAACTGATCCTGGTATTTCTAAAAATCTAGGTGGTTATATCTGCAACATAACTGCGGTTCAATACTTTATATAAACTATATGAGTTCAATTAATATGTAAACAATGGCTTTGCAGATAGACAATAGTGGCACAGTATCCTCCTAATGAGATAAACCATTCTTTGCTTTTTAGTTTCTTTGAAAATTTTGAGAACTATAACTTAATGAAGCATTCATGTATTGCAATGAGACAAAAAAACATTTTTTATTTTATCAGAACTGTCAGAACAAGACATTACTGTATACACAGACAATATACACACTTAATTTATAATATCAAATGATATATGATATATAAAATTATTTATTTCTAGTGTATTATGATATATAAAATTATTTATTTCTAGTGAATTATGATCATCAAGACAGATCCTTGCAACCTATTTTAAATTTTTTTTGAGAAAGCTTAAGTGACTCTATAATTAATGACATAGATAATTTTGTGTACATAGAAGATTTATAAAATATGGAACCACCATCTGTGGTGGGTAAAGCAATTCTCATTTACAAAAGGAGACTTTGTAACACATATTTAGTTATGACCCTATATTAACAATCGTCAACTTTTTCTTTTAAGTCACCGTTACACAGATGTCCATTAGACATCTGCCATCAGATATTAACAAAGTCTCTTCATTAGAGAATTGAATTGATTTAAAGGCAACACATTTCAAAGACGGGACATGATAAGACGTTCCTATGAATGTAGATGCAACTCATATTTATTTATGATTTCTTATTCAAAAAATATTCAGAGCAATTTAGGAGGGCTTTCTGAAAAGCCTAGACTGAGGCCCTCGTTTGCTCGACCTGCTCATTGAGGTCACCTTTGTGCTTTCAGGATGCTTGATAGCTCTAAGAAGACCTTGATGGGAGTTTTTCTCACACGGATGAAGGAAGAAGTGTGCAGTGTAGTCCAAATATTCCAGGCAGAGGAAGACTGGCCATGTGGAGATAGCCACACTAGATCATTCATATTACACGGTATAAATATTTTAAATCAGATTGCTATGGCAATATAAGTACTTATATGAAAATGATTATAGATAGTTAATATTAAAAGTTTAAGAATATTTACAATTTGACACTGATTATAGTTATATGACAATATTAGTCTTAACATTAGAAAAATTTAAATCCCAGTCAACTTTCTGTAAGCCATTAAAATAATTTCCACTCATGAACAAGAGCCAATCCCTGACACTATTAACAATACTCTGCTATGCTTGCAGACAGTGGCCTAGCAGAGCTGTCCTCTGAGAGGCTCCCCTAGCAGCGGTTTGAAACAGATGCCGAGAAAGCCAAACATTGGGCAATGCATAGGGAGTCTAGTGAAAAGTGGGGGGAAGGAGAAAAGGACCTGGAAATGACAGGAGTTCCATAAGAAGACCAGTAGAGCCAACTAGCCAGGGCCAAGACGGGATTGCTGAGACTGAGGCACCAACCAAGGACCATGCATGGACTAGACCTAGGTCTTCTACACAGACGTAGCAGATGTGCAGCCTCAGGCTTCATGTAGGTCCTCTAGTAAGGGGGGTGGGTGCTGTCTCTGAATAGACTCTGCTGCAAGCGTTTCGATCGCTTCCCCCTAGTGGGACTGCCTTGCCAGATCACACGATAAAAGGATGTGATCAGTCCTGATGAGACTTGATGTACTGAGGTGGATGGGAAAAGGGAGCTGCTTTTCTGAGGAATACTGGAGGGAGAGGTGGAGGGAAGGTAGGACTGGGAGGAAGGAGCAATAGGCCCATAACCAGGATATAAAGTGAATACATAAAAAATTAAAAAGGAGAAATGGAAACAATAGTTCCGTTTTCCAACTGAGAGCTATTTCAGAATAAAATATGCTTCCTCAAAAAATTTTCTCCACTCTGAGTCCTCATTTGTCACTTTATGAACTGACAGAGGTCACCAGAAGTAAGACTTTCTAAAGCAGTGGTGTATTGCTTTACATATTAAGGCATCATGGGGCAGGGATTTCTAAATTCAGCTCCTAAGAAAGATAAACTGTTTTTAATTTAGTGAATGATGATGTGAAGAGAAATTAAATAATTAGCTGTGAATCCAACACCTACGAAAAAGCGTTTGTGAATAAAAATTTAGAAATCCTTGAAAGAAAATGCACATATCTACTTGTCTATTATTTGTCTGTCTGTCTATCTATCTATCTATCTATCTATCTATCTATCTTTCTATCTATCATGATCTATCTGGATATCATCTGTGATTTATGACACACATATGTGTATATGTGTGTATACATCTCTCTATGCAAACATATATGTAAATATATCCAAATATGTATATATTTAAGGACTCTTCTATCCCAACAACAATTAAAACAAACTTTATCTAAAAACATTCCATGAGAAGAATTATGTGTAAATGTACATAACATATTGTCCTATGATGTAGCAATCTGTAGCATTACCATTAGCATTTCTGAACCTAAATTCATCATGTATAAGACACACCAAATGACACTCACTGTATCATAGTGAGAGATAAACTCTATGGCAGGACCTTGTTATGCTTATATTAGTTTTTATGAAGAATTTCATTCTAACAACAAACACGTACTAAGTGCACACATAGGGTCATCATTGGTGCAGATGTTGGAGATAACTAAGTATATTTATGTTAAAATAAATATATCAATCATAAACAATAAAGAAAACATAAATAAATGCTATCATTAGTAATAGCAGACTAATTGTTAATGAGTTGGAATCAACTATGGCCTCCTGTGGTACATAAGCTGAGAAGAAATAGTTTGACTGAATGAATGATGAGTCGATGGCCAGTGAGGAGTAACTCATTTTAAGTAATTGGCAGAAACTTTTTCAAACAGTTTCAAGCAGCAAAGAACAGAAGGAGTTGACAAAAGCCAGTAATGATTTAAGACCTGGGCCAGTAGCGGCAAACAAAAGCCATGGGTCATTAGGTAGGCTCCCATGACACTTTTTACTCTGTAGAGGGTGACACTGGCTAATGGGTACATAGATCATTAGAGAAGTTTCCTAATGGAACACCGATAAAAGGATATACACAGACAGTTAATAGTACTTAGTTATGAAAGATGATCAGGAATCTCAGGAACATTTGATGAAATTGAATACTGCACAAAACAGAGTTCACAGTAAGGTGTAGAATGACCAAGAAGGAAAGAAAGTCTTAGTGCCGCCTCATCTTAAAAAAGTAATAATAGAAGGTATTTGTGGACTTGAAAGTCAGAAGAGAATCCAAGATTACAAAGTGCTGCAGATAAGATTCCTTAAGATGATCTTCATGATGTATAGTAGCACAGATTCAGTAAGTTTGTGCAAATCAAAGCATACAATGAGATACAGAAGAAATGTTTTGAGAAAAGTTGGAGACAGAAGTGTGGTATCACAATAGTGTCAAACAGCTATAAATAATTGCAACCCAAGTGAGAATTCAGAGAAACAATAATGTTGGGAGAAGAGAGTTTGAAACTCAGGCAAAAAATCTAGAGCCACTAGGAGACACCTTTCTGTTAAGTAAGAGGACAGCAAATCCTAGAGTAGCTAGTCCCAGGAGAGGCGTGGGTGACTTTCCTCTGCTATGGAGGCCTTGATGATTTGGAGAGTAACAGAGAATACAAATACAAATGGATTTTGTCTACATAAATATAAAACATATCATTTAAGGCCACAACATGTCCCTAAATTGCCAGGTGTGGCAGGCGGCCACTTCCCCCTGCACAGTAAGATCGAGTGGCCAATTCAGACACAATGGAAAAGCCTGTGAGTTGCCAAATCAAGGTGATCTCTTCTTAGTAGAAAGGGGGAGAAGGGAAAGGCTGAATATATTCTTGCCCAGTGTAATTATACCCAAGACATGTTACTTTTCATGCTAGTAGAAAACAGACAGCTAAAGCCTCACAACTGACATTTTTTCTTTCCTTTTGCTGTTTGAAATCATCAAGATGTCCACTCAAGACTTAATGTCCCAGAGTATCTGAGTTTGGTTTCTGAATGCATCTTTATCTGATAGTCACTGTAAAACTCATATCATAAAATTCCTTCACACTGAAAGTTTATAATGCTTTTTAGTCTTTTTTTCGCCTAAGAACTATCGTGCTAACATAAGAAGAACTTTGAGATAAACCTGGGATGCAATAGTTCATCTTCCAGAGAAGGATATTATAGGATTAGAGATTTGCTGACTGTAGTGATTCTGTTTTGAAATTTTATACATACACCCTCTTGTATTCATATATGTATTCATGAACTTGATAACCCAATAACATGTAAATTGTTATATATATATATATATATATATATATATATATATATATATGTATGTATTTATAAATTTAACTTGATTTTTTTGGGGGAGTTGTTGTTGTTCTTGGTGTTAATGTTTGTTTTTTTTCTCTTTGGTTTTGGTTTTTCAAGACAAGGTTTTCTGTGTAGTCCTGGAACTCTCTCTGTACTCCAGGTTGGCCTTGAACTCAAAGATCCACCAGCTTATACTCCCAAGGGATGGAATTAAGGGCCTGTGCTGCCACCACTGAAACTGCCACCACATGGCATATTGAAATATTTTAATGTTTCTTCCTCATTTGAAGAGGAAGAGTATTTGAAAAAGCAATATTGACTCCCTAAATCTATTACTGAAATACTCTCCTAACTCTCAAGTTTTACCAATATATTTTCCTGCCTTAGAAAGTTTACATTAAGCTAATTTGAAATTAATTGTTTGTGCAAATCTTCCCAATAACAGTTATTAAAAGCATAAGTTTCAGTGTTAGAAACAGTGGTAGAGAGACAGATCAATGGTTAATGAGTGACTTCAGTTTCATCAGATTCAATGCTTCCTTGGATCTGCACAAGAAAACACCTGTGCATGAAATAAATAAAAATAAAACTGCTCACACATACATACCTTACAGCTTAACTAGTTAAGATGTAATAGCAATGTGCTGTAAATCAAGGGGGTGGTTCTTTCTAGATTAAAACAACAGAAGCAACACTTAAAGGACAATTAGGCAGACACTGTGGTGCTGGTAATAATCTGGAGTGTCTGTTGATCATGTGACCCTCTGCGATCAGTGTTGTATAGTGTGAGGCAGACTATACAGAGATTTTGAAGGAGAGCACAGCTGTTAAGGTAGCAGATGGTCTGTTAAGTGAGAGTTTTTATATAAAGCCTGAATTCCATATTTTTTTAAAAAAAAGTTTAACTAAAGTTCTGTACAATTCCCTGTAAGAGGAGGCAGAAAGAGTTTAAGAGCCAGAGAGGAAGGGCAACATGAAAACAAGGCCCTCTAAATCTACAGAAGCAAAGTTTATATGAATTCACAGAGGCTGAAGTGGCAAGCACAGGGCCTGTGTATGTGCACCAGGTCTTCTCAAATGTCTTATGGCTTCCATGTTAGTGTTTTATGGGATGTCTGAGTGTGAGAATGAGTGGATTTCAGATTCTTGTTTCTTCTTTTGATCTGTTTTTTTTTTCTCTTAGTTTATCTTATCCAACTTATACAACTATCATAGTTTTGTTTTATCTTATTATAATTTATTTTTGTCATACTTTTGAAAATGAAGGAAGAAAAGAAAGAAGAACCTAGAAGTAGGGTAAAGTTTAAAAGCTGAACTATAACTTATAACTATTGTGAGAGGAAAAATCAGTTTTCTCCAATAGACTGATACTAGGCATATCAACCAATCTAGTGCATGCATTTGTTTTTCTTTTTGTGTATGGTATTTTTGCTTTCTTTGTTTGGGTGGATTGTTGTATTGCAATATGTATTTGTTTTTTGAGGAAGAATTTAAAGTTGGATGAGAGGGTTAGAGAGATTATCTGCAGGAACTTATGAGTGGGGAAGAAAATGATCAAAATAATTTTAAATTTAGGTTTGCTTTAAATAATAAAATATAATAAAAACAAATAGAAGCAATTAAAAATTATAAATTGTTAGATAAAATTCTGTGGACATTTTTAGGTAAGATGAGAAATTTGTTTTGGAAATTTCACTTAAGGACAGCTATCTATGTATCTACAGAAATAACTTAATCAAGTAAATATACTTTTGTTTTTCTGATGTGTGGGTATGTCAAATTAATATTTAGTATTAATTTTTGGACAATACAATCTATACATAAAATATTTTTGCTTCACATCATTGTTAGTCAACTGTATGAACACTGTTATGCAGGAGGTGGGGAGAGAGATCTATCAGTGTGTTTAAGCATGAGAATCTGAGTTTGATTAGTAGAACTCACATGAAAAGCCAGGCAGGATGGCATGCAATGGCAATCATCATGAGGGAAAGGTAGAGACAGGTGGATACATGGGACTTGCTGGTCAGCCATCCTATCCAATTGGTAGATTTCTCATCACATGAGAAACCATGTCTCATAAAACAAGACAGACATCTGTGGAGAGCAACTCTGGAGGATGAACTCTGACCTCCATTCTTCTGGATAAATGGGTTTATGCATATTCATCCCTTCCTGTCACATACAGATCACACGTGAAATGACAATATTAAAAGTACCTAAAGTGTGATGATAATAGGAGTAAATACTCGGGTAAATAAATGGCAAATTTTCACTCTCTATAAACTGTAATTGTTAGGATGATGATCCAGTATAAGTCTACCTCAGCTAAATTATGGTAGTGTGATCATCTTATTTGAAATCAGTCAATAAAACCAATAATTAATCAAAATAGAGAAGTATAGAATGTTAATGTTTCATAAAATTAAGCAGTAACAAATGAATTGCACTCCAAAGTCAGGAAAGTTTTGAAGATGGAATTTATTATGAGAATTGAAAAAGAACAAATTTCGGTACCAAAGCAACTTTAAATAGCAAATTAAATAGGGCATGCAATGATAACCCAGACATGTCCACATCTGTAACACCTATGGGGAATGAAAAGATTGAGAGTGTGAATATTTAAAAGAAAGAGACAGAGGGAGAATAGAAAGACACATTGAGCACTGAGAGTGAATGGCTGACTTCAGTCTAATTCCTTCAATATTATAAGACAGGGCATATACTGATCCATGGGTGATAAAATAACTAAGCTTAAAGTACAAAAAGTACACAAGTTAGACAGGATAATTTCAAAATCAAAGGTACAGTGACTCAATTATTTTGGGTAGAGTGAGATTTAACTTCATTTTCATAAGTAGTGAAATCCAGCAGTATTAAGCTAACACCAGATTGCAAAATGAGTGGAGGATGAGACGGTGAGAAAAATGAAGATGAAGGCAGTTGGCATACTTCATAAATTCAAGGATTTTCGCAAGGAAGAAAAATATAGAAAAACTTTCTAAAATATTGGGATGAAATTTGCTTAATTGCATCTTGGCAAGTTCGTGTGATTTTTCTTTTCCTTGCTTGTGAGAAAGTATGAGCTTTCGTATTCCTGTCTTCTCATATTTGCCTTCACAGCCATGTTGAAGATGGAGCTCTCTTCAGCTTGAGGGGTGTGATGTTGCACATTGGACTACACATGCTCCTGTGTCTGTGCCGCTTTTTCACTGTTTTTCCCTCCTTTTTCTTATAGAAATAAGCCGTTGGGCATTTGCATTTTCCTCAGTCAGATGTTACCACAGTGATCTGAGCTCCTTAGCAGATGATCTTCATAATGAATTTCTCTTCTTCTCTACAGCTTTTCATATTGTAAACTATTCAGCCTCTCTGATCTATGTAGTTCAAGCTGAAGGAAACCCAAATCTAACCTGAGATGTGATCTAATGGGGAAATTGATCTGGGAGACAAGGCTCAGTGGTGGGTAGTCTATGCATGCTGGGAATGTGTGTGTCACTACCATCAAACGACCCGCGCAGAACATTTGTAATAAGTCATAAGATTCTATTGGCAAAGGGCAAAATATAACACGTTTTTGAGTTAAAGATTTCATTTGGTAATCATCTTTATATTATTATCAATTATTTCTTTTCTTTGTTCTCAGATCCAAGAAAAAACTTTATTTAAGAATGAAAAGTCAGTTTCAAAGGATATCGAGTCCATATTTGGTCAACATTTTAACAAATTATGCTATTTGATTAAAGTATAATTATTTCACTTGAAATGAAATATGATTTGAAGTGATTACCTGGGATTACTTTTTCATGTTGCAGTGTATTATCTACTCTTACCTTAAAGATTGCCCAAAGGGTTGATGGCATCCAACACTGACACTGTGGTTTCTGTGGTTAGGGATAGACATTGCTTTTCTTGATGATTGTGGATGAAGGCCATTCATAAGGTTGCAGTCAAGTTTTCTCTAAGAATTGCAGTAAACTCAAGGTTTATGTTACGGAGAATCCACTTTCAACTTTACTTATCTACCAATTATCAGTGCCAAGTTCCCATTGCCTACTTACTTACTCTAGCCCATCCTTGTATCAACAAGTTGGGATGATTATTTTTGTTATGTTCTGATTGTTTCATTATTATGATCATTTCATATCTTGTGCTCAGGAAAGTAACGTTATCTTGTTTTTCATTTAAAAACATGAGCCAGTAGGATAAGAAATTAAAACGAGTCTACAAATGAAAGTAAGTTTGGTATACACTAGTGTACTTTTTTTTTTTATAAAATTGTGTCAGGTGATACACAAAGACCTTACATTTTTATTAAGTACCTTTTATGTTTAACTATTTTATGAAATACATATCTTCAGAATCCAAATACCAACATTTTTTGCTGAATATAAAATTATAATCTACCTATGGCACCATAAAATGATAAATAGAGATCCAATATTCTCTAGTGCTAGTTCTTCCTAGTTTATGTAGACCCACTGAGGTAGAGAAGGATCAAGTGAAATTCTGTAAATGGTACACAAATACTTGGGAGGTACCAGCATTGTCAATTTCAGTAAGTGTGATAATTTTTTCAATGAAGTAGATTGGTATACATATCATTGAATAAAGAGCAATCTTTTTGTAACCCATACACACACACACACACACACACACACACACACACACACACACACACACACACACACTTGGTGTGAAGTAGATCAGCTCAAATATGGTATATTCAAATATGACAGCCGTATAAGAAATGGTAGTGATATTGAGTGTGCTTGTAGGAATGGAGGAAAAGTACATTATGAGGATGTTGGTCTCTTATACAGAAAACTTAAAAAACCATTTCACCCCTTATTTTCATACTGGTTTAATATTCCTTGTGTAACAAATTATGACAGCAAGCCACTCTTCTGCCTCTTAAGTTATGGGATTGTAAGCATGAGTCACCTTGCTTAGTGTAGGCTGTACTAAGTAGTTAATCCAAGCTTTGTGCATGGTATGCAAACAATCTACCACCATAGTTGTACCCCATCCCCAAAGTCCATGACATTTCTTAATTAAAATCTCATGAACTTTAGAATGAACATCTGAACTATCTTTCCCTTGGCAAATACAAGAAAGCTTTTTTTTTTTTCTAACAAATGCAAGGTCTTAATCTACCTGCAAGTTGATTGACTTAAAAAATTCAGTTTTCAAGTTCTTATGCAAATTCTACCTTCTCCAAAACAGGAGTTTTAGGAAGATCCCAGCAGGTTGTATTCCTCCAGCTGTTGTTCTTCACAGTGTAACTTTGGTCATATGTTTTCATCAAAAGCATATCAGGTACTGACCTTTGTGAAAGTGAAGATATCTATCTCCGAGATGCGAGGTCATAATTTTCATGATGTGCTTACATTTCCAAGTGTCAAGAACTTAGCTCTGTGTGATTGAGAAATTTAACGTATATTTGTGGTAAGATATTGAAAATATTGAATCAATAACAAAAGCCAGTGCTGCACTTGGAGGCCATGATGTCATATATATTTAGAGAATGGGACGTGACTAGTTTCATATCTCTTAAGAGCAGAGTAAAATCTCAAGCCATAAAATCTTATGGCTTGAAATCTTCTCCCTGTTATTCTTAGTACTAGTTCCTTCAATTGTTCAGTATAGTTTATAACTAACTTTCTTTATGCTAGCTCCATGAAATAGTCTACTTGGTGCACTGTACATACCAGTAGCCCTAATTTAAGAGGAAATGTTTCCTCTTTTGTTAATATGTTAGCATATAGCAATGGCTTTTTAGAAGATACTCATGCATATTTGAATGCTAACCTTGTAGAAAGCTGATCTATAAATATACCACTATCGATAAAAAAAAAATCAATGTCTACATTGAGAAAGTACTTTTCTTCATTAAATGTTCAAAGGATACTGGGACTACAAAGATGAGACTTGATAGCCTATGACCATATAGTGGGAAAGGAGGTCCCCCTGGGTCTTAGACCTAGGGGAGGGAAATAGGGTAAAAGCAGGAGGGAGGGAGGGATGGGTGGATAGAAATTATGGGATAACAATTGAGTTGTAATATGAATAAATTAATTAAATAATAAAAAAGTTAAAAAGATGGGGGAGTCAATTCATTGTCACATTTAATTATTATAAATATTTTTACATTTCTTTGAATATATTCGGCTTCATGAGGTTTAGTTTAATACAGTTCATCATTAAGCTAATATTCTATGATAACCTTTGCCTGAAAATCAGAGTCTATATTGACGAAAATTTTCTAAATACTGCCATGTCAAAAGAAACAGCTAAATCCAAGTTTCCCTGCCAATTTCTTTTAAATATTGTAGCTACTTTCTCAGTACTAGCATTGTCAAAAATTTAAAACTGTTTTCTTCTCATCTAAAAGACACATTTCTTGTTGTTTTATTCAGATTACTTCTATGTCTCACTGTGGACCTGGATAAAAGCATGGAGTAGTATTTGTAGTCAAGAAGCAGAGAGAGATGAAGGCTGGTCTGCGCTCGTTCTTCACAGTTGAGTGGAGAGTGGGGTCTTGTCTTTAACACGAACTCTGGTGCCCCTTATTTGACCACATCCTCTGGATGGGGAGACCTGGTGGTACTCAGAGGAAGGATAGCAGGCTACCAAGAAGAGACTTGATACCCTATGAGCATATACAGGGGGAGGAGGTCCCCCTTAGTCACAGTCATAGGGGAGGGGAGTAAATAGAAAATGGGAGGGAGAGAGGAAGGTGAGGATACAAGGGATGGGATAATCATTGAGATGTAATATGAATAAATTAATAAAATACGTTACAAAAAGTCCGACAAATTAAAAAAAAAAACACATTTCTGTTTTCTAATTCAGGCAATTACCCCAGCTCCTGAAAGATGACATTTCAAGTTCATTGTCCATGTTCACTTTAAACATTCTTAAAATAATCTAATAGATACACTTGTAGCTGTGCTTCCTCGATGATTACAAAGATGGTTTACAATAAAAACAAGCCGTCACTTCCTAGTCTAGGCGAATCACATGTCCTTCTACATTTCAGTTGAATATTGCCTGTACGTTCTGGTAGAAAGAGGAAAATGTAGGACAGTACTCCATGAAATGTCTTTTCAATACTCTCAAATAAAATGGCATATCTGGAGTTATATAGTTTTAGGAAGCATCACACATTCTGTCTTAACTTTGGAAAAAATATAATTTTAATTTCAGTGTTAGAAGACTGTTAAATTATAGGACCTTCTTCATTTTTGTTGAACTCAGTAGGTCTTTTTGTTTCTTTTTTTTTAAAATAATTCTGTCATTTTCATGTGAAAACAATTTATTTCCTGCATGATATGTCTTGAGAAACTTGCAGAGAAAAAAAATGTAAAAAGTATTGGTGACAAGACCAAATATTTTGTGAACCATTCATAGATGCTTTAGTGACCAAATTTTATTCTTCTCTTTTCATCTCTGGCACAATGAGATCACCATCTGATTAGGATAATAACCTTCTACTGCTTTCTGTCTACCCAGAGGATTATAACTCCATATTATAATGTCTACTTTCTTTTCTTCTTGAAAACAGAGCATTAACCATGTGTCATTTAAAGTCTCCAATCCTTTCTTGCACACACTAAGTGTGGGGCAGCTTAGTTTCACTTGGGAATCTAATTGAATGATTTTATTTGCTATAATAGAAAATATAGATCTATTATGATAATCAGTGTTTTGTATTAGTCTGATCTAGAATGCCTAGCGTCATTAATCTCTTACATTAACTACAACATTGTGACCTGTTTTATTTGTGGGGGGTTGTCTACATAATATTGTGAATTAATTCAGCCTTACTTACTTCAAATACAATAATTGTAATCGTCAGTTTATTGCTGATAATACAAACAGAAAATTTGCTGCATTCTAATAGTTTCATGAAGATGGTAATTTTATAATTCAAACATATTCGTAAAGCATAAAAACTAGAGAATTTGTTCGCTAGCAGGTTACGTACCCAGTCATAAGACACCCTTAAGTGGATACACTTAATTTTATGAAGATATAACCTTTTATTTTTGTTTCCTGTACGAAACTGTGGACTGCAGTTCTCAAAGAGGAATATTTTTGCTTTTGAATTGATTCCTCACAATTAGTCTAATGACCCATTCCTGCCTTGAGACATCATTTCCGAGTTCCCTCCTCTGTAACGATACGAAACCTTGGCAAGTACAAATTGATTTTGTTTAGACGGAGGCTATTGCATGAAAGACTAGGAGATTCAGGATTTTGCCCAGTCCTCCAGGACACAGATAAGATTTCCCAGACTTTCCGAGGTTAAGAGGCACAGAATGCCATCCAGGGGATACCTGCGATTCTCTCATTATTTCCGTTGCAAATTAATGTAATCCTAAACTAATAGGGAACATAATAAAAAACTTTTTTTTATCTACTTGTGGGTAACAAAAATAATACGCCACTGGCCAATGACAAGTATTTTATTAAATCTTAAACAAGCACTGGTTTTGTAATGCAAATATTTTTTTTCAAATTATTTTCTAAAAATGACTATATTCCGTTTACATTTTAAATACCATCTTTCATTGTTTCCAGAGGTGCAATATCTAAATGAATGACTACAAAGAGATTAGTCACAGACATTATTGGAGTCTCTGGGTTTTGGAGGCTCATCTAGACTTGTATCTTATATCTCTCCATCAAATTTCCTTACTCATGATAACCATCTGGCAGATTTTTTAAAAATATGAATTAGAAACTCATAAAAAAGTATGTAGCAAATAGCATAATGATAATAGCTCACCAAATACATAGGAAATTGTGTAATAACACAACTGGAGCATGGTGTCTGCTTACTCATAGAGGTGGAGTTGGTGTGGAAACTTTAGTACTTAGAGACCTCAAGTCTCATTTCCTTTAAGGTAAATATTTGTCACATTGGTACAACTTTCTCTTGCTTTTGAGGATACCTCACAAATTCCAAGGGCTTGTATTCAATAAATAATAGCAATTAGTTTTTCCCCAAAATATTAAAATTATAACTGCCATACCGTGTGCCCACTCTGTTCTCAAAATCTTTAAAATAGTGTTAGAATGGTATGGCATATTTATGCTTTGGGAAAGATGTGGAAATTGGAAGCTGAAAAGATATGAACTTGAGTGCTATATGCCATTAACTGAAATAAATTCATCCCTCCACTATTTGTTTGTGGTATTCTTCAATAATCATATATATTAACTTTTTTATTTCAGTAAGATGTGAACACTATATAAACTAAATAATCCCTGGGCTGGAAAATTGATTTTATGCTTACAATGGGCAAAATTTTTACCAAGCCTAGTAATAGTCAAGGTAATTTTCTGTAAAAGCTATCATTTTGCTTTATAAAGCATTGGAGGAGAGAATTATGTATAATTCTAGTTTTCCTGTTTCTAGCATAATATATTTCTTCTAGGCACCCTGATATACAAACTTTTGCCTAGTCTTATACAAGGATATAGTTGCATGCTGTCCTTTCATAGTTTTACTGACTATTTAAATCATCTTATTTTATGCAGTTATACATTTAACAGAATTTCATAATAAATCAACCCAGTCAAATTTTAATGTATTTTGTTACAAAGAGTTATTCAAATTACCTATCTTAACTGAAAATGAAAAATGTGTCAGTCTGATTAGACTTCTTTAGTACTCTTATAGTTCCAAGCTACTAAGTTAACAATGTTTATTATATTTTTATTAAATATTTGTGAATTTCATACAATATATTTTTCTCATATTTATACCCCACTTCTCCTCTCAGACCTAACCCATTTCCATTTTCAGGCAACTTTATGTCCTTGCTGTTGTTGTTGTTGTTGTTGTTGTTGTTGTTTTTAAATTACACTTCAAGTCTGGTTTGTTCTCCCTGCATGTTTGTGTCTGTGGGACCACCCACTGGAATGTTCTTAATCATACAGCAACCACACCATTAACAAAAACTATTCCTCCCTCTCCTCCTCCCAGCAACTATCAGTAGCTCCTCAACTAGGAGTGGTACTGCATGACCTTCTCTCCTTTCCATGGTAGGGTTTTGTGTGGCTTGAACTTGAGAGGATTTTGAACATGCTGTTATAACTGCTGAGCTAATAATGAGTTAATACACGCAACCTCTCTGCTGTGACTTCCCATACTATATTTTATGTAGTGATCTACTGTCTCTATCTCTTAGAATTTTTAAATCCCAATTTTCATGATGATCTCTAAGTTTCAGGAGGAGGGATTGGCTTATTTCGAGCTGCTATATTTATAATAGTCAGGAAATTGATATTGCCTAGGTGACCGTGAACTGATTGTGTATAGTGAAAATTTGGTGCATTTCATAAGTACATGACTAGATGAAGTTGTTGATTGAGGGGTCATTTAAGCTCAGTTGTAACAAGGAAAGCTGAGAAACAGAGACACATAGAGGTCAGCTGATGCTAAAGCATACTGTTGGGTATTATATAGAGATCCAGGCAAACAAGATCAGTTTTAAAACATACTCCAGACCTTTAGATCCGAATCCTCCTCTTCATAGCTCACCCATGTTAATTGACTCCTCAAGTCTCTCGACACAGCAAATATTTCTTCTCAGTGAAACTGGATGATCACTCAGAGAGTGTGAAGGACTTCTCTTCTGGTCAGGTGCCAACAGCACTATCAGTTGAAGATACTCAATGTCAGACAATCCCAAGGACAAAGACGTCATGAAAAAGTAGCAAGGAAACATGTCTTAACCTCCAGATATCTGAGTGTGATATGTGGGTTATTTCATATAGTGAAATCAAAAAGTTTTATGTTAATATAATATGTATATCTTGTCTTAAGAAAGAACTATTTCTTTATCTTTATAAAAAGTTATGCAAATAACCTCTTCAGTGGGAGAATCAATTCCTAAGAACAAGAAAGGGTAGCTCATAGCAGAGTTCTTGTACTATCCTCAACCCTAAATGCTTAATACATTACTATCTTTGGAATGAGTAATATCTTAATGACGATTTTGATATTTACTTTCAAAAATATGAAACTAAGTCTTTTAGAGTTATTTAGTTCTGCCAGCTCTTAATTTGTCTTACATATATAATTTTATAGGTTATTCTTCCACATATACTACATATGTGTTAATTTACTATTATTATTTTCCTATGAGTATTACATTATTATTCCTTTTATAATGGTATCTTACTAGAAAAGCAGACTTTAAAAAATAGAAAAATAATGAAGCAAGAATGTAAATTGGTAATTTTTTTCATCCAAATCTTCTTCAGTGTATTTTCTGTTTTCTTAAATAATGTATTTGTTTACATCAAGAAGTTTTAGCTACTGACAACTTTATAGGAGAGTTTAGGGTTTTAAAGCTATTACACCTCAGAGAACAAACATTTCACCCAAGCCACAATTCACAGCACTCAATCTACTCCATTGTTATATATCCGTCTTGCATCTACTGTCTGTCTATGTGTCTGTTACCCACCTTGTGTCTCCATCTACTCATGTATCTATTATCTCCCTACCGGTTACCATCCGGAATGTCTCTCATTTATTTCATCCATCTCATGTGAATCTGTGACTTAAGTTTTTGTTTATGTATAATCTATCATTTACCTATCTATCTATCTATCTATATATCTATCTATCATCTAACTATTATTTATCCACCTGTCTTAATCACGTACATATTCATCTATAAACTCCTTATACTTATATATATATATATTATTTAATCATGTATAATCTATATATGCATCTCCTACCTTTCTATTCATTTATTTATATATATCATCTATTATCGTCATCTAAGTATCTATCTACCTATCTATCTGCTATCATCTAATTGTTCATCTATTTGTCATGTCTGTCCTTTCATATCTCACAATTTCTTATTATACTTTTGGATAAGAGAAGACATATATTGATCTGTTTGCTATGTATTCATTAAAAAAAGCACTATACTTTTTTCAAAATATTTCAAAAGCAATTGATATTCTTGCTTCACTGTTTTTCTACTTCATAAGGTTGGCTTTTCTTTTTAAAGAAACTTCATTTTTAGATAATATCCTAACATGCTATTATTATAAAATCAGTAATAACCTAATACTCATAGAATAATAGTAGCATAATTACAGATATAACGTATGTATAAGAACGTAAAATACTATAAAACTAGTTCATATTCTACATCTAGTGCCAACTCTATATTACTGTATCTGGCTTAAGTACACTCACTTGATGTGTGTTAAAAAAGAAC
This sequence comes from Acomys minous, assembly GCF_964271855.1. Lineage (NCBI taxonomy): Eukaryota > Metazoa > Chordata > Mammalia > Rodentia > Muridae > Acomys > Acomys minous. Next base: position 47,312,317 of record NC_140487.1, on the reverse strand, counting down.
AGTTGAGTGGAGAGTGGGGTATGACTTTCACATGTACTCTTATGCCTCATATTTGACCAAGTCCCCTGAATGGGGAGACCTGGTGGCACTCAGAGGAAGGATAGAAGGTTACCAAGAAGAGACTTGATACCCTATGAGCATATACAGGAGGAGGAAATCCCCCTCAGGAACAGTCATAGGGGAGGGGAATAAGGGGAAAATGGGAGGGAGGGAGGAATGGGAGGGTACAAGGGATGGGATAACGATCGAGATGTAACAAGAATAAATTAATAAAATTTTAAAAAATGAAAAATAAATAAAAAAGAACAGGAAGTTTGTTTTTCCCTTCACTGTGTAGGCCAAGTACAAATTGCCTCCATTATACTAATGAATTAAGCATCAATTACTTTAGAGAATTGAGAAGATTTAGATACATATCTTTTTGGTGGTTTAAAGTACTACATGTTTATTAACTATATTTTCCCTGATAAATAACTGCTATTATGGGATAGCTCTGTTGATAAGATGCATAAAGCAGAGAATGAAGTGATGTTACACTGTCTTACCTATTTTCCAGCCTTATATCTGAGCTTGGCATCTCTGTAAAATGTAAGGGTCCATGTGCTCTTTGCTGACTATTTTAAGTGCCTTGCATGTTTCAGTAAACTTTAAAGCTATGCTCAGCAGTTGTTACATTTTTATTATGAACTATTTACTTAATTTTGGAAGCTCTATGTAATACATTTTAAGGTAAACTAAAAACTATATGAAATGCTGTATCTCAAAAGGTCATGATTTTCATGCTCAAGAAAAAATTTCAGAAACTCCATTTTACCCCTCAAAAAAGATGGAAATATTTCTGGGAATTCAAGATGCCAAATGAAACATTTTGTCATTACCTTACATCGCACTCAGTGCTCTAAATGTGTTTAGAGAAATGAAATAATTTCAAAGGGGAAAAAGGAGAGAGAGAGAGAGAGAGAGAGAGAGAGAGAGAGAGAGAGAGAGAGAGAGAGAGAGACAGCAAACCAGAAATTGTATTGGCAGCACGTCAGCACACTACAGATGCACTCCAGCTCTCTCCCTGCTCATTCTTGGTTCTCCAGCTGATGTGTCCCCTTTGCAGAGGCATGAAATAGAAGTTTCTCTGAAGTGCAAACGTCCTGGGGAGATATTTCCTTGACTCTCCATGCCCCTCTACAGACTGAGACATTATTCTGTATATTCAGGGAAGTAATTACCCTAGCACAAGAAGAAAACTAATTTGAACTATGCAAAGGAACGCTGCAAAGACCGTTTTTTTTCCCCAATACCAAAGAAAGACAAATGATTGTAAGAAATTCTATGTTTCCTTAAGAGCATAGTAATAGACTTTGCTAAATGTGCTAAAGAGATTACATTTCTGGCATATGTCAGTGTTTTATTAAACAGCAGTCTGCATGTCCAGAGCTGGTACTCGGGAGTGATTTCCATGTCTTGGTCAAGAAGTTCACTATTAAAAGCTATTCAGTCTTATTATGTGCCCTTTGAAGTGTTGTCTGGTCCAAAGCATCATTTCATTCTGACTAACAGGATGCTTTTCTATTAATGACTTGTCAGAGGCTTTTATTCATCAAGTGTCAAAATAACTACTTACATGTTGAGTTAAAAAAAAATGATCACATCTATACCATATTGGTCAATCATTTGCTTGCTAAGAGAGCATTGAAAAAAATTCACCCACTTGCCTCTACTTTAGGAATCTCCCGGGCTCTCAGAAATTCCACTGGTACTCATTAAGTTCTCACGTGATGTTGCTCGATTTCAGCTTAGATTTATTCATGTGCTTTCGCCCTTTATGTGATATCTTGTTTTCTAACAACTATAAATGATCTTGTAACACTAGATCATCTTCTTCATATTATATATGCTGAGATGCCCAGTTTAGCTGATGTGCCTCGATAAGATGCTACGCTTGTGTTTGCAAGCTTTGCTGGTAACCTTCAACACTGGATTCAGAGTATCTAAAAGATACTCTCGATTCAGTGTTATCTACAAACTTCTTTGACAGGCCGAACCATAATATATTCCCAGATTTATGTCTTAATTTAATGTGTGTGTGTGTGTGTGTGTGTGTGTGTGTGTGTGTGTGTGTGTGTGCACGCACGTGTACACTCATACTTTCTGGATGTCTTTGTGTTGCTTGTGCTTTTCCTTTTACTTCTGTTCTTTTATTCTTTTTTTAAAATATATTTTATTGATTTATTCATATTACATCTCAATTGTTATCCCATCCCTTGTATCCTCCCATTCCTCCCTCCTCCCGCATAACCCTTACTCCCCTCCCATATGACTCTGACTGAGGGGGACCTCCTCCCCCTGTATATGCTCATAGGGTATCAAGTCTCTTCTTGGTAGCCTGCTATCTTTCCTGAGTGCCCCAAGGCCTCTTCATCCAGGGGACGTGGTCAAATATGGGGCACCAGAGCTCATGTGAAAATCAGAGCCCACTCACTCTCCACAATGTCCTGTCCATTGGTTAGATCTGGGTAGGGGTTAGAAGTTTACTGCATGTATTGTCCTTGGCTGATGCCATAGGTTGAACAGGAACCCTGGGCACAGATCTGCACATCATAATTTTCTTCTTTTAGGTTTTCATGACCCTCTGGATCCTTCTATTTCCTTATTCTCCCATGCTTCTCCTACCTAGAGTCCCAATAGGATGTCCTCCGTTCTGTCCCACTTTCCTGGTAAGTGAAGACATTCATGGGACAAATCCCTTGGGCTAGTGTCAAGATATAAGTGAATATATACTATTTGACTCTTTCTGCTTCTGGGTTAACTCACTCATTATGATCATTTCCTGTTCAATCCACTTGTCGACAACTTTTGGGAATTCTTTATTTTTAATAGCTAAGTAGTATTCCATAGTGTAAGTGTACCACAGTTTCTTTAGCCATTCTTCTACTCAGGGACACTTAGGCTGTTTCCTTGTTCTGGCTATTATGAATAAGGCTGCTATGAACATGGTTGAGCAAATGTTCTTGTTGTATGCTGGAGCATCTTCTGGGTATATTGCAAAGAGTGTAATAGTTGGGTCTTGAGGAAGCCCAGTTTTCTGAGATAGCACCAGATAGATTTCCAAAATAGATGTACTAGTTTGCATTCCCATCAGCAATGAAGGAGTGTTGCTATCTCTCCACATCCTCGCCAGCATGTGGTGTCACTTGAATTTTTCATCTTAGCCATTCTGATGGGTGTAACAGGGGATCTCAGAGTTGTTTTGATTTGCATTTCCCTGATACTTCAGGAGATTGAGCATTTCTTTAAGTGTTTCTCAGCCATTTGATACTCCTTTGTTGAGAATTCTCTGTTTAGTTCCAAGCCCCATTTCACATTTGGGTTATTTGGTATGGTGGTGCTTAATTTCTTGAGTTCTTTATATATTTTGGATATTAGACCTTTGTCAGATGTAGGGTTGGTAAAGATCTTTTCCCCATCTGTAGTCTGTCGCTTTGTTCTCTTGGCAGTGTCTCCTGCCTTACAGGAGCTTCTCAGCCTCATGAGGTCCCATTTATTAATTGTTGAAATTAAGGCCTGGGCTGTTGGTGTTCTGTTCAGGAAGTTGTCTCCTGCACCAATGTGTTCCAGGCTCTTCCCCACTTTTCTTTTAACTGACTTACTGTCTTTGGTTTTATGTTAAGGTGTTTGATCCACTTGGATTTGAGTTTTGTGTATATTGACAAATATGGGTCCAATTGCATTTTTTTACACATAGACATCCAGTTAGACCAGCACCATGTATTGAATATGCTATGCTTTTCCATTGAATAGATTTGACTTCTTTGTCAAAAACCAAGTGACCATATGTGTGTGAATTCATATCTGGGTCTTAGATTCAATTCCACTGATCAACCAGCCTATTGCTGTGCCAGTACCATGCTGTTTTAATTACTCTTGCTTTATAGTACAGTTTGAGATCACATATGGATATTTCTCTGGAGGATCTTTTATTGTACAAGATTCTTTTAGCTTATCTGGGTTTTTTGTTTTTCCATATGAACTTGAGAATCTATCTTAAATGTCTTTAAAAATTATGTAGGTATTTTGATAGGGATTGCATTAAATCTGTAGATTGCTTTTGGTAAGATGGCCATTTTTACTATGTTAATTCTCCCAATCCACAAGCAAGGAAGACGATTCCATCTTCTCATGTCATCTTCAATCTGTTTCTTCAGACTTTTGAAATATTTTTTATTTTTTATTTTTTATACTTTATTAATTTATTCTTGTTACATCTCAATGGTTATCCTATCCCTTGTATCCTCCCATTCTTCCCTCCCTCCCATTTTCCCCTTATTCCCCTCCCCTATGACTGTTCCTGAGGGGGATTACCTCCCCCTGTATATGTTCATAGGGTATCAAGTCTCTTCTTGGTAACCTTCTGCCCTTCCTCTGAGTGCCACCAGGTCTCCCCCTCCACGGGACATGGTCAAAGGTGAGGCACCAGAGTATGTGAGAAAGTAATATCCCACTCTCCACTCTACTGTGGAGAGTGTTCTGTCCATTGGCTAGATCTGGGTAGGGGTTTAAGGTTTACCGCCTGTATTGTCCTTGGCTGGTGCGGGACCCCTGGGCCCAAATCTGCCTATCATAATGTTCTACTTGTAGGTTTCTAGGACCCTCTGGATCCTTCTACTTTGCCATTCTCCCATGCTTCTCTCATCTAGAGTCCCATTAGAATGTCCTCCCCTCTGTCTCGGTTTCCTGGTAAGTGAAGGCTTTCGTGGGACATGCCCCTTGGGCTAGTATGCAGATAGAATTGAGTATATACCCTTTGAGTCTTTCTGCTTCTGGGTTAACTCACTCATTATGATCATTTCTAGCTCAATCCATTTATCCACAAATTTCGGGAATTCCTTGTTTTTAATAGCTGAATAGTATTCCATAGTGTATATGTACCACAGTTTCTTTATCCATTCTTCTATTGAGGGACACTTAGGCTGTTTCCATGTTCTGGCTATTATGAATAAGGCTGCTATGAACATGGTTGAGCAAATTTTCTTGTTGTGTGCTGGAGCATCTTCTGGGTATATTCCAAGGAGTGGAATAGCTGGGTCTTGAGGAAGCCCTATTCCCATTTTTCTGAGATAGCACCAGATAGATTTCCAAAGTGGTTGTACTAGTTTGCATTCCCACCAGCAATGAAGTCCTTCACTTGCTTGGTGAGAGTAACTCCGAATTTCTTCCTCTGCATGCTTGTCATTTGTATATAGGAAGGCTACTGACTTTTTGAGTTAAGTTTGTATCCAGCCAATTTGCTGAAGGTGTTTATCAGCTGTAGGAGTTCTCTGGTGGAATTTTGAGGGTCACTTATGTACACTATCATATCATCTGCAGATAGGGATAATTTGACTTCCTCATTTCCCATTTGGGTCTCCTTGATCTCCTTCTGTTGTCTTATTGCTCTGGCCAGAATTTCCATATATTGAAGAGATATGGAGAGAGTGGTTAGCCTTGCTTTGTTCCCAATTTTAGAGGAATTTCCTTGAGTATCTCACCATTTACTTTGATTTTGGCTATTGGCTCGCTGCATATAGCCTTTATTACATTGAGGTATGTGCCTTGTATCCCTCATCTCTCCAAACATTAAACATGAATGGGTGTTGGATTTTATCAAACCCTTTCTCTGCATCTAAGGAGATGATCATGTGTTGGGTGGAAGGAGTCTGGGGATAGAGTCACCTGTTTTTTCACAATTTTCCTAGGCCAGAAGCTCTGATGCTTCTCTGGTCTAGATGGCAGGAGGCTAGGCCCGTAGTTTGGGTCTCTCACAGCCAGTGATTCCCAGCTCCCCTGTACTGTGGGTCCTGTAATCGTCCTAGGTCTCTGAATGTGCGTTGGGGCAGGCCAAAGTATCCATAGCCTTCTGAATCCTCTTGTAGCACTGGAGTTCTTCAGGGACTGAAGCAGGTGTGGCGGAGGAGGTCTAATGGCTACTGTATTCCCTGTCTCCCTGAGATTTCCTTAGTCCTGGAGATGCTCCAGTGGTCTGTGTTCCCGGTATTGTTTCTGGACCCAGACCATTTGCAGAGTCCAGGTTAGTGTCATGGGGCCCAAACCACACACATACTGAGTCCAGTTCACATCTCTGGACCCAAACAGGTCTCTGGGCCTATTCTATACAGTTAGCACTGAGTCCAACCAGGGTCACCGATCCAAACTGCACATTGAGCTCACTGAGTTCAGCTAGAGTCTTGGGGCCCAGACTGCACACTGAACTCAGGTAGAGTCTCTGGGTCCAAACTGCCCACCAAGCTCAGCTAGGGACTTCGAGCTCAGGTATAGTTGAGGGGTTGAACCATGCGCCAAGCTCAGCAAGGGACTCTGGACCCAAACTGCGTGCTGAATTCAGCTAGGAACTCTGGGCCCAATCTGTGCTGAGTCCAGCCAAAGTCTCAGGGTCAGGACCAAGCGCCAAGCTCAGCTAGAGTCTCTGGACCCAAACTACCTGCCAAGCACAGCTAGGTTCTCTGGATCCAAACTGCCCCCCAAGTTCAGCCAGAGACTCTGGGCCCAAACTGCACTCCGAACTCAGCTAGAGTCTCAGGAGCCGAACTACACACCAAACTTAGCAAGGGACTCTGGAGCTAAACTGCGAGTCGAATTGAACCAGGGACTCTGGGCCTCAGACTGCACACTGAGTCCAGCCAAAATCTCAGGGACAGGACCACGTGCCAACCTCAGCTAGATTCTCTGGGACCAAACCATGCACCGAGCTCAACTAGGTTCTCTGGCCCAAACTGTGCACCGAGCTCAGCTAGGGACTCTGGGCCGAAACTGCTCACGGAGCTCAGCTAGGGTCTCAGGGGACGAGCCACATGCAGAGTTGAGCTTGGGTCACAGGGCCCAAACCACAAGCCGAGTTCAGCTAGGCTTGTGGACACAAATTTGCACAGAGTCTCCTCTCCTGCAGCAATTCCCACCAGTTACCATGCCAATCACCTCTGCTGGAGGGTTCCCAGCTGCAAACCTCAGCCACCACTCCTGTTGTTTTATTCTGGTACAGACCTTTTTACAAATATGCTTGGTGTGTGTGTATATGTGTTTGTGTGTGTGTGTGTGTGTGTGAGAGAGAGAGAGAGAGAGAGAGAGAGAGAGAGAGAGAGAGAGAGAGAGGGAGGGAGAGAGAGAGAGAGAGAGAGAGAGAGAGAGAGAGAGAGAGAGAGGGAAAGTTAGTGACTTAGTTTGAGGTTGGGTGGGTAAAGAGAAGAAGAGGAAGTGGGAGGATATGAGGGAGGGAAACCCTGATCAGAATTGCTAATCAAAAAATCCTGTCATGCTTACCTACGGCCTACATGGATAGGGTGAACACATTAGTTAGTAAGAGATGGTGGTTTCCATTACCACAAAACATGACAAAAGGAGCCTATCTGGAATTAATGGTGACCACCTGTTTGTTAACATAGAATGAAGATCTCCATAACACTATCATGTGAATGAATATAAAATGGAGAAATATTTATACAGATGAAAATAGGGTTTGAAGCATGCATTTATTGTTAAATTTTGTTGCTGAAAGATGTAGGCACCAATACAAATGCATAATTGAATAATAAATATCAACAAGTTTGTGGTAAAACTACACAGTGCATTCCATTTGTTAAGTGTATGCTGAAATAATACCTGATTTGGTTAGAAAAAATTTAAATTGTAAAGCTTCTCAAAACATTTGTTTCAACATTTCATTGCCTTAAAGCTACCAACAATAGGGATTGCAAAAGCAGTGAAGCTGTTGTATGAATCTCCCGGCATCAGTTTTTATTTAAGACTCAAAGCATACATAGCTTGAATATTATACAAAGGCATAGAGTTATTTAGAATAGAATAATTTGTGATTGCTTTTAATATGTAATCACATTGTATGCATTTATTCATCAAATATTGATTCATTGTCCAATATACAAAATTTACTTTTCATTGCTAATTAAGCAGTAAAGAGAACCAAGAAAACCCCCGATCCCTAAAAACATTTGCAAGGAGAATAGGAATCAGGGAGTAAATAGTTTCCATATGGATCTTTAGGTAGTGGGATGTCTTCTGAATAAATGAAAATCAGGGAAGTAAAATAGGTAACTGGGAGAGACTGTCATTTTAAATAGGGAGACCCAGGGGCAATATCAGAAGCAGTAAGCCAGGTATGTCCCACCCCCCCACCCAGCTAGAAGGAAAAGGCCACAACAGAAGTAGGCAACATGAAGTCCAGGTTCCCCAGAAGGGAGTCTCTGGAGCGTAGCAGGAGCAACATAGCTAAGGTGATGGGTGTATTGGCAAAGAGACAAAGGGCAGCAGCAAGAACCAAGCTTTCAAGTTAAAAGAAAAAGTTACAGAAGGAGCTGTTCATTGTTGGGGGTGGGTCTGAGTGTTTTTGCGTTGGTGTTGCACTGCTAATATGGCCTGCCCTGACAGCGATTTTCTGCAGTGACCTTTGATCTTTCAATTTGGCGAAGAACATTGTTAGTAGTGCAGGTGCGCCATATCCTCTATTCTTTCAAAGGTCTGGACATTTGATTTTAGTTGAGAGAATTACAAACCTTTACTAATATTTAAACTCTTAAGAACTATGAAGTAAAAATGATTATTCATACAATTTGAGAAGTACATATTTCATATTGGAAGGGCAATGTGGCTGTCGTTTCCCTATCTTCTGACAATGCATAGGTTTTGATGCTGTTACACCTCAGTAATCGCTGTTAAACCACAAGATAAAAGCAAAGTGCATTTGACCTACTTAAAAGAATGAAAAAATTCTAGAGTAAAGTTGCAACTTTTTTGTACTTTTACCAAATACATAGATTGACAAAGTGTTAACTCAGTTGCAGAATTATGGGCCAGAGACTAATTTAACAATCAATATTCATTGGTCTTCTTATCACAGCTTTTTTAAAAGATCAGATGCTTAGGATGATTTGAATTTGGGGACCCACCCATGAGAGTAAAAGAAATAAGGTAGGGTGGCTTTTAAGAATGGGAGGCAGCTCTGAGGGAGAAAGCATAATGTATGTAGAGGGAATTAACAGGGCTGCTTTCAGAGTAGATCTTAATGAACACTATATCCATTGGTAGCTGGTGATCACTCTTCTGGGCTGATAGAACCTTAACTTTGTTTTGATGGGTTTATTTCAAATGTGAATGTACGATGACCAACCAAAAAGCTTGAAGAGACATCATTGTGATTAAAAGAATTAAGCACCAGAATTCAGACTGAGTATATCAGCCTGTGGACCACTGACTTGCTAATTGCCATTTTGAGATGTCAGAGAGGGACAAAGCATAGGTGTAAAACTCCAGGAAGTGCATTCTGTGAAGTGGATGTTTCTTAGGCATCAGCGTGAACTAGACTTCTCACTATGGGGATTGACTGAAGTCTCATCCACAGGCCCCGGTATTGAATGTGTGGTTCCCAGTATGTGAGAATGTTTCAGGAGGTGCTGCAGCCTTACTGCAGGAACTAAATCACTGGTTGCCAACTATAACAATTCACAACATTCTCTTACTTCCAGTTGTCTCTGTCTGCTTTTTGGTTTTTGTTGAAAATGTGATTTTTAAGCTTCCTGTTCAGGCCACCTGCTGTAATAATGCCACTGCCAATACAGACTCGCTTCCTGGAAACATAACTTAGAAAATTTCTCTTTTTTTTTTCATAAGCTACTTTAAGGTATGATATTTCATCAGAACACCAGGAAAGTAAGCACTCAACAGTGAGAGCTTGTTAGTGCCAAGTGAGTGTGTGTCCTGTGCTAGCCGAAGGTTGTGCTGACACTGCTGTTTTTCTGAGTAACACCAATCATAACCAAATCTTTCTAATTATTAGAGAAGCTTTGCATTTCCTCTTTTACTAATTAATTTGGGAGTGTGGCAGGAATTCCCTTTGGAGGTCAAATAGCAGAATTTAGGAATTCTTTCCTACTGTGTGCATCCCAGGGTACCAAAAGAAGGAACATCTCTCAGGCCCTGAGGAAAGTCCTGTTAGCCATTGAGCAATCTTATCAGGTTCCTCTGCTTTACATGTTTATCAGTTAGATTAATGTACCTGCTGAGGTCGTTCTCAGAATTTCTCCACACAAGATGCTGTCTCCTTACAGTTATTGGATGCCCTGTCCTATAAGTGACAGCAAGGTGTATAGACACCATGTGCAAATTCCTTCTATTTTTATCCCTTGTGAAATTGACTGGACACAGGCCCTCCTTTGTCCTCACTTACTTGCAATAACTTCCTCCTTGCAGAAGGATTTATATAGAGTGTTGGTGGGTTCCCAGAGGCTCTTATTTACTGTGTTTAGGAAGGCATGTTTAATATTTAACATCTCCATCACTGCTTGAGCTGTACAGTTCGGTTTCAGAATTATGCTCCTGCCACTTCAATTCAGCATACACATAGTGAAGTCTTCCTTTATGCAAATTCTCTAACATACAGTTGTGAACAGTAACAAACAGTGCATTGTGTTCCTGCCATGCCATGCTAGGTATGTAGGTCTCTGGTGGAGGGCAAAACTGTCCGTAAGCCTGGTTTATTCTGTGGAAAGATATTGAAATGCCCCCACGGTCTCATTCAGTTTTTCATCATTTCCTGTCTAGCTTCTGGTTTCACCATTTCTGCTTAAACTGAATTTATTAAAAACATTTGGCCAATTCCATGTTAACACATATACAAGACAGGGGTACTTATGTGTGTTCATATGGGCCATTTTTACTGAATCCTGTCCCATAACAGATGGTTTATGTTTGCTCCTGTGATGTCGGAACTTTGCCTTTTCCTGGCACCTGTTGCCTGGTCTTGTATTCCCCACTGGCTGTTTCACTTTTGATTATGACTAAGTTAACTCTGTGGTCCATCTGTCCCCTCCACTCCATGTGCAGGACTTCCCTACTTGATATCAGGCATTTTCTAATATGGTCAGGTAATAAGTTTAGCTTTTGATTCTTATCAGCAGAATAAATATGAATACTGCTGTCATCTAGGAATTTTAAAGGTTTTTGCAACCAGCCTTACAGAGAAGTCAATGTATATTAAATTAAGGGTATTTGGTAATGTAATTCTGAAATATTTTTAAAGGAGAATATCTTACATATTTAACTCACTTGTTAAAAATATAAATGTCATACTAATCTTGAACAACGAAAGAAAATATGTCAATTTAGTAGTCAATCACTGTTAATAATGGCCCACATTGCTTCAGTCTGAGGACATTGTCTTGAATCAGCTTCTAGTCTACAGCTATAATAGAAACTCTGTTTTTCTAATGCTTATAAAATACTCTGCAGGGTATATCTTCACAATGCCTATAAGCATTTCCCCAATGGGGCACAGCCTTGCAATCCTCAGATGGTGCAGCTTAACATAAATTTATTCCCTATATTGCACAATAAACATGAAACATCAGATGCTGAAAAATATCTGGCACCCTTCTAAGTATGCTCATGAAACAAAAGAGAAGAAAGCTAGAAATGAGTCGGGAGGAAGTCAAAGAATTCGATTTTAGATTTACTACAGAAAAGTACATTTATCCACTTGAATACTTCACATGATGCCTTCATTTTTGTCAGAAATAAAACACATCTCATACAAGCTTTAGAAACTTATTTTGGATCAACATATAAAAGTGAATTCATAAAGATACAATTATTTTCCACTTAAACAAAAAGAAGCATCTAGTATTAAGCTTGAGTTTAGACATACCAAAAACGCATAGACTACAATGTTTCTGTGTATAATGTACCTGGCCCTTCTGAGAGGATTCACTCAAATATGTTTATAATCCATGTCTCTCTTTGACATGTAATTCTACATATAGTGTTATGTTCAATTTTTCATGTTTTAGTGGAAGTTTAAGGTGGTATTAAAAAGATACAGTAAATTGTCCCAGACAAATAATATAAATCTGTTCTATATCTAAAAATATCTATACCTCCTCTCTATGAGCTGACTTTACTTAGCTTACATGGTTGGCCTCTTGCTTCAGTGTTCCCCTGTCAGACAAGTGCATTGTGTTTACATGGCCTTTTCTTAGACAAGTTCTACTTCATCTGATACACCACAGGAACTGACAGGTAATGTATGACACAGGTGAAGGACAGAACACAGGAAATGACAGATGACATAAAACACAGGTGAAGGACACAGTACAGTGACTGACAGATGACATATGACACAGGTAAATAACAGGACACAAGAATTGACAGATAAATATGTGACACAGGTGAAGACAGAGAACAGGAAATGACAGAGAACATATGAGAGAGCACAGTGGCTGACATATGACATGTGACACAGGTGAAGAACAGACCACAGGAACTAACAGATGACACATGATACAAGTGAAGGACAGAGGACAGAAACTGACAGATGAGGCCAAAGACATCAGGAGCCTCTAGGCATAGAGATAAAGGTGATTTTGCGTACTCTGACATGGATGTTGAGACCTAACTCATGTTTTTGTGAGGGCAGTATGCACTCTTACTTTTGATCCATCTCTTCAGCTCCTAGCTGTCTTGATCTTGTGCATATCACTTGCCAGTTAACAGGGCAAGTATGAATGTATTTGTACACTAACCATGTCATGCCTTAAACTTAGCATTTACTGCTGTTCTCCCATCTTATATCCTTTCCACTTCTTATTCCAGCAAGATCTCTTAGTCTTTGAGAATGGAATGACTTTTTAGAAAACCTAACCACAGCTGAATACTCAAAATTACTTTTACTTAACCACTTTAGCCATCTGAATGATCTCTAAATTACTTGTATAAGGCAAGATAACTGCCTTATCAAATATGAGAAAAACATGGGTATAGTATAAATATTTAGAAGCAGCCTGATAGCATGATCACTTAGCAACACAACAACAGTTGATTCCACACAGGGTCTTTGATCCTCCTAGTCATTTGCATTTGACCAACTTTTAAGTACCAGAAATCAAAATCTTCCTGTAAGCAGGTAATTATATACAACTAGAAAGTAGTTGCTTTCTCCAATACTTTGAATGCTTCCATTGTGTCAGTGGGAAAGTCTGATCAGCAGTTTAGTGCAGTATGCAGGGCCCAGTACTTGAGGCGACCTTTAATGTCTTTTCTCTCCCCAAAGCCTATGTAGTAACTTCTGGTACTATAAAAGTTGGACAGCAAAGAGAGATTTTCCTGGCCAGTTTTAGAATGACTGCATACAAAGTGAGTGATATCGTCAGTAGTGTAGATTGCCAACGAGTTTTGGTGGGCAGTCAAGAGCAATGGTAATAGCCTGTACTGTTTATGGTGTCTCTGCTGCTTCTCTGATCAATTATTTGTTGACAGATAACTCTCGGTTAACTCTGGGATTTTCATCTAATTAACCCTGTCTTTGGGAAGCAGTGTTGTCCATTCATGAAGCGTCTCTAGTCTCAAATTTCCTTTAAATACATACATATATACATATCTATATAAATATGTACACATGTATATATAACATTATATATATATTTGTAGATGTATGTTATGTGTGTGTATATATATATATATATATATATATATATATAATATCACATTTTAATTATGTTACATACTAGGAGATTTCTGTAAGGCTTCCTAGTGTTTCCTTATTTTTGGCAGCACATCCTATGGCTCCTCTTCCCTCTCCTCTTCTTGTCCTACTTAACTCTTAACACCTATTCTTCAGTCACTCTCTTTTCATGATCCTGGGCTTCTACAATCTCATCTAATGGAGCCTTTTGATGGAAGATTGTAATTTTTTGTACAGCTTTAGATCTTTCCTTGCACCCCTGATTTTGCTTAATCCTTCCACTACCATCTCATTTCCCCACTCCCAATTCTCCTCCATGCTTACATATTTCTGCCCCCTAGTGTTATCTCTTTGTACATTATTGTTGCCTGTACTTATTACCCTCTCACATTTAAGGTATCAGCACCCAGTGGCCTAGTTCTAGGTTCCTGACTTCCATATATACTCTAATGATAACAAACAAACAAATGAATGAACAAATAAAACCCAAAAGATTCAAAGAAAGAAAATGTGGTCTTTGCCTTTCTGGGCATATGTGACCTTCCTCAGTACAATATAGTTATAGTTTCATTTACATGTCTATACTTCCTTGTCCTCTACAGCTCAGTAGTATTCTGTTGTGTATGGATACCATGTTTCCCTTATCCATTTTTCAGATGATGTACATCTTGATCAGTTACATTGTCTGGCTCTTGTTAATACAGCTAAAATGATCATGGATGTGTAGGCATCTATGTAATTATATGGAGTCCTTTTAGTATATATTATGAATGGTACAGTTAGGTCATATCTCTGATTTATTTTTTGATTTTGGGAAACTGCCAGACTAATTTCCAATTTGGCTTTACGATTTGACATTCCCTCCGATAATATTTTCTAAAAATAGAATAAGCAGAAATTTCTTGTGAATAATAAATTTAGCAACATACCATTGTGATGGAATGCTTTCTGATAGAGTGCTTGTCACTCATACATAAGGTCTACATTTGACTCAAGAACCTCAAGATAATATCAGCAAATTTGTTTTCAGAATTCACTTAGCTTTAATGGAAAGTAAATGGAAAAAGATTTAAAATGTTATTTCAGTTTGTGAATGTTGCATGTAAGATAATAATCCCCAAACAGATAAGAGCATTATGTTTGAGAAAAATACCTATGCAAATGTGTTGGCTAAAAGACTTTGCTCTTGTTCCATATAACACAATATAATATATTATTATATAAGAATAAAATTTATTGTGATGCCATTTCATCTGTCATAATTTTTTATATTCAATATTTAAAAATTTACAATATATTAAACTTTATTTTTAAAAAGATTATAATATTTTACATTTTTATTATCCAAAAATCTTATTATACTCAGTATGCAGCACGTGTTATCTTGTAATTTCTGCTTGTGTGTAAGTTTGACCATGTGAGACATATAGTGTTTCGGAGATTTGGTCAAAAGCTAAATCTGTGAACTTGGCAGCAGTTCTCTTTTGCTTGAGCTATGAGAAAGCCTGTGGATGTGAGCACCACTTATCCCCAGTGGATTATCACTACAACTCCTTGAAATACATCTTGTGACATGCTTCATGCAGTGGTTAGGACTCAAGGATTTTAACTGCAATGATACTAGTTTTTGATGCATTACAAACTTTGGAAAGACATAACTATGCTATTCCAGACACCAGATGGAATGTTCTGTTAAGAATCTGATGCCCTCCAACACTTTCAAACAATTAGCCTTTGAGTTTCTTTATTGTTTTCTTTCTTTCTTTCTTTCTTTCTTTCTTTCTTTCTTTCTTTCTTAGTTTATTCAGATTTCATCTAAATTGTTATCCCCTTACCTCTCTCCTCCCATTCCTCCGTCCCTCCCTCCCTCTTTCACCTTATTCCTCTTCCCTAGGTCTGTGACAGAAGGGTACCTCCTCTCCCATCATATGGTCACAACCTATCCAGTCTCATTTGGTAGCCTGGCTATTTTTTTCTCTGAGTCCCACCAGGCCTCCCCACCACAGGGAAGTGTCAAATATGGGGCACCAGAATTCATGTCAGAGTCAATCCTCCCTCTCCACGCACCTGGGATAATGTCCTGTCCAATGGCTAGATCTGAGTAGGGGTTCAATGGATCTGGACCCAGGTGCGTCTGCTCAAACTCTTGCACCAACCAACGACAATACATTCTTTTGAGTTTCATTGACTGACTATCCTAAACACTTGTCAGTTGCTAGACAAGGTAGTGACTTTAATTTACCTCTAGATGTAATTAAAAGTGGATCTGAAGATGCTATTTTAAACCTACTTATGTCAGAAAATCAGTCTTTACTTTTGTGTGGGTGTAAATATATGTGCATCTCAATTGGTTATATCATTCCAAATGCTCACCCCTGAAAACATATCTACAAGTAACATTATACAAACTGAGCGTGTTATATTTTGGAATCTATATGTATGGGCACTTATGAATGCTGTAATAATTAACAAAATAGAAGTCATGAATTTTAAAAAGAGTAAGGAGGGGGGTATGCTGAGGTTTTTAGGAAGGAAAGGAATTATATTGTAACTAATCTTTCTATCCCCTATATTAAAGTGTGAGAACTCTTAGGACAAGCAGTAAACTGTATGTGTCACTATGTGACACATGAAACATTCATGTGTCACTATGCCTCATATACCTTGGCTCTATCAAATTACATAAAGGAATCAGATAAGTTAATTATCAGAAATTATTATATATATTATACATGGAATATTATATATCTCACCAAAAGTATGACTGAAGCAGAATATTTAAAGCCATGAATATTTTCTCTGTTTTAAGAAAAGACAGAATGCATGTATGTGAATGTCTGGGAGGAAAGATAATAATGTAGAGCATCACATGAATAGGGGAGGGAAGAATCAGCTCTTGCTTCAGAATCACTTAATGATCCACAACATCTAATGCACCATTGTGCTGCTTTTGGTTTGCTTTTTCATAAATCAGCTAAATAATTCATCTATTTAGGTAAAGTAAGAATATTAAAACTGAATTTTAAAAGATTCATATTTAATATTTTTATTTATGTGTATGTGAGTGTCTTTTGGTCTGACTGACCTGTATGTGCTTTTGCCTGAAGGAGCCAAAAGAGAGGTCAGATAACTTGGATTCTGAGTTACAGGTGTTTGTGAGCAGCTTGGCATTCGCTGCTTGGAATCAAATTCACCTTCTCTGGAACAGCAGCATTGATGGTTGAACCATTTCTCTAGTTATAAAGTATTGAGATTTCTGAGTACAAAAATTCATTAGTTGTATTGATTTCAACAGAAATCTGATTGAAAATATTTTGAACAACTGTTTCAAATATATCTTTTAGAAAAAATAGTTTTAAGTACAAAGTGATCATGAAAGAGAAATACAGATATTTGCTTTGGTTGTTAAGTTTTTAATTTTACTTGCAATCTTTCCTAATTATGAACAGATAGATGATAAATATATAGATGAATAATAAATATGTGATAGACAAATAACTGACAGCTAAGTTATTCCTGTAATGATATGAGCTGTATGAAGACATTTTCTTTTCTTACCAACTAAATATTTCTGTGCTTTCTTGCCATATTTATAAGGCAAAAGAGAATTTAAATACTTAAGCTAAAAATTAAGTATATGATTAATATCATGCTTAAAACATCATTCTTTAGATTTATGATAAGCCCTTGATAAATTCACATTCAAATATTTTTGCCATTTTTAAATCTAGGACTACTTATAACTTGCATTGCATCCCTATATCTGTATTATATATCTTGCATAAGGTAGTGCCTAACTTACTATAAAAAAGCTTAATTTATGTTAGTTGATTATCCATATATAAAATATTTTGTCCAGTCAAAAAACAGTATCTTGCTAACAAAACAGAGCAGGCTACTCTACAAACAAAAATGTCAATTAGAAATATGGAAGTTGGTGTGGAATTGTTGACTTGACCAGATTAATGCTCATAAGTTTTTCTTGACAGTAATATTTGAAAGTGTTAATTTTTGTAAAGGGGTCCCATATTCCAGCATTGCTGGGTCTTGAAATACAACTATTTCCAATTTTCTGAGAAAGCAACAGATTGATTTCTAATGTGGTTGTACAAGTTTGCACTCTCACCAGCAACGGAAAAGTGTTCCCCTTTTCCAGATCCTCACTAGCTATACTACTCCTGGGTATATACCCAAAAGTTGCTCCACCATAAAATAAGGACATTTGTTCAACTATGTTCATAGCATCTTCAATTTTAATAACAGAAACTTAAAACAACCCAGATGTCCATCAAATGAAGGATAGATATAGAAACTGTGGTACATTTACACAATGTAATACTACTCAATCATTAAAAACAAGGAAATCATAAAATGTGTAGGCAAATGAATGGAACTAGAAAATATATTCCTGAATAATGTAACCCAGATCACAAAAGACACACATGCACTTACAAGTGCATATTTGGCATATAGTACAGAATAACCATACTAAAATTCGCAGTTCCAAAGAGGCTAAGTAACAAGAAGGGTCCAAGGGAGATGCTTGCATTATACTCAGAAAGGGACACAGAAGAATAGAGAATGGAAGTGGTTGAAGAGTGGGAACAGGATAGGAAAGGTAATGCTGATGGAAAGGAGGGTGGGGACCAGATGTGGGAAGAGAGGAGGCCGGTGGACAGAGGGCTTGCAAAGAGAAGAAAAACTGGAGTCCTTGCCATCTCAGAGACAAGCTAGAGACCCAGGACAGGGTAGGATCCTGGGTGTGACTCTAGCAGAGACCACTACTAGTGGGGCCATCGAGGCTGAAGAGGTAACCCACCAAACAGGACTCCTAGTCATGCCTGTCACTTGACTTTTTCATCTTAGCCATTCTGACAGGTGTAAAATGAAATCACAGAGTTGTTTTGATTTGATATCCCTGATGACTAATAATATTAAACATTTCTTTAAGTGCTTCTGATCCATTAAAGAATCTTCTGTTGAAAATTCTGTTTGGATCTGAACTTAATTTTTAACTTCATGACTCAGATTGTTGGTGCTAGACCAGCACCATTTGTGTAAGATGCTTTCTTTTTATCTAATAAATGAATTTTGCTTTTTTTTTTTTTTTGCCAGTAATCACATGTACATAAATGTTTGGGTTTATTTCTGTGTCTTTGAGACGATCAACCTTGATCAACCAGTCTGTTTTTATGCTAATACCATGCAATTTTATTACTATTGTTCTGTAGTTAACTTGAATTCAGGCATGTAGGTAACTCCAAAAGTTCTTTTATTGTATACAATTGTGAAGTCCAGCAGTGGATCTTTAGATTCATTTTGGTAAAATGCCAATTTTTACTAGTGATCCATGAACATAGGAGATCTTTCCATCTTCTGATATCTTCCTCAATTTCTTTCTTCTGAGACTTGCAGTTTTGTCATACATATTTATGAATTGCTTGGTCAAATTACACTAAGATATTTTATATTACTTGTGGCAGTTATAAAAGGTGTTGCTTCCCTAATTCCTTTCACAGCCCATTTGTGATTTGTATACAGAAAAGGTATACTGATTTTTTAAAATTTAATTTTGTACACAACTGTTTTATTGAAGGGGTTTATCAGCTGTAGAGCTCTTTAGGAGAATATATACTATTGTATCATCTGTGAATAGCAATATTTTGACTTCTTCCTTTACAGTTTGTATCCACTTCCTCTTCTTTAGTTGTCTTATTGCTCTTGCTAGAAATTCAAGTACTATTTTGAGGAGATATGGAGAGAGTGGGAAGCCTTGTCTTGTTCCTGATTTTAGTGGAATTCTTTTGTGTTTCTCTACACTCAATTTCTCTTAATATATTTTATGAATGTGGATACCCTTTCATTTTTTTCTTTTATGTGTATTAGGTGTGCTTTCCCTATTCTTTTGATTAATTTTGGTTGAAAGTCTATTCTATTAGATACTAGAGTGGCTACTGCAGCTTGGTTGCTTCTTGCTTCAGTTTGCATAGAAACCCTTCCTCCTGTCCTTTACTCTGAAATAATGTCATTCTTTGTTGCTAAAGTGTGCTTTTTTCTTACTTCAGTGTTTTATTCATGATATTTTCCCCATAGGATACATTTGAATTCCTTAATTCTCCAGTACAATTGTTTTTAAGTAAAAAAAAAAAAAAAACACCTTTATCAAAACCCTTTCCACATTACAATGCATATTGCTCATTTCCTCTGCTATTCTAAGTGAATTTTTACAAACAATAGACAAGTCATATTGTATATTTTTTATATTCTTAATGGTCCTAGGTAGATGGGTCTTGTACCTTATTGACAAGCTCACTTACCTTTTCCCTGTAACTATCACCTCACCGCTCTTGGCAAAGGTTTGAAGGGTGATCTACTTAGTCAAGGATGAAAACATTTAAGTAAGAGAGAGAGAGAGAGAGAGAGAGAGAGAGAGAGAGAGAGAGAGAATCAAATTGAAAATTAATTTGTTTTACTTCAGCTGACAATTGATGGTTGTGTTCAAATTATCTAGGAAGACGACTGAATGAAGAGGGAAGACCAGGAAAAATATGGTTTCAGTTGCAAATGGGAAAAGAAAAGGAGACATCTGTATTATTGAGAAAGTACCTTACTATTCTTTCTATTAAGAAAAGGACAGATCCAAAAGGAAATGATTGAGATAAAATTTCAGGGCAAGAAATGGCCCATAGTAAGGAAATATAAATTGGTGTGTTTTTTGTATGCAGTAATAAAAGATCCTGTTTTCATATCCATTTTGTTATCCTGTGTCTTTTTATAGAGGAATGGAGCCTACAGATGTTGAGAGATAATAATGACATATGATTATTAATTCCTTTTATGTTGGTAGTGCTTGGGTATATATATTGATTGTGTGTGTATATATATGTATGTATGTTTGTATTTTTAATTTTTTAAATTTTGCTTTTGTGGGTTATTTATTTCATGTATTTTTCTGGGTATAGTTAACCTTTCCTTGGGCTGTAATTTTCCTGCTATTATCTTCTGTAGAGCTCTCTTGGTAGGTGGATATTTTCAAATTTGTTTTTGTTGTGGAATATCTTTTTTTCATCTATGGTAATTAAAAGTTTTGTGGAGTGTAGAAGTCGGGGCAGATTAGTATCAGTAATTATTTTTCTAGGCTTTTAAGGTCTCTGTTGAGAAGTGAGGCATGATTCTAATAGTTTTGCCTTTCTATGTCATTTGGCCATATTATCTTGCATTTTAAAGTATTCTTTCTTTGTTCTGTACATTTAGTGTTTTGACTATTATGTAGCAGAATGATTTCCCTTTCTAGTCCATTTTACTTTCTGTGGCATGAGCTTCCTGAATGTTTATAGTCATCTCTTTCATTAAGTTTAGAAAATTTTCCTCTATGATTTTGCTGAATATATTTTATGCACCTTGGAGCTTGGAGTCTTCTCCTTCTATTCCTATTAATCATAGGTTTTGTCTTTTCATAGTGTCCCAGATTTCTTGGAGGTGTTATGTCAAGAACTTTTTAGATTTAACGTTTTCTTTGACTGATGTATTTATTTCTTCATCTGCACCTGAGGTTCTGTCTTCTAGCTCCTGTGTTGGTGACACATGCGTAAGTTGTGGTTTCTGTTCTCTTCACTAGGTTTTCTGTCTCCAGGATTGCCTCAGTTTGTGTTTTTTCTTGACTCATTCTTTTTTTTTTTTTATTTTCATGTCTTGGGCAGTGTTATTCATTTCCTTCACTTATTTACTGTACTTTCCTGTATTTCTTTAAGGGATTTATTCATATCCTCTTTGATGGCCTCTACCATTTTTCATAAGTTTGGATTTGAGGTAGGCTTCTTTTGCTTTAGCTGTGTCAGGGTGCCCAGGTTTTGCTGTAGTAGGATAGCTGGATTCCGGTAATGCAATATTGCCCTGACTTTTGTTGACTGTGTTTTTATTCTGGTCCCTAGCCATCTGTTTGTCCCTGGTATTGGCTGGATCCTCCTGATCCTGACAGGACTCCCTGGGGAGGCAGGCAGAGCCTTGGACCTGATAGGGAAGCTCAAAGAAAAGCATACTGCTCATTTTTGCAGGTTCTGTGTTCCTGGGGAGCTGGCAGCCTGGGTGTTCTTCTGCTCTCTGTGTCCACGGTGGGAACAAGAAATGCTGGGTGGGTTCTAACTTGGCTGCTCCCGGGGAAACACAGTCCTTAATGATTCTGGGGCCATTAGGCCTCCTCCAGAGGATAGGTCACGGAACCTTGTGATCTGTGTCCCCTAGCAGGCAGAAGAAAACCTGGGCTTTTCCTGAGACCAGCAGGCCTCCTCCAGAGGGAAGCATATAGAGCTCTATTGGATGTATCCCCCATAATCCAGGAGAAAGGGCGCCAACCTGGATGATCCTGGGTTAGCAGGCCTCCTCTAGATTGAAGGTTATGGAGCTCTGTGGGCTATATACCCTAGCAGTATTCTCACATATTAAAATGGGCCATCCTTCCAATAATTTAAATAAAAAAGATACCGCTAAATATTGCCTAAATACATAAACAAACTACCGTCTCAATACTATAATTCTACATTTCAAAAATGATAGCGTAGTTCCAAAATTGTAGTGTGACTCTTTTGTTACATCAACAAAATATTAGTATTTACTCCATAAATATATGCTATAAATAGACATATGCTATTTATATGTCAATTAAAATTATTCACTGTCTTAATGCAAATGCGCATCAGTGGACAGGTATTCAATGTAGACAGGAAATGAAAGATAAGAATTACAGAAACCGAAACCAGGTAAGAGGATTAGTGTAATGCATGTAAGCACCAAAGATCAGTGATAAAAAGAAAGCCAGATAGTGTAGCGCATTCTTCAGAGATCATATTTCAACAGGAAGCCTTCTGAGTTAGAATGGATAACATTGACCTTTTATACTTGTTGGACTCTACAGAAACTATCTTTCTTTATTAGAATATTGACTCATATTGAATAATAACATTCATAATTTATCTTTTATTCACTGAAAGGCCTAGGGACTGAATTCCTGTAATCAAAATTCACACCTGATGATGTAAAATGCTACCACTTATTTAACAATTTTTATATGTAAACAAACATGTGTGTTTTATATTAAATTTGTGTATCACAATAGTCCAAATAAGTTTTCCTATAAAAACTGCTTCATATTTAAACACATAATGTGATACTTTTTACATATACAATTTCTTTTTGTGATTATAAATAAGATAAGAGCAAAAGATATTTGGATATATATCTTGTTAGCTCCATAATCATTCATTCAATATTTCACTTAACTTGAGCCAGTATTATTTATTCTTATTTTTTTAATTACACAAATATTTAAAGTGACAAGGTAAAGTAGTTTAAAATGCATACCTTCTTTTAATAGGAAGGATGAGTATAATTCAATAATAATGTTATTAATAATAATTAATAAATATGAGAATTGCTGTAGAATTTCAATAAAGTCAGGATCTGCACTATATTATGATTCCTCACAGCTACAGTATAGAAGTCTCAACCTTTGTGATTGGGAACAAGGATGTTGGAGTGAAGGCCTTTATTATTAGAGTTTACCTGTGTTAAATAAGTGGAGAATGTCTAGTTGAAATTTTTTTTCAAAAATAGTGTATGCCTGCTATCCTTTCTCTGAGTGCCACCAGGTCTCCTCATCTAGGGGATGTGGTCAAATTTGGGGCACGAGAATTCCTGTGAAAGTCAGACCCCACTCTCCACTCAACTGTGGAGAATATCCTGTCCATTGGCTAGATCTGGGTAGGGGTTTGAAGTTTACTGCATGTGTTGTCCTTGGCTGGTGCCATAGTTTGAGAAAAGACTTGATATCCTATGAGTATGTGTATGTATATATATATATATATATATATATATATATATATATATTATATGCCCAATACTCCAAATATAGATATAAGTATGTAATATTATATATCAAATAAGATATGCATTATGAAAAACTAATTACAAATATGGCTCTGTGTGACAAAACACTAATATTTATCATATATTTTCAGGATATGCTTGATACATTTGTTTTCATGTACATAATGAAGTGATTATGACTATAGAATACATTTATATCTTATCTCCTTTCTCGGTCACTTTCTGTGCTTTTGAAGATGTACTGGAACACCCTAAGCCTACACCTGGAGCCCATTTCCAATGCATGATGGATCATTATATGCCTAACTCTCATGTTCTCTGTGTGTTCACCTCCATGTTTTTTCCCTGCTTCCCAGTGCCTAGGTGAATTCTACAAGTAACTGGAGGTTTGTACCCTTCACCTCCACTTCCCGCTTACTTCTGTCACTTAAGTAAGAAAACAACTCAGTTCTCCTTTCCTGTTTGATTATTTTTAGATTCTCTACATAAGTGAAGTTATGCAACCCTTTATTTCATGTATCTGGCTTATTTTATGAGTAATTCCTACTAGACTCATCCATACAGTGATTAGAAAATCAAGAAAACACTAACATATCGGGGATGTAACTAATTTATTCATGACTTTACTACTTATTTGCTCATAGGTAGTTTCATTCTGTTCCTGATTATAAACTTGAGATTCATGATTTATGGTGTGAACACTTCCCTGTGGTGAATTTGCTCTACACCCAGAAGAATGGGAATTGAAGTCAACCACCATACACTAGGAACACCTGTGTTCAGCTGTTATGATATGGACAAACAATTGATAAGAGTGAACTGTGAAGCTGGGCGTGGTGGCACTTGCCTTTAATCCCAGTATTCAGGGAGCCAGAGGCAGGCAAATCTCTGTTAGGTAGAGACTAACCACCAAGGCTACACAGAGAAACCCTGCCTCAAAAAACCAAAAACCAAACCAAGCCAAAACAAAACAATTAAAAACAAACGAACAAAAGGAGTGTCCTGGAGATTCCCCGGCATCCTTAGCAGGTGCGGTGAGAAATGTCTTAGTTATGTTAATTAATCAAGGAAAGTTTGTCTTTCCTCACTTTTAATATGGATACATCTGAATTTTTGTATACATTATTGGGTATACTACTGCAATAGGTTATGAAAACCCCATTTAAAAGTGGGGAGGATAAATAAATGCCAGGAAGGGCGGAAACATTTACGCTTGTGATAGAACTTTAGTTCCTGTCTACTCTGGGAATGGGCCCTCAGAAATATCCAGATCATACCTCATTTACCCACACCCATATATCTTCAATCTGAAGACTGAATAAGAAATTATTAAATTTCTTATAACACTTATGGTGTATGATAGCCACTGTCCTACACACTGCAGAAACAACAATCACATAAACTATATTCATGATGCTCTCTCTCTCTCTCTCTCTCCTCTCTCTCTCTCTCTCTCTGCAATATCACTTTAAAATATCATTTTTCATCTGTACTTTTTTAGAAGTGAGGATATATTCATTCTCAGTGAGTGTCCTTTGTTAGGACACTATATTCCTGTAGTAAATATAGTAAAGCCATTAAGTGAAAGTACACAGCTGTGAAAGAAATGTTTCTTAGGCATATTTCCAGAAGTCATGACAGTGTTTATGTTATTGTTTAATGGAAACTTTCACTTTCTTTTTAGGAGCAATTTTTGATGAATCTGCTAAAAAAGACGATGAGGTATTCCGCACAGCAGTTGGTGACCTCAACCAGAATGAGGAAATCTTGCAGACTGAGAAAATCACATTTTCAGTGACATTTGTTGATGGAAACAACCCTTTTCAAGCTGTTCAAGAAGGTAAGGCCCATCATTTGTCTGTTGTTTATTTTTGTTATTATCAGTAAATTGGAAATCGAAATAGAGTTATGAACAACAATTCAATGTAGTCATGGTTCTGTGTAGTTTCGGCTAATTAGACTGAGGCTAAACTGCCTGAGAGTTCTTACCATGTAAGTTTTTATCTTACATTCAACTTTTGAAGACCTGTCATATGCAAAGTGATTATTTGGATTGAATTAAGATGTGAAAAGGCGCATATATTTTAGTCAAGAGCTTTATGGCATTCCATTCAATGGAAATGGAACATTACAGGAAAATATGACTTTGTATCAGAAATTTTGCTTTGGATTTCTCTGTGATTACTGCAGATTTGATTGATGTTGCAACTTGAAATGACATTTCAGGAGTACACATGAGAAATAATTGTTGTAAGTACAACCTGGAGTTACTACCCACAAATCAACAGTATTATGCTGTGTTCCAAGAGTTCTGCCTCTTGCTGTAGTTTCCAGACATGAAAGCTGGTCTTCCCTTCTCAATTCTCATGAGAGTGAATTAAAGTTCTCATTGAAAGGAGTTATACACATTGCTTTTTCTCAGATACTGGAATTCTGTTTTCAAGTCTGATATTCTAATTAAGTGTTAATACCCATCTTTGGTAAAGTATTGACTGTTGGGGAATTATTTCTTTACGTTTGCTAAGAATATAGATTATATTGTCATTTCCATAAACTCAGTGTTTAAACATAATTCCCATAGTGACGTTACTAAGAAGTGAGAGATTTGGAGATCCTGAGGGCTTGGGAATGAAACTTATATATAGGGTTAATGCTCCTTAAAAAGAAGTATAGGAAGCACGCTGACCCCTTTGCCTTGAGAGGACACAACAAGGCGACAACTTTCTGTGAAGTGAAAAACTAACACACAGCAGGCAGAGTCTGAGAGCCTCATGAGTGGGAGTTTCCTGTAGTCTGTACTTTGAGTGGTTAGTTTCCAATCTTTCTAAGTTACCGATTGAAAGACGTTATGTTATAGTTGTACAGACTGAAACACTGACCTGTTTTGTATTTTATTGTAGCTATATTTTTGGATAATGAAGTCCAGAGTAATCTAATTAAATGAATTGTTTTTGTGAAACATTTATGTCAAATTTGGAAGAAGAAACAACAAAACCACACTGGAAATATAAATTGGTTTGGTATAAAACAATGTCAAAAGACTACATTGAAGGGATGATAAAAATAACCCTAAATGTTTGGCACATATACCACTTTTATCTATTACTATATCTTCTTTGTGTATATATTCTTTCACTGAGGACTAATGCATTCATTTACTTCTGTTCACAGACTAGACATGGTGCTTGTGGTCTGAAATGCATTCTTTATTGCTGAGTTAGTTGTGTATGTAACACTGTTTTTTTTATGAAATGAAGAGAATTAGGAACCAATTATTTTGAAAGAAAACTAAAAAGAATACTTAATGATAAGATAGAATTTTATTTTTAATAGCTGGACACTAATATAAGACCAAATCAAAACTGCATCCTAAAACTTTCACATCAACATCATAGTTATACATGAATTACAGGTCCAAATAAATGCTAGGTTGGAAATCATTTACGGAAGCACTTATAACACATCTAATATTAGAATACACAAGAATATGAAAGAAATGTGAAATTTGAAGAATATAATTAATAATTAACAGAATGTGTTTTCTCCAAAAATCATATTCTCAATGAACTCCTAATGACTTGTGTCACCTAGGGCTTTCATGAGTATGACTTGAGTTGAAAACAAACAGATCTGACCAACTTATCTTCCATGTCTCTATGTGTCAATCCCCACTCTTCTCCCCACATATCCTAAAATTCACTGAGATACCAATCAGTTTTAAGTGACTACCTTATTGAAAAAGAGGTAGTTGGGTGTAAACAAAGTAAATGGAAGGACACTATAAATTCTCAATAAACTCCCTCGTACCACTTTTAAAAACCACAAAAGTTTTTTTTAAATACTGCAATAATTTTCTTTTAAATTTTGCTTTGTGCATCCATCCTGATCTCAGCTCAACTCAGATAGGGGGAAAATATCTCAACAGAATTGTAACAACTTGAAATAAGTTGACACAGAAAGCAAATTGGGAAAGAAAATAAGTTGCCCAGATGGAGCCCTCTAGATATCTGACAAGGTTGAAGGATCTTGACAGATTGCCTGAATAGTGTCTGATACTAACAAGATGTTCTGGACAAGATATTTTGATGGTTTGTTCTGGGTGATGAGCCTGAAGTAAGTTATTGCTTTAGAAAATCTTATTGACACTGTTTTGTATCTAGAAGTATTTGGATTTAGTTTTCAAGTAAAAAATAATTACTTCAAGTGATACTGCAAAATATTGGTTGAAAAATATCCCACAGAAACAGGAGAAATAAGAAGAAAAACCACTTTATCAGTTTTATAAATGTTATCAAGAAGTTTAGAAGAAAAACTGTGTCATTAAATATGACTGTTTTTGTGATTATCTCTTCATGATTATACTATTAAAGTGCATTAAAATTAATTCAATAGTAGAAATTTATAAAGTATAAAAATTTCAGTGATGTTATTTTTATTGTTTACAAATTATTTCTGACAATTTTACACAACTTATGTAAACATTACAATTTTGATAGCTTACTGTTTTATGTGCATTTTTAATGGCAAAGTCTTGTGCTTGTGAATACAGCATTATTAAGAAAGTGTAAATTTCAAAACTAATGAAAGGTAAAAGAGAGCTAACAGACAAATTTGTCACTCAACGGACAAATTATGCCTAATAGTCTGTATTATAAAATTCCAATCAACTAACAATATTAAGAGCAGATTTGTGTCTGGGATGTTAAAGTACTTATTTACCATGCATAGACCCAAGCGCTCAATCCTGACACTCATCAAAAGATGTAGAGGGATTTTAATCTAACAACATGGCTACTCTGGTAAGAGAATCATACCAAGGATCTAGGTCTGTGTGATCCAGCTTGAATACAGACACGGTCTTCATACAAACCTTTAATTCTAGTTGGAATACAAACATGCCTTTAGTAAAAACCTTTAATTCTAAATAATGAAATCATATTAAGGGGCAAACAAAGGGATGAATCAGAGAAATATTTGACAGAATGAATCAGAGATAGGATATTTCAAACTCTCACAAGCACCAACAAGAAAGAGAGGTTACTTAAGAGAAGTTCAGGGAGAGGAAATTGAGTTTAGTTGGTGCACTTCAGTTGAGTTTCTCTAGTTCTGTCAGTTTGTGTAGTCCATGCAGTTAAGTTCCTGGAGTCCAATGTCAATTTTCTCAAGAACAATTCAGTGAGAAGCCAAAAAAAGATGGTTTGAATCAGGTATTTTAGAGAGGAGTTTCAAGCCAGAGAAGCTGATTTGAAACAGCCAACCAGAGTTTAGAAAGAACTAGAAGGGGTAAGCTTATTTATCAGTAAGGCTTAGAGGCTGAAAATATTTTAGGCCTAGGTGAGCAGATGAAGAATGGATGTGGAAGCCTTTAAGGTCTAGAATTGCAGAATATAAGCTGTTGTGGAGGCTAGACGCTTCCAGTCCTAGGCCTAGGGATACTTAGATGGAAATCTGGGCCCATGTTTTAGCGAATCATGGTTATGGCTCTCCTATCATTTCAACATCTGAAGAAATAATAGCAACATTTTTTAAAAAAGGGCGAATTTTCAAATATGATTTATATTATTGTTAATCTTTAGAATGAAGAACTATACATCAGTGAATATGATTGAATCTGGAGGAAGTATTTGATTATTGGATTTATTCTTTAGATTTACGATAGGACCTTGACAATAATAATTTATTTTAAAGTAAGTTTCTAAAAATCCATATATCTGTTATAAAACATGGTTGCCTTTATTTTATTTGATAATAATGACAATTTCAATTATATTTTGCATAACTATAATATTAGTTCATATGTCTAAGTGAAAAATAGAGAAAAATTCTGTTCTTACAAAATAATCTAGAAAGAATTTACTTTCAGCAAATCACTTTACTTATGAGAACATTTTACAATCGAACATTATTTTTATAATAATTGTTCAATAGTACCTAGGACAAATTATTTTTCATACTTTAACAGAGGAGTGTTGCTTTATTTTTGTTTGGGTTCTCTCAAAAAATATTTTGACAACTAAAGGACAGGATTTTCCTCCTTCCATATGGCATAAAAGAAGAAGTGTATCACGTAAACATTTCTTAAACAGCAAGTTAACTATATGTGAGTGGAAATGTATTCAATTTGAAATGTTTAATATGTAGTTAGAACTACTAAGATTCAGAGAGGTGAAGCAATTCTTTTAATACTTTTATAGTACCATCAAGTATCAGCAGTGAAGAACCAAACAAGAACTTAAGATATCTGGTGTTTTAGTTACTCCATTACATCCAACCGTACATACACACACATACTGACATAAACACACACACACACACACACACACACATGCACACACACACATACACACATGCCCACACACACTCACACACAAATGCACGTGCACATACACACACACACACACACATATATCTTGAAATATCAAAATTTGTCTAAGATTTCAGAAGTACTGTAGAGAAGTAGAAGTTGGAGATTTATGTGCTTTAACATGTATTTCATGTGACTTATTTATGCTCATGGCATGAGATAGTGGGGGAAATCCTGTCTGAATGATAAACACACTTACACTGTATAAGTCACTCATATTCCTTTAGCCTTGAAATTCCACATCTGTTAAAAAATGAAAAATTAGGAACATGCATGGTTATCTTAAGGGCACTTTGACCCTGTAGTTTTTTATGGCTTCTTATATCCATGGCGTTTAATTTATCTTTAGAAAGGGCTTTCCATTTCTGAAATTGCTTCTGGCTCCTTTTGTGATTGATTTTCAAATAAACTCTGCCACCTCATCAACTGAGTCATCACAATACAAAGAGCAAGTCGCCATCACCATTTTTGAAGAATAGTCTCCTTTTAGGTTTTCTTGAACAAAAGGATTATGGCTACATTTCCTGTGTCGTCTTCTGTTATAGGTTGCTTTTTCTGTGAATCATATCATAGACATATTAGTAATTTTCTTTCTCTGTGGACAAAAGACCTGACCAATACAACTTAATTGATGAAAGATTAATATTATGTGCTGATTTAGACAGATTTCAGCACATCTTTTAGAGTAGGGCAAAGCATCAGGAACAACTGTATTCCAGGGAGTGAGAGAAAGCGCTGAAGAAGCTCACAGGGATTCAGAGTACAACTGGACCCCATGTCTGGGACCTTAAACTTTAAAGGCCCAAAGAAAGTACCTGTTTCCTTCGGGTAGGTTTCATCACCAGAAAGGTCACATAACTAGGATAAGAAGAAAGGGAGTATTTGAGCACATACCATGGGTGATATTCTAAGTAAAACCATAACAGTATAGAAATACCTTATGTAAAAGACTGTCAGCCCTCCTGAAACAGTATCAGATACTCATATTAATTCTTGCCTGAGACGGACATACTACTGCCCACCAAATGTAAGAATCTCTTATTTTCTTACAGATTCTCATATTTTTTGGACAGTAGTATTTCAGTTTCAGTCAAGAATTAATACGAGTAACTGATACTGTTTCAGGAGAGTTGTCAGTCTCTTTTACATAAGGCCCAGCCTCCAACGTAAACTGATTATAAGCATATGAAGAAAACTTATAATGAAAAGATGATTTTCTTTCTACTTAATGACATCAGCCTAATTATTTTAAAATCATAGCAGAAACTCACCATTTGTTGCATTATTTCTTCCTGGGGGGAGACATAAGCAAATGCCTTATACTGAACTAAAAGCAAACAAAGAAAGGGTAGCACCCAATTGTAGTTTAGTAAAACATTGAGTGCCTAGCCATTAGCTACAGGAATGTAAGTTAGAGGTGATGTACAGGAGCATGGGGGACTCCGAGTTGGCTGTATCCAAGAAAGCTCACCTGCTAAGGCCAGGATATCTTGAGACATCCATGCCTAGAGCTCCATAGCCAACCTACAGGCAGCCTTGTAACTTCGATTCTGTCCTCGACCCAGCAACTTAACACTGGTTTTTTATAGCTGTGGGATGATTCCTTGTGAATCTTATACATTGCTGACCTTAAACATGTCAATTTATAGTTCTGGGACCCAGAACGAAAAACTGGAAGATCCTGTGCTAATTGTACTCATTTCTTTATTGCTTTATGTGTTCATTTTTTCACTTATTCATTCATCTTCACTGCATGACAGTTAGCTGTGCTTAGACTTCCAGTTTTGAGCTTCTGTATAATGTGAAATCTAACTCATCTACATGTGTGAAGTGGGGTAAGAAGGAAAGTCGGCCTTAATTGTTGCATCAAAAAATATCCGTTTGACGACTGGATTGACTTTTTTTTTTTTTTAACAGTATGGCTTGGATATTTTGTTTATCTGTATCTACTGAAATCTTCTACAAGTCGCTCCAGGTTTTTTCTACATTTCAAAGACTGGCCCACAGAGTCAGAAATCCACATATTTCTAACAAGTGATGTCAATAGGTGTTGTCAATGAACCATTAAAGTGTAATTTGTTTTATAGCTTCTAGAAGCATCACCCACATCAGTCTCTTAAGTATTTCACACTAACTCTTTATATAGAAGAACATCTCATTAAAAAGTTTAGTCAAATTCTCCCCAATTCCAAAACCTCTATGGCTATGAGACTACACTAGCTACAGTGGTATATAATGAAAGGCATTAGGCGGAGAGTGCCAGAGCTATGAAAACGTCCTGAAGGAAAACTGCAGACTTTTAAAATATAGGATGTCATTGTCTTGTGCATAGGGAGCTTTAAGTATGTTAATAATAAAAGGGAAAGGGTGTTCTATCCTTTGGTTGCTACTCAGAGAAGTAATTTTCCATAAGGAAGTACATGCCTCATATTTTTAACAAAATATTATTATAAATATTAATTGTATAATCTAGTTTTTTAATAGCTACAATATTTTAAATAATGAAAAACTAGAGTCAATGTCAATAGTCACCAGGTACAATGTATCTTCATAATGAAGAAGAGTTTCAGTAATTTGAAGAGCAGCATGCTAACAGAGATGGTAAATGATTCTCAATATTATTCCTGAATTGCCAGGCCTCCCATTGTACCATCCAATATGTACCATCTTAGAGTAACAGGTCTTCAATGATGTGAACAGATTGAAAGGCATATGTTCACAGTTCACTGCATCATAGTTTTGTAGACACATTCTTTGAAGCCTATTTCCTCAGTAACCACACAATGGTGAGCATTACGTAATTTTAAGTATAAAGTACATATTTAGCTTTATAAGCCACTCTGCATCTTTTGTGATGAAGCAGCATGTTTAGAAGATTTCTTCAAACTTTGTGTAGAGGAAGTTGGGAAGTGTCCTTTCACTCTTACTGGAGTGTCCTTTTCCTGCCAGTTTGCTAATGACAGCAGCACAGCACTTCACCTCCCTTTCTGCAAGTGCACATGGAGTACAGAATTTTGGCAACGTAGTGCAGTTTTTAATCGAACTTTTATGGTACTGACTTGCTAAGATAATGATGCCTGTGCCTTGAAGTAACTCTCTGATTATGGGTTTATTAGATTAAAAGCCACGTTTAGCCACACTCGGTATTGTGATGGGAGTCCATTGGGGGGACATAAATATAGTTTAAGTCTGGATGACAAAATAAAGATGACTTCCATTTCACATTATAATTTTTAATGGTGATATTCAAGTTGATAGCAATTGAGTTAGTTGCTAAAATTCAGAACAGTGAATAGCCTGGTTCTTAACTTTTTCCTACATTTAACTATTAGGTGTGTTTTTATCAACTGATACTTAGTTTGTGGGCCAACACTATGTATAGGTTTTGTACTTATATTGAATTCTCAAAGAAACATGCACTTGAAACATTCTCTTAACAAAAGAACATATTCAATGTCAGTGTGCTATAGGAAAATTCATTTCATAGTAGAAAGCTGAAATGTAGTCGCAAGTACATTTTGAGCACCTCTGAGGGTATATCCTTGCATGAATTACTCTGTACAAAGATGTGTATCTGACCAGATGCCCTGAGATTTTTGCTGGATAGCTTCATCTTCATATTAGTTTCTGTGAGTCCTTGCTTTTTTGTGAACCAATCCATTTTACTTTCAGTGTACAGACTCTTTATATGTACAGCTGACACTCTTTACATTGATCTACATGATCTACACTTGTTGTACTATATAAGGTTAAAATTTGATGTCATTTACCTTGCTTGGCAAACAAAGATGTTAAATTCATGGACCATGAAATTAAATGTCTGCCTATATGTTTTGAATACTCAAGTTAAAGTTTCAAGGGCTCTTTATATACTTAATGGCTCTGAGCCTCAATAGTTTCCTATGTAAAATGGGGATATATACACTCAAAGACGCCATTATGGTTATCATATAATAAATACATGTGGAGATAGTTATTGCACGGATCTGCTTTTTTACTCATATATATAATAACAGTGAAGTAATCAATGATTTACCAAGTTTATCTTCATCTTAGGTTAGTAAATGGGATCAACATAAATTTAGATGTTAGTAACGTTCACAGTTTGAAATGCTAAATTTGTCTTTCGTTGTCAACAAGATAATAAGCTAGTTTGATGACTATCATCTGACACATTGTCTATTGTCTGTCTTTGCCTCCATGATGGCTTGGAATCTACCTACTTACCCCACTAATTTTTTAGGTAAACACTCAAGCTGGATTCCTGTTTCTGTGATTGAAAAAAGAATCACACAAGGAGATGCTTTTGCTTCCCCACCCCCTCATTTTCGTGGTTAGTTCTTCTATTATACACAGGAAGATGAAAATTATATTTGTAGTATAATTTATTTGATGAATAATAGTGATGTCATAACACGCGTACTTTAGGGTGTGGTAGACTTAAAATACCTTGTTACCATTTCTGAGAAGAGCCGAAAGCCCATGGAGACCAAATTAAAGCTTTTGTGATGATTTGTGTAGGCTTTATACAACGAGTGAGGTAAATATGACACTGAGTCACAGCTAAATGGCATGCATTTGTAGAGAGGCAGAGGGTAGAAGAACGGTGCACATGAGGGTGGAACACAGAATGACTTCAGGGAAAGCTTTGTGCTTGCACTGATGCCTCACCTCTGATATTTGAGTTTGTTTCTGACATGACTGTTTAAGAGCTATCTTCCTGGACTTTGCACATTTTCATTCAGACTTTTCATCAGAGACTTTTAACTCTTAATTTATGTCACTGGTTTCTTTGAATTCTTGGTACTAACCTCATTTTAAAGTATTTTTAAGTTATATATTCACTTTACATCCTGATCATAGTGCCCTCCATCTGCTCCTCTTAGTTTTTTCTTCCCACCCTTTTCACTCCTTTTCCTCATAAAAGGGGACCCCCCCCAATCACCAAATGATCCCATCACATCAAGTTATGTCAAGACTGAGCAGGAGAGATAGAATCTAGAATAGAAACATTAGGATAAAATATACTGATATAGAGATCATTGATAGGTAACATCAACTAGAGCCTTCTGTGTTATGCCTAACAGCAACTTATCTTCCCCACTGGCCCCACTACCTAAGATTTTAGCACTTTCCATTACAGGTCTGACATTAAAAATCCATCATAGACTAATCAAATAATGACAAATAAGCTTATATGGCCAGTTAATTTCCCAAAGTCATATTTCTTAAATTACTGAGATGGGGGAATAAGCCTCCAATGCAGGAGATTTCAGGGCAACTTTTCATTTTCAAACTATCACAAACTATACTGGAATACTTGTATGTGAAACAGAAAAGTTTGAAATGATCCCTTGGGCATGTGCGCTCATTCACATAACATTAAAAACAAGCAAAGCTAATTTGGCAAGGGTGAGAATGTAACCAGTAACAGAAGAGACTGGAGAGAGATTGGTTTCTTACAGAACCCAGAAAAAACATGGCCCAGCAGCCCTATCTACCCAATCCGACTCAGCTTTATTTTTTCTAATTATTTGTTCCATAAACTCTAGTGGTGTTTCTTATTAGTGTCATCTTTTTACTCGGTTTTCGTTTTTTATGTTTTACTTTGTTTAAGGGAGTTCTCATTCATCATATATAATATTCTTTTACAGCCAAGCTTTGTCAATACTAGAAAATATACTCTCCAGAATCATATGCAATTGTGATATATGTGTATATGTGTTTATGTGTTTTCTAAATGTATATAAAGATAAGACCATCAAGTATTATCCTTTTAGTCCTTAAAATGTCAAATTAAACTGATCAAGATAAAATATAAAACTTTCTTCATTATACCTGTCAGAATGAAAAAGTGGAAGTCCTATGTGATGCCAACACTCTCTAGCTCACTCAAAATTCATCAATGACTCTGTAGCCAGACCTCACCTTTCTTGAAAATGACTTAAAGATTAAATATTGAAAAGGTGAGGCAACTGATGGAAAATAAGTGTTATTTAAGAGTTTAATTTTTCACTGTTTTTTTAAACCTGCAATGATTTTTCATAAAATGGAGGTTTAACATGAATCAAATTTAATCTAAACACCTAAGGAGTTTACACCCAAGTAGAAGAAACATACAAAAATAACTAAGATAGTTACATTTTTGTTTTTGTGTAAAATGGTAAGATAAGTAAAACCAAGTTTGCAATGACTGAAATATATAGATGATATATATGTATGATTGTCAAAAATACAGGATGTTGATGGAAAAATACCATTTCAGACAAGTTTGTGTTGCTTAGAAGCTTTCATGAAAAGAGATTGGGTATCATTTTAGTCTGTTGCAAATGGAAAGTTATTCATGATATAGTATTCTGTGTTTTAAGAACACAGTTATCTTTTGGAGGTTTAAGATTATATTCTGTTTATTCATAAATGGTTATGTCAATGAATTCATAGTTTGATGGCTAACTATTGCTTATGAATTCTCACCTAGGTGACCTTAAGTGCTGCAGTCTCATTTTGTAAGATGAATAATTCAAAGAAAAGCCTAACAATGATGTCTCTTGAACTTTGAGCATAGTTTTAAAAATACTTGTTCTTTTCATGTAAACTGTTTCTTTCCTAGAAAAAGAAACAAAAAATAAAACAAATTAGAGAATCCATTTTATTCAGAATTTTCTCTTTTTTTAAATGCAGGGTAATCCACATAAAATAATAATATTTTAATAATTAATAGTGTGGGAGCCTAAAAAAGCGGAACCTTATTTGTACCTTTTCTATATGCAATTTGTTGTGAAGGATAACAAAGAATGTTACATGAAAAACCCATAATATAAAACAGCATTCACCTACTTATGGTTTGTCATAACCCATATGCTACCAAGAAGAGACTTGATACCCTATGAACATATACAGGGGGTGGTAATCCCCCTCAGTCACAGTCATAGGGGAGGGGAATAAGGGGAAAATGGGAGGGAGGGAAGAATGGGAGGATACAAGTGATGGGATAACCATTGAGATGTAACAAGAATAAATTAATAAAGGGGGAAAAATGGGAAAAAAGAAGGCATTTATTTATTTATTATTTATTATTTTTATTTGATCTCTCTTGTTTTCTCTTTCCTTTTTTTCGGAGACCTCCATCATGTCTGTCTTTTACTCTCCAACTCCAACTGCCTCCTTTTTCTGCAGTGTTCCCTTAGCCTTGAAGGGGCTTACTATTCCAAGGTCTCTCATCCTCTGCATGATGTCTGGCTGTGAGTCTAGTAGCCACATCTAAATGAACTTGTGGCATATTTGTCTTTCTTGGTGTGTTGCATCAGTCAGGATGACTTTTTTTTGTTCCATCCATTTATTTGTGAATTTCATGATTTTTTTTGTGTGTGTTTAACAGCTGAGAGATACTTCACTTATTTATCCGTCTTTTTAAAGACATTTAGGTTTCTTCTCATTTCTGGCTATTTTCAGATATCCCAAATTAGAAGTCTTCTGTCTTCAAAGGATTTTATTTGCTCATATTAACTTAAGCCATATTAAAAATGATGAAGACTTAATATAATATTTAATTAACAATAAAAATGATGTAGATTTTGAAGATTTAAGTCTGAACATCTTTCAAAATGAAAAGCATTTTTCAATAGAACTTTATAGTAATATATTTGCTTTATACACATAAGTTTATGAACAAAGCAACATGATCAATATTTTATTTAATGGCCAGGCATAGTGCTGCACACATTTAATGACAGCATTTTAGAGGCAGAGGCAGGCAGATTGCTATGAGTTCAAGGTTATCTTGGTCTACAAAGTAAGTCTAGGACAGCCAAGGCTACACAGAGAAGCCCTGTCTTGAAACTGCCCCCCCCCCAAAAAAAAAGAAAAGAAAGGAAGAAAAGAAAAGGAAAATTACGTAATGAAGCATCTTGACTTTATTAGCTCTATAACATAGACTCTGAACTATAAAGAAATTTTACATGAACATTGTTCAGTTATTCTCAGTGCGAGCATGCACGATAAAATACATAGAACCAAGGAGTAGTAGATTTCTGCTTTCTATGACCATTCTCCAGCCTGAGTAATAAAGGCAATAACTGCAACTTGTTGAAATATAGCTGTATTGTATACTAACTTGTTAGCATGATAAACTATTGGCAACTATAATAGAAACTGTACCTTGGTGTACAAATTCCATGTATTTTCTGATGAGACTTGAACAGGAGAGTGTGCACTCATGGGACGACTACAAAAAGAATTTGATTCTGATGATGTAAGCAGAATCTTTTTAAATTTTGCTATGATTGTCGTGTAGAAGTTGCCATAATAAAGATTATGGTACTTCTGACGCCCACATATTCACATTGCTGTGTGAATACAGCTCCATTTTTATAGCATTTTTTTTTTCTGAGACCTGTTTGCATTTAGTTACGTAGGCTGATGTTGGCTCTGTGTGTTCCGAGTACTTAGGTTTCAGTCCCAAGACTTCATCAGAGCTGAATAACTTAATGTCCACATGACTTTAAATCTAACTTTTTTGCATCAATAATTTCAATACAATTTTCATTATCTGTAGAATTTCGACGATGCATTGTAAAATTAGAACCATAAAGTATGAATTAAAATCGTTGCTAGTATTTGAAAAAAATCATACATACCATTCACAAATTCCCTATTCAGATACAGTTTATGAATATTAGTATTATGTATACTACAAGAAATATTGTAGGTTCTACAGAATCTCAGACTTAGTTCTGGCACACAGGATTGGTCACAATGGTAATGTAAAATATAGTTAAATCATTGTTTGTGAGCTCCAAATCTTTTGATGTTAGCTCTATAAAAGCCTCAATCTTTTCATTTTTAAATGGGAGTAGTAGAAAAGTGAGACATTTAAAATTTATGGTGAATAAGACTTTATTCTCATAAAGTATAAAGTAGTGAAAAAAAGTACATGTAAAACATATAACATAAGTTTGTCAACTAAGCAAGCGCTGTGTAAGACATGATCAATCATTGTGTTTCTGACTGGAACTACTGAAAATAAAGCCATACACAAATGACCATATTGTAATGATGAATGTCTTACCCTCTTACTGCCAACAGAACAATGTTTCATTGCTTTCATGCTTTTTCAAGAGATTCCTCATCAATCCTGAACACATTAATATTCGCAGAATTGTATGGCCTTTATCAAGCATCTTGGCACCTTGGTTGCTTTCAATTTGACCTTAATACACAAATTGTCATTCACAATCCCCGGCCCTAACCCAGAAACGTGTGCATTATACATTTCTAGAATTTTCTTCCTGGAGTTTACTCTGTCTCACGTCATTAAGTACAGTATTAGTAGAGGTGGACCATGCCTTAGGTACTTTTTGTACTTTCAGTTCAATAAACAGGAACAACACTAGCATACATATTGCAGTATTGGCCACCGTGGTTTGCTAAGGTTTAACAGTCTTCACAGTTAAAACACAATCAATCTTGATTGTGCTATTAAATGTTAATGATTATTCACATTTGATAAATAGAATAGACACAGAGAGGTGAAATTAATTGCTAAAATACATCATCATTAAAATGGTAAATTAAGATTACAGAATCCCAGTTACAACATTCTTTGCATTGCACTCCAGAAATTCTTGTATGTTATTTTATCAAAGCAATAGTTATTATTTCATGCTACATTGTCACACAGAAGGAGTAGGAGATAAATACCGTGAAGTGATCAATGGCTGTGAGGCATTGTGGCTCATTTATTATTCTTTGGACTGGGGAAAATGTGGCAATCAAGTGTGCCTTCCTGGTCTTCTCATGTTGAGATTCTTATTAGCATATTATTAAATATATTTTAAGAAGTAGATTAACTATCAGAAATTCCTATGAAGTGAAATTTCATTTACATTTTCCTTTGTCTTTTTCTCAATAAATGTAAGTAAAATGATCATAACCATGACCTGAGTTTTATATATGAGGAAAAACCATTAAATTCTCCCAATTCTGTTTTTTTCCAGTCAAAGAGAGTATTCTGACCAAAATATTATAGGATAAACATTGGTCACATATTCATAAATCTTCATTGGACAGAATTATATTTGGACAAACAGCAATGGATTTGGACATTATGAATATATGCTACCTGTTTACAAAAGGAGGTTTAATTTTGAAGAAATGGGTGTGATAAAGGCATACTGGGAATTCTTTTGTGCCTTTACTAACACAAACTTCCAGCGTCTTTAAGTTTTTCAAGTTAACTAATTTTGGCAGCAGGCCATTATTAAATTATGTATTTGTCTTTGTAACAATATCTATATTCTGAACAGTGGACAGTTTTTTTTTTACTCATGGGGATGAAAATATTTCAGAAAAAAAATCATCTTGATCTTGAAATTGTTTTATCTTATTATAACATATGAAAATATTTTGTCAATTATTTTATGATTTTATATAATCAAATTTTATAAGATAAAATTATTTTATTTTGCCTTCTGTTTTATCTTCCATAGGTGATTTTCAGTTAATATTTCAGTAAATATAGAAGCTTTCAATTTCATGAAGCCCAGGAAGTAATTATCTAATAGAGTTGTTGTAAAATACAATCTTAGTCCTGGAAAATAGCAAGAAATGGATATAGTTTAATCATTAATTTTAGTTTTGACCAAAACAAACCCCTGGAGAATGAGTTGCTGAAATAAATAATTGAAGGAATATCCAGTATCAAAGTGGGAACATTTTTTTATATTTTCCTATTTCTGAAGTTATAATTACACATTTTCTCCTTTCCTTTTCCTCCTTCTATCTTCCCCCTCATTATACTGCTCCTTGTGGATGGTTGGAGGGTATGATCAGTGTATACATGTATGAGATTGTGGGGAATTTTTAATTAAGATTTTAAAAATGAAAAAAAAAACAACAAAAAAGTATGAGCTCCCTTTTCTCTAATTGATGTTATATGCATCTCTGCGTATAGAGTGAGAATCGTCCTGCTCTCCTCCTGAGTACGACTAATAATATGCTACAGTTGTTTCTCTAAGGAGGGTCTTTGAGGCAAAGCTTCTATAAAAAGAATGCTGGGATGAAAACTCCATCTTTATCATTTACTAACATTATGACCTAAGTTTTCAACTCTAAATTCTCATGTGTGAATTTGAAATATTAACACCAACTACCTTAAGTATGTGTTGTCAATAAATGGATTTAGAAGCTTGGAGCTTTGCAATGCCCAGCCGGAGAGGACCTTGTGCTAACCTGATTATTTATTTTAAAACCAAAATTGTTATGTCCCAATGTGATTTAAATATATTCCAGAAGCTTTGGGAGGTCCGGGGAGATGGGCATGAAGTCCCAGAATAATAGAGCCTTAGGCGAATGGTTTCCGTTAGTTTAAGGCCAATGTGGGCTAGGCAATGAGATTGTGATCCTCCTAGATTACATGGTAAATCCTGTGTGCATAAACAAAAATCAAGCCAAAGCAAAACAACAACAACCACAACCACAACCATAACAAGAACAAAAACAACAAAAATTCACAGTCATAATACAAATAATATTAGTATTACAACTCTACATTGTTCTCACCCTTTATTACATTATATTTTGCTTTCATTTACACATTGAATTCTATTGTCAGAAATTCTGCCTGGACACCTAATTTTTGGTAACATGGACACCTAGATAGCCTAAATTTCACATCCTAAAAACTAAACCCATGCCTCAATTTTTAAAGTAATATTTGAATGACTTAATTACTGTCTAAAAGTATACAAAATTGATTGGACAATTCCATTAAATTCTAAGGACAAGCCATGTGACAGTTCTGCAAGTTAAATCTGAGGATAGAGTTAGCAAGAGCAATCTACCTGAACCCAGCCGTGCTATTTTAATGACAGAAGCAGATAGCAAGGTGATTTTTGAAATATACATATGCAATATTAACAAGTATATTTCAGCACTCTATCCTTGACATCTGTTCACTGTCTGTAAAAATATCTATCTATAATCAAGGGTAAAACAAGAATACTGCTTCAGCACACAAACCCTTAAAAGGACAACTCACAAAGTGGCCAATGGGAAAATGAAATGCTTCGACCAGTATTTGAATGGTGTGTCTGAAACCTCTTTGATAATTTGTAGGTTTGATAATACATTCATGGAGATTCCTAGCCCCACTTCATAAATTTCCCATAGTATAGGGCAAAAAAGAAAATCAGGACTCAAATCAGAGTATTTGCAAATAATTTGCAAGAACACATGTTTACTGTTTCTGGAATGTGGTAGCATAGCCTTAGCTATAATCTTCTCAACAGAGATCAAGTGATGTTAAAGACTATAACTTAGAATTCACATCCTAATCATAGCCCTTTCCCTCCTCTCCTCCCAAGCCCACCCTGCCTCCCTCTCATCCTCTACGCTTCTCTGTTCCTCAGAAAAGGGGAGGCTTTCTTTCCATCCACCCCAGCTCATCAAGTTACATCAGGGCTGTTTTTGTCCTTTTCCCTTGTGGCCTGGCAAGACAGTCTGTCACGGGGAAGAGATAAAAAAAAGCTGGCATCATAGTCGATATCAGACATAGCCCCCGCTCCCCTCACTGGAAAGCCCACATGAAGCCTCGGCTTCCCATTGGCTACATCTTTGTAGGCCCCTCTGGACCATGGTTAGTTGGTTCTGTTGGTCTTCTTATTGAGCTTCTGTCACCTCCAGATCCTCTTCTCCTTCCCGCAAATTTCCACAAGACGCACTATGCACTGCCCAGTGTTGGGCTGTCTCAGCATCTGTTTCGAACTGTGGCTGGCTGGAGCCTTTCAGAGGACAACTCTGCTAGATTCCTTTCTATAAGTATACCTGAGAATCGTGAATAGTGTCAGGGGTTGGCTCTCTCCCATGGGAAAGTTCTTTTGTTGGGCCAGGTGACTGTGAGATAATCCCCCCAATCTCTGCTCTAAAGGCTCTATTTTATCCCTACCCATCTTGTAGACAGGATAAATTCTGGGTCGAGGTCTTGTGGGTGGATTGCTGTTCCTCTCTAGTAGGAGACTTGTCCAGTAGGATGATGTCTTCTTCCACTATGCCCCCTGCTACTAGGAGCCTCTGCCAGAGTCCCCGTCATATTCCTTTTTAAAAATTTTTTTTATTAATTTATTCTTGTTACATCTCAATGGTTATCCCATCCCTTGTATCCTCCCATTCTTCCCTCCCTCCCATTTTCCCCTTACTCCCCTCCCCTATGACTGTGACTGAGGGGGACCTCCTCCCCCTGTATATGTTCATAGGGTATCAAGTCTCTTCTTGGTAACCTGCTGTCCTTCCTCTGAGTGCCACCAGGTCTTCCCCTCCAGGGGACATGGTCAAATGTGAGGCACCAGAGCCCCGTCATATTCTTACAGGTCCCTACCCTGACTTAGGTCTCCAGCTTGTCACAGAGATGCCCACACCCTCAGTGTCTCTTTTCTCTGCCACCTTCTGTCCTCCTGCCTTCCCCTCTCCCAAAGTCAGAATTCTACCCACATAATTCTCTGTGCTTCCACTCCTGGCTTGTTCCCTCTCTTCAGCTACTACCTCTCTCTTTTCTATGTACCCTTCTGAGTGATATTTGATCGTTCTCCCTTGGATCTTTCTTGTTACTTTTCTTCTTTGGGTCTGTGCATTGTCTTATCTTTATCCTGTACTCTATGGCTGCAATCTTATTTTAACTGAGTCCATACGATGTGTGCCTTGCTGGGTCTGGATTACTTCACTCAGGAAGGTATTTTCTAATTCTATCCATGATTTCTTTGTTAAGTAGTAATCCATTGTGTAAATATACCACAGGGTCTTTATCCATTCTTCAGTTTGGGAACATCTAGGTTGTTTCCAGATTCTGGCTAATATGAATAAAGCTGCTATGAACATAGTTGAGCATGTGTCCTTGTTATATGGTAGGCATCTTTGGGGTATATACCCAGGAGTGGTAGAAGTATTGTAAATGTTTTGAGAAAGTGCCAGATTGTTTTCCAAAGTGTGTGCAAAAATTTGCACTCCCAGCAGCAATGGAGGAGTGTTTCCCTTTCTCCACTTCCTTGCCAACATGTGCTGTCACTTGAATTTATGATTTTAGCCATTCTGACAGGGGTAAGACAGATTGTCAGCGTCATTTTAATTTGTATTTTCTTGATGACTATGGATGTTCAACATTTCTTTAAGTGTTTTTTGGCTGTTCATATTCCTCTGTTAAGAATTTTCTGTTTATCTCTGTTCTCTCTTTTTTAATTGGGTTATTTACAACCCAGAAACAAAACCCCACAACGATGGACAGTTCATTTTTGACAAAAGAGTCAATACCATACAATGCAAAAAAAAAAAAAAGAATTGTCAACAAATGGTGCTTGTCTAATTGAATGTCTACATGTAGAAAAATGCAAATAGATTCATATTTATCACCCTGCACAAAACTCAAGTCCAAGATGCAACATAACACCAGATATACGAAGTCTACTAGAAGAGAAAATAGGGAAGAGCCTTGACATCATTGGCTTAGGAGACAACTTTGTGAAAAGAGCACCAACAGCTCAGGCTCTAAGATAAAAAACTAAGAAATGGGACCTCATGAAACTGAAAAACTTCTGTAAGGCAAAGGACACTGTCAAAAGAGTGAAATGATAATATACAGATTAGGAAAAAATTGTCACTAATCCTCCATCTGACAAAGGACCAATGTCTAAAATATATGAAGAACTCAGAACATGTAGCACACTTTTTAAAAATACATGTGGGTCTAAGAGTTGGCTAAGTGGTTTAAGAGCACTTCCCGTTCTTGTGGAAGACCCAGGTTTAATTCCCAGCACCTATATGGTGGCTCATAACATTTATATCTACAATTTCAGTGATATGATTTTTCTTTTTGCCTCTGGGGACACCAGACTTGCACATGACATGAACATTGAGCATAGAATGCATGCATAAAAATAAATTAAACAAATCTAAAATAAGAGATCATAAAATGCACAAGAAACCCAAGGATCATTGGCAGGTAAAAACAGACAAGTTTAAAAGGGAAATGTAATATGATATAATATAATATAAATTATAATTAATATATTCAGATAAGTAAGAAAATTAATGT
Source organism: Acomys minous (assembly GCF_964271855.1). Taxonomy (NCBI): domain Eukaryota; kingdom Metazoa; phylum Chordata; class Mammalia; order Rodentia; family Muridae; genus Acomys; species Acomys minous. Next base: position 47,267,482 of record NC_140487.1, on the reverse strand, counting down.
AGTTCATTAATAAAAGCATGAGTCCTTATGAAATGACCAACAAGAATTAATAAAATGAAAAACAAAATAAACAGCAGAGATCTTAAGATGCTATGAAATGTAATCATTGAAATTTCAAAATGTTGGGTAAAATGAGGAATAGTAAATGGATTGAAATTCAAGGCCCAGAAGAAATTTTAATAACAATGATTTTTAGCAAAGGAACATTAAAAAAATAAAAGGGGGGATAGACACATATGTATGTAACAACGATTACTGAAGGAAGAGGCAATGAACAAGAGCAGGACGAAATATAAGGAAGAGTTTACAAGAAGCAAAGCAAATGGGGAAATGATGTAATCATTTTATAATCTCAATAAAAAAATTTTAAAGGAGAATATCAATATCTAACATAGCATAAGCAAACAATTGGTAAATGAACCTGATCAGTATTTGAACAGAAGTGGCTTTTGGCATTGTTGTTGTTGTTGTTCTTTACAAAGGAAGTGATTTCTACCGTGCTCACTTCACACCACCTAAGGGCCAGAAATCAACCACAGCTGACCACATAGTAATACATCCAGTAGCTTTTTCTACAATAAGACAGGGTAACTTATTCTGAAAAAAAAAAGTGGTATTTGAATTTTCTCAATAGCTTTTTAAAAATTTGTGGAATAGTGTATAAACAGCACAAAAGTAAATTCCTTTGTGTGGTTCAGAGTGTACTGACACTCATATGTGTAAATATAACCTCTGTTGTCAATTTCATGTTATTGATGACAGTATCATGATAGCTTATATCATTCATCACACTGTATTGGTAGAATTTGTTGCTTTGTTAGGACTGTGAAGATACAAATATGTAAAATACAGTCACAGCTAATATTAAAATATCACTCTAATATTTTCATTATTATATGATTAATTGTAAATTTATGCAAGGGCTCATTCAATACAGCTGAGAGGTGATGTTCATACCTACTAAACAAGGACCCATATTCAAACTTTAGTCCCCAATAGATACATAATTTAAATTTAAGTACAAATAATACCTACATTTAACAGAAACGTGCATGTTTCTTTAAAAAAAGGCAATTGGCTGTCACATGCTAATAGAAACTGGTTGCCACTTTCTGGTTCCCTGAATTTGCTGCATGGTTCCTTTTAGTTTTTTTCCCAGATGTGATTCTCTGGAGTAATGGGACACTCTGAACAAGCACTGGAGAGGAGGAGTGCTCAAGGACCTCCGAGGTGTGCTCACTGACTTTGTGTGGCATAGGCCGGACTCCTGGCATCATTTCTTTAACTCCCCATTGGCCCATTGTGTCGTTGTGTCCCCTTGAGTGCACTTGAATGCCAGAGTGCTTGTATGCCATCCTGCCTTTTATAAGACACTTAAAATATGTGGTTCTTTGAGCATTCGTTTCTCGTTTCCTTTGTTATGACTTCCTTTACTACTTGCCATTACCTGGGTGCTTGAAGTATTGCATGCATAAAACTTATTCTTGGAAACATTCTTTCCACATTCAATTAGAGATAAAAGTAGAAGTTTCCTTATATTGACTTAAATCCCAGTACCAATTATAGTAAGCACTAGTTGTTTTTATCAAACTATGATTTTGTAAATGTTTTGCAGTGTCATATTCTATATTGATCAATACGAAATTAAACAGAATGATTTGCTGTTTGAAAAGTATATGTTGTTAACCATTTGGATAATTTTCCTTTTGTGTATGCTGGTAAAGTTAAAACCATATCTTTGTGTGTGCTGGGATTGAAGATGAGATCAGATTTACTCTCGAGGGATGTAAACAGAGGTGAGTCTTTTGCGATGTGCTCCATCATAGAATGTTGATCACACACATGCTTTCTGATCATTCCTGGTACATATGTCATGTTATATATTACTGCAAGTCTACATATTATTGAACCATTTCAAAATGTTTCACATGCAATTCCCCCACATATTAGGTAAGAAAAGTGTCACAAGTAAAACGGAAAGAGGTGGAAATGGAATTGGAACTAATGTGCCTTTTGCTGTCAGGCACAATTTCATCTCCTCAGATAGCCAATAAACTTGCTACAGGTTTGTAATGACATATATGAAAGTGAATAGTAGTGTGCATTTTGGGAAAATGTATTTTAAACATGTATACAATTTAAGTTTCCTATGTTAATAACTGAATATCTGATTGCTAAAACAATTGAAGTTCCTAGTTTCCAAAAATATTTTCACTTGTTATTTCCCTCTTTATTTTGGAAGCATACTGGGGATGAAAAGTATTGTGGTTATACTTCACAGTGACACAGTGAAACTTACTGTACTGTTGCATCTCAATATTCCTGAATTTAACTGTAATGTTCTTAGAAATTGTTTGGAAAATGGGTTAGAATCATTTCTGCTCATGGTGACACCTTGATAAAATGATTTTCTTCATTGATGTTGAAAACAGTTACCCACATGGTATATTTCCCTCATTCATGGTATGGACTCTAGAGTCTGTCTCTGGCTATAAGGGAATCACATTTGCAGAATGATTATCTATTTCCTGTGGCTCTATTTGTGTTTCCGATGAATAGGACCTATAATGTGGCTGTTGGGTGTTTGGGAAGCTCTTTTCATCCTTCAGCTTCATTTTTCTCTTCATGATTCTGTATCAGTCATGGCATAAATTACTTAGAATTCCTGGAATCATCTTCTGCCTTCATTTTTTATACTGCAAAATGAACTTTAGTTCTACTGCAAGTACATATATTTTTCATTCACAACCTTATTCTTCCAAAACTAAGAGATGACGGAGACAGTTTACTGCCTGCACTTCCTACATAAGTAATAATTTTATTCCTTCTCAAGTCCCTGATGAGGTTGAATACTAGACAGTTGAAGGTTCACAGTTAGGCTTAAGTTGTTTAGTATTTTTTAAAAATACTAAACTTACAGAGATCTGCCTGCCTCTCTCCCAAATTCTGAGAATAACGGTGTGACACCACTGTCCAACTGTCATTCAGAAATTTTACAGGAACACAAGTGAAATTTGGAGGGAGAGTCTCTAAAAGTTTTTAGAATACCTGGGCCACACAACATAAGCTGGTGGGAGGAATAGTGCATCATATAGCAACTGCCTTCATGATTCTGTTTGCTCCATCTGTCTCTCTTATTTCGCTATCTGTCAGCTGACTTATTCCTATTCAAGTTTAATGTTTAGAGACATTGAATAAGCATTACTATACACAGATCACTTCTAAATGTATCTATATTGTTCAAATGCCAAAATTTCCATGGAGCAAACATTCAGTCCTTGGCAAGTATGGTCTGTAATTGGGAAGTAAATTAATAATTTAATTAATAAAAATTTTTTTTAAGAAACTGAAACTCTTTCTTTTAAACCAAGCTGAAGGTATTCGCCACACATGGACGCCATCCTAACATACTGCCTTGTCAGCTGTCTTCTACAGATTTCCTTCTCTGATGTGGAGGCGGAGGGGCATGGTATGGTGGTTGGGTGAACTTGCCGTAGGGAAGTCGCTTTCATGCAAGATGAACAACTGAACTGACTTAGGTATTCCCATGTTGGTCCCGCATCTCTTTGCTTTTCCTATCTTTTATCTTTTCATGACATGACCAGAAAGTCATGGTTTATTCATTCACTACAAGTTTTGATTCTGCATTTTTAATTTTTCCAAGGTGGGAGATAACAGAATAGGGGAAAGTCTGAACATCATAATTTTGTTGTTCTTAGAGTACTCTTAAAACCCTCAGAGACATATCTGCCAAAAAGCACTGCATTTGTTTCACACTGCAGGCTGTTGGCACATGCTTGCATTTGCACTTGAAAAAAATCTATGTTTTATTCAAGTATAAGGAAGACACCTCCTTGTGATGCTGCAAATACAAGGACATGTGTGCAGAAACACACAATAAAGGAAGGAGTGTTCGGGGGCATGTACCTAAAACTGATCAATATAAACCACGGTTTTAATAAATTCAATGTATGTTGTAAGTACCTATAAAACGAGCATAGTCAAAGTAGCGCCTGACTTACCTACAGTCATGCCGTAAAAGGAGAGGTGAACATAGGTGCTAAAATACGTAGTGAAAAGAGAAAACCATGTACTAATGCAACATTTCAGAGCACAATCAAGCATCACTCATCTCATAGTTTAGTATCTGCAATGACTAGAATTAAATTTTAATTCACGTGCTCGCCTCCTGATGCAGAGACTGAGAGGTTTAGATTGCTTCTCTAGGTCCAGCAGCTATGCTGGCAGCTGCAGTGAAGAGGCCCCTCCTCATTGTGCATGCCAGGTCTCAGCTCCGACCCTGTCACTGTGCCAAGAGCTCCAGGAATGCCAAGAGCATAGCGACTGTGTGATGCAGGAAAAACAAGGAACCGCGTGGAGAGGCGTAATTGTTTTGATCTCCTGTGTGTGATTGGTATCCGGGCTAAGCTTTGCAGCTATAAACATAAACAGTGGTGGAAATCTTCAAGAGCAAATGTCTGTCCTATTCATTGCATGAAGGCGAGCAGGATCAAGAGAAGCAGTAATAGTGTTTTGATGCCTCCTTTCTTGCCAATTTTGATGGCTAAAGGAATGAGATGGGTTGTTCCATCTGCTAGAAACTGAATCTTCTTTCTCAGTTGCCCTCCGATACTAGACACTTGTAGGGTAAATGTACTTTTTGGATCTTCCCTACCATGGCAGTATTCCTCATCTCTCCAGCAAACAAGTATAGAAACATTTTTGTTGTTTCTTCTAATTTTCTTTAAAGGGACGTTAGGTCATTTGCGTCTCATTTTTGTCATTGGCTAATAACTTGAACGTGTGGGGTTACCTTGCTTTAACCCAGCAAGAGAATCTTATTTGAAACTACTGCACAGAACTACTATATATTTCATGAAAGAAAAATGCCTTGCAAAGTCTAACAAATCTCAGCTGTATAAAAATTTTATAAACATATAACATATTTTAGCACAGTATCCTAAAAAGCACTTCAAAATATTTTTCAACATTTCCAACCTCTTTGAAACATATTTTCCATCATTGAAGATAATATTGTTCAGAAATTATTCCATAAAAATCATTTCTTCATTAGCCAGCAGATTAATGCCTCTGGTTCTGCCACCTTAGCACCAATTCATTGAGGTTTATGATTTGTGTGGTAGCTGATGTTTCTTCTGCTTTCTAGAAAGAATGGGGTGGTGTGAATGAAGTAGTGTTTGTGCGTTGATGCTTAAACGTGATGTCTGACCCCTCATACTTTGCAAACATTTGTACTCAAACAGCATCCATCATACATGATAAACGTAAGTAACTTTGGAAAGATTGAGCTCTTAAAGCGGTATTTCACATGAGAATGTACTAAAGTTGACTAGTAGGACCTTACACTTTGTGAGCCTGCCTATGTCTGCCTGAATTACTCTTTCGTTGAAGATTATAATCACCAGCTGCCATTGCAGAGTGGCAGGGGTCCAAGGCAGCACTCTGAGGGCTGCTCTGTTTAGGTCTGTCCCAGAGTGGCCCAGTGTGGAAGCCTCTCTGGCTTTTCTGAAAACAAGTATAGCTACTGCTAAAATGAGAGTGTTATCAGAGTGTTTGAAGCCAAAGCATATACAGAAAAAAAAGCTCATGAAACTGCCAGACAGTTCATAGATTTAGTCGTTGTGCTTTTGTTGAGTCACAGGGATTCAAAAAGTTAGAGGGGGAAAAAAAGAGAAAAAGAGGAGACGAAAGCTCAGGGGTTCTTCAGTCTCCCTTCACCCTCTCTTTCCCACAGACTTATTTGACAATGTTGTATGGATAGTGTGAAAAAAAGTGAAAGTTTGGCCTTGGAGTCTTTAAATTATTCCATTGTACTTTCTAGTAGTTTTCATTTTGTGGACTTGAGTGTACATGCTAGAGGTTGTATTACCAACCACTGACACTGACGTGTAAAGATCAGCTCCTAGCAGCCCTGCCAAAAAGGAAGGATTCCAGGACAGGTGTAAATTTGACTTCACACATCACAATGGAACATACTAAACTAGAATATTACCTTACTGTGTTTAAGTTTTCACTGTTCTTCTTCTTCTTCTTCTTCTTCTTTTTTATATTTTATTTTTTGACATTTCATGAGATTCAAACAAATAAATGTTGTTTAATGGAATTTCGAAAATCTTGTGAATTGTGCAGTAATTTCATACTTGCTCACTTGTTAATCTTATGCATCTGAAATCTAATCTAATTATAATACCAAGTTAATGTTTTCATCGTGTATTAGTTTGAATTATATTTTTAATTGAAAAATGATATGCCATTTTTCAAATTCATCTTTTAAATAATATTACATCAATAAAATTATCAGCATTAACTTTTTTCTTCATCAAAGTTTTTGTCTTTGCATTAATATAATTTAACTCAGTTTTACATAATTTTATTTACTTCTACATATTTTTATTTTATTTAAAATAGTTTCCTTTTTAATGTAATGTATCCTGATTATTATTTCCCTTCCCTGTGCTTTTCCAGTTTCTTCCCACATCCGCTCCCACTGGCATGCACAGCCTTTCTGTCTCCTTAGAAAAGCCTTCTATGAAATAATAACAAAACAAAGTATAATAACATAGAACAAAAAATTTCACACTTATCCTCAGCTAATAAAATGGTTTTAAAGAAGTGACTTCTGAAACGCTCAATTTCCAAAGATGCAGTTATTGCTAATAAGAGTTTTCATTATTTCTTATTTTACATTTTCTTTTTTTTTTCCAGGTGGGCATCTAAATTTCTTTTTCAGTAAGACTCATACTACAATAATTTGAGAGTATCAAAAGTCTAAAAAGGATAAGATGTGATCAGTAGCCATTATGAGTCAAGTGTGTGTGTGTGTGTGTGTGTGTGTGTGTGTGTGTTTCTATGGCTCATATCAGAGAAGGTTGTTGATATGAGATTTTAATGAATGATAATTCTTTCTCAGTTCTTTCCCTTAATGTATTTTACCAAAGTGTGGGGATAGTTTTGGAGGCAAATTTTCTAGTGTCTGTGTTTTGTATGACTGTGTGTGTGTGTGTTGTGCACACATGCACACATGATTGTGTGCTTGTGAATGTGGAGGCTACAGGCAGATCCATGGTCTTCCTCAACTTTCTCTTCCTCAGGTTTTGAGACAAGGTCTCTTACTGAACACTGAGCTCACCATTCCAGCTGGCCTTGCTGGCCTGAGGATTCAGTGAGGCACCTGTGTCTCGCTACCCTGCACCTCCTGTTCTAGGGTTGCTGATATATTCTAACCCACATTTTGCTTGTTTTTGTGTATATTTGTACATGTGTTCACGAATGTACATGAGTGGGCTCATGTGCCATAGCGTGCATAGAAAGAGCAGAGGAAAACCATTCGATCATACTTATTGCGTGAATCAAAACTCTACTCCTCAGCTTTGTCAGCCAAAGACTTTACAAGCTGACTCAACTCCCTGGCATGTGTTCACCATTTATGAGATTTTGGAGACCAAATCTTAAATTCTCATTCTGCTGTAGTAGGCACCTTCCTGATAAAACCTCCTCACTCAATGGATAGATTTAGGTTCCCAAAGAATTGCCAGAAGCCAGAGATCACACAGGACAGGTAAACTGAGCTGCAGTGATGAATTGCAATTGATCAAGCAGCAGATTTTTCTCTGAGGGAACCAAAGTTGATTTTCTGGTGCCAGCAAAAGACTCCCTGGGCACAAGTGAAAAACACTGGGGCTGGCGAAGAATGGGGGAAAACCACACACAGAGAGATACACATAGAAACTTTTTACATACACATATATACAAACACATTTGATAGATGAAATAAAGCTCCAAAAACTTAATTTTTTTTATCTGTCACATTCCAGGTTTCTTTAAATGAATGATTACAATGCACATACATAAAAGCAAAAAACCAAACAACCAAAACAACTAGTTCCTCAATACTCTCACATAATCAAATGTTTTATATATTACAGGTGAAAAACAAATTATTTCCAATAATTTTATACATTTGTATCTAAGCAACTTGTTATAGATTAACAAAGTGTAAGTAAGCAAGGTATATTTCTCAGACATCTTCTTCTACTGGCAGGCAAGAAAGGAACAAGAATCCAATTATTTATTTTTAAAAGCCATCTTTAAGTGCTTCTTGGCCATTCAAGATTCCTCTCTTGAGAATTCTGTTTAGCTCTGTGCCCCATTTTTAATTGAGGTATTTTTTGTTGGTGTATAATATTTCAAGTTCTTTATATACTTTAGATATTAGCCTTTTTTGGTTGGGTGTAGGATTGGTGAAGATCTTTTCCATGGACTGGACCTAGTCTCCCTACACAGATGTAGCCAATGGGCAGCTCAGACTTCATGTGGGTACACTAGTAAGGAGAGCAGAATCTGTCTCTGATGTGGACTCTGCTGCCAGTTTTTTTTTTTAAATCACTTCCACCAGGCTGGACTCCCTTGCCAGGCCACAGGGGAAGAGGTTGCACTCAGTCATGATGTAACTTGATGAGCTTGGGTTGATGGGAATAGCAGGCTCCCCTTTTCTGACGATTAGGGAAGGAGAAATGAGGGAGAAGGGGGAAGGTAATACTTGGAGAAGAAGAGAGATGAGGCTACAACCAGGATGTAAAATGAACAAATAAATTTTAAAAAATCATAAAAAAAAGTTAAGAGAATCACAAATCTACTTTATTTCTTCTTTAAATCCTCATAGTGTACACCTATTCATTAACATCTTTTACAAAAAAATCATGTCAGGAAGGTGAGGGCAAAAATGAGTGCAAGAAATTAATCACATTGATCATTAGCTCATCTTTAGAAAGCTGATGCTGGTTGAGCTGCCATTGTTTTTATCCCATGTGCTATTCTGAACTTTAAAAGTTGTTTTAAAAAATGTTCAAAAATTGTTCTCCAAGATTTTCTACACAAAAGCTACTAACAAGAAGAACATCTTATCCTAATTTAGCTAACAATCTACATCACTAAATTCCTTCTAAGGATCCTTGATTGAATCATTAATCTGCTCAGCAGCAGTATTTAGAAAAGATCAATCACTAGTACTGCAATTGCCAATGACACTGCCCAGTGAGAGGCTGGAAACCCCCTTCGAGTTTTCATATGACTCATAGATTAGGAGGGACATGATGACCACAGGGACAACAGGCTGGTCTATGCTCTGTAACAGCATGATGTCCTCAGGACATGCAGTCCTCAGGCTCTGCTCTCCGAGGCACACCCATCCTGGCAGTGCTAACAGGTAGGCTGCATCCAATGTGTTCTAAATCTGTTTGCTATTTCTCTAGCTTGGCCCTCAACAAAAAGGAAAAACTATTTTAGTTCAATTGTTTCTGTTTTCTATTAATAAGCTATTTATGTTTAATTCCAGACTTTGAAACAGCTACACTGTGTTTGTGCATGTCTATTTTTATAAGTAAACTTCCAAAGAAGTGTAAACAGATATCAGGGTCATATTAAATCAAAATGTATAATTCATTATACTTTTTTCATTCAGTTAACTTTTTGTGGCTCCAGTAATATCATTTAATGACTGGATATTCAATTTGTAAATGAGGCAGTAACAAAGCCCTTCCCTTATAAGTTTTTATGAATCATTTAAATTTAGAATATCACATAAATTCTTCATTTACAAGAGATTTTATGTTTTAAAAATGAAACATCTTCACTTTTATTACCTAACATAAATAAAATATTATTAATATGTATAAAGGTATTCTAATTTTACAAAGAATATGCTTAAATTTTTAATGTAGTATATTAATGTTTATCTCATAATTCATAAACTACATAAAACTTTGGATATTATATGAGTTTATGGGCACATCCATTTCTTTAATCCCAGTGCTCAAGTGGCGGGAGCAAGTGGATCACTGAGACTTCTGTCTGGACTACATAGTGAGTTCTGGCATATGGAGAGCTACATAGGAAAATTTGGTATCAAATAAAGAAACAAACATATAAACAAAAACAAATCTGGTACATTTTACGTCACAGAACTAATGTTTACTACCTATGTAAGATTTCAGTTTAAATTTCAGTAAAGTTAAAACTAAAACTAGTAAAGATGATTAAGATAAAGAATGTTTGTGTGGTTTTGATTAAGTGACCTTTGATTGCTGTCAGGTGTAAAAACTCAGTGAATGCTCAAAAAGAAACATTTAACATAATCTAGATTGCAAAGCTGTCTTGCCACTTGAAAATGGTGATTTTGAATGAATAGTTTCACATTTATGATAATTTGCTATCTGGAGAATATATTACATAGTTACTATCACATAAGAATCCTATTAAAATCAAGTAAAACATCTGGAATGTGTCATATGCTTCTTTTTATTAACAATTATTTAATTACATGGAACTTAATAATTATCTCATATATATATATATATATATATATATATACATGTGTTATTAATGTCACAATTCTTAGACACTGTAGCTGCATTACTAGCACTTCTGTTGAACATGCCACATGAGTGCATTTTTTTTGCATGACTATCAAAAAGGCAGCTGAGTATTTAGATAGCCTTGCTCAAAAATATGAGAAAGCAAATGACTTTTCTGCATCATGAAAGTAAAATAATTAAGTATTTCTACATAGAGACAGGTTTTTGATCAATGGGCACAGGATATGTTATATAATTATTTTATTCATTCTTTTTCTTTCCTTATTATAGAATTTCTTCGAAATATTTTACTTCTTTCATTATTTTCTATTAAGGAACACTTTTTCAATTTTTCTTGTTAATATTTGAGTATTATATCAGAAAGATATAGTTTCTACTAATATCATATTCAACAGATTCCAGAAGTGGCCTGAGGGAAAGTCTGTACTGATAAGATAACAGAGCACGTAGTTCCAGGAGGGAGGTGTAGAAGGAAGTCAAAGTATTCAGTTACAAGGGGAAAAGCCAAACTCAGTCCTCAGGAAAAATATGGCTTCCTGACGCAATGGTACATAAACACATAGTGTATGTTAGCAACAAAAGACCAGTCTAAGCTGAGGCCACAGGGAGGACCGAGAAGCTACCCCATGAAATTTCAACAATACAACAACTGAAACAAGGGAGCACATTGTTAACACTAGTCTACTTAGTTGCAAAAGCTAAATTTTATTCCTGTCACATAAGGAATGGACAGTTGGAATACAGTAAATTTGGAATCTATCCGAACACTCAGAGGCTGAAGGATGAAATACCAACATCTCTAATCACTGATATAAAAAGCTCAAAGTTGAAACTGAAGTTTTCATTATTACACTCAGCTATCTCACAATATCATCTTACATATACTTCTTTTTAAAATTTTTATTTATTATAATTTATTCACATTAAATACCAATTGTTATCACCTTGCTCAGTTCTACCTGTTACACCTTGCCTCCCTCTTCTTCCCTATTCCCTTCCCCTAGACCTACGTCTGGGAGGGGGGTCTTCCCCCACCTTCCTACCACAGCCTGTCAGGTCTCATCAGGATAGCCTTCCTCCCCTTCCTCTTTGTGCCCACAAGGCCTCCAGGCGACAGGGAAGTAAGTGATCAAATGTTGGGCACCAGAGTTCATGTCAGAGGCAGTTCCTGCTCCTTGTAACTCCCATTTTGAAAATGAGCTGTCCATCAGCTACACCTGAACAGGGGATCTAGGATCTCTCCATGCACTGTCCTTGATTGTTGCATCAACTTGTGCATTCCCTGCAGCGAGGTGGGGTCGAGATCCACCTGCCTTGATGGTCTCCCTGTGGAGCTCCTGACCACTCCCAGTCCTTCCATTCCTACCCACGCATTATAGCATACAACTCTACACTTTGTCTATTGTCCAGCATCTGTCCTGATCCCCCACTGGGTGGGAGTCTCTCAGAGGACATCTATGTTTGGCTAATATCCACTTATAAGTGAGTATATACTATGCATATCTTTCTGGGTCTGGGTTACCTCACTCAGAATGATCTTTCTAGTTCCATCCATTTGCTTGCAAAAATCAAGATTTCCTTGTTTTTAGTAGCTGAGCAGTATTCTGTTATGTAAATCTACCACAGCTTCGTTATCCATTCTTTGGTTGAGGGACATTAGGTTATTTCCAGAAACTGACTGTTACAAATAACGCTGCTGTGAACATGGTTGAGCAAACGTCCATATATGGTAGAACATCCTTCAAGTATATCCCACGAGTGGTATACCTGGGTCTTTTAGTGGGACTCTTCTCAATTTTCTAAGAAAACACCAGATTGATTTCCAAAGTGGTTGTACAAGTTTGCACTCCCGCCAGCAATAGAGGAATGTTTCCCTTTCTTTAAATTCTTGCCAGTTATCACTTGTGGGTTTTTTTTTTTTATCTTAGCCATTCTGACTGGTATAAGATGGAACCTCAGAGTATTTTTTATTTGCATTTCCCTAATCATTATGTACTTTAAGCATTTCTTTAAGTGTTTGTCAGTCATTCAGTGTTCCTCTGTTGAGAATTCTCTGTTTAGCCCTGTACCCCAATTTTCATTGGATTAATTGGTTTGGTGATGTTTTGTTTCTTTAGTTCTTTATATATTATGGATATTAGCCCTCTGTAAGTTGTAGAGTTGGTAAAAATCAAATACCCTCTCATGTGTAAAGTTTTGGAAATAGCAGGGATAAAAGTCACATACCTAAATATAATAAAGGCTATATAGAGCAAACCAATAGCTAACATCAAAATAAATGGAGAGAAACTCAAAGAAATGCCACTAAAATCAGAGGCTAGACAAGGCTGCCCACTCCCTCCGTATCTCTTCAGTATAGTATTTGAAGTTCTAGATGGAGCAATAAGACAACAAAAGGGGATCGAGGGGATCCACATCAGAAAGAAAGAAGTCAAAGTATAGTATAGTTTTTTGCAGATAATATGATCATATACATAAGTGACTCCCAAAATTCCCCCGGAGAGCTCCTGTAGCTGATGAACTCCTTCAGCAGAGTGGTTGAATACAAGATTAATTGAAAAGCTAGTCCCCCCTCCCCCCCCGTATACAAATAGCAAACATTCTGAGACACAAATTAGGGAAACTACACTCTTCACAGGAGCCACAAATAAAATAAAATATTTTGATGCAACTCAAACCAAACAAGTGAAAAGCTTGTATGAAAAAAAGAAATTGAAGATGATATCAGAAGATGGAAAGATCACGCATGCTCAGGAGTCGGAAGGCTCAACGTAGTAAAAGTGGCCACCTTACCAAAAGCAATCAGCAGATGCAATGCAGTCCTTATCAAAATACCTACGCAATTCTTCACAGACCCTGAAAGATCAATTGTCAACCACATATGGAAGTACATATGTTTTTAAAGAAAGAAATGATATTAAGTTCATAGATAAAGTCAGGTGGAAAAGTACATTTTGAATGATTAAAATTTGCTTTATCCATGATATAAAAGCAAGATATAGTAGATTGTGTGGACAAGTGTGAGTATATATTCAGATAGGCATATGTAGGTTTATTCAAGCAACAATAATAATTAAGTAAAACTCCATGAACTTTGAAGAAGGGCACGGAGGGGTTGGAGGAGGACTGATGTCCAGGAACAATTTAGGTGTCAGGCTCATGTATGAAGTTCAAACAAGAAAACATAAATTAAATGATATATATTTTGAAGGAAAATCATATTCCTGTCAGTATTTTTAAATAAATGACAATGTTTGTAATATTTATAAATTAAAAGGTTATGCTTATTCTAATTGATTTATTTAATTTGCTTTGAAATTGTTGTTATTAATGGCAGAATACAGGGTGCTGTAAACTTTATGAACTGATGGCACAAATGAGGAAGAAATACATACATTAATGCAAAGTATATTTAACATAATAGCTCATATTATTTTCAGAGTTGATATTAGTGGCATATGCATTGTAGTGGGTAGGTTTCTTTTATCTTACTGACATGTTATAATGCCATTGGTCTGGAAGGGAGTTTGATTGCAGTTGCCTTCGTGCTCATACTATAAGGGACAAATAACAAATATAATCTATTATTAAGATCTTTGTTCTTCTAATTTTCCCTCTTTCTACTATCTGCTTCTTTTTCAGTGACATGGTGTTCTAAAGCTATCTCTTTTGTAAAATTGCCTCTTGATGTCCTTTCCCAGATATCTGTTTACAATTTTTTAAAAGCTGGATGAATATAAAAACAGTTTATATAATCTGTGTAGCATTTGCTTTGCAGCATTTCTCTAGTGCTTTGTTAACAGTAGTACTTGCTGTATGCAAAGGAGAACATATTTAGAAAAGTATGATTGCATTTTTCCCCAATGAATTCTATGGTGCAGCCTTTTGGTTTTCTGTTACAAACTGCTCACTGATCTGGCAAAGAAAATTGCCTCGATGTGAATAAATAAGAATTAGCTCATTAGCTGTGCTTAATTAACACAAATAAAGCTGATGAACCTAATGTTAAGTGTAATATTGCAAGCTTTCTATTTTACAAGCAACCCTGAGTACTTGTGAGTTATTAAACAATATACTCAGTGAACAAGAATTGAGCATCGAGGTCTAGTCATAGCCATTGCTAGGTGTGGAAGACCCAGATATGCCTTGTATTCCAATAACAGAGATTTGTAAACATTAATTATGAAATTTCATGATATATAATGACAGATATATCGATAAACAGAATTTATAGGCAATGGTAGCATGTTTTGACTTAATAAAACACATGTAGAAAAAGAAGGCATTTCAGAGTATACTATGTTTATTCTCAATTACATAGGTTTAGAGTCAATGTTGTAGGAATAGTACTGGTGTTATTTATTATATTGTGGCTTGTAGTCAAGCCTGGGACCATATTATAGTGTACAGTATCATATTTCAGTTCTGCATAATGATATATAACTGAAACTTGACAGTGGAATTTTATTTTCTAGCAAGGGTCATTATTGGGCAGGGAGGATAGTATTTTGTGGTAATTTTATATGACAATCGTGTGAGTTTTTAAATACTCTCTTCTGATTAAGCACACATAAGAATATTGACTAATTTTGCTACATATTTCTACTGGAAATCTCCAAATTGGAACTTCTTTTTTAGCAATTGTCTTCAGTAGATCTATATTACATTAGACAAATTACGAATACAGTTAAATGGAATTGTGCATATATTTAGAGCAGTATTTTCATATAAGACAGGAGCAGAAAATATATGCAAACAGAAATGAAATAGTGTGTCCATGATAAGAAGGACATAAATGTTAATGTATTTTACAATGTGATGTCAATAAAGAAACAGCCACTGTAAAAAGTTGAAGATTTTGCTGTATGTGATGGACCTTATCCTCTGTTTCACTCAAGGCCAAAATGATCCATTATTTCATTACCCTGATGATGGGATCTCCTGATTATAAAGGGAAGGGGTATTTAACGGTCCCATTGAAATAAGCATTGGGGAAATCTTGGTGTATGCTGATGCATTAGGAGTTGGTAGCTTGAAATGGCAATCAAAGAAGGCTGTGAAGAGAAAAGAAGGTGCTCTCTATAGTAGAAAACCAGGCTGGGTGTGAGCGACCCAGAGATCTAGGAGACTGGCCTCAGATTAAAGACACACTTTAGTGTTTATGTCTTGGAATAAATTTATTATTTAAGAAACATTTTATAGCACCTGCAGACATTTAAACTGACTATTGTTTGCTCCCTGCACAGATTAAGATGCTGAAAACTTTTTTGACATCTCATCCACAGACAACATTTTACCAGCTCAGTGAATATCCTTTCATAGGCAGAATGTATAATTAGCCATTGCCAGTCTGTCCCTTAGTTAGAAGCAGGCACTTCACTACGCATGCTTCATTTGCAAATAAGGACAACAATAAAACCATAAATTCTCCCTAAATTAAAAACTGCCATATTATAATCAAAATGGATCACTTTTCTGAAGTACATGTGAGATTTTTCATAAATGTTCTCCAGTGTTTGATATCTCATAACTTACAAATCACAACAGGCATGGGTCATAACTTCATTATTGCTATGAGTCAGGATCCTTTAATTTTATGGCAACCATGTTTAAAAGCAGAGAAAGCTATGGGAATTGGTTGGTAAAGAGGTGGGGAACTCATGGAATTAACAGCCTTTTAGTTTGATATTGGTCTTAGGACGTCAATGAGTTTGTAGTCACCTTCTATTCACCATTGGCTTTGCTTTGCCAAGCAATCAGTAGGTCATGCTTCTTGACATGGTTGTTAGAAGTGACAGAAACCAGAATTCCTGAACTCTCTGCCCTATTATAGTCCTTAAATTGTTTAGGGTGTAATAGTTTACCCCGACCCTAATATCACTGAATCCTAACACTTAGTGAAAGTCAATAAATCTACATCCCAGGCACTCCCTACTTCTCTGATAGAGTTGTAGTCCAGTTCCTCATTTTTACTTGTGACCATACTATCAAGGACAGTTACACTCTTGCTGGCCTCTGGAGTTTATATGTATGAGTAGTCCAGTGTGACAGGGTGGTAATCCTAACTTCCAGGAGAACTGAGTTTAAAAATGTCTGTTTGGTGAGTGCGTCCCCCCTCTGAACTTAGAACTCAAGGTCATTAAAACACAAAGCTGCAGACACAGGGGAAATTTTAGTGTTAGATTGCAATGGACAATACACGGCCGAATCTATCTCATTATACACTTTGAAATGTGGACTCGGGAATCCTAGATTGCATGAAATTACAATATGTAGGTAGTCCTGGCCGAGTGATTAGGCAATGGACTTGAAATTACCATATAATAAGCTCTGGTTCAGAACTTAAAATATTGGGGAAGAACCTGGCCTGAGTCCTATTGCTTAATTAAAGGTAGTAGACCTCTAGTCTGCAAATGAATGTTCTACCTATCTGTTAAGATACCCAATTCAGGATATGGAGAAATGGTTTTAGCAGGAAGTTTTATGAATATAATCCCATGTATAAACTCCTTTAGCTCTGAAATAGCTACAAGGGTCAGAAGCAAAGTTCCATGTCAAGTGAGATGGCACAATATAAAAAACTTTCACACAAATAAAAGTTTTAACAGAAAACTGCATATTAATTGCAGGGTATTTATCTAAAGTCTGTGCATCTTTTAGTAAGATCAAACATTTCTCTTACATTTCACCTGATATGAACTGAGGCAGTTTTAAACTTTCACTTGTTGGCGTGTTTTAACAACTACTCATGGAATCTTATTACATTATATAAGAGAGAAAGCAATGCAGTTTGGATGGATAGTAAATGCTTAGGTCACTTCATGGCATTGGTGTTCTCTGCCTCTCCCTTGCCTGATCTCCCATATATAATTTCCATTTGGTTAAGGAATGCTATGCAATGGAAAATTCTTCAACTTAATGTTTGTTTTCACAAATACTACCTTGTCATGAAGGGAAAGAGAAAAGAGAAGTTCTAACTAAATAATATTTAGAGAATTTATCTTTTTTGTTCCCGTGGGGTACATTGGTCCAATCAAAGGATTGGATGATGTCTGCTCACCTCACTGAGGGTGGCTCCTCTTTACTCTGTAGATTGGTTCAAATATCCTTGCAAAACATACTTAGAGACCATGATAGGCATGTTCAACTGGATATATGGACAACTCAAGTGTTACATTAGCCATATCAACACATATATTACCTGCCACAGTCTCTACACAAAAATGAAATATGTGCTGATTCACTTAAGAATTTGTTTCAATAAATATTGGAAAGTTGTGTATACATTAGCATACATAGTCACAGGTTTTTGTCCTGAATAATTATAGTAAATACATGTGAAATATACTAAGCTTGTAAATATGTGTCAACTTTTTTTTTGCACAATTTTACTGCGTTTATTGGACCCATTCTCTTTAAACGCCCATGAAAACACCCCCTTTTGTCATAATGTAAAATGATGTCCTTTTTTTTTTTCATTAAGGATATATGAGTTATGTGGAAATTTTCATTGAAACGTTCCTTAATTTTTATTCTGGAGTTATTGTGAGCTATACTTTCAGATTCTCATGTACTCTAAAAATAATTAGCAAACTTGAGTAGGTAGAATCCTGTATATCTCAGCTAGGTTTTTGGAGATGCCCTTTATGTTATATGCTGAATAATGTGTGAAATATTCTCTTGTAAAGATGTGTGGTATTAGAATGATGAATGTCTTCTCTTTAGATCAGCCGTGTCACAAATATTCCTATGTGATTAAGTGTTTTAAGCGATATTCACATCCTAGATACCAAACTAAAGTCATGAAAGTCTTAGGAAAAAGTAAGCAAATACCAACAAACAAAAAAGGTACAGGAGCAGTTAGCTGTGATGCTGCGGCACTATTCAAAACCTTAAACTTCCTGTCTTAGTCAATTTTGGCTGTTATAAAGAAAGTAGCATAAGCAACAGCCATTCTATTTTTAAGGCTCGTAGGTCCAAGAACATAGGTGACAGCAATCAGCTCTTGGGAATGGCCCTCTTCTTGATGCCCTCATCCTCACATGGTAGTTAGAACCCCTCTGCTATAGCTTTCTCTTGTTTCCAGTCCACAGAAGAGATATCATACATGTAAATTGCCATCTTCTAAGATGTCCTCTTCTCATTGACCCAAATCTAGATATCAATATTTTGTGTTTAGCACTTCAACGTATGGGCTTTAAGAGGGCAAAACCATTCACCCCAGAGTATTGTGCAAAAATGATTGCCACGATCATAAATATGATTATAAAATTGAAGAAGATTGTAATTCTTTATGCAGAAGAGAAATCTGGGTGAGTTTACATTTAGGAGTCTTCTATCAAGGTTCAGAAGTCAGATAATTTTTCTATGATGTCGGGTCCCAGCCTGCGGGAAAATTTGAATCAGGGTTCACCTGAAAGAGGGAGTGGGGATTGACAGTAGGATACAGAGACAAGGGAAATAATGAGTCAAGTCAGGAAATTTCTGATCAAGATTCACTTTATTGCCGACTAGCAGGAACAAGGGCAAGGTCAATAGGATCTATTCTTATCTCACTCACCCTAGCCCCGCGAGCAAGAATACAATAGCCTAAACCTCTCCCTGTAAAACTCTCTGAGTAGTTACTTGTAAGAACTTCCTAGGTCCTCTGGGTGGTTCCAAGTTGAGACTTCTCTACTTCTTTCAAAGTTAAATAGTCCAAAAATAGCCTAGAACACAAAACCTCCTGGTGAGCTAAAGGTCAGCAACTCGAAGGTTACAGCATATGGCCTAAGCACAGGATTTCTGACATGGCAGAATTTGGCATGGCTTTTTCCCACGATATAACTTATCACTAAAGAATGTAAAACCCATGTAGAGAGAAATTCAGTACAATTTGCTGGATATGTCATGATTTACTTATACTTGCCCACATAAGAAAAGTTCTATGTCAGACATCTTTATCTGAGACAACTCAATGAGAGGAAGAGTGCAAAGTGAAATCCTGAAATGTATGCCTTTTGACATTTTAAAAATGTGCTTTGCTGACCTTAGAGGGACATTCTGTAGCTGCCCCTAGGGTGCATAGTTGCTTATTTTTTCAGGATAATGAATCACTATGCTGTGGAAGAAATCATTGCATTCTCCATGTGTGAGTGCATTGCATTTTAGAGAAAAATCTGATATGTAAACATAATAAACTATATAAGCAAAAAGAATACAGCAAATCTAAAATAAGATCATTTGAAATCATCTCAAATTGGAAGACATTTTATGCATTTAGACCATACAAAGTGTATGCAAACATTGAAGAGTGATTGTATCCAGTGAGTTACCATTTCTCTCTCATAGATGTGCCATTTTTTGTGGGGAGAATTTTAAAAATATACTGAGAAGTTTTTCAGCACACAGTGCACATGATTAACTATAATCATTCATCTGTATAATAGTCACCAAACCTCTGTACCCTTGTCCTAAACCTCTCCATTCTGCTGATTTTTCTGCAACGTATCCTAATAATAATACTCAATTATAAGCTGCCCTTTTCATTAAGACCCATGCTCAGGTGAGGTACTACAGTATTTTCTTGCCTTCTTTCCTTTCTTTGCTTATCTTATTTTCACTTAGTCTAAGTGATTCTCCTTATCATTATTGTTGCAAAGAACATGATCCCTTCCACTTTGGATCAATGTATCCTTTATGTATGACATGTTTTCTTTAACTTTGATCCTTTGACAGATGTGTAGAGTCTTCCTGTATCTCATACATTGTGAATAATGACTGCAATTCTGTAGTCTTACTTCATTTCATTGGTTATGCACTCAGAATACACAATTTTATTTTTATTCTAACTTAATTTCCCATTTCCTGAGTAAATTCCATATTCATTTCCATATATTTGTTTACATGTCTAGAAATGCTACCCACATTTTATGAAAAGCCAAATCTTTGTTCCTAACATTTTATGACAAGCTGATTAACCACAGTAAGGTAATTTAAACAATTATATAGGACATTTTTCAAAGTACAATAGAGAAACTTGAGAGGAACTCTTAAATTAGTTCACCTACTCCAACAAGTGAAAGAAGTAAGGTCATGTGTCATCCAATTGAATGTCAGCTGTCAACTTCACAGAGCTCAGAGTCTTCTGAGTGTGTGATATTTTGAGGGATGTCCCAGAACAGACTGGTATGTACCCATGCTGGTGAGAGATTTTCCTGACTCCTGGCTGAAGGCAGGATGCACCAACGATGGAGAAAAACTTGTGACTGTCCAGACAGTCAGCTCTCTGTCCTGTCAATACTTTTGGCAGTTGCTTGTCAGCACTTCCTTCATATTAGATAATTTTTCCTTCTGTGGTCTCTGATGAGGTTGAAGACTAGATAACCACAGTATTACTGTAAGCTTAATTTTAAAAAATTTAGACATTAGGATAAGAAGCAGTAGCATAGGATAGATAGTGGATTAATTTTTTTAAAAAATTGTTAACTACAAATGCACTGGTCCTTGTAAATGTGACTTACTGGATAATTCTTATAATTATTTTGTATATAGCTTATTTTGTTAATAGAAAGGGGGAGATAAAGGAGAGATAAACACTTTTTACATGATCCCAAGAGTGAGGTGGGGAACAGACTTTTGATAGAACAGGCGATGTTAATCCAGAAGACAAACCACCTTGTGAGGGAACTTGATTATTGCCAGCTCATGAAAACCCATGACCAAAACCTGTGACCAGACTCTGGAGGGGAGGTACATATAGGAGCCCCAAACAGGAAGTGGGGGCTGCTGTTCTGGATATTGGAGATAGTTTTAGGTGTTCATCGCTTCACTTCAAGATGCTGCTAGAGAGAACCGCATGAGGGAAGGCTTCCAGATTCCAGATTCCAGATTCCAGTTGAGATAAGTTCCAGCAGAAGAAATCCTGCCAACTATGCCAGGAAAATTTTTCCTCAGAACTGATATCCTTAAAGCTTCATTATTGTGTTCTTTAATTTCCTTTTCCTTTTGTTTAGGCTATTCAGGTTATAAGGTATGCTTCAGTTTATAAGTTTATGATACAATATAATTATTAAGAAAATTGAGCCTACAGATGACTAATGCACTATAGGTATTAAGTACCAAGCCTATGGATGTGATTGAACAGGGACTGAATAAGAAAGCCACCTGAGTGAACCTATGAACCTAGGGTGAGGTAGAGAGGTAGCCAGAAAGCAGGCTAACTCTGTGGGTCTTTCTTCCAGGTTCCGGCCCTGGCTACTCTCTGTGATGGATTGTAAACTGGAAATATAATCTGAATATTTCTGCCCATGTTGCTTTTGATCGGTGTTCTAACACAACAGGAAGAAACTAAAACCTGAAAATAACCAGGATCTTTAGAACTATGTGGAAAAATAAAAGCGAGGAATAATCATAGATTTTTCTGAAAGGCATCATTGCATCTTCAGGAATTGTCTGTCTAACTCCTGGTGTCCAGTTCCGATGGGTCCAATGAGAAGTGTGTACTGCCAGTGCAGGGATTTCTCTGGAAACTACTACAGGGATGTCTTACAACAAGTAGATAACCAGAGCTTATGATGACAGTTGACTTTAATTTGAAGCAGCCTCACACTTCTAACATTTGTGTTTGAGAGAGCATCATGGTAAATTGGGCATTCTCACAGGTCATATGTTTAATGCAGACATACTATGTTAAGAATCATGAAAAAGGAACAGGTGGAAAACAGTGTGTGAGAACAAAAAGAATGCCCAAGCAAGGATAAAACCAGAATGCACAAGGTTTCTTTCCTGACACTTGGTATCCTTTGTATTTTTAAAGATAACACCCACTGCTACTTGCATGTGGTCATTTCTATAGTTTTGATTGTCATGACAATGAATAGCCATTTCTTTATAATATCAACACAGGACACTTTTAAATTGCATATAAGCAATATTATCCATGTATTGCAACAATACTTACTCGGAACTTTATTACACATCCACCAGGAAACACATCTTTTGCAGGAATTCCAGAAAGTGACAGGACAAGGAAGCAGTTGAATTGGTCTATGTAGCAGCATATGGTTAACAATTAAAGAACAGCTTCAAAATGTACTAAGATATTTAAATCATCACAGTGGCATTGTTGAGAGTAATTCTAATACCACGTTTACTCGAAACACAATTATTCTTTCATCTAATATAGAAGACAGTTTCCTGTAAGTAGTCTGTCCAACAGAAATCAATGAACCACAAAGTGAAACCACAGAAATATGTGAGTTCTTGTGCAACCTTTGGTACAAGGTCTTGTTTTCCAAAGGATACTTTCTTTCGCTAATTAGAATAATTATTTTTTTAAGATGACAAAATTAGGAAGGACAATGCAACAAAGTTCTATCACAGTGAATGTTATTATCCCCAAAAATATTTTGAAGAAATGGAAAATAGATCAGATCAGATCTTAAAAGAGAAAGAAAATATCTTCATATAAGACACCAGTTTTGAAATCCATAGTACTTAATTTTCATGCATCAAATTGAAATTACTAAGAATTGAACCATTGTACTCTAATAAAAGGTTAAGACAGCTTAGAAATATTTCAGTTATGACCCACAGTTTTAAATCAAAATATGACTCTCCCAGGGTGTTTGAAAAGTATTTCTTTTCATAGCATTTCTTACCTGTTTTATTTATCAACAACTGTATAATCTCTTCACTGTTTTTCATTTTAATTGTGTTCATTTCTGTAAGTGTGCTTTTTTTTGAGTATGAGCTGTCACTGGATTTTGTTTTTAATGTCTACATTTATGTTTTTCATGTTTTATAAATAGAATTGATTTTTTTCTGTTTTTATCAATATTTAAATTGTTTTCTTAATTAATATTTTAATTGTTCCACTGTAATATAAATATGCACACGCAATGAAATTATTGGCATGGATAACCTTCAAAATCATTTCAGTATTTTTTAAAGTGTTCTTTGAGATCATATGATTGTAACTAAGATTCTGCCTATGGGTATTTACTTGACTCACTTACAATTTTAAACATTTACCAACAGGCATGCTTCATTTCAGTTCCAGCATACACTATCATTATCTCAGGAGGGAAGAAGTGGAATATTTACATGGGGTTTATATTTTATTTTTCATTGTGAAAAAGATGACATTTAGCTCCATCACATGGTAAGGTTCAGTAAAAGAAGCACCCTTGTGATTTAGAACACTCTCTTTAATTCAGAACATAATTAGTTGAAATTTATATCTTGAGTGTCTGTGCTTGCTGCCTGTGTCAAACTGAAATAACCTGTAGATGTGAGTCTTTGTTCAGACTTGTACAAGACGGTGGCTTAAGAAAGAAAATGAGAATTCTGAATATTTGCATCATGTCCCCAAACAACTTCAAAATATTCTAATATTGTATGGCTGTGTATTGTATTATTCAGTTTATTAGGTTGATAATTTAGTTTTCCACACGTTTTTGAAACAAGCTTTAGGCCTAATTTTATAATCAGGAAATATGAAAAAAACAGAAATGTTATTAAACTCCATCAATAGTGCTTTGAATTATCTGGTGGAGACATAAGACGCTAGAATATACCTACTCAAAGAAGGCTTATTCGTAAGAAACAATTTTGACGGGATGACCATCATTCCAATTGCGCTATTAGGTGATAGTTCAGAGTTCATAGTGGATTCTGCTAATATCTGCATTAAATATAAATTCAAGGTGTATCTAATTTGTTGCTATAGTTATTTGGAAAAAAAATGGCAAGTGTGTCTGCTGGGTGAAGGCAGAACTAAGCCTGCCTTAGGAATTCGATTAGCCATGCTGGAGGAGGCATAGCTGAAGCCCCTTTAGGTCAGACCCCAGCAGCGTTTGTGCTGAAGGAGCCGAGGAAATCACGTTAATTTTTTCACCACTTACTTTGGTAAATGGCCTGGTTTCAAAGAGAATGTTTTCTCTTTCATCTGAATGTTGTAGAAGCCCACCCAGTCTCTGCTCCACTCAAGAGAAAGAGAACAAATGAGGCAACATAAGCCACATTTACATTCAAAGGAAGATCAGTGTTTACTCATCAAAGCTGTTAAGTAGTTTAACTTTGAATAGTAAGTGTGTGTGTGTGTGTGTGTGTGTGTGTGTGTGTGTGTGTGTGTGTAGGCATGCACGAAGCATGTGTGGAGGAATTAGACAAAATTGTGGGGTTGACTCTCACTGTGTGGGTTCTGAGAATTCTGTCTTTTATTATGATTGGCACAAAGCATTTCAACCCACTAAGATAAATTGCTGACCCTTCAGTGGGGGGTTTTAAAACAAACAAACAAACAAACAAGTATACAGCAGTGACTAAATAAAAACTACTAAAAAGTTAATCATTTGGATATGATAATCCTCATTTGATGGGAAATGCTATATTTGTTTCTACTCAGATACATAAATTTCATATATAACCTTGTTATTTAATTCATCCTTTCAGACATGTCATTCTATAAACCTTTTGCTCTATAAGGGTAAACAGTGCAGAAAAACTTAGTGAAAATGTGTTATAGAAGTTGGGTGTGTGAATAATTCAAAATTATTCGTATACTTTCATAATAAAAATGTTCATATACATATCCCAACACACACACACACACACACACACACACACATACACACACACACACTTACTATTCATGTGTGTCTGTGTGTCTGTGTGTGTCAATAATAAATAAGAAGTGTTTAAAAAATCACTATAGAAGACAGAAACACTGCATGTTTTGCACCAGGAGATGGAGATGAGTAAAGTGCTGTTGGCAGCTGTTATGTAAACAGTCAGTGGTGTTGCCCAAGCAAAGCCCCATTTTCAGTTAAAAGAGTAAAGAAGAAACATTGCAAGTTGTGTGAAGCTTTGAAGGTGTGGAATTTATAAATTCTAAAACACATAGATTATTTCATTTATGCAGAATCTCTAGTTTACTACTCTTTTAGGAGATATATACAAGGTTACATTATTTTTATGCATTTTGCAATAAAACCTCTGTGTCTTACCTATGAAATACTATTTCATTATTACTTCAGTAAATAATATATTTGGGGTGAAATGATAGGACATCTAAAAAGTGTGCATTCAGTCAAGATAATACATTGTTAAATTGATTTCTATCCCATTGCTATTGTTCTCTGGTGTCCCCACTTTCCAATATAAACACTCGATGGAATGGTGGTGAATATCACAGATGTTACAATTATTAGATTTCAGTTTCTCAAGTTGACTTCTAGAGTGTATTGTTCCAGCTGTATATTCTGTCCTTAAACAAGGAACCATTATATTTTAGCCTCAATCATAAAAACATTCTAAGTCCAATATATTTAGTTTTTTGTTTTAATTGTCTTTGATATTTCTCAATTTTGTACTACCATATTTACATGATATCATTTGAAGTGCTGCACTAGAAGGGAGAGGTACCTTACTAAAAAAAGATCACTGTACTTATTTTATTTATTAAGTGTTGGTTTTGATTTTTGAGTCCAGTTTTGAGTCCACAGGTTGGTCTTGAACTTTAATTTCCTGATGTCTGTAACTGCAAAATTTTGTCACCCTGTCCAGTTCATCTGTTTACTTGCATTCTAATGATACCAATAGCATCTTAGTTTGATTATCCCGGTAAACACAAAACAACACACCACATCACAAAGGTTGTGAGGTTGTGTGTGTGTGTGTGTTCATGTGTGTGTGTGTGTGTACATGAATGTGCATGCGTGTGTGTTTGTTGATGGCCAGTACAGCCACAGCATGGTTTTGAATGTCAACAGCATGAAGCATGGTTATTTTTGTTTGTTTGACTTATGTTTTTGGATCTTTTCTTTTTTAACTGTTGTTTGTATTTCCTTCAAACTGATTTTAAGTGTTCTTGTAATTGATGATATAACTTTTTGAGTCAATTCTGTTGAACAGTGTGATTGGACTTGTTTGAAATCTTGTAGCCCACATATTTCTCATGCTGGATTTTCAACTTTTAAATTTTGGGACCTAGGTATTTTGAATTAATAACTAATCATTTTTTTAATAATAGAAGCATTTTATTTGCCTTTAAGTTTTTTCCTTAAATGTTAGAGCAGAAGAGCATCTTGAAATGTACTTTATTAAATTGTTATCTGTTTCTCAACGCATAATTATTGATAACAAGATCAACAATATATTTGAGAGAAAATTTGTTGATATAAGAGCCAACAATTGAACACCTGTCAAATACTTAGCTATTCATATTACTAAGAACTGGGTAAATTTTTTATTTTTTAGTAGTAAATACTAAATTTCTTAATCTAAGAATGTCAAGATGGCATGAAAATTGCTGGTTAATACATGTATTTAAATAACTTCTCTTTAGTTCATGACCAAGGCTCAGTGCATAATCTTCATTCTTTATACCTCAGTGAGTAAAGCATAAATTTATATAATAAAAGGTAACACTGTACCATCAACTTCATCACATATTACTACTGGCTTTTAGAGATGGACAGGAGTTCTTTTTAAGTAACAGTATCCGAGAATACAGTTTTTATTAGTTGAAAGTGCATGAGCTTTATGATATTTCATTCTTTTGCATGAATTCTGAAGAAAATTTAATTTTATCCTAGTCTCACAAAAATTTCCAATTTCAGAGAAGGAAGTAAATAAGGATTAAGTAATATAAGCAATTGCATCCAATTTTCCTATTAAATGCCTTTCAAAGCAACTTCTATCACAAGTAGCACATATTGAATCACTCACAAGGAAATTAATGGATCTCTAAGTGGAATGATGTATTTAAATTTTCAAGCAGAGAATATTTTTATTATGATGATTTTTTCTCCAAACAACCAAGAAGATTGTCAGTCAGTAATATTTAAAGCTATTAACTACTATGCTATGTTACACTGTAATTTGGAAATGAATTAAATAAGAAAACTCCATATTTTCATAAAATATGTGGACAATATTTCTTAAAATATGATATGTGATAATCAAACTAAGAAAAAAATATGCTACTTCGATGGTTGGGGTGACAGCTAGATACTAATCAGTTGTACAAGCTTGAGGCCCTGAGTTCATAGCTACCTGAATTCAGTGCATAGAATGCACTGGCAACTGTACCTTCAGTACTGTGGAAAGGATTGGGGATATCCTGGGGTATTGCTGGCAAATCCACTTACCTGAACTGATAAGCTCCAGACTTCAGACTCATGAATAAACTCTGCTTTATAGATTAAAATGTGGAAGAATAGAACCAGTGGAGGAAGATGCACATCAAGTCTTGGCTTACACACAACAGACACATAGACACACTCACCCACATACACACACACACACACACAAGCTCATTTACACATATGTCTATGTATATTCCTGTATATGTGTGGGGCCTGAATGCATGCACACATACAACCTATGTGCACGAGACCATTGATATCTTAAGATACCAGCTTCTCTGGAATGGGAGACAGAGGTTATTGTGAAAAGCCACGTGTGTGCTAGAAAGAGAACCCAAGTACTCTACAAGAGCAGTATATGTTCTTAACTACTGAGCCACTCTATAACTCTAGATACCAGGAATTCATATGACTTTTTGGAAAATGCTTTAGTGTTGCTTATCTCTCGGCTTATTCATCCCTCCGCTGTGTGCTTTACTCATCCACCATATTTTAATCCTGTTATATTTTATTTTGACCCTTAATACTAGTGGCCCTGCCTCCTTCAAGGTCTTCCACATGGTCTGTTAGGAATTCAAGGACTTCTACGTGTGTTCCAGATGAAACATACATATTTGAAGATTAGTGATTATGTCTACAAAAAGAGGAAAAAAGCAAAGTCATTCTGAGTCTGTTTTATTTCACTCAGTGATTACGTTCAGGACCATCCAACGAGATGATAATTTTATATTTTAGTTTTTATTAAACTAATAATATCGGATTGTATAAATAGACCTTGTTTTCATTACCCATCCATCCATTACCCATTCTCATGGGTATCTAGCTATTTCAAATTCATGAAAATCATAAGTAGTCAGGAAAGCAAGAGATATGGATGTGGAGAGATCTCTATAGTAGGATACTGAGTCCTTTAGAAATATGGCTAAGAATGGTATGCTGGATCATGACATGATCTATTCTTGCTTTTGGAAAACCTTAACATGATATTTTATAGTGGCTGTTAACAGTTTGCAATCCCACCAGACTTTCCCTAAATCCATGAAAGATTGATATCATTTGGTCTTTCCTTCCTTCCTTCCTTCCTTCCTTTCTTTCTTTCTTTCTTTCTTTCTTTCTTTCTTTCTTTCTTTCCTTCTTAACCTTAGCCATTCTGACTGAAGTAAAATGAAAGCCCAAAATAGTTTCATTGTACCTTTCTCTGATGGTGAATAATGATGCATATATATGCATATATATGTGGGTGTATGTATGTATGTATGTATGTATGTATGTATGTATGTATGTATGAATGTATGTATGTATGTCCTTCCATTGGACATTTTGGCTGGTTCCAGAAGGCAGCCATTTCAGATTCCATATTCCCTGTTGCTAGGAGTCATAGCTAGGGTCATCCTTACAGATTCCTGGGATTTTGCATTCTCCTAAGTTTCTGGCTTTTCCCACAGCTGTTCCATTCCCTAACATCTGTTCTGTCCCCCAGTTCTCACTCCCTGAGTCCTCCTGAAACTTGATTCTACCTGTTCTACTCCCAACCTCAAAAGTCCATCCCATTCCCATTGAGTTTCCTTTCTCCCTCCACTTCCAAAGTCTATTTTATTTACACATTTGAGTAAGACTCAAGCATCCTCCCTTGGGCCATATTCTTATTACTTAGGTTCTACAGATCTGTGGGTCATAGTACATTTATCATGCACTTGATATGTCTCATATTTACTTATAAGTAAACACACACCATGTGTGTCTTTCTGTGTCTGTATTACTTAACACAGGATGATATTTTCTTGTTCCATCTGTTTGCATGTAGATTGCATGTTGTGTTTGTTTTTAATGGCTAGTATTATTACTTTGTGTAAATGTACCACATTTATATCCATTCTTTGGTTAAGGAGCACCTAGTTTGTCTCCAGTTTCTGGCTATTATAAATAAAACTGAGAAAGTATTCTTGTGTTATAGGAGAACATCTTTTGTGTGTATGATCATAAGTAATATATCTGGGTCTTAAGGTAGAACTAGTTCTAATTTTCTGAGAAAATGCCAAATAGATTTCCAACATGACTTCACATGTTTGCCCTCCAAATATCAATGCTGAACATCTTCACAAGTATGTTTTTTCACTTGATTTCTTCATCTTAGTCATTCTGACAGGCATTAGATGAAATCTCAGAGTCATTTTGATTTGGAATTCCCTGATAACTAATGATTTTGAACATTTTTGAAGTGTTTCTCAGCCATTAGAGATGCCTCTGGTGAGAATTATCTTAGTATTCCATTTTAATTCAATATTTGGTTTGTTGGTGTACAATTCTGTATATATATGTGTGTGTGTATAAATATATATGTACATACATATATGCCCTCTGTTGGATAAATGATTGAAGAAGATCTTTCCCTATTCTGTAGGCTGCCATTTTGTCCTATTGACAGTGTCCTTTCCTTTACAGAAACTTTAGTTTCATGAGGTCCCATTTATTAACTGTGATATTAGTGCCTGAGCCATTGGTTTACTGTTGAGGATATAGTCTGCTTTGACAAAATGTGTTCAAGGATGTTCCCCACTTTCTCTTCTATTATATTTAGTGTATCTGGTAGTAAGTTGAGTTCTTTGATCCATTTATACCAGTTTTGTCCAAGGATATCCATATGGATCTATTTGCATTTTTCTGCATGCAGACATCCAGTTAGACTAGCAATATTTTTTGGAGACATTATCCATTTTCTATTGTATTATTTTGGCTCCTTTATCAAAAATCAAGTTTTATATATGTTAGTTTATTTCTTGGTCTTCAGTTAAGTTACATTGATCAAACTGTCTGTTTTAGTGCCACTAACATGTGAAATTTATTGCTATTACTTTTTAGCACCACTTGAAATAACTCCAGAAGTCTTTTTATTGTTTTAGCAATCCTGGGATTTTTGTTTTTCCACATGAAGTGGAATTTTTGTTAAAATATTGATGGTAATTGCACTGAATCTGTAGCTTGCTTTGGTATAATGGCCAAAAGCAATGTTACTATGTTAATCTTACTGATCAGTGAGCATGGGGGATCTTTCCATCTTCTGATATCGTCTTCAATTTCTTTTTTTCAAATATTTCAAGTTCTTTTCATACAGGACTTTCACCGGCTTGATTAGAGTTACACCATTGTATTTTATATTATTTGTCACTATTGTGAAGTGTATTGGTTCCATAATTCTTTTTTTTTTTCACAATTTGTATTAAATATTTTACTTATACATATATTATTATAAATATGTACAATAAGCTACTTACAACAAGAAGAGCCATGAAACAATGAAGAATTATATAAATGTTCTATTCGTAGTATTTTGGCTATTTGTTTATGGAAGCTTTGAAGAAAACATCTTTCCTATCTTGATGAGGCTAAAATTCTGAATGTAAATTAATATCTATCATATCTCTTCATTATCAGTTTAAAACATCTATCTAAATGTCTTTCCTTCCCTTTATCTTTCATTCTTAAGTTTGGAGATAGGGGTTGAAAAGAAAGAAGGAGAAAAATAACAAAATAAAATAAAATAATTTTTAAGAATTTAAAAAGAAAGAAAAAAGGGGGAATATAGAAATATATAAGGCTGATAAGACAAAAAGTAGATTAGTGAATCTATTTCTCAACTTAATGTCTTAATTGTTACTAACAAGGTTATCTTAATTCACTGGTATAGAATTTTGTATATAGATGCAAAAGAAGTTTAATTTCAGATATGTTGCTATAAAATTCAAATTTAATATTTTTCTTCACACACATTATATATACACATATTCTTACTCTAATATGTGGTATTATACCCATAAAGCTCAATTATAATACAAGGTTTACTTCCAATACTTTGAAAGTGCTATTGTAGGCTAAGTAAATTATACAAGTTAATCGTTAGTTGATCAAATTATAGTAATATCAATTTTTAGTCTATTTTATTATAAGAATATACATCCTAGGAGTAACAGATAGATATGATTCTATTGAAAGATAAGGTAAAACAGATAAAGTCTTCAAAACCTCAGAGACCTATATAATATGGCATTTAAAGATGTTTTTATTATTTTAAAGCTTATTTGACAACAAGACAGGTTAACTCCTGGCAACACTTAGCCTACCTCAAAGAATCTGGTGAACATCAAAGAACCCCCTTATGGAGATGGTTTCAAATTTGGCAAACAAGCCACTGGGCAAAATGTCCTCATTTCTACCACAGACAGAATTCTGCCTAAAAATAGGCAAATTTGGATGCATGCAGAGTTGATGGCCAAATTCTGCCAAGACAGGGTAGGCAAACCCATACAGTTCCTGCTACACAACTAAGTGCAATGTAGTAAATTAACTAATTTTTTAAAAATCAAATGTTTAATTTCCTTATTGTTTTTGATAGACAATAGACAGCCATGCCAGACAAAGCAATTTAGCAAACCTAATTTTCTTAAAGTCTTTTTGATATAGAAGACCACTGCCCTTGGCATTCCACAATTTTTTGGAATGCTATTTTTACTTAGGACATGAGCTTAGAATCCATTCTCATTTTCAAGATGGCTTATTTGCCTTTGACGTTTTTAATAGATTAGTAATAAGGGGTTTTTTTTTGCATTAACAGTTTAGCTGATTGTGTTATAGTATATTTGACATGAACGGATACTTCTGTTCATATTTTCATAAAAATTTAGAAATCTTCCATAAATATTAGTTTGTATAATTTCTCCATCTTATTGTCCTTCTGAGACACACAATGCATATGCTTACCAATAATTATGTGGTTCAAATCCTTTTGATTCATACTTTAAATGCTTAAAACTCCCTAATCTTCATACTTGATGATTTCCACTGTCTTCAAAATCTGCTTCTTTAGTGTTTGTTGAGAGCCACCATTGAAGATTTCTTGATTATTTTTCCCATTGAGTAGTTTTCAACTTCTGAATTTCTTTTTCTGTTATTTTAATCATTCTTTCTCTTCAGTAATGTTTTATTGTATTGATTTATCATATTCTTCACTCCATTTATATCTATCTTTGGCCCTTTGAGCTTTGTTAAAAGTCAATGACTAAGTTTAATAACTTCTCCATTAATAATTTATTATAACTTATCATTTGTGTGCATGTTTGTGAGGGTGTATTCGTATGTTTATGTTTGTATAATTTTTATAAATGGAAGGTCACCCACAATGTATTAGAATTCAACTTGGAAAACTGTAAATAAACATCTACCTGAATGTAAAGAAGGATTAGAAAATTTAAAGTCATAATTAAAATATGCCAAGAGCCATCCTGTTAAAGGGCTTTCTAGGAGGTGATCCAGTATTTTGCGAGGTCTGTCCTGTGATGCACCCCAGAATTGTTTCTGACCTGCAACAACCCTGTCAGCTGTGCACTGCTGCATCTCTCTAAAATCTGGCATTAGGGCTGGGCGTGGTGGTGCATATCTTTAATCCTAGCACTCAGGGAGGATCACTGTGAGTCTAAGGCCAGCTTGATCTACAAAGCAAGTCCAGGACAGCCAAGGTTACACAGAGAAACCGTGTCTTGAAAAGCCAAAAACAACAACAACAAAAAATATATCTGGAATTGGTATGAACTTTCACTGTCTGTGTATTGACCAGTTCTGATTGAGCAAACTTACTACATGATCTTGTTGAGGATTCACTGATTGTTGTTCAGATTAATTAATCCCTGATTATGGAATTCCTGCTTTGATTCAAATAGTTTAAAAAGTTAATAGTTTTAAATTTTCTAAAACTATTTTAGAGCATTTATGGCTGCAATAAATACCATTGTGGACCTCCAGATGCCTCAATAGGGGATAGTCTTTAAGCAGATTTGTGGCCTCAGATAAGCCTTCACTCCAGATGACACCATGAATCCTGGTGTTCACCATAAATATAGGCAAGTTGGTTTAAACTTTTCATGAACCCAAGATATAATGGGGTATCTAGAAATGTCTAAACTAAGCCTGAGCCGTAATGTCTAAATATATAAACTGATCTGGAATAATTCCTTATACCTTGTCATTTTGTGACATTATATGTTGGCATTTTAAATTTACTCTGTTTCTTAGAATGAATGACAGATAAAATTATTGTCCTGAACTCATTATGAACTAAGAGATAGCTGGATAAAGTATAGTTAGATCAGTCAGAATTGAAAAGTCCTATATACTTGTAAATTTTAGACCATGTTAACCTTTAAGCCTTGTCAACCTTTGTCACTCTGAACTCACTGTGAACTTACATAGATAAGAAATGTTTAGCTTTAAAACATGTAACCCCTTGTATTTTAGAATTCATCTGGTTTTGTGATTAATTGCCCTTTTTGACTATGAGGTAATCCCCCCTTTTCTCAGAGGTATAAGTATAGTCACCATCAATAAAAGGTGTTGAAATTGAGAAGTTGAACTTCAGTTGAAGTTAAAGATGCCGAACTTCATCCACCTTTTCTCTTGAATGTGTGTGTGTGAGTGGTTTATTTTCTATCTCTCTCTTATTTCTTATTACCTTCTAGATTCACAAACAAGTTAGCAGACTCAGTGCTTTACCATCAGCCTTCTAGGGCTAGGAGGTTTAAATTTATATTAGCTTACTGGAGATCTCTGCAAAAAGGCCTATATACAGATCAAAGAGCCCTCTTTTATGACTCCCTGCAGTTTCTGCCTAAAAAGCCCCTTTACAACCTCCATTATAGGAATCTTGTGGTCAGTTTTCCTCCTCGGCTGCAGTACAGCCAGTCTCTAGAGAAGAAACCCCAGGTCTGGCAACCCAAGAGATGAAGTGAACTGGAGGGTATTCACACTCCAGCCCCAGAGACCCTACCCTGGACCTCTCAGGGCCACAGCCAGGCATTAACAAAAATATACTTCAATTTCATCTTTGTAATATTTTACTAATGTTCAGTTTAAATAAAGTTTGCTTTTTGAAAACAAACAAGATACTGTTAAAATACATTTTGTTCAAATTCTTTTACTTCTAGAATTAATAATAATTTTCAACAACCATGAATTTTTCCTCATGTATTCCCTCATCCACTGGAAATATGAACATTTTCAGCATATGGTTCTACAATTATAATCAAACTAAAAGAGCAGGAAGGCTTTCCATATCCTTTCCAGATCATTAAATATGACCAGTACTAAAGCTAAGTGAAGTAATTTGTTATGGTGCAAACTCCTGGTAATCCTTCATGGAATCATGAGGACAAATTCCACAGTGTCAAGGAAAAATCAAGCTAATGAAGCAATTTAATTAAAATTAATTGAGTATGATTCTGTCTCTTAAATATGAGACTGATGCCAGGTTATTCTAATGTCTTTGCCTTAGGTTGAGCTAATACCCATGATTTTCTATATTTCTTCCTAGTTATTTCTTTAAATCAATAGTTTTCATGGATAATTATGATTTAAAACTCTAAGAAATGTAAAAAGAACTGTGAGGTCATTTAATGTACTCCATTCTAAGGCAGTATTATTCTTTTATTCTCTTTAGCATTCTAAAGGAATACAGTTCGTAATGTAGACTCTAACTCAGCTGAAAAGCAATCATGCGGTGAAGTTCCTGCAAGTGCTTTGTTTAAATCACTTTATATACATTAATGTATAATGTAATATTCCTAGCATGTCTTCATGGACAAACATGGTAGATCTTATCCCAGCAGCAAACATTCTTTCTGTTGTGCTCTAGCAATGTGTGTGTTTCTCAGGAGGGCTCAGTGGCACAAGTGTGCTGTTGGTAAGTAGGCCCAGGACAGACACCGAGCACTCAGTGGAGTCACATGATTATCACTGAACAATTGCCTTCTTCCTAGAAGCAGCTTTACTATTGAAGAAATAAATAGCGTGGATTTGGCTCACTCCACTGTACTTGCTTATGCATAAAAATTCTAGATTTCTTGTCAGGTGGGCAATGTTTGTAATTAAAATATTCACTGTGTTTGGAAACATGACTACAAAAAGATAGATACAATTGTGTCCGAATAGGAAATTATTCTGCTTTCCCCTGGGAACACATTTATGCATGCGTCATATAGGTTGACAATACTCTGAGAATAGTAAAAGGCAAAAAAATTCTTCTCAAAAGCATTCTTTACTCTTCCCATGTAACTTTTTGCACATGTTAATAAACGTCTTGTGGAAATTTGTATCTTCCAAAAATTGTGTGGCATTATAGAATATCTTTGAATTTGGATCTGACTCTTTTAGTTCATAGATATACCTTTTACATTTCTACTACTTGTTACATTTGTGTCTGGGCGGATGAAACATTTAACCTATAGGGAAACTGTAGCACATTGACTATTTCTCCAGTGTTATTTTATATATTAATCACAAGCAGACAGAAAAGAAAATAAGCTACCAGTCAAGCTGGGAAGAAGTGAACTGGAAACTGTTCTATATTACGACATTCTGGCAACTGGGCACTGTCAGCATGGCAGGCTACCTACATAGGCTTCCTATGGCGAGCTGAAACAGGGTGGCTGCAGGTGACCTGATACAGAGCTTCAACAGCAGGGCATATTTCTGGCGTGCTGGGAACAGCAGTTGACAGAACAAACCAAGTTGTAACAGTTGGCTAGTTGGATCCAGGAGGGAATATATAGAGCCATAAACCAAATGAGGCTTGTGAACAGCCACTGGGGTTACAAATCAAAAACCATTAAATATGTATACCGTGTGGGCCCCTGATGAAGCTGGAGTTACTGTTCTATTCAGATTCTCATGAATGAAGGCCGCTGTCGACTGGTAAGCAGACAACAGGAAATGCCATTAACTTCTGAAGTATGAGTTATATAAAATTTGGGAAAATAGCAATTTTATCAACTCTCTGTTTCAGTTTTGAAACATTCTCATATTACCTGTTAAGTGACTGAGTTTCCTTTAAACCTCACTTAAAGTAATTAGAGTGCTTCCAAATAAATCTCTATGAGAAGCTGGGCTATCATTCCTTGTACTTAACATGATCATAAAGATAAAGAGCTGTCTTCATGGCTGTTGAGTTTGGTAGAACCAGATTTCTGCCTGCTGCTAACATTGTGAATGACAAAAGATTCAGTAGGCTGTATAGAGAAAGAACAATAAATCATTAACACTGCGGGGGTGAGTTTTAATAGCCTTTGATTAATCTATAATCTACCACTATGGCAATATTCTTTGTTAATGGAATTTTCAATTAGATTGTTATTTGAAACACAATTCATTTTACATTTATTAAATGTTCTGCATGCTGTTATGTTGTCATTAGGTAGCATTTAGCAAACTGATCGTTAAAGCAGCAAAAGGGGTCACAGAAATCATTCCCAGTTCTCACTGTCTTCTGAAATATTTTTAATAACTCTAATGCTAAGATTCCAGCATCAGATGTGTCCTAATGATGCTTATATTCTCTAAATTTTTGACTTTATATTTCCACATTATTGATGAACAATTAGCATGTCATTTACCATTTTGAGCTCATTTTACGCTTATGAACACTTCGTTAAATGTAGATTACATCTCAGTTTTAGGCTGTTCTTAAATAGTTTTAGTAAAACAGTATTATGTACTTTTCTTATCCCTATGAACAAATATTTCACACAAAAACTTCAGTGAAGAAGGACTTATTTTTCCTCCTGGTTTTTTAGAGGATTTGGGCCACAGTTATATGGCCTTAAGAGCTTTGGTAGAATACTTTGGGAATGCTGACAGTGGGGCTTGAAGCTCATCTTCCCTTCTTGGTGGGCAGGAAACTGATAGAGGATTTGGATGCTATTTGTAACCTTCAATGGCACAAAACCCTTTGATGCACCTCTTCCTCCTATGTACCATGTTTTGAAGTCTTCACAACCTCTCTTGGCTGACTTAAGTATTCATACATAAACTTGTGAGGGACGATTCCTATTCGAACCATAACAGTCTTTTTTTTTTTTTTACTTTATTAATTTATTCTTGTTACATCTCAATGGTTATCCCATCCCTTGTATCCTCCCATTCTTCCCTCCCTCCCATTTTCCCCTTATTCCCCTACCCTATGACTGTTCCTGAGGGGGATTACCTCCCCCTGTATATGCTCATAGGGTATCAAGTCTTTTCTTGGTAACCTGCTGTCCTTCCTCTGAGTGCCACCAGGTCTCCCCCTCCAGGGGACATGGTCAAAGGTGAGGCACCAGAGTATGTGAGAAAGTCATATCCCACTCTCCACTCTACTGTGGAGAGTGTTCTGTCCATTGGCTAGATCTGGGTAGGGGTTTAAGGTTTACTGCCTGTATTGTCCTTGGCTGGTGCCTTAGTTTGAGCAGGACCCCTGTGCCCAAATCTGCCTATCATAATGTTCTACTTGTCTTGTACCTTCACTAAAGGTACTCAAAATGAACATGTTTATTCCGTGGAAATATATATTTGTTGGTTGATTTGTTAAATAAGGTAAACCATATTAAAAATTCGTTGCCTATGTATGGGAAACAATAGTTTGTAAGCAATTTTCATTATCTACCAGCTAGACCATATAGCTGAATAAAAGCTAGGATAAAAGTATGGTGTGATAATGATCAAAATTCACTTAGAATTATTTGTGTTTTTAAAA
Source organism: Acomys minous (assembly GCF_964271855.1). Lineage (NCBI taxonomy): Eukaryota > Metazoa > Chordata > Mammalia > Rodentia > Muridae > Acomys > Acomys minous. Next base: position 47,229,404 of record NC_140487.1, on the reverse strand, counting down.
ATATTTTAAGTACAAAGATTATTTTTATTTTTTAATTTTATTTTATTAATATATTCATATTACATCTCAATGGGTATCCTCCCATTCCTCCCTCCCTCTCATTTTCCCCTTACTCCTCAGCCTTCACCCCAAAATTTTATCCATTGCAAAATATCCATATTGAAGGAAATGTAAAGAAATATATTAAACAAGTAAGATGAAGAGAGAATAGGATGTTGTAAAGCTTATGTAACAAAAAGAGGGGCTTGATTTCATGTTCTTCTGATCTACGTTTTGATGAATTCCTGCTTTCAAATGTGACTTGAGCTAACATTTATGGATGAGTGCTTCTCAGGGCTGTTCTGTTGTTCCTCAGCTTTATTAAGTGAATGGTTAAGTTTCACTCAGTTAAATTAATGTAAAAATGACATTGTGTGTGTGTGTAGTATTCATGCATGTATATGAGTGTACAAATCTGTGTGTGTACTCTCACGGTTAATGTAGGATGTTCTTGGGTCTCTCAGTTGAACGCAGCTCTCTCCAGGTCATTCTGGCTAGCCACCTTGTTCTTAGGATGCCCTATCTCTGTCTTATAAATGCTACTATTATAAACACGGAACTTCTATAGACCATTGCTTCATCCATAAAATTCTAAATTAAAATACAGCACCTATTAAGTAGTTATAATGGACTAATAACTATTCTAAGTGTTTTTAACTTAATTAATCCAGTGTTCTACTATAATATCACCTGAAATGGGCAGTATTGTTGCTTACATTCTACAATTATGCAATTGGAACACACAGAGATTGTGATTAGATAGCTTAACTAGGGCTCAACTCCAAAGTTCATACTGTTAATCTTACACTTTGCTATGTATTTCTTCCATCGCAACAAAACAGGTGTGCTATATTTTGTTTAACTAAGTGTTTCATTTTTTATAAAATGAGGGTTTGCACGGTGGTGGTGCATGCCTTTAATCCCAGCCAGCACTTGGCAGAGGCAGGTGGATCTCTGTGAGTTTATGGCCAGCCCATTTTTCAAAGCTAGTTCCAGGAGAGTGAAGGGTAAATAGAAAAATCCTGACTTGAGAAAAAACAAAATACAATGAGGCTGTAATAACCAGATGGTGGTAAATATTCTATTATCATCTCTTCCAGCAGCTCACTTGATCTTCAGCATTTATGGAAATTACACTTGTTCTACGATGGGTCATCACTGCATCTTATACCAGGTTATTGTTCATAGGTTACAGTCTACAAGATCAGTGTAGATCATATGCACCTAGAACTCAAGTTTTATGTCTCTTTTTGTGCTATTTACTTTCATACAATGATCTATGATTAATACAAAAGAAATGAGGAAAAAAAGTAAAACAAAACCATCAGTCCCTCAATATCTAAGTTGTTCCTGTAGAAAATTTATAGAAAATTATTTTATTAAATTGGCGTATGATGTGTCTAATGTATTTATCAAAGTAAAAATACCTTACACTTACCCGTGCAGGCTCATGATTATTACATAATGATTTACTCAGAATTATATTATATGAGAAATTAAGTCTAAATTGTCATTATCAGGTTTCACAAATTATTTTATTATTTTCCTGCTCCAAACCATAACAGTATATATTCAAAATTTATTTCTAAGTAATAAAAATTTTTGAATATACTTCTAAATGATAACTACCTTTCAAAACAGTAAGCAAAAATCATTATCACATATAATTTAATAATTATCTTTGACAATAAAACACGAGTGTTAAAATTGAGATACAAACTTAGTATTTCTATGATTAAAAATTAATTTTCACTATAATTTTTATGTTATTTGGCTCTTTAATAAAATACACTTCTTGTAGATAGCAAATAATTGAGTCTGTTTTTGTATTTACATTGCCAGTTCCTAATATCTTCAATATGTGTTCCTCTCAGTCACATCTCATGCAAAGATTTTGAGTCTACCATGTTGACATTTATTAGTCTATTTTCTCACCCTTTTTTGCTTCTTTTATGATTACCTCATATTAATCAACTTATTTTTATATGTTTTTATTCTTAACTATGAATCCGAAGAAAACAAGTATGACATTAACTTACCATGGTATATCTTGAGTACATATCATATTATTTTCTCTGTATATACAAAGTTATGGCAAGGTAATGTTCTTCATATTATTCAGGTTACGCACTTTTGTGTAATTGTGAATATGCACACTCACTTACGTGTATCTAAAATTTACTACACCACTATGATAAGTTTAAAAATTCACTTATATTTTTAACATAAAAAGAACGAAAATTATACTTCTGTTTTATACAATCTTGAATATACCTACAATTCTAGGATCCTTGCTAAGATGTATGATTCTTTTAGATCATCTTTTTTTTTTTTTCAGCCTTAAGAGCTTCCTTTAGAGGCCATTAGCATTCCAGCCTCTGCAGTTCTGGTAGTACTGAATTATCTCTGTATTATTTAAGTGTGATTGAATTTACTTGCATAAACTTATGGAATACTTTTCTTCCATGAAAAAATTCAAGGATTAGTTTTTATTATTCTCTGAATTGTTTTCTTTTGTAAATTAAAATTATATTTTATTACATTCATGTTAGAATTATATTTAATGGTTTAGACGATATCTTTATTTAAATGCATGTAAAGTATATTTTATTGTGGGTACAATAAAGTATAATATTAAATTCAATGTTACTACTCAATTTTAGTGATTTTAGTGATATATTCAGTCCTTTTATTAAAACATATCAGTATTAAGATCAATTTAATAATATTTTATGAAATGTAATAAAATCACTAATTTTTTTCAGATAAAGGAACATATTGCCATCTCTTTCTTTAACTTAAGAGACAGTTATTCTTTCATGGCTTTGAAAAATAATTATAATTATGTGCATAGAAGAAATATAGATTTATTGAATGGATGAACTGCTAAGAGCAGTAGAAATAAACTCTATATAAATGAGCAACATTGTACTTGATTACATACGCAAATAAAATAGAGACTGAAACACATGATTACACATCATGGTCATTGCTAAATTATTCATCATTGCTAAAGTGGGAAGTTACCCAAGTGCACACTGACAGATGCATAGACAAAATGATGCAGTATTGAACCTTTAGTCGAAGACAATTCTGATAAAAGCTGTAATATGAATTTAGCTTGAAGGTATATTGAGAAAATCCAGAAAACACAGACACACACAAGCAAACGCAGAATGCTGTGTGCTTCTTTGTACTGTACATAAGGTTCAAGACGAAATAAAATGGTCCAGTAAGATTACTGAGGTATGTAAGGTATAGGATGTTGGTGATGAGGTCTTTTCTGGAGCTGCATACTGTGGATTCAAGCACAACAATGGGATTCTACTTTAGGATATACACATACATAGATATATTTAAAATATTAAAAATTTATTATATACACAGAAATATATATACTTACTACAATAGAATAATTTATGTCATTTTAAAATGTTAAAACAAGAGTTTGACTGCCTATTTAATAAGCTACAATTCCAGAAAACTGATACACCTTGACTTAAAGTTATAGAAATATTGACAAAATATGGGGGTTTGTATAATAAGAAAATGACTTTAGGTAATTTGAATAATAAGGAAACACCTGGAGTATTGTTGTTCAAGTGACAATTCCATCACTAAGTTGAAAACACCAAGATTGTTGAGACCTTTGGCATTAACTTTTCACAGAGTACATCAAATCATGCAGGAAGAAACTTATATGTTATGACATAGACCACTTATATATTCCAAAATCCCTTACGTTCTTCCCCGCATACTCTCTGATACCTGCCTTGCTAAGAGTCTATTCTGATTTGCGTTGCTCTGATGACAAAGGACTTTGAGGATTTCTTTAGGTGTTTCTCTGCCAATCTGTGTTCTGCTGTTGAGAATCCCCTGTTTAGCTCTCTACCCACTTTTTAGATTGGAGAATTTCATGTCACGGTGTTTAATTTCTTGAGTTCTTTATATATTTTAGATAATAGCCGTTTGTTGGATGTAGGGTTGGGGAAGAAATTTTCACAGCCTGTAGCCTCTTGTTTTGTTCTGTTGACATTGTCTTTTGCTTTACAAAAGCTTTCCAGTTTCATGAGGCTTCATTTATTAATTGTTGATTTTAGAGTCTGAGCTATTTATTTTCCATTCTGGATATGGGCTCCTGTGCTAATGAGTTCAAAGCTCTTCCCCACTTTCTTGCACCTACTAGAATGGTTAAGGTCAAAATTTCAAGTGAGAGTACATGCTTGAAAAGATGTGAAGAAAGGGAACATCCCTTCATTGTTGGTGGGAGTGCAAACTTGAACAACTTCTTTGAAAATAAGTCTGGACTTTCTCAGAAAATTGGGAATAGTGCTGTTCTACTCCTTGGCATATACGCAAAAGAGTTCCACCATACAAAAAAGACATTTGCTCAACTATGTTCATAGCAGCTTTATTCATAATAGCTATGGGAACAACCTAGATGTCCCTCACCTTAATAATGGATTAAGAAACTCTGGTACATTTACAGAAAGGAATACTACTCAGCTATTAATTTTGCAGACAAATTGATGGAACTAGAAATGATCATCATGAGTGCGGTAACCCAGACCCAGAAAGACATGCATGGTATATACTCACTTATAGGCACATGTGAGCCCAAAGTAGCCATCCTTTGATAGACCCCTTCCATAAGGGGATTGGGACAGATGCTTGGACTCACTGCCAGAATCTGGGCTGCGCCCTGAGTGTAACATGGAGGAATTGGGGGATGCAAGGACCCAGAGATTTCAGGAGCCCCACAAGAAGACCATCAAGGTCTGCAGAACTGGATGCAGGGGAGCCCTCACAAAGTGCTGGGCCAACCAAGGACAATGCATACAGAGAAACTAGACACCCAGTTCAGATCTAGGCAATGGACAGCTCATTCTCTGTGTTTGTGGGTGTAATGGGGAATGCCTCTGTCATGAACTCTGGTATCTCCAATTTGATCATTTCTCCTTGGTGGGGAAGCCCAGGAGGCACACAGAGCAGGGGGAAGCATGTTATCTAGATGAGACCGGATAGGCTGTGGTAATATGGTGGGGAAAGTAGGTCTTTTTCTGTCAGAGATCTAGAGGAGGGGAATAAGTTGAAATAGGGAGGAATGGTGGGAACAGGAAAATACATGCTAGCAGATATTAATCAGGATGGAATCTGAAAAAAAATTATAATGAATTAAAATAAAAAAATAAAAAAGGTCTATTCTGACAAAACCAAGATACTTCACTAAAGAAAACCCACTTGTTATCCTGTCTGTCCTCAGTGAAAGACAATGTTATTTTAATGCTATCCAATCCTTGTCTTTTTTACCTCTTTCTCTCAATCTAGCGAGTATATCACATTGACCATATTGTGTCACTCAAACAGATCCAAGTTCATTATAGCATAGGGATTTTTCATTTGTTGCTCCTCCCTTTATCTTCTCTTCTGGGTGAGCCTATCGTTAATTTGTATATACTTGTAGATATTTTCTTAAAGTTTTCTAATCCTTAGTGTGGTTGATATTGTAAAGTCTTGAATTTTCCTCCCCCAGCACTTCTCAGTTCTCTTTATGGTATTCTTCTCATTGATATTTTCTCCAGCATTTTACCTACTATGCTATTTTTATAAGCTTTGCACTATATATACTGGAATACAAAATATTTAAAGGCAAGTACTATCCTTTGGGTGTCTAGAGCAAATCTTGGCATATATTGAGCTGCCATATTCTTGTATTAATAAATAAATGCATAGTTTGCAAAATAACTTTACCTTATGTCCTACTGGGACACTAAGAACACGTTTAGTAGAATTACTAATATGAAAACAGGACATCGCATGTGGAATTTTATGTGACTAAGCCAATTGGTTAGAAAGAAAAATGATTACTGTATGGGTTGTAGGAAAGTCTAATCTTTTTGTAATTAGCTCATTGTTGTTAACTATGTAATTGATTTCATTGTTTTAAAAAACAATGAGTACTTTTTTGAATTGATTAATATCTTTATATAGGCCTTGGGTTTAGGTAGCCGTGCTACTATAGTCAAGGTTGATGATAGAATTCATTACAAATTAATCCTCAGACCATGCACACATTTATGGCTTTGGGGACTCTTCTTCAAAAACTTGAGAAAAGAAGAGATTAAGGTTTTAGTTTCAGGATCTCTGACTACAGGTGGTTCTAACATTAACTCAGATTTCTCTCTCTCTCTCTCTCTCTCTCTCTCTCTCTCTCTCTCTCTCTCTGTGTGTGTGTGTGTGTGTGTGTGTGTGTTTTGCACTTTGATATGACATAGATCAGAGGCTCAATATTATGAAACATGAAGTTTTTGTCTTCATCTTGCTTACACCCTACGTGCATTACTTAGTCACAAATTATTCATTTTTAAAGATATATATATACTTGGTAGCATTTCCATCATCAGGACTTCTAACTCAAATTCATTTTATGTTTTGATCTTCGTTGGTATTGACTTTTCAAAACAATGTTTAACATTTCTGTCGGTCTCTGTGTCTCTCCCCGTATACATATGCATCAAACACAACACAGCATTGTGACTTCATACTCCTATTTTCTGCAATGGACTATAAGGGTTAGAGTTCAATGTTCAAGAGGGGTTTTCTCCTCCTTGCTTAAGAACCCCAGATATCAAGTTCCATTATCAAGCTTTGACAGGTGCTTTCACCCTCTATCTTGCCATCTTTCTCAGGTCTTTTCATAGACAGCATGCATTTTCTGGTAATTAGTCAGTTAATAATAATTAGGTATCACTGAATTCAATTTATTTAAAAGTACTCTCAGTTATATAACATGTAGTTATATGATCCTTGAATTTATTTGCAAAGTACGGAGGGAAATATTGATTAGCTTCAATCAGAAATGATTTTTTTGTATATCTTTCTTATAGTCTCAAAATTTTAACCATAAGTATTTATTGTATAAACAGAGTTTATACATTCTACTTCATTTTTGTTTGTTTAGATGTTTTATTGGCTGTCTAAGCAATATCACTAAAGCTTTGGGCCAATTAGCATACCTGTCTTATGGCTTCTTCAAGGTCTATTTCTTGTTGTTACAAGCAGCAATTTCACCCTAGAAATCTCTATGTTATGTAGATTTTCCTGAAACTCAAAAATGGTATAGTTATTGTTTAACATTATTTATAATATTGGTTACTTAATTTTTGAGACTTATGTTTCTGAAAAGAAGTCCTAATAAAGACAGTACTTCCATCTTTCCCTACTGGGTGGGTTCATTTTGATAACTGCCACTTGTTTTCCCTTTCTTACTGTACTCAGTGTATTTAGTTCATATAATTGCCTCAGAAAAGTATGAGAAAGCTATCATCATTCATCTTTGGAAAAACAGCCTCATAATGAGTTACTTACAGCAGTGTCAGTCATTAACACCACTAATAGAAGATAAGCAATATGCAATGGCAAAGGCTAAAATATAATTGATTTCCTTCTTCTGATCTTTAATTACAAGTGGTAAAAATCTTTCTAGATGTTGAACTCTCTACAGAATGATGACCTTTCTGGATAATGTTCCAAAAGTCCTGTGTTTTAAAAGCAGTTTTATACTCCATTGGAGGCTAGGGTCACTGTATTTGGTGTTTACATAACTCTTGAACTAACAAATTCACCACTTCTGGCTTTGGTTTAAAAAAAATTGGCCTGATCTGTGAGGAACAAAGATGAAAGTTTAAAAGGATTTACAACTGTTTATTAGACATTTAGACAGGTTTATGAAAGTGACAGGTGCAGTCATAGCAATCCAGTATTTTGAGACTAAGAAGATCTCAGTGACCATGGACCTTGCTCCCTGAGGCTTGTTGTAACATGCACAACTAGATACAGATTGAATTCTGATCTTGTATTATTACCTCAATAAATCAGTGAATTTGTAATTTGTCATAAAGAAACATGCACTTTATAAAATAAATACAAACCATAGTTTTAGCACTCATATACATAAGAAATACACTTTCTTCTGTATTTTTCTTATTGAAAATAGATTTTTCCCACATTATATATCCTCATCATGGTTTTCCCTCTACATTCTCTAGTTCATCCTACCTTATCTCACATTTGGACACACTCATATTCTGGCTTTCAATAGAACACAAGTAGGGATCTTTGGGATTTTAAACTATGTTATGATACTATATAAACAAAAACTAACACACCCAAAAAGGAATAGAGAAAAATGTTATGCCAAGGACCTGTACCCTTTCAATAATATACCTGATTCAATTTATTTCCTCAGCTATTTTGATAACCTGAATAGAGACAGGAAAACAATTTTTTTTCCTAAATAAAACACAATATATTTCTAAAAGGAGGATCAGGAAAAATGTTCATCGGAATTTATGTGTAGGATGTATTATGGAGATGTGTACTGAAATTCAACAGAACTGTAACATCATTTCAGTAGAAGATCTCCATAAAGGTTGAAGAAATCAATGGTCCATTCACCCATTGTAATTACTGTGTCAAAAGCATGTGCTCATAAAAATAGATGATAAGGGAAAACTATGCTGTAATGTCAACAATGGGAAGGTGAAGGTGTCTCTATAGTCAGATCTGATTAATGGAAGCTATCAACCAATGGTAAAGTCTGTGAATTTGTAGCACAAAGGGAATCTCAATGGGAGGATTTTGAGAGCAAGGTAATAAGATTATTGTGCCTGTGTGTGTGTGTGTGTGTGTGTGTGTGTGTGTGTGTGTGTGTGTAATGTACAATGGGATATGATGATGCATTGAAAATAGACATGTATAAGTCCAGGAGTAAACAAAGAAACAAAGTAATGAACTCATAGGGGAACTGAGTATCCTTATAAACAGAGGTGAAGAAGCTAAAAGACAATATGGTAATTCACAGATAAGTTGTGGGTAATTCTGCAGTGACAGCCTGATGCGATCCATTGGAAAGAGAAACGTCAAGTGAAGAGAGTGTCATGTTATGGGTTAAGACTCCGATTAGATAAGTCAATTTACATAATGATACAGAACAGCAGATGGACATTGGTTATCATGGTCTGAAGTTGGAGGTAACGGTGGACTATAAGATGGATGAGATTTTCTTTTCAACTGATGAAACTAATCTTTTTAAGAGTCGTGTACCAACTGATGGATGTACTTTTACCAAACCAAAGAACTTTAGAGCTGAGAGTGATTTTTGCTGGTTATAAATTGTGTAAAAGAAAAATAAAATAAGGCAAGCAATGTTATCATTGGCCAGTTGCCTAAGTACAATAGACTCTGAAGGTGTGCTAAAGAATATTCAATGAATAATACAAGGCAAAGGAAAATAAATATAAAAGTAACAGCTATTTTTCAAGGTGTTTCATTGTTAAGAAAAGAAAAGAAATACCTTCAAGATTGTCAGGTTGATTAAAGGAAAGCTGTTATCGGAGTACAGAACACTTGAAGATAAATGTGTTACAAGTTTAAAAAGAACATGAATATTAAATGTAGAGTAAATAATATATATGAGCAGGCTTTGAGGCCATAGAAGGTAATGAAAAGAGAACAGAAGATTTTCTAATATAAAAGGCTGAATAACAAAGAGAATGTAGATAGAAAACAACAACTTGGTGGAATACTTCACAATGACTAATGTTAAAATTTTGTTCATTAGAATGTAGGACAAAAATGTGACAAAATGTGGTGTAGCAACTTATCTTCCTTAATAGTGTGTGTGAATTCTCGGGTTTTATGGTCAGTTTTGAATTCTTGTTATCTGCTGCCCCACGTTTATATATATATACTGCTCTAAACTGTGATGGTGTACACAGCAAATATTTTCCCCACAAACTGAGAATGTGTTAATAATACAAATATTCAGTTGTACTTAATACATGATTAACCACAAATCTGTGAGTATAGTTGGAAAGTCTTTGACAATCTCCTGCATGAGATTCTTATTCCTGTTCAACTTGAAAACCACAAGGCTAACTTATAGTTTTATGTAATTTTTTAAAATATTAATGATGAATTCTGTCATATAGTCATCTATTTGCCAATTTAGGTTTTTTAATTTTATTTAACTAATTTATTCAGATTACAACTCAATTATTTATACCCTCATTTGTATCCTCCCATTCCTCCCTCCCTCCATCTTTCACCTTTACATTAAAGTGTAAAAATGCTTCTCTATAATTCCACTTAAAGAAATTTTAAAATAATGGAGAAAATATCAGAAAACTACAAAAACTAAGAAACAAATGTAAAGATTTTACCACATAAGTGTCAATTAAAGCAAAATATATTTTCAGAGCAAGTCTATAAGGTATTAAAAGGAAAATAATTTCCAAAAAGATAAAATAAAGGTCAAAATGCATGGAGATATTAGTTTAAAATCTATAAAATAAATGATGGCATGATTTTATGGGAAAAATGGGGAAATTGTAAACATGCTAAACAGTAATGAAACATAAAATAAGCAAACATAAGTTAGCATGACAAACACTCAGAATAATTCTGTATCCAGAGAGAAATAAAAGTTAAGTTTCTAGAAAAAAGAAAAAAGGAAAAAGAAAAAAAATAGTTGAGTTTCTTTTAGTCCATGTTTACTTTCTGTTCTTTTTTTCAAATTTTTTATTGAGCTATAACACTGAACAGACAGGAGTTGCATATAAATATTATATAAATCTCATATGAAAATTATACTTTTAAATGTATCTGATTCACAATGTCAAATTCAAACTATGAAAGCATTTAGTTGGATACCTTAAGCATGATATTTTATTATTTACCAAAATCCATATTCTGCATTATGTGGTTGAATGAATGAATAACAGAGTCAAGGAGAACTCTTTGATCAGTGATATCATCATGAAATTAAGATCACTTCTGTATTAAGAACACAGAAAATTAAAGTGAGACTGTCACGGTTGTCACACATTTTGCTAAATGTCTTGGTGTATGAACCAGATAGTACCAGAATAAGATGAAAGTTTGCCCATATATCTTAAGATATGGGAAAAGTCAAATATACACACATAACAAGAGTAGAAAATAAACCATCCTTAAAAAAGCAGCACCCCACTTAAGTCATCTACCCAGAGATGAAGTTAGGGTTCTGGAGGTCAGATTTGAGATTTGAGCTATTATGTCTCTTCCAAGTCACTTTCTTCCTTGGCTGGGTGCACTGCTCACACAGGATTGACAAAGCGCAGATTGGGAATGAAATTCACATCTTAAAATGGGTGAAAACTTCTTTTTTTAATTTTTTAATTTTTAAAATGTTATTAATTTATTCATATTACATCTCAATGGTTATCCCATCCCTTGTATCCTCCCCTTCCTCTCTCCCTCCCATTTTCCCCTTATTCCCCTCCCCTATGACTGTGACTGAGGGGGAAACTTCTAGTTACTGCTGTCTTTCTTTCCTAGCTTAATTCGTGCAACTTAAATACATATATGAATCTTTATGTTTACAAAAAGTTTAATTTAAAAAGCATTATACCTGTAGTTCTCTGTAGGAAAGGTGCTGGTTACAGAGAGAAGAAAGGACTCCTACACTATTGCATTGTTCCTGTTTTCACAGCATACAGAGAACTACAGGTTTTACTTAAAAATAACATGCAGAGTTGTGTACAGGGTTAACTTGTTCTTCCTTATGACATGAGCCTATGCCTTCTGTGCAAGTGGAAATTGCACCCAGGAAAGTATTCTATACAAATACATAGACACATCATAAAAAAAAAATCATTTTACCTCTGAGTTTGAATGGAAGTTTAGAATGTTTATTTTTAAACTATGGCAGCACATAGTTTGTAGATTGGGGTAAATATTTTAATTCCACTGCCAACATAGATGACTTTAGAATCAAAGTGCAATTGTGACCATGGAGAAAATATAATTCTGGAAAGTGACTGCAGTGCAATGTATTTTATATACCCTGCTTATCCCTTGTATGCTGCTACATTCATCTCTACACCCTCAGAATGGCTTTCACTTGTTTTACATTTTAAAATCAACATGCCTCACTGAAAACACATAAAATTCAAAGCATGATTTCATAGCATCAGGACTGAGAACCCATCCATTTGGTGGTTTAGTTTGCCGCATGTCGTATTTTATTTGTAATTTTAGCTCTTTAAATCTTGAGATCTGTGATGATTAATGCTGCATTTGAACTTGACAGGACCTAGCATTGCCTAGAAGACAAACCTCCTGGAATGTCAGTGAGGGAGGCACAAATGTGGGTAAAGTTTCATGGAAAGAATCACTGGAAAGGTGGGTGGCAGCACCCCTCCCATGGAGTAATGACTACAGAAAACGCCAGAATGAGCATCCACTTCCTGAATACAGGGAGCATGTCAAAGCTGCCTCATACCCCTGCTGCAATGACTTCATAACCATGATACACTATATATATATATGCTTAAATTGTACAGCAAATTGACCCATGTGTCCTTTAGTTGCTTTCATAAGGTATATTGGCATAATAATGAGAACAGTAACATACAAAATCTGTATCTTGCACAGATTTATATTTAGGAATGATGGGTCAGGTCCATTATCTGGTTGGAGTAAATCTAGTTCACTTAATATTTCTATTTTCTTATTAACTAAGGCATTATCAGCAAAAAGTACACAAACACTATTAGATATATGATTTCTTTCTGTCTTGAAAACAATGAAAAATCCCCACTTTGCTGACTCTATTACATGCTCAACCAGCTTCTCAGATAACCTGTTGCTGCTGAGTTCAGAGTCACAGAGGGAAAAAAAAAGGAGCTTTGGCTGCTTTCCATCAGGTCAAATGATTTAAATAATGACCCTGATATTAAAATGTTATTTTGTTTAAAGTTAATATATGAATGTATTTCATTTATTAAATTTCTTAACTGTGTACATAAACTTTGATCATTCTATTTTAATTTGACATGTGTAAGTTTTCCTTTAATTTTTTGACCATACAAATATTTTACCAATAATTATTATACTTCAATCATTAAAGCTAGTTTTCTGATATTTTAAAAAAGATATTTGTCTTTTGTACTCAAAATACAGCAAACGAAAAGTGAATACATGCTTCTCAAGCAACAAACACTTCTGGGGATAGTTATTTAAAAATTAATAATCAAGGATGTGATTCATGTATGAGTTTTACACCATCATAGGAAGAAATGAATTTCAGCAGTAGTACGCTTTTTTATTCATGAAGGAACACAAAACATAAATTTCTTGTGCTATACAACAGCAAGAAATAATTTTTAATGATTGGCTAATTGAAAGATTGTGTATATATTCATTTCAGGATTTTGTGTTGCTAGATATCTCTTTACCATTGGAACTACTTTCCCATCATATTGTTGGATTTTCTCTGATACTGCCTCAACAGAAGCTATACTCCTAAATATGAATTAAAAATTAAGTGATAATGTTTCGTAGCTCTTGGAATTTCACCTTCCTCTCATGTCTTGTACCTTCCCTTCAAGACACCTGTGTTATGGTTTTCAGTGCCTACTTTTTTTTCTTTTTTAAAAATTATATTGCCCCATTAGGTACAGTTAACTTTGTATATTTGTTTATAAAACAGATCCTCTTTGTTTCACCCCCAAGTTTGAAGACTTCCATCCGTCTCCTCCTCTTAGGCGTGTCTACTCCTATTTGTTCTAGAGATTTCAGGTGTGCTGTTAAGTTGCACAGCTGAGTGAGGTAACCCAGACCCAGAAAGACACAGATGGTATCTATTCACTTATAAGTGGATATTAGCCCCACAGAGATGTCCTCTGAGAAACTCTACCCAGCAAGGAATCCGGACAGATACTGGGACTCACAGCCGGACTCTGGGCAAAGAGCTGTGAGTTGTATGGAAGAGTTAGGGGATGGAATGACAGGGGTGGGGGTGTTGTCAGGTCCTCAAGGAGACTATCAAGGCTCATGGAGTGTACAGGGGTGCCTATACAAAATGATGCTCCAACCAAGGACATTACAAGCAGAGAGCCTAGACCCACCTGTTTAGATGTAGTTGACAGACAGCTCATTCTCCACATGGAGAAGCCGGGGCTAAGGAGAGCAGGGGACTGCCTCTGACATGAACTCTGGTGACTGCAATTTGATCACTGTCCCTTGGCATAGAGGCCTTGCGGGAACACAGAGTAATGAGATGCAGGCTATCCACCTGAGACCTGACAGGCTGTGGTCAGAAGGTAGGCGAGGAGGAGCCCACCTGTCAGAGATCTAGGGGAGGGGAGTAGGCCAGAAAAGGGAAGGAGGGTGGGAACAGGAAGACAAGAGTGAGGGGATTACAATCAGGATGTAATGTGAATAAATCACAACAAAAATTTAAAAAAATAGTTTCTCTTTTTCAGTAATTTTGTTATTAGTGCTGTTGTTGTTGTTGTTGTTGTTGTTGTTGTTGTTTTAAATTCATCACCTGGTAAATTTAACTTTACTTGACTTTCCTATTCTGTGCTCCTGCATTAAGAGTAAATTGTTTAATTATCATATTTTTTAAAAATTATATAATTTTTTAAAAATTAAACCCCTACCCAGATCTAGCCAATGGACAGAACGCTCTCCACAGTAGAGTGGAGAGTGGGATATGACTTTCTCACATACTCTGGTGCCTCACCTTTGACCATGTCCCCTGGAGGGGGAGACCTGGTGGCACTCAGAGGAAGGACAGCAGGTTACCAAGAAGAGACTTGATACCCTATGAGCATATACAGGGGGAGGTAATCCCCCTCAGGAACAGTCATAGGGGAGGGGAATAGGGGAAAATGGGAGGGAGGGAGGAATGGGAGGATACAAGGGAGGGGATAACCATTGAGATGTAACAAGAATAAATTAATAAAGGAGAAAAAAATTATTTACAGTGGAACAGACTTCCTTATGATATTTTCATAAAAATTTAATTTCATGCCTTTCACAATCCCGCTCTGTACTCAATCCCTCTCTCCTTCCTCACTGTATTCATCTGTTTGCTGCCAATGCTCTATTGTCCACACTCTTGTCCTACCTATCCCATAGTCAAAGACTCCCTTCCCCTGCCTCATGAAGTTCCTGGTTTCTGACCCCTATTATTATTTACACCCATGTGTATATGCACATTTAACAATAAATGACTAAAATCTTTATATGAGCATAAACATAAAATACTTCCATTTGTGGACCTGGATTATATTATTCACTGTATTTCTTTTCCATAGTTTTATCCATTTTATACAAGCTTTGTGATTTTATTTTTACTCATGACTGAGTAGAATTCCACTGTGTATATGTAACATTAATCTGTTGATGGTCATCAGGTTGATTTTGTCTGCAATACTGTCAAAAATCAACTGGAAATATAAATATGTAATAAACTCTGATGCCATGTTTTGAGGTTTGGGTTGTATGCCCAGGTGTGAGAGGCTGGCTTCTGTAGTAATTCTGATCTTTGGTTGTTAGGAAATCTCTACTCTGGTTTCCAGAGCTGCTGGACTATTTTACACTCCTGCCATAAGGGGACATAAATTGATTTTTCTATATGTTTTCCCAGCCTCTGTTGTCAATTGTTTTCCTGATGGCATCCTTTCTGATTGTCAAAGTAATTTTAGTGCATTTCTTCACTCTCTGGATATGGGGTACACGTAAAATATATTTTTGGCCTTTTGCATTTCTTCATATGTGAACTATCCATTTAAAAGATTGTTTCATTTGTAGATTGGAATTTATGATCTTTAATTTTTTGCAATTATTCTATAGTCTAGATATTGTCCCCTTTTCTTAAGTATAGCTAGCGACATTTTTCCCATCCTGAAACTGTATGTTCATTCAGGATAGTTTCTTTTATTGAACAGATCTTTAAATTTCTATAGTATTAATTACCCATTTGTGGTTTGGTCTTTATTCCAGTTAGAAGGTTGTTTCATATATATACATCCTAAAGTGTTTTTATTCAGTAGTATTTGGACTTATATATTAAATCAATGTGTTTAAATCTATTTTGAGTTTATTTGTATACAAGGTGAGAGACCAGGATCTAATTTGATTCTTAAATAAGTGGAAATCTAGTTTTGTGAACTCGTTATATTGAAAAAACCTTTGTAAAAGTGTGTATTTTAAAATAAAGTGTCTCTGGCTATGTAGACTTACCTTAGTCTATAAGTATGCATGATAACTTTTGTGTCAGTAGCATGCTGCTTTTCTACTGTGGCGATCTGGTATAGTTTGAGGTGAGGTAATGCACTGTCTCTTGTCATGATCTTTTTGGTTATGACTGCTCCCTTAATTTGTGGTCCTCTGAGTTGTCATACAAAATTTCAGATTTTTTCCTGGCTTTGTAAAGAATATCTTTGCAGCTTATAAGCTTTGTTATTTAACATTTGGGAAAGATTTTATGGTGTTGTCAGAGCATGGAACACTTCTACAGAGCAGAGAGAGGGCAAAAGATTAATTTTTCAGTGTGTGGTTAACGAAGCATAAATCATTTGTCTTGAAGGCCAGATGTTTTGATATAACTTAGAGATTTTATGGCAATGGTTAGTTCTGATAAAATGCCTGTATTAATGTTTTTTGGCATGCAATTTTTTATTTACCAGAATTAACAAAAAATAAAATAACTAAGTAGGAAACGTTCATGAAACTAATCTGTAATTGAAATAAACAGAAGTCAAAAGGCAAGTATAGACATATTAATGCCATCAACTAAACTTACGAACTTGCCAAAATTGACATAGATAACAATGTATAAAATAGAAAGCACGGGGGCCACAATAACTGAACCGCCCTTCCATGTATTAATGGGTTTTAATTGTAAAACACCCTAGACTATAAGCCATAAAGTTTGTATTCTACTCTTTGAGAACGTGACCCAATTCAAATTCAAATCTACATGGCCATCAATGCAATTCCTAACTACTTATCTGTGGCTCAGACATCTGTTTACATATTTTAACAAAAGAATACGTGCAACTGTCTCCAACGTTTTGTAAAGCAAAAATAATGATCAAATGCCCTTGATAAAAAAATGGTTTCTCTAGCAGTTGGAGTTAGGGGCTCATTATATTGGAGGATGAAGAGGGTCCAACATCAACACTTGAATGGGCAGACATATATCATGAAGAAGTTAAACATATGGCCTTAGATACTGAGAGAAAGGTGTTACACGAAGACACAGAGAAGGTGCTGAGTTCATTCAGTACTAAGTGTAGTGGCTGCTCAGTAGCTAGGCACCCATTTCTTCTGGAAAGAACATCTGGATAAAAGTACAGCAAACAACAGGAATGTCAGAAACGAGTATAGAGAATCAAACTGAATGAAATGCCTCCATGGTTGTCCTTCTGCTCGGGTACCGCTGAATGCTGTGGGCTTGATAGATGCTGCAGGCATAGGATTCAAGTCTCAAAGAAATGAGGTTCCTAGCTTGAATTCAGTGCTGGTTTGTCTGGCTGATTTTTGAAGGACATGTTGTTCATACTGCAGAAATATTGAGCAATATGAAATGCTAGTGAAAACAAAATTGTCATGAAAGCAGTTTTCAGCTCTTCATGTCTGTTTCTAGCCCACCCTAAAATGGAGATCAAGGTCTCCGTTGGAGTTACTGAGTGTGCCTTTAAATAAACTATCGGAACATGCTGATAGTATGAAAAAAATCTGGAATGTGGTTTTCCATCAAAACGACAGCAATCTTACTATGCCTGTTATATGTCATCTCTATGAACTTCAGTTACTTCCAATGTTTGAGTTGTTAAAAACTGTACATCATATTTCATGATTTATGAAACAGTTTATTTCTGTTTAATTGGAGATGTCCAAAGATCCCTTTTGAAATAATTCCTAAATATTAAGTTAAGTTATATAATTAATGTATGAAAAAATTGGACCACTAAATTCTCTATGTGTAATACCATGTGATGAGCTAACATTACTGAAGTCCCATTATTAAAATGTTCCTTAAGCTTATCAAAACCTCTTTCATGGATTAAACTATGAAAGTGCTTGTGGCCCCAGACAAAATGCACACATGAAATATATTTACAGAGTATGGGGAAACTTATTGTGATAAACTTTTCTTGACTGCCAGGGTCAATTAGATTGCATATTCCCTTTTGAACCCTGCACAGTTTTTTTTTCTTTTTCAAATTGATATTGTCTCATGTTGCCTAAATAAATTACAGTGTGTTTTCCTCTACCACTATAATACAACCTTTATAATGCTATAAATATTTACAAAACATGTAAAGAGAAACAGTGATTTCATGGTTATAAATACTCTGAAAATATCTGTCTTTTTAAAAATGGAACTATCAATTATATTAATAGTGCTACACTATGAAAGTGATTCTTAGCATATTATTTCCTATATGATATCTAACTTAGGACATACTTAGTATTGCCTGGTAGTGACCATTTGCCCACAATCCACATTGGAGAGTGAAACAAAATGATAAAACTATAATGCTATTAATTTAAATTCCCCAATACGTTTTTCTTATTTGGAGGCATCAATGCCAATTTTATACTAAACAGTATAGAGTTTCAGTGTAAAACATCATCTCAGTGTGAAAAACATCTTGTTACACAGCTACATAACATTAGGACAAAATATACTATAATTATCATCATAATTATAATCTGTTTTTGCAGATATTCAAACCTTATGAATCCACCTCACACTACCATTTACTTAGTCAAGGCAATGACTTCTGACATAGTCATTCTTTTTCTTCCATATGCCCAAAAGTACCCTTAGCATAATGTATTGCCATCTTTAGACTAGACTCATATAACTTTACTGATTTTTTCTTTTTATAATTAAACACTTTATTTTTACATATACATTTATATTATTGTACATCTATGCAATAAACTACCTATAGCAAGAAGAATCATGCCCCAATCAGGAATTATATAAATGTTATCTACTTATATTTTGGCTATTTGTATTTCACAGCCTTGAAAAAAACTTTTTTCCTAACTTGGTGCATCTAAAATTCTGAAAGTAAATCAATCTCCGTCATATCTCATCATTATCAACTTAAACATTTATCTAGACCTAAAATATCCTAACCCTTAAATAATTTAGGTCTAATGGTATAGAATCCAAATGTAAGATTATTCTTCACACACATATATATATATATGATATATATGTATATATTTCTACTCTAATATGAGGTATTGAGCCCATATAACTCAATTATAATACAAGGTTTATTTCCAGTACTTTCAAAGTGCTATTGCAGGCTCTTTATGATAAAAAAGTCATACCAGTTAATTATTAGTTGATCAAATCACGGTCATATCAATTACCAGTCTACTCTTATCACAAGAACATACATCTTAGGTACAACAGAGAGATATGAATCTATAGAGAAGTAAGGTAAAATAGTTAGATAAGGTCTTCAAAAACCTCAGAGACATACAGAATAAGGCATTTAAATGTTTTTATTATTTTGAATATTCATTGACAATGAGACAGGTTAACTCCTATATACATCCAGCCTCCCTCAAAAAGGATGATGAGCATCAAAGAACCTCCTTATGGAGTTGGCTCCAAGTGTAGCAAACAAACCATTGGGCAAAATGTTATCATTTCTACCACTGACAGAATTATGCCTAACTCTACTGATTTTAAATTAACATAAAGTCTAAAATACTGTTTGCATTACTTCATTTTATGAGTAAATTTGAAATTCATTAGGTATTGAAAATGTAATTGGATGATGGCAAAAATACATCTGTTAGAGTATTTCTCAGAGTTGTAAATTATGATATTGAAGAATAGTAATTTTCCCTTTGGTTTGGTCTTGTACATAAGCCAGTGAGCAACCAATTATTTGCTAGCAGTAAAGCTTAATGGAAAAATTAGAAAATATTAAAATGTCCCATGTACTCAAAATACAACAGGAGAAGAAGTAAAAGTTATTCTTCCTTAAAGAGATAGAAAATACTGACATACACTCTACTATGAAAGGAACATATTGACATTTCCTTGTTTAACCAATACAGTGAAAAGAAGATAGAAACTGCATGATTCTACTGCTCTTAGGTTGCCAGGTTAGCAAAATATAATCTTGAGAAATAGCTCCAGTCTATAACACTGAATTGTAAACTGTTGGCAGTGGTTGACACTGTACTAAGATGGCCAATTAGACCTTTTCAAAGGTTTAATCATATTTTGATAAGTCGTACAGTCAATAAAACAGGTATTATATATCAGGAAGGACTTTTATCTTTAAATGTGTGCACAATTCTAGTTTAAAAGTCCTTAATGTTTCTTTAAGTCAATCTATATGTTTAGGGAACAAAATGTGTGTCATGGGATTAAATAAATCATTTGAGAAATACTTTACAACCATTGAAATTCAATTCTTTTTTATTTATTTTTTTTACTTTTTTTTCTCCTTTATTAATTTATTCTTGTTACATCTCAATGGTTTTCCCATCCCTTGTATCCTCCCATTCTTCCCTCCCTCCCATTTTCCCCTTATTCCTCTCCCCTATGACTGTTCCTGAGAGGGATTACCTCCCCCTGTATATGCTCATAGGGTATCAAGTCTCTTCTTGGTAACCTGCTGTCCTTCCTCTGAGTGCCACCAGGTCTCCCCCTCCAGGGGACATGGTCAAAGGGGAGGCACCAGAGTATGTGAGAAAGTCATATCCCACTCTCCACTCTACTGTGGAGAGTGTTCTGTCCATTGTCTAGATCTGGGTAGGGGTTTAAGGTTTACCGCCTGTATTGTCCTTGGCTGGTGCCTTAGTTTGAGCAGGACCCCTGGGCCCAAATCTGCCTATCATAATGTTCTACTTGTAGGCTTCTAGGACCCTCTGGATCCTTCTACTTTGCTATTCTCCCATGATTCTCTCATCTAGAGTCCCACTAGAATGTCCTCCCCTCTGTCTCAGGTTCCTGGTAAGTGAAGGCTTTCGTGGGACATGCCCCTTGGGCTAATATGCAGATAGAAGTGAGTATATACCATTTGAGTCTTTCTGCTTCTGGGTTAACTCACTCATTATGATCATTTCTAGCTCAATCCACTTATCCACAAAATTCGGGAATTCCTTGTTTTTAATAGCTGAATAGTATTCCATAGTGTATATGTACCACAGTTTCTTTATCCATTCTTCTATTGAGGGACACTTAGGCTGTTTCCATGTTCTGGCGATTATGAATAAGGCTGCTATGAACATGGTTGAGCAAATTTTCTTGTTGTGCTGGAGCATCTTCTGGGTATATTCCAAGGAGTGGAATAGCTGGGTCTTGAGGAAGCCCTATTCCCAGTTTTCTGAGATAGCACCAGATAGATTTCCAAAGTAGTAACTAGGACAACCACTTTGGAAATCAATTCTTTTTTAAAGTAGTATGCCAACTAATTTCATTCTATATGCTCACTTATTAATGACCTCCTTTAAAATGAATGAGCAGCCATTGGGCACAAATTTTGATAATACTAGCACTGATGATAAAGAAAGTCATGATATATGTAAAAGGCTGTTATGAAGACACCTTTTCTGTTCAGTGTGATAATCTTTGGCACCTAAGTGATATGTGCTATTGAGACTAAACCAAGGACACTTGGTAAGCCTACACAAAGAGTAAAACTCTTTGGAATATTTGAGGGAATTAAGAGGCCTAATTTTAATTGAAGATACTACAGCTACTTTGAAAGAGCAAATTCCGTTCAGATTTAGGAAGATGAAAAATCATGTGGCGGAGAAAGGTCACTACTTGCAAATATTTTATCATTTCACATTTATTTGATGAGCTCCTTATTTCCTTTGTCTTAAATTTTGCCATGTGTGAAATGAAGGTGAGCCCATTGGTAGTTTGAAATTAACTGTGTTATGTTATCTAAACATATTAAATTTGTATCTGAGGAATAACAAAATTCTCTCATTTTTAGTACTCTCATGCTGTGCCATGGATTTTATACAGTGTTCTGTGTGACTGTCCAGTAAATATTAATCCAGAGTTTTGATAACCGAACAGATTAAATGTATATAATGCACTGTTAGTTTGTGTCTAATAATAACATTGGTATACTGATGAATAACATATATAAAAAATTTACCTTATTCTAAATTTATATAAATATAAACATCTCATTTGTCTAAATATGCCCATTTTAATATTGCTATTAAGTTGTATCCGGGGTTTAAACATAAAAATTCCAGATTCAGTGAAATTTTCTTGAGTTCTCAGAACATTATCAGAGAAACTAGAGATGGAAAAGGTGTCATTACTACAGACCCTTATATAGTACAGATGTGTTGTCAAAGATTGATATGAAAACAAATACTCTGAAGAACTAGAAAACTCAGAAAAAACAGAAATACTGAAATCATATATACATCAAAATTAAATCCAGAAGATGTAAATAACTTAAACAGACTTAATACAGAAATGTGATCAAAAGCCTTCGCTCAAATAAAAACTGTCTCTGTCATTTTTTCCTTTTAGAAGCTGGTAACCTGCACTTCTGATTTACTCAGATAATTAATTTGTATTCCTTTTCAAGTCTCTGATGGAGTTGAAGACCAGATAGTTTAGTTTTACAATTAAGCTTAGTTGTTTAGGGGTTAAGATATTTTTGGGTCTAGACAGATGCTTTAAGTTGATAGAGATAAAAAATTATAGATATTGATTTACATTCAGAACTTCAGACTCACCGAGATCAAAGAGATGTTTTGCTTTATGTTTTTTCATTAAATATTTTTTTAAACTTTTAACATATACGTTTATATTATTACACATATATACAATGTTTTTTTCCAGATTGCCAAATACAAACAACCAAAACACTATGAATGTAACATTAATATAATACCTGATTTTTTTTGTTTCCTCTTGCTGTATGTCGTTTATTTTATATATGTGTAATAATATAAATGTATATATTAAAAAATAAAACATTTTTAAAAATCTGGTATTGGCATAAAAAACTTTCAGTTAGACCAATGGAATTTAACATAGTCCATATGTATTAATGACTGTAGCCTTGCCCCTGTAATAGTTGACAAAGGAGACTAATGTATATTGGACAAAAGGAGCCTAGTAAGAAATGGCACTGCTAGAAGTAGATGCAAAGGAGGTTAAAGACCTCAGTGTAAAACCTGAATGCTGAACCATCTTAAAACAAACAACAGAGGGGCATCTCTTCAAAACATTTGGGTCTGCAAGAACATTTTGAATATTACTAGTGCAGGAACCAGTTCCAAGTATAAACGTTTGGGACTCTGTATAATTAAAATGTTTGTGTGTGTAAAAGAAAATATCAGCATAGCAAACAGCGCACCCACGGAATTGGAAGCAACATTTACTAATGTCTAGAATGAACAAATAATTACAGAAATTGAATATAAAGAAATAAAAATGCTCATCAACAAATGGGTGGATGACTTGAACAGATAATCTTCAAAATAAATAAACCATACATGTCTAATAACTATTTTAAAAAGTGTTCAACATCTCTAGCCACTAGGAAAATGCAAATTAAAACTACTTTGAGAGAAATACTATCTCTCCTATTCAGTGTGGAGAATATGGAGAAAGATGAACCATTCTCTGCTTCTGTGGTTCAAATGACTATATCTATAAGGAAACCAGATTGATTGTTCAACTTCTTAAAATAAAACTGCCATAACACCTATCACTCCAAAAATAGATAATCATATATCTATATGACTGTTAAGCTCTATTTATACAACAGTAAATGGAACTAACCTAAATGTACAGATGAAAGAAAAAAGAAAACCTGGTATATATACAGTGGAATACTATTCAGCTCTAGAGAAAACTGCATTTGCAAGATGTGCGTGTGTGTCAGTGTGTGTGTGTGTGTGTGTGTGTGTGTGTGTGTGTGTGTGTGTGTGTGCATGTGTCTGTACACTGTATCATGTAGAAAGAGATCAGGAAAGGGTAGGTTTAGAAGATGGGAAAGGATAAAAATGAACGACACGTGAGTTGTGAAATAACATGAAATTAATTAGTTTTCTACCTTTAACTATGTAATTGAAGTTTTGTAGGTTTTTGTGATACATAACTTCCAAAAATATAATTGATAGGGAAAATGTAAGATGCAATATTTTCAGAGTGGCAGTTTCAACTATACAGAAGTTCACTAAGAAGCACAGGTAGGCTCCGACTCTGGGCAGGTGCTTGCTAAAGTGGTTGCATTAATTAAGCGGTGTGTTTTTATATGTAAGTTCTTAGCAATAAAGTGATTTTTATAAAAATTAAACAAAGCAATAAAATCCAAAGCAAAGGACCTACTGAATTTATCTAAAAATTTTTTCTTATTTCAACTACATACTGTTATCAAAGGAAAATGGGTACACGTGGCCTATTATTGTGACAATCTGTGTTTCCTCCTAAGATACATTTTGTTCCTATTAATCTACACAGGGAAGAATGTTAATGATTTTTAAAAATATATCAGAATATAACCTTTTCTTATATTCCAGAGAAGTCAAAAGCTTGAAATTTCCACGTGGGCTTTTACATACCTTTCCAGATTTGTTAAGAAGCCCTATGCTAGTCATCTAAAGTTCAACTACTCTCCCACAGTGTTTCCCCCATAAAACCATAATTGCTGTGAAGATTCATCCTCTGGTTCTTTAGCACTCTCAGGTGGATGGTTTTTCAACTCACCTACAGCCATTAAGCTTGCATAACTACCTCCAACAATTTGGTCCTTGTTTTAATTATCATTGCTGTGAATTCACCACTTTGAAAGTATTGCCATAAGTGTAGAGAATTAAGTGTAGCAAGGATGACTGAATTATGGTCCAAACAAAGTGGAAATAGCTAGTAATTTTTTTCAAATTCAATAATAATTGACACATAAGTAAATGTGGAAGAAAGATGGACATCCCTTGTCCTGAGCAGAGATGGGACAATGACAGATACAAAAAGATGATGTTGCTGAAAATCAAAGTCCCTATTTATGATCAGGATTGAAAGCAAAATATTGTAAATTGGAAATAGTTCAAAGGGAAAAGACATGAAACAGTATAATTACAAAATACAGACTTTAAAGAACCGTAAAGTAAAGTGGAATATTAGAGTCTTAGAAAATATTCTGCCCAACGTGAAGGATAGGCTTTTAAAGAACATCTTTGGATGCCTTTATACCTAGTGCTGCCTAGGGGGCTCTGAACACGGATAGACTGTCAGCTCGGAAGTTACTGATTCAAAGCTTTCAGCTTGTTTATTTACACAACAAAAGCAGATGTATGTATAGCATGGATGCTTGCTAGCATAAAAGTAGTAATTGATACAAACTATTTATATAATTGTAATTAATATATAACTAGCAGTTTTAAGTAACAACAGTAATTTAAAGGTTATTCCTACAGCATGTATTAACCGGATGCCTTCTTCTAAATGGCTTCACATAACTAACTTACTCAAATTACTTAGAGCAGCTATGGAAACACACATACTAATTGGGAGATTTATTAAATATTTCTTAAATATCTGTGGAACATTTTTCAAAGGCACATTATACTTTGAAGTATATGAAGCCAAAGTCGCTTAAAAAGAGTTGTGAATTTTTAAAAACTCACTACTGTAGATCCTATGGTTTGCTCCGAATTATAACACAAATGACATTCCTTGTGATTGTGTTTTTTCTTGTTTAAATAAAAACACTGTATTTGTTGCATGAAACAAGAAATCAAGGGGAAGACATGCTTCGTGAGCCACCCGACTGTGGATTTTCAATCCTGTGAAAAAAGTCTCTTGGAATCAAGAAAGTCTTGCCCAGTTTGTAAAGAATTATTTTCTTCCCTCTTAAATTACCTCGGTCTCCCTCTCTCCTCATCCCGTCTCTGAATACTTCAATGCAGTCGTGATAGGACAGGAGGATATCAGGAGCGGATTTCAGGCTCACATGGAATAACTCTGTATCACTCAATTCTTGTTCTTCAGTGAAATAGAATTATATCACTTCCTCCCTTCTTGTTCTCCTTCTTGCTGCTCCCACTTATACCCAACTTGAGAGCTTATACACAGTTTTTCTCTCATTATATTTGAAGCATACACACCCACACACATATGCATATACACATATGCATATATATGCTATGTAGATATGTACACAATACATATGATGTGTACAAGCATATAAGTAGGATCTGCTGAGTCTGGTTCTGGGGTGTGTGTGTGTGTGTGTGTGTGTGTGTGTGTGTGTGTGTGTGTATGATTCAAGTATGACCATTCTGTATTAGACAACTGATAAGAGCCCACCCCTAGATAGGCTAATTGTCATCATTTCAGCAGTTAATAGTTGTCTGTAAATCTTTTTCTACAGTTGGGACCCTGTAATTTTTATTCTCTTACCCATTAACATGTGCATTGTTTTTGCTCTTGTGCTGGTCCTGTTTTTATAGCCACTTTCAGGAGAGAGTATTTCCCAGACTACTTCTTGCTATTCTCTCTGTCCCTTTTTCCATGAAGTTCCTTGAAGCATAGTTGCAGGAACAGTTATGTAGGTGTGTCAGGTGGTGTTAGGCTCCTCCTGATCCTTTCATCTCTGCATTTTATTTATTATTTATTTATTACATATAAACTCATACTATTGCACATATATACAATAAACTACCTACAGCAAGATGAACCAGGAAAGAATCAGGAATTATACAAATGTTACATTCATAGTGTTTTGGCTCTTTGTATTTGGCAGCTTTGCCTATTTAGCTGCATCTAAAATTCTGAAGAATTGTAAATTAATATATATCATATCTCATCATTATCAACTTAAAACGTTTGTCTAGACCCAAAAACATCCTAACCCTTAAACAGCTAAGCTTAATTGTAAAACTAAACTATCTGGTCTTAAACGCCATCAGACACTTGAGAAGGAATACAATTAACTATCTGAGTATACAGGGAGTTTAGGTTAGCAGCTTCCCTAATGAGAAGATGACAGAGACAGTTTGCTGCCTGAACAGTCACTGAAAAATTCTATAATATTAGAGTATCATCAGCCTTCTGGATTCATTCATCTCTGCATTTTGACATATGCTTATTGAGAGCTTACAAGTCCATGACATTGTTGAATGTACAAAAAGAACAGTGAGCAGGCACACTAAATCTTCTTGATGAGACATAGGGTCAAAAATAGGTCTCTTCACAGACACACAGGCACTGTTGTGTAAGTGATCATTTGTGATACTCTGTGGCTTCCCGCTGGATGCTTTTGGATTCAGAACATCACTTTAAAAGTTCTTTCATCCTAACAAGCTATAAGTGGAATTCATAGTATGTTCATATCGTTTAAAATATAAAACTATACAATAATTTTATTTATTAGAAGATTAATAACAAATAATTATGTATTTTGAAATACTCTGTAGGCATTAAATCTGTTTCCATAGGAGTGCATTTTTATAGTTTTAATTATTAATCATGGCCATTGAATTTTAATTACAAAGTTTAGTGTAAATTAAAAGAAAGAAATATTGTTTTGTTAAAAGAATAGTGTTTGGGACAGCTGAAAAACTTGAATTAGTCACCATAATTCACTGGTCGCTGCATAAACCATATTTATTCCACCTTAAAAATTCCTGATCATTTTTTCGTTTTAGTGCCTACATTCAAATATGTACAAGTTTCCTTTTGTTCAACACTGAAAATAATTTTTAAAAAACCTGATAGACAAAGAAATTCAAAGTCACATTTATCATTCTGCCAGACAATGAAAATTTAATTTATCTGTTTCCACAATGGCTCTTTCATGCAACTAATTCCAGCCAATGCTCTTTCAATGAGGTTATGTTTACCCAACTGAAACAATCACTAAGTTTTTGCATCCATGTAGGCTTCTCTGTTATCTGTATGCAGAACTTTTCAGTGACTCATTACAGGACCTTACTGAGATCTTTGTCCTGTTTAGATCCTTTCTCAGGAATGCTTCTGGTAATAAAATTCCATTACTAGGACCTTGGGTTTAGATAGTTCAATTCGTTGTTTCTGGAGACTATGGAATATATGATTCTCACTACCTGGAAAGGACATTTCTATTACTAGTGAGAGATGTTAGGGACAAGTGCACTATGTCCCCATGAGGTTCTAGGCAACTCATGAATGTAGCGCATCACAGACTGAAGTGAAGGGGAGTCCTGAAAATGTTGATGTCTTGACAGGTGATAAATGTATGACAGAACTACAGTCTATGTAAGAATAGCCTACATTAGGAGAAAAAATTAACTTTCACAGAACCATGAAGTTCTTCAGTCACGTTTAAGTATGAACTTATGAATTCACTAAAGTATCCAGAACAAATTTAGTTATTGATTGTATGTGTAAATGATGGCATCATATAAGGAAATGACAACATTTATAACAAGAGAAAGAAAACTAGAAAAAATATGAGTCTTTATTCATTAAGGAAAATCAATAACTGTGATGTTTCTATTTCAATGTTAGATGTATGTATAGCATTTACAAAGCAAATTTTGTGCTAATAATATTCTTGCAAATGCACTTACACTGATATATATATATATATGGATTATCATCTTACTATCTATAGTCATTTTGACAATTGTGGTTTCATTTTTGGTTTTTATGATGTAAAAGGTGCTATTTAGTGCATCTTGGTAGACCTAGCAAATAATCTGTGCATTAAAAAATTCTGTTCCAGACCATATTTCTATTTTCTATGCCACTAAGGAAACAATAAATCCTATGTTATTGTTTGCAGGTATACTTTAGTCATTACATAAACCATACCCCAGTATGTATATTGCTTAGATTTCAACATAGATTGAAGTTTTCACAATCATATCTATTATTTAAAGTGGAAAAGTTGTGCTCTACATTATTTTAGGTTCTCTGAAAAGATGTTTACTATTTTTTACTTTTGTAAACATATTTTTCCAGATAAAAAATTCTATCTTGATAATATCTACTCCTTACTTCCTTTTCACAACCATGTCTCTTTTCTCAGACAAATTTCCTTCCCATTTTCTTTTTTTAATTTTATTTTATTAATTTATTCTTGTTACATCTCAATTGTTATCCCCTCCCTTGTATCCTCCCATTCCTCCCTCCCTCCCATTTTCCCCTTACTCCCCTCCCTTATGACTGTGCCTGAGGGGGACTTCCTCCCCCTGTATATTTTCTTTTTTCCATAACGTTTAAGTCAAAGTAGTTCAGTCTTTATTACCTATACCAGTGTTTGAATCACAGTTCTTCATCAGCAGTCCGGTGTGTTTTAACGTTCCATTTTTAAGTCAGTGAATCTATGCACATTTATAAACATGTTATTGTTTCATTTTATAATACACAAAATGAAAGTCTTATAAAATTATTTTTAGTTAGTTTTCTGTTAACTCATATGTATTACATTTGAAATATAAATTTTCTTATAATAGCTTGAATTATATGCCTATAAATGACATGAAGCATAACAAAATATATTCTGACATTGAAAAATCAGAGTTTCTTAAAATTTTAGGTTCTTCAATAAGTATCTATTCTCTCACACATTAAGTAAATGCTTAAATGAGCATAAAATATATTTTAGAAATATTTGGATTCTAAACAGCATAACAGGCAAATTCAAACTAGCACCTAAAGATAAAAGTTTGAGGTGAAATATTGAAAATAGATACTGAAGTTAGCATAAGGGAATTTTTAAAGTAATGCAACAATAAATATGTTAAGTAAATCCTAATTCACAGCCGTGTACTGGCAGTATATTGATTTTTTTTAGTTATTAGAGAGGAAAGAGAATAGAAAATAAACAGGAAATGTAAATCTTCATAGCACTCAATGAGTGGTAGGTGATACTATGCAATCTTGGAGCCCACAGAGTCTGTTACAAAACCAGATTTTTCACAATTTGTATGAACTGAATAGAATGTTTTACTTGATTTTAAAAGGAAAGAATAATTGAAGAAGTTTTACAACTTGTAGCCAGATAACATGGTAATGTGGTGGGCTTGAATAACTGACCAATTAATAAATAAAAACTTATTTTAAAAAGTGTTTGAAGCTGGGCATAGTGGCATACGCCTTTAATCCCAGCACTCCAGAGGCAGAAGTAATGGATTTTTGTGAGTTCAAGGCCAGCCTTGTTTACAAAGCAAGTTCAGGAGAGCCAAGGATGTGACAGAGAAACCCAGTCTCAAAAAACCAAAACCAAAACAAAACAAAAGTCTTTGACACACTGAACTACTCAGTAGACACCAATAATTCCTAGAAATTATATTAAAGAATGTTTACATACTTAATAAATATTCAGTGGAAGTTATCTAGGTACTATTATTTTCATATATATATATATAAATACACACACACTGTGATAAACTGTGTACTTAAGTAGTTATTGTTTAACTTACCATATTACACTAAATCAAGAACTACTTTACAGTTCTCCAGGTGGTCTTTAAAAAGAGAACTTTGGAGGAAACTGACTAATTTTGTGTGTCTGAATCTTACTTGTCGATGCTATTTTTGAGGTATTACATAATAATACATATAAGTGACTGCTTTTCTACTTTTCATATTTCTGTTGTTTGAGTAGTATTGGAGTTGTATGGCAAAATTGAAGCACTTAATTTAGTAGAAATTCTATTAGGTTTTCTTTTTTTTTTAATTATTTCTTTTGCTATGAAAATGTGCCTCCTAGAAATCCTAGTAGCTAAGTACATAAAATCTTACAATCTTAGCTACGTAAACCTGAGTCTAAAAGAATTACAACAATAAACTTTCCAAAATCGACAGGGACCTCTACATAAGGAACTACAAACATCTAGAGAAGGCTGTGAGTGAGAGAAAGTCTTCCTCCAGAGCAGAGCACACCCACTGATTACGAAGTCTTTCTCAATATGTTAGTTCTCATACACAACATGTTGTCTGACTGAAGAAGAACACTGAAGCCAGGGTGTGCCTCTGCTGATGCACCATAAGGCAGAGCCAACCATGATGTGTGTGTTCTTTCTTACAGAGTCATATTCCCAATAAGGCTACAATATGATATGCTTCCAAGAAAAAGCAAAGGACAAGGATGCAGACTATAAGTAAATAAGATTAGCTATACATTTACTGCTGTTTCTAAACACAAAAGTCCTTTGTGAACATCTATGCTTGCATTAAGAATAGTAAAGAATTCTTTGTATTTTATTATTAGCAGGATGGACCATTCCATCAGTCACTCAGTCACAAAGCAAGCTCTTATTACTGGAAAAATTAAGTTAATCTATTTTATAGAAGTGGTTATCTTTATCTTTTATTGTTTGTTGTCTATAAATTTAGAAAATTGGAAGAATTTTAGAAAATCAAAATACCATTCAGTGGTTCTCACTAATAAAGTTTTAATAACTTCTAACTTGTTAACACTTACACTTTGTACTAATTGCAAAATAAATGCTATTTTGATGAGCTTTCTTAGACCAAAATACATCCATAATTAAAACTGTGATTGATGTGTATTTTCATCTCTTAAGAGTAATTTCTTAGCAACGTAAGCATGCTAAACAAGTATACTAATATGTTAAAGATGTGTCAGTGTACTCGTGTGCTGAGAATTTTTTGAACTAAAATTGAAGAAGTCCAGGAATCATCTGTTTTCTTTCTGCCCTGGAAATTTAGACAGTCACTTCCTAATTTCTATGCTACTTTGAGGTAGAGGAAGAATATGTCTTTCTGCAACAGTAAGACTGAAATTCATTTTCTCTTTGCTTTGAGGGGGGAGATTTGTACGTTTACTTGTGATGAGTGCACACGTAGATTTAAGTGGAGGACAAAAGTATTTTCATCAGGTGTTTTCCTCTTATACTCTTCTACCTAATTGCCTGAGACAAGGTCCCTGATTGAACTGGTAGCTCACCAATTGGCTGGAACTACTGGCCAGTACATCCCAAGTACGCTTCTGCCTGGGATCACATTCATGTTCCACTGCACCCAGCTTTTATGTGGATGCTGAAGAACTCCTCAAGCTTGCAAAACAAGCACTTCAGTGACTTAGGCATCTCTTCAGACCCCTCTGTATTTTGTTGCTTGTAAGATCTGTTCTCTGCTTCTAGACACCAGCATGGTGGTAATACACTAGCATGGTGGTAATTGAGCACTGTGCCCCACAGTTTTCATGATAGAGAGCCTTCCTCTCACATTCCATATGTATGGGACTTGCAACCTGACTGAGAAGCCTTCTGCCTTGAAAAGCTATGCATTAAAAGTTAACTTAGATGAGCATATGTCTTAGTTTCAGCTGAAGAATACTCAACACTTCTGCAGACTGCCCATTCATAGGAAACAGAGCCATAGTACCCCCTACAAGAGGATGGCCATGGGGCCATCCTGGAATTCAGCTACCTACTTTAATATGATGAGCATGAAAGACCAGCTTTTGTAAAGTGTATAAGAAGTTTGCTAAATTAAACTGTTTAAAATTTCAAAGACAAATTCATTATTAATATGCTTATACATATGTATATATATTTGCATACTTTATTTTAAATTTTGTTATACATATAGGATACAGTGGCACATGCCTATAATCCCAGCACTACGGGAAGCAGAGGCAGGACAGCCAAGGCTACACAGAGAAATACTGTCTCAAAAAAATACTAACTGACACATATTTTGCATTTATTTATTTTATATTATTAGCCCTTGAATGTATTTCTTTTAGTTAGGTTTGTTTAAGTCATTTTAAAGGCATCATATAATCACATAAAATCATAAAAGCTTTCACTTATTATTTAATAAATGATTAAATGTACATATTTTGTTGTCAAAAATTGTGAAACATTTTATTAGAGATGTTACTAATTGATGCCACAAACATATTTCAGTTATATTTATTTAAATTTCATATAAAAATTACAAATTATATTATTGGCAAATATAATAAATAAGAATTTTCCATCCATATTTTTCATTTTAGGAAATATAAAACTTTGAAACCAATTATATTGAATCTGGGCATTGTTACTTTACACATAAATCTTTCAAATAACACTTGAATGTGCTTTGTAATAGTTTCATGGTTTACATCATTCTCCCACCCTTTTTTTATACAAAATGTGAAAACACGTCACAATACCTGACTGAGCCTCTGTGATGGTACCACCTTCATCTCTGTTATAGGTTTCATTAGATGGCTTTATAAATACTGCTGAGCTGCATTTGAAAGCCAGATGTAACCAGACTTTGATATCATAATGAAATTTGAAAAGCTTGAGACATATCAAATACATATTGTTGCTAAAGGTTTGAGGCATGTTAAAAAATTTCAACACATCTGTCCATTTCCTGTTATTGAAATCTGTTTCCAAATCTTTCTTCCTGCAGTTTTGAAAACTCTGGAACTTTGATGAATGAGGCTAAAATCTGACATCTCCTAGTAGCCTTTTGTGCTGAGTGTAAGATGACAGACTCCCTTTTCTCAGGAGAGGTTCCCACTCCACCTGCTCTGGTAACTGCAGTTCTTGTAAGGAGCATCATGTAGCCCTCAGGGAAGATGACAGACCCAACCCTTCCTTGATAAGAAAGCCAATTTATCAAAACCCATCCTATGCTAAGGTGATCCTAGCCTCCAGCGATTGACAATTAATTGAAATTAGGAGTTACTCCCCTACCCATGGGATACCTAAGTACTGCATTTTCCTTTTTGTGATAGAACCCCATGTTCCTACATGCAAATGAGTTACTGTGCCACAGTATGTAGATTAAGTATCCTAGCAGCCTTAGTCCTAGTGAATCCAAGACATTCACCCACAAACCCCTACACATTTCTCTATGTTTATAAACAAAGGCTGGCTGGTGTGCTGGTTTGAGTACTTGCCATTCCTCCACCATAACTGTCTGAAACTCCATTTTTTTTTCTGGGTACGAATTGCTGCTGAACACCTTGAGCTTGACTGACAGCCAAGGTAGTCCAAGCATTGATAGCAAAGCTGCCTTCAGCTGGTAAAACACCCACAGGGCCTGCAGGGCCTGTGTCTCACCAGACCTACACTCAGGCTAGACAGGAGTGGGGGTTGGGGTGTTGTGGGGGGGATGGAGGGGATGGCAGGGTGGCGGGGGGAGGTTCCTCCTGCTTACTTCACCATGCTTAGCTTAGCACAAAGGGCTGTGACACGTTTGGTAGCATCACATGTTGTGGAGCTCCCAAGTCTCCACTGATTTCTGATACCAGTATTCTCATTCTAAAAGAGCTGAACTGTAGTACTTTGTGGAAAACTCATTTTCCATCTCTCCAGTGAGACCAGAATCCCGGCCTCACCCAAGTGCTCTGAGCCATGCCTGAGGAAGATGCAGGCCCTTGGGCCCTTTGTTGTCAAGGTCCACCCATCCTCATCTGGCAGCAAGCAGCACCTGGACCAACCCAGCAGACATGAGTAGGCTTTTCTCAGGTTGGGCGAGTCTAGGCAATGGGTATTGAGAATGAAAGGTATTCCTGGGAAATCTGGAACAGAATGGAACTTTGTTTTACTTGGGAGATTTTTTGTTTGTTTGTTTTATTTTGTTTGTTTGTTTCTGCTTTTGTTTTATATTTTTTGTGAGTGGCTAACAGCAAAATCAAATAACTCCTCTTTTGGAATAGCAA
The DNA here is from genome assembly GCF_964271855.1 of Acomys minous. Lineage (NCBI taxonomy): Eukaryota > Metazoa > Chordata > Mammalia > Rodentia > Muridae > Acomys > Acomys minous. The sequence continues at coordinate 47,194,875 of NC_140487.1, read as the reverse complement.
GCACACATCTCAGGCCGTGATTAGTGTGGGGGAGTCATTTTTACCTCCTCATTTTCATGTTCGTGGGTCGATTACATTTGAATTCAGTAAAGGGAGTGAATGTATTTTCTTCACCATCCAAGAATTCAATAATGTTTTTTATTAGATCATATTATTACTTCCCTTCTCCTTGCCCTTTGACTTTCTACAAAATATTTTATTCTTTCAGCCAGTTTCATCATTGTAAAGAATGTGATGGGGACATTTCCGAGCATGAGCAGGCCTGTGTAATTATTAGCAGGCACACTGCATTAATTCAAAGCTGTCTCGTCCTACAGTGTCCATGTGCACCGTCTTCATGGCAGTGGAGATATGAACATTAAGAAATAAGATTGGGAAGGGCAGCTTTCCGTTGAATATTGTAGAGAAAACTGAATGGCTAGGCATAGGCCTGTGTATCCCTTAATCTCCTTGTTCACTGAAGTGCGTTCCTCATCACGGTCGTTTATGTCCACATTCACTAAGAATGAAAACGTTGTCACCTGTCTCAGTGCTTTATCTGTGGCTCCACACAGCATCCAGCTCTTCCTTTCATCTGACAGCTGAACAAGCTGCTTCAGGAGTTTGCTCTCATGAGACACCCGTACTACGCTCACTGGGACAGCTTATCCATAGTCACCCAAAAGAAAGCAATTTGTGTTGCTCAGTTCCCTTAAAATAAAGTCCTCGAGGAGTCCTTGAAGTGCTTTGCACAGAAAGGTGACATTTTCCTATTCTCCTGTCATAATTATTTTCAGTTCTAACTTCTTAACAATGCCAGCCTTTCCTACTGAACACACCCAGACATGAGAGTGAAGCTACAGGTAGTCGATGGCTCTCTGCTCTTTTAATGGAAAGAAAAGAATAATCCCACTTTGATTTAGTTCTCAAATTAAAAAAATTCAATACCTTTGTGTTGAGGCAGGACATCTGGGCACTTAGTAAGCACTCTCTCGGTGCATGACAGCATGTTAAAGAGACAGTAAAGCAAAAGACCAGTGGGAAGATTATTAGCCTTTTATCTTTTCAAATAACAATTGAAAATTCGCCAAGGGGCTGTGCGCATTCTGCACGTCCTCCATTGTGTATGCACCCAATGTATATGCAACACTACCAGAAAAGAACTGAGACTCGCCTTGTTTTGGAGAACAGACTGCTGTCACAGACCATCACAGACTTTCCAGTAGACATCTTTGACAGCCCACAGGGCAAAGCAAAGTTAACCAATTTCAGGTAAAAGATTCTCTTACATGTTGTAGGTTGGTTTGTAGAACAGGCAGGTATATCAGACAAATTATATATTATAAAATATAAAACATTCAATTCTAAACCATTTAGATGAAAACACTGTATGGATCTTGATGGTTTGTTTGGCTTTTCTCAGTTATGGAATTTTAAAGTAAATATAGTATTAATGTATATAAAAAGAAATGAATCATTTTAGTTACATAGTGAATAAATGTAGAATCAAATATGTCTTTTAAAATGTATATCTAATTGCATTAAAATCAATCAAATATGCTTTCATAAAGATATATTTTTTAATGGTTTGATCAACTGAACTACAGTAAAACAATAGGTTCTACAAAATCACAACTTATGGAAACAAATTAGCAAAAAAAGCATAGCTAATTTATTTATGAATTTCCTTCCAGCTGCTACTATTCTCCACAAATTATTTCAGCTTCGGTTTCAAAATTCTGGAATTACTAATACATCTGTATATCACATAATACAAACAGGCAGTTTAAGAAACATAAATTTGAATAAATTTTAAGTATTAAATTAGCAAATGTGGAGAAAAGAAATAGTCGGCCTCCCAACATTAGTAAGGACAGTCTTACAGTACTTGCTTACTTTAAAATATGTGTTATACACTTCTAGAAAAAGTTATAAACAAATTGTTGTATGCCATGACAGTATAAACTTAATGAAAGAAAGCTCATTAATAGTACGGTCTATCTTAAACATACAATAATTTTAAAATAATAACCAAAACTGAGGACATTTTACACACTCTCCATCTTAAAATACAGAATACATTTAAAGTAGCCAAGAGACAAATCTTCCCAGGAAAAAATAAGAGATATGAGAAAAAACATGAGATATGTTTTTATGTGCATAGTGTTGTGTGTGTGAAGGTATACAGAAGGACTCTATGATGTAAATTACCAATTTACACAAATCATCTACAGTTCCATATACCTATACAAACATAGCAACTCTTAAATGAGAATATCTTTAAAATTATTGTGATAACATCAAGATGGAGAGAACAAGGATGCTCCTTTACGTCCATTTTCTACATTTAAAGGATTTTTAATAGCAAAAGAACACAGAATACATATATAATCTCAAAAACACATTTAGAATTTGGACTCTTCATTTATAGAAAATGTTATTACTTTATTTCATGATACCATAATGAAAATCTTATCAAAAAGAGACACACAAGAACTTTATCACGTTAGAGTGGAAAATCAAAGGTTCATAGAACCATTACCATTTATTGACTATGATACTTTTTTGTTGAGTTAAGGTGTTTTCTTGCAGGCTGCTATAATAGTTGAACTAGTGACAATTGTATTTTTTAATTTTAACATTATTTTGAAGTATATATAAATTCAAACCATTAGTATATAAGGTTTATTGATAGCAATGATTACAAAGTTGTACGGAAGGAACAATACATTATGTCTGTGCCTATGATCTTATATGGGTCACAGAAATGAGATAGCTGAGGCCTCTTCTTCAGAAGAATAGGAAGATGCTGACAAAGAGGAATGGAATAGTGGACAAAAATGAAAAATTTGTCATAATGATACTATTAAGATAACCTAATCATGAAATGATCAAGTATTAATTGGTCTTAGTGAATTATTGGTGTGTCAGAGACTCATGTTGGAATAGGCTTTTATCTTTTTCCTCCTGTGAATGAACACTGTTCTTGCACTCAATGTTTCTGCACCAAAATGTCTTTAGGATACAAACTGCACATATGTAATGACTCATGAACCAAAATGGTGCAAATTAAAAATCAAGTGTTCATGTTTCACAGGTTTTCAGATCTGAGGTTTTCAGTATGTACTCTTAAACATGATAAAAAAAAATACTATTTTATTCTAGCTTAATTTTTCTTAACCAAATTTTATGATATCCTGTATTCTTTTTCACTTATATTTATTTTCACAGTAAAGTGTATCATAAACCCTTTTGTAAGTAAAATGTAGGGTAAAACAAAATTATTAAAGTCTTTATTTGAATTTGCTTTGCCCAATGTGCAAAGAAAATTATAATGTTCAAAGCTCTTTATTTATCATACATATCTTATATAATTGCTTTTGAAATGCATAAGACAAGCTTTGTTTAAGAAGTATGTTTTGTACAAAGGCAAGTAATATTTATATATAATATAAAACAAATGGGAAAGCTTGCAATCGCCACTCTTTTAATGGCCATTTTCTGAATATCAGCTTCAATGTTCAAAGGAGGAACAGTGTTATCCGATGTGTGTACTTACCACAGATAACTGGCATCAGATCTTTAAGAGTTCTGTGCATTCATGTGTATAATACTGCTATTATTAATGCTAAGTTTTATCAATGATCAGTAGTAATTATCAATATTATCAAAGTATATTTTCATTGATTAATAAATAACTCAACAAAAATATGGTATGTAAGTACAATGGGATGTTAAACATCCGATGAAAGACAGAAAGTCTCACATATACACCAACATGAAAGGAATTTGATGACATTTCCTGGATGAAACAGTCAAGTGAAAAGTAGATGGATACTGCATGATTCTGCTGAGGTTTCCTGGTTAGTCAGTTAATAGAATGGAGACTGGTGATCACGGCTTGCAGCAAGGAGGAACAAAGAGGAGCTAGTTTTACGTAGGTGGAGCCTTGTACTGTGGTATGATAAATAAGCTCTGAAGATGGTCATAAGGATTCAACTATAGTGTACACATGCAGGAGTGTGTGTGTGTGTGTGTGCGCGCGCGCGCGCACATGTGTGCACATGTCTATCGTAATTACTTATACAATGTAATGATTAAAATGGTAAATTTCATATATACTTTATTATATTTTGTTATTTTTAACAGGAATTGAAAGTGGACATTATCTGGTAACTATATAAATAAAACCTAATAGTAGGAGTAACTACAAAACGTTTATGCTTTCTAAATATCGTCACTGTTTTTTACTACAAGTGGGAAATAAAATGGTAAAATTATAGGAATGTATTTTAATCTGCATTAGTTAACAACATAACACATCTATCATACATAAAATGTTAGAAAGCACAGGAAAGCCTCAAAACAAAGCATTTCCACCAGTATGAATGGCTATATATAAAGCAGAATTGTGACACTATGTAATACCAAAAAAAAAAGCCACAAAAAAAAAAAAAAAACCAGAATAGCATTATTTCGCAAAACTTAGTGACTCTCTCCAAAGATGTCATTTTCTATCAATATTGAGAATGAGTGTATTTATAGAAATTTAAAGGGGAGTCCTAAAAATCAAGAACTAAAGCTTGGAGACCAGAGTAAAACACAATTATTCCTTAAGCTATATTAATAGATTCTGTCATGCCACAGACGTAGTCCTACCTAAAAGAAAATAAGGCTTTGATTGGCTAAGAGGGCAGGTCAAAGGCTTTTTCAAACCTTGGAGGACACCTAGAGTTAAAAATTGTAGCCAATAGATGGAAGGACTCAGTGAGGTGTTCGACAGTCAGCATGGCCTCTGAACTGTGCATAGGTAATGACTAAGTGAGATGACACTCATGGATGCTCCAGTGTGAACCAACAGAATGCAGCAATACCAGCATCTGCATGGGCTGAGACAGATGGGCAGCAGTCTGTGCTCATGAACAGATCTGTGATTAGGAAAGAAAGCTGGAGAAACTCTGGACTTTGAAGTCCACCCAACAGATCAGAATATTTAATGATGTCAGAAAACCCACAGCAAAGAGGTTCCTTACCTCACGTTCAAGAAAGAACCAACTTACCCAAGGTTAGAGACTAAAGCTGCTCATTCGAAATCAACAAAATGAGCAAATATCTAAGAATTTAGCTTACTCATGAATAAGAAAAAGGGGAGTAAACCAAATAGAGTGTCACTGAATATTTAACTGTAAAAACTTTTGTTATGTACTAGAAGTTACTATGGAAATAAATGTGCTGGAGGGAAAGATCTAAAGATGTCCCCTTCATTCAGTTAATTCAGGATGCAAGAAATAACCTTAAACAAACAGGAACATATGCCCGTGTATATAGTCAGTGTTTGACCAAGAAACACTCATTTAGATGGTTTTAAATGACCAATAAAAAGGAGAAATAGCACCATTATGTTTCATGGTTGCTTGGGATCACTATTGGTTAAAAAAAAAAAAAAAAATTGAAACATTCTTAGAAACAGGTCGGTCATTGAAGAATCCTGTGCCCTTTCCTGATTGTGCCTACTGCCCATAAGTAACATTAGTTATCTATTGGATATTTATAATGAAAATAATATAAATATTATATCATATTTTATGTATTTTATAATGTATTAAGTATCTATTAAATAGTCATTAAAGATATAAAAGTCTTTATTTGCATTGACAGTTAACCCTTGTGTCATTGCACATGGTCTTCCTGTCCTCTTTTGTGTTGTGTATTTATGAACAATTTTGTGACTCTGGGCAATGGTTAAAACCCTAGTGATAAAAAGAATATTTCTAAGAGTCTATTCGATAGTCAGATTTTAATTATTTTAAGAGCATAGATTTTCTTTAAATATATAACTGTATGTATATTGATGAAGTTAAAATTTTAAGTGTGTTACAATAATGCCATTTTGGAAGACTTTTGTATTATAAGATTCTATAAATAAACATTTTGTGTAGTTTTCACAAGCTATATTTTGAAATCTTGGTGATGATACACTAAAATCTGTCCACTTGTTATATTGTATTTGGTAATTAGCTGTATTGCCAAGAGTTGTGTACGCATCAGTATTTGATCATAAGTAAATAATAACAACAACAAAAACATAGCAGATAGTTCTCCTTAAAGTATTTGCTTGGATATCTGTCTTTTGAGGGCAGTTCAAGAATTTGACAGAAATGTGTATCTTTTAATGAAACAAAAACAAAATCACTATTTCTGCCTCTAATGGCCAGTCAGTCTGTACTTTGAGACATTCAGCAGCTATTTTGTATTTTAAAAAAGAAACATTAGTGTGTCAGAATTATTTCTTGGAAAATTGTAGCCTATCATAATAAAAATTATTCACATAATGAAGAGTGGTCGGGAAGGAGCCATGTTCATGACTAATTTAAGCTAATGTAACCAAAGTGGGAGACGAGGTGAAACACTGTAGATCATTCCTTTTTGGACTAGTCCCACAAAAGTCATTGTGATTTCAAGTCCTTGTCAAAACAAACTACTTTTTATTGCTTCTTCTATAAAAAACTCTGTTTAACGAGCATAATAAAATAGCTCTTAAGATAGTGATTATGCATATTCATTTTTTGATCATTATATATCTGTAGGGCCATTTTTCACTACTGCAAATTACATGTATTTTTTTAAAGCAAAGCAAAGCCAATCAATTCCAATGACAAAGGAGAAATCTTTAAAATTATGTAAGACTATTGATAAGTTATAATCAATTTAACATGCCAATGTTTCGAAACGTTAGTTTTAAAATAGGGTTAGTACCCCAAAAGCATGGGCACCAAAGAAATTCTAAGACAAAGTTCATGAGGTTGATAACCTAATATAAACTGTAGAGAGAAAAGGTGTTAAAGGTAGCATATTGTGCAACAAAACCTTCACATACTCTATGTTGTTTTTACATTTACTTTGTGTGCATGTGAATGTTTGCATTGTGTGTGTGTGTGTGTATGTGTGTAGGTGTGTGTGTATGTGTGTGTGTGTGTGTGTTTGTAGGTGTGCAGAAGAGAACATTCAGGAATCAGTTTTCTTCTACTAACATGTGATTCCTGAGGAAGAAACTCAGATGCCAGACTCAGTTTTAAGACAATTTATATTATAAAAACATTTTCATATTTACAAACGCAGATACTGATACTGCATTAACAATGCAACTGATTATATGTAGTAGAAGTGACCACCATTCATGAACTACATTGAAAAAAAAATGTTATTGAACTCCACAATCAGAATTTATGGTCCTTTAACAAAGAATGCGGTAGGATGTTTAGGCTCTACTCGGTGACTGAATGATATTTAACCTTTGTGGTTTAATTTTCTTACTAGTAAAAGAGAGGACTGACAATAAGGACAGGAAAGAGTGCTGTGAAAGTGTAAGCAAACATATGCTTAGGGCAGTTTAAATATTGAATTCCACATAAACGCTAGCATATATTATTTAGCAGTCCAGAAGATAAAATGACTTCCTTAAGTTACAGGACTAGGAGAACAACTTGTTACATCCTTTCATGTTTTCCTCTGAGGGCGGTCAGTTTTCCGGTCATTCTGATAAATGTTAAGATGATAATGGAATAAAGAATTTATTTTGGCTTGTGATTTCCAAAGGCACTCCATGAGGGAGTGCCACCATTACTTCTGGGCTGGTGATAACTCTTTACCTCACAGCAGGGGCAACATAGTGGGGAAAAGTGGCTCACCTCAAAATGAGGAAGGACAGAGAAGTGGAAGAAGCCTCCGTGCGCCAGGAGAGCCTGTGTGGCTAACTTCTTCTAGCAGATATATGTCTGTCAGTCTCTGCACTTCCTAGTTAACAATCATATCGTGAATATTTCACTTGAATAATTTAGGACTGGGTCAGCTCTCTCGTGATTCAATCACTTCTCAATGACTGAGACTTACAGCTGGCAAGGTGCCTTCAGCATATGAGCCATTTGGTGGATACTGCATACTCATTTATAACTCTACCCTAAGATTTTCTTTGGATGTATATAACTTTTCTCATTATATTCAACAAACATAAAGTCTCTCGTTATGTTCAGCTGGAAGTGGCCTCCAATTAAGTACTCATTAACAGTAAGTTAATATGTTAAAAGTCTATGAATTCCATGTTATTTAATTTATAATAAACTGTGAAGTATCATAATTATAATTTGCAAAAGAGCAAATTAGATGGCACTGTAAACAGAAACTAATTCCCACATTGGCAGGCTCAGCCACCTGAAAGTAGAGCATTGGAGGAGGCTTTGGTTCAAGGAGAGTGTTACTGTAAGGAATCAGACTCAGGGATGCTGTTCTAGCTTGATTTTATGCAGGAAGCACCAGTTGGTAGAGCAAGAGTGACAAGAATCTCCACAGAAGATGGTCATTGTCATCCCAGGTGCCATAAAGCCAAGGAAATGAATGCTTTACAAAGCTTAGCCTTCTCCAGATTTTAAGAAAATCTTCTGAACCAAACCAGATCATGAAGTCAGGTGTTCTCACAGGCTGATAACTCTGAAAAAACTGAAAACTTTATTAGAACCTTGAAGATTCCTAATAAGAAGGAAACTGAACAAACATCTAATAAAACACCAGAGCTTTCAAGAGACAGAGATTTCTGTTGAACTGAGCTTTTATAGCAAAACAAACAAAAAACTGAGAATACAAAATGAAAACTAAATTGTAGGAAAAAAGGCAGCAAAATCACTCACATTTATAAAGAGAAATAGACCAAAACATTCTGTACAGTGTTGATTGTGTTTATATGTTTAAGGGCAGGGAAAATCATTTACATTTCAGCTGCTACTGAGATAAAAATCAAGTCTCTTCTATTTTATTTCTGTTCTGTCACTGAGCTAAGAAATAAAGCAGGCACAGATAAGGGTTAGAATGAAGCCAAAGACTGGTGATGAGGAACTGGACTGTAAGCTAAAGAGCCTTTCCCTCACTCCAAATATAAAGGATGTAAACGCTAGGCACAGGCATGAAAATTCATACAATAGCATGGTGTTTTATTTTTATCTTTTTTTTTTCCAGGTAAACAATTTGTCATTATCTTGCAAAGTTGAGCATTGCCTGGTCTTTGAATATCTAGTCGGTATATATAAAAAGAAACATATATGAAATAGGCTATTTTATTAGGTATCAGTAAGTCAAATTCATAATTTTCCTACTCCAGTTGAGAAGAAAATTATAAACAACATGCTAACAAACACATAAAAGAAAAAAATCAGGGATTCTACTGCTACAGATGCAAAGTAGTACAGACACCAATGGGAGCAGTTACAGCATTTGTCAAACCCCTAATTTTAACCAGCCTGTGATCCAGCCATCCTTCCTGTGGATGCCAAAAGAAATGGTGTCCTTGTCTGAGAGAACATTCAGTGTACGTTTATTCTTTTTTATTCACTGCTTCTTAAAGATAATGTGTTTATTTGGGCACTATTTAAAATCCTAAAATAAGGAACTAGCCAAAAAACTCATTAACAGTTTAAAGGATGGACAAAATATGTTAACCACACAAAATGGATTGTTATCTATCCACAACTTCTCATATGGATCAAAATGAAATTATTCAGAGCCCCTATGTCCAATGAAACAAATCATATCCAGAAAGACATAGTTCACATTGTTCTTCATATTTAACATAGCAGTATATATTTATGATGTAATATAATATGTATAGTATATATATAGTATAAATATATATGCATACACACAAACGCATACATATATACATATGTATATATACATATATATATTTGTCTTGAAAATACAATACTGTTTGAATATGTACCATTGGTATGTTAGAAACAAAATAGACATATAGCACGGTGTTTTAAAGAGCTTTGTGTGACACAGAAGAAACCAAAGTTATCACTACGCTAGATCGTCTTCTTGCTTTTCATTATCAATTAATTATGACATATAGTTGTTAGTATTTTCTAAGGAGAGATTAAAAATCAAGAGTAGTAATAACTTATGGTAACTTATTAAGTGTAATGATAAAAAGAAAGTTCTGAGGGAACTAACAGACTAACAGAAGAAACTATTATATCACGTGACTTTTTTATAATATCATTAAATATTCCTAATTTTTTTTCTGTTTTATTTTATTTATTTATTTATTTTAGATTTTTTTCTCCTTTATTAATTTATTCTTGTTACATCTCAATGGTTATCCCATCCCTTGTATCCTCCCATTCTTCCCTCCCTCCCAATTTCCCCTTATTCCCCTCCCCTATGACTGTTCCTGAGGGGGATTACCTCCCCCTGTATATGTTCATAGGGTATCATGTCTCTTCTTGGTAACCTGCTGTCCTTCCTCTGAGTGCCACCAGGTCTCCCCCTCCAGGGGACATGGTCAAAGGTGAGGCACCAGAGTATGTGAGAAAGTCATATCCCACTCTCCACTCTACTGTGGAGAGTGTTCTGTCCATTGTCCAGATCTGGGTAGGGGCTTAAGGTTTACCGTCTGTATTGTCCTTGGCTGGTGCCTTAGTTTGAGCGGGACCACTGGGCCCAAATCTTCCTATCATAATGTTCTACTTGTAGGCTTCTAGGACCCTCTGGGTCCTTCTACTTTGCCTTTCTCCCATGATTCTCTCATCTAGAGTCCCACTAGAATGTCCTCTCCTCTGTCTCAGTTTCCTGGTAAGTGAAGGCTTTCGTGGGACATGCCCCTTGGGCTAATATGCCGATATAAGTGAGTATATACCATTTGAGTCTTTCTGCTTCTGGGTTAACTCACTCATTATGATCATTTCTAGCTCAATCCATTTATCCACAAATTTCGGGAATTCCTTGTTTTTAATAGCTGAATAGTATTCCATAGTGTATATGTACCACAGTTTCTTTATCCATTCTTCTATTGAGGGACACTTAGGCTGTTTCCATGTTCTGGCTATTATGAATAAGGCTGCTATGAACATGGTTGAGCAAATTTTCTTGCTGTGTTTAATTAAATATACTGTTAGTAATTTGACTCCATTGAAGTGACTTACATAAATGCCCTTTATGATGTTTTGTCTGCAATAGAGAGAAAAGCATGTTGTGAGATAAAGTCTGTGAATTTTTTTCTGTACATATTTTGAGACTGGTTATACTCACTAAACTTCATAGGCCAAGACATATTTCCCTGTTGCATGTTCTGTCTGCCTCTGACAGACATCTCACCCTCAGGACTATGCCACTGAATTGGTAAGCACTCTGCTATACATCATTTCCCCCTAAGAACTTTACATTGGTGTATGGGTGAATATTCACATTTTGAAATCATAAAATTCCTATAATTTATTTTCTTATATCAGTTATTGAAAAATATGTCAATACAGAATTTGAACACATTTTATTGCTGAAATGAGTAAAAAGAAATAAAAACTTTTTTAAGTGTCTCAAGTAGTAACTTAGTTTTAACTATAGTATTGCATTGGTTCCACAATTAAATAAATGTATTACTACATTTGTGAAATAAAATAATAGAACTTGCTCTCAAGAATGCTGACATGAGTTTAATCCCAAGACCCAAATGACAGAAAAAGATGATTCCTTCAGGTTACCTCTCACTTCCTAATGAGAACCTTAGCATGAGCATGCATACACACACACATGTAGTTTAATAAAATAAATGACACAAACTTCTTTCATAATTATAAGGAGCTCAAATAAAGTGATAACAATATATAGTGATATAAAGTATCTGTAATATCTCATACTGATAAAAACAATCAATTTTACTAGTGCACCAATACATGAAAATTGTTTTGAGGTAAGTAGACTGGGGACGAACAATTCATACCTGAGCATGAATGCCTGCTTTGCTCTCAAGTGTGTGTATTTAGGCAGGGTATCTTCAAGCAGCAAAACAACAATGGTTCTGTGAAGACTAAATGAATCATGTCGGTAGTTCTGAAGCCCAGTTACTTTCCCACAACCAATATCTTAGAAGATCAACGTATGTTTCCTTGAAAGCAAAGAGACTGTCTTTTGACCTATAAAATTGGCAGTATTGGAATACACTGAGGCAATGTTAGAGACACAGGGAGAAGTCTTAGAAAAGGGAAGTTAATTAAATTATGTGTTCAATTGGACAGTAGATAATAAACACTGCCATTGGGAGGGAGCATGGCTATCATACCTCAATACATTTATATTTCATAAGAGAGGGGATTGTGTAATTCTTTGTTGGTGTTCATATATCACACAAACAACAATATATGTCACAGAAGTACTGCCCAAATATTAGTAGAATGAAGGAATGATGGAGGTGGTGTTTGGCTGTTGAAAATCATCCTATGAAATCCATTCTTCTTTTGAATCACTTGATATAAGAAACCTGTAACATCTCCTTGATTAGATTCTTGATTCCTTATGTGACAGTTAAGTATGAAACTGACATCATTCAGGGATGCATAATACATTAAAACTCTCACTTTTGGATCAAAAATGCTCAAGTATCAGCAAGCTGAACTGGCCCCACCTCTGTAATGAATTCACCCACGTAAATAGACCTGTATCCCCTCTCACACCTGCACCAGACACACACCTGCTCGCTCCCTGTTTAAAAGTATTCTGCTTCCAACTTTGACAATGAAAAGCAGTGTGCTCTGTATTAATTTTATACTTATTAAACTCATGTTGTATTTTTTGAAATATTGAGGAGTATTTTCCTCTAATCTCTGTTTAAAAAGGCAATCTACATTAAGAATTACAGATAACAAATACTTACCATTTCATAGTTTGTTTTCCCTATATATTAAATATTATCTAATTGGTAAATTACATGTGTGAATTTTTAACAGTGTACAACATAATAGGACCTTTTACTAAATTATACTATAAGATGCATAAAAGTGAACATAATTAATGTTTGTAATCACAAAGTCATTTGGGACAAGCAAATTGAGTCAGGTGGCTTGTCTTGATAGTTACCAAAGTAGTTGATCCATAAAGGTTTAGCTAAAAAAGACTAAGGTAGAAAATCAATTCTCCCTCCCATAAAATTGGGTTGGTGCCAGTGAAATAATTTGTTGCCTTGGTCTGGGATCACTGAGTATTGATTCTTAAGTCTCAGAGGACAAAGCTGCAACTTTGTTTAATTCTCCTGAGAATCTTCAGGGAAAATGGTCATCATAAGCTAAACTTGAGAAGTCTTCTGACTCATTGAAAGAACAGTGGGATAAATAAGCATGGCCTTTGGTAGATACTTTTCCTTTAAATGACAGTTTTCAAATCGTAGTTAATAATAGTCTTGTGTAATCTAGTTAAATAATAGCCTATCTTAGTTATAGTATTAGCTGGAGTAGTTTTTTAATTAAACTTATTAAATGTCTATTTGGATATGCAAACTTCTATTCTCCAATATTTCTCAAATTTCTATGTTCATTTCAAGTAAAAAGATAGAACTTTTTTTTAAAAGAAAGCACCATTAGTGTACAAAACAGAGTTGTAAGTTGTTGATATTATTTCTAGTATATATTAGTGTTAATATTTACTGTTAATTACTACTATAGAAACACACAAAGCACAAGAAAGATATCCTTCAGACACAGAAGGTCACTGGTGTGTATGAACCATACCACTCCATGAAAGACATTTCAGCTACAAATATCAAGCATAGTAATTGCCTTTCATAAAGTTCCTCTCTGGCATGTAAGACCTTTATTCTTGGTTTTATGTAAATGTGTGAGGCCCTAAATATATGTCTGGGTTATAATTGTAAAATATCCCGTTGTGTTGTATACATAACATAACATAAGTTAAGAACTTATACATTTATTTACAAATTAAATAAAAATTTCAAATATAAAGAAACCAAATTATGAAATGGTAATTTTTATTATCTGTAATGTAATGTATATTCACCTCATGGCTTGTCTTATCTCCAGTGAGGCTGTAAGCATCTATCCAGTCCATTAGAACTGGAGCTACAGATGGCTGTGAGCAATGATTGGGGTCCTTAGAAAAGGACACAGGTCCTATGCAAGAACAGTAACTTATTTTATTCAAATATATGAACTGGCTAACCTTGTGTTTTCCAGCGAGATAGGGGAATATATTTTACATCTTTAAAAAATCGCTTCAGCTGTTTAGAATTTTTTTCTCACTATCATACCGGCATGACATGTTAAGCTCCATAAAATAACTTTACTAAACCACTCATCTGTCTTCTGTGACTTTAACTCTATATTCTTCATCTTCTGTTCAAGGCCCTCCAAAATCCAGTATCACAATATTTGCGTAGCTAGTGTCTCTTAACAATTATTTAGACAAAGTAAATGTTAACCATAGTTACAACTATATTATGTAGAGTGCTATACTGTTAAAAAAAATACGTAGGAGTAAAATAATATCCTTTCTATGTCCTCAAGAGACTCAACACCTACTGAGGATATATACATGAAATACTATGCTTGTGTTTGTAACTCTGCAAATTCTATATGTTAGGTCTATATGTGTATGTCAGTGATTGTTAGTGTACAATTTTCTATGAGTGGAAATATGATGGATATTAGTTTTTACTGCAGGTGATAATTAATATAAAATATAGAATAAACAATTTATAAAAGGAAATACTCTATGCTCAGAATAATGCATAGATAAATATTGATAACACACCTGCTTAAGTGAACCATTTAGGATTATTTATTAGTATTTCCATTATATAACTGAAGACTGGGAATGCCCTGATCAGTAAAGAAGCAAATTGATGTGACTCAAAATCCATCAAATATGCCAATTGGCTAATATAGTTTTTTTAGGCGTGAGGAGTATTTTCCATCTTAAACTATCTTCTTCATTCTTGAGAATATCCTCAAGATATTCAAGGAAATGTTTTGCCCATTTTCATTTTCCCCTTCTAGCTTCCTACATTTGTCCTTAATGTATATCCTACTCCCAACTTAATGTCTAAATTTTGGTTGGTAGGCCACTAAGTCTAGTTAATGCTTCCCATACATGTACAGAAGTGGCATCATCAAAGAATGATTGTCCCTCTGCCAGCAGCTATCAACTGTTAGTAACATCTCAATAACAGGTGTGTCCTGAAAATCATCCACCCCGTTTATGCCAGGATTCTGTCTGGTTTGTTGTTGTGCAGATCTTCTGCAGGTATCCACAGCTGCCCTGAGTCCTGACTGCCATACCCATGTCAAGGCTAGAAGACATCACTTCTCAATACTGGTCCTTATCCTTATGTACTTAGAATTTTTATGTGTCATTTTCTGTGATGTTCCTCATCTTTGAAGTGGGGGAGTGTTGATATAGATGTCTCATTTATGGCAAAGCATTCTCTGCCCTTTGACCAGTATACCCCCTCCCCTTATCCTCCTAAAGGGGATCCCCCCCCCAACCCATCCTAGCACATCAAGTAATTTCAGGACTGAAAAATCCTCTGCCAGGTGGCTTGGCAAGGCAACTCTGCTAGGGAAAATTGATGTAACACATGCAAGACAGTCCTTGTCACAAGAGGATCCACATGAAGATAAGCTGCCCATCCGGTACATATGTGTAGACAGCCTAGGTCCAGTCCATACGGGGGCCTTGGTTGGTGCTTCAGTCTCTATAAGACATCCTGGGCCTAGGTTAGTTTGCTCTTTTGGTCTTCACTTGGTGCTTCTGTTTCCTCTGAGTCCTTTTATCCTTCTTCCCTGTTCTGCAAGCTGTCTGTGCTCCCCCCCTCCTCCAATGTTTGCCTGTGAATCTCAGCATCTGCTTCCATTAGTTACTGGGTAAGACCTCTCAGAGGACACTTATGCTAGGCTCCCATCTGCAAGTATAGCAGAGTGTCCTTAATAGTGTCAAGGGTATACTTTTTTTGCATGGTGTGGGCAGACATAATTAAAATTCTTATGCAAAGGTATGTCTAGGAACACAGGAGCATTGGGAATACTCTTGTAAGCTTACTGAAGAAGCCAATGACATCATCTTTCCCAAAAACTGTGACCTGATCCCTGGGACAGTGTCAGACCCAGAAACTGATTTGCTTCAGGGTAAGAAATATCAAATAAGGTCAAAGAGAAGGAATGGGGGTTTGTGTGATCTTAGAGGTGAACTATGCGGTGTTCTATTCATGTTTGTGAGGGGCAAACCCAACATTCCAGGTGACCTTCAGTGGTGCAGCTACAATTCCTGGCAGGTAGAGATCACTGAGTGAGTTTGTAGTTGGCAAACTAAACTACCAGGGACCTCATTTGTATTATCCACATTTTAGACTTAACCATATTCAGCAAAAGTTCTCTGGTTACTTTATTATCTAATTCACCCTCCAACACATTGAAGTATGCTTTGTTTGAATTCTACGATACCAATATTAAGTTATTTTTTTAATGTATCTGAACTGAAAACTTAGCTTCTTACTCATGTCCTTAGAAGACTCAGCCAATCACATAATAGAATCTGTGCTAACGTTGTTTCCTTTAGGAATATGAACTATTATTTTCAGTTGGGTTTCTTCCGTTTGACTGTGGTTTGTTTAAATACTAATCGAATGGTATTTTCCACGTCACTAATATAAGATAAGATATAGACCTCCCGTTTTTTGTTTGTTTGAGCAATTACTGGAGTGTTTCTAAGATTCTTAATGTGCAATCTTGTGTATTTCAGTATTTTCAGAACTCTTGTGTATATGTTATATGTATATGATAACAATTAAATGCTAATTGGCAATATAAAAATAAGAAATGTTAAGCAACATTACATGTAACAAATGGGGAGCTAAAAAATTAGTCACTGTTAGTTTATTTTCCAGTTAAGATCTGAACAAAGTGTCTTTCTTGTTAACATCTGTGTGTGTGTGTGTGTGTGTGTGTGTGTGTGTGTTTGCACTCCTCAAGTGGTTAGTAAATGAATCATATTTTTAGATATTTATTAGCATTTGTATTTCATCTTTTGCAAGCTGACCATTCTTAGTAAGGGTGTTTAATAACATTAGGCTCATCTGTTTATTACCCCATATATTAAGACCTAAAACTCTAACAACAGCACCAATGAAGAAGACATGTTTAGCTGTCCTCTATTGTTTTTGAGTTCATGATAATATTGATGAATGAAATCTCATGAATTGTGATATCACAGATTCTCCATTATGCCTTGTTAAAATGAGCATAAAAAGATCTTAATGAATTCTACTGTTGCTTTATTGTTCTTGCTTGCTTCAGGAGAAAGAAAGGGACTGTTTTCAACAGAAATTCTGTTTTTACTTTGTGTTTAAATTTTATTTTGTTCATTAATTATGCTGTATTCAGTAACACTTGGGTTACTTTAGTTCTTGGCAGTGTTTGCATTTCATAACAACCATTTGTTTATTTATCATGACAATACACTATTACATAGAAAATAAAAAATAAAAAATAAAAAAATGTCACAGAAATTGTTATCTCAACTACTCTGAAATGAGGCTGTTTTTTTCCTCTCCAAAGAAAAAGTTACCTTGATTCCCACCCAATAAACAGTAGTATAAAGTTATATCTATTTTGTTTTCCTTTTCATCAGAGGTGATTATTGGATTCATCTTCAACTTATATTAAGCACACAAAAATTAAAAGATTATAATAGAGCTAAATTCACCTTACATTGTCACTGTTTCTCTAGGCATTTCCAACATGTATTCAAACTTGAAAAAAAATCATTTTCTCTTGTGCAGATTTAAAGCCAGTGTGACTCAGTGCCTGCAGCGTGAGTAAAGAAAGGTGTTTCTTTAGAAGAGATGCCAGGGTGTTTTAGCAATTGGCATGAAACAGTCTCAGAGTGGTAATAACATGGGCTCTTTTAGTCTATCAGAAGAAAATGTTCTCCTGCTCATTACTGATGTTTGTATAAGACTGAGGTGCCAGCAGCGATGGCCAGCATTTTGGTGGCTGTAAGTGAATAAACAATCTGTTAAATCAGAGCACAAAGCTGTGATTTCAGATCCTTGCTGCAGATAGTAAATTATTCAGAAGCCTAACTCATCTATCAAAATTTGTGCTGTGTAAAAAAAAAAAAGTGGGCTAGAATGCTAATATATTATGCAATAATAGAAAGAATTACACCATTTAAATAGCTGAATGTGGTGAGAATTAGCGATGTGGTGAGCAATAAATAAAAGCCCAGTTTCCAACTTTGGAAGTTATAGGCCCAGCTCAAGCGTTCATATGATGCACAGTTGGGTGTTCCCAATCATCTGGAGCAATCTCAGTTTTAATGGAACACAGACTGTGTTGTTTATGTTTAATACAATTCAGAGTGCTTGGACTCTATGGAACACTATGGAAATTTGACACTAAACAAGGCTTTCACTTTGGCTTATTTCAGAAAAAACTCTTTTTCTTTGTATGGGGGCTAGCAGCTTTAGGGAAGCCTACAGTTGTCTGTGCTATAAATTAATATTTTTAGCCATACTTTGAAGAACCTTCATGGTCTCCCTAAAACCTTACTGACATGAAATGTCTTAATATGATATACTGAAAAAATGCATGCTTATGAAAATAGATTAACAGCACATTCAATGCATTGTGCTCTCTCTATACAGCCTATACATGTTAACTTGACATGTTTACCATGGGTTTGGTATCCAGACAAGGAATCTAGTTTATTTCCTACTAAACTACACTGAAAGTATAAATACATGTCAACTGACCTTTCTTGAACACATCTGTTCTCTTGGAAAAGTACATGAGTACAGAGGAAACTCTAAGAAGGCCTCTTTCTGGATTCAACAATACTTTCCTAGGCAAAGTGCAAAATAATTAGTAATATATTTCATTGACTATTTGATGGTTTAAATTTCACAAATTGCTTGAGAATTCAGAGAAGCAAAAGTAGACTGTTACTTTATTATTTATACACTTTAAAATGTTGTCCTCAAAGCTACTGGAATGAGTTATCCTATCCCTTTAGTAGGAGAGAAAACTTATAAAAATGATGAAAAATGAAAATTGACACTGCCTCTTTGGAGAGACTACAACATATACAACTCACAGGGAAATTTGTGTGACCAACAATACTTAGCGAATTGTTATCAGTACTCCATACTGTGTAAGACACCACTAACAAGAATATTCATTTGATCTAATATTATGAAAACACCTGGGTATTGGGCATATGTTTTAAATATTTGTAAATACTTGTACATAAACATTTAATTTTAAATAATAAAAAGTTCAAATGAATGTCAAAACAGACTTTATGGTGTTTTATAATTTATTTGGTCACATATATAATATATTTATATACTTGTTTATCAATTAATTTTCAATGAATCTTTGTGGAGATTTGGCATAATGAATGTTGGAGTAACAGTGATAAATATGTCAAGTCCTTGGTGACAAAGAATTCCCAGGTAAGTAAGAGGCTGTCAGAGAAGCACTTTTTCATGGCCGACTGAGAGATCTGACCATAGAGATGGACCAGACACTCACAGGCTTCAGTTCACTTGTATGACAAATGCCTGTAGTCTCTGTGTACTTACGACAGTCTTTCTTATAAACCTAAATATTGTTCCTTAGTCTTTAGTTACTTAGCCCTGATTTCATGCTTCATGGGTCAGCGTCGCACTTCCTGTATTGACACAATACAAAACGCAGCTTTTATCTGCTTGCCTGCTTATCCCACTACAAAACACAGCTTTTATTTGCTTGCATGCTTAACCCACTACAAAAGTGCAAACTGTAGTACAAAGCTCTTGTTCTTGATGTTCTGTATGTCTGTGCACTCAGAGTTGTGAACTTTCTCTCAACTGGTAGCAGCAAGGAACTTCACAGTGGTTGTTTAACTTAATGTATTTGTGGGACTCCTAACACGGGGAATGGGGTGTCTCAGACTCTAGCTTGCTCCTGTGACCTCTTTCCTATTCTGTCTTGTCTAGACTTGGTTTCAGGCTTTATGCCTGATCTAATTCCATCTTGTTAGGATGTATTCGGTTGATATCTATTGAGCCCCGTTCTTTTCTGAAGGGAAAAGGAAGAGGAGTGGATCTGAGGGAGAAAGGAAGTGAGAGAGAAATATGATTAAGGAATAAGGAGTGTATTATATGAGAGAAGACTAAATTTAAAATAAATAAATGAAAACATTTTCCATATTTAAATATAATTTAAAAGTTTAGTTTATATAATTTTATTTCTACTTTGGGAAATTTCACAAGATACAATTTTGACATACAAGAAAATTTGTATTAATAAGATATCTCTTACATTTCAAACACTTTAGTCATATATTTGTTTGAAATGTGATTTTCACATTTTTATTATATCTTATATATCAATTTTAAATGATAATGTTATACGTTTAATATGTAATAAGACAATTTAATATAGGTTACATATGTTTTGAATACTTTAATACATTAACTTATAACACAGAATCTAATCTAATGTATTGCTATTATAATATAATTATGAACCTTATATAAGTAACATAATTATACTCTTGTCTTGAAGCTTCTTTCATCCTCAGCTCATAAAGTGCTCCTCAGACAATCTCAGTTCCCCTTTAAAACCATGTTAATATATTTTCAAATTTCTATTTTAAAGAAAAATTGACTAGCATGTTCTTTTTTCATTCCACTCAATGGAAACTTCCTGTCTTAATTTCTATTAATTCATTTTTTTATTTTTCTAGATTTTAATATGGTAAGTATGCCCTTTTTCTTCCAAATTTTTCAAGTACACCAAGTATCTCTTAGCTCATCTGACCCTTCATTTTTATCAGTCAATGACACTGTTTCAACTTAAAACTCAAGATGGCACGAATCATAGGAATAGTAGAAATGTAAAAGATAAAACTCATTTAACAAGATTCTTAGCTCTAGACCTGTCACAAGGGTCAGAGGGCTCTTACATGGACAGTGCAGAGCCAAAGACAAATGTATGACCACTAATTAAGACTCACAGGTAGATTCATTTTTTTCAACCTAAAAATGTTACCTCACACTGCAGACTGACTTAGAAGATGTGTTTCAGCTATGGATTTAAAGTGAAAAGGTGGTCTTGATTATCTGTGGAGACTCAGGGTAGACGAAGACCCCCTTATAGATGGAGAATAAGGATCCGAATCCTGGGACAGGGGAAGAAGTAGGAGAATTTCCAATAATGAGCTTTTTCTGGGTTTGGAGGTAACATATAAGATAACATTCAAGGAGACTCTAGACGTTGAAAAAAAAAAGAATCTTATAATTAACTTTTATTTTAAAAAAAGTAATAAAGCTATGTACAAAGCTTCAGTTAAGGTCCATAAATCCATGGATTCTGGTCCATGAGCTGCGGCATGATGTCATGTGTTAGAGGCATATGAATCTGTGATAGTGTGTGTGAGGGGTGAGAAATGATACCGTTCCAATGTTGAAAAAAAGAGGAGCCGTGAGCGTGTCCAAGGAAATGCAGGGGCTCACAAATCTCACACATTTGTTCTCATAACTGTTTGAATGTAATTTAAAAATACAACTCTATGGCCTTCAGTAACCACAGACACCTGAAGAGACATTAACCACCTAAGGCTGTTACATCTTTACTTGCTCTACATTGTAGATAGCAATTATTTGCTTATCTGCCAACCTAGCACACAAATATTACACAGGGCTCTTAAGTAATTAATTATTGTATTAAATGTTGCAACTTATGAACATTATAACTTTAACAATGCTAAAATTACAAAAAGCTGAATTATATATGGTATATTTCATAAATGGGATAGTCTGGACAAAAGCAGTCAGGGAGAATTGGAAAGAATGTCTCTTTGGCAAAGCATGTTAGACACAGACATAAGAATGGGGGCAGGTGGAATGGGCAGAGATCACAAAGACCATAAGAAAGATTTGGATTTTGATGCTCAATATTGTTTTTATTTTTTTAAAAAAATATAGTTTATTCATGTGTATTTACTTATTTACCAGATTGTAACTGTTTTCTGTTTTCTTATTATCTCATCCCCTCCCTCCTGTCTGCCTCCTTTTCTTCTTCCATCTAGCACATTCTGTCTCCCTCACTTCCTTCCAAATTCATGAATTTTTTCTTTTTATTATTATTGTTTATATATGCATCTATTCAAATAAGCATATAAATACAACTTGCTGAGTCCTTTCAGTGGTGCTCATATATATAAGCATATATATGAACATTGTGTGTGTGTGTGAGAGAGAGAGAGAGAGAGAGAGAGAGAGAGAGACAGACAGACAGACAGACAGACAGACAGACAGACAGACAGACAGACAGACAGAGAAAGTGCTGCTGTTTAGGTCTTATAACCTGTCAGGAAGCCCAACCCTCTTTAGCCATTAATTGCTTCCGTTCATCTACCTGTAAGGACATATATCAAAAACCAAACATGACCAGCATTCTAAGACTGGTCATTGTCCTCCAGAGAGTAGTTCAGAAATCAGTTATACAGACATATTATTCAGTGGGAATTGTATATAAGACCTAGATATAAACCCAAACCCCTAATTTTTATAGAGAAGCCAGGAATACCCAATGGAAAAAAGGACAAGAACTTCAACAAATTGTGCATGCCAAACTGGATGTCTCAAAGCAGAGGAATGCAAGTAGATACATGTTCATCACCCTGCACAAAACTGGAGTACAAGTGGACCAAAGACCCCAGCATAAAATCATATCCACTTAATATGAGAGAAGAAAATTTGAGTAATAGCCTTCACCTTGGCAGAGGCAACAGCTTTCTGAAGAGAACACTGATAGCACAGACACTGTGATCAGCAATTAATAATGGGACCTCATGAAACTAAAACGTTATGAATGTCAAAGGACACCAGAACACTGTCGATTGGACAAAGCAGCAGCCTACAGAAAGGTGATAGACTTCTCCCAACTCCACAACAAATAGAACAGTAATATTCAAAATATATAAAGAATTCAAGAAATTAGGCATCAAAAATCCAAATAACTCAGTTTAAAAATGGGCTAAAAATCTAAGCATAGAATTCTCAATAGAGAAATCTCAAATGGCTGGGAAACGGCGAAATGTTCAATATCCTTAACCATCAGGGAAAAGCAAATCAAACCTACTTTGAGATTCCACTTTACACCTGTCAGGTTGGCTAAGATCAAAAACACATGCAACAGTTTATGCTGGAGCGAATGTGGAGCACGGAGAACATTCTTGCATTGCTAGATGTTGGGGCATGGGCTTTGTATAACCACTGTGGAAATCAATATGGCAGTTTCTCAGAAAAGTGGCAGTCAATCAGTCTAGATGTCCCTTAACTGAACAATGGATAAACAAAATATAGTACACACATAATAGAGTTTTACTCACCTATTTTTACAAGAAAATGTTATTATAAAATGTTGCAGGCAAGTGGATGAAACTAGAAAAGATCATCCTGAGTGAGGTAACACAGAACCAGAAAGACAAATACGGTATGTTCTTGCTTATAAGTGAATATTAGCCATTAATAAAATGATAACCAAATAAAATCCTTAGACCCAGAGTGGTGAATAAAAAAAGAGGCAAGTAAGGGGAGCATATGCATCTCCCTGTGAAGGACAAATAGAATGCATTTTACTGGTGGACTGGGGGGTAGGTTGAGACAGGACAGGGAGGGATCTGGTCATGGACATGGAGTCATAGAGTACAGGGCAAGATGGCTGGTACTGGTGGGCATTTTGGGTGGTGAGGAAATGTGATACTTTAGAAACATCTCAAAAACTTTGAAGATGATCTTCATGAAGCTTCCAAGAGGATACAGAGTCTCCATTGTCCCGCTTTCATAGCTAGCAAGGCTTTGGAGTGTGGGTCTGGCTTGCATTAAATTAAGTTGTTGGCCATGGGGTCCCATGGAAATCCCCATACAACCCAGGCTGCTGCTATGACAAAAGGTTGCTCTCCAGAAACTGACAGTAGAACCCCATATGCAAGGACAACATCCACAGAACTCACCTAACATTGAGAAGCCATGGTGTGCCTACATGGAGTCTTCTGCACTACATTCTAGTGCCCTTGGCATTATCCACCTGCTACTGAAAGAGAAACATTGACACCAACTCAGCCAGAAAACTTTGACCTCAATCTGCACTGCCTGAAAAATATGCTAGGGAACAGAAATATGACATAGAATTTGTGGTAGTAGTCAACCCACGTCTGATTTGACTTAAGGCCTACTTCAGGAATAGGAACCCATGACTTGAGTATTTAACAACCAAAGACTACATTGCCAAAATATCTAAGATAAAGGCAAACAGGACTGGTAAAAATAAACAAACAAAAATGTCTCCCAATGATAATCTGCTGTACTTATAGATCAGTGCCTTATTCAGCCATCGACAATGAAACTTTCTCTGGCAGCCTATAGCATGACATTATGCAGAGAGAAAGTCTAAGTTGGAAAGACTAAATATCTCCCCTCAATTCTTAGGGAATCCTGAGGAAGAGGAGATAGAAAGATCGTGTCAGAGTGGATGGTAGATACCAGAAGAACATGAACACAGTCCTCTGAGTCAACTATGAGCTCACAGAGACTGAAACAGCAAGCACGGGGTCTACCTGGGTCTACGCAATGTCCTCTGCATGCATATCATAACTATTAGCTAAGTATTTGGGGGAAAATCCCAACTGTGAGAAAAAGTTGATCTCTGACTCCTTTGCCTTCTCCTGAGACTTTTCCTTCTTTTGAGTTGCCAGGCCCAATGTCGATTTGAAAGATTTTGGTCATGTTTGTCTGTTATCTCTTACAAGTGTGTTCTTTTCTAATGGGAGACAGAAAAGGAGTACATTCAGAGGGGAGAGGAGCAGGGGAGGTACTCAGAGGAATGAAGGGATGGGGTTTTGGGATCAGCATATATTGTATGAAAGAGCATCTATTCTCAATAAACAAAAAAAGGAACCAGTTTTATAATGGGTATGTAAAAGACACAGACTTCCCTATAAAGACAAAAGGAGGAGGGAAAGCTGACCCTTACTTAGATTCTGAGAGTTTCATGGTTTTTTATTTGTAAAATGGTAGGAATATTGATGTTACCAAGCCTTTGGGTTGTTGTGGGATTAAATACAATATTTTAATTTTTTGCAATTGGTAAAGGTCACAGAGAATTGACTCATAAAAGCTGAACATACTTGAGCACCTTGCTTGAATCGGTACATTTAGCAATACTATTTTAATATCTAGAATTCAAAGGAATATTTAAGGAAAGATAGTAACCTCATATCTTTAGTTAAATACGCTAAATATTCTTTTCATTTTAGGTTTTTATAGAGAATGTTCTTAGCTGTAAGTGCTGCATCTCACATATATTTTATAACTCACTTTCTTTGGCATTTAATTTCAAGGTGAAACAAAAGTAAGCAAACAAAAAAGGGCTTGCTTTCCCTGTTTGCCTCAGTGGTGTTGCAGTTCCCTTGATTTGTTTTCCTTCATTACCCATCCTCTTACTTGAGTTGATGTTCATTTCCCACTAGAGAGCAGGAGATCTTCTGTTAGCCTAGGCTAGATTACAGCCACAGGCAAAGCCGGTCATGCTTAGCAGCCATTGGCACTGGCCTCTCTCTCTCTCTCTCTCTCTGAATTCTATACTCAAACTGTAGCTATTGTCATTGTTTTTGTAGCTCTCAGCTGAGCTACAGTAGAGAACACAAACACTAATGCTGAAGTTTATTTCCACACTTTGAGATATTTAATCTGTGTCTACTATGCAACTCCAAGATAAAAGAAGCATTCTTTTCCATGGCAGGCTGCTCTCTGAGTACCGAGAACATAATCACAGAAGATGCAGCAAGGAGTCAGACACATAAGCCCTAAGACGCTACACTCGTAATTATGAACAAACAAGTAATTAGAGGGGACAGTTTTATATTTTCTAAATACTACTTATGTTGACTAAGTACTACTTTATCCATTTATTATTTCTTTATCTGCATAAAAGATGGCCTGCAAAAGCTACACTGTTTTGAGTTGTAAGAAAATGATGTTTACAGTGATATTCAAATAAAAATTAGAGATAACAAGAAAGCCCATCATGTAGAATTTCAGTATGCTTGTAGTTCTTGCAGCATTAAAAAGTATGCAGAAGGCTCCAAGAAATGGCTTAAGGGATAAAGGCTTTTATGAATTGAGTTTAATACCTAAAGTCCATATAGTACACGGAAAGGTGGATGAGCATGCACGCGCATGCACACACATGCACACGTGCACACACACACACACACACACACACACACACACACAGTAAAATGATGCACTCAATTCTTAATGTAAGTCAGTGTATGAACTCTTGCTTTTATCTCCAAAAGATGCGTCAGGGTTCCATGATTTTAAAAAAGAGAGAGAATGAGAGAGAGATCTGTGGTAAAGACAGATTTTTACCAAGATCACTGGAGAGTATATTTGGTTATCTAGTTTAAAAACTGTGATGATGTGGGGTAAAAGAAGAAATTGTTTGTTGTGATGATTGAAAATTAAAAAACATTAAACCATCCCTGCATGCCTGGAATGAATCTTATCTGGTCCAGGTGAATGATATCTTTGATATGTTCTTGTAATCAGTTTATGAGTATTTTATTGAGTATTTTTGCATCAATGTTCATAAGAGAAATTGGTCTGAAAAAAAATTTGGTGGGTCTTTGTGGGATATCAATGTGACTGTGGCCTCAAGGAAAGAATAAGCAGGCTACCAAGATGAGACTTGGTATCGGGTGAAAGCAGGAGGAAGGGAGGAACGGGAGGATACAAGTGATGGGATAACAATTGAGTTGTAATCTGAATATATTAATTAAATAAAAAATAAAGTTTTAACATTAACAACAGAAAAGTTAAACAACAGAAAACAAAACATACAAAAAACAAACAAACAAAAAAAAACATGTTTTTAGACAGACTTCTTGGTGGAATGTTTGTGAATGTTAAGAAATATCCTAGATGTCAGAGGTCACTTTTTAATAAAAATTGATATTAAAAAGGAAGAAAGAAGAGAGCAAGAAAGATGAGGAGGATATACATACATACATACATACATACATACATACATGTGGGGTTCAAGTGTGAACACATAGGAAAAGTCTTTTCAGTATATATAAAACTAAATATCTTCAACTTAGAATTATGCTTAGAGCCATGAGAAGAGATGAGATTGTCTTTGAAAAGTGTGTGTGGGAAAAAAGTTAAAGGGCCATAGAATCATGCAAAGGACCACTCATGTTCTTGCTTATGAGCAGAGAATAAGCTAGAAAACATCATTCACAGGGAATATCAAAAGAAGACCTGATTCCCAGAGTCAGAGTCTGCGGCTCTATGAAGGATTTGTCAACTAAATCATAGTTCATAGAAGAGGCAATGGTTTAACCACAGCAGGTCGAAAGGCAGAATTGCCTGATGATATTTGCAGTAAATATGAGTATTGGGACCATTACCCAAAAGGAGGCAGTATGAAAAAATGGCCTGGGAGAGTAGTGGTGGGGCATGGGAATCAAACTACATGAGTCTGGACTTAGGATCCTTCAGAGATGCTGCTCCAGGTGAGAAGCAGCAGAAAAGCAAAGAGGCACGTGCTAACTTCAATTTGAAGATGTGTGTAGGGTGTTAAGTCCTAAAAGAAAGAGGATCTTTTCTTTGATCGATCCAGTGATTTATATATGTATGTATGTATGTATGTATGTATGTATGTATGTATGTATGTATATAAACCATATAAGGTGAAAATAATCATGTAATAAAATTAGCATATTAACTGAAGGTGTAGAGATGAACATTAGTGGCAGTACAGTGTAGAATTCTCCGATAATTTTCCTTTTCCAGTGATGATGGTGCTCAGATATGTGCACACACATGAATACACTGGACTCCATCTTTTAGGTCTTGCTTAGTATGTTTTAATGTGATACCTCACATCCGGACATCAAGAAGTGAAAGCTTTTGAGTTAAAGGGCTGATCTCAGGACACATTCCCTCACCGTATTACAATTCCCCTTTGTACACAGTGGGGTGATGTCCCTACTAGCAATGACTTGAGTTCAAATCTCAGCTCCATGTTTGCTAGCTTTTGGCTTTCAGACAAAGGTAACTAGTATTTTTTAATCTGAAAACATTAGAATAAAAAGTCACCTGGACAATGAAAGAAAACAAGTCCTCTGCTATTATCCAAGCCTTTGGGCCAGGTGAATGGTCAAAGCATCTCACACATCATGGAGAAGACCAGCAGTGCAGTCCCATGTCCACACAGAAGACAAGTGTGCATGGCTACAGGTGTTCACTCCCCCACTGATTCAATTACAGTACTTTCCCTTTCAATGGTCATTGAAACCATACAAAGGACTTAACCTATATAGATGAGAGGAGTGGCCTATACTTAGATCAAGTGTGAATGTTAGCATATTATTTTAAAACCTTGTGTCAAGCGCACAAAGTGCACAAAGGTGTGAGAACATTTGGTATAAAATCTCCACTCTGTGAGAAGCATGGAATATGTAGGGTAAAGAGTTTCTTTAGTAACCATTTAAAAATTGCTTCTATTCAACTTTAGAAAATATGGTTCCTCTAAGTGGCATCCAGTCAACAGGTCTACTACAAAGAGAGATAAAATACGTCTTTAGAATGCCTATTCTAGGGAAAAAATCCTGGGGTAAGAGGAGTAGTATTAAGGGAAAGGTCAGTTGTGTGTGCCAGTATGACAGAAGGGCTTAATTTAAAATGTCAGTTCTTTTATCTACTGATAAGCAGAAAGTCTCTAATAAAGTTAAGGCTCTCAATTTTGTACCAAAAAAATTTTTTGCATTACCTCTCTAAATGTTTTTTATTCAATCCATGGCAAATTAATTTGCCTTTGCTTTCATGATTTTTCAATTCCCACTTGATTACCACATTTTAAACAAAATACATTTTATATTTTAATATGTATTCCTTCAAACCCCATTGCTTATCCATAATTCATACATGTGTTTAATATAATCTAATTTTTATGTGTGTACATCTTCATGAAAGTGTGCATGTGTGTGCATGGAGAGGCTGAGGACTGATACAAAGCAGCTTCTTTAATTGCTCCCCACATTGTTTTGTGAGCGAATTAATCAGGAGTTCACTGAACCTCGTAGGCTGCCTGACCAATGAGTCAGGAGTTTCACCTCCTCAGCAGCTGGATTATAGGCAGGTGCCACTATGTTGGCCTTTACATTTGCCTGCACTCCCCAGCTCACTTCTTTATGCAAGAACTTGACTGACTGAGTCATATTTCAGATTCCTAAAATGCTATTTTTATAGATAGAAGAGATTATTGTAAATGTTTCTTTCAGAGTTACTATTGCTGTGATGACTTGGGGAGGAAAGAGGTTATTTGGCTTACACTTCCATATAACTATTCACATCAAGGGAAGTCAGCACAGGAACCTGGAGGCAGGAGCTGATGCAGAGCCCATGAAGAGGTGCTGTTTCTTGGATTGCTTCTCATGGCTTTCCCAGGCTACTTTCTTATAGAGCCCAGCACCACCAACCAGGGATAGCACCATCCTCAATGGGCTGGCCCCTCCCCACTCAGTTACTAATTTAGAGAAAGTCCTACAGTTGGATGCATTTTGCCAAATGGAAGAAGCATTTTTTTCAATTGAGGTCCCCTCCTTTCAGATAACCATATCTTGTGTCACGTTTAATTTTTTAACACAGTTTCCAAACTACTGATGTTCTTGTTGTTTGGTAAATATTTGTTGTTCTTGCTTTTACCACTACCTACCAAACAAGACAGTAAGTATATTTTATATGTACAATTCACTAACTATGTCACCTAAGCTCAGAGAGAGAATTTTGGGGGTAATAGTGGCTTCTATTTGGAACTGTTGTCAGTTCTTTGAAGAAGTCAATTTTATGGTTACTGGTGCTTTATGTATCCCTGGGTCCAATAAGAAAACCAATGTCTCTTTTGTTAAGTGCTGAGAACATCTGCTAAAAAGATTTCAATCTAAAATGCTTTCTTTAATGCTGCCCCCACTGAAGGTGATCTACATTTTGTTGGACAGTAGGTCTCCCATTGCTTGTCACTTGGGAGTCTACTTCAGTGTAACCTAGCCTGTGAGAGGACATCTTAAAAGATCCTTGCCTTCATTCTAAATTTAAAGGCAATTTGAAGGGGACTAGAGCCCATGGCAGCCAGAAATAACTGTGACAAACTAGCTGTGCCAGATTTTAAATATAAATCATGCTTTTTTTTTTTTCAACACAGGGCTTCTCTGTGTAGCCTTGGCTATCCTGGACTTGCTTTGTAGACCAGGCTGGCCTCAAACTCACAGCAATCTATCTGCCCCTGCCTCCCTGAGTGCTCGGATTAAAGGAGTGCATCACCATGCCCAGCTAATCCTTCTACCCTTAACAATGAACATTTTGGGGTTAATTTGTTCCTAGTATACACAGGTATCTGTGAGTGCATCTGGTCATGATGTTCTAGCAGTCAAGTTCAGTTGTGACAAAAGTCACTAAAGAGACAATGTATTGCTCTAATATCCCACATAAATCTGTTTGAGATATTTAAATCAGTGTTAATTTGTGCTACATTTTTTTCCTGAATCAACCATTTTTTCCCAAACCTTGCTAATTCTGATCCTTACTGACAATAATTGTTTTTGTTTTGTTTTGTTTTATTGTTTTTGTTTTCTCAAAAGGGCTTTCAGACCCATTTCTGTTCTGCATTAGTCTGTTCATGTAAAAGAAATCCTACATTTCTTCAACTCTAACTCTCTTGATTACTTTCTTCTGTGTAGGTAATTACAATAGCAAACTACTGATTGCATTAGTGTGAGAAAGAAACAGGCCACTTTTTCACTTACATCACTGTATAATCAGATATCTGATCCATGTGCTGTTTTCTTCACAGCTCAATTCAGCCTACTGTGAGAACCAGGGAAATGCAAATCAAAACAACTCTGAGATTCCATCTTACACCCATCAAAATGGCTAAGATCAAAAGCTCAAGTGACCACACACATGCTGGTGAGGATGTGGAGAAAGGGGAACACTCCACCAATGCTGGTGGGAGCACAAACTTGTACTACCACTTTAGAAATCAATCTGGCCCTTTCTCAGAAAATTAGGAATAACTCTACCTCAAGAGCCGCGATACCACTCCTGGGGAACCGAGATTTCTAGTGTACAGGATTCATGGAGATGCTAGACTTGTGTTGTACACTGTGACCTTAACTATCATTAAGGTAAAAAATATCAAAATATGTTTTGACTAAATGTCACCAAGATGCAGACTACGGAGCTTTCCATGCTTCTGGTTTTAACTCTGATTCTCTGTATCTGTGGTGCTTGGGGTGTAAGGAACTCTCCTTGGAAGCAAGTGTGCTCCAAGGCAGTGCTCATAAGGACAGTATTGAGATATGAGTGGCCTAACTCTTCTACAGCCTCCACTTGCCTCTTAGTCTTCTCTCTCCATGAAAAAAATGAACTGGGGAAAGAGAGGTCAAATAAAACATGGAATTGAAATCACTAACCTCCCTAACCAAGGACTTCAACTAGCGACATGTTATTAGAATCAAAAACTAACATATTACTGAATTTTACCTAAAGAAATAAAGTTAAATGTAGGAATTCTTTAGAAGAAATGTTGTCATTGTTTATTTTTGCCACTGTGCTATTCATGCTGAGAAGAGAAGAATATAGTGTATAGATTGGAATGTAATGCCTCTTAAATGTAGATTTTCGTGCCTACTATTTTAAACAAAATGGAACCTGTACATCTTTCACTTTCTCTTACTTCAGTGTTCTTGTTAAAAAATGAAAAAGACTTATTAGAAAATTGGTTTATCAAAATTGACGTCAGTTATTTGCATATCTTTGGTTAGTATACCTTAAATATCCGACACCATGTGTTCTGCAGGGACCAAATCATAACTTACAGGACATAACATTTTTTTCTGCTTGATTTTTTTCCTGAGAAGCCTTGGGCTGGGTCTGTGACATTTTGTTCATCACTGCAGGAGTTCAGTTTATACATTTGGATTTAATTAAGAGTTTTCAAAGGGGAAGACTTGATAGTGCATATTAATTTGAGATGCAGTTCAATATGAGCTGCTTTTGTTCTCTGATGCCTTATAAGGATTTTGAAAGGAATAAAAAGTTCTCTCCGGCCTCCAGCATGATACTCCATTTCCTCTTCCATTTGACCTGTGTCCTAATCTCATACTTGTGACTTCCCACAGCTAAGTCAGCTTCTGTCATCCATTATTTCTAAGTCAGCTACAATGGTATCGCTATCAGTTGATTTTAGCAAGTTCATGGAGGGAGACTAGTATATTGACTAAAAATATCATCAGTAAATTCTGACCAAGTCCTTGAGTGATGAGATTACATGCATTTGTGATTGTGAGTTCAAGGCTAACCTGTACTACAAAGTGAGTCCAGGACAGCTAAGGCTACACAGAGAAACCCTGTCTTAGAAAAAGAAAGAAGAGAGAAAGGAAGAAAGAAAAAAAGAAAGAAAGAGAAAAAAAGAAAAGAAATTGAATCTGGACTAAGTAATTAACAGAGCATAGGAAATTAAGTCCATAAAGAGAAAGAAATAAACAAGAAGATTATACATTGTATAAATAAATATCTGCATAATTTTTAAATTCTTTTAATATATTCCTATACATTTGCTGCTATGCACATGCATGTGGAATACAAAAAATTGCATTTGGATGCTGAGTCCACTTGGTGTGCAAGATAAAGAATTATTAGTATTTTTTTTGAGTCCTAAGGACCTGTAGGTGGTTGATAGGTTCTCACGGGTGGAATGACAGTCTCAGGAAGGCTTATTTCAGCTTACAAGAAACAGTGACCTGTGATGTAGCCAAATGACTGCTAAAGTAGCATGAAAGAAAACGCCAGCTTCCTACAGCACTACTAATGTACCTGAAATGCTTCAAGCACATTTTAGTAGTTATGAAAGAACTCAACTTGCACGCCGGAGACGCAGCTGTTGCCCCATCCACTGTGACTCTGGCACACAGAGGCTTCCCTGATTGCTAGCAGTTGTAGAGAAAGCTCAAAGGACTTGCAATATTACTTTATTCTCAATTGGATCTTGGCCCTCTCTGTTTGATCCTTACCTATCTGCTGAGATTTAAATTTAGTTGGATTCAAGAAGAGCCTTTATTTTGATGTGCAGTTCTATGGGAACTGACCTAGAATAAGACTGTGTTATTACATATAAATTCTCCAATTTGCATACTGATTCTCACCAGAAGCTGGCTCAACATTTGCCTGGTAAGCTCCAGGAGACAGGCATTAGATCCTACTGTCAATACAGGCGATCTTCTGATTTATAGAGTACATTTTATTGGAGAAACTATTGTAAGGTAAATTAATATCAGTCAAATTAGATTTTTCTCCCAGAGAAAGTCACAAAAGAGGAATATCTTTGAAGATATGATGTTCTACATTGTCCTGATAGGAAGACTATTTTACGGGAGAATCAAACTGTCAATAAATAAGAATTCATTCAGGGCAAGTTTTAAATAGTATAGCAGACTTACATCGTAATAGTAACCTGATTCTTCAAATATAAGTATGCACATGTCAGGGAGATTATCAATGCCTACTTTATCGATTGGTTTTCTGCATAGTGTAACCTCAACTGCTTTTGCATCTCTACGCTCTCTTCCTCTTGATCTTTTCTGGTAGGAAAGAACATGGGCATAGTTGAGAAAAGCTAACTCATCCCATGCAAATAAAGGTAAATCCTAAAGAGAATACCCTATATACACTACAGAATGATGCTCTTGTCCCAATGGGCCAGTACCTCTAAAATGGAAAAACTTCATTCTCATTTAAGTCACCATTTTTATTTTTCTTGTTAGAGGAAGTGATCTTAGTCAATTAATGGGATTTTTGTTTGTTTGATTTTTTTTTTTAACCAATGGCTTTCTTTTCTTTTCTTTTTAAAAATTTATTTTATTATTATGTATACAGTGCTGTCTGCTTGTATACCTGCAGGCCAGAAGAGGGCACCAGGTTACATTATAGATGGTTGTGAGCCAACATGTGGTTGCTGGGAATTGAACTCAAGACCTTTGAAAGAGAAGGTGGTACTCTTAACCACTGAGCCATCTCTCCAGCCCCGAACCAATGTTTTTCGTGTTAAAATCACTTAAAATAGCCCCAGTCACATAAATCATGGCTAGACATGCTTTTCACATAGTTATATTTCTTTTCATGTACCTGTATGTGTGTGGTGTATATGTCTGTGAAAACCCATTAATATGTGTTTGGGCACCTGTGTATATAGAAGTATAGAGACTGATGTTGGGAAACTTTCTGTATTTCATTTGCACCAACCTTGAAACTGGGACTCCCATTCAAGCCAGACTCACCTGTATGGACAGTTGTGCTAGCTGGATTTCTGCTCGTGAATAGGGGAGGGATCTCTGCAAAATCGTTCTAGCCCTGGAATTGTAGGTGCGCAGCCATGCCTGTTTACTTTGGATCCACTTCCTTGCACCAGACGAATCAGCCATTAATCTATTTTTTTTTTGTCATTCCAGTTTTTGTTGATTTTTAAATCTTGATCACTTTTATCTAATTTAGTGTTAGATGTATCTATTATCCTGAACCAGCAGAGAAGAAATAAGAGAAGTGGATAGAGCTCACTTACGAATCCCCAAATCACATACAAGGCAGCCACTGAGATGAGCGCCTCGCCTGGTTTTTAAGATAGTGATGCACAGACAGTTTTGTGTGTGCAAACTCACTTGTCTGTACACATGTGAGCCTAAGTGTGTGTTCTGTAGTGCGTTCTCCCTATATTTTGTATTGAGTCTATGTCTCTGCAGCCTTTGAGAAAGATGTGCTGCAAAACTGTGATGCAGTCAGTACCCTCAGTTCCTTAAGCTGTGTGTCCTGTTGTCATTCTTAACTGTGGTTCTGTGCATTTCAGTCCCTACGAAGAACAGGAATCGCTGTCACCTTCTGACTCTACTCTGTCGCCTAGCTTGCTTAATACAGATCCTAAACATCTTTATATATTTAGCTACAAAATAGTTATCTAACAGTGAACTTTTACCGTGGGCTCTTTGGGAACATATTGCAAACATGGTAGCCAATTTTTTTTAATCTCCCCAAAATGTTTATTTGACACATTTAAAATACAAAACCAAACCCACAGATCCAGATATAGGAACACAAAAACATTACAGGTATTCACTGGATAGGCCTATGAAAACCCATCTATGCATCTAATTTATCCACCAAAACTACATGAAAGGAAAGCAACATAGCTTTAAAACAGGTTTGTTACCAATAACACTGTCAAATGTATGTTTATAGTATCACTTGAAAGGGCAAAACAGACATTTTTTTTTTTTTAGAAATAGGGAAATTAGTTTGAAGATTTCATGGAAACATTCTATAGGATTGTCAAGCCTGTCAGCCTTTGGACATACTAACAACTGTGTATAGTGTATGTATAAGCTTTCCTGTGGAAATGTGACATTGAGTGAATTTTGTGTTGCTCCTGTGAAGCCATTAGTATATGTCTGACTGATGACATATGTCTGTGTTCCCAGGTATAGGAGCAGACATTGTTCTGAGCCTAGATAAGGGTGTTAAGGCAATGGAGGTATAGTATTCCTGGTCTGTTGGTAAGATAGGTGATGTCCTAGAGTAGAGGCTATTGTAGCTCAGTGCCCATGATTAGCAGGGCTCTTGTGTGTTCAGTGACATATGTTCTGTATCGGGCAATATAAAATTTGCCTTTCCTGAAGTACTGTACTCTGCATATTAGTGGAATAACCTAGTGTTAGTCAGAATCTCTTAATGACTTGCCAGCAGCTAGAGGCATTCCCAAGAGACCCTGCCTTCCCTCCAGAGAGCAGATCTGGGCACGTGGTCCTTTCTTTGCATTTAATACTTTAGAACAATTCTTAGAATGCAGTTATCCATTTTTTAGGAAAAAATGTATCATCTGCACTATGTCACACCTGATTTTAAGTGTCTCTAATATTTGTACTTCTGACCTAGTCCACAAAAATCCAGTGTGTTTGTAATGACATTGAGAAACACACAGAAGACCTGAGTAATTTGTTAGTACTCATGCTGAGTGTTTCACAACTGATTGTAATTTCAGGTGTAAAGGAAAATGTGTGTGTGTGTGTGTGTGTGTGTGTGTGTGTGTGTGTGTGTGTGTGCATGAGTGTGTGCATGAGAGAGAGAGACAGAGACAGAGAGAGAGAATCTGGAGTTTATGTATTCTTTAAATATGTATCCTTATGTTATTTTATATTTTTGCAGTACAATAACTGTCAAAGTGAACAGCACTTTTCATGGAGGCAAAGGTATCAATTCTTACCTTATTGAGAGGCAGCATCCACTGCCTTTTTGATTGCTTTAGTCCCTGAGGCATTTTCTTGTTGACTGACTTAGACATTTGACTGGAAAAATGACTTCCTCATTAGTTCCACGCAGAGGCAAAACTGATCATCTCCCACAAGTCTGTAGTTTCAGTTCATTCACTTCTGTGGCTCTTACTTGTGAATGTCCACTGGGTATGAAAAAAATATAATTAGTGAAATGCCTTCTAGTACAATTTGCTACCATATGAACATGTTTCTCTACATTTCTGAATTACACTAAACACCAAGACAATGTCTATTGAATTGCAGATATTAAACTGTAGATTTATTTTCCTTTGAAATGCCTTCTGGTGTAAGCTGGATGCAGGAAATAGCTTTTTAAGATGCAAACCTATTTTAGCTGATTAGATTTAGTTCCTGAGGATACCAAGGTTTGGAAATCATTAAGCAAGCCCTGTTTTATGTTTGTTTTTAACTTATTGTATTTTACATTCAGACTCTTCACTCATAAGGCATTAACTTGATCAAAAATATAGTCATATATATGCAGTGAGAATAAAGACCTCCATATAGCAAAGTAAACTTTGGGTGAACTTTAGCATTTGAAAATACTTGTTAATTACATGTAAAACAGGCTTTTAAAACTTTTATGCCATCTCTGAAAGATCAAGATTGATATCTAAATTTGAGTAGATTGCTAATAAGGGAAATGCATCATATGCTTTCAGCTCACCTGGTGGAAGAGTGGACATCAAGAGTTCCAACAGTACTCATAAATTAATTGAGAAATTTCAAAGCGACAATGTTTTTTTCTTTTTTTCTGATTTTCTTAGGATCAATTTTTTATTAATTTATTCATATTACATCTCAATGGTTATCCCATCCCTTGTATCCTCCCATTCCTCCCTCCCTCCCATTTTAACTTCACTAGATTTATCTGCCTCAAAATAGCATAACCACACAACTGCCAATTGTATTCATAAGACCACTAATTGGCATTCAAACACACATACACACATATATATGTATGTATGTATGTATGTATGTATGTATGTATATAAATACATACATACATATACAGTATTCTTGAGAAATACTACTAAACACATCATCTTGTCTAATTTACATATAGAGATCCACAGGGATTATTTTTAAGGTTGAGGTAACCAGACTATTTAACAAAATAATTATTTATGTTCTGATTTTGGCAAGCAATAACAGACATATAAAAGACTATCTATAATCCATTTGTACTGTGACAGTGCTAGGACTACATTTACAGAGCAAGGGAACCCGTAAGTTACCTTAGAAGAGTCCAGGCAAGGCAGAAGGTGACAGTCTCCTGCAAAAGCCTCTCTTCAGCTCACAGTAAAGGGTGAAGAGAGCAGACTGGGAAGGTCCACAAGCAGAGCAGCCATTGAGCACGGGCAGGGGTGGGAGACTCTAGTTTTTATGGCTTTTGTGGGGCACATTAAATTCCTTAAAAATATTCAGCATTCTGCCTTTACTGAAACATAATGAACAAGATTATTTGCAAAAATAAATAGGTATCAATGAAAATGCTTTTGAGTAGTAATGGTCAAGAATGTAATTATCAAATACAGGAATTAAAATATTCCTTTCAGAATTTCTTTAAATATCTGTGTTTTGTTGTTTTCCAATTGGAAATTACCAAGCAATTCTATTTTCAAGTCTGTGCCCTGTATAAGAAAACAATGGTTGTTTTGTGTTTATTACAGTCACTGTGTAAATTAAGATTCTAGGGAGAAAAAATTTGTCTGTAAGATCACTGAGGATTTCCTGAACAAAGTGTCCCAGTAAGTTTATCTACAATATTCATATCTTTGTAATCACTATATCAGACTCAGAATTGCATGTATACACCTCTTTAATTACTGGTAACACTCAGACATTTCCAAGTGGTCCTTTACTTTCTGAGTAATTATAAGGTGGAGTTGAAGAATGTATGCATCTTGTATTTCTTTTCTCAGAGTATGAAATTCACCATGTTGCTCTTACTATTCCAATTTTACCACCCAGCTTCATCTTTGGAAACATGTCTGTTATAACAAAATTATAAACTGATTATTTTTTAAATTTATTCTTCTCTCATACATTACATCCTGACTAAAGTTCCCTGTCCCCGCCATTCCTCCTGATCTCTCCAACACCTCCCTTCTCAACAGATCTACATATCCTTCACTTCCATTAAGAAAGGAGTAGGCCTCCCAGAGATACCCACAAAACACAAAGCAGAACAAGTTATAAGGAGACTAGGCACAAGCCCTCATGTCATGGCAGTAGGAGGGAAAGAGTCCTAAGAGCTGACAAAAGCATCAGAGACAACCCTATTCCCACTGTGAGCAGCCCCACAATGACACCAAGCTACACAACCATCACCTGTATGCAGAGGACCTAGGCCAGTCCCCTGAGGGATCTAAGATTATTACTTTATTTACAGTCTCTGTGATTCTGTGCCTATGAGCCCTGCTTAACTGATTGTGTGGGCAGTGTTCCACTAGAGTCCCTAACCCCTCTGCCTTCTAAGTAAGTTAGCAGCCATGTAGCTTATCTAGCTTTTCTCTGGAACTGTAGTAGTTGACCACAATAATAGTAATACTGAAAATAGCTAAAAGATACAAAATTCATGAAAATCACTGATTTTCCTAAGTTACGAGAACTTCAGTCAACATGATTGCAAAAGTAAACTGCCTGGCTGGACCATCCGAGGAGTCTATAACTTGGACTTTCTGGTGTAGCAAAGAAACCCCTATTTCCAAGAACGTCTTAAGTGTAACTAAAACTTCATTAATTCTGTCAGTTCTTTCAAAGAACCTCTTCTATTTCAGTGTAGACAGGTTCAGGGCTCTGGAAGGCACCCAATGTCAACGGAAACAAAATGAGCATTAAAATACTCAAAACTTGGCAAAGTTGTGATTAGTTTTCTTCTTTGTGCCTAACATTTTTTAAATATGAAAATATTAGACCAATGAAGGGATTTCATTAATTGTCAGATTAATCATTTGTTCTCAACACATAGCCTTGGCTGTCATAACTGTGACCTTTTACACTGTTCATTTCTTGTGTCTAAGCTCAGAGGATGATTAATGTTCAAAGCACTAATGGAATTCATTCTTATAGCCACCAGTGTCTTTGCACACAATGGATATTGTTAATACAAGATTGTGTTTAGGAAATGAATAACTGCAGGTGAAGTGTCATGCTGAAAATAATTTACAAAAATTAATCTCTGATATGATGTAGTGGTGGTTTGAAATTCTGTAAAATTAACCGATTTTGATAATCTGGGCAAAGGTCTTCATTAATCTCGCTTAGTTTGAAAGAGAATTAAATGTTATGTGTGCTTAGTCTTTTGTTGCTGGATAAGAAAACTCAAAATGTGTTTAGAACACTGTTATACAAGTATAATTTACACTGTAAGATTGATAATTTCAGAAGTCATTGACTGCTTAACACAATATACTATGATGATATAAGGAAACAAGATGGATATGAACTGGATAGTGAGGGATATTTACTATGTATTTCTCAAAGATTCTACAATATTGATATTCCTTTCAGTGAATACTTAAGCATTAGAAAGAAGTAAGCACAAGAAGCACAGAAACCCAGTGCAAACCCATCTAGAGAGAGGGAGGCATAGCGGGAAGAGTGCATGTGACTCTGGGAGGTTATCAATGAGCATTTACTGTATGTTAACATTGACAAGTTCTCATTCCACTTCTCATTTTTATTTTATTTTATTTTATTGTGACTAGTGATTTACTAAAGCAGCATGGAGCATAAACACACAATAAGGAACAACTGCTACCCCAACTTGAAATGTTTCTTCATCCTTCTGATAGCATTGTTGTCTTTACATGTTTGGGATCAAAAATTATAAGGGAAAATCTGTTCTACATCATCCCTAAAAAACAACTCTTTTAGATATTAAAGTGAGTAGGAGCTGAATCCAGCATACCTCTTATCAGGAGCTACATAATTTTTTTATATCCAAAATAATATAATTATGAACCATAAGAAGCAAAATTTTCAATGGCTAATGATTACAAATACTGAATAAAGATATAAGTAAAATATTTTTATCACATAACTTCCCCTTTTATTGGAAATAGATTCTTTTTCAAACAACATATCTTAATTACAATTTCTTCTCCCTCTCTTCCCCCCACTTCCTCCCTATCACCTCTCCCATCTAGATCCAACCTTTTGTCTCTCAGGAGAAAACAACAAGGTCCTGCGTTCACAGGGGCTAGAAAAGGATGTATTGAGCACTCTTAACAATCAAAAGTTCTGTGATTTAAGAGCTTAAAGTAAAAAAAAAACCTCATAATGTTGTCAACTACTCATTTATTAGTCATTTTCTTGGACGAAAATGTTAAATTTTTAATGTTAAAATGTAAGTTTTCTCCATTTTGTGTGCCTCTTTTCTTATTTCAGCCAGCCATTGTGTTTTGGTAGGTGTGAAACAAGATTGCATACTAGTCACCTATGTCAAAGCTTTCTTATTCATTCCTGCGTGTTTATGATCATTGGTGCCCGCCATATTCTTCACTTGAGAATATAAAATTCTGAGCATGCGACTCAAGATCTGAGTGTGCTTGTTTTTCTTATTTGTATTTTGTCATTGGATGCACTGCTTTTTAAGAGAGATTCAGAACCTGCATAGTGACCTCTTATGAGAATTATGATGTGTTTTTTGGAAATATTTAATCTTATGCGGTCACAAATATGATGTGATTATCCAATATGAGCAGTGCTGGAAGACAGGACTGTTGTGTAGAGAAAAAGGCATAGGATGACTTCGGGAGACACTGTTTACCTCTAAGTCAAGGCCAGTCCTATCAAGTCCATCTTAGACCTCCAGCCCCTGGAGTGTGCGAAAACATATTTATGCTGTTTATGTTAGTAGTCTGTGGTGATTTCTCATGGTGTAGGGAACCTATTCTATGCTCTCTTAGTTACTGTTCTATTGCTGTGAAGGGACACCAAATCATATCAGCTCATGGAAGAAACTATTTAGTTGGTGCTTGGTCACAATGCAAAGCTTAGTGTAATTATCATCAAGGAACGGAGCGTGGCAACAGATAGGAGTAGTGCTACAAAAGAAACTGAGAGTTCTATCCTTCTCTGCAAGGAGAGAAAGCCTGGGCCTGGCAGAGACTTTTGAAACTTCGAAGCCACTTCTAAAGACACACTTCCTACCAACAAGGCCACGCCTACTCCAATAAGTCCACACTTCTTAATCCTTCTAATCCTCTTATATAGCATTGGTCCCTGCTGAATAAGCATTCAAATAGATGAGTTTATGGAACGCATTGTTCTTCAAACTACCACACTGCAATGCAGAGTACAACCTTGCTTTAATAAGTGTCACAGCTCCAGTGCCACTGGATCCTGAGGGTAGAGGCCAGGAAAACACCTGAATATACTAATATAAAAAACCCCCACCCATGCAATTTTACATCCCAGACCAGCTTTCTTTCTTCAGCTTGCCACTGCAGCAGTGAACTAAGCGTTCAGCACATGCTCCTATCTAGCTGAAAACATTTTCATCACATCAAGTTGCCTTCTAATCTCCTCTGGTGCTTATGGACATTTTGTAAAGACGTTCCCATGAACTGTTAAAACTATGCTTTTTACATTTTTACACAGAATGTGTATGATCTAGTCTAATATTTTATCTTGAACACAATTACTACTTCCTCTATGGTTAAAATAAGTACACTCACCTTCCAGTCACACACATCTTTCCTGAGTAACTCCGGTGACAAATAGAAAGTAAGTTTAATATGGGACATTGGTTGCTGTGGCAAACTGACCAACCTAAAGAATCGGAAAGGTATTTAGACTTGAAGTTATAAACTTCAAGTATGCCAGAGATGTCTATAAGACTTTTTTTTTATTAGCAAATAAAGACATTGTCAATCCGAGCACTCTAGAATGACGGAGTATCAGAGCTAAGCCATTTTATCTGGCATATATGCAGATTGCAGCCGGACTTTAAGAGCTGTAGCCTGTGACATGTGGAGACTATCTCTGATCCTGTGCTCAGTCGTAGTTTTCATGTAGATGCTTCTCTAGAAATCATTGGAATTTAATGCTGATTCCAGTCTTAAAGAAAATCTAATCTCTTATTTTATAAGAAAACTTATCACTCAAAAAGATGTAATGAGTTGAAAAACTAGCCAACTAAAGTTTAACTACTGAAATAGAATCATAACATTGGATTCCTATAGGTTCTTACAAGGTATTGTGTTTGTGTGCTTACATATTTACGCATGTATGTGTATACATGTATACCTGTGTTTTCATGTGTATACATTTGTGTATGTATGTGCA
The DNA here is from genome assembly GCF_964271855.1 of Acomys minous. Classification (NCBI taxonomy): domain Eukaryota; kingdom Metazoa; phylum Chordata; class Mammalia; order Rodentia; family Muridae; genus Acomys; species Acomys minous. The sequence goes on along the minus strand of NC_140487.1, from coordinate 47,152,329 downwards.
CATGTGTGTTTATGTTTAGGTGTACATGTGTGTACATGTGTGTTTGTGTGTGTGTGTGTGTGTGTGTGTGTGTGTTTGAACTGATGTCCTAACTGAAATAAAGCTACTGCTGTGGACTCTTTCTTACTTTTGATGCCCCTACTAAATCATTCAGGGGAATTCTCTAACAAATATATTTTTATTTTTACCTGTCACTTTTCATACAATCTTTAAGGAGTATTTTCAATGAAGATTGTTGAATTATAAACACTGTCTCTATATTCTATATATAAATTTTGAAATCTTCAGGTCTAAAAAATTTATACATACTTAGCACTAAACAAAAATTCCACAAAGAAAATCTGGTATTCCACACTTAAAATGCATATCTGTAATTTATAATAGTTTATAAATCGTTATATAGAAACTTTTCAGAAATATTTCCCCCTTTTAAATCCACAGTACATGTGCCTCCAGTTCAGCAGGAGAGCATGTTCCTTACAAGGGTGAAGGTCTAGTTTCAAGCTTCATAACACTCACTGTGTCATGGTAACATGGAGTCACCCTGAAATGCATTGTCACACATAACTTATTGCTCCTACATAATTTACTATCTAGTATCACATCTCTGTCTATTTCCTTCCAGCTCCATGTACTGACCATTATATTCTTAATTTCGATGGAATTAACATTTCTATACTCTCTGCAGTTAGATCATGTATTACTTACCTTTTTCTACCTATTTCACAATCATAATGATCTGGTCACAAATATCAGGATTGCCTTATTTTTACATTTTCTCTTTTATTTTTCATATCATATTATTATTACATCATTTCTTCTTTGCTCCCTTTCCATCCAGACCTTCTCATATGTTTGTACTTGCTCTCTTTCAAATTCATGGGCTTTTCTTTATTGATTTTTGTTACATGCAAGTATAGTATTATGTAATTTTTATGACTGCATTGTACTTATTACATGTACCCATTTCTTTATGGACTCTTCAGAAGTAGATATTTTCTTATATTTCCTTTCTTGACTATATTAAACAGCTTTGCAATTGCCATAGTTGTATATATGTCTAAACCATATTGCTTTTGTTTTGTATGAGTCTGATAACTAATGATGCCATGTCGTATACCTGCTGATTATTTTAATGTATAGTTGGTTTAAGAAGTATTTGTTTATATTTACTGATCATTTTCAATCAAGTTTGCTTGGTATTGTTTTATGTTTGTTTGCAATCCTTTTCACGTCCTATAAAAAACTTTTTTTTTTTTTTTAGGGAAACTTCTGTTTTTTATTCTAATGCCCTGATTCCTTCATAACTTTAATTGTTATACTAAAGTCACTTACCTACTTTAGTTGATTTTTGTAACTGTTGAGAGAACAGATACCTATTTGTGGTAACTTAAATACAGGGAAGTCTATTCTTTTAAGTAACCAAAAATTTAGAAACATTTCTAACTTCACAACAGTATCAGGCTTTAGACTTCTTGTGTCCTTTGATAGCCTTAGTTGTGACATTCATTCTCCAAGCCAGATATAATATGAGCCTCCAACTATGGCACTCACATTTTCATAAGCAAAAAGATAAAGGAAAAAACAAAATGGGTTTGTACAGACACATCTATACCACTCCTGGAAATATGGAGGCAGGACTCCATGCCAGCACAGAGTAACGTTCATATCCATGCTGTTGTTGCACTCCTCATAGTAGTTAGGGCATGGAATGACTCTACATATGAACATAAAATGGAAATGTGCTATATCTACACAGTGGACTTTTATTTAGACATAAATAATAAAATAAAATCATGGAAGCTAGTGAAAAAAGTATTTCCTTATTTCTAGATTATGAAAAATACATTAATAATTAGCCAGCTACAAACAGGCAAATATGGTGTGGTGTTTCTCTTCTGTGAACTGGACATTCTAATCTTTATATGTGTGGTTATGTGAGAGTGGATATAGCTGTGGCCATGAAATGCATAATCAAGGAAAGGGAGAAAGGTTTTTGAGTAAAGGAGTGGGGGGAATTAATAGAACTCATGCATCAAAAATGGAAAGGAGAGTCAGTGTGTGTGTGTGTGTGTGTGTGTGTGTGTGTGTGTATGTGTGTGTGTATACATATATATGTATGTATATGAAGAGTCATAAGGTATCCTGTCTATTTTAAGATAATTGAAGTTAATAAGTAAAATAAAATATTCCCTCCTGCCTTTTGTCTTGTTAAAGAATGAAAAATTAAGTCCCTTGAATGATAAACAATAGAAGAGAAGACTGAGAGAGTGGCCTTTGACTCTGCATGCATTCAACAACAACAACAACAACAACAACAACAACAACAACAACAACAAAAAGAATAGAAGAAGAAAAAAGAAAGGAAGCAAGAAAGAAGGTCAATATAGAAATACAGGAATGATAAGACAAAAAGGATATTATTTAATCGACTCCTCAACTTAAAACATTGTTACTCAGAGATAAGGTTATCGTTAATTCATTGGTATAGAATTTCATTTATTGATGCAAAATAAGTTTAATTTTGATACTGCTATAGAATTCAAATTTAATATTATTGTTTCTCACACATTTTATATATATACTCTAATATGAGGTATTGTAGCCATATAACTCAATTATAACACAAGGTTTACTTCCGGTACTTTGAAAGCGCTATGGCAGAGTACATAGGATAATTAAGTAATAGAAGTAAATTGTTAGCTGATCAACTCATGGTCATGTCAATTACTAGTCTATACAACAATATGCATCCTAGGTTTTACAGAGAGATATGACTCTATAGACAGATAAGGTAAAATATTTAGATAATGTCTTCAAAAACCTAAGACCACCAAAATATGGAATTTAAAGAAGTTTTTTTTTAAATATTTTAAAGATTCTTTGATAATAAGATAGGATACCTCCTGGCAACACCCAGCCTACCTCAAAGAAAATGGTGAATATCAATGAACCTTCAAATGTATCAAACCAGCCACTGGGCAAATATCCTCATTTTTACCTCAGACAGAAGCCTACCTAATAATGGGCAAGCTTGGATGCAGGCAAAGTAAATGGCCAAACTCTGTAAGACAGGTTAAGGAAGTCCTCAATAGTTCCTTTCTCACAAAAATTCTGTCAGATATATTGGAACAAAAGGCTGAAGATGCTGCTGCAACATTATAGAGAGTTTTGGGTGACTGTTCAGGCAGTAAAATGTCTTTGTCATTTTCTCATTTTGGAAGCTACTAACCTGCACATCCTGTCTTCTCAGATAATTAATTTTATTCCTTCTCAAGTCTCTGGTGGGGTTGAAGACTAGATAGTTTAGTTTTACAATTAAGCTTAGCTGTTTAGGGGTTAAGATATTTTTAGTTCTAGATAGATGTTTTAAGTTGATAAAGATGAGACATGATAGATATTGATTTACATCCAGAATTTTAGATGCACCAAGATAGGAAAGACATTCTCTTCAAGGTTGCCAAATACAAACAGCTGAAACACTATGAATGTAACATTTATATAATTCCTGATTGTTTCATGGTTCTTCTTGCTGTAGGTAGTTTATTGTATATATGTGTAGTTTATTGTATATATGCATATATATACCTACACATGTATATATGTAGGTAATTTATTGTATATCTATATATAGTTTATTGTATATATATGTACGTGTGTATATTATATATCTGCATCATAATATAATTGCATATGTAAAAAAAGAAAAATACTAAAAAAGAAAAACAAAAAGAATAATTACAGTTTTTTAAGGTACTTTATAAAATGAACATGACTTAGGAAGTATATTATCTACAGAAATAGCAGTTTCAGGTGTGTGATATTAGAGGTTTTAAACATAATTTTGTCAAATAATGTATTCCCACGTTGTAACTTTACAAAACAAGAAGTCTGCAACTTCCTCACCAAGTTTCTTTTATTTGGATATTTAAACAAATAGCCTATGGTGTTAAGTAAACTACTGGGACAATATGAATTACTGAATCAGTTTAAATATTGATTAGCAAATACAGTGTTTGCATTAAGGTATTTCACCCTCACTTCAAATATCTGTTTATTTAATTCAATGCCATTATATTAAATATAGCACTACAATTGTTCCTCCTGTTGTGAAAGGTTCTGATTAGAATGGAAGAATTAATTTTTGTTTGCCACTGAATCATTATTTTTTCCTTCCCAGTCCTTTTTTATTTTAATAGCAACACTGAACACTTTATATTCTAAACTATTATAGTCAAATTAGATTTTAAAATTATTTAACCTCTTGGATTTAAAATTATGAGTTCAGCATTTCAATTTTTCAACATATACATATAGTTATTACTAGAAATAATAAAATAATAACACTGTATGAATATTTAAATACTACAAAAATACTTTAGTATTTGTTCATAGTATAATTTAAAGATATCATTTAATGTGCAATTGGTCCAAATGTAATGGACAGTAACAAACAAAGTGCTAAATATGATTCCTGTAGAAGAGTATCTCCCTAGAGAAATATTTTTCTGTCTTTAGGGGAAACATTGAGTTTTAATTTGATGGCTTAAGCTGTGTCATCTTTTTTAGCAATAGTTGAAATGTCATTCACCTTGTTATGAGAATAAATTTCATGGCAGCTTGAGCAGAAATAGCACCATGAAACATCTTCCAACTTGATGTGGAAAGGGCAGGTCCAAAAAGCCTTTCAAATTACACCTCTAATTTCAACCTAGAGGTTGTTTTTTATTATATTGCTTTACATTTTTATTACTGAGCTATTCCACCAAAAAATTTCCCAGCACTTCCTATGAAACCAAAGTTCCAACCTCACTGATAATGATGCTAGCTTACAGACAGAGGTGTTCTTTAAATAGAGACAGACAGATGGAGTTGTCCCCAAAGTGGAGCTGCAGCACTGATTACTGCCAGGCTCTGTATGCGATGGAGACAAGATTAAAAAATGTGCCCTGTGATTCCTAGAAACCCCAACACCAAAACCATACAGCAGAGTAACCTACTCACAGTCACGACGAATGACTCCATTATGGAGTTTTAAGATTGAAATTACATTGAGTTTTTCAACTCTCTTATAGGAATTATAACTTCATTTATTTTTTTCTGCCAAGTTGTATTTTGTAATAATTAACATGGAGAGAAAAGAGAATAGAACTTATTTTTTTTTAACGTCTAAGTCAGTATTCTACCAATAATAAACGTTTCTACTTTGAGTGCTATGTTTAAAAAGAGACTCAGCTTAGACAGCTTTGATATATTGATCTTGATTCCTCCTACATTTCTTTGATAATTATAAACAAAAACAAAACACTGCAAAACAAAAGAGATCTTCCTTTAGTTTTGTAATTTGTAATGTGTGTGCCTGGATATATCAGACTCTTTTTCATGTTTCATGTCATTCTTTGTTGAATTTTTCTGAAAATTCCTGTCAAACTCAAAAAGAGTTAAAGACAAGCAACAGTAGTTATCAGAGCTTCTAAAATACCTTTGTGTGTTTTAGACTTTTTAAAATGAGTTTCTTACTCAAATCTATAAACTGTACAATGACACTTCAATGCCTGATCATAGATGAATTTCTTATTTTGATAATGACGGGGTTGGAACATAAGATTTGAGTATAACACCAGAGATGTCAGAACTAGCGGTGCATTTTCACAAATCCAGGGATGTTTAACTAAGCAAATCGAAAGTATTTAAAGAGAGTGGAAAGTACTTCTAGAATCTGTTTTTTATTAAGTATTTTTATTTTTTACATATATATTTATATTATTACACATGTATACAATAAAATACTTTCAGCAAAAAGAACCATAACACAATCAGGAATTATATAAATGTTACACTCTTAGTGATTTGGCTCTTTATATTTGGCAGCCTTGAAGAAAACATCTTTCCTATCTTGGTGCATCTAAAATTCTGGATATAAACCAATATCTATCATATCTCATCATTATCAACTTAAAACATCTATCTAGACCTAAAAACATCTTAACCCCTAAACAACTAAGCTAATTATAAAACTAAACTATCTAGTCTTCAACCTCATCCAAGACTTGAGAAGGAGTAAAATTGACAGGTAATACAGGTGAGACTTGATAGGCTGAGGTCAGTTGTCAGAGGAGGAGGACGCCCCTTTCTAAGGACAAGAATCTGTTTTGTTTTGTTTTGTATTTTTCATTTTTTTATTTTATTAATTTATTCATATTATATCTCAATGGTTATCCAATCCTTTGTATCCTCCCATTCCTCCCTCCCTCCCATTTTCCCCTTATTCCCCTCCCCTATGACTGTTCCTGAGGGGGATTACCTCCCCCTGTATATGCTCACAGGGTATCAAGTCTCTTCTTGGTAACCTGCTGTCCTTCCTCTGAGTGCCACCAGGTCTCCCCCTCCAGGGGACATGGTCAAAGGTGAGGCACCAGAGTATGTGAGAAAGTCATACCCCCTCTCCACTCAACTATGGAGAATGTTCTGTCCATTGGCTAGATCTGGGTAGGGGTTTAAAGTTTACAGCCTGTATTGTCCTTGGCTGCTGCCATAGTTTGAGCGGGACCTCTGGGCCTAAATATGCCTATCATAATGTTCTTCTTGTAGGTTTCTAGGACCCTCTGGATCCTTCTACTTTGCCATTCTCCCATGTTTTGTTTTGTTTTTTCAAGAAAAAAAAATATATAATCCAGTCAACCTGTTCTCTGTACCTAGGCTTAGAACTATGGCCTCAGCATGTTTGTACTGTTCAGACCACTTGTCCTATCTCTCTCCATGTGCTTTCTGACACTAGCATATCCCCTGCTGCTTTAAACTAGCTATATGGATAATGCATAACTTAACGAAAAGGGTTGTACACTAATTCACTTTTAATATTTATATATATGTATATATATGTTAATAAAATGGTTTCATAATGACATCTCATTTGTGAGTCATAGAGCAAAACTTTTAATATAGCCAATAAGCAATACTGTATTCTTTTTATTTTAAGTTTGAGAATTTAGATAATAACAGTTTAATACATTTGATATATTTACTTTGAATAAGATGTATTTGAATAAACACTATTTTGTTTTAAGTTTTCCAAATTTTATCTTACAATCTTATTTATCTTTTATGCTGTTTGTAAAAAACTAATAAATTTGCAGCAGCCTCTTTAGCTTCTGAGTATGAAGTAATTATCATAAGCATTTGAATATATGAAACAATTTCAAAGTAAAGGGTGACATACTATATTTAAATTCCTGAAAATGCCTCATGCTTAACAAAACAGGTAAGCTGAAATAAAGATAAATGTGAAAGTCAAGGAATGTTTTAGACTTCTGACACTGCTGAAATACATTATTCAAAGCATTTGATATAAAGAGAAAAGAGGGGGGAGAGGGATGGATTGATGGTGGAGAGGATGGAGGAAGAAAGAGAAACACCTCTCATGATTATATTAGATTTTATTATTATTATTAGAAAGAGTTTTGAGATGTTTGTCAGGTCCCAGCCCGCAGGGAAAAATTGAATCAGGGTTCACCTGAAAGAGGGAGTGGGGATTGAAAGTAGGATACAGAGACTTGAGAAATAACAAATCAAGTCAGGAAATTTCTGATCAAGATCCACTTTATTGCGGACTAGCAGGAATATAAATAGGGCAAGGTCAATAGGATCTATTCTTATCTCACTCACCCTAGCCCCTGGGCAAGAATGCAATAGCCTAAATTGCTCCCTGTAGAACTTCCTAGTTCTCTGAATAGTTCCTTGTAAGAACTTCAGAGATTCTCTGGATGCTTCCAAGTTGAGACTTCTCTACTTCTTTCAAAGATAAATAGTCCAAGGATAGCCTAGAACACAAGACCTGGTGGTGAGGTAAATAAAGGTCAGCAACTTGAAGGTCACAGCATACAGCCTAAGCACAGGATTTCTGACATGGCAGAATTTGTCATGGTTCCCCACAGATGTTCATCTATTCTAGGCTTAAAATGGACAAAAGCTAAACAATTATATTGGGAAACAGGGGATGAAGTCTCTGTGTTCATACTGGACTTAACAAAATGTTGATTTAACCAGATCTCAAATGTAAATTCAGAATCTGATGATTTAAATTATGAATGGCCCTAGTAGGGTCATGGACTTGGTTCTCAGTTGTTGATTCTGTTTGAGAAGGTTATGGAATCTTTAGAATATGCAGTCTTAGATAGGGAATTCTGTTATTCACAGCTGGTTTGAGAGTCTATAGACCTCCCCCACATCTAGTTTATACTCTGCTTTTGTACATGTGGAAAGATACATGATTAGCCAACTTCCTGCTCCAGCTACCTGTTTTCATATCCTCCTTGTGATTATAGGTTCCCTCTCTAGAACCAAGACCAAATATATTCTTCACTTATTTATTAGTTTTGGCCATGGAAAAGTACCTCATATAGTGACCTTCAAAATAAAGAAGAGGAATTACGTTGAAATGGATGCCAATATGCAGTAATCAGATACCTAGAGAAGAGAAGATACATTCATGTAGTTTTTCTGAAAAAAAAAATAGTGATATGTATCTCACATATATAGTGAAATTGTCATATATACATATGAGTATATATAGTGATATTGCCAACATTCTTTCTATTACTGTTCTCCAATATGAATAGGAGTAAGTCCAGGAAATACACCTAATAGAATAGAATACCAAAAATGTTCTAAGTACTTAAATAATCATAAAACACAAGGTTCCTAAGCACAAAGTGAGTCTAGGACATTCAGTGCCACACAGAGAAACCTTGTCTTAAAAATCCAATAAATAAATGGTTAACTAACTAACTAAATAAATAAATAATAGATTTAGGAAGAGAAGGTAGTGGGATTCTAGGAATAGAAGAGAAGTGAATTTTAAACAAAAGCCTGTTCTTCTGGAAACAACTATGTTGTACAAACAACAGACAGACATATGGAGAAAGTGAGGAGCTATCCATGCAGACATCCAAAGAAAGAATTGCAGTAGAGAGGCAGAAAGTAGAAATCCTGAAGCAAAGAAACCCAGAGTGTGAATACATCAGCATTTTCAGAGTCCATTTAATCAAGAAAGTTGTTTTGGGGTGACCCTACATGACTACATCATGCAAAATTTTTAAATGAGGGCCTTATTATTTATTTTAAGCTGGATTAAATGTCATTCTACATTGTTGACATATTCTATCCCTCAAATTTTAGAAATGTCATTTGAATAATTAGGAGAATACAGCAGAGAAGAGAGGCAAGTTGGAAATAAAAAACATGATTGGGAGGTACACACAGCTACAATGAAAGATAATAGTGACAATGCCCATCAAAAGAGAGGGTAATCAGTGGCTGGATAGACCTACCTGAAGTATGGGAGGGAGAGGAGTGGTAGACATATGTTATTACTCGTGCTACTTAAACCATACAGATTTTCACTCTTAACATGAGATATATGTGATCATGATTTATGACAGATTTTTAAAGACGACAGACAGACAAATCTGTAAGTGAGAATGTCCAGGTGTTGTCTGAGATTTGGTGTTGGTATGGATATTGGGATGCAACTTCAAATCATATATATATATTAGTATTCCATTATCTCAAATGATCAATTTCTTTGTATAATTATAGTTTTTATTTTTAATAAATATAAGTAATAATAGAATTATAACACCTTTCTTCTCTCCCTTCAATCCCTCCAAATTTTTCCATGTCCCTCTCAAATTTATTGCCTTTCTTTCTTTGAATATCATTGTTACCTACATATATGTGTGTATATGCATGTACAAAGTTATAAATATAACATGCTGACTTGGGTTTTGGTTTGGTGTATATATAGTTTCATGACTGACCCCTTTGTATTTGATAACCAAATAGAGGACTCATCCCTGGAACAAGCTACCTATAATTTCCTTGTCTAGGGATAAGAGTGGTAGAAAAAATTTCCCCTCCCATGTTAGCATGTCTATTCAAATTCCTTCCTTTCCAGTTTTTTGTTTTATGTAATCCTTTCTAGAATAGACTGTTTCTCCAAAGAATTTCTGGTATTCTGGCTCTTACATCCTTCCTGATTCATGTCTGCAGTATTTCCTGAACCATAGATGCAGAAGCTATGATGTATATGTATCCCCTGAGGCTGGACCCCACACAGTCTATTGATATCTCTATTGGGTCCAGATGTGGTTTCTATATTGGTCTACATTTGCTATAAAATAAATGTAGCAGATGAAGGTTGGTAGCTACTTTTATCTTTGTGTATAAGAATAAGATTCAATTATACCAAGGAATTATGTTTATCTAGCTGAGTGGCAACAGTAGGTTCTTTTCCATGGTATATGACATCACCAGACTTAGAAAGTCGAGTAGATTTCAAGTATCAGGCATGATTTCATTCTTGGTGAGTGGGCCTTACTTCCAACTAGCAAGCTGTCATTTACAAACCAACACATGAGTATCACTTATTGCACTGTTATCAATATTTGCCATGCTGGCTATCATTATGGTTTGTACATCCTGCTTCCCTCTCCTGGTAGTTTACACAGTATTTTCTAGTATCCTGAAAGCAGAACTTTCAGATTATATCTATTTCAAATAATCAGAGTTGCTTGTCCTAAGTGTATTCTGTCTTCATCAATAGGTACCAACGCTCCAGCCCAAGAAGCAATCAAAAGCTACATCAACATTCTAAATTGTTTTGGGAATCAATCTCACGCATGGTACTGGGTTTTCTTGTTGTTGTTGTTGCTGCTGCTGCTCTTGTTGTTTTTACTTTCTGATCCTTGTGGAGAAGAATTGTGAACTTAAGTAGCATAACTCGTTTAAGAACATATATAGTGTATAATTTTAGGGAAATAAAAAATAATATGATTTCTTCAGGCTTTATCAAACCAAGCTCTTATTTGTCCTTTGACCTTTCCTCTCCTCTTGTGTTTTGTTCCATTCTGTGGCATTCTTCTTTACTCAATGGATTGTGACGAAGACTAATCATTTAATTAGGTCCCAGTTGTGAATTGTTGGTCTTATTTCTGAGCAAAAGGAGTTCTGCTCAGAAAGTTCTTTCCTGTACATATATCTTGTGGGGTATCACCTATGTTTTCTCCTAGCAGCTTTAGTGTTCTAGCTTTCAATTTGACGTCTTTGATCACCTTGGATATAATTTTGTAGGGTGATAGATTAATTTCATTCTCCCATATGTAGACAAAAAATTTCTCAGCACAACTTGTGGAAATTTCTCTTTTCTCCAGTATATTTTGTGCATCAGTCCAATATCAGAGGGTATTTTTTCCTTGTTTGTAACCTTTATTTTTTTATTGTGAGGCTAGGATTGGTAAATGATAATTTGAGATATAGTCAAAAGTCCCATAAGGGCTAATTTAGTTTAGAAATTCCAGTTTGTGTTTCCTCTGTAAACTAGAGCTAGCTGTCAGTCAGAGGTGATTATAGAAACCCTGTTTATTATGGTGAAATCAGACAAATATTATCAGTTCTCTGCAGTAACCGAGCTTAATATGCAGAATATTAGATTTTGCATCTTCCCTAGTTCAAATATTATTTTGGTATTTACTACTGTTAACTGTACCTAATCTTTTTTCTTTTCCACTTAAATTTTCTTGACTTTGAAAAGTTTTATAGTTTAGTGCTGGGGTTTGACTTGTTTTATTTCAGTAATTTGTTATTATCCTTTGTTTTGTACATCAATACATTGAACATATATTAATATCTATTCAGTTTTGTTTTCTCTTTATAAAGTAGGTCTTTAGGTTGCTTTCTCTTTATTATCACTGGAAGGAAAAAGGAGTTGACCTTCATGACTGCTAAATCCATCTGACAGTGGGACAAAATGATCTTGAAAGCAGAACCTACCTTTCTGTTGTGTGCTGAGTTTATTCTGTTTCTATATTCTTGAACTTTACATCTCTAACTCTCACTTTTTTATATCACCATATTAGGGAGTTTTCCCATTTTTAAATCCAATCTTGCTTGTACTTACCACTTAAAATAAATGGGTGGGTGTCAAATGCTACAAAGACAACGGATTTCAACAGTGAATAGGAATAAGGGATTTTCTACATTGAAAACAAAAACATGGATTGTCAATTTTTATTTAATATGGAATGAGCTAATTTATTTTATATTTGCTTAGCTTCATGCTGTAAATTAATTAAAATGTATCTATTTAAATAAATGGCTTATGGTCGCAGATATAAATGGAATATAGTACTTGTTAAATTTCAATTCTGCAAATGTCATATTAAAACTATAACATGGAATAAATTTTTCAGATGCATTTTAAGCCTTATTTCACCTATAACTCTTGAATTACTTGAGTACAACAGCTAATCATCCTGATGCAGTTAAACCTGTCAATATCTCAGAGTGGCAGTGTGATGACTGACCCCTTCTTCTAAATCACTGCAAAGTTTTCGATCAGAGTGTTATTCTCTTGTGCTTCCCACTCACCTAACACCACTTTTACCTTATCAGGTGATTTTAATTGTTCTAAGTCCAGTTTAATTACCTAAAACTTACAGACATTAGAAGTGCTTATTTATGGTGTTGATGTGACAGCTTACAAAGATAGTATTGTAAACATATGTGTGACACATCAGAGCACAGAACCATAAAGGTAAATTATCATGTAAAATTTTATCATTAGTAAAAGTTGCTAAATTTCATGTTTAAAAAATTCTGTTCGTCAAGTGAATAGTTATATCACTTCACCTCCAGATGCACTTACCTAAGATGTAGACAAATAATTAATCTGGTTTAGAGCACTGAGACAGTATATTCACAAAATTAAATGGCACTGTTATATTGAAGTGACTGATTGGAGTCTGTTACTTCGTAACCATAACATCAGTGCTAAATCTAAAGGGAGAAAAATATGTGAGGAGTTTCCTGGCAAGGAAATGTTCTCCACTGAGCCGGGAATGTATCTTGATCAGTCAGAGCACTGTATACAGCTCCATGGGCTTGCAGCACTCAGCATCACGGTTCCTGACTCAAACAGGTAGTCAATTGTTTAAACCATGCCTGTGCTAACTAGCCTGCCTGAAGAGTTTCCTCACTATAGGACTTCATGCATCCTTTGTTGAACATAATGCTGGAGTAACAAATTTGTACTTTCCAGGATACGCCAAACAAATTCCATGCTGTTCTGTTTTTGTGTAATGTTGGTATTTGTCTGTCCCAGCTATGACTGTGACATGGAGTCTGTCCAAGACGCTTAGTGGCCAGAGTATTTTTCATGTCAGAGTTGCAGGTAAAAACACATCCCTTCCTTTTCTGGGCATCATGCTTTTACTTCGGAGAGTTAAGCTTTTCCCTGAACGCAGGCGTTGTTGTTTGATTACCTGCTGTTCTGTATTATCTCACACCACTTACATAAAGACTCCCATGGACCCTGAGCCTTCCATTAGCATCCCTGGGAGGTTGTGTAGAGTTCACAGGTGCTGAGGAAAGATGCTGCCTTTGAACTTGCCTCTTCCCATTAACGTCACTAACATCTGGTGTGAGGCACTGCTCTCCTTGTGCCGTTTACTCCTCAGATCTCTGGAGTCTGGAAAGAATTCCATACTCAGGAAACTGAACAGGATAGCCCTTACATTTTATCCCTCATGTGCAGTGACATAGTTTTAGAACTAGACCTGAAGACTCCTGTGTTTTATGCATATGTTAACTGCAAGTGTAAATGGAATGTTAGTGACTGTTTTTCACACAATCAAGAATTATAGAACTGAGATGAATCCCATACTCCACGTATGAACACTATTTTCCCCTGCTTCAGCACAGTGATGTTGGTATGATTAACTTCAGTTTGTTTTGAGAACTTCTATTGGCTATACAGCAATCCAAGTTGATGATCTGTAAAGAAAAAAAGTCTGGAAATGTTCAACTCATGCAGAAACAATACTTAGCATTCCATATTATTTTGAAGTGTTCTTAAAATTCCTGAGCATACCCCATGCTCACCTCCTCCTTGTCTCTCTATTCCGCCCTAATATTGATGGTGGTAAGAGTCACAGAAATATCAGTTCTTAAAGTAAAAGTAGTAATATAAAAGAAAAACAATAGCTTTAAATAATCATTTTGAAGAGAATGAGAACTTGTGCTCTCATAACACAGAGAATAATAAGAAAATTAAGTCTCTTCCTGTACAAATTTTTAAAGTTAAGGAGAGACTTTCCTATGGTGGGGGTCACGTGAGGAAATAGGGAGGGGAAGCAAGATTTGTAGGTAGTTGATGTGCAATGAGAAGAGCAGGGGAAACGTCTCTGCCAAAATGTCAGTTGAGAGTTTTTATTGCATATGAGATATAATCAACAAATATTGGGCACAGGCTGCTTTCCACTGGCATCAGATTAGTAACCTATCACACTTGAAGGTTGAATATACAACATGGCAGCTTTATCTAAGATATGAAAAGGAAACTCGGCATTTACAAATGCACATTTAAATGACTGCCTTCCCTGGGAGATTAGATTGAATACTGTTGAATGTACCATGGTCTCTTACATATTACATTAGTGTTTATAGATAGAACAAACAGTGTGCAAATTGACACAAACATAGAGAGTATCACCCTGATGGTTTAATTAAAACAATTATTTTAATACAGCAGGCAGCTCAGTTATTTGCATTTTGATTTTTGAGTCCTGAAACAAAAAAAGGATATTACAGTTGCAGAATTACAAGAATTTTAAGTGTGTGTGTGTGTGTGTGTGTGTGTGTGTGTGTGTGTGTGTGCATGTGTATGTGTGTGTTCTGCGGAGGTTGTGATTTCAGAAATAGTACATTTATCTATGAAAGCAAGCCATATTTTAAAAGATATTAGTGACTATCTAATTGCTGCATTTCACTTCCATGCAGTATTCATTTACAGTTGTGCCTGATGAGCTATTACAAGTATGTAAATCAAATAAACTTTATATCAAGTAGTGCTGAATAAGTGGTGGTGCAAAAACATCAGCAGTGCTAAATGTGGCCCCTGGATCTAACGCTGATGGCAGGGAAGCCAATCAGGGTCCCCTGTGATGTCTTCCCAGTGTTATCAATAAATGCACCAAGAAGTGACAGAGAACGCTGGCAGGAGTGTCAGATTGAACCTGATACTTATGCCAGTAAGAGCCTGTTGGCCACAGTTTTCAGGAAACGTGAACTATAACTGTTATAGGCTCTTTACTCTTCACTCCTCCTTCCTTCTCAAATCTGTATTCATCAGAAGGTGCTCCCCATAGTGTCTCTTTCTTAATAAAGCCGGATCCATCAACTGCTGTGTATGATGTAGCACGCATTGTAGATTTGTTAATGAGTATGTGCAATTATTGATGCCTTCATTGTTTCTATGTTAGTAGATCAAGGATTGCTAACTAAGCCTTCCTTTCAGGTGGTTGGGCCATACTCAGTCAATAAGTCAGTAAGAAAGGTTTATTTTCTGTGCCGATCTCACTAGGAAGATTAGATGTCTACCCTCAGTGTGGCAGGTACTTAGTGCTTGCAGATCTACTTGCTGTGTCATCTTGGTCTTCTATTTAAATGCAAATATTTTCTCCCTCTCTGTGTTCCCCAGTTTCCTCTAAGAACCCTAGTTATACTGAAATAGGGAACACCCAAGGGCTAGTATCATTTATATTTCCTTAAAGAAATCCCCTCTTTTGAAAACTCTGTCTCCAAATACCACCATAATCCTAGGTGTAGGAAATTATGCTGTCACCATGAAAATGTGGAGTGCTTGTACCTCACCTATAACAATGTACCACCATGATATTCTCAGTGAATGAGTAAATTCTGCTACATGATAGGTAAATGTTGCTTCCTTTGGCACTTAGCGAACTATATATAGTTAAGTACCATGATTATCTTTCTAAGGCTTAAAGCATCATACCTTCAATCAGTACTGATGCTTCTCATGCTCCCTGTGATAAAAGCAAAGTGCTGTGAATCCTGTCTAATTGAGTAAATTATGTTGACTAAAATACCATTTTATTTGAACTGTTTTTACAGTCCTTTCCTCAACACTGTTTCTTCAAGCAAGACTTTGGCTAGAATATAATATCACTTGATTTATGCATAAATTAAGAAAAATAATCACTGATTTCACCAAATTTAACTCACAAAATGCAATTTTTAAAACATGGTTTAAAAATTTTAAATTGTACTAACAAAGGAAATTGTACGGAGAACTAAACAAAGTAACAGTAGCAACAATGAACAAAAATAAACCTAAACAAACTAGTGAAATATGAAGGGGAATGGGTTCCTTTATATTTGTGAAGTGGCAAAGTACCTTCAGGAGGTAGTTATGGCACTATTTGACACCACCATGTAATAGGAGGAAAAGTCCTCATCAACACGGGGATGAAACATAAGATGCATAGGGATATGAAGCCCCATGGCTTTGACAAGCTTTGGTCAGTCTTCAACAGGTTTAACCTGTGTTTTAGAAAAATGTGTTGCTCTACATTTCATATATTGGCGTGAACATTAGTTTACATTCCTAGGTTATAATCGAATATCATACACCTTACACAGATCTGAAGACTAGCCCCCACTTTGTACTAGCTGTACTCTGTTTTAGTAATCAAACTCACTTTGCTTTACTTTTTGTTGTATGTCCTGTGTTGTTTAATTAAAAAATCATTTAATTGGGTCCTTCCTTAAAGTTCCAGACACATTTTCCATTAAAATCATGGCAAGGAGCTTGGGGAATGCAGACATAGCGATGGAGAAGTGGCTGACAACTAGCTATATTATGATCCGCAAGCAGAGTTTATGAGAGAGGCAGGGGTGGGAAAGGGACAAAGAGTGTATCTGTCTGGGCCTGCCATGGGTTTTGAAATATCAAAGTCAATCCCCAGTGACACACTTCTTCCAACAAGGTTGCACATCTAATCCTCAAACATGGCCACTCTCTGATGGCAAAGCATTCAAATATATATGAGCCGATGGATGCCTTTCTTTTAAAAAATATTTTATTGATTTATTCATATTACATCTCAATTGTTATCCCATCCCTTGTATCCTCCCATTCCTCCCTCCCTCCCATTTTCCCCTTACTCCCCTCCTCTAAGACTGTGACTGAGGGGGACTTCCTCCCCCTGTATATGTTCATAAGGTACCAAGTCTCCTCTTGGTAACCTGCTATCCTTCTTCTGAGTGCCTCCCCATCAAGGGGACCTGGTCAAAAATGGGGCACCAGTGTTCGCATGAAAGTCAGACCCCACTCTTCTTATTCAAGCCACCACCGCACCACTTCTGGGCAGATTTTCAAATAACTCTACTACACAGATACTTGCTTTTCCATGTTCATTGCTGATCTACTCATAATAGATTATAAATGTAAGCAGTCTAGATGTGAACTGTGGAATTGGTAATGAAAATGTGGTACATTTACACAACTGAATTCTATTCAGCTGTAAAAGAAAATGAAATTATGAAGTTTTAGGTACATCGGTAGAGAAGGAAATAATCATTCTGAGTGAGGTAACTTGAGTCCAGAAAGAAAATGTCATGTGTTCTCTTTCATGTGTACGCCAGCTTTGAATCTTATATATATATATATATGTGTGTGTGTGTGTGTGTGATTATATCTGAGTATTCATATAAGTCAGGAAACTAGTGAACTTCATATGGAAAAAAATGGAATAACTAAAACAATCCTGTACAATACTGGGTTATTTTAAATTATAAGCTAGTCAGAGAAGAGCCTAGCTATATGGTCTAGGTAAATGTAGATAATTATCTTGAGTCTCATGAATAGTTATTTCAGTAGTTTAGGGACAAGAGGAAAAACTTCCCTACTGCAGTGTTTGATTGACTGATTCCTCTCAGTTAGCTTGCTTGTCTAGCACACTGCTGAAGATGCCTTGCCAATTGACTAATGCTTGTGACAATATACTTGGTTGACATACATCAATAACGATACAATTCCTCAAAAGTGTGTCTACAGGCAAACTTGACCATGATAGAGTCTCTTCCCAAGTGATTCTGTGTTGTATCAAAATGACAGTTAAAATCAACCAGCACACATAGTGTCCATCTTTAAAAAATGTTAAATTTCTTATTATGCACATTGCATAAAAACCTGTCCTAGTACTTGTCTCTAATTATTGTTATGCAGGAGTTAAATATTAATGTTAAGCACCGAGTGCTCGTCTCCCACTATATTGTGATTACCTGCAGGAAGTAGTTACCTTGTGCAGTTGTTGTACAGAAATGTTAGGCTGTTTTGTCACTTTAGAAGCACACAGCACATACAAGTTCATTGGAACAATGAAAGTATTTCCCAAAGAAACATCACTCTGTCAATCATTTATCTTGTGGATAGCCTCTGGTCTGTTAATACTACTTGTAAAAAAAAAATAGCATATGTTCATAATATTATGCTAAGTTTATTGTATATTGACCATGTAGGTGGTTTAGGCAAGTATCTGATTGTGCAATAAATTCTACAACAACAACAACAACAATAAAAAACAAAACCAACAAAACCTCTGTTCTTTTGCATGCTTAATCTCTCTGGCTTAATATTCTCTCTCTCTCTCTCTCTCTCTCTCTCTCTCTCTCTCTCTCTCTCTCTCTCTCTCTCCCCTCATCACTATTTATACTGTACACTTTCCTGTTTTAAAAAATATATGGATATTTTAAAAACCTACATTTTAGAATTCATCTTTCTGGATTTCTTTTCTCAGAACTTACCCTTTTCTTTGGATAGATTTTTTTCACTTAAGTCTTTGCTTTGGCCAATTCTAAGGAGAGTACTTATTTACCAGTGCATTTTCCTGAACAAGGTAATTTAAACAAATGATTCACTTACTGTAACAATTGTTTTTCCTAATGTCTTACAAATAAGACTTCATATATATAATACTTAATACACCTTCAGAAGAGGTTTTTTAAATTCAACCTTATTATTTAGACCAGTAAACTAAATTCCCCCCAAAAATAGTCAGTCTACCCTGTGTACTATATATAGCTCAGCCAAGATGCCAAGATTTGAACATGAGCTATGTGTCTGCAGTGCCCCCAAAAAATATGGTCAGTGACCCTCTACCTTTCATCAATTAATACTAAATGATGTTCTACAGCATTATATATGTTTATTCTTTTGGTGCTATCATATATGACAAATATTACACTACATGCTTTATTTTTAAAAGTGTAGGTTTTAGTTTTGAGAACATTCAGGTTTAGAGAAAAATTGAATACTAAGTTCAGAATCCTTATTTTTTTCCTTTCTAATATTCACTCAATTCCTACATCCTGCTCCAGAATGAGACATTTGCTACAATGGAGGAATTAACCGACTGTCAGCACATTCTTTATGTTAAGCTTGCAGATGGGTGTTCATGCGTCTGTGGCCATGTGTGCCGAGGCCAGAGGAAAATGTTTCATGTATTGCTCTACCTGTCTCCACCATGCAAAACGGCATTACAGACGTTTGAAACCATGCCTGGCATTTTCGTTGGGTCTTGGTGATTTGAACTCAAACTCTCATGACTCATACAAGATGCTCTTATGTCCAGTGCCATCACCCAAGTCCCTGTGATTCATGTGAGAGTTAACGTTCTTAGGCTTTTGACATTATGCATCAGCTAAATCAAATTGTTTATTATGCTAGAGAAAAGTCCTATGCACTCTGCCTATTCATCCTTCCCTATTTTTTCTTCCAAATTTTTGCCCATACTGACTTTTACATCAATATATTTATCCAGGACTAATCATAGTCATTCTTGTTGTGGGAGAATCCAGTGTTGTTCTTTTAGATCAGTAGGATGCCGAAGGAAAAAATCCTGACCTCTTTCAGAGAAAAAAGGAGGAACATACCAGGGCAAAGATGAATCTTCTTTCTGCTTAACTCATATGTGAAGACTGCTTTCCTCTTTGGCATACTATGGTCCCCAACGTCAGTTTTTATTTATTAATAGTTTTCCAAGGCCCCAATTTTACAAAATCCCCTGCTTGGACCGTACTATTCTCCTTCCCTCTGAGCATCCTCCATCCCGTGCTATGTTAATTCCTAATAATGCTCCAATTGTTCAAAAAAAAAAAAAAAAGAAAAAGAAAAGAAAAAAGAAAACAAAAGAAGTGGGTTTTCTTCATTCTGGTTGCAACTCTTACTTGTCCCATTGATTAATTTTTAAGATACAACTTTTAACTATCAAATCTCCCTTGAAACATTACTATTTACAATGTTTTATAAATTCTTCCTTAATATTTGATATAGATATCAAAATACTATAGTTTATTTGAAGCTAACTAGGGCTACTTGAGATTTGTTGCTCAGTAATTTTTATGTATTCCTCATTTTTATTTCTACTTGTATGTGCTATAAATAGTGCTGGTCTAATCATCTTTGAATGGGAGCAAAAGTTTTGTAATTGTATAATCAGTAAATATAAAAAGTGGTGCATCTTCATTGTAAGCCAAGAGTCTTTTGTACCATTTTCCATTATGAATAACCTCTGCCATCAGCACTGCTATCTTGATCTGAGCTATTGGAAGTTGCATTATATGGACTATATCAATGAAACTTTGTCCTTTGATTGGGTGAGGGTTCAGGCCAAAGGATAAGCATGAACTAAAGATATTTCATCTCTTAACTCTTTACCTATGGGGTCACCATAGGATGCTAAGTCTTTGAAGTGAAGATTATAACACATCAGATGCCAGTGTACACAGCCCTCTCTAGGTTCCAGAAACTACTACTGTACTGTGGTTTTCGGCCTGTGGGAGACCCATGTCCTGGTTCCTGGTCCTTTGTAGTTCGTTGTAATTCTATTTACAGTTTTAATCCTATTTCTTTCATTTCATGTGTTCTTTTGATTTTGGCTTTAAACCCAACTTAAACAATTGTATACAGGAAGCTTCTTTTTTGCAGCTGGGATCTCTGTGAGAATGGTCAGCTAAGGGACAGTAGAACAAAAATGAGCCCAGCCGGACAGGCTCCAAAGGTCAGGAACCTGCTGGGGTTAGAGATGGCTGAGGGCACAGACCTGTGTTCCTGTTTCTCTAGGTAAGAATGTGGAGGGCTGCAGCCTGCCCTGTAGCCCTGATCTACAGTTACTAAAGCTAAGCAGGGGGAAACCAAGCATGCTTGCTGAGGTTCTTTTTTTCTGCTCTCATGGTTAGTCATAAGAAAGAAAGCCTTCTATCACCACAGACTGTCCTTTTTCTTTATCATATGTGGTGTCACACCTGACTGTGCACTCTCTTCTCAAAACCTTTGTCTCAGTGGAGCCGAACACCACATCCAGATTTTGCCTAGCGGACCCCATAATGAAGGCAGAATGCCATAATATGACTATGTAGTAATCCTCTACTAATAATTTTCACATAATAAATGGAGGAGATAAATCTTTGATGCTTTCTACCAGCAGAGCAAATGACCAATGAAGATAACAGATGTCTCTGCTCTCTCCTGAGATCGTTCATTGGTTCACACTGATGCCTTCACCACCACCTTCCTTCGTTAGTCTGAGGACTGTAGGAGAAAGGAGCCAGTGTCCATGATTCATAGAGCTTTAAAAGCTGTTGCAAATAAATAATAATAATAATAATAATAAAAGGACCTTAGTTTAGATGAGAAAACTAAATTCTGACTCAGATCTAAGAAATGACAGCATTGGCTAATTTCTGTTCTGATGGTAGTTTTGTTGTCTGGGCATTAAGAAAGTAAGTTTTTTAGAAATGGGATGTTTCCTTTTACCCTTCCTGGTTGCAGGGAATCACAGATGATTTCCTTCTGAAGTAATGCTAATCTCTTTATAACATTTAAGGAAGAGGGAAGAAAAATGGCAGCTGCTTACCAAAGCTAGAATAACTATGAGCCACTTTGATGCAGAGAATGCAATTTTAAGAAACTCACCATCCTTTTATTGGTGTAATAATCTAGTATAATTCTAGCTCTTCCGGGCATGGCAATCATATGGTGTAGACTTTGTTGTCTCAATGAATGCTAACACAGATTTAAGTGAAGGTCTTACAATATAGATGCACTGGTAAATGTTGAAAATACAGAAGGAAAATCATTGTTTCTGTTACCTTTGATTTTTTTTTTAAATGGTGAATGCTTTTCCCTGATGGTAAGCGATGCTTTTATTATTTAAAAAAGTTGAATGAGGGCTAGAGAGTTGGCTCAGTCGTGAAAAGCACTAGGTACTCTTTCAGAGGAGGACTCTCTCTGGCTTAATTCCTAGCATCACATGGTAGTTAAAAACTCTCTGTAACTCGAGCCCTAAAACTTGATACCTGAGGACCTCTCTGGACCTCTGGCACACATATGGTGAATGGGGATGCATACAAACAAAACACTCATGCACATATGATAAAAATGACAGGAAGAAGACTTAAAACTGTACACCTGGCATTTTAATATGTCTAGCCAGCTACTGGCCATCCTTCAGGATCGTCTTTTGTCTCTGCTGGATAATGGTAAAAGCCGTGAAAATCTCTTAGCCCGTTTCCCCCATTCTCATTATAAGCCACCCATATGTATTTGTTGGTATGTGTTTTTAAAGGGTCTCCACGGATGAAAACAATTACTTTTTTGTTTGTATGTTTTGATTTCGTTTTTCCTTTGAGTATGAGATTTAATTACAGTTGTAGTAACAAGGTGTCAACACATCCCGGTGACTTCAAACAAGAAAAAGCTTGGTCCTCTCAGTTCTGAAGGCCAAAATCTGAAACGAAGGTTTTCATAGCGTTGTGTTCTTTTTATTTGTTACTCCCTCCAGCTCCCTGAGCCCTGGCTGCACCTGATCTTTTGGCAGCAGAATTGCAAAATCCATTCTACATCTCTACCCTACATGTGGTCTAGTTGGTTAAATCACATGTATGCAATTCACCTGCTGTCCTCTCTGTGCATTGACGTATAGCTATACCCCCTTTTACGCGGAACCACTCACACTGCTTCCCTGTCTAATGACTCTTCTCTCAGGACTAATCTGGTTATTTGGTTTTAACTCAATGAAAATATCTGCCCAGACTATTTCAAAGTAATGCAACACCGAGGATGAGTAAAATTTTCAGTGAATGAATTTATGCTAACTCTCAGCTCCTAACAATTTTTCTCACATTTACTACTTTGTTAATAATTCCATCACCCTGTTAAAATGAATAAATAAATAAATAAATAAATAAATACTAAACCAAAGATTTCTTTCTAATAATTGCATTTTCTTTAAGACTTCTCAAAATAAATTTGTTTGGTTGATAAACATTAGTATATTTTATATTACCACAAACTTAGGCTTACAAGTTTGAAACTTGAGATATCAGTCCTGGCAGCTAATAATATGAATGTCACATTACTTATTCTATACTGTAGAAGTGAACTGAAGCAGAGGATAGTGCAGCCTGGCAGAGTTTTAAGGTAAAAATTCAAAGGTTATATCATTAAAAGAGTTTGTATACGAGTTTCTAGTCTAGCCACAGCAGACAAATGTAGGTTGGAAATTTTAATAAATTTCTTTTGCCAAAGACCTTGTTTACCATATTAGTATTCTCTTCTAAGGCTGCTATAATTTTCTATTCTTTAGGCATCATTAAAATGGGAAATGGTGAACTGAGAACTCAAAGCTAGCAGATATCATATGACTTAATTAAATCACCAGAATTGCTTTGCTAGTTTTCAGGGGCAACTGCATGCAGAAGGTGCTCATGTTTATCCACAAAGATGATGCTCAGAGCCTGCTATGAAGTAGGTTTGAAAATGCATCTAACAAGAATATTTTATAAAATGTTTCACTGTACCACTAACCTCTAGGGGAAAAGTGTCGAGAACAGGTAACTTTACACAATTTCACTTAGTCCCATCTTGCCTCTACAGCATCACTATGCCCAGAACTAAATGAGGAATCTGTGATCCACTGTGTACCAAAAAAGATTCATACTACTAATTCTTCCTCAAAACATCTCTAAATGTTACATTCTTAGTGTTTTGGATATTTATATTTGACAGCCTCGAAGAAACCGTCTTTCCTATCTTGATGCATCTGAGATTCTGTATGTAAATCAATCTCCACCACATCTTGGCATTATAAATTTAAATCATCTATCTAGAGAGTTCATTTTTTAAGTGTTATAAATCAAACAAATATTTTTATCTTATTTATTTTTTCTCATACTAATACATATATGTTGGAACAAAAGAACCTGTGGCTCTACACAAATTATACCTACATTTATGCTTTTCTTATATATCTCATTATTGTTAAATGTTTAAGCTGTTTGCTGTCCTTGCATTAAGTGTGATGCAGGGAAAGTTAGATCATTTACATAATGGCCTTAATATCAGTCTACTGATGTAAGCGTTAAATCCCCCAAAATACCCATTCTGTTATTTTTTTTTTTTTTAGAATTATTGCTTTAACTGGGGAATGTGTCAGAAAATGTTACCCAAATTATTTTCCACAGTGTTATTTTAATTGAAGAGGAGCATTTTAGAATATGATGTTATTTAGAAGACATAAAATATTCACTATAAAAGCCATGCCATCTAAATAAGATATCTATTTGTTGAACAAAAGTATTAAACTTTTCAAACTGTAAATAGTTAATGAAATAATTTTTGAAAATTACATGCTTAGGCATGGAGAGATGCACTTTAAAGCTGTCTTTATCTGTAATTAGGGATTGTCACACCCAGTCATCTCATTGAAAGCACTAATGATCATCTGTCAAATATTCATGTCCTGAAAATAAACATCCCAGAGACACAAACAAGTTTATGCTACTGAAAATATATTAAGTATTAAAAGTTATGTATGGAGCAAGCCTTCTCCTTGGAACACTTGTACCATCATCATATGACCTCCAATAAAACTTACTCATGTCTGTATCTTCCATGTTGGCAGATTTTCAAATTAATATGCCTTTAATATGTGAATATCAGAATTTTCCCAGGAAAAAGAAATAGCCATTTCCTGCCAGCTTCAAAAATGCATGTCAGGCCGACTCTGACCAACCACCCTTCAGACTGACCATTGTCATAAATACTGTGTAAACTCCTTTACACAATGAAATTGGTCTGTCAAATGAGGCAAATCAAATACAGTGAAACGTTTAATTAAAGCCTTTCTTTCTACAGAGGAGGGTGGTTTTGATGATAAAAATGGTAATTTTGAGAAAAGTTCTTTGGATTGAATAATTAAAATAAATAAAGGAATACAATAATGTTGATTACCGCATTTTGAAATTTTAAATGAAATATTTCAGTACCAATCATTAACTTACTCTAACATCTTTCTTTCAATGAAGCACTTTTCTTGTAGTGAATTCTATTTCTAATTTCTTATCCAAACAGAATTATACAGAGAGATAATAAGAACACTATCATCACACAAAAAAAAATGTGAACTGATAAACTAATGTCTATAACTGGCATATTTGACATCTCCATTCTATTGCCTGAAGTTTTCTTCTGTTTGGCAGGACTGACAGCTTAGCCTCACTCAGAGCCTAGCAAAATAATAAAAGAATACATTAGCTAAACCCCGTGGAATATCTATCTGATGCCATTTTATTTTTTATATGGTTCCAGAATTACTTACTCTTCTTTAAGCGATGCTACTGGTGCTATTTGTTTTGACCTTTGTCTTGTTTAGCTATGTGTATATCCATCCTGTTTCCTATTGGGCTACTTCTTCAAGCGTTAAGTCCTTGTACTCTGCATTTTATATTTTAGCTATATGGATTTTAAAGATGGTTATGTGAAAAACACATCTTGTCCAGCATGTATTAGACACATCTGGCCCGTCCAACAAATCATCACCTATGAGTCATTCAAGGCTTAGATAGTTCTCACATTTCTGATTATTGATAGTCCAAGATCTGGAGAAGGGGGGGACATCATGGCAGGTTTTAAGAAGAGTTCTGAGTCCTGTCTGGTTACCACAGGCATGATTTAAAGTCCTTGATGTCTATTTTCATTGACAAGATCTTTTAGATTTTCCTTAAACTGAATGCATATTGATAACCATTCGGACATCTCAGAATTTTCATAGTTGTTCATTATAATGGATACACACACATGTAAAGATGTAAAGATATGATTGTCTAGGAATCAGTCAAAAGCATCTTACATAATATGTTTCTGTGGTAGAAATGGCTAATATATCCCTATATTTCTAAAGGGTAACATGCATTCACATTAGTTGTAACTGACCTCACCATGTGTGTAGAACAATTAATTTTCTCTTATTCAATGGTTCTTTAGCAACACAAAATGAAAAGTAGTTCCTTTGTCAAAGCCTTTCCAAGAAGCTAACTTTTGTTCTTTATATTAGAGATCTAAAGAAAGTACACAGAAACTCATCAGATACTCTCCCCCTCTTATGAAGCACCAATAATGCATTTATGCCAAAGTACAGGCACATTTTGCGTTAACGTCGGACATTTGTTGTGTGCAATGTCTAGATGAAAGTTACTGACTTTCAGCACAATTTGCCATCAGAAAACACTTAAAAGAAGAAAGTAGACTGTAATATAAACAAGGAAGATGTAATCTAAATAATTGCTAGATAAAATCTAGTATTGAAGTAGTTGTGAGGATTAGCTGGAAATAAGTAGAGACTTGTACCATGTAGGGATAGCGAGTAGAAGGAGCAGCCATTCCATTTAAAACTTGCATTTATCTGAGAAAGCAACAGTGCTTGTCATGTGGGGCTGATATCCAAACCGTGGGTGTGTGTATAGGATGTTTGCATTAAGGTGCTGTGGAGGAAGGTCCTTAGATGAACTTCCTCCCCACCCACATCCCAGTGGATATCAAAGGAGCCATCCCCAAAAATGGTCTAAATGAGCACTACTGCTGTGCTTAGACACCTGCAGAGACCCAGGGTATCTTAAATGGGTCTTCCACACAGGGAGCACTCTACAAACCATCTGGGAGAGCACTGAAAAAGCCTCGCTCATGATGATGCCTGACCTTAGACCGTACTGTATCTTAGAACTCACCGGGTCCCCTCTATTCCAGGACTAGCTTCCTTCCAGGGAGTCAGATTCTACAGATCTTGTTTTCTGTGCATCAGGGAGAGAAAGCATACTTACATTTGGGCCTTACTCTCAGAGCCACACTAGAACTGGAATAAAAGTGTCACCTTCTACTGTTACTCCAGTGCCTACTATGGGCAAACACTGAAGAGCATAGGATTCGGGAAAGAGGAAATACTCCTGACATCCATCTCTATGGCTGCAGAACAGATGAGGGGAGAACTTGAAAGGGCCGTCAATTTAAATCTGCGTGATATTGATATTTACTACTTCCTTGGAGGAAATGTCCTAGAGGACAGAAGGTGCTTTTTATTATTCCTTTAGTTCTTAAACTCTGCATATTCTAACATAAAAGTGATCAAAATATTTCAATATGGTAATTTTCCTCATTAAGTTTCCATCAAACTGATTTAAGTTGTCAGACATTTTCCACAAATAGTGTGTCACTAAAATTAAAACTACTCTTTCATGGCTGTGTGTTTATTCACTCCAAGTGGATGTGAGCATTTTGCATGTGTATGGCTAAAGGTAGGTAGCCATTAGGAGGGGACTCCTCTGTGGCTATGGGACTCTGATTATTCCAGGTTTAGAAGTTAAACATGATTGAACCTGAACACTACTTTGATGGAAACCTGAGGAATATCCAAATTAATAAAATGTGTCCACCTAAATGGAATATACTTTAAAGATCAGACACAAATCACATATTTCAGGTGTTAAGTTTTTTCTATCATTGAAAAGAAAATGCCAAACTTTTAATTTTCACTTAATTAGGATGAAGTATGGAATTGTTCTGTAAATATTTGTATTTGAATGCTGTAAAATAGTGATGTTTGAATTGTCCTACTCAGTACTAAAAGTAATGTTTTTGTTAAAAGATACAACAGGATCATCTTATAGTTTAGTCTTCTAATTATTACTAATTAGTGATATTGCAACTTATGTCTTTGGGAAAAGGTAAAGTACAGGGTTCAGCAAGATAAAAAATATCAGGATTCATTAACAGCTACTATAGAGCAATGATTCTTTACATATGAAATTTCATCTGCAAAAATTGAAAATGATTTAAATATTTTCTAGTGAAAAAATGATTAGAGATTGACAAATATGTGATCAAACCCGTGATTCAAGTATTCTAGATTCCAACTTTACGTTTTTAGGGGTTAGGTGAAAAAATAATTCACCTTTAAATCTTAACAGTACCTAATAAAAATTCATACAAGTTGTCTATAGGTTTCATGAAATATGTCATAAAATTATCAATTCAGTAACAGCTTACAAAGTTGAAACATATTAAAAATTAAGAACAAATAGCATTATAAAGTTAAAAATATATGAAGAGTGGGGATGAAGAGTCTCCACATCTCCGATTTCTATTCTTCTTCTTAGGTCTGGAGATTTGTATTGTAATTTATGTTTTCTTTCTATTTCTTCTATGTGTACTGTTTGACCATTTATCTAGTTACAGTAACACTGATGCAGATTAGTCACTCACTGTTCACTATAAGCTAATAAAGGAGAATGAGTATAATTGTTGTAATCCCAGCTTCTCTTCCTGGATAGAGTTGGTATTCAATCAATTACTCCGGAAGTCATAAGGGACATGGTTATAGTGTTATAGATTCCACCTTCTACTTTGCATTCTATTTGGCTGATGAATTCCAAAGGTTCAACTATGAATCCCATGTTCAATTTCAGGATGAAGGTATTATTAGCTTTCAATTACCTTTACATTCAGACAGCATTTCAAAAGTAAAATGGCATTTGAGATGGTGTTAGAAGGTTACGATGGGATTTTGACATCTGGAGGTAAAAATGAGAAAAGGCAGCAGGCTCATTTTCATAAGAGATATTTTGCTTATTCTAAATGGATAATTAATGGCCTGACTTGATAAACCACTCGCAAATTATACTGCTCGCAAAGTTATTAGCTATTTAATTAGCATTAAGCTTTATTTAGTTTTAAATATGTGGACCAGTGGAAATATATATGCAGAAATAGAAGGAACTTTCTTCACATTGATCTGATGTTTCTCTATTTCACTCGCACCTCCTATATTCTTTCTTGTTGTGGAAAGCAAACAAGAAGCTTATGAAAAACATTTCATATCTGACTTTCAACACCTACTTCTTACAATATGTGTTTGGCTCATACTCTCTTCATAAATGTTTGTAATCTCAAACACAATTTTATCTGTGCTTTTCTAGTCCTCGTTATCTGCTTTATATTAATTCTGATTTGTATATTTTATGCTTTCCTTTTTATGAATTATGGTGGTATTTCTTACCCTCTATAGGTAATTTATATAGTTGGGGGACTTTTTCAAATATTTATTCTGTCTCATTCTATTTGGCAGCTCTATGCATATGCATCAGGAAAGCGTGCAAGGCTAAGACAGCATACTTCTGCTTAGAGAATTGTCAGGTATCCACCAGTGCTGCCAACTTTGATTCTTAGTGCTCTTTATGTTATAGAATCACCTAAGGAAGATTTAAAAACGCTTGCTCAAACATCACCAAGTTCCATCACAGACCAACCATATATTGATCACTAGAAGAGCTCCCTAGCATCTGAAACATCTCAGTTACTTTTATGTTAAATCATATGAGGCCAATGTCATGAATGGTGGACTGGAGGAAAGACTGCGTGAATCTGGGTATCTTAAACGATGGAAAGTATTGTAAAGCAAGCTATATGTAGGATAATAAAGGACATGGAATTAGATGAGAATGGAGGTTGGAGATAAATCTGGGAAGAATTGGGGAGGAGGAAAAATACAATAAAAATAACTTAAACCCCTACCCAGATCTAGCCAATGGGCAGAACGTTCTCCACAGTTGAGTGGAGAGTGGGGTCTGACTTTCACACATACTCTGGTGTCTCATATTTGACCACGTCCCCTGGAGGAGGAGACCTGGTGGCACTCAGAGGAAGGACAGCAGGTTACCAAGAAGAGACTTGATACCCTATGAACATATACAGGGGGAGGTAATCCCCCTCAGGAACAGTCATAGGGGAGGGGAATAAGGGGAAAATGGGAGGGAGGGAAGAATGGGAGGACACAAGGGATGGGATAACCATTGAGATGTAACAAGAATAAATTAATACAAAATTTAAAAAAATACATTGAATAAAATTTTCAAAAAATTGCTACTATTATTTTTTAAAATC
Organism: Acomys minous; assembly: GCF_964271855.1. NCBI lineage: Eukaryota > Metazoa > Chordata > Mammalia > Rodentia > Muridae > Acomys > Acomys minous. Next base: position 47,122,199 of record NC_140487.1, on the reverse strand, counting down.
ATGTGCAGGATTAATTCTGAGTTGTCTCATTCAGGGTGTCTGTGATGTCGGGAAATTACGAAATTCTAAAGTCATGACTTTGTTTTTTGGCAAGTACGGTGAGAATAATTTAAAAATATATAAAATGCTTGATATATAAAATACACATAATCAATGGTAGTTGTACATGATAAAACAAATAGGAAAATATATATAATGTATTTATGTTGTTGAAATGTATAATACTGAATATCATAAGTTATGTTAAGTTAAAAAGTGGCAGTAGAGATCTATCTTATAACAAGGTACTTACAAACTTTTAAAATGTCTCTGCTTGGCTACCAAGAAGAGACTTGATACCCTATAAGCATATACAGAGGGAAGAGTTCCACCTCAGCCACAGTCATGGGGAAGTAAGGGGAAAATGGGAGGGAGGGAGAAATGGGAGGATACAAAGGATGGGATAACAATTGAGATGTAATATGAATAAATTAATAAACTATATTAAAAATGTCTCTGCTCACCTCATCTCTGCAGGGAGTCATCTTTAATACTAATTAAATACATTATTTAATTGTACAAGCTTGTAAATTGTCCCATGATGAATAAAAGGGAAAAGACTGATTACTCTTCATAACACATGAATAATTACAAAAGTACAGTTTTCCTTGTTTTATTAAGGATCACATAATTTTCAGATACGTGTACTTGTTGTTTTGTTATCTACCAGTGTTACAGGACCATTTACACTCCTCATATGTTCATGATCTTGGTATAATATAAAAGTGGGAAGTAATGAGGGGAGATTTATTCTTACCTATTTATATTCTATCTCAAGTAATATTTTGATTCTACCACATCTTCAGACTGTTAATCAATGAAATCTGTGATGTCATGATCTATAGGGTGAGGACTGTGACAAGAATACACTCTTTCAAGTTATACTGTAACGTTCCTTTAATGGCATATAGAAATGAAATATATAGCAGTTCTAGATACAAATAATTAATTTTTATACAAATGATAAGACTGACTCTTGAATTATAAGTGACCATTACTGTGGAATTTGAAGGACATTCTAATATATTATAGTTGTAAGCAAAGGACAGAAGAGGTTTAGGGAGCAGATAACCCTACTTAAGCAAGCACTTTTTCAGAGTTTGTTGTCTTAGGTACTGTCACATTGCTATGACTCAAAACAGACATGGCCACGAGAACTAATCCTTCTGAAACAGTTCCACTAACTATGGAGCTGGCACTTAAATATGACTGGATAGGGGCCACTCTCATTCAAATCACCACACCTATGTATACAGTTTGAGGCACTGCTATCCACACACAAGTGGTAGGGACAGAAAAAAGCGAGGGAGGGAGGAAGAAACACTTTGTGAGCTCTGTTATATCTTGGAAGACTTGTGCTATTTTGCCATCAAAGAAATATATAGAAAGGCTTAAGTTGTAAAGGGCTATACTCTTTGAAATGCCTTAGAAGCACTTGGAGCTGTGGTGACTTCTGCTTTATTTAGGATATATTCCTTCTACTACATAATTGGTATTTCAAGAAATAACAGCCTGGTTACAAAAGTTTTCAACACTCCTTTCCAGGTTACAACTTTACTGACATCATCATTTACATTCTCACATTTAAGCTAATCGTTTTATTATAAACTAAAAGAATTGTTACTCTTGTATCAAGACATATTACATTGTATGTCTAAAAGTAAAAAAGCTTACCATGCCTTATTATTATTTCTACTACAAATACTTAAAGAAAATGGAAAGTATGAACGACTAGTAACATGTAGAAAAGTGCAAGCTTTGGCATAATAATAATAATCAAAATGATAAAAAAAATGGACAGACAACTGTAGATAGCCATTCATTTTGGCCAATTGATATTTATTATGTTGTTAAAATTACGTGTTTGGGGATAAAAACTTGGCTAGGTGGTTAAAAATATTTCCCCTTCTTTCAGAGGAAAAAATATAATTCTTGCTCTGCTTTAGGTGACTGAAAGACCAGCTTCTAAGAGTATGACTTCTTCTGGCCTCTACTGGCTACACATACACACACACACACACACACACACACAGACACACAGACACACAGACACACACAGAGACACACATACATGAAAAGGGGGGGGTCAATAAAAATAATATAAAAGTTTAAAATATTATGTTTTGAATTAATATATTTAACATTGAATTGTGGTGTTGTATCCTGTACTACTTAAAACAGATCCTTATAAAAGCCCTCATACCTTCTAATCAGTCCTTTTTATAAATAACTTCAGTACAGTTATAATGCACAAATGTAAAAGTGACAAATATAGTAGAATTATATTATTTTTGTTGCCTCCAGCACCAAGAGAACCAAAATGGTCAACAACCCTATCTAAAATTATTAATTTCCATTATTTATGAATGGCAAAAATGGTAAACAATAGTTGTTGGTCATTAGAGATTGTATTTAGACCGAAGCTATTATTTTTGCAGTTTTCTTACTTTGTTGTTTCACAGTAGTGTTGAAATAATTAAATTACACTTTATTTCTAAGTATTTAAGTTGAACTTAAGGTCCTTAGAACCTTAAAGGCATCTGAAGTGAACTTTGAAATAATTATTTTCATTTAAGAAGTTCTCATATGTATTTATCATCTTAATATAAGAAAGCTAGTTATTATTGTACTTTAGCAAAATTCCAAACTGAGCTCAGTCTCCTCCTTATAGCCAAACTCTGACTCCTTAAAATCTTCCTTATACTCCCCAAAAGATTCATAACCAGAGGGAGGATATCTCTTTCTGATTTTTTTCATGTCACTGACCTCAACATTAACAAATTATAAAACAAAATTGAACAGTTATAAATATTAACAGCCACTTAAGTGCTTTCTTTTGTGTTTTCCTGCATGAAAATTTAATAATGTAAAATAGGAAAGATATTACTGCATTAAAAGTGCACCATCAAAATTTGGAAAGGAACATTTTTAGTGAGGCATAGCTTGTGTGAAAAGATACAGTGGGGAAAGAAAGAATTACTTAAACTATATTCTAGAGCAAAATCAGTCAGTTTCATTTTACCTTTTATAATTTATGTATGTTTGAATTCTAATTTAGTCTATGCACAAAAATGATAATTAAGAGAATAAAATAATTGTTTATAGCCAACCACTATAATGATTTGTTACTATAGATATTTAATAAGCTTTTGCAGTCTTTGAGGAATGAAAGAGAGCAGGTAAGGTGGTTAGCAAGAAAAGTTTTGGGCTAGGAACATATCTTGGTGGATAAGGTGCTTGTTGTGTGAACATGATAGATAACCCAAGTTCTGATTTCTAAAAGACAGTTAAACTGGGTATAGAGGCATACACTTGAATGCCCTGATCTGTTTGGAGGAAAACAAATGTATCCTCTGGGCTCACTGGCCAATTAGTCTAGCTGAGATGTCAAGGTATAGCTTCAGTGAGAGACCCTATCTTAGAAAAGAAAAAATACGGGGATCATTAGTGGAAGATATACAAAATAGACCTCTGATCACATCAGTCACACAAATCATCATGATCATTATCTGTCAATTCACTCTCTTTTCCTGTAGAATGGATTGTGTGGAAGGCAGAATGCCAGGTATCAAAGACAAAGGAGAGGAATTCAAATTTAAAAAATGATAAATTTTTAAAATTCAAGAACAGTGCCTAGTAAGATTTTTGAGACATCAAAAAAAATGACTCAAAGCAGAAGAAGAACTCCACACCAAAGACACAGAAACTATTTTTAATAAAATCATAGAAGGAAAATTTCCATAAGTAGAGTTAAACATTTCTATCCTCATAGAATAGGTATAAAGAACACTAAATGATAGTCCCAGAAAAGAAATTTCCTGTTCCTTAATATAGGTAAAGTATTAACTATATAAAATATAAAATGCATATTAAAAGTTGTATGAGAAAACAATTTAATAGTATGCAAAACTAAGGTCATCAGAATAACACTTTATTTTTCAGTAGAAATTGTAAAAGCCAGAATGGCTTATAAAGTTGCATTTTACATTTAGAAACACCACATCTACCATCCCAGGTTACTATACTAGAAAAAAGATCATCTTTCATGTTTGAAGGATAAATAGAGAAATAATTTTCCATAATACATGACTGAAAATCATGAGAATAGGTCCAATTTCATATAATGTCGTAGAGGGAGGAAGGCCCACTGAAAGTAAGCACAATCACATTGCAGAAACTAAAAGAAAAATTATAATTTATAAAATGCATATGTTATTATAAAAAGGTCTGAACAGAGATGGTGTCTTTACAGTACAAAATGCAAATATATTGAAAGGCTGATAAAGATACAGTAATATCTGATAGATTATTCTCAGGAAAAGACCAGATGTCACAATGGATTATAGAGCAGCATTATGAAATGCTACCAAACATCCTTGTGAAATCATAAATATGTCTTCATAGACATTGAAAAAAAATTAAAAATATCAAGCCTTTATATCACAATAATAGCATCTTACTTTGACTTGATTCAATAAGAGACATATGTGGCCAAAGAGTTTTTTAAAATGCCCTAGGACAGTTGTCAAGCCAAAGAATGAAAAGAAAGTAAAAAGCTGTATTATATGAACCTGTAAAATAATTGATTCAATAAAATTATAACCTTTAAAAAATAAAATAAGAAGCATTATGGAACTAACATAATGTCTTGAATGATCATACTTCTTATTAATACCCATGAATACAAACAGTCTTGAAACTACAATCAAAAGACACAAGCCAGGATCAGATGTAAGCTCTCAGCCACTACTTCAGTGACATGATGTCATACTCTCCACCGTGACAGTCATGGACTCATCTTTAGATTGTAAACAAGCCAGCAGTTAAATGCTTTACTTTATAATTTTCCTTAGCCACGGTGTCTCTCTGTATCAATAAGAAAGAAATTGTTACAATCAGTCATCTCATGATCTTGCTACCATGCTTTCCTACCTCAACAGACTAGAAATCCTCACACCAGGAACCAAAGTAAAGAATTCTTGCCTTTGAAAAAAAGACAGGAGCTAGCAGAGTGACTAAGAAGACACCACTCACCTTTTGCAGCCTCCAGAACACACAACTCACCATCAAAACTAGGCAACACATTAGGGTGAAAAGAGATAATAAAACAGAACCAGGAAAAAGCAGGGATCATTCTGTTACTATCTGGCAAAATGACTACAATCAAAGCTGATAAGGAAGGAGAAGAGAAGTCAGCTCAGACTTAGTGAATAGTTCATTGATAACATAATAATCCTAAGCACACGTTTACTGAACAGAGGCGTTCCCTATGAAACAAATATTATTAGAATAGAAAAATCACAAACCAATCCCAAAATAGTAATGATAGGCATTTCTCACCAAGGCAAAAGTCAAGTAATCAATCAATAAATAGATAATAACAAAGAAAATAGCCATTGGATACCTCTATAGCTAAATGGATTGAACAGACTACAGACCCCACAGAATTCTCACCCCTCTTAGCTGTTCACAGCATTTATTCTAAAACTGATCATGAATGAGGATACAAAAAACTTAGCAAACCAGGAAACTAGATAGAGTCCATGTACTGTAAGTGATTACATGAAATAAAGCTGATCATCAACAGTAAAAAAAAATCTAGAAAATGTACACTCATCAAGATTACATATCACACTATTGACAAAAGAGTGGGCCATTTGAAGACACCAGAGCAATAAACATCTCAAATTGGAATGAAAGTTTATCGCCATGAACGGGCAACTAAAATTCTTACTTCACTTCTATTTCTTTGTGAATGGGGTTTTCTTCATGCTCTTCAGTGAACATGTTTTCCAACTGACTTGGTACGTGACACATGTAAAAATATACTTTATCCTCTACAGGTTAAAGATGAAAGGAAATTGTAAAATTTGTTAAATAATTCTCTCTTAGAGACTGAAAACCATTATTACTTTCTGTAAAGAGCTTATTTACCTAAACATTTAATTGATTTATATTTCAGATGAATTAATGAATATATCTTAATTCTATACTTGTCAGTTATCAGATTTATCTTGAGTACAGTAAGTATCAGTGGATATAACTCACATGAACAAAAGATGTCTGTGTGACCTTTGTCGTTTTGGACAGTAGAATCAAGCCATAACAGTACAACATTGGAGAGCAATATATTTCTATGTTCCCTTTGCCATTATTTGTTAAGTACAATCACGTTCTCTTTAAATCTCACTTTTCCCATATCTTACTTTGTTACTCACACCTCCTTTCCAGGTATAGATATATCTTCTCTGCTGTAGGGAATACATGCACATTTGAACTCTGTTGAAATGGCCAGAATAGCTCTTCCTCACAGTGTCTTACATGTGCTCATTGCAATGTATGAGAAAGTACATTTCTTAAAAGTTTTGAATGTCAGTGATCCTCACTTACACTGTATATGACGTCCATGGAACCACTGAAAAACTGAATGAACTGACATATAGTCATTAGACATAAGGATTTCAACTCATTTAAAGTTTGGTTTTTTCATTCATAGTTCAAATTATTTATCATAAGGTTGTCTGTGCTGTGTAGAGTTCTTCCTTCTGAAACCAGCAAACCAGTTTCTTCAAGTAATTTATTCAGAATGCATTTCTAACTACCCCATTATGACAGTAAATGGTGGTAAAGTTTCCCTCTATTGCAACCATCACCTTAACAAGTATCTAGAAATCCCAGGTGGGTACCTGAATCACTGAAATCAAGGGCAGGTTTGAACCTGTGATTATAAGGTTCTAGAGGTGGCATCACTTTCATACATTGTAAGCTCAGTGTAGTACTATTCTCCAATTGTATTCTTTGAGCTACCAAAATTAAAATAGGATTAATTTCAAACTTTGCTTTACATATCTACTTTAATTCTGCAGCTAAACATTCGTTTCCAATTTTCATTAATTTTTATTTTAAATTCACAGTGTTTTTGCTGTAGAAATTTATGTACTATATTTTTATTAGGTAAATCAATTGATGGTTCACTTGCTCCCTTCTCTCTGGTAGCATACTTATAAGACCCAGGCCCAGCCTTCTAGGGATGCTGCCACCCACAGTGAGTTGGCCCACCTATATCAATTATTAGTGGAGATACTGCCCCATAGACATGCCTGCAGGCAAATCTGATGTAGGGAGTCTTTCTTTTCTTTTTTTTAAAGATATGCATAATAATCTTTAATGTCATAGTGTATAAATCTTTTTTCATGTTAGAATGTTTGTTTCTGTTGCTTTTCTTTTCTTTTTTTGAAATTTTATTTCTTTTTATTATTTATTCATCTCTTCTTGGTAACCTGCTATCCTTCCTCTGAGTGCCACCAGGCCTCCCCATCAAGGGGACGTGGTCAAAAAGGGGGTACCAGAGTTCGCATGAAAGTCAGACTCCAGTCTTTCAATAGAGGATTTTTTCCTTCCTTACTGACTCTAGGTTTTGTCATATTGACAGTAAAAAGAAACAAGGATAAATTATAATATTTTTATACAATTAATTTTAATTAATGAAGTTTGGATTCATTTCCTTTTCCTTCCTTTTGAATACATTTGTCTTGTGGGCTTAAAGAAATGGCATTGCTTTTCCAAATTTTTCTTACATTTTCTGTTATACTGTAATGGGATACATGTTCAGATAAGTGAGAATACAGGAAAAAAAGAGAATTGTAATTGTCTCTCAAGCACCCACAGCAAGACATGTTTTGTAAAACAGTTCCGTCCTTTCCTTAAAATGTGTGTATGGTGGAGCATGGGTTGTAAGCCCAGGAGTGGTAGAGATGGGTCTTGAGGTAAAGTTATTCCCAGTTTTCTGAGAAAGCACCAGATTGATTTCCAAAGTGGTTTTACAAGTTTGCACTCCCACCAGCACTGGTAGAGTGATCCTCTTGCTCCACATCCTCACCAGTAGTTGCTGTCAATTGAGTTTCTGATCTTAGACATTCTGACTGATGTAAGATGCAATCACGTTCCTTTTGATTTTCATTTCCCTGATGACTACAGACACTGAATATTTCTTTAGGTATTTTTCAGTCATTAGACAGTCTTTGTTGAAGTTCTCTTTTTAGATCTGTACCCCATTTTTAAGTTGGATTAATTAGTTTGTTGGTGTTCAATTTTTGAGTTTTTTATTTACTTTGGATATTAGTCGTCTGTCTGATGAAGGGCTTGTGAAAATCTTTTCCCTGTAGTGGGCTGTCATTTTGTTCTGCTGACAATATCCTTTGCCTTACAGATGCTTTTCAGCTTCTTGAGATCCCATTTATTTGCCCAACTATGTTCATAGCAGCTTTAATCATAATAACCAGAATATGGAAACAACTTAGATGTCCTTCAACCAAAGAAGGGATAGAGAAATGGTGGTTCATTTACAAAATGGAATATTACTCAGCTATCAAAAACAAGGAAATCATGGAATTTGCAGTCAAATGGGTTACCCAGACTCAGAAAGAGACTCACGGTATACACTCATTTATAAGTGGATACTAGCCCAACATAGATGTCCCCTGAGCGACTTCACCCAGCAGGTGATTGGAACAGATACTGGGACTCACAGCTGGATTCTAGGTGACACTCTGAGAGTCATATGAAAAAGTGGGGAGATGGAAAGACCCAGATAGTTCAGTTACTCCTCAAGGAGACCATCAAGAATTTTGGATGTGGACACAGGGTTATCTGCACAAACAGATGCACCAACTAAAGACAATGCATGTGGATAACTAGGCTCCATTATCAAATGAGCTCACTGTTCATGTGGAGACAGTGAGGGCATCAGGGACTGTCTCTGACATGAACTCTGGGACCCACAATTTGATCATTTCCCCTTGGCTTGGCAGTCTTGCTGGCACAGAGAGGAAGGGGATGCAGGTTATCCTGGTGAGACCTGATAGGCCAGGTTAATATTGTGATGCAGAAGACCTCCTCCCTTTCCCCCCTTTCAGAGAACTAGGGGAGGGAAATTGGCTGGAAGAGGGAGGGAGGGTAAGTATGGGAGATATGAGCCATGAGGTAACATTTGGGATGAAATATGAACAAATTATAATAAAAATAATATATAAGGAAGTCAAAAAACATATACATATGTATGTATTTATCTATGAATTTTAGTTAATTATTTTGTTATGTCTAACTGAAAGAAAATTACATCGCTTTCCCTCTTCCCATTCTTCCTCTAGTTTTTCCCATATTCTCATTCCCAAGCTTATAGTTTCCTTCTTTTTATTGTTGTGACATGTGTATCTGCATACACGCACACATTCATTACAAATGTTTACAAATACAACATTCTAAGACAGTTTTTTTGTTGTTTGTGTAAATAGTCTCAGGCTAATCGGTCTGCATTAGAAAACCAATAATGGGTCTCATCACATGAAGAGGCTAAGTCTTCCTTTGCCAATAGCTATCAGCTGCTTGTGGTTTGTTTAGAAGTGGGACCCATGAGATAGTCACCTTCACTATAATGTTCATGTGGTTGCCATTGACCAGGGCTTGTTTATGTAGTCATTTCTTTCATAGCAGCACCCATTCCATTCTAAGCTCAGAAACCAAGGCTGAGGGTTAGAGATCACACAGAAAAGAAAATGGCGTGGTGATCTTCTCGTTTTAAGGACAACTACTTGAGCCAAGAGTAGTGGTGCATACTGAGCTGATGCTGGAGGATTACATAGGTTTTAAAGCAAAGATTATGAAGGGAGTCATTGCATCAAAACATGAAATAATATTAACAGAAACAAAATACAATGATAACACAATTAAAAATAAATCTCTTATACTCATTTCAAAATCTTTCTGTTATCAGTAAATTGAAAAGAGCCACATCTACTTTTGGTGATGTGCATCCTGTACCAGAACCATTACCACACTGCTCAGTACATGCATGCATGATACCCTATATGTATGCTAATATAGTCAGTCTCCTGCACACATTATTAGGCAGACATTGAACAATGGGGTCAGTACAAACAACACTCACCAACTAGTGAAAATAATTTATGTATTTATTGTTGCTGCTGGTGATTTAACTCAGAGCTTTGCAAATTCTCCTTAAACACCATACCACAGTGCTCCATCCCAAGAAGTGATATTTTAATTATTTCTTTAGTTTGTTTATTAAAACAGAGCTTAGCCTATACCTGAATTATAACCAACCTTCCTCCACCTTTTGTGAACTTTCATGCTTATAAAATTGTGCTTATTATAAACATATTATGGAATGGTTAAGTGTTAATACCCAACTATTATTTATCCAAATATGGTTTCCTCTCATTAAAAATATTTTAATTAGTTAAAAGTGTTCTTTGCACAGATTTGCTGTGGATATAGTGAAAATAATATCCAAGGATGTTATATGAGATTCCTCACATAATTTTATTGTTATTTAAAGGGGTTAAAACTCTTGATTCTCCATTATGCTATGATCTCTATAACTTTGAAAACCAAACAATGGTAGTTAAATTAGCTTTAGAATGCAATAGATTATTGAGATGTCTGAAGACACATTACATGGAAATCTCTGGATCCTTTCCTATGGTAGAGCAATGCAATCTTGACTTATTTTCCCTCAGGGTGGAGGAAGAATAAGCTACATTTGTCCCCTAGTACTAGCAAAAGAGCAATATTCCACTGCTTTACTGCTTGACATGGAAATGCAAGAACCTTTTGATATGAAGGGAGAGAAGAGATAGGAAAAGAGAGAGTCAGTTTTGAAAATGTTACCCAACAGGGAGATATTAAGATTTTTGCATATATTGAAATTTAACTTGCATTTGACATAACAAAAGAGAGCGTACATATATCAAATATTTCCAAGTTACGCCTATTTCTTTACATCACAGAATGAAGCAGTAATGAACCAAAATAATCAGATACTGTGAATACTTTTTTGATTAAATGTCCATGTATTATAGAAAGCAAATACTTCCCCTAATCTCCGAAAGATAAATTGTGTCTGAGTGATGGAGAGCTAAGGACAACTCAGTTGGAATGGTAATATGCACCTCCTTATAACTGCTAAGCCATTGGGCAGAGACCTGCCTCCAGCATGAGGGACTGATGTGTGCTCTCATATCACAAAGACCAGAGTTCAAATGCTCCTTTCATTTCTTACTCTACAGATGGCCCTGGGCAAGTTCATCAGCACTTGTCTTCTTTTCGTTATCTATAAACTAAGTATATCTGTCATCACCTACACTTCAACACTGCTGTGAGAATTTACGAGTTCAGTGTACTCAACAGTGTTTGAACAGTGATTAGTTTGTAATTTGAATGTAATACATTTTAATCCTGGCTGTTAAGTCTATTTATATATCGTATATATGCTAAAAAGGGTTCACATACAAGTACTTAAGAATTTGTGAATAGAAAATTATATAGAAGGAATAAAGGGCTGGGAGAGCATGCTATAGCTAAGAACATAAGTTTGGAAAGCAGAGGAATCAGAGTGCAAATTGCTAGTACCTTTATAGAACATTGGGAAAGGTGACAGGTGCACTTGTAACCCCAAATTCATCAGCAATGAAGACAGAAGGATCATCGTGGCTTGCTGAGTGCCAGTGCAGATTCAAGGAAAGATCTTGTCTTGAGGGAGTAAGATGAAGTGTGATATAATGCATGATATAAATGCATGATATAAATGCATGAACATGTACACACACACACACACACACACACACACACACACACACACACACACACACACAAGAAAACAAAGCATAAAGGAGATCATGACATCTAGAAATGAAGTCTATTTAGCCTTAGAGTTTGGCTGCACTTTTTTTTTCATATATTCCCGAAGACACTGAAAATCAACTTGAAGAATTACATAATCTGTGGTTTCCATTGAGGAAAAAATGGTCAAATAAGTTGGACTGTAAATTAATCTCAACTGAGTTATTGATTGAGTGTAGGGCTCTGGGGCTACATTACATGTATGGAGGTCAAAGGATAACTTTAATTAATAAGATCCTGTCTTCCACCTTGTTAGAGTAAGGTCCCTTGTTTCTGCTGTGTAGAATATTCCAGATCAGCTGATCAATGAGATTCTAGCTAATTCTTCTTCTGTCCTGCTTTCATCTTAACATATGAGTGCTGGCATTATAGAGGCATGACACTGCATTTGGCTCTTTATGTGGATTCTTAGGATCAGACTCAAATCCTCAGGCTTTTGTCAAAATACTATTACTTAGCTGTCTTCCTGGTTCTGATCCTAATTTTTTAAAATGTCATGTGGAGAGATGAAAGGGTGGAAATAATGTAACTATATTATAGTTATATTATATATTATAGCAACTATAATATAGTCTATAAAATCTAAAGCAAAAATATACTGCTTTTTAAATCTGAAAAAGTGACATTTAAAATGTAGAGACAATGAGGTCAACCCTGTTCCTATGATCTTATTTATCATATTCTGGGTATCAGGTTTTATAATGATTTTTTTAATCCACATGGAGTTAAGTTCTGTACAGATGAGTGTTAATGTTCCTTTTATCCTTCTACATACAGCTGCTTGATCTTCACAGTGTTATTTGTTGTAATTACTGTCTTTTCTCCAAGGGTATTGTTGGCCTTTTTTTTGTCAAAAGTCCTGTGTAGATGTACAGGTAGATGATGTGAGTCTTCCATGCTATTTCATTAACCAATGAGTATGTTGTTATGCCAGTATAAAATTATTTTTCTTTCTTTGTCTTTGTAGTATAATTTGAAAATTGGGAGAATAGTGCCTCTATCATTTGGTCTTTGCTTTGTTTTTTATTATTCAAGATCATTTTGCCTATTCTAGGTCATTATGTTTCCACATGAAACCTAAGATTATCTTTTCAGTTTCTGTGAAGCATTAACTATGTTGCAGTTTTAATAAGAATTGTGCTTAATCTTTAGAAAGATTTTTTAGGATGGATATTTTCAAAACATTAATTTTATGAATTCATGAGCACAGAAGTATTTTTCATGTACATGATTCTTCTTCAGTTTTCTTTTTCAGGGTCCTAAGATTTCAGTGTAATAGAACTTTCACTTCTGTTGTTAGATTTATTCACAGACACATAGATTAGATGATAGATAATAATAATGATGATTATGATGATGGCAATAAATAATGGATGGATATATAGCTAGATAATGATGATAATAGATATATAGATAAATAGAGATGGATAGAGGATAGATAGATGATACATATAGATGATAGATAGATAGATAGATAGATAGGTAGATAGATAGATAGATAGATAGATAGATAGATAGATAGATAGGTAATAGACAGACAGATAGATGAGACTATTGCCCTAATTTTCTTCTCTGTATGTTTGCTGTTTATATAAAGGGAAGATAGTGAGTTTTGTGTATTAATTTTGTAAATTTTGTGTTTAGTATATATATTTCTCAGCTTTAGGAGTTTTATGGTATCAGGGTCTCTTATGTGTCATCTCCAAATATGTCATTGTATCAACTTCAAATAAGGATATTTTGAGTTCTTCCTTTCCTATTTATTTCCTATTTCCTAACCATTCTCTCCTTCATTTGTTCTATTGATTTACCTAAGATGTAAAGACAATGTTGAGAAGGGGAGGACAAGTGGACATTCTTGTCTTCTTCCTAAATTTAGTGGAAACTCTTTGACACTTTCTCATTTAGCAAGATGTTGGCTGTGCATTTCCTGTATATTTCCTTTACTGTGTTGAGATGTGTCCTCTGAATTTCTAATTCTCCAGGACTGTTATCATGAAGTTAGATTTTTAATCAAAGGGCTTTTGTATCTAATGAAATTATTATGTGTTTCATGTTCTTGGATTTGCTTATGTGGTGACTACAACCATCCCTGAATCTCTGATATGACAGTAACTTGAATTTTATGTAGTAACCAACAACTTCAAAAAAATAAAAATAAAATCACACTTTTTGCCAAAAGCTATGGCTAGGGAGGTAACAGGTCCTAATGGATAGCCTACTATTATCATTTGTTATGTGGGCATCATATTGAACCGATGCCTACTGGCTTGTAGTTGTATCCATAAATAAATGCATGTCTCAGTCTTCATCAGAAAAGCTTCTATTGCAGTGGATTGTGATTAACACAGAGAGTCACTACTGGGCAAGATGTGGAGAATAATAGAATGCAGAATACTCAAAAATGAACATCTATCACACACACTCTCCAGAGTGTCAGGGTCTGTTGAGGAAAAGACATAGAAAGACTGTAATTGCCAAAGGCAGAGGATGAGAGCGTTGTAACAGTGTTCTCAAGATTAGCAGGACCACTACCACTACCAAACAACTTTTGACAGTATGTTTAATTCCTGTGTATTCTGAACATAGAAAAGAACAAGCATGAAGAGGGGTGTGTGTGTGAAGATCTATCAGTTGCCAAGGTGCTGAGAGCAGGAGAGTCAGTTTTCTTTAAGAGTATAATGCATGGTAAGTTGTCCTTGCACCAGTGAATATGGTCATGTCCAGAAACATGTGGCGAGTACCACCGGATTTCATGGGAGTAAAAAGGACAAAAAGTTAAGTGGACATTTAGATTGGGCAGTATTTAGGTAGCAGATGAATGTCATCAAACACATTGTATGTAATTTTCAAGTAACTAAATCAAATAAAGATACATTGTATATTATAACAACAAAATTAAATAGAACAAAGTTAAGTTATACCCAATAATTGTTTTCTTTAGAACAAAGTTCAGTTATACCCAATATTTGTTTTCTTTATGCGCATGGTATTGAAATCCAGAATCCTAGGCAGTGCAGCACAGCCTGAGCTATGCTCAAAGGCACTACAGAGTAGCACTGGCTAATAGCTCATAGGTAAGAGAACATTTTTTGAGCATCAGGAGGCACAGTCTAGAATGGTACTAATTTCTATAGATATGTCTTACTGCAGATCAGACTTGGGTGATAGGCAATAGGATAGAAGATCACACAAGACTGGAGTGTTGATATGCATTCCTCAAACATGAACTCTAGGCAGAGGTGAGGAGGAAGAACATAGGTGATGCCATTTAGTCATAGTACTAGCATTAATATTTGTAAACAATATGCCAATTTATTTCCAACTACTTTAGACATCAGAGATGAGACTTTATGATTTTTCTAGATATCAATATAACAAGCCAATTATATTCTTCTTATTTATCTACACTGATCATCGTCTGTGCCATTGCAAACATGGATAAAATTGATCTGTTGCATAAACATCTGTACATATAGAACAGAGTTTGTTCTGAAGCTCTGTCGCTTCCTATCATTTGCCATACTGTTAACTACATTGAAAGAAGAATAACAGTTCGGAGGTTTTGACAGCATAGAACATATTTAAAATTCAGGGTATCACAAAAAAAGAAAAATTGTAGGTAACATCTTGATGTTCTTGGCCTAGTAACAATAGTAGCAGCTTTTATAGGGTACTTGGCCTACAAAAACTACACAAAAATATCTGTGTAGTAATGACATTCACTGAGCAAAGCCAAGCACATTTTACCTTTTTCAAGAGATCATATAGACTGGAAAAATGAATGGATTAACAGGATGTTTTCCCAGGGTCCTGCTGAAGCACTTTGATTTATGTGAAATAAATCTGGCCCAAATATCCATGACCCTACATGACTAACTAGAAAATTGTCAGTAGGTAAAGTAATAGGTAATTTTGTTAAGAAAATATTTTTCCTCATATTGTACACCTCAAGAATTTCCCACATCTTCATAGTTACATTATTATACAAGAAGCAGGGTTATCAGGAGGTAAGAAGCCACTGGCACATTTTACATTAGAAATACAAGTGATTATATTAAGTGCTTTAGTGTTGCTTTTGCTTGTGTGTCCCATGTTTTGTTTTACTTTGTCTCCTTGAAAGAGTGGACTAATGTCACAGGAAGAAATAAGAATGCCATTTTTTTACAGTAAACATTAGACAAACACACAAAAAATATAAAAAGAAATAGCCCTGACATGACATTATGAGATAGAGACCCTTCAAAGGTGCCATTGAATTCATTTCCTATTGGCATATCCTGAAGAGTAGTTTCTTCTCCCAGTAAGACTCACTGGGAAAAAAAAACTGATTTTTCATTTGTAAGTGCTTATCAATTACAGATAACTTCTTTACTAGGTACAGTATTCTGCAACGAGTTCTCCTTTAAGCTCTAGGACCCCATCTGGTGCAAGCACTATACTTGCTGCTCAGTCTCAGTTGGTTCATATATACATTGGTCCTGTTGTCTTTAGAAGGCCTTGTTTCTTGGTGTCCTCCACCCACTCTTCCTCTTGCACTCTTTCTACCTCTTCTTCTGTGGGTTTTCCCAAGTCCTGAGCAGAGGGTTTTGATTGAGATATCTTGTTTAGAGTTAAATTCCCCATGTTGTCTCACTGTCCGCCCAAGGTCTGGCTATGGGTATCTTTATTTGTTCTCATCTGCAGGAAGAAGCTGCTTTGATGATTGTTGAGCAAGGCCCTGATCTATAAGTATAGAAGAAAGTCATTAGGAGTCAATTTATTGCTATGTAACTTCAGAGGGAACAGTGTTTTGTTTGTTTGGTTGCTTGCTTGGTTGCTTGCTTGCTTGTTTTCACCTCAGGCCCCTGGTCTAAATAGTCTCAGGTTCTTGGTCACCCTAGCAACATTAGGCATGATTCTATTACTGGAATGGGCCTTAAGTCAAATCAGATATTGATTGGTCAATTACTACAAATTTTGTGTCAACATTGCCCTAGTACATCCTACTGGTAGAATGGCATTGTAGATGGAAGGATTTGTAGCTGGCTCAGTGCTTATGTCTCTTCTTTGGTTGTGTGCAGAGAACCTTCTGGTACCAAGCACACCAGCTTATAGTGGTGAAAGCACTATGGATGGACCATGTCTACTTCTCCATTTTCACTGATTTGTACAGGGGTTGTAAGCGATGTGTCCTTGCTGTCAATTCAACTAGATGTGACCTATTCCCAGTGCTTGAAGATTCACTCGGTGATGGCCAGATGGCACTAAGTCTCTCCTGTTATTTGGAAACTTTATTTAGATCACCTTCATAAAAGTCTATATTTTAAGAAATTTCTACTGTATGATGTTTCATATGACCCTTTAAATGGCCCTTAATTTTAGTTGTATCTCCTCATACCCACTCACTCCTCCCCCTCCTTGCTTGTCTTTCCATTCCACACCACTTTCATCCATAGCTATCTGTTTTATTTCCCTTCCCTAGAGAAATCTAGCTCCCCACAGTCTCTTACTCTATATCTAACCTCTGTGGTTTTCAGACAAGTGAGCAGCTCAAAAAATAAGAAAAGATTATTATCAATTACACATGCAGGAGGGATCTTTGTGGAGAGAAAATTGAAGACATTTGGAGAACTGAGACAAAGTTAGACCTCATCTAGCTAATATGATTATGGAAGTTTGTAACAAAAGTATTATGGACTTTTAATTAATGAATGAATTATATAAGTATTTTAGTTTACATAGTCAATTTTGATGTCCTACAGTGTATATGGCATTATTCCCATATAGTAAAACATGATGGTGTGACATTTTCAGAAGAAGAATCATGAAGCATAAATCGTCTTTAAAAGGCAACCACCAAAGCTGGATGCTTATAGAAATTTAACAATGGAAGAAACATCAAAGAAATGTTAGGGAAAACCATTTTCACTGTTTCAATCTTTTCTTGGCTCCCTCTGCTCGGTATCCTGAGATGAGATTTTTTTAAGCATTTCGATTTTATTATTATCTAGTTTTATCCATAAGAACAACTAAAAGGGGACTGGAGGGATAGCTCAGAAATTGAAAGTACTGTCTGCTCTTCCAGAGGTCTTGTTCAATTCCCAGCAACCACATGATGGCTCACAAGCATTTATAATGTAATCTGGTGTCCTCTTCTGAAAGGCAGGTACACCTGCAGGCAGAACATTGTATACCCAATAAATAAATATATATTCCTTTGTAAAAAAAACAAAAACAAAAACAAAAATACAAATAAAGCAGCCGTGGTGTGCTAACTCCACAAGTGTGCCTTTTACCTTCAATATGGGAAATTGGCCAAGTGGGCTTAGGAGCCACTTACCATTTTTTTAAACCTGTGTAAAAGTGTATTCTATACCATGAATTAATGGAAACATAGATGGTGTATTTAAACAACAGGTAATTCAAATATGAGCCACATGTATGCATGCCCCTTTTATGACATTTGTGTGAAATTATCTTTTAAACATATTTAAAATTAAACTTTACTCATAAGAAAGATAACCAAATGCTGCAAAGAAAGCCTAAAGCAATTTACATAGAAGAATACTTTGAAAAGTCAAGATCAACAATTATGATGTGCTTTTCTAGAAATCATTTTTGTTAATAAAAGTAAACATAAACAAACTTCGGTAAGCCAAATCATTTTGACCTCCTTTGATAACATATTTACATCATTTTCACAGTTGGATAGGAGATAATCTCTGTGGTGATATTAAGGAAGTCATTTAGTTTTCTGTTAGATACACAAATGTTTAACTCTGCATTATTCAGCACAGAAAGGTCTTAATTGAGAAGCATGTTATCTGAAAATCACAACTGTGTGTGACATATGAAGTCTGATGGGATTTTTATAAATATTTTAGCAATAACCATTTACCAGATGAAAGTGTTGTGTGTTTTTGCAACTCTAAAACATCTTCGTATGCTAAATGTCTATAATTTGAGATAATTCATTCTGACTTGGCAATGTGGATCCAGGGCTGCTGTACTGCACACAGTCTTCGCAGCTTCCAGGAAATCTAACAATCTCAAACATCAATATTATGTACAGAATCCATTTGACTAAGGAATATATTAAATTAAGATGTTTGTTACTGTTTAATCTAAATGCAAGTACAACTTCTGGACAAACTTTAATGTAAATTTTCACTCGTGAACTGCAGCCTTGAAAACACTGTTGCAATGCTCATTTCTAACATGGTGGAAATCAAATACAAACGCTGTTTTATCAGGCATACACTAGTAAGGATTGCAGCCCGTTTTGTGTGGCAATTTATTACTATGTCCCTCTCTGTCATGTGATGGACATCTATTTCTGGAGGGAAAGAGAAGATATTTCTATCTTCTTAGCCCCATTTCTCTGCTAACAGATATCTATTATCTCCATTGCCGAGTTTTTAAACTATTATGTGTTTTTCCAAAACAAACCCTCATTTAACTTTTAATTTACCTTGTACAAGTCTAAGAAACTTGAAAGCAATATTTCACATGGGTATAAGTATTCTTTACTTAAAACGCAATACCAAAGAAATAAGGATAATGATAAATAGAGCTTTAAAGATGGTTCATTGAAAACAACATCAGATTTACATCTACCAAGAACGAAATGTTGATGAGCAGTGGGTTCTGAAAATACAGCTCAGCTGTGCACCCTCTTTGAGATAGGTGAACCTGATGATGTGCAAACCATATGATATCAAGATTCCCTAAACTTGAGATTTTCCTTTGCCTTCTATAGAGAGGAAAGAGAAAGTCCAAGAATTGCATGTATGCCTTATATGAAATGGCTCCAACAAAGATCAAGCATTTCTATTCACTGGTCCAGTAACATTAGGGGTATATGAATATTAGTACGCAACTGCACATTCCTCTCTTTGTTGAAGTATCAGAATGCACTTGATCCAGAAATGGAGATTCTGTGAAACAAGATATTCAAGTCATAAATTAAAAAAAATATAGTGGCAACAAAATAGCAAGATTAAAGGACAAATAATAAAAGGATGAGTGTAGATTAGGAGGTGTGCAAACCAGCTGGGACACTTTTTAATTTACTCCAACTGTTTCTAAGAATATGAAATAAATATTTTACACATGGTTTCAGGCTGAGTGATCATCACATGCTATTGAAAATAACCCCTGAGTCTCATGGTCCTTTTCCTCTTTTTATAAATGAATACAATAGGGCAGGCTGATTGGGAATAAGAGCCTACAGAGGCCATAGGTCGGAATACTGAGAAGTTTAAGCTTGGGTAGCTGCACTGGTGCGATCCTTCTTGATCTTGGATTGGAAAGGGCATCACTAACCAGTTAGACTGACCATCCAGTTGCTTCTGACCAATCTTCTACAACTATCATTCTAATGTTTAGGCTACCAGTACAAACACTGACAGACTATTGTCATAGTTTCCATCTCTACTGATAGGCATGATGGCTTGGATTATCCTCCTGAACAAGAGTTTGGGTCTCTGGTGGATGCTGTGGCAGGAAAGTCCTGTTTCTCATATAAGAGGGAATAATGTTAGCATTTCATTACAAATTCTGAAGGAGTGCTCTTTAATACTTTCGGTCATTTTAAAAAGGTACCCATGCTTTATTTACACATTTGCTAAGTACAATTTGGTGTTATGTTAGGACTCTGCTTTTTATATCATAAACTATGTTTTAAATATATTTTATACCTTAGAAGAATAAAGGCATTTCATCTTTCTTCATCATTTTATATTGGCAGACAAATCATAAAAAAGATAAGGTTAATTATAAACAACTTTTTAGATAACAAATACAAATTAAAGTCTCCTAGAATAAAGTACTGGCCATAGCAAAGTTAAGGCACACACACACACACACACACACACACACACACACACACACACACACACACACACACACACTGTTGGGCAGAGGCAGGCAGGCAAGCAGACAGAGACACATTATGATAATACACATACCCTATAAGCACACATGCTTCAAACACGTATTGTGCACAGAAAATCCTATAATACTGTTTTCACCCAATATCAAGAGGAGACCAGATAAATCTGAGACAAATAAATACACAGTTTAATTCACCATATGAAAAGCTGACATGAGCATTTCCAGCTCTAAAATATTCCAGACAGGCATGCATCTTTGACCAATGTGATAGAAATAAAGTTCTGCGAACATTTGATGGGGATGCTGAATAAACAGCACCGAATTTGAAAGGAGACATTATTTCCTCCATAAACTGCTGGCATCCACTGTATCAATCAGAATTAAATTTGTAGCCTGTACAAAATCCTTAGATAACAGTGATTTACATTTTTCTATTAGTAGTTACTGCTTAGTATTTTCTTAATGCACTGAAATTTGCTTTTGCTGCCTTTTGAGAGAGTAAAATGAAAATAATACAAGCAGGAATACATTAATGAAAACATTATAAACAGGAACCAGCAGTGATATTTCGGAGGTTCAGCCTCTTTGCCACTCTGCAGATAGGGGAGTTGAGTGCATTTTAAAGTAACAGCCAAGCTTCCTCTGTGAAGAGCTACATGCCTACAACAGAAGAGTTGTGGGAAGTGGCTATGATGTTCAGTTGTTGTCAGCTCTCTTGGCTTATCAGTGCAGCCACAGTTGTAGGAACACTGGAAAATGGTGCACAAGGTCCATAGGGCATAAATAAAGCATGGTGGTTCAAAGGCCAAGTGGTCACTGTTGGATTCACTTTAGTTCTTAATAAATACAATGTTTTTTTTCACAAATTCATTTCTTTCCTAGTATCAGAATGAGAATAATTTATTCTGATTTTCTAAATGGATACATATTATCATCTAGGTAAAAAATGTAAGCCAGACTTGGTGGAGCAAACCTTTAATCCCAGGACTGGGAAGCAGAGGCAGGGGCATTGATGGAGTCATGATGCATACAAATTATTTGGGAATGCTTATCAGGCCATTGAACAAAGTCATTAGCTACATTCAACTTCACAAGATAATTCAATGACAGTTACATAAGTGAATTACATTAATTCTCAACCAAATACCCAAGAAGCTTGGGCAGTTGCTGGTCTTAATGGGTTATCATTGTGTTTAGAGATTCATATATGCTAAACACTATTGTTAAACACTACCTTCAATGAATGTACGTTGCTTCAGGCGATTATTCCACTTCTGGATCTTTCCAAGTGCAAAATAAAGTGTTGTTTCAAAGAAATCCTTCAGAGTTTCTTACTCCATATTCCCATATTTGAGAGAACAGGAACATTTCGCTAACTGTGGTGTGCTTTCTCCCTGTCTGCCTGACGTGAGTAACTTACTTCCATTTGCTATTTCACCCCAGATTCTTTTTGAGCCACCTAATCAACCACCCATATGTAAATCAAGCAACACAAGATTGAGTTTTTATCTATCCTGATCCCAGTTGGACTCCTTTCAAATCAATTAGAATTAGGGTACAGCTGAAGCCTGAAAGTCTTATAACCCTCAGACTAACTCCTCCTCTCTTTAATCTAGGCTGTGTTTAACTATTGCTTTCTCATGTAATAGGATAAGTGAATTGCAAAGCTTTCCTTCAGCTGCTGACCTGTCAAGAAGGCTTGCTGACTTAAGACCAACTGAAATTTTCTCATCAGAAATGTACTCACCTGTTTTTCAAAAATATGTAAGCTTGCACATTTTTTTCCTTTTTTTATTAATTTGTTCATATTACATCTTGATTGTTAGCCCTTCCCCTGTTTCCTCCCATTCTTCCCTCCCTCCCACTTCCCCCCTTCTCCCCTCCCCTATGTCTGTGATTGAGGGAGACCTCCTCCCCCTATATATGCTCTAAGATTATCGAGTCTCTTCTTGGTAACTTGCTGTCCTTCCTCTGAGTGCCGCCAGGCCTCCCCATCCAGGGGACGTGGTCAGAAAAGGGGGCACCAGAGTTCGTGTGAGAGTCAGATCTCACTCTCTACTCAACAGTGGAGAATATCATGTTCATTGGCTAGGTCTTGGTAGGAGTTCGAAGTTTACTGCCTATATTCTCCTTGGCTGGTGCCTTAGTTTGAGGAGGACCCCAGGACCCAGATCTGCCTGTCATAAAGTTCTTCTTGTAGGTTTCCGGGACCCTGTGGGTCCTACTATTTCCCCATTCTTCCATGCTACTCTCACCTAAAGTCTCAATAGGATGTCCTCTCCTCTGACCCACTTTCTTGGTAAGTAATATTCTAAATAAATGGTTTTTTTAGCCCAAAGGTTCACTGTGCTTTTCATAAGTTATGGACAGCTGATGTTGTATGCCATCTTCTTTGCAGAACATTGAGTCTGCCTATTTAGAATAAGGGTGCATACTTATTTGGGGAAATAAATTCTGCCTTCTCATGAACATCTGATATCATTAGGTTCTTTTATTAAGACCATACAAGAATCATTTTCTAATCATTCACATATCATTTAATATCTGTCAAGTGACAAAAGTTACATCATTCTGGATGCGCTCTATTGCCACATAAACAGATATTAAACACTGTATTTCCGCATAAACATATTAGATATGTTTACATGTTTAGATTACTTATTTCCCAAAGATAGTCTTCCTACAGTGTAGACAGAGTGGATCTGGAAAGGGGAAACAGCTGTCCTTTTTATTTCACTTGTCTTTTCCCAAATCCATGTCTCAATTTGCAGAAATATATGAAAATAGACTATTTCTTGTGCTTAATATCGAAGCGAAACTTATATACTCATATTAAAATACATCATAGAGATGTTGCTAACATTTCCAAAGACAATTTAATAAGACAGAATTAGTTTGCAACACCCCCCTCGTGGCTCTGCCCAATACCTCACTCACAGAAGTAGCATTTCGGCGGGGCTGATAGATAGGTTGTGGGCATCTTGCCAAAGGTAGACTGGTCATAAGCAGACACCATCCTCATGCAAAGAGCTAACCAAGCCAGGACTCCCAACCAACAACATTGCCATTGAACAGGACAGGCTGTTGTAAAGGGAGTGATAGACACAGACAATGACGGAAGGTATTCTATAAAAGGAGAGGGTACAGGGTCAGGAACATATCCTGAAAGGAATAAACACAAGCCAGGAAGCTATATATTAAATGAGATAACACTAAGCTTCATCATGTCTCATAAGAGAATGAAGTATCATGGTTCATTCTTTAGCAGAAGCTACATGGATTAGAAAAGAGATTCATGGATATTCTGAATCCAAACCACTCTGATTCTTTTGTGTATATGATTATCTCTATTGACATCTTCTGCATCAGGAATTAAAACTGAGGCTATATTTAAATGATTCTTTGTTAAGAAGCTATAACACTAAGTAATAAATCTGTCATGTTAATGTAAGTTGTAAGTTTTATGAAATATGATTATAGTTTTAAAATAAAAATAATTTCTAGGTAAGATGCAGAATTACACTTGTGTCCCTACCTGTGAACATGTATACTGCTTCAGAAAATCCGTATAAATATTAACAGTGAAAAATAGAAACACCATCCCAGATAATACTTTGAAAGTTATAAAAGTTATTTTTACTCAATAGACAACATAAGTGGCTCATTATAACCACAGGGACGTCATTCCATATTTTAAAAACAGCTGCTGTAAAGGCCCTGGGTAGTCTTTTAAAATAGTTCATGCCACGAACACCTTAACCTCTTGATATTCGTTGTTTGTTTTTCTTTTTTTTTTAAATACATTTTTATTAATTTATACATATTACATCTCAGTTGTTAGCCCATCCCATGTATCCTCCCATTCCTCCCTTCCTCCCACTTCCCCCCTACTCCCCTCCCCTCCCCTAAGTCTGTGTCTGAGGGGGACCTCCTCCCCCTGAATATGCTCATACGGTATCAAGTCTCTCCTTGGTGACCTATTATCTTTCCTCTGAGTGCCACCAGGCATCTCCGTCCAAGGGACATGTTCAAATATGGGGCACCAGAGTTTGTGTGAAAGTTAGATCTCCTTCTCCACTCAACAGTGGAGAATGTCCATCGGCTAGTCCGGGTAGGGGTTCAAGGTTTTTACTGCCTATTTTTTCCTTGGCTGTTGCCACAGTTTGCGGAGGGCCCCAGGGCCCAGACTCGCCTGTAGTTTTCCAGGACCCACTGGATCCTTCCATTTCCTCTTTCTCCCAGGCTTCTCACACCTAAAGTTTCAATAGGATGTCCTCCCCTCTTACCCACTATCCTGGTAGGTACAGTTTTTCATGGGGACGTACACCTTGGACTAGTGTCTCGATATAAGTGAGTATATACCATTTAGCTCTTTTTGCTTCTGTGTGAACTCACTCATTATGACAATTTCTAGTTCAATCCATTTGTCCACAAATTTTGGAAATTCCTTGTTTTTAATAGCTGAGTAGTATTCCATAGTGTAAATGTACCACCGTTTCTTTATCCATTCTTCTATAGAGGGACACGTAGGTTGTTTCCAAGTTCTGGCTATTATGAATAAGGCAGCTATGAACATGGTTGAGCATATGTCCCTGTTGTGTAGTAGTACATCCTCTGGGTATATTCCAAGGAGTGGAATAGCTGGGTCTTGAGGAAGCCCTATTCCCATTTTTCTGAGAAAGCACCAGATAGCTTTCCAAAGTGGTTGTACTAGTTTGCATTCCCACCAGCAATGCAGGAGTGTTCCTCTTTCTCCACACCCTCGCCAGCATGAGGTGTCAGTTGAGTTATTGATCTTAGCCATTCTGATGGGTGTAAGATGGAATCTCAGTGTCGTTTTGATTTGCAGGAGAACATAAACTGTATTACTACCCCATTTAACTGTCTTGACTGGTTACTTTTATAAGACATAGCACTGAAAAGATTTTTAAATTGTTCATGAATTTAAAAGCTTTTATTGAAGGCAGAATATGAGCTGAAGTTTTTAAAAAGAAACTAGACCCATTCTTTGTGTACCTGACTAGTGACATAGGCCTGGGCTATCTTCTTGTTTTCTCATGTTTGTACACAGTGTGTCTGATCCCATCCTACTGTCTTCTCACCACCGCCTTCCTGAAATCTTCCTTTCTTTTCACTCATAGTATCTTTGAGTAGGATGGACATTGTGCTCATATACAGGAGTTGTTACTTACATAAATAGAAATTGTTTATGGTATTCTGATGCATCGGTGTTTATTTAAAATTACAACCTAGAGTAATGCTTTTGTATGTAACCAAAGTTTAGGCTTGGAGAAAAACCTAAAGATAATATAAGTTTGTTGAAAGAATTACACAGAAATTTTATTTTTGGGAAAATAATTACTTTGCACACTCTGCTGTTTTGCCATGTAGTTGCTAATTTCGACATTCTCTTTTGTAGTTTTGCTAAAACTTCTTGTTCTGAAACTCAACTCTTTTCTCTCCTACCTAATACATGATTTCCCCCAAATCTCTGATCTACTTATGTCTTTCTCCTTCCCTTAATATTATTGTTTTTTATAAAATTTATTTGTATGTTTTATTTTTGAAATTATAATTATTTATTTTTGTTCTTTTCTCTGCCTTCTACCAACATAAAAAAAGCCATCTGCTCTTACAATGTTAATATAAAGTAAACATATTACTGACTTCATGGCTATTGCATCCAGCTTGTCATCGTTCGTGGAATTGGTGTTTTTAGATCTCTTCTCTGTAGACCTCGATTTTTTTCAGACTGGCACATCAGAGTAAAATGTGCAGTCTAGGTTTCCAGTCTGTTCTAGCTGGGCCTATGTTTCATCTAGCCTGTCTGCATGCTAATTCTTCATAGCCTTCTTCTTGGGATGGTAAATTGACACTAATTTTATGTACACAGGTTTGCTTAAATTATTCTGAGGCTTTCAGTTCTCACTCTCTTCATACAAACACATGCACACAGAAACACACATGTGCATACACACATACAAATGTGCATTTACACACACACATTCAAATACACATGCACACACATACTCATAAATGCACATACATATACAGACACATGCACAAACACATACTTTTTTGAAATAAGGAAAACTGCAGTTCTGTGTGCATTACATGAGTTCTATCAGAACAATAAACCAAGGTGGAGCTACTGTTATCCATCCAATTTGGAAATGAGGAGATTGTTGCCATAGAGATATTCATTATCACATTGATGTGTCCAATATCCTGTGTGGAAAATACGTTTTTAAACACAGGACTCTTCATATATAATACTGTCTACTTCTAGCACTCACAGACTTTCCATATTGCAAAAAGTCGAATGGGTAAAACTTCTTAGTTTTTACTTCATTTCAATATTTCCCTCGCTCCCTGTTGCAGTTATCTGTCAATATAGGGTCATTTTGTTAATAAAATATTTGGCGACATAGATTTGTTGTCACAGAGTTGAAATTTCAGGCTCTATAAGTTCCTCGCAGGGATAATATTTGTCTAAAAATGTCACTGCTGCCATTTTCCCTGGAGGCTTGCATGAAGTTTGCTGAAACATCATGTAGACACTTCCAGAGAGGACTCTGTGGAGCCTCAGCCTCTAGCACTTTGGCTCCCAGCCTTTGCTCAAGGTTCACACATCACACATGTTCACAGGCTTGTCCAGAGTCAGCTTTCCGTTCAACATTCCAGTAACTGCTGTGTGATTTAAGTAATTGATTCCTATCCCTCTGTTCTATTCTTATTTTTCTTTTTTTTCTACTATCCATATAGACTGTGTTTATATCTCTTGATAATAAAACTAGTTTTCTATTCATTTGTTTATTAGCATTCAATGACACACACTATTTTTATTAACATGTATCATTGTATATTAATTATCAATAACAGACATATTGTATTTTAATCA
Source organism: Acomys minous (assembly GCF_964271855.1). NCBI lineage: Eukaryota > Metazoa > Chordata > Mammalia > Rodentia > Muridae > Acomys > Acomys minous. The sequence goes on along the minus strand of NC_140487.1, from coordinate 47,094,682 downwards.
AAATCACTCCCTTTGTCCTCCTGTATTTCCTTCTTTCTCTTGTGGGCTGCATGTTACCTCCCCATCTGCACTAACTTTTCTCTTCTTTTGGTTTTGCTGGCATCACAATGCCTTCTACACCACTATTAGTTTGAAATAGGAAAAATTAATTGATGGAGACAAGAAATTGAATGTTTTTTATAATATTGTTAGACCATATGTTTCACATTTACAACATTTAATTTATCAGATAGGCTGCATCAGCTCATTGGAGCTGGTTGACACTATTCCTTCATAGGACTGTAGCACAGTGCTACGTCTGAGATATATTTTATTTGTAAGAAGGCATGTTTGTGAAAGTAAGGAAGATCACCAGTGAGAAGAAAAACCATGACCTGTAAAATCATTTTGATAACTTAATAACAGTATCTTTGGTATTTCTTGTATTTTCCTTTTTATACCTTGATGCTAGCATCTAGACATGTCCAGGATTCCCATATATTTACCTCAACTCCATCTTCCATCTTTGACTTTACTTTTATTCCAATATTTAATATTCAATCCTAATTTCTAAAAACACATTCTAACTTTTTTTTTTGATATTTTGATACAGTGTTTCTCTCTGGAGCCTTGGATGTCTTGGACACTCGAACTCATTCTGTAGACCAGGCTAGGCTCAAACTCACAGAGATCCCCCTGCCTCTGCCTCCTCTATGAGTGCTGGGATTGCAGGCATGGACCATGGCTGCCTTCTAATTCTTATGTTATTATCAGGCTATTATCTTAGTCTCATTATTGTGTGACTGATGCTTCTAATGGGAGCTAGACTGATCACTATAGAAGAAAAAGGAATAAAGTAGTATCTTGGTACTGCTCTTTTAGGGGTTATGCCTTGAGTTTTAAATATTTGAAATTTCCAGAAATCCACTTTACAATTGGCTACTACAGTAAATTTAATTGCAAATTATAACAAACAAAAATGACTAAAACAAATTCTGTATTTTTATAAATAGGCTGATATTTGGGAAATATAATCTCATGATTAGATAAGATCTTAAATCTTATAAAAATAATTACATTTATGATTCCCGGAATGATGTGTACTTTTAAAATGCATTGCTAGACTTAGAAGAAATATCAAAATTATAGTTTCACTACCAACTACTTAACTATTAAGAGTTTTATAAATGTTTTAGTTCTAGTCTATTATTTATTTTGTATTCATTGGTATTTGTTTGGCATGTTTTGGGTAGACGCAGTGCATACTTACCCATAAAACTGTAGAATAAACACTGAGATTCTTTATTCATCCATTGACATAAAAGCCTCCTAACAGCCCAGTCTGTATCCTAAAAGCAGTCTCCATTCTACACATAACAAATGTTATAATATAAGTATACATTGTTCTAAGGTTTATTAAAATTTGTACATTTATTGTAGGCAATTTTAAATAGGTGTTTCTTTGTCAATGTCAAGCATTTCCTACAAAGACTAACACACTACTATGCTGATCTAGAGAAGCATAGGAGAATAGCAAAGTAGAAGGATCCAGAGGGTCCTAGGAACCTACAAGTAGAACATTATGATAGGCAGATTTGGGCCCAGGGGTCCTGCTCAAACTAAGGCATCAGCCAAGGACAATACAGGCTGTAAACCTTAAACCCCTACCCAGATCTAGCCAATGGACAGAACATTCTCCACAGTTGAGTGGAGAGTGGGGTATGACTTTCACATGAACTCTGGTGCCTCATACAAATATGATCTTATTGGCAGTTTTTGAACATGAACTTATTTGAATCTATATGATAACTATCTGCATGTTTTTTATCTCATAAACAGATTTCAGTGTTTTGCTCTTGAGAAACTAGTCACTTTGAAAAAAAAAAAAACCAAGAAAAGTGAATTTGAATTCCCAAGGATACAAATAGGTTAGCCACTATTTTATTGTAGTGTAACATATGATGGCAGATGTCAAGACAAATTGAAAAAGCTGAAATGTGAATATAGTGACCTACAACAACTCAAGTGTTGTTGAATGACTTCTTTCAGATGATTGGGATGTGTTCAAAATATCATATGTGCGATTGGTTCTGGAGTTGCAGAAGTTTAAGGGACATAGTTGCCCACTGAAGATTACTTTTTATTCTAATTTCATTTTAGGAACCTATAATAAGACATTGTAGCAGTTTCATGTAGTAACCAACCATTCATTTACTACAGGCATTGGTACATGTATATGGAACTCAGAGCATGAGAGAGGAACAAAAATAAATTTGGCTTTAAATTAATGTTGTAAATTACTTTAAATATGTTCACTTTGCATGTTGTGTTATTCTTAGTGATACCTAGACAGATTGTATGATTTTTTAAAAGTGTTTTAATAATTGTCTTACTACAAACTTATGTGTGCTGAAAGACCTGCGTCATTAACAAATTAGATGAAACAATCAGCTTAAATATGCAAAAGCACATTGTAAAAGTATATAATTATGTCTTTTAAATAGAAGGAATAAATAAATATTGCATGTTAAGTAAACTAAAAAATACACATTACAAACAATATTTACTTTAGCAATGACATAAGATACATTTAATTATCAATGATCAGAAATCATCGAAAGCATTGGATTTTCTTTTTTCCTGTGATAAATATGAAGAATATGTAAGTTGTTTGGGCCTGTGTTTTCCACTGACCCTTTTGCGTTTGTCAGCATTCTGCATTGACATGCTTAGTCTCTCTTTGTGTGGAGATTCAGTTTACATTTTTCTGAGGATATTTTCTATCTAGTGGTATCTGATGTCTAAAGATGTGCTTGGTATAAAATTTAGTAATATCAAGTAATTTCTTTTATCAGATATTAGATATATAATGATATGACTGAGACATAGTCACTAGGCAGCATTTAATGTGCAAAAGGGGACTATCTCAAAGACATCAGAAATTTACTTATATAAGATAGTGTTGTACAGCACTTAACACAGATGCTCATCTCAAGTCATATGGAGAATGAGCTGTCCATTGGCTACATCTGAACAAGTGTCTAGGTTTGCTGCATGCACTGACCTTGGTTGGTAGAGCAGTTTGTGAGGCCCCTATGGCTCCAGATGCACCAGCCTTCATGATCTCTTTGTGAGGGTCCTAGAACCTTTGCGTCGTTCTGTCTCCCCATTCTTCCATACCATTTTCACTTGGAGTCCAGTAGCTAGTCAAAACACCATCTCCCCCTACACAAACCAGTAATTTTTGGTGATCACACTTCAATTCTCTTAAGAGCCTTCGGGGTTGTGCTTATTTATAATGCATTCCCATATAACAGATCACATTAAAGAATTCTAATTTTCCAAGCAGAAAATACAGTCTTCTCCCTTTGGCATACTAGGGTAAATGAGTCCATGTCTTTATATCTTTATAACTTTCAAAGGACAACTTTAATGTTCTATGGGAGGACAGCTTCTGAGTTGGGCACCGTAACGTAGAAGCTGTAAATGAGAAAGGCCAGACATCCTGCAAATGAGGTCAAGAAGAAGAACATCCTCTCCTAACTGTCTCTCCAGTGAAAATGAAGCAATCCTTTCTATTTCAGCTAAGTAAAACCCCACCTTAGTGAGAATGCCCAATACTGTCAACATGGCACATGATTGCTCTACACCATTAGTAGGAACACCAACTCTGTTTTGTATTTCTCTCCTTATCTCTTAAAATCTGAAGTCTTCTGCAGCAATTACTCTTCTGCTCACCTACTGAACTTCAGCAAATCCCAGGATCTCTCTATAGTTGCAATTTCCCTTTTGACAATGCAGTTCCTATATTTTCCTCCTTTGAGGCTGTGCTCTTGCTTCTTGATCTTTACTGTCTATCTGGTTGTGTCCTTCATTCCATCTTCCCCAGCAGAAAGCAGTAAGTACCCTTCTGCTTCCCCCTGGCTAATAGGTATTTTTAGACATGCTACACTGTTCTCTACCCTAAAAATAAAACAAATATATCCTAAGAGGAAGAGGCAACATCCTTAGCATGTAAACCACATCATGTGATTTGAGATATTAATGTCTCCACTTCCTACCAATTTTTTTGTTTGTTTTTTTCCTTTATTAATTTATTCTTGTTACATCTCAATGGTTATCCCATCCCTTGTATCTTCCCATTCTTCCCTCCCTCCCATTTTCCCCTTATTCCCCTCCCCTATGACTGTTCCTGAGGGGGATTACCTCCCCCTGTATATGCTCATAGGGTATCAAGTCTCTTCTTGGTAACCTGCTGTCCTTCCTCTGAGTGCTACCAGGTCTCCCCATCCAGGGGACATGGTCAAAGGTGAGGCACCAGAGTATGTGAGAAACTCATATCCCACTCTCCACTCTACTGTGGAGAATGTTCTGTCCATTGCCTAGATCTGGGTAGGAGTTTAAGGTTTACAGCCTGTATTGTCCTTGGCTGGTGCCTTAGTTTGAGATTTTCATTTCTGTTACTCTGAAGCTCTGGATGGGATACCGTTCTCCACAGCCAACTCCCAGCATCAACTTAAATATGATGACATATCTTTGTACACACACATTCCTTTGCCTTTCCACATGCTCCTCTATTTATTTAACCCTTCTACCTTTGTATTTTATGCCTGGTAAAAATGTCCAAAGTTGTATGCCCTCAGCTTCTTAGTCAGCTCCTTGGCGAGCCTCCTTTATGACTTTGCACGTGAACCCATCAAAAGGAATCCATCATTCTCTGTTCTGCAATAAAGATACTTAGCTTATCGTCCAAGTATTTGAATGCCCTTAGGTGTGTGTCTTGGCATTCTGTCCCACAGGATCCCGTCCTCTCCTCAGTAGCAGGAACAGACTTTAGAACCAGTTAGGCAGGCGGCAGGCTTGTTTCCCACCTATGGTAACAGTTTCAGCTCAATATCACTTAGTCTCCTTATCTGTAAAATGGCTTTCACTAGAAATTGTAAGAATTATGTGTCCTATATAGGACCCAGGAAATGGTATAGTGAATTATCATAGGGGTGTCAGATAAATAAATGATTCAGATAATAAATCTATGACTGCTTTAGCTACAAGACAAGAAGGGATTTCTACATTTCGGTTGAGTAGAAAGATATATGAATGAGAGCTATTTTTGGTTTGAACTTTATATCTCATCTCATAAACTTTCTTTTTCTATTATCATAGTAATTTAAATCCCTTGACCCACTGTGTTATAAGTATGTGCCTATAATGACTATTTCCTGCTTATTAATACTTTCTATGCTTAGTTGATAGTTGTTTTTCAGCATATATTGTTGCCAGAGCCTAGACTGAAAAAATAATAGTATCTATTGTTTTAAATTTTATGAATCAATTCCATCATGCTCTTGGTTTAAAAAGAAACCATGCAAAACTCTAAATGCCTCCATCAGTGGTTGCCCAGTGGCTTTTTTTTTTTAATCAAAACTCGCAATTCTTTTCTCATCACAAGCCTCAGCTCATATCTTAAGGTCTGCTAGACATCTTGTTATCAGATCTTCATTCTAAATTACAAAAGGACTACAGAAGTAAAAGGGTCAGCAATCACTTTGAATTTTTGTACAACGCTAATCCAAGCTTTGAATGTGATAATTAGCCTAGTTTTCACTGATGATGTGATGAGAAACACACACACACACACACACACACACACACACACACACACCTATTATCAGAGTTATCCTTAACTTCAAGCAAAGACTAACAAAAAGACCTCAGTTTGAGTGTCTGTAGCATGAAACATACAGGGAATCAAATTTGAAATTAGAAAATTGGCCTTATTGCCCACCTCTTGGAAAATATAAGAAATGATGTATTAATTAAATCAGAGAAATGAGGGCATTTACTGTCATCTAAGACTTGTTGCTACAGCTTTGGCATTTAGAAAACCATGTAACTGTTTCCTTCCTTCATTAACCTGAAATAACGTTCTGAGATGTTCAGTTAATCACTGCAAGGAAAGATATCTGTCTTAGAAGATAGTTTTGTTTCAACGATATAGAATGCCATATTTATCCTCCCTATTTACCATCATCAAATTCAGTATTTTATTATTTACAAGCTAGGAATGCCTATTTTAAAACAGTATTATTTCTTATTTGCTGCCTCTGGTTTAAGAAAAAAGATATAAATTATTCTCACCAAATTAGTTTTATTCCATAAAAATTCCTGAATATCCATTATCCCTACTTTCTAACTGTTCTTTGTGAGAGACATTTGGAAAGTCTAGCCATTCAAATTAAACTATAAGCTTCTTGGGAGTCTGAATCCCACATTTTGAAACTACAATTATAGCTTCTTAGTGACGGGATGACAAATGAATGTCCTAGTCACTGTATGTTAAAGATGGCTTACTTAATGAGTTCTTTCCTACTTGTAAAATCAGTTTTTTTCATCTGCATATCTCTTTACAGATATAGAATTTCTTTGAGACCACAGTATAAGGAGAAATCAGAGTATGGCCATTTCTTTGCCTTCAAGGAACTACCTCTGCACATCTGATAAAGACTATTAATAACAAAGTATTAGTATCATATTATGTAATTATAATAATAATACATGAGGTACAGTGATATCATGTACTGATGAATTTTGATACACATATTAACATATATTTTCATGTTTTCTGCAATTCTTTATCTACAGGACAGACTCTAAAGGGGTCATAGCACACCTGCCTAGTAGTGGTTCCAGACTCTTGACACCTTTGAGAATAGTCTTCAATGGGAGGATTATTCTGTGCAGTGTAGCATTTTTAGTAGTCACATTGGTTTCAGTGTACCAGACACCAGTAACACAAATTTTTGTTTCTTTCTGATTAATGAAATGTCTCCCACCTTGGCTAAAGTCCTTTGGTGGCCAAGAAGCCCCAGTTGAGAACCACAGGAAAGAGAAAGGAGTGACTAAACTCACATTGATTGCTTTCAAGTATCCTTTGAGTCTCATCATAAAAGATGGGGTAGCATTTATTTTCTGGAGTAAAATCTTTAGAATTTAAAACTTCAGTCTGCTTATAGACTTAACAAATGACAGAAGTCAGGGCTCAATTTTATAATGTCCCCAAGTGCCACAAACAGTTGGCAGAACGGTGAGGAAGGCAAAGAAAATTGAGTCCGGCTAAGGACTATGCTAAGGTCAGCTGTGCTTTAGCATCCCCTTTGGTAACATCACACTTACAATATATTTCTTTGTCAAGATATTGGCCCATGTACAAAACTTTAAGAGATTTAGGTTTATGTCCTAGTTTGTGGTCAGAGCTTGGATTATCGTTGTTAAACCATGATTTGTGAAAATACTCGCAGCCATGGGAAAAGGCTGCATATTCTTCTACAATGATAGATTCAGTGGCATTTCAAAGTAAACATTGGCAATAAAGAGAGCAAGAGTGTGCAAAACCAAGAAGATCAGCTATAAACAGTCAGCAGTTTTTTTTTCTCCTGAAACTTAGCTATGAAATGTTAAAAATTTTAAATTACAGTATGAAACTAAAGCAGAACTTGGAAGTACTAAGAGAAATGAGTAGATTACATAATCAACGGTTACATCAAAAGTGGAGTGGTTAATAGGCATTCACTCACAGTCACAACGTCCATGAATATACGGTCCTTTATTTTCTGTTGTTTTTCAAATCACAATGCATACAAAGTATGCAATATTGTGGAATAGTTGAAATTACTTTAATATTTAAGAAGTTGAAAGCAAAGGGGGAAAATAAGTATTTTCTTTTTATATACCCTTACTCTCTCTCTCTCTCTCTCTCTCTCTCTCTCTCTCTCTCTCTCTCTCTCTCTCTCACACACACACACACACACACACACACACACCATGCTACATGAAATTATTTCTTTTAGAAGTAAATAGGAAGCCCCTTGAATTACAGAGCAGCTATGCATACTGATTTTTGAAGAGATAGAACAAATTGCTAAGTTTAAATAGAATTATAAGTTTATCATAGTAATTCAAGTGTCAGCAAAAATATTTTGTGTTCCGTCTTGCCTGTTATATGTTAAGACAAAACTGTAGAATATGATTCTACCCAGTGTGAATCTTCATGACTCCTCAGGGCTCAATAGTTTTGACTACTGCTGGTAGAGCCTAAGAGCTCAAAAATCTCCCATTGATTAAATCACTACTGTAGGCAGAAAATTGCAGTGTTACTTGATCAGACGAATCAGTATTGTATGATCACAGCACTGGTCAGGCTAGGGCCATATCTGTGTCTGAAGAGTAAGGAACTTCCAAGATCATTCTTCTTGTTCAATGAATTATTTACTTGTCTTAGCATTTTTGGACAATCATTTCAATCTTAGTGAAAGTGTAATCTAAAATCCTCACTTTAATGGCACCGTGCTTGGATATGACTTTCTCACATAGTCTGGTGCCGCACCTTTGACCATGTCCCCTGGAGGGGGAGACCTAGTGGCACTCAGTGGAAGGACAGCAGGTTACCAAGGAGAGACTTGATACCCTATGAGCATATACAGGGGGAGGTAATCCCCCTCAGGAACAGTCATAGGGGAGGGGAATAAGGGGAAGATGGGAGGGAGGGAAGAATGGGAGGGAGGGAAGAATGGGAGGATACAAGGGATGGGATAACCATTGAGATGTAACAAGAATAAATTAATTTAAAAAAAAGGAAAAAAAAAGAATTTTCTACCTAAGAATCTGAAATGTTCTGCTCTTTGGATGAGAAAGTTATGATAACTATAACTAGAAATTAGGAGAGTCTTAAAAATTAAATGTCACAACTATTCTCTGTGGCATATGCCTGTAATTCTAGCACTCTGGGAGGCAGAAGCAGGCTGATCTCTGTGAGTTTGAGTCCAGCCTCATCCACAAAGTGAATCGAGGACAGCCAGGGCTACACAGAAAAACCCTGCATTAAATGTCACAAAGAGGGAGTGATTGTAATAGTCATAACACCAATTGATTGAACAAATGACCCATCAATTTTAATGATGTTTACTTTTGTCTGCAGTATCCACTAGGGAATCATGGTTATTTATGGGCAAACATCTCCTGTTGGTTCTGGTTATTGGTTTGCCTTGATTTTTAAAATGTTTATCTAGCATCTTTGCAAGCTGTTTCCTGATTAATTTGGAAAATCATACTGAATACAGTATGACATGGCACCACTGTTTGTGGGGCATGCGATCTTCCTGAGATTCCTATGCCATAGCCAATTATTACTCCAAAGGTCCCTTCCCATTCCCACTATCAAATAGAAAGTGACAACGCCTGGTACGGCTTAGCAAGCTGTTACTTAGAAAAGTCCTTATGCAGCATAAATATGAGCTGTTCCAGGGATGTTTCTGATATACTAAATGCCTAATGTAGTTTTAAATATGCTCATATGTAATTATTGAAATAATATCTGTACGGAATTCATTCTTGCCTCATTTTCTTTTATGATGGCTTGCTTGGTGCTGGCAACATTGCTTTGGGAAAAAATGAAATCAGCTGCAGAAGCGAGGCACTTGAGACAGACTGCAAATGCCCAATGCCTTTTAGAAATCTGTTATCCACTAGCAATTATTTTCTACTCACCTATCTGTCAACACTTTCCTATTTAACACACCAACTGATTAATACTGAATAAGTCTTTACTATTATTATAAGATAACAATTCTTCAATGCTACCTTGGAATTAGGTTAGACAGAGCCTTAGACATTTCCTGCTTCATGAAAACTGGCTGGAGTTTGGTTTATCTTTTCTAGTAGAATTACAAGATTTAGTATATCATCTGGAAATGAAGATGTATCTACATTTTACCTCCACTCCTGGCCTTTGAATATGATGAGATATACATCTTATCAAATCTGACCTTTTATGTAATTACATGCACACAGACACACACACACAGACAGACAGACAGACAGACACACACACACATATTCACTCACTCACTCACTCACTCACTCACTCACACACTCACTCACTCACTCACACACTCATACATGCAAAATATTTGTTGGGAGGGACAAGAACATGCCAGACATAAGAGAGGACCAACTTGTGGGAATTAGTCATCTCCTTCCACCATGTGGGTTCCAGGGTTCTCACATAGGTATTTGGACTTAGAAAAAATGTACTTTCACTGAATGATCCATCTTATACCTCAGTATATTCTCACACTGGTTTTGTGTGTGTGTGTGTGTGTGTGTGTGTGTGTGTGTGTGTGTGTGTGTGTGTGTGTGTGTGCATCTATTGTCTTTCTGCTGTCTATGCAGTCTCTCTAGGGCTTCTCTGACATTTGCGAAAAGTCCTATGATTGTCCATCAAATTGTAAATTTAGGCAAGAAAAATGATATGAGTAAATGCCAATAAATGACAACAGAATTAAACTACATTAAACTACAGCAGACTGCTTTGCTCTCCCTCTCTTTTGGTGTAACACAAAGTTTATTACAAGTTCAACTTGGCTCTGTCATAGGAACTGGGTCTTTAAGAGGCTTTTTGCATATAGGGCTAGTGGATATTTTTCTTACCTATCCTAATCTAACTATGTTATAAAAATATGTTCACTTCATGGTTTCAATGACGTATATGTAGAGACAGAGATGAAATTAAATGTCAAAGTATCCAGAAGGACTGTTTGTAATGATCTTGTTCTTATTAGGGTACCTTGACAGGGAGTCATGAGTGCTTTATGGTGCCCTGAGGCACTTGACCACTCTATGTTATAGAACAGAGATCAATTTCCATCAACCAAGAATGGGTTCATCTATCAAGTACATAGATGTGGCACTTCGTCTTCTTTGGATTTAAATGGCCAAAAAAAAAATGCACATAAGAAAATTTAGATGTGAGGTTCAGCATCTGTTTCGATCAGCTGCTGGGTGGGGTTAAGTTAGGTGCCTGTCCTGTGTGTCTTTTCTGGGTCTGGATGACCTTGCTCAGGATGGTCCTTTCTAGTTCCATCCATTTTCTTGCTAATTTCACCATCTTTTTTTTTTTTAATAGTTGTATTCCATTGTGTAAAGGTACCATATTTTCTTTATCCATTCTCCAGCTAAGGGACATCTAGGTGGTTTCTTGTGTCTGGCTATTAGGAATAAAGCTGCTATGAACATAGGCAGAGCTCAGGGAGTTCTGTGGGAGAGTGGGAGGCAAGGATATAAAGACCGGATAGGGGATAGGAACGCTACAGGAATAACAGAGTTAACTTACATAGACCCAGAGGGCCTTACAGAGAAGCACCAACCAAGGAGCCTTACTGGACTGGACCTCGTCTCCCTACACATACCTAGCCAATGGGCTGTTTGAGTCCACTGGGAGAGGGGACGATGGTGGGAAGGAATGACAGAGGTGAGAGGAAGGAGAGGGCTACATTTGGGAGGTAGAGGGAATAAATAAGTTAAAAAATAAATTTAAAGAAAAGAAAGAAAGCTTAGCACTCACAATAAGTGTCGTTTTGTTTCTAAATGAAAACAGTTAAGAGTCTCAGCAAGTTTCCTCTTAACAAGACAAATAATGTTGACCAGTTGTCTAACGTTTCTATGCACATATTATTTAAACGCAATTAAAGGATTTGACTTTTAGTGTTTCACAGTAACTGCCATTGCAACTATGACAGAATTCTGGCTTCCTGTGAACCAAACAAAAGAAATCAACTGACAGAAGATCTCCTTTCTCAACAGTCCAGTGAAAGAAATTTGCATTGTTGACCAAAACATTTCAGTCCCTTCCCATGGGAAAAAAAGAAGTTCTTTTGGAGGGCAGTGCAGAATCGTTTGGCATATGCTGACACTTCCTCACATCTTTTCAATGGCAAAATCATTTCCAGGCCACCAGACACAGTGAATAATTCCTGAATGCTACATGTGGTGTGGCCAGGATGACAGTACTGCCATCTGGAATAATTGCAAAATTTCCTCACAACAGACATCCTTTCTAGAAGGATCACTCATGCAGATCATGTGTCCAGTCCTTCCTTTCTGCTTTGTTTTCCCCAATGGACTGTGCAGTGATAGCACAAGCAGGCTTACAGCAGAGGTGAGCTGCTGGACCACACCCGACTGCCTTCCTTGTACTGACAGGTATCAGGGAGGATCCAGCATCTGTGATACTAAGAACAGTACTGGTCTCAGCTCCTCATCTAATGTGTAGCTTTTCCATTGCTATTGGGCATGGACACCACAGACTGCAGAGGTTCCGGTAATACCTGGGATATGAAGCAACTGTCTCAGTCTGGATGCCCAAACATGAATGGAGCCTCTCAGGACAACACTCAGATTCCTTCCACTCCCAACAGTGTTGTTTATTGACAAACTAATCTGCAGCCTCTCTGGGAACCACTTGTTTTTCACTTGCCTTAAGTGTGTTTTCTTCAAGGTTGCCAAATACAAATAGCCAAAACATTATGAATGTAGCATTAATATAATTCCTGATTATTTCATGATTCTTGCTGTATGTAGTTTATCTATGCATAATAATATAAATGCATATTTAAAAAAAATAAAATTTGAACAAATAATAATTGGTTGTGTTTTGTAACATCTTGAGAAGTTAATGGAGACTTGTGTCTCCATTAAATCAACACAAAAATTATAACAGTAAATGTATCCAAGAGGAATTTGATTATTCCTGCAGATAGCAGTGATTTCTGCTGTGTTTGAATTTCTCCCTGTCTTGTTCTTTCTTGGGTTATTTGTCCCAACAAGCTGTATTTAAAAGTTTCTGCTCTCTCCGATTGATAACTTTCTGCTAAGGAAAAATTGGATGTTTTAAAGTCTCATATTGAGTCTGACTTGTGATACAAACCATACGTAAGGTCAGGCTCCTTTCCCAGCAGTAAGCCAACATAAAACAAACTCAGTGGCACTTTTGGAGGTTTTCTGTCTCACAGTGCTTTTTCTAGGCATTGATTTGTTTGCTTTTTTTTTTTTTTTTTTTTTTTGATTGTTTTGGACATTTTTGTTTTGTTATTTTTATTTTACAGGTTTTTGCTTATACATTATGGCTTTTGATTTTGTTTCTGTTGGTTTTCTGTGTGCATGAACATGTGTGTCTCAGTGTTTGTTGCATTTTTGGTGCTTTTCTTTGTCATTGTTTGTTTGTTCGTTTTTATCTTAATATTAATATTACTTTCAATCTCCTATTTGTTTCTAATGAGAAAGACATAGGTTATGGATTATGGGGTCAAAGAAGTAGAGAGATTCTGCAAGGAATTGGCATAGGGGAACCATCTTCAGAATGTATTTTATAAAAATAAAATCTATTTTGACTAAAAATATTAAAGTAAAAATAAGGAAAACCCTGCTTCCTTAGTTGTGATGGTACATTCTGGATCACGTTCCTTCCTGCAGTGGCAGAGACGTAGGCGCAAACTTGAAGTCATTAAGCAGTGCTCAGAGAAGTAGTGGCACTATAAACTGAATTATCAAATAATAAAGCATGAGATTTGCTTTTATCTCATAAATAAATATGAGATAAATAAATAAAATAAATATACTGGTTTTCTATAAAATAAAAAAAGAAAATTTACTTTTGTTTCACTTACAATTGTCACCAGCACTTGTACTCCTCATGGCTAATATATAAACACGTGTGAAATAGGGTTTTAGATATTTGATTAAGAAAAGTGCTTCTAAGGATATGGGCCCCGATTCACTTATTATATACTTTCACACTTATCTTTGATAAACAGAACAAAAGTGAAACAGTGTGATTGTTCTGCAGACTGAAACATAAGGGTATTTACACAGCTCCCTGACCATGTTACATCTTCTAGAATATTATGGCAACATGAACTTTTCCTCATGATTTCATATTATAATTTTATAGGAAAGAAATACTTTATAATTGTTACTAATTTTTTTATTACACATGTATAAGACAAACTACATACAGCAGGGAGAACCATGTGACAATCATGAGAATAATGAATTCTATACATGTTACATTCATAGTGACTTGGCAATCTGCTTCGTCTCGTTTGAAGTAGGTGTTTTTCCTTTCTTGTTGGGTCTAGATTTCCTAATGATATTCAATATTTATCCTATCTCAACTCTAATAGCTTAACATCCTTATCTTTATCTAAAACAATCTTGTCCCCTAACCAACTAAGCTTGGTTGTAAAACTATACTATCTTGTCTTCACTGCCCTTCAGAGACTTGAGAAGGAATAAAACTTAAATTCCTGAGTGAACCAGCAGTTTAGGTTAGCAGCTTCCAAAATGTACAAATTGACTTAAGACAGTTTGCTGCTTGACCAGTCATGCAAAACACTTTATAATGTTGGAGCCTCATCTTCATCTTTCTGGCCTAATATCTCTGCCAGACTTGTTTGCAGGGCAGGAACTATTGAGGACTTGCTTACCATGACTCGGCAGAGTGCGACTCTGCCTGCATTTAAGTAGCCCGTTTTTAGGCAGATTCTGTTTGTGGCAGGAATGAGGACATATTGCCCAGTGGCTATTTTGCCACCTTTAAAGCTATGCCCATAAGGAGGCTCTTTGATGCTCATCATCTTCTTTGATTGAACCTACTCCTTAACTCAAGGCTTTAATTGTTACCTAAAATGAAGGTTGTGTCTAAGTCATGGCTATAGAATTGTTACTAATTTTTAACAAACATATGCCCAAAGTTTTACATCATCAGGATTTTATCTCATGTATATTGACAAAGTGTTACATATCGCACTGGATTAGGTAAACTGAGCACATTATATGGATGTTTGCTTTAATACTAGGACAGCCTTTCTCCTTCTTCCATTCTTACAGTGAATAAACTCTTGTAAATAGGCTCATATTCTTTTTCAAATCAGTCTTGAAGAAATCTCGTTGCACCATAACAGTGCCCTAATTATTTCTCATAGAAGATGCCCAACTATTTCCCAACTTACTTGACATGTATCCCTTTCTTTTTCCTTATGCCTTGATTATACCTGGATTTTTTCACATATTTTTGCCCCATTGGTATTTTTTAATATTTTTGGAATTATTTAATTGTAAAAGCATTAAGGCAAGGGCCTCAAGCTTTTTCTTCACTATTATGCATGAGTTAATAATATTTAGTCAAAGAATTAACATTTAACATGTATCAGTTGAATTACTCAATGGTTGAATCTATGTATAAATACAAATTTAAGCCCATAAAGCACATATTGTAAGTAAGATTATTAAAACTAAAAACCCTAACATATATTAATTTGAATATGTCAACATAATTACTAAGCCAAATAGGGCAGCCTAAACAAATATCAGCATGTGCTAAAATTAACCTAAAGATTAAGTTTAATAAAATTATAATTAAATTCCAGATGTCACTAATAGTGTATTGATAAAAGTAAAGAATTCACATGGAGTAGATGGAGAAATAATTAAGACTCCAGATGTTTGAGGAAGCCATATGGAAACTATGTAACTAAGGGTGAACTTACTTACTATTTTGCTAACTGGACAGAAATGAAACTGCCATCATTCTTATTTCTATATACATAGATCTGAGTAGCTCTCAGACCTCAAGTGGGAAGGTTTTTTGTTTTTTGGATTTTTTTTTTGGGAGGGGTTGTTTGTTGTTTGTTTGTTGTTTTAGTGCAATCAAGAAGAGTTAATGTGGAAACTCAGAAGAAGTCAAGGTGAAGAGAAGTGTCTCTTTAGAGATCATGCCCAAATGAGAAGTCTACATCAAGCTCCTAGGTTCCAAGGCTCTGGAAACACAGAGGAAGAAGGAGCAGGAAGGTTATAAAACAAAAGCCGGTGGTCAGGGTTGACTAGAGCAAAACTGTGTCTTGGGGACATCGCAGAGCTGTTGTAGTCATGAGCTCACAGCCGCTATGGTTGCCTGCAAAAGACATATGCCTAATTAAGCCACTCAACATTCCATCATGAAGAGAAGGCTTCGTAAGACCCCACCTTGTCAGGTAATAGCTTGCGCCATAGGGAGAATTGATGTATTTAAGGGTGTGGCATATGATATCTCACTGGATTATGTCACATCCCTTGGGTATATGGGCAGTACTAATTGAATTTTTTAAAGGGGAACATGAACTTGAAAGGGGGTGGAAAATAGATCTTAGAGTAGTTAAAGGGAAAGATAAAGGATGAACTTGGATGAAATACATTGTTTGCATACAAGAAATTCTCAAAAATTAATAAAAATAGTGTATTACAATTTCAAATTAAAGAATTAAATAAAAGTTTCTCTTAGTCATTCAGAGAACCAAGAGTCAAGATAGAATTCTTGATTTTTTTAATCCTAGCCTTTTGGTAGTCCATTTCATCCCACAAATGAGTGGACTTGGAGGTGTGCTGTAGGAGCTTGTGTAGAAATAACAAAACTACAGGAGGCTTTTAAAGTCACCATCACTTGATTTGCTGACAGAGACTTAGGGGACTTGTTTTACCTGTTATTATCTTTTCTGGGCAGCGCATCCTTCTGTACTGTCACGTGCAATTTCCTTTTTTGATTTGCTTTATTAGGTCTCATTTAATTCAGACAGGTCTGAAATTTACTATGTAGCTAAGAACGAACTTGAACACTAGATCCTCCAGTGCCAGCTAGGCTAAATGCTGCCGTTATAAGCATGCTATTGGTATTTGTTTTTTGGGAGGTTGTTTGTTTGTTTGGTTGGTTTTTGGTTTTTCGAGACAGGGTTGCTAAGGGATAACCTTGGGTGTCCTTCACTCAGTTTGTAGATAAGGCTAGCCTCAAAGATCCTCAAAGTCACAAAGATTTGCCTGCCTCTCAAGTGCTGGGATTAATGACATGTGCCATTATGCCTGTCTGTGCCAACAACTTTTAATGAAATCTACAGCTATTTTCACATTACATCCCGGTGTATCATCTATGTATCTCTTTATCTAGCAGTGTTTATTTAATGAGTTTCTTTTATGTTTGCATTATCTTATTTTTCACTAGGAATTATGTGACTAGTTAGTGCCAATGCATATCATAACTACTTAGTATTATATTATAAAGTGTAAGGTCATATTTGAATTGTTTGAAGTTTCCTTTTCTGTGACATCTAATTTCCATAGCAGCATAGTTTACATTAATACATCCAACCAAAACATAGAGGTTTCCATTGTAAAAATTTGAAGCTTTAATCATTCATTTATCCTGTGACATACACTGCCACTATATTTTTCTTCCATATAACTGAAGATATTTTTCCCTTATAAAAGTAGTGGAAATGGATTTCAGATACGTTTTAAAAAATTTAAGAACACTAATACTAGCTTTCTACCTTTAAATAGAAAATTCATCATGGAAATGATACCATATATGTTTTAAAGGTGGTACATTTTCTACTATAAGATTGACTATAGGGTCCTATGGTTTAGTCATTGTGTCTTATCCTTCAAAGTAATAGCTGTTTTAAGTGGTGGCCCAGCAGTTTATCAGCACAAAAACTGCTAAAGAAAAATGCTATTGATTTTCACTATCAGTGGCTAAGGAAATGCTTTATGTACTAGAATTAGTCAAGAAAGCTAGAATAAAATATGAAAGTGTCACTTAAAGCTCTATTTGTTTGGGTATATTCAATGCCAACCTCAAGTTCTTAAACAAAGAAGAGATGCATTTTCATAATATAATATTAGGAATTTTGATGCATTATGGTAGGCAGATTTGGGCCCAGGGGTCCCGCTCAAACTAAGGCACCAGCCAAGGACAATACAGGTGGTAAACTTTAAACCCCTACCCAGATCTAGACAATGGACAGAACACTCTCCACAGTTGAGTGAAGAGTGGGATATGACTTTCTCACGTACTCTGGTGCCTCACATTTGACCATTTCCCCTGGAGGGGGAGACCTGGTGGCACTCAGAGGAAAGACAGCAGGTTACCAAGAAGAGACTTGATACCCTATGAGCATATACAGGGGGAGGTAATCCCCCTCAGGAACAGTCATAGGGGAGGGGAATAAGGGGAAAATGGGAGGGAGGGAAGAATGGAAGGATACAAGGGATGGGATAACCATTGAGATGTAACAAGAATAAGTTAATAAAAAATCAGTATAGATTTATTTATTGATTATTACTTATTTATATGCAATGTAGTATACAAGTATATGTTGTTTAACAAATGGTAAGAACAGTAACAAAGAGTTTAAACTGATGTATACAAGAATTGTAACTATGAAAGCATAAATTTCAACATGTATACTCATTATATATATACATTTAGATTTATATAATATACATTATATATGATATATTATAATATAGAATGTAATATAGAATATACTATATATATGCATACCCTTTATAGTATATAAACCACAAAAGCCAGAATAGCAAGTAGTTTAGCTGGGGACCCAATTTGGTTTGGGGTTATGCATACACTCCTTGTAATAAATGCATCTGCCAGGATACCTTCTTCTGCAGATGATATGCTAACGCACTCGTTTACAAAACAGCACACTTATTAACCTCAGAAATTTCTCCATCAAACCTCCCTAGACTCCCTTTGCCTCTGCTGGCTACAGTTGCTTCCTCTTCTGAACCATAGTACACATTTCTTTGACCTTGGTACCAATCATATCTTGACCGTTTCTTTACAAGTGGATCCCATTGGATCAGGATGTAGAGAACAGAAGCACAGTGGGCATGTCCGGAACTTGTTTTAGTTGTCTGTGAAAATAGGCAAAACTCTGCCCTTTAATAAACTTTAGAAAGAATTCCTTATTTATAGTCTTATGCCCATGCGTAATTGAATAAGTGCGTGGTTAAAAATCAGATGCAATATGGGAAGGGACATACACAGTACAAAAAATGAGTGATGTAAAATATCAGTGAAAAAAAAAAAAGAACCACCCAAACTATGCTCTTTATTAACTAGCGCCTCCCCCACCCCCCTTTCTCTTAAACTGTATTAAAGGAAGCCTGGAACGATATCAGGGCCCTTGAGTTTGTCATTCATGTGACCTGCTATCAGTCTCAACAGTGTCTACTTCTCTAATCTCTGTGTCACTTTACCTCAGCAACAGTTGCTTTGCTTCTTTTGTAAGCCTGTGTGAGCCTTTGTTTTAAATTCTCTGCATAAAAAGCCAAGCATCTGGAAATGCCTGGCCCAGACTGTACCACCTGAAACACAAACATACAATACATTTCATATGTAGTTGAAATTTGGAAAGTTTACACTATTGTGTTGGACAGAGAAATTTTATGGCTGTGTTCTTATTAGCAAAGGAAGGAAATTTATTTTGAAATAAAAATGTGTACAGAGATTGAGAGTCAGGAGGCGCTTGGCTTATTCAAGGAAAATAAAGGTGGCCCACGTGTCTGCAGTGTGGTGAGGTGGTGCGTGATGTTGGACAGACTCAAAGTAAAACCAAGCACAGGTCTGAGAACTGCATTACTATTTACCTACTTGATTAACATAGCATTAAAATGTGTGCTATGCTTTCTTTTATATCCGAGGCAGAGAAACAGGCTGATCACTATGAATCTACATGGAAGGCAGACACGAGTGACCGAAATACCAGTTGTTTTGACCATTTTGACAGAGCTCTTCAATCATATTATTTACCTGCCATATAAACCACAATTTGTATAATTCTTTAACCAAAACTATTTCAGTTTTAGAGGCTCTGTTGAATACAATGCCTGGCGGTTTATTTTTCTTTAAATGTTATGTTATGCTTAATCTTGAATTAACCATTCATTCACTTGCTATAATGTGGACTTTGGAATCGCTTATGCTAATATCAGTGCTGATGGTAAACTGTAATTATTGTGGTTAGAATGAAAACTAGTGCTTTTAATTTGTCATAGGATGCATTACCTCCTAATACAAGAAAAGGAAAGAAGTGAGTGAGCATTTACATATTTCTCACATTTTTTAAATGAAAAATAATTTTCTTCAGAATCCTCATAAAATTTTATATAATTATCATCTACACATATGAATTATATGCCGTAAAAAGAGACCTAAAAAATAAAATAATGTGGAGTTTCTCATGTACAACCCCACTCCTTTGTACAAGAGATTTTGATGCATACTTAAAGTGAATACTAAAATACAGTTCTTTAACATAACTCCTGAAAAATCCAAGGGTCCCTGATGAGCTATTCTTAGCATTTCCTTCACAAACTAGTTCATAAAATTAATAGACAGCTTCTCTAGAATTCACTGTGGCATACGAAAGCCATGTACACACAATATATATCACACAAATACACCTTCCCACTGTTCCTTAATCTAACTTCAAACACAACTGAGTAAAAGAGAAAAAAAAAACCCATACCATAGAGATTTCACATATTAGACTCTAGTTAGAAATTACAACAAAATACACTTCCTTTGGTAGTTTAAATTAGCTGACTAGTCTATTTTACTTTAGTTTAAAGTTGACAGGAGAATCAAACCTTTATATAATAAGTATTGTATAACTTCAGGAGAAAAAATAATCAAACACTAATAGCTGTAGCTCTCAGAAATAACGTCCCATAGGACAATGTACTTAGTTTTTCCTGATGTTGTGTGAAAGGGAATACTTTATTTTCAGAATAATTGTCCAAAGAAAATCTGTGTACTAATCCTCATGGTCCAAAACCACATTATTGTACAACTATGTTGTAGAAATAGCCAGTAGACCTAGAAGAATGTCATCAGTCTTGTAAAGCAGTAGAAATGCATGGGGATAGGAAACAGGCAGCAATGTGCCAAACCAATGATAAAACACCCTTAAGTATCACCCGACTATGATGCTCATCAAATAAATACTCATTGTTCGTTCTTCATCTTTCTCAACCAACGATGAGACTGCAACACAGGAATCTCAAATTTCTTCCCAGGTTGTTTCAGGAACCTGAACCTTTCAATGAACCAGTGACTAATATTTCATAGAATGTGCATGAGTATTGTAAAAGCATGTTAAACAAGCTCTATAAGTATTTTCCTAGTTTGAGTGATTGGTATGATGAAACACCATAAGCAAGAGCAAGTTGGGAAGGAAAAGGTTTATTTGACTTTGGCTTCCACATCCATAGTCATCACTGAAGGAAGTCAGAACAGGAACTCAAACAGGGCAGAAATCTGGAGACAGAAGCTGATTCAAAAGACACAGAGGGATGCTGCTTACTGCCTTGCTCCTCATGGCTTCCTTATCCTGCTTTCTAATAGAACCCAGAACCACCAGGCCAGGTACTGCACCATGAGCAATAGGCTGGGTGTTGTCCTATCAATCACCAATTAAGAAAATGCCTACAGGCTTGCCAACAGCTCCCACTTTGGGGTGGTTGTTGTTAGTGTTGTTATTATTGTTGTCTTTCGAGACAGGGTTTCTCTGTGTAATAACCCTGACTGCTGTCCTAAACTTGCTTTGTAAACCAGGCTGGCCTCAACCTCAGCGAGATCTGACTGACTTTGCCTCAGGAGTGCTGGGATTAAAGGCAAGGACCATGATGCACAGCCCTATTTTAGGAGGCATTTTCTCCATTGCGGTTCTGTCCTCTCTAGATTATGTCAAGTTGGCATAAAATTAGCCAGTACAAATATATACTGTATTTTGAACACTTCCCTCCATAATCTCAGGCCCACTTTTCTTGCATCTCCCTTCATGTAAGTTTCCCTTTCCTCAGTTTTGCTATCTTCAGGTCATGCATTAATACATATTCACATAAACAATACATACACACATACACACATACACACATGCACACATACACACATGCACACATACACACATGCACACATACACACATACACACATGCACACATACACACATGCACACATACACACATGCACACATACACACATGCACACATACACACATAAACAATACATACACATATATACACATACACACACACCTAAGAGAGAAAACAAGATATTTGTCTTACTGGTTTTATTTGGTTAATATGATCACCTGCAGTTACATGGATTTTCTGGAAGTGATGTAACCAGAGGGTTTCTAGGACCCTCTGGATCCTTCTACTTTGCTATTCTCCCATGCTTCTCTCATCCAGAGTCTCAATGGGATGCCCTCCCTTCTGTCCCAGTTTCCTGGTAAGTGAAGGCTTTCATAGGTTATGCCCCTCAGGCTAGTATGCAGATATAAGTGAGTATATACCATTTGAGTCTTTCTTCTTCTGGCTTAACTCACTCATTATGATCATTTCTAGCTCAATCCATTTGTCCACAAATTTCGGGAATTCCTTGTTTTTAATAGCTGAGTAGTATTCCATAGTGTATATGTACCACAGTTTCTTTATCCATTCTTCTACTGAGGGGCACTTAGGCTGTTTCCATGATCTGGCTATTATAAATAGGGCTGCTATGAACATGGTTGAGCAAATTTTCTTGCTGTGTGCTGGAGCATCTTCTGGGTATATTCCAAGGAGTGGAATAACTGGGTCTTGAGGAAGCCCTATTCCCAGTTTTCTGAGATAGCACCAGATAGATTTCCAAAGTGGCTGTACTAGTTTGCATTCCCACCAGCAATGAAGGAGTGTTCCTCTCTCCCCACATCCTCGCCAGCATGTGGTGTCGCTTGAATTTTTGATCTTAGCATTCTGATGGGTGTAAGATGGAATCTCAGAGTTGTTTTGATTTGCATTTCCCTGATGACTAAGGAGGTTGAGCATTTCTTTAAGTGTTTCTCAGCCATTTGATATTCCTCTGTTGAGAATTCTCTGTTTAGTTCCATGCCCCATTTCTCAATTGGGTTATTTGGTTTGGTAGTGTTTAATTTCTTGAGTTCTTTATATATTTTGGATATTAGACCTTTGTCAGATGTAGGGTTGGTGAAGATCTTTTCCCAGTCTGTAGGCTGTTGCTTTGTTCTCTTGACAGTGTCTCCTGCCTTACAGAAGCTTCTCAGCCTCATGAGGTCCCATTTATTAATTGTTGATATTAAGGCCTGGGCTGTTGGTGTTCTGTTCAGGAAGTTTTCTCCTGTGCCAACATGTGCCAGCCTCTTCCCCACTTTTTCTTCTAAGTGACTTAGTGTCTCTGGTTTTATGTTGTGGTCTTTAATCCACTTGGATTTGAGTTTTGTGCAAGGTGACAAATATGGGTCCAGTTGCATTTTTTTACACATAGACCTCCAGTTAGACCAGCACCATTTGTTGAAGATGCTATCCTTTTTCTATTGAATGTATTTGGCTTCTTTGTCAAAAATCAAGTGACCATATGTGTGTGGGTTCATATCTGGGTCTTTGATTCGATTCCACTGTTCAACCAGCCTGTTACTGTGCCAGTACCATGCTGTTTTAATTACTATTGCTTTATAGTACAGTTTGAGATCAGGTATGGAGATTCCTCCGGAGCACCTTTTATTGTACAAGATTGTTTTAGCTATTCTGGGTTTTTTGTTTTTCCATATGAAGTTCAGAATTGAACTTTCAATGTCTTTAAAAAATTGTGTAGGTATTTTGATAGGGATTGCATTGAATCTGTAGATTGCTTTTGGTAGGATGGCCATTTTTACTATGTTAATTCTCCCGATCCATGAGCAAGGAAGATCATTCCATCTTCTCATGTCATCTTCAATTTCTTTCTTCAGAGTTTTGAAAATTTTTTCAAACAAGTCCTTCACTTGCTTAGTTAGAGTAACTCCTAAATATTTTATATTGCTTGTGGCTAATGTGAAGGGTGTGGTTTTCCTAATTTCTTCCTCTGCAAGCTTGTTATTTGTGTCTATACTGATTTTTAAATTGCATGTATTCATTCCTTATGTATGGAGGTGGATTGTGGATTCCACAGCTTAGGTGTGCAACTCAGAGGACAGCTTGCAAGATTCAGTTCTCCCCATATACCATGTTGATCCCAGGACTGAACTCAGCAGTTGATTTAGAAGTCAGAACCTTTACATGCTGAGCCATCTCTCATATTCTAAGTATTTTATGAATTCATTGTTAGAGACATCCAACTGAACTTCTATAGAGAAAATCAGATGATGGAAATGATAGAAATAGTTTTTAAAAAAGGGTATTAACAAATGACATTTGGTTTATGAGTTATATTTTATCTTTTGATTTTGAAAAAATATAAAGTGTTCATTCCTCAGGAACTATTGTACAGATTATATACAATATATACAATAGTAAAAAAGAATATATTTGAAGTACAAGTGAACAAATAAACAAAGTAAACCTGGGGCCAATAAGATGACTCAGCTGGTAAAGGTGCTTGCAGCCGACTTTGACAGGCAGAGTTTGATACCTAGGAGCATGCCCCACATAGTGGAAAGAGAACCAACTCATCGAATGGGTCTATATGCAAGAGTGTTTTCTTCTGGGTGTTTTTGTGTGGTTGTTTGCTTTTTTTAAAACACATGGGGAAACACACATACTCGAAATAGGTGTAATAAATTAATAAATTGTGTTTAAGCATTCTCCCCATCATGCAAACTGGTGCTCTGCATTTTCTACCTGTACTTATCTATCAATTTTCTTGAACTTACATTGTATTCAGTGAAATGACAGTGGTTAGGCAGATATAAAGTGTCCTTCTGGGGATTTTGAAATTTGGTTTCTGTCAGTTATTTTCCATGGTCAACTTGATCCAAAGCCAGGGTCGTCTGGTGAAAAGGTATACCAGTTGGCAAATATATTTAGATCATCTTGGCCTGTAGGCAGTGCCTGTGATGCATTTACTTAAATATTAATTGATGGAAGGGGGCCCAACCTAATGTGGGTATTGCCACTTGGGTTGTGAAAGAAAGCAAGGTGAGCAATCCAGGGGAAGCAGGCAAGTAAACCAGTGTTCCTCTGTGGTCTGGGCCTCAGGTCTGCTGAAGTGACTGCGTCAGGGTGACTACCCTGAGCTCCTGCCTTGGATTCCCCCCATGGTACGTTCTAGCCTAGAAGCTGAATCATTCCTTCTCAGCACTAAGTTGCTTTTGACCCAGTTATTTCACCACAACCAACTAGGACTCACTAGCGGAGCTCCCCACCGTGACGTGGCCATTTAGCTTGTTAGCTAACCTTCACAGGCAGTGCCCGGCTTTTCAGTCTCATTTCCCAACATGTAGAATCAAAACTTGTTGTAGAAGATTCCTAGACTGATGAGAGTATATGAATCTATTCGATGTAATCAGGCTGAGTGACTAATATCAGTTTCAAATTGATGTTCATCACCTTCAAAACTAACATGGACGTTTCTTTGGACTGAAGTCAGACTACACACCGAGCCTGGGGAGAAAGAGCCACACGGCTAGCCTGAGGAAGTTGCCATGGAAGCCGAGTGTTTACATATGTCAGAGACTGTTGCTCTAAATTCAGGTAATGAAAAAAAAGAAATATTTTAGATCTTATCTTTTCAAGGTCATAATTTCCATGTTCCAGAGGTGAACAGCTCAAAGGCACCTAGCAATAGAACACGTAAGTGTGTTCCATTCCTAAGTTCTTACTGTGAAACACTCAAGGGAAATAACTTGAGGTTGCCTGTGGTTAAAAAGGTTGCTTAATTTCCACAAGATTCATTTGGCCACCTTTAGGGGTTCTTATTTGCTGTAGTTATTTTGTTGTTTTAAGGTCAAAGGAGACGTCCTATTAAATTGAATTTGCAGTAGATTTTGTGTAAAACAATATATGTTAGGTCAGTGAGAACCCATGACCCTTTATGTTGTCCCCTGTCATGTGTGTGTGTGTGTGTGTGTGTGTGTGTGTGTGTGTGTATGTTTCTCTGTGTGTGTGTTGGGGGGGTCTGTCTCTGTGCGTATGTCTGTGTATGTTCAGACATGCCATAGCGCTAATAAGAAGATAAGCAGACACGTATAGATTTTATATTCTGCTTCTGCTACCTGTGCTCTGGGGACTAAAACTCAGTTGTCAGGCCATATGGCAAGCTCTTTGAGCCTCTAAGCCATCTTGCCAGCCCTTTAGGTACCTTCGTCTGCAGAGCATGATCAAAGGATTAGATAGCCCTAGTCTCCGTCAGTCCACTTTACCCAGTTTATTCTTCTATATTCAGCACTGCTTTCCCAGGATTTCACAAAGTCCATGACTATACACCACCTCAGCAAAACATTTAGTACAGAAAATTGGCTTCAGAGTCCATGTCGAGGGGATTATGTAACACCAACAGGAAACAGGATCAGGCTTCCTTAGCTGGCACATATTTTTCTACAATAACTGAAGGCTTGTACATTTCAAGGCTGGAGGCATGCAGCCACAGTGTGTTCCGA
The DNA here is from genome assembly GCF_964271855.1 of Acomys minous. NCBI lineage: Eukaryota > Metazoa > Chordata > Mammalia > Rodentia > Muridae > Acomys > Acomys minous. Next base: position 47,068,624 of record NC_140487.1, on the reverse strand, counting down.
TCACATTATTAATCCTTTTCTCAGTATACTCCCTTCTGATGTTATTTTATAAACGTGGATAGCAGAAACCAAAAGTAACTGTCCATGGTATCTTCACCACTTATCTGTAAGCAATTTAATTGTTTAGGTACAAATATTTTTATTGTTCAGAACAATAGCTTAAAAATCAGAAATCAGAGAGGGAATTCTCACAGTAAAGTGGTCTTGATTGATGTAACTGGGTTAGGTTCTTCCACAGGAAGGGGAGTTTTTCAAGAGTCAGACTGCTACTTACTGAAGGTGATTTTAGCCGGGATGTCACTCCAGCAAAAAATTATTCTTCCTCTACCTATCTGCCCGACATTAATTTCCCCTTGAAAGCATTTATTATTCAGCATTAGAGGCTGTTCTAGTCAGCCGTCCTTCCAACATCTGTACCACTTGGCTGTCCATTGCATGTGATGAGTTGGGATAAGCAGAAAGAATACAGATACCAGCAACACAAACACTTACAAATTATGATGATGTAGTCAGAGGTTTATTTCATTTACTTTACTTAATTTAGGTTTATTATTTAGAGTGATGCTGATGGCCATTTTCAGTTGGACGTGGCAGAGGTATGAGGAGAAAAGAGAAAGTACTTATGACTCTGGTTTTAACTCTAGAATTTTCTATTATTCAGGGTGGTATTATCTTCCATATAATGTTCTTTTACATTTTCCCAACCTTAAACCAAAGCAGACAGAGAGGTGTTGAACATCTGTGAATCTCTTATGCAGAATCACACTTGCATTTTTCTTTTCAACCCACTTAATATTCACATATTCATCTTTTTAGCAAATATTTATTGAATTCCTAATTTGTAAGAGGTACAATGGTATAAGTAATACTCCCAGAGAACAAAGTTTATAATCTTCTTAAAGAGATCTTACACACACGCGCGCACACACACACAAACACACACACATACTCACACACACAAGTAATAATAAAAATAAAATAATAATAATAATAATAATAATAATAATAATAATAATAATAATAATTTATTAAGTCTCACAGTAGAATAAGACATATGCATTAAGAGCTCAACTGAGGACAAACCCAGTTCAGGCCATTTCTTGTTATGTGAACCTTTGAGTCTCTCGAATTTAGTAGGTATCCTAAGTGTTATTTGCTATGTTGCCGTTTTCCATGCGCCTAGGAAAATGACATCATATTAAGTGAATTGCCCTTGATTAGTACATGAGCCTGTAAGCTTCCTAAGTCATCTTACTCTGAATGCAGCCTGTTAAAAATATAGAGAATCTTGGAGCCGGGCGTGGTGGCGCACGCCTTTAATCCCAGCACTCGGGAGGCAGAGGCAGGTGAATCGATGTGAGTTCGAGGCCAGCCTGGTCTACAAAGCGAGTCCAGGACAGCCAAGGCTACACAGAGAGACCCTGTCTCGAAAAACCAAAAAAAAAAAAAAACAAAAACAAAAACAAAAAAAATATAGAGAATCTTGTGTTCATATTCTGTTTGCATTTTTGCACAGCATAAGCACACATAGACAAGGCTGGATAAAAGGTATTGTGGTAGTTTTATTTTCACACTGTTCATGATAATTGTTATCATTGTAATTATGTTCTTTTAAAAAGTAGATATAGTAGTACTGAAATCTCAAGGCTTTGCTTTCTAAACTCTCCGTTAGTGATGACTTGAAAACTATAAAATGACATCTCCAATCAGTACTTTGATATGTAGTATTGTAATTAAAAGATGAAAATGAAAGAAACTAAATAGTAGCAGACCTGGCGCGTTATAAGCTCATAAATATTAGTACTAATATAATTACTGGAATTATTTGGCTTATGGAATCCTTGTTCTCTTTTTTAGTTGAGGGGGCTAGGTCAAGACAGGGTTTCTTTGTGTAACCGATACCTGTCCTGGAACTCACTTTGTAGACCAGACTGACCTCAAACCTGCCTCTGCCCCACAAGTGCTGGGATTAAAAGTATTGCATCATCAGGCATGATGAGCCCTGTCTTTATATTAGTGCTTAAGATCCTGATTTCCTATAGAGTAAATGAAAGGCAAAGTTCAGTTTGTCCCCCATTTGTTTCCTGGTGTAGAAAGTAGTGGGGCAAATATCAGATCTAATAGCTATGTCTGAGTAGCAAATAGCCTATATCCTTTAAATAGGGAAAATGCCACTTAGGAAAGATGTGTTGTGCCCTGACTGTAATAGAAAACACAACCTTTCTTTCTCTATTTTCCAGTACATATACAGGTAAATTGAAAGCAAGAAATCAGTGGCCCTTAATGGGATGACTCTCCCTGGAGATCCTTAAATATTTACCCAACTCATAGACTTTTGGAAATTGAGCCAACTCATCTTATTCAAATTCAGTTAGTCCTTACACCTGCTTTAGAACTCGATTTGGTTTTCCCACTTGCACACTTAAGACACAGGGTTTTTGGGAGCTTAGCATCCCAACAAAAGTAGAGTAGATTAGATATTAATAGTAGCATTCACCCAGACAAGCTGACCTCAGAGATATTCAAAGTATCTTCAAACCAGACATTTTCCCCTCCCATCCAACAACAGGCAACCATCTACAGAGTCAAGAAATACCGTGAGTCTCATTTAGATTTGTTTTCATATGTTCTGTCTAACATCACATAACACAAAGAGATCTTCAAGCATTTTAAGCCACCTGATTAATTAATTATTAATTAAAAATTTTCAGTCACAAATGGGAAAGATTCAGTTGTGGCTCAATTTATATAATCAAGGTAAAATAGGACGTAAATGAATGCTATGATATTCTCAATAGGAATCTCATCCCCTTGCGTCAGTACTGATGTGGCTGTTTATATTCAAACACACCATTTAGGCTTCAATGCTGGGTCTGAAAACAATAATGTGAAAAAAATAGTAGGAAGCAATAGGTAGCTTGCAAAGAATGTAAAAAATAAAATGGCACTGGTGTTCTAAATTTCTTAAAGCCGAAAACATCCTAATCTGGGGCTTTTAAAAACTAAAATTCCATGTAGGGATCAGAATTCCAGGGCTGACACATTATTCCTGTTTGCAGGCAGGGGACAGAAGATCTCAGGTATGGTAGCTCCCTAGGCTGTGAATACTAGGTACAGATTAGCATTAAGTGGAGAGATAGGCATAAAAACCTCAATTTGGATGAAATATTTGCAGGTTTATTAAGAGTGTCTTCTAGTTTGTTCCATATCAAGTGGCCTTTGGGAGGTTCATGTTTGGTTTCCTGTGACATTCCCACAAAGGTTCTTTCATCTTCGTTATCTCTAAGACACAGTTTAGGCCACAATTGTTACAGTTCATAATATTTTTCTGAAATAACTTCCCTAAGCTTAGTGACTAGTTCAGAGATCAGACATGATGCTTAGTTTCTACTTTTCTCATCACAAAGCAGCAGTAATGAAGATTATAATTATCTGATCCTGCATACTGCTGAAGCTTAAGGCATGTAATTACAACTCATGGAAAATGCATTTCCCATTTCAGTATGTTTCACATCCAGGTTTTAAAGACAGCAATTTGCTTAAAATATGTCTTAGATTTAATAAGCGTGTCTACTTTGATCACTTTGACCACCATTTTTCATATTAGAAAAACCCTCCAGTCGTACTCCATAAAATGGTGGAATTTTCAAAATGCTCTGCCATGCACTGTGAAGGCATGACTATGTGATCTCTCCTCTGGCTCCCTTCTTTCATGATGTCACTATTTCCTCCTCATTCTTTTTTTTTAATTTTTAAATTTTTATTTATTCATTTATTATTTATTTTTGACTTCCACACCTAGAAGTTGTCACTTCGAGTACTCGGAGCCTTGAGAAGTGCTAGAGGACTCAGAAAGTCCCAGGGGGATAACAAGAGTTTAGGACAGCACATAAAACTGAAAAACAAATTAGATCTTGAAGAAATGCTTTTTATTCACAATGTAGACTAACCACACCTGGCTAAGTGATATTCTTTCCTGCTACTTAATATTTAAATTATAACCAAACTATCTTGTAGAATTCTGTTTCTGATGATCCCTATATGAAGTAGCATTGCTTAGGGAAAGTATTTCAAAATATAAACCCTCCCCCTTGTTTTGAAAAGATCAATGTAAACTACCTGACCTGTCTTTACTAAATAGTTTCAGAAAGATGAATTAAGTTGGGAAAATTCTTGAGATTATTCTTGAGCTATTATTTGGCACAGTGGGCAGTAATCCTTAGTAAATGAAATGTCTCATCAGAATCTCACTAGTGCATAAAGAAAACTGAAAACATAATAGATATATTGGCATTTTAACAAATAATATACTGATAATTCAAATGTTTATTTTGAACAATTATAACAAAACCACATTTCTTAGTTATCTCTTGTTTTCTTTTTAAAGATTCAGGTAAAGTTTCTTTAAAAGATTAGAGTACATGAAACTGTTCATTTTATCACATCACATCAAAATCCAACCATCATGTATAGGTTCCACCTCATAGGAAGGCTCTTAAATTCAATTTCGTTAAACCCAAAAGAGGTTGGTTAATCCAATATCATTGGTACCACTACTGTACCTGTAGGCATATTATACCAGACAGCTTGTTATTTAGTTTTTAGGATTCACAGCTGGTCAATCATATGATTGTTTTTTCTACTCCAGAAGCAGGCATAGCAAATTTTAGCATGAAGAAAACTAGCCAGTCAGGAGAGTTTCCACTATAGTACCAGCTATATGCTTTCTCTACAACTCATATGTAGTATCTTCAGCAATAGGTTATTACTGTTAGGTTAGGTACAATAGCTTGTAATGCTTGAGTTTCTAGAGTCTGTGGGATACCATTCAATAATTCAAATAGAAGTGACCCAAACCTGATACAGTAGTTTTTAATCAGGTAGCATATAGGCTCTATTTGGGATATTTGGAAATGTGTATCTCTATCTCTCTCCCCATATGTATGTGTGTGTGTGTGTGTGTGTGTGTGTGTGTGTGTGTGTGTGTGATTCTGTAGTAGTAGGTTACCATATGACTTCGTAAAGGCCTTTATTGTTAGTTATCCTTTCCAAAAGTCCCTCCTCTATCCTCCTCTCCTATTCCCATCCCATTTAATCCTTCCTATTCCATTTTTCCCTTTCCCCCCTGTATAACACTATATTCTGTTTCCCCTTCCTTGAAATATCCCATCCACCCCCTGTGCCCTATTACTAATTATCTAAATTCAGTTGTTATTTCAAAGGAAACTCACATGTTTAAAGTTTTAAAGCTAACAACCACATATTAGATAAAATATTCAATATTTGTCATTCTGGGTCTAGGCTACCTCACACAAGGTGATTGTTTCCAGGTCTATCTATTTTTCTGGCGTCATAGTCAGGTGACTATTCCTATGATAAAGCATCATAAAGCAACAAATGTAACTCTGGAGAGTCTTTACAACTTTCCATTAGTGAGGAGAGTTAGGGCAGAAGCCTGAAAACATGAACTAAAGTAACAGCCATAGATTAAAACTGGTTACTGGTTTGCTCCTCCTGGATTGCTCAGCCAGCTTTCTTATACCAGCAGTGACTGCCTCCCCAGGGGGTAAGACCACTCACAATGGGCTAAGCATCCCTACATCAATCATTAATCCAGAAAATTCTCGACAGGCTTGCCTACAGGACAATATTATGGTTTTTTTCATCAAGGAATTTTTCCTCCTCTAAGATGACTCCATCCAGTTGACAATGTAACTATCCAGTACACCTGCAAATTTCATAATTTTCATTTTTGTAAGCAATGAATAATACTGTATTCTGTAAATTAACCACATATTCCTTTTTCTTCCACTGGTTGATAAATATCTAGGCTGTTTCAATTTCTTGGCCATTGTAAATGGGAGGACAGAGTGAAACCTCTGGACCATTAAGTGGATAGAAAGAAAAGTTTATTTGTGGAAAAAAATTCCAAGGTTTCCTCTAAGAATAGAAAGCAGCAATGTGGTGGGAAATCTTTTTATCCAACAACAATCCTTCTGTTTAGCCAGTCAAGGTCCTTCTGTTTATGAAATTGTCATCAACACTGTCATTTTTAGGTTTTTCTTGGGACCTAACAATAAATAATACATCAATGAACATGGGTGAGCAAGTATCTCTGTAATAAGATATGGAGTCCTCTGAGTGCATACTCAAGACTAGCATACCTCTGAATCCTGTGATATACTTGTTTTCAGCTTTCTGTGGAACTTCAACAGTTATATCTATAATGGCTACATCAGTTTACCATCCTATAAACAGTGACTAATGGTTTCGCCTCACCACATCCTCGCCTGTATCTGCTGTAAGCTGTTTTAATATTTTTATTTTTGTTTTGTTTTTTACCTTATATACTCTGATTAGGGTATGAAGAAATCTGAAGATGGTTATAATTTGCATTTCATGGATGGCTACAGATATCAAGCATTTAAAAATGTTTCGTATATTCTTTTTTGAAATTATAATTATATCATTTTCTCCATACAGTCTTATATATACCTCTTTTCTTTCTTTCAAATTCATGACCTCTTTTTACAATTTTTATTACACAAATATATGTATATACATACACATATATATTCCTACCTTCATAAATACAACCTGATTGGTCTATATAGTGTTCCCTGTGTGTATGTATCCAGGCTTGGCCATTTGGTGTTGAGAAACTGACTGGTGTACTATTCCCTGGGGAAGACTGTTTCCTTATCTTAGAGCATTCCTTCTCTGCCTGTAGTTCTTGGTGTAGGGTGAGGACTCCTGGTCTTTTCCTTCTTCACACGTGGATATCTATTGTTGTTCTTGTTCAGATCAAGTTTTGGCAATCCAGTTGGCACATCTGCTAGTTTCTGACATTTCTAGGTGATACCATCTCAGAGCAAACTTTCTGAGTCTCTGACTCTTACACTCTTTTTTCACCTTCTTCTGAAATGATCTCTGAGCTTTAGTTACAGTGGTTGTAGCCATTGGGAGTAGGCTCCACAACTCTCCATTTTGATTGTTTGTGGCTTAAGTAATCAGCCATTTGTAATTTATTTTCAGAGAATTTGCTCTTTAATTTCATGCTCCTCTTTAAAATCTAGCTTTTATGCGAGTACCATACATTAAATTTTTTCCTATATGTATGTAGTATAACAAAATCAGAAATGATAATACCTTTATGAGTTCTTTAGTTGTTCAAGATTTTTAAAGCAATCCTGTTTTATGTGTATTTCCATGTGAAGTTTATGATCATTTTTTCAATTTATGTGAAAAATTACATCAGAGTTTTAAAGGGCCATTGTGATAAATATCTTAAAAAGTCAGGCAATGTTATGTAGTCAACAGTTCCTTTCTTTGTGTTTAATGTAAAATACCTAACAATGTATTTGGCATCTTATGTTTAAAATAGATGAGTAGTGTCCAGGAAGAGACAATAGTCTGCAAAGTACTTGCTATGGAAGCAAGTTTTATTGAGTTTTTTTACCTGTGACACATGCACCTATCCCGAGCAGTGCTCGATCCGTCAGAGACACACAAACCCCTGGAACTCACCAGCCAGATGTTCGAGTCCACATGATTGAAATCCATGAGAGAACCTGTCTCAGAAAAACAAGACATGGCTACTGAAAAACAACCCAGAAGGTTGAGTTTGACTAGCCACAAATGCACACACTTGAAAATCCTTTGATTGGAAATATCTCTTCATGATCATTAAACAAGTCAAGAAATATAAAGATTTCAAATCACAGACCATTACATTATCTCTACATTTTACAGTTGTCTACTTTCATCCTTCCTGTGTCTAATGTAAACTCTTACATAGCTATTGCAATAGCCAGTAGAAACTTTGATGGCCCCAGGATGCCTTCTTGCCCTTTATGATCATTGTTTTCATTTCCAGTTTCTGGAATTCAAAACCTATCTAAGTGTGGTTGAGACTGTACCTCCATCTCAACCTGCATCTCCAAGAATGGCATGACAGCTCATTTTCTCTTTTCTCCAACACAGGCACAGTGCTTTTACATGTTGTTCCAAAGTTAACAATGCTTGTGGCGTAACACCACACATGCAGACCTTCTTTAAATGTAGAATGTTGCTGGGTATGGAGGTGGGGAGGACTTGAGGGGAGTCAAGGAAAGAAAGAAATGCAATTAAAGTATATTGTATGAAAAAACTATATAAACTAGAATTTGTATAACACATTAATAATTTTGGAGTCTTTTGTATTTAATTTTAGGACTTAAATTATCCCTCTACCTTTTAAAAATTATTATTGAAAATAAATCTTCCATTGTACTTTTACATTTTCATATTAACTGCAGATACTGCTTGTATGTAAAATAATAATAAATAGGGATCTTTAGAAATTAGTTTAGAACACAAATATATTTTTCTAATTACATATTAGCTGGCGTTACTCTTGAACATAAATCTTCCCTTTCTTAAAAATCCATTTCTATAACAAATTGAATATGTGTTTAGTGTTTTGTGCAATTCAATTTTTGTAGAGCTAGACGGTCATTGTCTTGTAGCCGGTGATGGATATGGCCTTGAGGGTAGAATGATGTGGAGTAGAAAGTTCTCAGGGAATGCTTTCTGTGTCTGAATCTCAAATGATCATTGACTCCATCTTTAGCTATGTTCTAAGCCTGTGGTCTTTTACTTAACTGACACCTGAGACTGAGGTGGAAATGACAGCTGTGCTGTCAATTGTTCATACTAAATGCTGATTTGCTTAACCATGTTCAGCAGGGTCGGTTTTGATGTTCTGCAGAGCAATTTTGTCCTGTGAATTTTTTATGCCACAATATCTTTATTACCTATTTCCTTTGTTCTTTCAATCTAGCATCTGGTAGTCATGTACCTACTTGTCATTTCTTTTTAATGCTTTTAAGTATATCATTTACTTGCTGGACATCTGAGAAGAAAATAATGTGCACCAGTGTCTCAGTGTACAGCATCAGCACCCGTGTGTGAGATGGACACTTTATGAATCAGTTTCTTTTGTTTTGGCAGTGACCTGTCATCTGTCTATCTGTTCCTTAGCCATCTGTTGGCTATCACTCTACAATTCAAACAGCATATTAATATAACTCAGACACAGCAGTATGCTCAGAGATGGCTGAGGTTTTTCATCACTCTGAGGAGAATATGCATTCATTCATAAAAATACACGTTTATATATAGAAACTAGGTGAACATTAAGTGATTCTGGCCATTGAAGTGCTAAAATTTACTTGCGCTTTTATGCATGTAAATCTCTGACACAGAAGTAGCTCAGTGCCACCCATTGTCACTGCAAAGAATATGGGAGTGTCTGATATTTGCCACACAGTGCAATGGGCACAAAAAATACATCCTGAGTAAGCAATCAGACATTTTCTCTAAGTACAAATCACACTGAGCACAGTGTGGGGAAGAACTGTATGAGATATAAAATATTTCAGTACACTGAGTCAAAAGGTGTGAGTACTGTGGCAAGGGGAGGGAGAAGTGTACTCATTGAGGATTTATTCCCAGACCATCTGATGTTTCCTCAGAAGCAAAGCTGCCCTCCAACTCCTGGTCCTCTCTGATCAGACGCCCATGTGATGGATCACAGTTGCACACTGCCACACCTGTCACGTTTGGTTCCTATCTGGGGATGATAAGGGAGAAGGGGTTAATACATCTACTGACTGAAACAAGCCAGAATTTGTTTTTGATAAGTTAAGTGTGTTGGAAAGGGTATAAAAATCCTCACAGGGAAATTTTCTAAGTTCCAAGTTGTTGCAAGCTGAGTCTAGGCATGTTCCTGAGGAGTGTTCCTAAAAGTCATCATCAAAAGATCCTCCTGAAAAATAAAAAATAAAAAGCTCCTCCTGAAGTTATACTTGCACTTTTTTTTTCCTGTTTTCTGTTTGGTGTAGCAACACACACGTTTAACTAAATTTCAAGTTATAAGGTAATTCTAAATTTCTTTTTATTTTATTTTATTTTATTTTATTAATTTATTCATATTACATCTCAATGGTTATCACATCCCTTGTATCCTCCCATTCTTCCCTCCCTCCCATTTTCCCCTTACACCCCTCCCCTATGACTGTGACTGAGGAGGACTTCCTCCCCCTCTATATGCTCATAGGGTATCAAGTCTCTTCTTGGTAGCCTGCTATCCTTCCTCTGAGTGCCACCAGGCCTCCCCATCCAGGGGATGTGGTCAAATATGTCAGACCCCACTCTCCACTCAACTGTGGAGAATGTCCTGTCCATTGGCTAGATCTGGGCAGGGGTTTGAAGTTTACAGTGTGTAATGTCCTCGGCTGGTGCCATATTTTGAGCAGGATCCCTGGGCCCAAATCTGCCTATCATAATTTTCTTCTTGTAGGTTTCTAGGATCCTCTGGATCCTTCAACTTTGCCACTCTCCCATTTCTCTCTTCTTTCAAATATTACATCAAACATTGGAGGAGACCTACATTTCATTCTGGATTATGCCTCTTATATCTTACTGGACATATATTCAGGTATGCATGCACACACAGGCTGTAGTTTATTTTTACAGTTCTAATGCTAGCTACAATGTAATTGTTAATAGAAACATAAGTATTGTTTGAAAATTTGTGATATTTTTTAATTGATTGTTACTTTTAAGATTGTTCTGTGTTTTCCCTTTATGCTAGAAATCCATGCATCTAGCTGTATGATTGTGTTGTAGAAACATACCTGTTTTTGACCTCTTGGCTGGATAAATGAATATGAATAAGAAAGGATAAGATAATTTATAAAAAAATTGAAAGGAAATCATTTTTGTGCATTCACAATGTTTAAGATGTAATAGTAATGATCATAAGATCAGGGCTTGCCATATGGTCCTGTTATAGATCAGTAGTTTATTTATTTATTTTTTTTTTGGTTGATTTCCACAGCAATGGCAGATGTTAAAGAAAATTATTTGCTCCTGGATATGTACTAGGTATCATAAGATAGTGTGTGTGTGTGTGTGTGTGTGTGTGTGTGTGTGTGTATGAAATCAATTTCAGTGGCAGAATATAGGAAAAATGTTGAAAAGTATTATGCGTAAGTTTTACGATCACAGAAGACAATATGTATATTGTTCGTCTTTCACTTTTAGTTTTTCTCCTCCCTCTCCACTCCTCTGTCTCATATATATGTGTGTTTGTTGGTGTGTTTGTGTGTGTGTGCGCATGTGTGTGTGTGCGCATGTGTGTGTGTGTTATTTAATATAATAAATTCCCACCTCATTTAAAACTAATGGCTGCAAATTGCTGAAAATGCAGAAGATCCAATAATTCATGATTCTTGTTGATAACTATCTGATAATACAATCAATGACATGTCTTAAGATTACTTGGAAGTTATTAAATATATACTCTGTAAATAAAACACAAGGTAGAGCTTCCTACATATGCACACACGCATTTTTGCACAATCTTAACAGTATTCACATAATTGAAACCTGAAGAAGTCCTTATGCTTCAACATTGGATAATGATTACATAAACAATGTCACAGTCATTATATATAGAGACTACAGATAATATTTAATACAAGTATTCAATGGCATGAAAATGCCCATCATACAAAAAGACTAAATATACACATCATTTTGTCTGTGAGTATGTTTGTGGGTGTGAGAGACAGAGAGATCAGGGCTCTGGCCATGCTAGGCACATGTGTTGTACTGCTATGCTAGTTGTGAACTTATAGGTAAAATTTTATGTGTGTTGGTGGATTCCTAATTAGATTATATGGAGACAAAAGAAATTGATAGACATAGTCATAAAAAATCAATATGTGTTGAAAATGGAAGACAAAGAGATGTGATTCTTAAATATTTATGGGGATTTTTTTTATTGTCTCTATGTATCTGAGCTTTTATTAAACTCAAATGAAGCTCTAGTAGGGTTCTTCAGGCGTATTTAGAGTCACCTTGTTGAATCCTTTCTGGGAACAGCCCTTCCCCTTCTCAATTTAGCCTTCATTGAGTTTCAGCAATGACTAGTTAAAGTGAGTGCCTTAGTGATTGGAGTAGAGCGAGTGTATCACCAGACAGATGATTAAATAAAGTTAGCCATCCCCTCCTTAGTCACTTCCTCTGTGCTCTTGATTCTTTATCAGATGAAATATCTCCTTTCAAACCGGGGACACTGTGCAAAACAGGGATGGATCTGAGATGACACACATCCTGAGCCCCCGTCCTGGCTCTGATCCCTTTTAACTGTTAGACATTAGACAGCCACTGAACTCCCCCAGCCTGTTTCCGCTCATGGGGAAAAAAAAATGAAGGGGCTGGAAGAGAATGATCCTGAAATTACCCACCTTTTATGTTATGACAATGCAGCAGTCCCCTCTTTTTTCCCCCTTCATCTTTCAAATTTGAGAAATCCCTGCTCTGTGTTTTTCTTAGGGGTACAGACATAATTCATTATTACGATTTAAAGAGCCCCTGCTGTGCCACAGCTGGCACAGGTGAAAGAAATTAAGCGAGCGTGCACTATCACTGTAAGACCTCATCACCTACTCTGCTTAATTATAGAAGTCAGAACTTGAAAATGAGATTTATGAAGATAAGCTGAAATGCAGATAATAGGTTTGGGGTAATGTAAGGCTGATGATGTGTTATTTTGGAATTTTAAGTTCTCAAGTCGGCATAAGTCATGTATGATAGCATCATAAATTTTCAAGAGAAAATCGATCCTCCACTCTCTAGGGCAGTGGATATGGAGTCAAATTTTTAAATTTGATGACTAATTACATAAATAATGAACACCAGGAAAATAAATAACCAAAAGGTAGCATGATCCCTCTGGTTATAATTTATATCTATTCAAATGACTGTACGAAAGTAATGGATGTTAATTTATACAAGACATCTAAAAAAACACTCATTATAGACTTGCCATATGGCTGAGAGATGTAGGAGGATATTCTCTCATAAATCAACTCATGAAACAAGGATTTTTACTGAGTCTCTCCCTGTGTCTCTGTGTCTCTGTGTCTGTCTCTGTCTCTCTCTGTCTCTGTCTCTGTCTCTCTGTCTCTCTCGCATGTGGGCTCTCTCTTCTCCCATCCCTCTCAGTCTCTCTTTGTTTCTCAGTAGAGGATGTTGGATGGTTGTTTATGTTTTCAAGGTTCTAGATGGACACATATATGGGGCTATCTTATTATAATATGAAGAAATTTATTAGGCCTATACGGGAAGAACGTGAGGCACAATTTGGAGATTTTAGGATTTTAGAGAATTGAAATTGTGGGTTGGGTTCATAACCAACCTAAATCTAGGATGTCTGGGCTAATGTGTTGTTAAAATAAATAATAAAATAATAAAGATATAGTTTTGCTTGAGTAAAAAAAATTTAAACTGTCAACATCTCATATCATGTAGAAAATCACGCATATTCTCCCCTTCTATACACACACACTAAATAAATAAAACCACACACACGCACACACACACACACACACACACACACACACACACACACACACACACACTAAAGAAAACGTGTAGGGTAGGTGGCTTATAAAACATATATGAAAACAAGCTCTCTACCTTTTCCCAGCCTCTTCCTTATATAGAATACATCAAAGTGTGCTCTAGCTCAGAAGGAAAAAGTTGAGAACAACAAAAGAACATCCTACAGTTGCGGTAACCAGTAGGGAAAGAGACTGACCTCTGCAGGGTTAAGAGCTAACAGAGAATCCTGTTTATGCAGCCTTAGTGTTGTTTGAATGAGCCACTAGCTCTTGCTAATAACCTAACAATGAGCAAGTTCTGCATCGGACATTTCCTGAAAACTTTCTGCTATCATTAATTGATGAAGCCATGGAGAAGAAATAAGGTCAACCAATCCCTCAAATGTGAAAAAGCTAATATATTAGCTTGGTAAGCATCAAACCCGAGGAGCCTCATTTCCACTAAGATCCTAATGATGGCTGGGTTTTTATGGATTCAAAGCAGTTATAAAATCTCTTATTTCATCTGGATTTTAGCTATGATTTACAATTTTAAAAATGAGCTAATGTGGTCCAGAATTGAATTACCTTTGATTTATGTACAATAAGGTTTTATGGAACTTTGAAAAATGCACTAAAAGCACTTTAGTATGTAAATTCTATGATGACTAAAAGGTGCCATGCCTATGTATGTATAATTAAGCAGCGAGTCTTACATAATTTTATAAATACTAAAAAAGTAAAGCTAAGCAAAATCAGTCATGAAAGCCAAAAAAAGAGTTCCTGGGCAGTGTGCATCCAAAGCCCTAATAGCTAGGTGATCTCCAAGAACAGAAGTCAGGATGAACTGTTTGCAAATTAAGAAAATAGTGGAAACAGAATAGGGACTCCCCACTGTAAATGAGAGCTCATGGAAAGTGTAGAAAGGATTTTTGACTGGTAATGACATTAACAATTCAGTCTTTAACTTTTATTGAAAGCAAAATATTCCAAAATGTGTGGTTTTTAATTTTTAATGCTGAAAGTAATCTGATCACTTGAGCGTCTCCATTTCATCTCACACCCAATAGCTATCACCAAGAAAACAAATGACAGAAGATGCTGGTGAGGATATGGGAGAAAGGGACATTTACACACTACTGATGGGAGTGCAATGAGTGTCCACACTGTGCAAATAACTATAACTGTGGTAATTTTGACAAAAGCTAAAAACAAGACTACTACGAGACCAAACTATATTATTTCTGGGAATCAAAAAACTTTTTATAAACTGTCATAGCATATTAGATATGTAGTCTTTTAGGTTAAATTTGTTGCCAATGAAACTGGGGTTTGAAAGCAGACCCTGTTGCCTAGTAGCGAATCATTGTTGTCTTTTTAAAATTTTTTTATTAATTTATTCTTGTTACATCTCAATGGTTATCCCATCCCTTGTACCCTCCCATTCTTCCCTCCCTCCTATTTCCCCCTTATTCCCCTCCCCTATGACTGTTCCTGAGGGGGATTTCCTCCCCCTGCATATGCTCATAGGATATCAAGTCTCTTCTTGGTAGCCTGCTATCCTTCCTCTGAGTGCCACCAGGTCTCCCCCTCCAGGGGACATGGTCCAATATGAGGCACCAGAGTTCATGTGAAAGTCATAACCCACTCTCCACTCAACTATGGAGAATGTTCTGTCCATTGGTTAGATTTGGGTAGGGGTTTAAAGTTTACCACCTGTATTGTCCTTGGCTGGTGCCTTAGTTTGAGCGGGACCCCTGGGCCCAAATCTGCCTATCATAATGTTCTACTTGTAGGTTTCTAGGACCCTCTGGATCCTTCTACTTTGCTATTCTCCCATGATTCTCTCATCTAGAGTCCCAATAGGATGTCCTCCCCTCTGTCTCAGTTTCCTGGTAAGTGAAGGCTTTCATGGAACATGCCCCTTGAGCTAGTATGAAGATATAAGTGAGTATATACCATTTGAGTCTTTCTGCTTCTGGCTTAACTCACTCATTATGATCATTTCTAGCTCAATCCATTTGTCTACAAATTTCAGGAATTCCTTGTTTTTAATAGCTGAGTAGTATTCCATAGTGTATATGTACCACAGTTTCTTTATCCATTCTTCTACTGAGGGACACTTAAGCTGTTTCCATGTTCTGGCTATTATGAATAAGGCTGCTATGAATATGGTTGAGCAAATTTTCTTGTGTGCTGAAGCATTTTTTTTTCAACCTGGAAATGTGAATCCTAATATATGCTTTAGACTATTATATCTGAGACCAAATAATGTATCCTCCAGTTTTTCTGTGGCTGGGAATGTCTCTCCATCTATAGCAGCTGTCCCCACAACAAATCCTGTCTGTTCTTGTCCTACATGTGGAGAAATAATCTCAAAGCTAACACAGCTTACCTGTGCAGTCATTCCTTCTATGCTTGGCTTTCTCTAGGTTCAATCACAGATGGCAGTCATGACACATAAACAATGAATGAATGATTGTAGAAGTCACTACTTCTGAATCAGGGCTTGAGAGATAGATGGCTTCATTGGCAAATTACTTTCCCTACAAGTATGAGGATCTGAGTTTGGATCACCAACACACACATGGTATCTTCTCACAGGTTTTTATTGTTGTTTTGTTTTGGTTTATTTGTTTTGGTTTTGCATTCCCTGTTTAAAGAATACTGAGTAGTGGATCCTTGAGGATTGCTGGCCAGCTAGTATAGCCACTTGGTGAGGTCCAGGTTTAGTGGAGAACGCTGTGTCAAATAAATAAGCAGATAAAATAAACAAGTAAGTAAATAACAAATAAAATAAATGCAGAGAAGAGAAAACACATGATGTTGGCTCAGATCTTACCCCCAAATGCACTTGCACACAAACCACAAACATGTATACATGTATTCCATATATGCTTCCAAAAAATTTATGAGTTGAAATTGCCCATTGCTCAACTACGGTAATAAAGGCTCAAGCTTCCCTCCTCTGGGCTATCTAGGATGGAATCCAGCCCCTGGATTTATCCAAATCAGCACACAACTCAAGAAGAAGCTTCTTAGACATCAGTGGCTAGGTACTATGATGTTTGTGCTCAAAGAGCCCTTATATAGTCAAGTAATTCTTCAACTATTCTTTATATAGTCAAGACATGTATCCATAACCCCAGTCAGTCCATCACCTCAGAATTGCACTAGCTCACGTCCCTCTAAGAAGGTAAGGACGGTGCATTCGCTCTACAATGCACTGCGGGTGATGACGCTCTATTGAATATAATAAAACAAACTATCTGAGAGAGACCACACTCTACCTTTATCACAGTGTGCTTTATGTGTTGTTATTAGTTATTATTAGGACTCTTCTACTGAATCTAATTTGACATTATAACAATACCTATCTGTCTCTTGAATTCATCTTATTTCAGAAACTCTCCTGGAATCACATGTGAGAGCATTAAAACTTTTTGTATTTTGAAATAGTTATATTCATAAATTTTTCCTGCCACAATTAAATTGTGATATTAGTTCTTCACTAATTTGTAAAACAATACACACATGTCTAGCCATGCAATAGCATATTATCTCTTAGAGAACCTGGGTGCTGTTTCTGGAAGACAATGAAATAAATTGAATCAAGTCTTACTAGTCTTGTTGCTCAGTGTTTGAGAGCAGATACCAGCATCTAAGAGCCAGGGGAAAGGCTATACAATACTAAATGATTATTCTCTTATGAAAACATAGGGTTGGACTGTAATAGTTATGAGCAAGATGAGTATAGTCTCAGAAGTTTGTGAATGTAAAAGCTTTATCCAGACAAACCAATGTACTGGCCACCATAGGAAGAGGCTTACAAATGCAGGTAGAAGCAGAACATCTTTTCCTCAGTTTCACATACACTGAATCAAAAAATCATATACATTTAAATGAAAAAAATCCACTTTACTTATATAAAGATGCAATAAAAGTTCTGGGTAACACATGTGTTCTTTATTAATTCCAGTTATTAACTACTGATTAAATTTATTGTGAAGATACGAGGTATAGCATTAACCTTATCATTAAAAATAAACTGTCAGTGTTCAGGTCTGCAGTAAATAAATGTGGTGTGCCCATTCTCCCTGGGAAGAGAACTGAAATATAAAGTAGAACTCTGTCTTATGTTCTAAAAATTTTAATCACAAGATTTAAATTGTCAAAAAGAACCCACAAAGGAATGGAGTTATAATAGTTTCTTAAACCATGTATGAAACCTACCTGTGTGATAGACTTGAGACAGAAAACATCGCTTTTCACAATGATTCTAGAAGCAGCAAACCATAAAATACCATTTAATTTTGTTCCAGTGATAATAGAAAGTATTACATGTCACCATCAAACATGCACTGAATATTCCTGTCTCTTCAAAGTCTTTTTTATTAGCTTAACTCCCTGAGCTGTTAAATGTAGCAAAACTTCTGTTAAATCCCCTTGCTTTGCAGTAGAAGAGCAAATTCTTTTAATTGGAAGATTGCAGAGGAGGATGTAAAACAGGAGAGCACTTTTAAAAGTTTGGGCAGTTTAAAGAGGAAAAATTCTGGATGCTTCAGCAAATTGCCAACCCTGTGAGATTCAGCTTTGTGTATTATTGCTAATGTAATGCTTTTAGTGTACAGTAAATTAGATCTTGAGCACATTATGGACCAAATCCTATCCTTTTATTCTACTGTGCAACTCCTAACAGGTTTCTACAGAAAGTTTGCTTGGTAATTAGAAAGCAGTTTCTCCATTATTTCTCTGTCACAACTCTGATATACCCAAAAAAGAAAATCTCAGGGTAAGCAGTGTATCAAAACATAATGTCAATAATCTCTACAAATTTAAATAGTATCCTTCTATTAGAAAAAATTGTATGTTTTAGATAATCTTATCATTTATGTATGATGGATTAAATTTAACTCTTTGGATAAGGTATTTAAATATTTCATAATCAAATTTAACAGTATGTGAGAGGAAAAGATAACTGACTGGATCTCTGCTTAATAACACATGATGAGAATAAAGTCATAAATCCTATTAGGTCAAATTGTTAAGATATTAATGGTTATGTAAGTATGTGTAACATCTACAGCTTTGCAATTTACCAAATAATTCAAAATCATATTATGTATTTATGAATCCTTCATTTTTTCTGTTTGTTTATTTACATGTTCTTCCTCAAAGTGTGTTCATCTTAGCTTGATTTGGTTTCAAATTTTGGTTTGCTATATTGGAAGGGTCACCATGATGGCACAGATTTCCAACTGGAGAAAATTATGGCCCATCTCTTAAGCCATGCCATAGGTAGCTGAACCTCTGGGAACTAAGAACTATCTTGACCTCGCATCATCATGCAAGATCAACTAAACTTTGTGTCTTTCAGCTAATAAATGACTCTCTGAGTTTCTAAAGCTTCTGTGAAGACTTACTTACAGTACTGAAAGGACTTTTCTTACATTTACTTTTTATCTACTAGGGGCAAATTCTGTGGTGCTCAGTTCCATAGAGGTAAAGACAAGGAAAAACAAGGCTATGGAACAAAGCTTGAGATTCTGACCCTAACAATAAATGTCATTTGCTGTGTTTTTTATATATGATTAAGCGCAACATTAAAGAGCCCCGCTTGTTTGAAGTAGAAAACATGATAAGAATAACAAACTGATGGATAAGTTAGTTGTGGAAATCTGGTAGGCAGTGAGTCCTCTGGAGAAAGAAAGTGGTCAGGCGATTGTTGGGTATGAGCAAAAATATGAGTGAGGACTTGACAAGTAAAGGGAATAGCCAGCTGCGGTAGGAAAAAATGGAATGTAGACATCTGAGATAAAATCCCTGTGACTCTCCCGCCTCAGGGAGCACAGATCCAACATTGCAGGCACATTCACACTCACAGACAAAGCTATGCCACAGAGAATGAGCTTGTTTTCATGATGGCATAACCCAACCACTTCTGTTCAATCATAATCATCATTTACCTCAACTGAGTTTCTTTTTTCCTTATTTCTAAATTATTTTAGAATTTGAGGCACTATCTTGCCATGTAGCGCAGGTTGGCTTCAGACTCTCAACAAACCCCGGGTGGCCTTTGAACTCATAGTGTTCCTATGCTCTTGGTCTCCTAAGTAATAGGATTGCAAACCACCAAGATACAAGTTCCTTTTGTTTTTGTTTTTGTTTTTGGAACATCATGTTCTCTCGATCATCCACATACTTGTATCTAGAGTTGCTGCTAGTGCCTTCATTACCCTCATTTTCAACGATAATTTCGATGTCTAGAGTCATTTGTTGCAGGGCAATAAAAAAATAATCAAATAAAATGTACCTTCAAGTAAGTCAAAAGTAAATGTCACTTTATTCAATATCATGTTTTGTTCACACTTCTGTACATGTATGATTTTAGGTTCCTGTGAATGACTTCATATTTTGTATGTATGTACACCCAAGGATAAAAATAATTTTACAACTTTTATTGTCACTAACTGTAAATTAAATGTGTACTTAACAGTTATCATTGGCTTAATAGCTTGATGTGGGGCATTTGCCTTCAGTAGTGTGCTATGAGATTTTTACATTAAACTAATAACTTTGATCACTACAGAGAGTACATATTCTTTTACCAAGCCAAGCATAAAGTCCACAGGGTGACTTCAGCAATGGAGATTCTAATATATAAGTCATGAAAATATGCAGAAGATGGAGAGAACACAAAAAGGAGAAAATCATAAGTAGGCAAGGAATCAGAATAACGCTGACATCGATTAGCTGGGCCAATGTTACAGACAGTAAAACTGTAACATTTAAATCAGGAAAAGAAAATTAAGATACAAAATGGAATCAGCTGAAATAAGCAATGACCTTGGACTGAGCAAAAAGACAAAAGATACTTATGACCAAAGGTGTCATTTTATAAACTTGGGAATTTAGGAGTGATGATAAAGCTTTGTGACCTTAGTATGAATTTTGGTGGAAGTGTGTTAATCCAACTTTACTGTGCTAAAGTGTGATGGCAATTTGAAACATTAGCTGTTGACGTTCTTTTTGGCTAAGTACTTGACTGTGATCCTTCTGGGACACTGAGTGACCACCTGATTCCCTGACGCCGATCCTTGTTTTGAAACAAGTATATAGGTTTTCTGTCTAGCTGACCTTTCCTAATTGGGGACACCCAGATGCCACTTTGACCATGTCCGCTGGATGGGGAGGCCTGGTGGCACTTAGAGGAAGGATAGCAGGCTACCAAGAAGAGACTTGATAGCCTATGAGCATATACAGGGGGAGGAGGTCCCCCTCAGTCACAGTCAGAGGGGAGGGGAGTAGGGGGAAAGTGGGAGGGAGGGAGGAATGGGAGGATACAAGGGATGGGCTAACAATTGAGATGTAATATGAATAAATTAATAAAATATAATTTAAAAAAGAGATAACAAAAACAAAGGGATGGTGCGTCCTGCACTTATAAAGAGTGAATGAAAATTTTGTAGTTTATTATATTCTGTAGCATAGGATACTTTACGTCAACGAAAAAATTATAGGAAAAACAAATATAGTGCTTATTCCTAATACAGATGCATTTGTGGCAATTTGATTATTCTTAAGGTTTGAGCAATATTATAGTTGGAAAACTTCCTTAGGCAGGATTCTTGAAAGGCAACGTGGCTTGCCTTTTTTATGCTCATTGCCTATGTTTTTTTTCATTTTTTACTATTTAAAAATTTTTTTCATATACCTGTAGCAAGGAGAACCATGAAAGAATCAGGAATTATATAAATGTTACATTCTTAGTGTTTTGGCTATTTGTATCTGGCAGCCTTAAAAAAAACACTTTTCTTACCTTGGTGAGTCTAAAATTCTAAATGTAAATCATTATCTATCATATCTCAACTTAAAACATCTATCTAGACCTAAAAAACATTTAACCCCTAAACAACTAAGCTTAATTGTAAAACTAAACTATCTGGTCTTCAACCCATCAAAAACTTTAGAAGGAATAAATTTAATTACCCGAGTATACAGGGGCTACAGGTTAACAGCTACCCGAATGAGAAGATGACATAGACAGTTTGCTGCCTGATCAGTCACCCAATACTCTGTAATGTTGGAGCATTATCTTCAGCCCAGGATACCTGACAGACATATTTGTGAGGCAGGAACTATTGAGGACTTCCTTACCCTATCTTAGCAGAGTTTGGCTGTTGACTCTGCCTGCATCCAAGCTTGCCCTTTTTTAGGCAAAATTCTGTCTGTGGTAGAAAAAGGACACTTTTTCCGGTGGGTGGTTTTCCACATTTGAAACTATCTCCATAAGTAGGTTCTTTGGTGCTCATCATCCTCTTTGAGGTAGCTGGGTGTTGCCAGGAGTTAACATGTCGCATTGTCAGGGAATCTTTACAGCTTTTCATGCTTAAGCCTCCCTAGTCTGATTCCCCCAGGGTTCTCGAGATCTTTGAACCATTTTTCCTCATCTCAGAGTCCGGGAGAAGCTGGGTTGTGCTCACCTTGCTCACTCAATCCTTCATGCCTCTCAGGCTTAAGTCTTCATACACTTTGGCTGACTGCATGACGCATCTACTTTGCATGCACTCCCAGTTCAGAACCACCTAGGAGCCCAGTCTGCCATGTCTGTGCTGTCATCCTTTACTTTTGAGGGTTTAAATTTTTCTTCTTCAACAAAACACTCTATCATGTTTCTTCCTTTATGCCTCAGATTATCTTTAATTTTATGCTCTCCTGATAAAAGCTTTTTCTGAAGTACAGTTTTACTTTGGAGCTTTTCAAAAATGCAGAATATCAGGGCTCAGGTTTGACCAATCTAGTTAGAACTGACAGGTAATTACTTTCAAGTGTTTGGGTTTAAGCACTACCAGTGGATCTCTTGCTTCTCCCTGACTGATTGAACCTTCCCAGATGCCATCACCTTGATGATTCCAACTCTGTAACCCTCAACCGACCTATTCCCTACTTTCCCATCTCACCTTTTTTTCTGTTTTATTTTCTTCTTCATACAATTTTTAAAAGGTTAGCAGAGTTCTGTACTTACCCATCTTGATGCAATCCAGGCCTGTGTTTCCACAAACAAGCATTTTGTGTCAGTTACTGATGGTATCCACCTCTCCTGATGAATTTAGGTCTCATTCACGCTTTAAATTTTCTTTCATAATGCCATGTTTGTTTCTATTTTCCCTCCTCCCTTCTCTTTCTTAAGTTTAAACTAAAGATTTGTTCTTTGATCTCTGAATTAATATGGTTCACAATATTAGCCTTCTTTTGTTATCTGGTATCTATGTACAAAACAAGATACAAAAATCTGTGCATAGCATCATCTGTGAATTTGGTGTTGCTTACACTTTGATCTGAGTACAAAGAAGAGAAATATTAAGCATGTCAACCTCAGCCCTCTTGTTTGCCTCTGTGATACATTTTGGTAGACAGGAAGTTTGTCATATTAATTGACACTTAGACATATACCACTTATGTTCAGATTTGTTATTGTTATTGCATATGATTAAGTTCTGAAAACATTTAAATTTAAATTAATAAACAACAAAACCCAGAAATTCTACTGAATGTATCACAAAGCAGAAAACTTAAAGGAATGTTTAACAGGTCTTCAATTTTTTTTTTTTTTTACTTCTGGCCAACAAAATAAGACAAAATTATACATAGAAGGCATGCATGGTATTTATTAAATATTTTACTCTGTTGTACAGCAGTTCACTAATTCAAATCTTATATTCAACATAGTGTATCATAATTTGTTTGAATGTGTCTTATTTGATGATGATTTTTCTCAATCCATGTGAGTGAAGGAACAGCAAAATCTTTTTTGGCAAATATTGGCAAAAAGTGCTCTTACCTGTATGTCATTGTTCTGCTGAGGGGTAGACAGGGTCTTCCCTGCAGGATCAAAAATGCTGACCTATGGCATCACTTCTCCACCAGCTGTGCTCATTTACCTGTGATTATTTGTTATCCATTTAATATTTGTAAATTTATAAAATTTGTAAATTTGTAATATTCTCTAATGCACCTTAAATGAGACTTTTAAAACACTACTGTGAAAAGTTGTCCGTTTGTTCATAGTGATCATGTTTGTTGTGATTTTAATTGATATCCTGAGAAGCATGTTAGCTTCACTTTTTTTTTCCTGAAAATGGTTTACTGTATAGTTTTTGTAGGTCAGTTTGATATTTTTGTTCTTCCTTATTTTTTCTGACATTAGGTATGGAATATCAAGTGGAGAGTGAAGAAAAGGAGAAGTAATAGAGGAATAGATCTTCCTTTCTCTTTGTGACAACCATCCATTGAAAAATAAGTCCAAGCAGTGTGTGTGTGTGTGTGTGTGTGTGTGTGTGTGTGTGTGTGTGTGTGTGTGTGTGTTCTTCCATGTAGTCCCTGGGACCAAATTTGGGTCATCAGGCTTAGCAGCAAATGCCTTCACCAGCTTAGCCATCACACTGGATCTTGATTGCTTTAATGTACCTGACAAAAATACACATTTTTGCATGTGACTTAGGGAATATGGACTATCAAAAGTGTACATTTTGTTTCAAGAAACATTGACAATTAACTGTTGTCTAGAGGAAATCAGGTGCTTATTAATTGTTTGCTGTGATGGTTGAGATTAACTATCATTTCAACATAATCTAATAAAACCTGGGGGATGATCTCTAGCTGTGCCTATGGAGAATGGTTTGATGCATTCGTTGTGGTACTGAGGACCACAATTTGTAGGTGGCATCATGCCTTTGGTAGGATCCTGGATTGTGTAAGTGGAGAAAAGTTGCTGAAGAACATCATTCATTCATTCATTCATTCTTCTCACATTCCTGACTGCCTATTTAATGGAAGCAGTTAATTCACTGTGCCATACGTGCTCTTCCATGATGGACAAGACCATCCCACATGCCAAAATAAACTTTCTTGAGTTGCTTTTTTACAGGGTGTTTTATTCATTGCAACAGAAAAGTAACTATATGGTATTATCTACATTATATGTCTATAAATTAATCCAGATATGCCATTTCTTACCACAGGTGAATTTTAGCTTGCTTCAGAACTTTGGCACTCAACAAATAAACAACAGCTAGGAGTTCACTATGTAAATAAGTGGGAGCCATGATAAGTTCGTGAAATAACTATACTGTCAAGTGGAATCTCCCCTGATGTTCATTTCCTTTTCAACAATTTACTGCAGATCAGCACAATCTCTTAACATTTAACATACTCAATATAATTGCATTGAAAAGATAATGTTATCAAGTAATTTAATAATTGTTTGGCTTATTTATACTCTCAACACCCACTATACCAATACTCTGTGAAATATCAAGCTTCCTGATAAAAAATTTTTAAAGGCAAGTTCTCTTTTCTTTATTTTCACAAAGATATTGAAACAATATAGAGATTTACTTGAATTTGCATCTGAACCCATTAAGTCGAGAAAGAAATAAAAAGTTAGAATAGTCAAAAACACACAATGATCATTGAATTTTTTCCCTTTGCAATACATTTAACATTTTTCTCTTCTTATATTTATATACAGGCATATCCATGTCAAAATTAAAGCAGTTACCAACAGATTGCATGAGGCATATATAAATTTATGTGAAATCTTTTCAGCTTAAAGTAACTTTACATAGTCATAAACATCACAAATTGAAAATAACATATCTTTAAAATGTATTCAATGAACACAACTGGCCCCAAAATTATCATAGACAAATTCTTAGCACATTGATCATTTTAAAATTAAGTATGTCACATCTCAATAACTGATACTATTTATTTAGAGAGAATAGTAAAATATGCTGGGTAAAATTTCTAATTTCTATTAATGACTTAACAATTAAATTTTGACAAAAGATTAAAATATGTAAGTAGTCACACTTTCACGTGTACCTTCTCAGTTCCTGTCCTGTCTTCCTTCAATGATGAACCCTGCTGTGAAAGTGTAAGATAAACCGACCCTTTCCTCCCCTAGTTTATCACAGCAATATTAACATATTTCATACTTGCTTACAATACAGAAATAAAGTTCAGATGTGGTTCAGTTACTAAATTTTAATATTACCATAAAAGAAAATAATGAGATTATTTATTATATATTTGATGTATACATATTTCCAATTCTTAACCAATTTGAAACACCTATAATATTTCAAATACTGTCTTTGTGGTGTAATTTCAATTTTATTAGAATGAGATATTTTGTCATGTACCATACAACTCATGAAAGTGTTATCACTGAGCTGTCTCTAACATCAGTATTGAAAATTTTAATACCATTTAGAAATTAGAACTACCTTCCTTGGAAAAGACAACACCTTTCAATTTTTGAAGAATGCAAGGCATGCGTAATTACTTTTAAACTCGTTATGTACTTGATTAAGTAATACCTCCCATACATATTTAGTATTATTCAAGAACTATACAGTATATACCACACATATCTTACTGTGATGAAGTATATATTTTCCAACAAATAAAATTTATACAAGAATTTTGATCCAAAGTAACTTTTCTCATGTAAGCAGGGAAGTTGCAGGTTGGTTGTTCTGTCTGAAACTCCACCTCTTTAAATGTGTTACATAATTATATGTCTATATTTCTATATCCATCCCCATTGACAATGAAAAGAGGCGCACTTATACAAGTATCAGCAGAAAAAAATATGCCTTCTTATATTTTTTCTTCTAACATAAATTTGGTTAAAAACTCATAGTAACAATAAGTCCTGTGAAGTGCAAACAGTCCATTGTGAATATAAGATGTATTATTTCTAATAACTATGCAGTGCACATTGGCTTCCAGTTATTTCCAATTATGAATGCATAATCACTATGGCATAAGAATACCTCTGATTTGAATTCCATTTATGTTACTTGTCAAATAAAAATAGTATATAGTAATTGAAGAATATTATGTTTTAGAAATAAGGATACATTATATAATCATACTTAACATTTAACATCATCGCTTATTTAGAGAAAAAATTATTTCTTTCAGCCTTTTGCAATTTAAAAATTGCAAGCGCTGTTGATATTCAGATGATTAAGAACTAGAAAACTAAGAATTCTCACCTCTGCTACTTAGCATAGATTGATCAAACTTTTCGCCTAAATCTTTCTCTAACACGCTCTCTAGTCTTTATACACTGTCATTTTATTCTCAACATGAATTCAACTTTTATCTTAAAAGGAGTTTCTGTGTGGTTGTTTGGTCAGTTGTTGTTTTGTTTGGTTGTTTGTTTTAGAATTTCATTACAGTAGTTTCTGTGCATATATGTTTCGGTGCTGTTGTGTAATTTGGGGTTCTTATGGGACACCTTACAGTGGGACAGTGGATGTAGCTCACTCTTTATTCTAGTTTTGGGACCTTTTCCTCCTGCTGGGTTGTCTAATGCAGTCTTGATATGAGGGGTTGTGCCTCGTCGTATTGTACTTGTTACGCCACCTTCAATTGATTTCCCTGGCAGCCTGCTCTTTTCTGAAAGGAAACAAAGGAGAGGTGGGTCTTGGGGGAGAGAGGAGAGAAGGGAATATTGGGAGGAGTGGAGGAAGGGGAAAATCTGGTGGGATGTAATATATAAGAGAAGAATAAATTATAAGAAGTAGCCAGCAGGATATTCTGAATCCTGAGTTGGATCAACAGACAACAAATGAAACATGATTATATCCAACCCTCATTCTTTATCTAACTCTCTGCTTTCCTTCCTACCCACAGTCCTATGCTCCTCTGATTTTCTGATTTTCTGATTATCCACTTATTCAAATTAGTGATGCCTGTATGTGCATGAGTGGAGAGTCATTTGCTGAAGCATTGTCAACCTATATGTGGCCGCACATTGCAAGAATGATTCTCCCTCTTTCAGTAGCCATCAGCTGCCAAAAGCTCCGCAGTAATTGTTGGGCCTGGGCCTCAAGTCCCCCAGCTGAGGATTTTGGCTGTATTAGGGTTCAACATTTGTAGTGTGCGTGTGAAGTCAGGTGGTACTTGTTCTTATGTTTGTTTTATTCCATTTAAGGTAGTGATGTCCAGTACCACATGTGTCAGCAAATCACAGACTCTCATCTTTAGAATAAAAACACTGATTTCTGGGTTTTTTTTTTTAAGACTATATGTCAGTAAGTATAATTGGTGGATTGCTTATATGGTTTTTGGTTTTTATGTTTATTGTATTTTGTTTTTTTTGCTTTGCTTTGTTTGTACTGTTTGTTTTGTCTGTTTGTTTGTTTTTGTTTTTGTTTTTTGTTTTTTAAAAGAAGGTTTTCCTGTGTAGCCTTGCCTATCCTGTAGACTAGGATGGCCTTGAACTCACAGCAATCCACCTGCCTATGCCTCCCGAGTGCTGGCCACCACCACTTGGCCTTGTTTGTATTCTTTAATTAATTATTTCATTTATTTATTCAATTTACATTCCCAATTATAGCCGTTTCTCTTTTCCCCTCCCTTTTCCCCCATTTCACCTCCCCTGTTTCTCAGAGAACCCAACCCCCATCACCCCCAACCCACCCCAGATCATCAAGTCACATCAGGACTGAGCACATCCTAACCTCTTCCCCTGTGGCTAAGACAGTCCCACCCCCCAGGGGAAGTGATCAAAAAGCAGAAAACAGAGTCCATGTAAGAGACAGCCCTTGCTCCTCTTACTAGGGGACCCACAGGAAGCCAAAACTACCTATTGGCTACATCTGTGTAGGGGGCCAAGGAACAGTCCATGGTGGTCCTTGGTTGGTGCTTCAGTCACTGCAAGTCCCTCTGGGCACTGATTAACTGGGTCTGTTAGGATCCCTGTGGAGCTCCTGTCCTCTCCAGGTCCTTTATACTTTCTCCACTTTTCCACAAGACTCCCTAAACTTCGCTTAATGTTTGCTTGTGACTCTCAGCATTTCCATCTGTTTCTGGGAGTAGCCTCTGAGGGGACAGCCATGCTAGGCACCTTTCTGTAAACATAGCAGAGTAATGTTAATAGTGTCAGGGATTGGCTCTCTCTCCTGTGGTGGGTCTCAGGTTGGGTCAGGCATTGGTTGGGTTGTTTGTTTATTTTATTCCTCTTTTTAAATTTTTAATTTTTATATATACATTTATATTATTACACATACAATACACTACCTACAGTAAGAAGTACCAAGAAACAATCAGGAATTAGATAAATGTTACATTCAAAGTGTTTTGGTTATTTGTATTTGGCAGCCTTGAAGAAAACATCTTTCCTATCTTGGTGCATTTAAAATTCTGAATGTACATCAATCTCTATCATATCTCATCTCTATCAACTTTAAACATCTATTTAGAACCAAAAACATATTAACACCTAAACAACTAAGCTTAATTGGAAAACTAAACTATCTGGTCTTCAACCCCCATCAGATACTTGAGAAGAAATAAAAATTAATTACCAGAGTAAACAGGAAGTGGAGGTTAACAGCTTCCAAAATGAAAAAAATGACAGAGACAGTTTGCTGCCTGAACAGTCATCCAAAACTCTTTGTAATATTGGAGCATCATCTTCAGCCTCTTGGCTCAATATATCTGACAGACTTATTTGTGAGGCAGGAACTATTGAGGACTTGCTTACTTGAGGACTTGGCAGAGTTTGGCTAGCAATTCTGCCTGAATCCAAGCTTGCTCTTTTTTAAGGCAGAATTCTGTATTTGGCTGAAACAAGGACATTTTGCCCAGTGGCTTGTTTGCCACATTTGAAGCCATCTCCACAAGGAGGTTCTTTGAGGTAGGCTGATTGTTGCCAGGTGTTAACCTGTCTTATTGTCAAAGAAATTTTAAAATAATAAAAGCATCTTTAAATGCCTATTCTGTATGTCTCTGAGGTCTTTTGAAGGCCTTATCTATTTTGTCTTTTCTATCTATAAAATCATATCTACCTGTTAAATCTAGAGTGTATATAATAGGCTAGTAATTGACATTATTATGATTTAATCAATCACCAATTAACTTGTATTACATAATTATCCTAAACAGCATGCAACAGCACTTTCAAAGTATTTGAAATAAACCTTTTGTAATGATTGAGTTGTTTGGGTACACTGCCTCATATTAGAGTAGAAATATATATGATATGTATGAAGAATAATCTTAAATTTGAATCTGTACCAATATGTCAAACTTAAACTTACTTTGCATCAATACATAATCACATGTCACACAAAATTCTGTAACAACGAATTAAAAATAACCTTATTTGTGAGTAACAATCAACGCCTTAAGTTGAGGAGTAGATGCTACATGGATTCTAAAAGGCAGTACTAACTTACATTACAATCAACATGAGGAAAAGATTCCTCCTTCTCAACACTCTAATCAGCACTTGTCATTTCTGCTTTTCTTACCTTAGCCAGTGTAACTGGGGAGAAGTGACACCTAGCATACTTCTCTCTTGTTCCTCCACTATGATTAGTGATCTTCTTAATGGTTTTATGTGGTTCTTAACATTTGTGTGTACTTCACTGGGAAATAGTTCAGTCGACTGCCAATGCCATATTGTGTCTATATAGTGCTTTAGCAAGGAAAACAATGTGTGGTCACAATTATGTTGTAATTGCTATCATAAGGATAGATCAAGTTAGTGTTCTAAGAACAGAAGGAGAGAGTGTTTGCAAATTTACCTTTGATTTCATTTAGAATCTATACAGTTTGGATTTAACTTCCCTTTATATTAAGTAAATGATAGATATGTGTTAATATATGCTACTAACACTTTAAAAATCAACAGTAGAACTTTGACGTACTCTGTTAGTAAATTCCTTGATTCTAAAGCTTGAAAACCTGAGTTCTATCCCCAGAAATCAGATAAAAATATAGAGAGTGGTGGTACATTCTTGGAACCCCAGGGCTGGGAAGGCAGTGGCAGAAATCCCATAAGACCTGCTGGCCAAACTGCCTACTCTAGTATGTAAGTTGCAATCCACTGAGGGAACCATTCTTAAGGGAAGTGGACAGCATTCCTCTGGGTGAATTCAGTTGGTGTCTGACTTACACTCATATGCCACACAAGTATAGATTCACACACACATGTGCATAAACACACATGAACATGCACACTTAAACTATATGTTTCCTCTGTATTACCATATTTAGTCCTGAGTTGGAATAAATTATAAATTTGAATTTTTATTATATATATTTTGTATAAAATATGTAGCGAGTATTTGTATATTCTTTCATACAACAGACACATAAATACCCTTTGTTAATCTATCTTTTAACAGCTTATAAAATAACCACAGTGCTATATTTTTCAAATGTCCCTCTCCTTTCCTTGTGAATGGAAATTATTTTTCCCAATTGATTATTTTGAGTAAAATATGCATTTTGCATTTTCAATATCCTTTTAATGTAAAATTACAAGACATCCCTTTGAAGCTTTATGTTATAGCACAAAAATCAAATAACAATTAAACACTACATAAAATTGAAATGGAACATACAATTTATAGATTTATGATATAGCAGTAAGTCACAAATCAAAGACAGTGACCCTTGGCTGTCATAATTTCAATAGAGAGGAATTTAAGAAAAAATAAGATAGATACTAAAGGAGTCTTTTCATGATTAAGTTCAAAATGTTAAACCTTGATATATGGTGTTTACCCATTAGAAGAGTGCTACAAGGATTGGTTAAGATAACATTTGTGCTAGGACTTAGTAGCTTTCCACTTTCAGGTTACGACAGTGGTTATATACAAGTACTCACTAAAGAAAATATTATTGAGCTTTATAATATCAATTATAATTTTACATGCAGTTTGTAACACAATGCCATTGTATAGAGACTATATGTTCGGTTCAGGTGTTTTTATTCAATTTTACATTTTCACTGATTCAGTCTCAGTGGACCCTGCCTGACTTAGCCTCCCCTCAGAAGGAACAAAAGGTAGCAGTCTTTATGTCATGAAATTACGGTGTGTATCGAAAGAAAGTTTAATTAGGATAGGTCTATTTTTTGCTAGCGAAAAGCAAACGAGTTTTCTGATATTTGAGTACATTATTGTTGTACTTCTTGTTGTATCCATTCATACAAAGACACTCCTATTTTTTACTGAAAATTGCTGTTTTTTTATTTTATTACAATTTATTTGAATTACATCCCGGTTGCTAGCTCCTCACTTGTATCTTCCTGTTCCACCCTCCTTTCCTCCTTATAAATTATATTCTGTTCACAATATAACTTCCCTCATTGCCTTCAAGATTCCTCCACACTCCCATCCATCAAAGCCCACACCTGTTTTCTCTATCTTTACAAAACATACAGGTATCCAAACAAACAAACTAGAATCAATCAAAACAACGAAAATAACAAGAAAAAGAAGTGTCATAAACACACACACACACACACACACACACACACACACACACACACACACACACACAAAACCCATAAAAACACAGAATCCGGAACCATAATACACATAGATGATCTTTTCACATGGTCTATTTCTAAAATACTACCGTCTCTTTTTAGTTTTATGAAAGTAGCAAAGCATTCAAGATGACTTTAAACATTGCAATTAAAATCGGTCTCTTAAGGCACTCTTATCTGGATGGACCAGTCCTTAGGGCACTGACATTGGGAACAGGGATATCCTGGCATGCTGTTGCCTGGATCCTTTGTTCCTCCCTACACTCACATAGTGTAGCCTGGAGAAAGAAATGTCTGAGAAAGAACGCTGTCCCATTAGTGCAAGTATCCTTGAGATTTTGAGGACTATAGGGCATCCCCCACTTACCTTTCCTCTAGATTTTAGGTTTGGCTGCAATATTTGCACAAGTATTTGCCTGTATCAGCATGACTCTGATACAGGATTCTACGTTTCAGCCTCATTCAAATCAGTTGGAAACTCCTGATGAGGTGAATTCCATAGTCTGCTATCCCTTCTGGTCTGCTTTCTTTATTTCCTTTCTCCTGTGTCTAGAAGCCGCCATTTACTTTTTTGTTCCCTAGTCACCCAGAGCCCTCTGCTCCAGGAAAGAGTCTTGTGACATTTTTCATGTGGATTTAGTTTACTGACCACGTAGAATAAATTACTATAAAACAAGTATGTTTTTAAAAGTTAGGTTGAAGCTCACTGCAACACAGTGTACATTATAAAGAGAACCCATTTTCACATAAAGAAACTCACTTGTAATAGCATTTGATTTATTGCTTAACTCGGAATTCCTGCCTTCTCCCCTGTTCCCCTTTCACACTTAGTGTGCTACTTTGAAAAAGCAAGCACTTACACAAAGATTATTGTGTCAAAGAATTAGGAGTGTCACTCTCTTCAACAGATTTATAGGAGATCTTTAAAAGCATGTGCCAACATATAGCTTGGTACATGAAAGTTAAAATGGAAAAAGAAAAGCCCTGTAGTTTGACGTGGCAGAATAGCTAGTATCCTAAAGTGAATGGAACTTCTTTTATTCACCAACAAATAAAACAGAAAACTAAGTTTGGAAAACCATGTGACCTTCTCTATGATATCCGTATGAAGGGTGAGACTTCCAAACTAAGACAAGTGACATTTCAAATGATATGTATGTGGGTAAGAGTATAAAATGGTGGGATGATTTGTATGGAATTGTCTAGACATGGTTAAAGCATGCCACATTTGTTACCTGGAAACTCTTATATGCGCGCACACACACACACACACACACACACACACACACACACACACACACACTTAACCTTGAAAATGACACATCAGAAGCCTTCCTGTCTTACACTTACTGCGCAGTTTTCTTCACTATATTTTCATTGTTGTTTTCCAGTTGGGTCTGGGCACCACTGAGCCTTCCTCGTTAGAATTATGACACCCTTTTACTTCATTAACTTCACTAGTACAATATCAAACGAAGAAAATGAGTTTTTAGGAAAAAATGCAAGCTATGAAACAATCCTGTCAGTAAGTCAGAAATAAATGGCCAACAGCAGCCACAATCACATAGTTGGAGTTTCATTCTGAGCAAGGAGCATCATAAAATGAGGGTTTAATATTTCAGATTGTTATGGTGACACACAAAAAAAGCTATGTTTTATTAAGTGACATTTCTAAAGCCCTTCTCAGGCATGGAGATTAATTGTGCCCTTTGGATATTTTGGTGCAAGTAAATTAGGGGTGATTGATCTAACATGCTGCACAAAAAATAACCACAAGGGGAAAATGCAGATCTCTTTTTTCTTTATGTTAATGAATATTTTTAAGATAGATAATTTATGGTTACAAATGTAGACATTCTTCCACTAGGTGAGATGTTAAGTCTCTGCAGCTTTATTGCAGTGACACTCTGCTGTGCTCATCAGCAGGAACAGTGAAGATTGGCCCATTGTGTCCAGTGGGAAGTGGTAACAACCACTGAGTGGTTTGATCCACTGCTGCAAAAAATATCAAATGGTCTTTGATTTCTAACTGAGGAATGCGATTTCAAATTACCAAGGATGTCCTTTGAAGTAAGAGGACTGGGAGGGGTCTGTTTAATGAAGTGGCAAGGATATTATTATGTACTTGTAAATGGCATTTCTGTAATAATGATTTTGTCGAATCAATTTTAATAGTTTTTACAGTAACTGTATTTCAGTCCCTTACCTCCAAATCCCTCTCCCAAATCTGATTTTCACATAGCATTTAGCATAATTAAAGGAGACAGCTCGATTTAAATTAATGTGCTCCTTTTGTCAGCTTGGTTAAACCAATATAGGCCAGGTTGATTAGAGTTATGTTCAAGAGTGTATAGTCTTCCATCAAAGCAATAACCTTCATAGTTGAGAAGAATTTTATCTCATAAAAAAAAAAAAAAACCTCAATGTCAATCCAAGGGTTTGTTGTTATGTTGGCATATGTTTCTCCTTTGGTAGCATGTAAAAACCTTTCCTTACAAAAGACACTAGCACATAGGAGTGAAGTCTCTATGTAGCCCTCTATTTGACTTCTCCTTCTCCATGCTCAGTAAGTTGAGCATGTGTTGTGTTAAGAAATTGATCCTTGCTGTCAGTTTGTGGAGAGCAACCTATAGTCTAGACAACAGAATGAGTTGTTTAGGCAGTCCCATGGGACACCTTTAGTCAATTCTAAAGTGTAGCATAATGCCAATACAGGAAACACCATTTAGTGATGAAAGACAGCCAGTTGAGGCTCTGTGACCTCCATGACTTGGGAGTTTTATTTAGACTGGCTTCATATATGTATGTATTTGGGGAACTTCCTGTCCCCATCTCCTTCACCTTCTCCATTCCCTCTTATCGTACCTGCTGCTCACATTTATAGCTGCTCATCTCCCTTTCTTAGGGAGATTGATCTTCCTCCACCACCGTTCACTTATTCTATACCTAACTTCTGTGGTTCAATTGATTGTAGCTTGGCTGTCATAGACCTAAGAGCTAGTATTAACATATAAGCAAGCACATACCATATTTCTCTTTCTGGGTATGGGTGACCTCACTCAGGATGATTTTTTTACTAGTTATATCCATTTACCTATGAATTTTATGGCTTTGTTTATTTTAATGGCTAAGTGATACTTCGTTGTGTAAATATGCCACATTTCCTATATATTCTTTTGTTTAGTGGTTCTAATTTTCTGAATAGTTTTAATACAGCAGCAATTAATGTGATTGAGCAAGTATCTCTGTGATATAATGAAGCATATTTTTGTTATATATGCAAAACAGCATCTGAATCTTGAGGTAGATTGATTCTGTCTTCCAGAGAAACTGCCACGCTGATTTCTATCATGGTAATACAAGTTTTCACTCCCACTGGTGATGAATGAGAGTTCCTCTTGCTCTGTATCTTCACCAGCATTGGTGTCACTTGTTTTATCTTCTTGGCCATCCTAATGGGTGCAAGATGACATTTCAATGAACTGAGGGTGTTAGACATTTCTTTAAGTAATTCTTAACCATTTGATTTTCACCTTTTGAGAATTCTCTCTTTATGTCTGGAATCAATTTTTAATTGGATTGTTTTATTGATATCCAGGTTTTTTAAAGTTCTCTCTTCCCCCCTCCCCATATAGATGAATAATATATATATATATATATTCAATATTAACTGTCTATATGATATAGAGTTGGTAAAAATAATTTTCCTCCTTTAACTTGTCACGTTGTCCAAATGAAAGTGTCGTTTTGCATTGCAGAAGCTTTTAAGTTTCGTAAGGTCTCATCTTTTTTAAATTTTTATTTAATTAATTTATTCAGATTACAGTTGTTGTCCCATCATTGGTATCCTCCTGTTCCTCCCTGCTGCTTTCACCCTATTCCCCTCTCCTAAGTCTATGACCAAGGGGGAGCTCCTTCCCCACTTCATGGTCATAGGCTCCCAAGTCTCATCTTGGTACTCTGCTTGTTCTATATTTGGTGAGTGGTGAAAGCGTCCTTCATCTGTAGGCAATGGCAGATAGGTATTTAGAATTTATAAGATATGATGAAAACTAAAAAGTCTTCCTTGGATGTCAATGATCTTTATTTATTCGAATACTTATAATTATATTCCTTTTTGCATAAAAATGAAGTAATTTGTAAGTTGAATAGTTCATTCATAAGGAGGGCAATTAAAATGAAATTAATAATAAGCCATAATTCTTAAAAATAATTTTTTTACTTGTAAGCAGAACAAGTAATTTTTCTGATTGGCAAGTTACACCATTTTATCTTTAGTTCTGTATAGTCATGTATCTATATTTCAAGGGCATTGTTAGTACAAATAAAGTACATATTCAAAATTGAGATGACATTGTTTTAACAAAAATACGAACTTACAGTCCAAAGACCTTCAGGTTAAATTTTAACCCTTACCATATTTGTATTAAATTGTCATTTGATCCTACCTTCATCTCCGAAAAATTTGTTTTTAATCATCTATAAATCATACTTGTTAGAATGTTAATTTGTAAAAGAATTTGACTATTTAATACATATCCATTAAGTATGCATAAATGTAAGTTCTGTGTTTTAATTTAGTTTTTTCAACTCACTGATTCTACACAAAGGTACATTAGTGTTGTACTCTCAAGCAGTTATGCTACCAGTGAGAATCTGCATGGATTCTCTCTATCTTGCTCTTTATCCCTAAAAAAGGGAAAATGTGTGTTAGGAAACCACAAATAATACATTACTTAATAAGACATGCCCTCAAGGGATGAAAGGCTGCATCTACAGGCAACTGATACAAAGGGCAACTTATTTTCATCTCAATGCCTGTTTCGCTACAGAACACAGACTCATCATTGGACATCACTTAGCATAAATTGTGGGATCACTGTCTGCTTTCTGCCCTAACGTTTCCTCTTTCAACCCATCTCCAGAGGATTTATTTTAAATAGAAAATGGCTCAAATATGAATGAACACTTGCATGTTCAATTAAATCTTATTTATATTTTTGTCTTGTAATAAAAAGGGATTAGAAAAGCTCCGTATTTTAATGTATTGCTAAATTCACTTTTAATTGGTGATATTTAAATTTATATTAGTAACTGGACTATGAAGACAGAGCCAAGAAGACTTGAATAATTGGCAAAATTATTAGTCCTATTATTCTTTCATCCTTTCTGTTGTTGTTTGTTGTTTTGACTCCTCTGTGTAATGAGCATGTTGAATTAACTTCCCATGTACTGAGTAGTACTCCTCCTTCTTTTACAGAGGCCGTCTAGAATGGAATGAAACACAAATTGAACAATAATGTACACTGTAAATAAAAATAGGTTATTAATATTAGTTTTAAATGATCGGTGTAGAAATACAATACAAAAAGGAATAAAACTTTATAAGGAACTTCCGAAATCTTCCTCCAAGAAGGGCGAAGAGTTTTTTGTACCATGTATTGGAAGAAAAAAGGACCACACTATAAGACAAAAATCTTCAGATGATAAGAAAGGAAATACTTCCCACTGTGTTTGACAAAATTATGTAATGGAAAAAGACTAGAAAAGGTGTGAGAAGAGGAAATCATAGATGTGTACAGGTCTGAACACAGATTTAAATGCTTCAATTTTTAAAATTTCTGTGTTTATATCCCTTGAGGCGTTCCTGCACATATACAATGTACTTGGATTGCATGTATTCTTCACCATTCTTCTAGTTCCTCCAGGATTCTGTCTCCTTCCATGCCACCTCACCAAATTCATGTCCTTAAACAAACAAGCAAAATATAATAACATTAATGTGCTTGCATGTAAAACCATCCATTGTAGCTTAACCAACATCCTCAGGAAAATTGACTCTCCAACTCCCAGACACCAACTGCCCAGGTGTCTGCCCAGGGTTCCCTAGCCTGAGAGGAAGAGCCTGTTGAGCCCCTCTCTTAACCATGACAAGCTTTCACTGCCTGCAGTCTTATCAGGTAACCTGAGCTGCTGGGAATAGATGAGCCCAACAGCCTTGATATGTCTAGGGAACACAGTTTCACAGAAGTCCCCTTATCTGCTCGCTCTTGCAGACTTGCTGCTCCTTCTTCTAGGATTTTCCTAAGATTTTGGTGCAGGAAGTATAATAGAAATGTGCCATTTTCAAC
This sequence comes from Acomys minous, assembly GCF_964271855.1. Classification (NCBI taxonomy): domain Eukaryota; kingdom Metazoa; phylum Chordata; class Mammalia; order Rodentia; family Muridae; genus Acomys; species Acomys minous. Next base: position 47,030,696 of record NC_140487.1, on the reverse strand, counting down.
AATTACCTTGTATAACTTATGTATCCTAAACAGCCCGCAAAAGCACTTTCAAAATATTAGAAGTAAACCTTGTATTATAATTGAGTTATATGGCTACAATACCTGATATTAAAATATATATATATAGAGAGAGAGAGAGAGAGAGAGAGTGTGTGTGTGAAAATAATCTTACATTTGAATTTTATACCACTGTATCTAAAATTAAACTTATATTGCATCTATATGCAAAATTCTATACCAGTGAATTAAAAATAATCTTGTGAGTGAAAATTGAGGTATTAAGTTGAGAAGTAGAATCACAAATCTACTTTTTGTTGTATGTTCCCTATATATTTCTATATTCCCCCTTCTTTCTTTTCAAGCCGTGTCTCCAAACCTAAGAATTGAAGAGAAAGGAAAAGACAGATATCCCTGATTCCAACCTTGTTTTCTCTCTAAATAAGACCAATAATAAGTTATAACAAACTCCCATTGAAAATAACCCTCTATAGCCCAAGAAAGCAACCAAAACCCCACCCAACTCCCTTAAAAGAAATTGAAAGTCATTCTCTTAAGGTTTCTTCCAGCTGATTTGGGTTAAAAAATGCCATTATAGGGACCCAAATTAAATTGAGGAAATGGTTAAACAAGCTATGAATAGCATTTGTGGTCCAGTTTATAAATGTTGAGAAATTCCAGGCTTAATTAGAGTCCTGGGTTGGACAGTCTGAAGTGATGGACCAATGGGGATTGGAAGCTTTCTTCAAAGGTGTCCTGGCAGCTGTCTTGTTCTGATGAGGAACAGCAACTGAAGCACTTAGTGCTGGAACATGAAGGAGGCAGGATGTCAATGTCTAGCACACTGGAATAAATGAAACCTGTTAGGTTTGATCCAGTGTCAGTAGTATCCAGTTCTTTTGTTCTGAAAACATATAATTTCCAACAAGCATTATATACAGTCCTAAAATTACACTTGTATAAAGTGCTCATGATGCACAGAACAATTAAGGCTGGTTTTTCTCTTCTTTCTGTGGAAAGATAAAAAGACATCCATAAATCCTCATTCATGCCATATGAAAGGTGGCATCTAATAATAATTCATAGGGACTCTATAGCCAAAAAGAAGCATTGTCTATACCTAGACATTCATGTCTCAGCCAGTCTCCGAGGTCTTCCCAAATAGTGGGAATAGCAATATAAGTTACCTGCTTGTTCTGCCATTTAAATTCTTCACATCCTGATTGTATCCCCTCCCTTGTCCCATCCAGATCCTTCCTTCCTCCTCCCTCCTCTCTTTCCCTCCCCTAATCCTATGGAAGGGGAGCCCTCTTCCCATAACATCTGAGCTCAGCCTGTCAAGTCTCATCTGTGCTACCTGTAATCTTTTCCTCTGTAGTCTGGCTGGCTGCCCTGCAAAGAGGACTTGATCAAAATTCGGTGGCCAGAGTGCATGTCCGAAGCAGTCCCTACTCTCCACATTGTGGGGCCCACAAGCGGACTGTCCTACTACGTTTGAGCAGAGGGTCTAGGTCCACATCATACATGGTCCTTGGTTGATGTATCAGTCTCTGTACTATAGTGTAGTTATCCTGTATTATGTGGGTAATAACCACTTATGGGTGAGTGTATAACCTGTGTGTCTTTCTGGGTCTGGGTTACCTCACTAAGGATGATTTTTTCTGGTTTTTGATCTTAGCCATTCTGACAAGTGTAAAATGGAATCTCAGAGTTGTTTTGACTTGCATTTCCCTGATGACTAATGACATTGAACATTTCTTTCAGGGAATCTCTGCTATTACAGATTCAGATTCCTCTCTTGAGAATTCTGTTTAGCTCCTTACCCCATTTTTAATTGGATTATTTTGTTTGTTGGTGTTTAATTTCTTGGGTTCTTTACATATTCTGGATATTAGTTCTTTGTCAGATGTCAAGTGGGTGAAGATCTTTTTCCAATCCGTAGGCTGCCATTTTGTTCTATAGGACAGTGTCCTTTGCCTTACAGATGCTTTTTGGTCCCATCTATAATTGTTGATATTAGAGCCTGAGCTGTTGCTGTTCTGTTCAGGAAACTGTCTCCTGTGTCAATAAGTTCAAGGCTGATTCCTACTTTCTCTTCTAATAGATATAGTGTTTCTCGTTTTATGTTGAGGTCTTTGATCCACTTGGACTTGAGTCTTATGCAGAGTGACAAATAAATATCTATTTGCATTTTTCTACATATAGGCATCATTGAGTTAGAACACCATGGCTTCCTATGAGAAGCTCCACCCGGCAACAGAATGAAACAGAAGCTCAGACTCACAGCCAAACATTGGGATGAGCATAGGAAGTCTTGTGGAAGAGTAGGGGAAACAACAGAAGGACAGGAGAGGAACATGAAGACCAACACCGTCAACTACCTTTGGCCTAGGGCAGCTTGTGGAGACTGAAGCACCAACCAAAGGCCATGCATGAACTGGACATAAGCCCCACACACATATATACCCAACGGGCATCTTGATCTTTATGTAGGTCTCCTAGAAATGGGAGTCTGACAAGGTCTCTGTTGAATGCTTTTTCATCACTTCCCGCTCTTGGGGCTGCCTTGACATGACGTTGTGAACGAGGAAGTGCTCAGTCCTGATGGGACTGGATATGCGTGGGTTGCCTAGTGAGGGACATTCTGTGCTTCCTTTCTGAAGTTTAGTGGAATGTGGATAAAGGGAAAAGGGAGGAATGGGAGAAACCCAGAGGAGAGGAAGGAGCGGACTATGTTTGGAATGTAAAGTGAATATCTAAATAAATAATTTTTTAAAAAGGGATATCCAGAATCAGAATACAAAGAATCACATGTTCTCCCATACACATATCCTAGCTTATAATGTTTGTGTGTATGTAAACAAAGGATTGTGGAGTGAGTATACACTATTAAACTACATAACAGAAAATGAGGAGGGAACAACAGACGTGAGAGTGGAAGGGCAGCTAAAGGGCCTATGAGACTAAATGAAAGTTGAAGGTACAAGGGACAAAAGAATATGGGGAAGGAAATGAGAGAAAGAGAAAACCAGGACACATTTATGTCCTACAAATGATATAACAGGACTTAATATTTACATAGTAATAAAATTTGTTCTATACTGGCTATCTTGAAGTTAATCAATAGTGCAGGAGTGCACAAAATGATGGGAAATTTTGCTAATGCTTAGTGAGCTTTCAGACTCTTACTGTCTTCTATATTTAATTTCTTAAGTCTGTGCATGTGTGCACGTTGCACACATGTGTGATTTCACACACCCTTCTCCAAGCCTACATGACATGGGAATGAGTCTGTCTCTTACATCATTCACATCCAGAATTGTCTTTGGCTATGACTTCTTGCCCAGTGCTTGGCCAATAACATTGCACTGAGGCTGCTTCCTTGCAGCCCTTCATTTGTTAAAGACTACTTGTTCTCTTCACTCATTAGAGCTTATGGATTTTTAAAAATGCATTCACTCTTAATAGTGTAGATTTCACAGAAGGGAAATTGTATTTACCATTCATTACATTCAAAGAAAAAAATTTGAGGTGTTTTAAAATTCTTAAATTTGGATGAGCAGGAATGTATTATTTAACTTGTTGAAGAGGTCAGGCTATTCAATTTATTCTTGTTAAATTTTACACCTCTTCCCTAAAATATTTGAATTTTTTTCTTGAATATGATAAACTTAACTTTATTTCTGTTCCTTAGGCTGCATTTTGTTGCTCATTCTTCCCTTAATGTATTGTCCTGTGGATTGGCTTTATACTTTCATGCAGATAATTTTTTTTAACAATCTTTTATTTTCATATAATTTTCTTATACTTCTAAAATAGTATCCCTTTAAAAAAAGAAATTCTGGTAACAGCTGCATCATTCTTTTAACTCTATGCTGTTCAAAAGACAAAAAGGGCTTTGTATGTCGTGTGTGTGTGTGTGTGTGTGTGTGTGTGTGTGTGTGTGTGTATTCTCCTATTCCCTGTCTCATTCTCTCTGTTTAATGCTCTTAGATGATATTAATCTAAGCTCATTCATTAAATCTATAATCAGTGCTTAAATAGTTTTATAATGAAGAGAAACATAGTTCATTTGTGATTGACAGTATTGTCTGAGATGGGCATATTGTAAACAGCTACAAACAGTCGCTTATTTATAGACAATATGGCTTACTAAGAATTATGGCAGCATGTTTATTTTTAACAGCATACCAAATTAAAATTATTATGACTACAGATTCAAATGTAATGTGTTAAGAAAAACTTGTGGGAATAAGAGGGAAACACTACATACAGTGGAATCTCCACCAATAATTTTCCCAATTTATTGTCGGCTATGTATGGATTATTTGTGAAAGTGAGTCCTGTCGTTTATAATCTGAGAATGTATAATATTATACTTCTCAATAAATAAACATTTGTAGTACTGAACTGATTTTTAAATATGGAATGTGTTTATGTGTGTTTGGTATTAATGCACTTTTCTCTCTAGCAATATTGATGCTATTAGAAATCATTAGTATATAATTAATAAAAGTAGAGGGGTGCATGCATGACAGAGGGAGAACTGTTTTGGGCAAGACAGATTAAATATAGCTTTCATTTGTACTTATTGGCTATCTATGTAAATGTTAAAGGCAAAATTAAAAGAGGCTATAATAATTTAGAAAAAATGATTTCTGTATGGAAAGCTATAATAGCTTTTACTATTTCAGCAGTGACAGAATTTTATTTCCTGATTCACTCTCTTCCAGCCGAGCCAACAGAGTCCGGGCAGGGAGCTAAATGTGACTGGGCTGTGATAAGAAGTGAGAGAAATAGAAAAAGTAATTGCTTTAGCAATGGTCGAGTTTGGAAGTGATGGATTCTTGCAGGTGCATTTGGTGACCTTTCTCTGCTGGGACATTCTTCTGAGCTTCCTCGAGGTCAAATATCTTCATGTATGAAGGTGCAAGTAGTTCAGAAACCTGATACCCTCCAAAATATTAAAACTGAACTCCAGTAAGCATGTGCAGCACCTAGATGCTTTTCTCTGTGTCCTTGAGTATGGGGCATGGAGGAGCCTAAAGCTTTTTCTCCTAAAGCGTTTTCTATCAGATAGTCTTCAGCATCTAATGAGATCAGCCAGCTTCTGAAAACAGCCTGATAGTAGCCATCACTCAGCTAGCCTGCCGTTCTTTAGCTCTTCTGCAGAAGTAATGGCAATGTATGTTTAGGGCAAAGAAATGTCAGTTTTTATGTGACAGTTCGAAAGAGAAGCAAAATATGCCAATAAAAAAGATGTAGTCCAAATCACTTTTGTGTGCATCTCATTTCTCTGCCCAGCCCACCACATGCATGGGATACACTTCATGTGTACTGCACTAACAGTTGAATTTTTCTGCAAAGGAAAAAGTATTTTGCCCTGAGGTACTCAGACAACAGGTGGTCTAATTTTTGCCTGTTGGCTCACAATAGGTGTTTGGTGATTTCCTCTCTGACCTGAATTGATTCTCAAACTGACAGAGTAAAGTAAATCTTAGACAAAACCAGCAAAGAACGTCAGCGTAACTAATGGGGGATGTGTGGCCTTAGGTGATGGGCAGGACCGTAGTGCTTTCGATTAAGTAGTAGTATCAAAACCTGTTGATTTACACACACACACACACACACACACACACACACACACACACACACACACACACACACATTTTAGCCTAATTTTAATCATTGGTTTATATTACTTCTCTCTCCTGATATTTAGGTTCACAACTAGATACTTAGGAAGTTCCTGGTTCAATCTCTAAGAAACTGAGTTTTCATCTTTAGTTCTTCCTCTGGCTGAGCTGCAACCTCAAAAGTCTGCCCATGACTCTGGTTCCATTTTATTACACATGTATTATTATGCCTTCATTTATGTTACATATTTATATAGCATATATATGTGTGTGTGTTATATTTTTTGAAAGACCGTCTTTAAGATGAATCAGAATTATCTCTTTCCTTTTATTAAGTAATGTGACTGCATTTTGTCTGCAGGGTACTGTTTGTTGCTTTGAGAATACTAGCAAGTTCACAGACAAAGTACCTATACTAATCAGAATTTGTTTATAGATTTTTTCCTATCTTAAACATTATTTTCTCCAGCCATCTTGGGGATCCTTTTCTTTGTAGATGAAGTCTTACTGTGTTGGGGGAGGCAGACTTTGAACTTAGCAGTGCTGACTCATGGCTCAGTGATGTTACAGCAGTGAGTACTCCAAGTAACTTTTAGCTTATAGTTTAATTATAACTATTATATTTGCCTACAGCTTTATGTAATATATAATTACATCATTAGCTGGGAGTCACTGTAAATATTAACATCTTCAGTAGTTAGTAACATTGGGTAATTTTAACAAGATTGTTCAAGCTGAGATTAAATTCAGGCAACTTGGTGTTTTTGTTGGCCAAACAGGTTTTATATACCATTATCCCTTTATTCATGATAGACGTAGACAAGCAGCAACTACTCTATGTGATTAGTTTTAGTGCACTTAATAAAAATTAAACAGAATTACAGCTCAAGTCTGTCAACAGGAGACAAATCACAGATACAAGTCAATTGATCATGCCTAAGTACTGAGTCCTCTAGAGACCCATGAAGCCGAAGGCTTCACCTCATGTTTTATGAACCAAAATGAGTGATAAACTTACCTTCCGAAAACTGCATCACCAAAGTATTCAATCGTGATCATCTTTTCTGTGTAATCTTTAAAACTGAAAATAAAATGTGCTTTTGCTCTCAAGCTAGCCATGTTTAAAGTGTACATTTTCTGTACAAATTATCTGGGAATAAGGAGGGCAATTATAGGACTTAAGATGATATTTTACATATTTTCTTCAAAACAATGGATCAACCATAGCAATCTAAACTGTAAATTATTTAGACTCTCAGATGAAGAGTTTTTTTTCTCTGATTTTGATTTCTTGATTAATCATCAATATAATTTGTCTGGGTAGACTATCTTCACACCAAGTATGATTCTGCCAGGAGAATTTAAACTCTTGACCAAAAATTTGTGCATTGACTGTATTTAAAGTTTCCTAACTTATGCCAAAAAGCAGTCTAAATCTTAGAAATACAAGAATTATAGACCTTATGCTCAGTGACTTAGAGTGTAATAAAGTTAAATAAAGTGAAAAATCCCAGAGGAAGTACTTAACACCTTTTTCATTTATCTCAGTCTGTGCATGAAGTTACACTTAGAGGTCTCCATGCTTTGTTAAAATAATTTTAAAAATTTTTGAAGGGATAATTACATTATTTCACTCTTCTCTTTGCTTTCTTCAACTCCTCACATGCACTCTCCTCCCCTTTATGAATTCATAACTTTATGATATATATAAATGTGATTTATTAATAAATATGTAATATAAGTGATAAATATAAATATGTATAACTAAAATATTTATGACATATACTTATATATCACAAATGATAAATATATGTGTGTAGGCAGAGTGAGCAGCCAAACTCTGCCAAGACAGGATAAGCAAGTCCTCAATAGTTCCTGCCTCACAAATATGTCTGTCAGAAATATTGGGTTGAAGATGATGGTCCAGGACCCACTGGATCCTTCCATTTCCTCTCCCTGAGGCCCTCCGCAAACTGTGGCAACAGCCAAGGAAAAAATAGGCAGTAAAAACCTTGAACCCCTACCCGGACTAGCCGATGGACATTCTCCACTGTTGAGTGGAGAAGGAGATCTAACTTTCACACAAACTCTGGTGCCCCATATTTGAACATGTCCCTTGGACGGAGATGCCTGGTGGCACTCAGAGGAAAGATAATAGGTCACCAAGGAGAGACTTGATACCCTATGAGCATATTCAGGGGGAGAAGGTCCCCCTCGGACACAGACTTAGGGGAGGGGAGGGGAGTAGGGGGGAAGTGGGAGGAAGGGATGAATGGGAGGATACATGGGATGGGCTAACAACTGAGATATAATATGTATAAATTAATAAAAATGTATTTAAAAAAAAGAAGATGATGGTCCAACATTATAGAGAGTTTTGGGTGACTGATCAGGCAGCAAACTGTCTCTGTCATCTTCTCATTTGGGTAGCAGCTAACCTGTAGCACTTGTATACTCGGGTAATTAATTTTATTCCTTCTCTAGTCTCTGATAGGGTTGAAGACCATATAGTTTAGTTTTACAATTAAGCTTCGTTGTTTAGGGGTTAAAAATCTTTTCAGCTTTTAAGTTGATAATGAAAAGATATGATAGATATTGATTTACATTTAGAATTTTAGACTCACAAATATAGGAAAAATGTTTTCTTCAAGGCTGCCAAATACAAATAGCCAAAACACTATGATTATAACATTTATAATACCTGATTATTTTCTTGTTCTTCTTGCTGTTATATATATATGTATAATAATATAAATGTATATGTGAATTTTTTAAATTTTAACAAAAAATAAAACCAATAAAAAATTCTATATTTCCTGAAAATTAGCAAAACATTAAATTAAGAAAAAGAATAGTACATCAACCTGGAGGCTCCATAACTAAATCCAAGACAAGCACACATGTGTATCTCCTACAGACCTTGTGGGAGAGATGTCCAGTTTTGAATGTGGACCTTGTGAATTGCTTCTTTCTTAGAAGTGTGACAAAATGAACTAACTTTTTTAAGTTACCTATACTTACATATCTTGTTATTGTAGCAGAAATGGAAGCATAAAATATTAATGGTTTTAACACATTCTTGCTGCTGTGAGGCCACTGCTATATTTTATTTTTGGAACATTTTTATCATTTCAGAAACGCTCCAGATGCATTAACATTCACACATCATCTCTCGCTGCACCACACCAGGCTCAGGTTACCAGAAGTCTAGTTGTCATCTCAGATATGGATTTAACAGGCGTAGGCTTCATAAATATGAAAAATCATAACATTCTGTCACCCTTTTGACGGGCTTTTAAAACCTTGTATTTTTACCTAAAATAATATTATAAATGTGTATGTATATATACATACATATATATATATATATATATATATATATATATATATATATATATATAATCTGAAAGGATTTTTTTTCAACTGAGCACAATCTAGTTATTTGGAAAGAAGAAACCTCAACAGATAAAGTGCCCCCACTAGACTGTCCTTCAGGCAAGCCTGTGAAACGTTTTCTTGAAGGACGAAGGATGTGCTGTGTGATCCTCGGTGCCATAAGAAAGCAGGCTGAGCAACTCACCAGGAGGAAGCAAGTAAACAGTCTCCCCACTTCAGCAGCATAGTCAGCTATAGTAGTAATATATTTATTTTGAATTTATTTTGAATTCTTCCAATTTGTGTCAACCAGAATTAGATAAAATTAATTAGAAAGTATCATGGTCAAAAAAATGGCAGCCTAAGGTTAAGGCATCATTATAAATATCTAACTGATTATGTAAACATTTGGCTACATTCAAATACACTTTATTAAATACCCAAAACACAGATAATATCTAGTTGTATTGAAACTCTAGCATGCATTAATGATGAGTTTTTATTTACAAAGCATTGTTGGGACCCATTTTATATATTGAGCACTTTGTGGAAATTCAGTAATATTTATTCTTTCAAATAGAATGAACAATGACAATAATAGTGCAGCTAATATTTACTACATGTTTAACATTCCAGGAAATTCTCTAAGTGATTTACAGGCATTTGGATTTTCTAAATAAACACCTGAAAATCTGGAGACCCCATGACACATGTGGACAGTACACGTGTATCTCACATTAATACTACACATATGACTTTTCAAAAAATTGTTTTACATGGTGAAAAATACATTCAGAGAAAATATCACAAGAGTGTGGAGGTTTATCCATAAAAAGCTACTTATTCAAAACATAGCCTAAATTTTAAATAAGATAACACAGGGTTAATTGCTCTTCCAGATGTCCGGAGTCAATTCCCAAAACCCACATTGTGGCTCACACTTGAATTATCTTTATTCCCATGTGATCCAATGACCTCAACTGATTTGTAGACATAAATGAAGACAAATCACCCATATACATAAAATAAGTAAATAAATAATGCTTTTAAAAATAAAATAGCAAAATAAAGGGAATGCAGTGAATGCAGCCTTAGTGGTTTTTAAATATTGATTACAAATAACCTAGAATTTTAGGAAGAGCACTGCAAAAATCAGTCCTTTGATGAAATGCTGTCATGTTTCTACTGGGTTTCAAGCTTTTGTATGTCTCAAAATTGCTCAAATAAATAGAAAAATATTTGGATAAAATTTATGGTCAACCTTGTGTAAGAATGCCACAGAGTATAGAGATGGGCTGATGGATGCAATCCCACTCATCCACAAAGATGTGGGTCAAAACACAATTAAAGTCTGTTCAGAGTAAGAATTTTACAATTAGTGCAGTACCTGTTTCATGGCTGCCTTTATTTAAACTCTGATTGGAGGACAAATGTCTTTTTAAATAAACGAGTGTTATTATGTACTAGTGTTTGTTAATCTAATAAAAATAAAAAGTTACTACTCTTAATTTATAATTTGTATTAAAATGATGAAAACCCTAAGACTAAATTGGTCCATTTGGCTCTGCAGTCAAACTGGCCTTTGTCGTTGTTCACTGTGTAAGTTATCCTATCATTTATAGCAGTATTTTTCTTTCTTGGGAAAATAGTATAAATATTATTCCTTGGATTAGAGAAGTGTTCTTTCCTTTTCATTCTATGTTTTCTAAATGTTATGTCCCTTTGGTGGAAGAGAAGTCATGAAGATATACAAGGTATTTAAACCTGTGATCTTTTATGATATCTGTGATAATAAAAATGTACAGAACATCATATTGTTTGTGCAAATGCAATAATTCATCATCATCACTAAAAAAGACAATGACCTTGCCATTGTATAAGTGAATACTTGCTCTTCTCATTCAATTATCTTAATTCACAAAAGGAATATCTGTTTCATATCTGCCAGTTAATTACATTATGACCAGAGGAATTATAGGAAGATTAAGAGAAAATACCTAAAATGCAAGAATTATTATTTTTTTAGCCACTTTACACTGACTTTTAATCAGTACTCTCAAGTAATTATTTGCAATAGTAAACATTTTAATGAATAAAATATAATATATAGCCAAAACATGTCACTTTTTAATACATAATGATTAGTCCATAATATGATTAGTCCATAATATCTAGCATATAAGAAAAACAAATAAAATATTTCTGTAATGTGGAATAAATTGTTTTCATTCATTTTTCTTTTAGCAGTGTATTTGAAATTTTAACGCTTTCCAATCTCAATGTGCTTAAATAGACTGTTATGATTTTATGTGGAAATGTGTTTGGAGAGTGACTTTATTCAACTACATCAAATGATGGCTATAAAACCAATGTCAGTCCGTGCATGTATTATTTCTCACCAAAAAAAATAAAATTCCCCAACCGTACATCCATATATCATGGGAGGAAAGATATAGCATGTCATTGCATGCAGTAAAATGGAAGTTGTTCAATGTTTTCATTTGATTTTGTATTATTAATCAATTTCTATCCACTTATTTACAAAGAAAATGCATATGATGATCAAATTATACTATGAGTAATACCCTGCTTGCAGTAAGTTTTGCTACTGATCACGATTCAGCAAAATATCGTATTACACTGTTCTCCGATGTTTGCATCCTGGTTATGCATCATTTAACAATGAACAGTTGTTAAAATTTGAAAATGTCAAAAGAACAAAGATGCAATAACCTGATGATGGATTGTAGAGTGTTCTCAATATAGGAAATATCTCCTGTGTTGAGTGCATCTACTTTCAAATTCCAAAGTATAGATCGACATATGAATTTATACATAAACATCATATTTTTTCCTAAGCAACATGATGTTTTGGTAGGAGAGAAGCTACAATGTATTTAGAGCCTTGTAATTTTCTATTCTAAAACATTTGTTTAATATCAAAATTAGTAGCTTACATTTTTCTCTTTGAAATCTATAGCAGTGATATTTTTAAGGTATTTAAAAATTGATCAAATTATGAAATTTGACACAAATAAAGTACAATATTTTCTTTTCAGGTACTATGGCATATTTTTTCACTCCATTGGAATGTTATTCTCATGTAGAGGACATTAAGAACAATCTGCCTTGGGCATAGTGAATTAAGCAATAAAGATGATAAATGTCTCCATATGACTATTGCCTTTTTATAAAAAACAGACATGGAGAAAGTATGAATTAACCATTAGAAAACAGAAGGCATGACATGATTAAATGAAGATATTCAAATGATGCAAGACCTCTGTTAAAGTTTACATAATGCATATGTCATGCATTTCTGTGCACTGAACAATTCACGCATATTGAGTTACAAAGATAGAAATACTTATAAACCTCATAACATCTGAAGGTTATGCTATGTGTACAATATTGATGATATTGTATCAGACCTATAACTCACTTGCTTAATGCATATTTATTTTCATCATGTTTTGATTTCTTTTCTGAGATACACTGTAATAAGAATGGGATGAATTTTTGGCATGATATTACCATTTTCTAACTCTTCTATGCCTAGAGATCATAAGACCATTTAGCATTACCAAAGAAAAACACAATTACAACAGTGAAAAATATGTCATTAGGTATTATGTCTGCGTTTCTCCATATATCAGCAGAGAAAATTGAATTGATGTTTATTTCGGAGTATTCCAGAATATGGGCTTCATCACAGTTCAGTGATTTCATGGGTCTACCGGCCATTTGGCATGAATCCTGTATCGCAGTCTTACTAGTTCCTATTTTTTAGAGTTTCATGCTCTCAAACTCCTGGTAAACTGGTAACACATCCTGTGATTACTATTTTACAACAGAAATATTGAGACTCCTACCTTATGCCAACTATGATTTTCTAATTTCTAGTCTGAAAATAAATCTAAGAGCAGATCTCAATTCTTCTAATTTCTTGGCAATTCATACAACAATCAGTGTTGTTCCTAGCATGTCTGTTAAGATGCGCCAGACTCTGCAAAACATTATCATATATTGCAATGATTTTTTAAAAAAACCTCGCATGTGCACATTCAGGAGACAACCATGTGTGCACTATGACGGGGAGGTGGTGATGCAATTCTATATACACTGAGGGGTGAGAATTTTGCCTATAGAAATAACACTAAGTGTGAGAAACAAAAGAAATAAACCATGGAAAAATTGGTGTAGGAACAAGTCATATACTACAGGCCCAGAAACGGGAGTGTTCATGATGAAAAGAGAAACTAATTTGTAGGAACAGAAAAATTATAACTTAAACTATGTGCCATGAATAAAAATAGATGAAAATGTCACTGAAGCAAGTTGACTGATTGTGGCAATGTTGCTAGACACAGGTCCAAGGAAAGTCTGTAAAGAGAAGAGAAGGATCCCTGAAGCCAACTCAAAAGCATTTTGTAATTAGACAGAGGGCGCATGGGAGACAAGACTAGTAAAAGATATAGAGGGATACTAAGCAATATGATACTGTGGAAATAAAAAGGTGTATTTGCCGAAGGACATCAGGGCAGTACTGCAGATGGTACTATTAGACTGTATACTAAAAACGGCCTGGAAATTTGAAAGAAATGACATACATTCCATATATATTCCAGTGCCTTCAATTTTTCTCTTTTCTTAACCCAAAATGCAAATTTTAAGTAGCCAAGTATTCTGTTTCTCTGTACATCTGGTCAAACCTACATTCTTCCTAATGCAGCAGCCATCAAATACTGTTCTCTCAATCTAAAGTCATCGACAGAATGCTACTATATAACCAAACTTTTCCATTTCTTATTTTCCATTACCAATGCCCTTGGTGTTTTTATCCATTGACTTTCCTAGAAGGGATATTTATGGCTGATTTTTCCCACAGGATGGCTCTGTTCCCATTCACTACTGTAGCTCCATCTCCACCACGTGGAGGAAGAGAGAGGCACAAAGTGCTTGGTGAAGGGGCTCATTTGCTTTCCTGCTGCACGTACTGTTGTTGCTCATGGCCTAAGCAGTCTTCTCAGATTGTTTTGCTTAAAGATGTCCAAGAAACTCATCTTGCCTTTGGGGAATCTCTCTCATTGGTTTCAACTCCCTTGCAGGGATACAGCAAATAGAGCTGTTACACACACACAGAAATGCACCTATAAAGCAACACATCCATGGACACTACAAAGAACCCACTGATGAAAAAAGGAAAAACCACCTGCTACTATATCAATAAGACATGCTGCATAATTTGTTTGATTTCTTTCTTTCTTTCTTTCTTTCTTTCTTTCTTTCTTTCTTTCTTTCTTTCTTTCTTTCTTATTTATTTATTTATTCACTTTATATCCTGGTCCTAATTTCATCCCTCCTCACCTCTCAGTTTCACCTTCCCTCACTCTCCCCTCTCCCGCACCTCCCCATTCCTCATTAAGTCACATAAGGACTGAACCTATCCTCTTCCCCTGTGGCCTGGCAAGGCAGTCCCACCAGAGGAAAGTAACAGAAACTCTGGCAACTGAGTCTTTATCAGACGAAGCCTGAGCTGCCCATCGGCTGGATCTTTGTAGGGTACCAGGTCCAATCCATGCGTGGTCCTTGGTTGGTGCTTCAGTCTCAGCAGGCTACTTTGGGCCCTGGTTAGTTGGCTCTGTTGGTCTTCTTTTGGAGCCCCTGTCGTCTCCTGGTCCTTTCCTCCTTCCCTTCACTTTTCCACAAGGCTCTTCACACATTGCATAAGTTTTGGCTGTGATCTCCTCATCTGTTTGAAGGTGCTGCTGGATGGAACTTCCCAGAGAACAACTCTGCTAGGCTTCTGTTTGCAAGCAGAGTATCATTAATAGTGTCAGGGGTTGCTTCTCTCTCACATGGTGGGTCTTGGGTTGGGTCAGGCACTGGTTGGGCATTACCTCAATCTCTGCTCTATCTGTATTCCTTCACATCTTGTAGACAGGGGGAATTTTGAGTTGAAGTTTTCCCTCTATTGGAAGACTTGCATAGTTAGAGGGTGTCTTCTTCAGTTTATTTTTTTCTTAATCATATAAAGACTGTCATATAGGTGACAGTCTATTCATATAAAGACTATCAGACTTATAAAAGCAAGGTGGATTGTATAAATTCTGATGCTCTGTCCTATTAAAAGAAGGAAAAGGAAATACAAGTATCTGAGAAGCTAAAATGTTGTTACTAATGAGATACTGATTGTACAATGTTAGATATATGGTTTTTAATATATTTTATTAATTTATTCATATTACATCTCAATGGTTATCCCCTCCCTTGTATCCTCCCACTCCTCCCTCCCTCCCATTTTCCCCTTACTCCCCTCCCCTATGACTGTGACTGAGGGGGACCTCCTCCCCCTGTATATGCTCATAGGGTATCAAGTCTCTTCTTGGTAACCTGCTGTCCTTCCTCTGAGTGCCACCAGGCCTCCCCATCCAAGGGACATGGTCAAATATGGGGCACCAGAGTTTGTGTGAAAGTCAGACCCCACTCTCCACTCAACTGTGAGGAATGTCCTGTCCATTGGCTATTAGATCTGGGTCTAGATATATGGTTTTAATGGGTAAGCTTCTAAAAGCCCAGATCTAGATCTATGGTTTTAAGAAGCTTACCCATTAAAATTCTGTATGCCGTTTAAGAATTGTCACTGTAATTCTAGAAGACTGAAAATGTACATGTAGTTTCCATTATTTTCTTGTACAGTACAATTATAGTAACACCCAAAGCAAACATCTCAGACTGTGTAATAGGAACCAACCAGGATATTGTGAAGCAAGCAGAATTTGAGTCTCTTTTCTGAATCTATTAATAGGAATCTGCTTTTTTTTTTTTTAAAGAACATGTAATTGGTAAGCAGATAGAGTCTGAAAAATATTGTTCTATACATTGTCTCTGTCTTTGGAGAGCAAGGTATACATGTGCTGTTGATTAATGACATATCATACGTCATTCCCATTGTAATTAAGGCAGAAACCTGGAAACCACAAATATTTCAGTGATGCACTGGAGGTTAATATAAATGTGAACCTGTCGGACTGGCCCCAAGTCTGCATTTCCCACAGCAAGGGTTCATATGCTGTCTTTTGGAATTAGAGCAAGCCAAATCCATCTCACATTGCTTCTACATTTTGTTACCTATAGAGATGTGCATTTAGCAAGTTTAGCTCAGTAGATGCTTATTTCAAAAATGTGTCCTTAACAGTATGTGAAAAACTTCTATAATTTACAATGCTTAGAGTGGCCAGCAGGAATACAAGCAGGAAAACCCCATTTTTAAACTAATGTACTTAATCACAACAGTGTGATTTGAAAGCTCTTTGCCTGGGAGGAAATCTGATTGTATTTGTTGGCGTTGTGATTTTTCCATGTTAAGTTATGATCTTATATCAATTTTATCTCAAGTATAATATGTTGACTTTTTAATAAATATTCTTTTTCTAAACATACTAAATAAAAAATATTGCACTAAATTATGTAATCCAATTATTAACTACTTGAGCTTGATATATATTCTATTCTTTTTCTTATCCTTGCTATATTTAAATAAGATTGTGAGGGAATCATTGTATTGTAAAATATTAAATTGCAGGCTGGAGAAATGACTCATCAGTTAAAAGCATATACAACGCTTGCAGAGGAACTGAGGTCAGTTCCTAGCATCCATACTGGGCCACTAACAACTACCTGTGCCTCTGGCTTCAGGATCTGTGGCATCCTTTTCTGGCCTCATTGGCACCTGCATGCAGTCATACACACAGGTGTGCACATGTGTGCCCACAAATACACAGACTCACAAATGCACACACGTGCATACATTTTATTTATTTTTTAAAATATTTTTATTAATTTGTTCATATTACATCTTGATTGTTAGCCCTTCCCTTGTTTCCTCCTATTCCTCCCTCCCTCCCACTTCCCCCCTTCTCCCCTCCCCTATGTCTGTGATTGAGGGAGACCACCTCCCCCTATATATGCTCTTAGAATATCGAGTCTCTTCTTGGTAACTTGCTATCCTTCCTCTGAGTGCCGCCAGGCCTTCCCATCCAGGGGACGGGGTCAGAAAAGCGGCACCAGATTTCCTTATTAATAGTTCAGAATATTCCTTATTATATCATTCATTTTAATTGCTTATTATAGCACTGTTGCTTTAGAAAGTTGTTGAAGACATTTTTATGACCACTGTTCAGACACAAACTTTGGTGTTTTGTTTTGTTTTCTTTTGTTTTGTTTTGTGGGGTGGGGAATGGAGATAGCGTTTCTCTGTGTCTTGGACTCCTTTGTCCTTGACTGTCCTGGACTCGCTTTGTAGACCAGGCTGGCCTCGAACTCACAGAGATCCATCTGCCTCTGCCTCTGCCTCTGCCTCTGCCTCTGCCTCTGCCTCCGAGTGCTAGCATTAAAGGCATGCCCTACAACCACCTGGCTAGACACAAGATTTTATTCAAACATGACTTTTTAAAAAAGTTAGCTATTACTGTAATATACACCAATATGTATTCATTATTTTGAAGTATACATTGTCAACTATCTCATACTGTCTTTGGAAGTCACTGCTATATTTTATTTCCTTTTATTTTTTGCAATATCACAAATGTACAAGCAACTTGCACCTTCCAAACATATAAAATATCATTCTTCCTCCATGTCAACAGTTGCAATAAACAATGAAAAGTTTCACAACCAAATGGAAGGAAATTTAAAATATCCTTAAGATATTATCAATTAAAAGCATAATTGACAAATATATTTAAATGCACTTGAAATTTTGATGATGATCCCTAAGAAATAGAAATCATTTTCCATTATTTTTTTTTCTTCAAACAGAAGATCTTCATCCTGAGTTACTGCACAGGGTTTATCATAGAAATTTTCTGAAACAGATATCATTATTCCTACATTATATTTGAAATTCAGAGAACAAAAAAGTCACAAAATGGATATCAAAAATCGTGATTTGTTTCTTGTTCTGAGGGTTATGGTGGCTGGTCTACCGATATATGTCAATGATAATGAAATCTAATTACAAAGCACTGTACTATTTTATGAATTCTTCGGATCTATGTGTAAAATTCAACAGTATTTCTTAGTGGTTTTGAGTGAGCTTATGCCTTGAGTTAGCAGCAGTCCCAATGGTATAACTGTTTGCTTAGGTTTTTTTTTTCATCTAAGCTGTGAGAATCACTTCCAACTTCATTGATATAAACAGCTCCCGACATAATAACCACTGTCTCACATGTGTTCAAGCTAATGCTTATGCATTATTGACAATCATCTAATTATGTCAGTAAGAATAATTGTGCACTTGAGTAATTCTAGTAATTATTATTAGAATTCTTTCATGTCTAAGCTCATAAACAGAGAGAGAATCAATAGTTCAAAAGTTTTAATCAAAGGCAGAGAGATTAACTCTGCAGCTAGCCTTCGTTCCCAAGGCCTTCTCCTCTTTATAATGTGTCTTCATGGATTAAAAGTTAATGTGGTCTCTCAGTGACTGCATCATCAACAAATTACACACAGTGAGCTGTGGCTGAATTTATTAGGACAATTATAGTTGCTTATATTTGTTATATAAATACATAGGGTAATTCTCCAGAGTGCGAAAGACAGGGTCTTAATAATTCAGGAAAATCTTGGGAATACAATCCATAGAAGTACAGACGATCAATACAATAGAGAGACTAATAACAGAACAAATAACCATCTGCATGGCACTAACCTGAGTGTTTTGCTAAGCTGTGGAAACGTACTTCTTTGCAGATCAACTCTAAAGGATCAAAAGCAGTAAGCACTTCCGTATTTACCTAGCCCCAGAAGTAGACACATGGGCCATTTAGGGTGTTTCCATTTTTATGAAAAAGTAGCTTCACAGTTTAATGTGGTGTTTATAACAAAAAAAAAAAAGGTGACTCAGAAATCAACACTTGACTTGATAAGAAAGAGCCTCATTTTGACTCTTTCCCACCCTTTCCTCCAGAGGATGTGATAATGAACTGTGAAATGGTCAAAATGGGTGGAAGAAAAAAGAATGTGGCTGCTTTCCAAATATATATTCTCAACTGCAAATTTTCCTCCAATAATAAATCTTGCTCTTTGAAAACAAAAAGTTATTTTAACAAGTCATGAAAACATTTATACACAAATATATATATATATATATGTGTGTGTGTGTGTGTGTGTGTGTGTGTGTGTGTGTGTGTGTGTGTCTATGGTAATATGACTTTAATAAATATATACATTATGTAATAGTTAAATCTAAATAATTACATCTGCCAATTCCAACATTATTGTTTCTTGATGGTGAAACTGTCAAAATTCTTTCTTTTACATCAATACTGATCACTGCTGTATTCAGGGCCCTGCTCTACTGCAACACATCAGATCTTCTTCGTCTCAACTCTAATTTGATACAAATCAGCTGATGAGAATAATCATAAATATATGGTATTACCAAGTGCATAGCAGTCCCAGGGAGTATAATAATAACATACAGAAGAATGACCCAAGACTGAAAGAATTGAGAAGGATTCAATTTATTTATGCAATATAAGATACTCAGTAAACAACCAAGAGTTGCAGAATTACTTTAGTTCCATCGAATAACCTACTTAGGGTCTAAGGTTGCTAAAAATTCCTACACTCATCTTAGCCCTAATTTTCATTTTTCTCCACATCTCTCTTCTTCCTCATTGATACTGTTCCTTGCGGTTGCCTTGGCTTTCTGTTGTTTTTCTTTATTTTGTTTGCAATTTCCCTTCACCGGTAACATTCCTCATCATGTCTCCAGGTTATTCTGAGTATAATTATTATAAAATCATCTATCCCATATTTCTTTGGCAAAACGTATAGATAAATTATGCTAGGTGATATGCAGCATCATGTAAAATATTTAAAATAATTACAGAACAAATTCCTTGGGTTTTCAGCTTATCAAAATTGTATTTAAAAATACTTTGGAAAATGCAGTCGAGTGTGCCTCGTCCTCTGAAGTTCACATAGCAGAGAAGTAATATTGTAAGAGCCTGGATCTGGAGGCTGCTGCACTCTGCTTGTCAGCACAGCAAAGGAGACATCTCTTCTCAGTTGATGGTGCTTAAGGGCGAGGTTGGGGCTTTTATCCACATATGAACAGAGTGGGTTTATAAAGAAAATGCAGATATTTAGCACACAAATGAGGCCACAGTGAGACAGAGAAATGAGGTGAGAATGGGTATATAATGTAGCATTCTACCTTTTCATTTTGGGTATTATGAATATGCCTGCAACATGCACTTACATTATTTGGCACATCTTAAAATTAAAAACCAAAAGGTCACGTAATCCAGTTGATGTATTGGAAAACGGGATTGGAGACTTTTTTATTTTTTAATATTCATTCATCCATCCATTCAGTCAGTCAGTCAGTCAGTCACTTTACATCCTGATCTTGGCATCTTCCTTCCTTTCCTTTCAGTCCCACCCTTCTTTATTCCCTCGTCACCCCTCTGTATTCCTCATGAAGCGGAGTCCCTCCTACCCACCCACCCAGCTCATTAAGTTGCATCAGGACTGAGTGCATCCTTTTTCCCTGTGGCCTGGTGAGGCACTCTTGCCAGGGGAAAGTGCTCAGAACACAAGCAACAGAGTCCATGTCAGAGACAACCACTGCTCCTTTTACTAGAGGACCCATCTGAAGCCCAAGCAGCCCATCAGGTCTCTCTCTCTCTCTCTCTCTCTCTCTCTCTCTCTCTCTCTCTCTCTCTCTCTCTCTCTCCCTCTCCCTCTCCCTCTCCCTCTCCCTCTCCCTCCCTCTCCCTCTCTCTCTCTCTCTCTCTCTCTCTCTCTATATATATATATATATAGAGAGAGAGGGAGGGAGAAAGATCCCAGATCAGCATAAAGTACCTACGTGGCTTCCCTCTCCCTTCTCATCTTCTTTTTCTCCTGTTCTTCCTAAAAGCATGAAAATGATTTACTTGCATGATATTTATATCTAGGATCAATGAAAATAGTAGTTTGGGATGCTTTTCCCTAGTAGGGTTAAAGTATTAGATTCCTAATACCTCGTGAGTTGTGCTGTGGCACCAACACAGCCTCCAGAATCGTTCATCCTGAGTCAGATGTCATCAGCCAACCACAAGTCCTCCTCCAGAAAGTGAGTTCCTGACTGAAGTTACATCAGTTATAAAAGCTGAGGAAAGTATTGCCTTAGATTAAATATACAATAATTTTAGATCTGAGAAGGAAGGCATCTATAATACATTCTCATAAAGTGGCTCATAATCCTTATATCTTCATGCAGCTGACATGAGTCATTTTCAGGATCAAAACAAAGTGGAGATGTAGCATAGCTCAGCATCCAAGAAAGGCAGTTGAACCTGAGTTTCATATTTCCTCGGGGACATGGATCACTTCCCTGAATTTGGTTTGCATTGATCAATGTTGACAGATGATAGATTTAATGCCGTATCTAAACTCCAATTGTGAAATGTCTTATCCTTAGGGGAAGAAAGCACCTAAAGAATAAGAGACACTTTTTATACCTGTGCCTATAATATTATAAACAAGCAAACAAAGATAATATTAGATGCAACTGAACTAAAAACTATTTTGAAGCTAATTCAGCCAATAATTTAAGAACTAATTTTAAAAGTTTGTATTTGCATCTACATTCAACCTTAGAGTACTGAGATGTGCAAGATGATCAAAAAATTTCTCTATACTCAAGTAGTTTAATTTTACTTCTGCAGCCCCCATACATTACACTCAAACCTGTTATAGCCAGTGAAAAGTAGAGAATGTGATCTCTGGCCCACAGGAGCAGGAGAGTAAACTTTTGAGACACAAGGTACAGTCCTACCCATGCTCCAGGGAGAAAGTATGTACTTCCCTTGAGAGTGGATTTCTCACTTCCACAGGTGGGGGTGGGTGATGGTTAATTTCTCTCTGTTTGAAATTAGTTGTGATAGATATGAGATAATAATATGTCACTTGTAGCATCCGGATGAGTAGGAATTATTATAGAAGACACAGAAATACAAAATGAGTATAGGTGCAATATTAGGGAAAGCATATACTAGAATATATATATATATATATATATATATATATATATATATATATATATATATATATTTCACATGACATAAGTTATCAAGGATTCTCTTTTGGTGTGGAATTATTATTAAATTTGTCTCTTGATTTTCTATTTGTCTTTATAAACTAAGGCAATCTCTTGGTGGCATCGGAAATGTGTGATATGTGTGATTTTCAAGTAAAACAGAAAGGAAAGCACATCCCGAAAGAATGAAAAGTCACAAATATGTGTGACACAAAAAGACTGTGAAATATCACATAATACGTTGGATCATTATGAAAAATATGTTTACATTGATCAATACTTTGTTCAAAGAATAAGAGACATTTGGGTTCATCTCCTTAAAATTCCTTGTTTTATAAATGAAAAATAAAAATTTAATAATTAGTCTTACTTGATTTATCAGCAGAGGGTAGACTCAAAATATTTTTTATTCTTTATTACAGAGTTATACAGTATATTGTTGTGATTTTGTTTTGTTTTGTTTTGCTTTCTACTTTTTACAGGTTTCAACAAAACCTTTTGTATCCTTCATGAAATAAATAAATAAATATCATGGCTGTAGAAGGAAAATATTTTTACTATTATTTTCAGTGTTCTATGATAGCAACATTAACAAAATCATTAATTTAAAAACAGGGGTAACTTAAGTAGTCTAAAGGTTGTCTCATTACTACTTAGTTTGGTATATAGAGATGATAACTTTAAGGCTATTTGAATCATAATGAGACCACCACAAAAATAAAGTGTATTAGCTTAACAAATGAGAATATCATTGTTGAACATTCACCATTGTAATTATTACAGTATAAAAGATGTAGGGAGAAAGATAGTAATGCTTTTACTGTATCTTCCCCCTTACAAAACTGATAGCACCACTAATAGGAAAGCCTCGTATCACAAACTTCGAAAGTGAAACCCAACTCAAAAAATTAAGTGAGACACACATTACAAAACAATATATTCATTTTTGCTTCTATTATTTCCCTGAACATAAATATGGCTAGTGCCTGAATTCCTTTCAGGACTTAATCAAAAGCCCTTGATCAGGGCTTAATGTGAGGTTTCAACATATATGATACAACGAATGGCTTTGTATTGTCTCTTTAGAAATGATCACTATTAATTAGAATTAATAAAGTGCTGATTGTGTGCCAGCTATTTTTGTTTTGAAAGGAGAGAATTACTAGTTTTAAAAGTGAGAAATCTGAACCTGGCTGAGCATTTTAAAAAATATTTTAGTAATGTATTCATATTACATCTCAATGGTTATCCCATCCCTTGTATCCTCCCATTCTTCCCTCCCTCCCATTTTCCCCTTACTCCCCTCTCCTATGACTGTGACTGAGTGGGACTTCCTCCCCCTGAATAAGATCATAAAGTATCAAGTCTCTTCTTGGCTGAGCATTTTTAATGAGTAATGGAATTAAACACTTAGATTCCTCATTTTGAGGAAGGCACAGCTTCTGTCCACAGCCACAGCACGAGGCATGAGATAAATCCAACAGTGGCCTGATTGGGAAACTATTATTCAGCTTTAGTGGTGTATACTCATTGTCATTTCTAGGGCCCTCACATTTCTATTCCTCTACCAGAATTTGTAATAAATCCCCATGCAGGCAGTTGTCAACAGAATTTGTCTTGCATAGATTGTTGAACTAAGATTTTACATCCTTTCTTTTTTTTAATATTTTATTAATTTATTCATAACATCTAAATTGTTATCCTATCCCTTGTATCCTCCTATTCCTCCCCCCCCCTCCTGCTTTCCCCCTACTCCCCTCCCTTATGACTGTAACTGAGGGGGACCTCCTCCCCATATATATGTTCATAGGGTATCAAGTCTTTTCTTGGTAGGCTGCTATTCTTCCTCTGAGTGCCACCAGGCCTCCCCATCCAGGGGATGTGGTCAAATATAGGGCACCAGAGTTCATGTCAAAGTCAGTCCCCACTTTCCACTCAACTGTGGAAAATGTCCTGTCCATTGGCTAGATCTGAGTAGGGGTTCAAAGTTTACTGCACATATTGCTCTTGACTGGTGCCATAGTTTGAGCAGGACCCCTGGAATACATCCTTTCTTCCTTGGTGGTAGCTTATAACCCATGGGACCCTCTTAAATGGAACAACTGATTTATTTACACCACAATAACTCATTTATTTGAAGTCAAAAAGGTGAGATACCAGATAAATAAGAAAGACACAAACCAGCATCCCCTGCTCATCAAGTATTAGAAGTGTCAT
Source organism: Acomys minous (assembly GCF_964271855.1). NCBI lineage: Eukaryota > Metazoa > Chordata > Mammalia > Rodentia > Muridae > Acomys > Acomys minous. The sequence continues at coordinate 47,006,378 of NC_140487.1, read as the reverse complement.
CTGTTATTTGTGCCACAGCCTATTCATTAAAAATAATTCAATGCATCCAGCCTTCAGATATGAAAAGGAATTGTAGGAGCACAAATCACAGATGGTTGAGGACCATGTTCATAACTGTCTACTTAGACATTATAATCCAGTTTTATATCTAAAATATAATTATTTATTTATCTCTGTAATTATGATAATTTTTGAAAATATAGAAAAGTGAACAGATTAAGCTATGATATTAATGTAGAAACACCTCAGTGTATTCCATTTACTGCAGTTTGGAACAGTAAGTGTATTTGTATAGATTATACACAACAGATATATACAGAAAAGAACCTCACAATTAACACCAAGCTAGTTTGCATTTTCCATGAGCATTAGTAGTGTTAGGTCTATTTCAATGGGCAAACACTTGATGCAGAATTGACTTAATACTCTCATTGCTCACATATATATATATATATATATATATATATATATATATATATATATACACATACATATATATAGGCTTATTTAAATATATTACTATGTATATATGTGCAAAATTATATGCAGAGGTTAAGCAAGAGAGGATAGTAATGTGGATCTCATGTGTGACATAACAAAATACAAATATAATTAAGATTATCTCAAAAATTTTAATTTTCACTACAAAGATAGGATGGATATTTGTTTATATGTGTTGATGTTTACTTAGTATGTGATTCATTTATATAACCATCAGCATGTCTGTTATGATCTAAATATTGATGCATATGATTGTTTACTCTAATAAAAGATGAACATTAAGACTCCCAATGATTTATACACCATTAGAAGCATCAGATGGACCAGGACAGTATAATGTAATCCTGGTGCATTTGATATCAAAATCTTGCATACAATTCATCATACTTTACCCTGGTGACACATATTTATGGCTTGCAGGTGCACCATCTATTTTCTGAATATTCTTTAAAATTAAGCTAGGACAAAGTAAATCTATACATGCATTTCAGTTCATATTATAAATATAAAAGACAGAAACATGTTTCCAGATCAAAACAACACTTATGAAGTTTCATTTGCTTAGAAACTAAATTTTGAAATTAAGGGAAGAAAGCCTATGCAAAGAATAGTGAAATATTCTTATAGAGAAAATGGAGCTGTGGTCAACGTTTGGAAGGTAATTTCACCACAAGCAGGTAAATAATCAGCTTTTGTAGTGGATCTTAGGCAGGAGAAATAGGCTTTTCCTAGTTGGTATATAGCAAAGATAAGATGCTGCAACCTGGGGAATACTGAGCAGAAGAATATTTTTCCAATACAATGGAAATGTGATAAAAAATAGTAAATACAGAGTTTGAAATGTGCTGTGAAATTATTCTAATTTGAAATAGAAGAAAAAAGGGTAAAAACTAATTAGTAGTGTTATAGACTCTATAGAACAAGGTTAGTTTTCTCCATGAAAGTAAAATGTCCCCATTGAACAATAGCACTGAGAAAGACAAATCTCAGTGGGTTTCAACTCACATCATACCAAAGCAGGTTAAAAAAATAACATTGACTAGATCTGGGTAGGGGTTTGAAGTTTACTGCCTGTATTGTCCTTGGCTGGTGCCATAGTTTGAGCGGGACCTCTGGGCCCAAATCTGCCTATCATAATGTTCTTCTTGTAGGTTTCTAGGACCCTCTTCTCCACAGTTGAGTGGAGAGTGGTATATGACTTTCACACGTACTCTGGTGCCTCATATTTGACCATGTCCCCTGAAGGCGGAGACCTGGTGGCTCTTAGAGGAAGGATAGCAGGCTACTAAGAAGAGACTTGATACCCTATGAGCATATACAGGGGGAGGAGGTCCCCCTCAGTCACAGTCATAGGGGAGGGGAGTAAGGGAAAAATGGGAGGGAGGAAAGAATGGGAGGATACAAGGGATGGGATAACCATTGATGTAATATGAATAAATTAGTAAAATCAAATTTAAAAAATAACATTGAAGATAATTAAATAAATGAGGATTTTGGAAATTGACTATAAGAATGTTAAGGTAGCCACACTGTATGCCAACTTTGCACCAGGAACTTTGCCAACTCTGTAAACCTTTTTATTACTGTAGTGTGTGTCTGTGATTATGGATAGGTATCCATATGTATTTATGCATGTAAATGCCAGGGTGCATGTGTGAAGGTCAGAGGTAACCTTCTCAATCTGGAACACAGGTCATCAGGCTTGGAATCAAAGGTCCTTTCCTGCTGTGTCGTCCTGCAGCCCCCAAATTATGCTCTTCTTTTATACTTAATTTTCTTTATCATAGTAACAACTCTACACTTTGTCTACCATTTGAATGCCTTTATGAATTAAAAATACTTGACACTACTAAGTAATAAGTTCAAGTCCACAGAGAAGGGGGGTAAGTCTCCAACTCTGCTTAAATTTCATAGACTCTGAGCTTCTTAATATTATGGCTAATGACTATTTGTAAAATATTTAAGGAAAAGATTTTCTAACAAGATTTTATAAACTATGAGAATTATATGGTTAAAACAAAAGTAAGTTTGAAAAATAAGCCTCCCTCTTTTTGTTTGTTTGTTTGTTTTTTGAACCTGTGAAGCTTAGAGAGGCATGGATGGAGTCAGGAGCAGGAGTAAGTGTGGAAGAAATAGATGCTCTTCTTGGCAGCGACCACACTCTGAAAATTATAAAAGTTATTTATCTCACATCAATTCATCCATTACATGAAACTACTATACAAATGGTTGATTTTTTTACTTTTTCAAAAGCAAAACAAAATAAACAGCAAACAAAACCTCCCTAGAATAAAATAAATTTCAATTCACCAAAAAAAAAAAAAAAAAAAAAAAGGAAAGGAAAGAAAGAAAGAAAGAAAGAAAGAAAGAAAGAAAAGTCATCATCATGAAAATAACCCGTGCCATTTATCCACTTAAAAGGTAAATAGGGTTTGCTTCTACTTGCTCAGGTTGACTATACTTATGAACACTCAGAAAAGGAATGTTTTTAAGTACAGGGTAAGAAATGAAGCAAGGAAGTGCATTTGCTAAGAAGTGTAACATGTTTGTGGAGCTAAGTGTTTTCAAAGGGCTCTTAAAGCTTGCCATAGCCTGTAGATACAAATGAACAAAGTTTCAAAGTAGGACACCCAGAGATGTAACTTCAAGTAATAAAGATCTGAATTCAAATACAAAAAATCTAACATCCGATCCAAGCTTCGCTTTCAAATTCATCAAAAACAAACAAACAAACAAACCAAACAAGAAAAGCCTAATCTATCAAAGGGTAGATAGACTGTCAAGTTTTGGCTGTTTATATTTTCAACAAAGAATTGTTTGTTTTGTTTTGTTGTTTTGCTTTGTATCCTGCGTAAAATTCATGTAATGAGTGGTAAGATCCCTGGGAGGTTGCAGTTAAGTATCCTAATGTCAAAACCAAGCTCTTCCTGCCTCAGCCTGACGTAGACAGGAGAGAAGCAGAGGTTAGAACACTTAGTTATAATATGCCATGTTTGGTTAATGTCGCTGGAAGGCCTGACCTTTTCTGAAGGGAAGTGGAGGAGGAGTGGATCTGGGGAAATGTGAGGTGGAGAGGTGGGGGCTTGCAAAAGAGAGGGAAGAGGAAATGGCCCTCAGGATGCAATATGTGAGATAAAAATAAATTAAAAGGTAAAAAAAAAATAAGATAAAATCATGAAATGAAAAAAAAAAAAAACCAAGCTACTTGTCAGATCATGTGTCTTTACACTGCCCTGACTCAAGTCAAGTACAAATGCTACATCAACGATTTACCTAACTTCTCTGATTGTTACAACTATTGCCTAGGGTGGGGCAGGGATACCTCTAAGGATACAGGGTAGCAAGTCTTACTCTTTGGTGTTTCCCATACTAAGCACCCATGGTATAGTTTTCTGGGTTAATATGCTATATGGAAATTTTCATATTTCCTATGTGGTATTTTGCTTTAAAGTAAAATACATCTTTTCTGCTCTCCTCATTTCAGTTTTGCATTTTCGACCTCCCTTGTGAATTCCACACAACCAGGGGTAATTAGTGAGCATACGTGAAACTTCTTTACTTGCCAAAAATTTTCACTGAAGCTTGGGCTGTACGTGTTTACCCATACAACTTTTAGTTTTACCTGCAAAATAATGATTTTTGTGGACTAGTAAGCAGTAAATGCTTTCAGCCTCTTTGCTATATTTGCCAGCAGATAATAATGAAATGTCACAGACTTGAACATCATTAAACTTAGATTTGAGATCCCTTTTGGATTCTGTCACCTTTCCTCCTGCAATGTGCCTGTGCTTCTTTTGTTGTGTCTCATAAATTTTTATGACCCCCTTCTACTTTGGAAATGTTTTTTTTTTTACAATAGCTCTGCTAGGTACCTTCTAGAAGTAATAAAGCTCATGTCACTTTCCATTGCAGCTACTTTTAGAGTAAGGCTTACTGGCTTCACTCTGCAGCATATTAAATAAAATAATCAATGTGCTCAGTCTGAAAAATTAAGTGCAGTGTTTGTACAGCTACCATGTTGTGGCTCTTTGAGCCTAGAACAGATGGCCTTGCAAGAGGCTTGCTGGCTTTCTTGAGTGAGTATATATATATATTTTTTTCTTCTTGTCTATGCTTTAATTTGAATCAATAACAATAATAGTGGTGATGGTAATAATATAAAATCTATTTAGAGATTTTTGAAAAATTGGGTATTATAAGTTATAAGAATAATTAAGGAATTTTCAGAAGTGTTTTTCTGGCCTTTAAAATTAACTTTGAAACAAGAGTTGGGCTTTCTTTTACCATAAATTTGTGAACTTGGTGTATGCTTTTGTCTACTCACTTCTGCTTATTAGTCCTTAGGGAATCAGGGTACAGTTGTGGTGTTTTCAGAGCAAAGTTGTGTAAACAATGGAAAGTGTAGGAAAATGTTATTTTATTGAATAACAGCCAGACCGTGCTTTCTTTTTTACTCTCCCAAAATTAAAGATGCCATTGACACCATCCCTGGTCATCTGTTTCTAGTAAGTGCTCATCTTTTCTGGGTTAGAAAAAAAAGCTTGTTTCTAAAATACCTAATTTCGATTCATATAATATGAAGTCACTAGGCCACATTCTGTCAGTATGCAGTTTGGGAGTGGTTGTCAGGCATTAAAGGGAATGGCTGCCTAACTTTTTCCACGGGGATCTTACCACTTTGATTATTTGGTAACGTTTGAATAGCTCTACATGTAGTCAATAGAATTTAAGTATATCCAAGTAATGTTTCTGGACATATAAATGAATCCATCCAGATATTATGCTGGAACCTATATATAAAGTAACTTGTAAAACACACAGGAACTTGTAATCTTAGAGATTTAACCATGATTTGAATAAACTGTGACATAAGCACAAGTTCTGTTATTTCAGGCATAGGAAAAGACGATGGTTTTCCCTGATAAATATTTTTAATTTATGTTTTTTTCCATTTTTAATTAACATGCAGTAATTTTACATTCTTATGAGCTACAGTGTGATATTTTAATACAAATACAATTCATAGTGTACATTATATAATTGATCAGATAATTAGTATATCTGTGCTATAAGATGCATCATTCTCTGTGTTGGTAATATTCAAGGAGTACTCAATATTTTCCTCACTAAATATTTTAATGTGTACAAGTGCAGTTTGTAGACTATGCTGAAAAATAATTTGTGCTTACATCCATGCCATCTTCAAACCTACTCATTTATACTCTCCCCTGGCTCCAAATAAAGATTTCTAGATTATAAACCTCACTGAAGACAACTAAATGCTGTGACCACCATCATGTACCTTTAGAGGATGGCAGAAAGAAACCTCTGAGCTGTTTTCATAGTGACAGATCAAATATCTCACATATAGTGGCGTTTTCCTTGGAACATGTGGATGGTGAAAGAGAAGTCACGAAAGTTTGAAGCCACTAAATAGAACCCAGTGTTTCATTTAGATAAGAAAAATGTGGTATATGCTTTAAAAACAGATAAAAATTAAAAATTTTTGAGCAGTCTCAAAGACACAACAGGAAGTGTGATATACACATTTTTAATCTTAAAACATATTTTATAGAAATCAGTACTTTTAACACTAGAGAGCATCCCTTGGAATCAGGTAATGTGTATGAAATCTTTGAGTGTCATTGCTTCATTATCATGTTACTGAAAAGCCCAGTTCTCAGCTGCTGTTTTAGATGGAGTTTGTGAATCAGGTTGGTGCCTCAGACTACTCAGTGCTCAGGCTGCTGAGATGTTTCTAAAAAGAAGGTGTGTTCTGGTTTAAGTTGTCCTGAAAATTTGATCAACATATTAAATATCTGTTATATAAACACAAATGTAATTATTATATATATTATATATTTAAATATATTCATTTTCTTGGTCTATTGCAATATATTTTACACTTGAGTTTTTCATTTCGTGTCACCTGGAAATTATTCTTCTATATATTAATATTCATAAATTGTCTGGCTCTAATTAAAAATTCTAGTTTTAATTTTTTCCCTTTTGAGACTTTTCAATGTGATTATGGATTTGGTTTAATCAACATTATTACCAGTTCTCCATACTTTTAGTTTTCATGATTTAGGAGTACTTACCATCCCACTGATCATTACTGTTACAATTTGTAGTGACATACACAGTAGTTTTCAAACACTTTCCTTTTTATTGTGGAGACATAGCCCTCACCTAAGCAAATGCTACAACCTCTGAACAAAAACTGCAGTTTACCTGTTTTTTAAGTTTCCTTTAATGAAAACAGACAACGTATCTGTGACATTAACATTAATCTTCAACTTTTCTTAATAAAGGCCCAATCCTGTTTAGCTTCATACCATATGTACGCACCACGTCTTTAAGCCGTCGGACAGACAGAAACATAGAAAGCAGTATCCTTGTGTCTCAGGGTCAGACACAGAAATAAACGGCTTACCCTTATACCACATAATATACTTCCATTGAATTGCACATTCTGGAAGTTGTCTGGAGGTTGATGAGATAAAAATTCTCACCTAATAAGTTGGAGATGAGCAATAAGAAGTCAGGAGACAGGACATTTCAAACTCTTTTAGATCATTCTGACTCCATCAACTAAATTACCTCTCTCTGAGATATCTTCAAGGTCTGAAATAAAGTGCTTACAAGAGGTCGTTATGACTTTTGGCACCCACCAGAGTAGGTCTAATGTCTTGTCACAAATATGAGGGTCTAAATGTATCACTATGAGTGCCAGAAGAATGGGGAATGCATTCACCTCCAATTGACTCTTCCTGCTCCTGTCTCCTACACTCTTATCAGATGGGCAGTCTTCGGTGAGCAAGCTGTCATCCTAGGCAGCAGACTACCAAAACAGAGGTGAATATTTTTAAAAGATGTGCTACTAGCACTGAAAGCCTTTAAGTGGACTTGAAACTAAAATATTAGCTGTGTGCTACTGTCTGTGTGATTATCAAATAGCCTTGTTGTTTGATGTGTTTTAATTTTAGGTATCTAGGCCTTCTAATGCTTTCATGTTTTTATAACAAAAGAGATCACATATGGATTTAATATTACCAACACAAAATAAATACACGTCAAGTAAATTTAGAAAAAAAAAAAAGCAAGTGTCCTAGGGATCATCATTCTCACCATATTAGGGTTGGTATCTACCATAGTGTACAACTGAAAGAATGGATGGGTGGCATCTACTGTGATCTGCAAGTTAAGCAAGGATTAGTATCTATTTAAAATGTAAGTCAGACAAGGGGTGGAATCTATTAAAATATACAAGTTAAGCAAGTGGTGGTATCTACCCTGACTGACAAGTCAGGCAAGGCATAGTATCTACTATAATATGCAAGTTAGACAAAGCCTGGTAGCTACTATAATATACAGGTTACACAAAGGTTGGTATCTAGTACAATGTGCAAAATAGATAAAAGCTGGTATCTACTATGACATACAAGGTACAAATGTATTATATTCAAAAGAATAAAATAAAAATGCCAAAATGACTTGGCTTTAATCCAAAGACTCTCCCTAAGACTTATGGCCTATGTAACTGTGCTACCACTTGACATTTGGAAAATGCTTCTTGATTAGGGCAGTGTCCTGAGAAGGCAGATCATTTAAAATACAACTGTTAACACAGTGATTAGAGGTCATATGATTTTGTGCTGATACCGTAGGAATGAGCCCTGAAGACCACTGCTGTTCTTGGTCTAGTGGAGAAGTCAGGTGAAGAAATGTGAGCTGTCATTGGTGTCTCTAGGAAGACCGGGCCGACTCCCTGATAAAGAGGGGTGGGCAGTTTGAGAAAACATAAAGCAAAATATATACTGTGGTATATATTACATTTTTAATGGTGGATTTAAAGTAATCATACATATTTCAAAATTACAGGTGCTGTATTGAAATCCCAGTGGTGTCACTTACTACTTCTATGTTAATAAGCTTAACAGTCAAGACTCTACTCAAAAGCACTAGTGAATTTAACTCCTTCTTGTCCATAGAAAACAGGTGAGGAGAAAAGGCAAAACAGTCTATTTATGACTCATTTTTGTGAACGTGAAGAAAATATGCTGAGCCACATGATTAGACTTCTATTTGCAAGTCCCTGTGGTTAGGAGTATTCTCAGACCTCACAAATCACACTTCACCCAGCAGTGGTGGCGCACGCCTTTAATCTCGACACTTGGGAGGCAGAGGAAGGTGGATCTTTGTGAGTTAGAAGCCAGCTTGGTCTACAAAGTCAGTCCAGGACAACCAGGACTATAAGAGAGACTCTGTCTAGAAAAAAACACTTGCCAAAGTTAAGTGAAGAACAGATAAACAAGCTAAATAGTCCCATTTCCCCTACAGAAATTGAAGTAATCATTGATAGTCTCCCAACCGAAAAAAGCCCAGGGCCAGATGGTTTCAGTGCAGAATTCTATCAGACCTTCAACGGCGAGCTAATACCGATACTCTTCAAGCTACTCCAAAAGATAGAAAGGGATGGAACATTACCAAATTCATTCTATGAGGCCATAGTCTCATTGATACCTAAACCTAACAAAGACTCAACAAAGAAAGAGAATTTCAGACCAATTTCTCTTATGAACATCGATGCAAAAATACTAAATAAAATATTTGCAAAACGAATACAAGAGCACATCAAAGATATCATTCATCATGACCAAGTAGGCTTCATTCCAGGCATGCAGGGATGGTTTAATATATGGAAATCCATCAATGTAATCCACCACATAAACAAACTGAAAATAAAAAACCACATGATCATCTCTTTAGATGCAGTGAAAGCATTTGATAAAATCCAACACCCATTCATGTTTAAAGTTTTAGAGAGACCGGGAATACAAGGCACTTTCCTCAACATAATAAAGGCTATATATAGGAAGCCAATAGCCAAGATCAAAGTAAATGGTGAGATACTCAAGGAAATTCCTCTAAAATCAGGAACAAGGCAAGGCTGCCCACTCTCTCCATATCTCTTCAATATAGTACTTGAAGTTCTAGCAAGAGCAATAAAACAAAAAAAAATTTAAAAATCACACTTCAATCTCCCAGCTCTTGTATCTTTAAAATTATTAGAATTTGGTCATAATTTAATATATATCTTTGTGTTTCCTAACCCCTGGCAAAACCTCATTATCAAAGAAGATAATGAGTATCAAAGATGGTTTCAAGTGTGGCAAACAATCCACTGGACAAAATGTCCTCATTTCTACCACAGACAGAATTCTGCTTAAAACTGGGCAAGCTTGGATGCAGGCAGAGTTGACAGCAAAGCTCTGCCAAGACAGGGTAAGCAAGTCCTCAATAGTTCCTGCATCACAAATATGTCTGTCAGATATATTGGGCCAGATGGTTGAAGAAGATGCCTCAACATTATAGAGAGTTTTGGGTGACTGATCAGGTAGCACACTGTCTCTGTCACCTTCTCAGTTGGGAAGATGCTAACCTGCTCTCCCTGTATGCTCAGGTAATCAATTTTATTCTTTCTCAAGTCTCTGATGGGAGTGAAGAACAGATAGTTTAGTTTTACAATTAAGCTTAGTTGTTTAGGGGTTAAGATGTTTTTTTAGGTCTAGATAAATGTTTTAAGTTGATAATGGTGAGATATGATAGATATTGATTTATAGTCAGAAATTTAGATGCATCAAGATAGGAAAGATATCTCTTTTTTCTTTTCTTTCCTCTTCTTTTTTGCCAAGAAGTGAAATGATTTATTCAGGGTCGTTTGGCTCTTGAGTTATAAATTAGGACGAACACTCAAACTTTTCACAGTCCTATTTCTTCCCATTACAAGATTAACAGCCCTTCTGGAATTGCTTCCTCCATGACTTGTGTTGATGAAATAATCTCAACTTCACAGACAAAGGAATGTCATGTATCCATATAGGAAATGTACATTCAAAATCATGAATTGGTCATGTATTTTTTTTCTTCAAGGCTGCTAAATACAAATAACCAAAACATGATGAATGTAACATTATATAATTCCTGATTGATTCATGGTCCTTCCTGCTGTATTTTAGTGTATATATGTATAATAATATAAATGCATATGTAAAAATTAATAAAAATACATTGAATAAAAATGAAGTATAGTATATTAAAAGTGTTAAGTTTTTCAAATAAGTGTCATGTACATGAACATGTGTGTCATTGATAAAGAGGGAGACACACACAGTTATAATTTCTATCCAGTGTGTTAGAAATTCAGAACATACTGCTCCCTTGTTATTGCTTTTAAAACTAATGCAAAAGTGTTTTATTTCTGATCTTAATTGGAAGAAACTCTACTGGACCAAGAAGGGCTTGACTTGTGAGTTTGCCTTCTACATGTGCGCAATTTTCTTAATAGCAGTGCAGTGCAGCATCTCGTTTGTGGGAAGGCACAGCCAGGAGAACAATAGCTGGCTGGCTTTGACACTTTCATTTCAGAAATTCACATCAGAAAAGCTGAAATGGCTTACAGATTGTATATATGTATGTGAGTTTTCTGAGAAGAGGGTTCAAATTCTTGTCAGATTGTCGAAAGGATCCATGGCCTTAATTTATTCAAAAATGAATGAAATAAATTATTTGGTTGCTGAAAATTCATAAAGCATCCTCAGAAAATATTTGATAGGAGTATGAAAAAGAGAGGCATGGGTTTTAAAAAGCTGAAGGAATACTCTATTGGTGTTAATATTAAACGTAATTCACATACAGCAATGTATAAATTTAACCTTTCCTTCTTAGAATTGACTTTTGGCAGTTCTATGAAAATTTATAAGAATTTATAAAAACAACAACAACAACAATAGACAGCTAAGGAATGCTAAGACCAGGAGAAATAGTCTTTTCCATTGAAGAGCACAGTTATCCAAAACCAAATGATCAGTCCTGAGAACATGCATAAAAAGAATATTGTGCAGCTAACCAGGTTGTAATACATGTATATGAATATATATATATATATATGTGTGTGTGTGTGTGTGTGTGTGTGTGTGTGTGTGTGTGTGTAATTGTATACATAAATGAATGCAGTAACAATTAATGAAAATAGGTCATTAGTTAGAAAGAAATTAAGGAGTAGTAAATGAGGATGTTTGGAAGAGTGAAAGAGATGGGAGAAATTCTGTATTTATAGTCTGATAATTACAAAAGAAAAAAACCACATTAAGTAACTTAAAGTGTTTTATTTTGTAATATCCTTTTTGACAGGATTGTTATCATTGTCTAAAGTTGCCAGTTAAAGTGTTTAAGAGTACATTTTTTACAGAAAATATAATTCCTGTGTGTGTGTGTGTGTGTGAGAGAGAGAGAGAGAGAGAGAGAGAGAGAGAGAGAGAGAGAGAGAGAGAGAGAGAGAGAGTGTATGTACAGTACAGAAGATCAAGAATAGGGTCTGTGTTTAGAGGGGTAGAAAAGATTTTTAAAAAATGAACCAAAACTTCATTTTTTTTAAACATTATTTATTCATACAGTATTCTGCCCACATGTGTGCCAGAGGAGGGCACCAGATCTCGCTGTAGATGGTTGTGAGCCACTGTGTGGTTGCTGGGAATTGAACTCAGGACCTTTGTAAGAGCAGGCAGTGCTGTTAACCTCTGAGCCATCTCTCCAGCCCTTAAAGGCATACACCACAACTGCCTGGCAGAGACACTTGTCTTTTCTTTTCTTTTTTTCTTTTTTTTTTCATTTCTTAAAATAACAAGTTTGCAAAGTTTACATGTCTCACTCTTATTTGACTTTCTCTAAAATAAAAATTGATATTTGAATTTGTGTCACATATACAATGTTGTCATATTTGTTAACAAGTTTGCCCAACATTTTTCTAATTGCTACAAAGAAAGAAGACTGACTCTCTTGGCTTACAAATGATGAAAACATTACACCCCGGAAACTCTGTTTGTCCCTGGAATCCTCAGTAGTCACTCACCCTACTAGAGACATAAAGATGAATCAAAATAGCATAAACTAACACTAAGTCTAATGTGAAGAGTTGTCTGTTTTAAAGTCGCTGTGTCTTAAGGTCTTCACTCCATGTGCTTTCCATCACTTTGTATGATTATTTCAGTAGTACACGGCAGAAATGTTCAGCCAGTTTACAAAGTGTAGGACTCCTTATGGATTTTCACACATACTTAGTTTAGGCTGGTCTCTAAGCCAGTCTTGCCTGCCTTTCTGCATTCCCGCCTCCCCCAAACCCTTGTTCAAATATTACCTTGCAGTTCCTGCATTGCCAGCATCCCTAATCCCATGATGTCTTTCTTAAAACCTCGTTCTATCTCTCTCGTGATTATCCACCTACTTCCACGGCTTCCACCCACGTTCACTCCTACATAACAACTACTACTCACATATCACAAGCCAGCGCCCACATGGCAGAGAACTGATGGCATTTGCCTTTCTGTGCCCACTTACCTCACGAGAGATTTTCCAGTTCCATTCATTTTTCTGCAGGCTTCATCTCATTTTATGGAGGAATAACATTTGGTTTTGTGTATGAACTGCATTTTCACTGTGTGTCCATGTGTTAGTGGACATCTGCTCTGGGTTCATGTCCCTGCTACATGGATTGCAAGGGTCTCTGTGGTAGGAGATGAGAAACATAAAAATCACTTATAAATCTGTAAAGTTGCTTTGGAGTTTGACGCACTTCCTAATCCACTGTAAATGCAAATGAAACAAATCTTCCTGGTAACATCTGTTTGATGTACGTGATCATTTCTTCAAGGTGGAGTCATAAGGTTTGGAATTGCTGGATGATTAAGTCACTAGAGTACACGATCGGGGCTGCAGTACAAAGATATTTTACCAGGAAGAAGCTTAGAGAAACACAATCTTTCTTTTCTTCCTTCCTTCCTACCTTCCTTCCATCTTTCCTTCCTTTCTTCCTTTCTTTCTCTCTCTCTCTCTCTCTCTCTCTCTCTCTCTCTCTCTCTCTCTCTCTCTCTCTCTCTCTTTTGTCAACTAGTGAAAACTTTATTGTTCCTATACAGTTTTTGTCTATTGACCGGTTTTCTACTGCGCTCTCTAAAGTATCAGTCTTTAAGGCAGAAGGGGCAACTGCTTACATTGCCCTTTGAGTCTCAGTGAAGTGTAACAAGATCACAGAACGGTTACTGAGCCACTCAGATCTATGGTATTCGCAGCTCTAAAGTGTGAATTTCTTTCAGCCAAGATATACCATGAAGTCTTAAATAGAATTCTCACAGATCGGGAGCTTCTAACTCACAGCAGAGCCCCTGGGCTGCTTTACGGCAGTCGATGATCTGGGACAGAACAAGCATAGTAACTCAGTTTCCTTTGTGGCCAGACGTGAGGGGTGATATTAGCCAAGTCCTTCCTAACTTTTCTTAAAATGATTAAGACACGTGTATCAGATTCTCAAAGTAAACTTAAAAGTTGGCTGAGAAATATTCAATCGTTTGAATTGCGGTTCAGGGTCAACGTTCTCAATGAGCTTTTCTGTCTCAGGAGGAAAAAAAAAACTGTAGCTCAATAACAAAAGTCTAATTAATTCCGATGTGATCAAATAGAGGTACCACCCTTTGAACAAAAATAGCTTAGTAACTGTAACAGAAAAACTATTAAAGTTTTCTTTAGCGGATTCTCTCTAAAACACCAGAATAATCTTTTAATTATAGCTCTACTTAATATTAATTTACCTAAATTAACTTCACATACATAGTATGTTTTATACTTTGTGAAAATATAGTAAATGTGCCATAAATGTTTAATATTTTATAAAGTAAGTATTCAATTGAATTTGAAAATGCAAAACTGAAATGGTTTTGCTAGCAATTAGATACTTAGCACTTAGACATATATCTTTAGGTTTGATAATACTATGGTAGCATATATGATACCATACATCAACCAGTCACTACAAATCACACTGCTATGTCCAGCCATAACTATATCAACATTAATTTTGAGAATATGACTGCAGCACAAAAGCCAATTGAAAAACAAAAAAACAAAATCATATTTTCCATGTAAACATACATCTTTATTAATTGCCCTTATTTTTTTATGAAAAATAGTCACTGCAGGGCTCACTACAACCCATGATCTTCATATTCCTTATAACTAATAATACCCCCATATCAATACCAAGTAAAGGGAAACCAAGTAATAGAGGAGACAAAGGAAATGCAGATTGGGTTTGCGCAAAATAGTCATATAAAGTGTAATATATAGAAAACAGAAAACAGTTTGCATAATGGTATTAACCTGCTTAATTATACTAAGGCAATATATTTTTTCCTGAATTTAACTGTTCCTATAAAAATATATGAAATTTTATTAAATATTAATGGCATTCAGTTCCCACAGCTGCTGCAATACAAACACTGCTAGCATTGCAGATAGGAATACATCCCCTGTATGTGAGTGTCTTCTAAATTTCTGATCTCTGACTTTCTTTCAAACCAATGCATGGACTATGCATGCTGATGATGGTGTGAGAGGGGGAGTGGTTAAGCTTTTAAAAATGCTCTCTATAACTCTGAGAGACACTTCTTTATCTTTTAACATAATTTTTATTCATTCTTTGTGAATTTCACATCATGTACCCCAATCTTCCTTCCATCTCTGTTTTCACTCTTGTAAACTCCCCACCCACAAACCAAAAATAAAAACTAAAACACTAAAATTTAAATTGAAAAAATTTTAAAAAAAAATAGCACTTCACCATGGAGGCTGTGGAATGTCCTGTTGCGACACAGTATACCGTTTTGCCCAAAGACATTTACTTGCAAATGTTCTTTGCAATGTGTCGCTGGTCTGGTTCCAGGCCTCTGCTACACTATCAATACTAGACCCTGGTGTAGACTCCTCTCGGATACCCTGCTGTTGCCCTGAGTCAGGGAGATCCTTCAGCTTTTGTTCTTCCAGACCAGCCCTTTCGCTCACTCTAGCAGCTCACAGATGGGGCAGGTGTTAGGGTGGGCAGCTTAAAGCCCTGATCTGGGCCTTTGTGGTAGCTGAGTTGGTCATCCTGAGAGCTTTCCTGCACCAGTGCCACCAGGGCCAGCTCTCCCACACTGCTCTGGTGAGGGGCGGAGTCTCTGCTATGATTAATCAGGTTATTATGCAGCAAGGATGCCCACAAAAGTAAGTGTGTGTTTGTGTGTGTGTGTGTGTGTGTGTGTGTGTGTGTGTGTGTGTATGTGTTGTACCTGAAACTTCAATCATTTGTGCTTGTAAACTCAGTTTGCATCTTTCTCAACTCCTGAATGGAGGGAATATATTAAGCACCAAAAGAATTGATTCGAAATTTAGGGTCTAAGAAGCTAAGAAAATCAAAACAACTATAATGATGGGATTTCTGTTGTTTTCATGTGTGTGTTTCTAGTCATGTTAAGTTGGCTATTGATACATTTTACATTGATATAGGTTAAGTAGTAAATCTGTAGGACAGGAGCATCAGTATTCATCCATTGTAACAGCCCCTTTTCAAACACTCAGACTGGTGTCCACAGTCTCCTGGGTCTAAAACTCTCCCCAGTGATGCTACTGCACAAAGTTCCTAAAGACCTTCATTTTATTAGACATTAGCAGTGACAGCAGCCTCTATGCTCACGCCAGCATATTTCATTTAACTTATAATGTACCAGGCTCTTCTCCTGCGTATTTCGGGCCTCCCTGTCATCTGCACGTGACTTCTGCAATCACAATCATCACGACTCGGAGCCACCCGTCCACAAGCACACTCACGTATTTCAGGTGCCTCCCTTCCTCCAGCATCCTTCCTAAAGGTGGCGAATTCCTGTCCTCACCTCACACTACGCTCTGATGTCTAAACACCGAGACTTCTCTGATCCTGCCGCGGCTCTCCTCCTCTCCCTTCAGACAGCAGTCAGTCTGGGAGCTGTACACATTCTCACTCTCCAGGTCTCTGTTGCTTCTCTTCTTTTCTCCTCGGCCTTTTCCAGTCTACCGGTTAGTCTTATTGAGGATACTAATGCTCTCCATTGTGACAAACGAATGTGCATGTCTTGCTCTTTTATTACAATAGAACTTGATTTATTTAGTGCATTACTCATTCATAATGCTATTTTTTCCCACTTTCATCATAGCTTAAATTTATTGGTTACTTTTCATTTTATTTTGTTGTTTGCTGTGTACCTCACGACTCCACCGCCTACTTCTCTACTAGTTTTAACGACCTAGTGACCAAGTGTCTGCAGTACTGAAATTCATCAGATTCTATGTAGTCTCTCATGCCTAAGGGCACGTGATAGGCCACTGGCTTCCTGCTATGCTTACTACAGCCTCAAGCTTCAACAATGTGGGCTATCTAATGGGAATTCTAAATAGGTTTATTCAAATGTGAGCTGTTGATTTTCTCTTACCAACATGATTCTTTACTGATTTCAGTATTCAATCTCAGTAAGTGGCATGCTCATTCATTGCAATAATAGTTCACAAACTTATGAGTCTCTCTTAAAAAAACAGATGACTTTATTTTCCCGACCCCTTCCTGTGTAAGTGTCCATGGCATTCTCTGTACGTTACATGTCAAATTCTATCACTTTTCACCTTGGCTGCTATTCTCTTCTTGTCTGGTTAACTATATTGTCTGATACTGAGATTGTAGCCCCCCTTTTCCTAACTGCTACCATCCAGCTGCCAGAGGCATACACTTTCGGAAATGCAAATTATTTTATGTATCTTTCCTCAAAACTCTGCAACAGTTTATCATACTCAAATGTGAAGAAAACTCTTAGCCCCCAAAATATCTGAAGGGAAGCAAGCAAGCAAATACTTGCTTGTGCATGTTTAGAGCACTTCCAGTCACAATAACCAAAAATGAAGGCATTCTCTGAAACACCCACACATATCCCTAGGCAATGAGCAGTGAGTAAAGTATACACGTATAATATAATATTATTTGCTTTTTAAAAGGAATGAAACCTCAGGCTATGCTATGGCATCAATCAGGCAAGAACATTTGCTGAAGGAAGCTGGCAGCCACAAAAAGCTGCCCGGTCCAAGATTCTGTTCACATGAACTGTGCAGAACACATGCACAGGGAGCAAAGTCCTGCTTGGCTCTTCATGTCCCAACCAGCACTCCCAGTGGGAGCCACACTCCTTTCTGGGCTTCTTCTTGGTCAACGAGCATTTTCACTCAGTTTACTGTTTGCCTAGACCCCCTGATCGGATGCTTTCAGCAGGCAGCACAGTCTCCTTGCGGATTCCATAATATGGGGAGCAGAGGCTGCCTCTGACACGGACTCTGCTGCCCACTGATACATCACTCTCCCCTGCCCCCCCGCCTTGGCAGGGTGGCCTTATGAGGCTACAGAGGAAGAGGATGCAGGCAGTCCAGATGAGACTAGAGAGGCTGGGGCGAGATGATAAGGGAGGGGAGGACCAGGAGAGTGGGGAAGAGCATTTGAGGGAGGGAGGGAGAGGGCTACAATTGAGATGTAAAATGAATAATTTAAACTTTGAAAAAAATATAAAAAGCTGATCTCGTAAAACTCATAAATGTGAAAATAAGAAAATTCATCACATAGGTAGGTAATGGCTACAGATTCGTATAGACCACTCCAGCTATATTTCAGGCTATGTTTGAGGAGAACCGGTAATACACACACACACACACACACACACACACACACACACACACACACACTAGATTAAATTGTTACCATGGGATTTTCTTTACCAGTAAAGCTAACCAAAGCTGTCTTAGGTAGTTAAATTTCTATTGAGATTTGTTACTTCTAGGGCAGAAAATTTTACATTTACAATATTGAATGACCATAGCACAGCTACAAGTATACAGAAATGAACTTACCTAGAAAGTGTGGAAGCAAATTTGGACATATTCTTAGTTTCACGTCTCAGTGCAAACACCTAACCATGCTTTTTTTCCCCTCATTTTTTTCTTGTGATAATTAATGTGTGTTTGAATGTTGTTGCTGGTTGTATTTTTTATTTTGGCTTATTTAGCTCTATGTGTGTTTTTGTGAAAAGGAGAGCTGGTGATCCTGGCAGTGTGGTTAAGCCTTCTCTTTCTAAATGCACTTCCAAGAGAAGTGTGCGTTTTCTCCTGTGGGCTTTAAAGCAAGTTGTTTTGGGCTTTATTTTTCTTAATGAGGATAACAGCATTGTGACAGGTCTCTTCCTGTGAAAGGATCACATGCAGCTGTGCCCAAGTCTGTCAGAATTTTCAGGAAAAGTGCTCACTGAGCTTCACTTCAAACCTGTTCTGGAAAGTGGCTCACGGGCCTGTCACTGCTTGCCTAGTGTTCAGGGATGACTGTTCTTCTCTTGTCAAATCAGGTTTGCAGAGAAACAGCCTTTTCCTCCTATTTTTGGGTCAACGGGCAGGAAAATATCATTCCCATAGCATTTCCAAATAAACACCTGTTTTCGATAGTATTAAAACAAACCAAAAAATGCTTTAAATCCTGTCCGTTTCACCTGTTAGAACTGGTTGTAGATGGAAAGGTGAGACCTGAGTGCATACAAGTGAACTGGAATCTAGCTATTGGTTTGGTAGACCCTCTTTCCTACATCAGGAAAAAACAATGTGCTAAAGCAAGCAGCTTGGTTTCTCAGCAGGCAAATAGGACTTATAGCTGAGGTAGAGAAGAAGTCACCTCTGTATAACAAGAAAATAAAACACATCCGGCTAAGGGACAGTCTTGAAGGACCCAAAATAGCAGCCTTGTCATGGCCAGACCACAACCCTTCTTATAGTGGGCAGAGAGATGGAGCCTGAATGCGAGAGAGAAAAGCTTATTTCACTTTTTTTTTTCCAGAAAATAAATATCAACATCATTTTTGATCAACCATACTGTGTGCGTTTAGAGGGTTCTCTGTGATAATTGAATATAAGTAAATAATTATCAATTATCTTTTTCTATCTATTTATCTATTAATCAAGTATCTGTCAGTCTAGCGACTACCTACTATCTACCAACCTATATATCATATTGTATCATTAAATAAGACTTATTAACATAACCATAATTTCTCTGAACTATAAGTCACATTTTACAATACAATATTGATTAATTTGTGCTACTTTGAACATAGGACACCTCATTATTGGCAGCAGTCACCCTGATGCGCAATGGATGTTGCACTGTACTTCTGTCTATCAGGTCCTTACATTTTTGATCAACTCTTCCTCATTGTTTCTCTTTTCACTTCTCTAGCCTCTGTTCATAGTTTACACAGAGAGGGGGGAGGGGATTTTGAAAAGGGTGTGAAAAAAGGAGCACTTGTGCATTGTAGATGAGCATGTGAATCTGTGGAATCATAATAGGAAACAGTTGAAAGGGCCTGGAAAAACGAAAGTTATTGAACTGCATTTGCCAAGCATTCCTGCTTCTAGGAAGGATCTGAAGTCAGTAAATCAGGAGTGCCTTGTCCATTACAGTGCTATTTGTGACAACCTAGATATAGAAACAATGTAGTCATCAGCAGATAGATAAAGAAAATGTAGTATAATACTGGTGAGATAAATTATTTACCTAACCATTAGCCTCCAAAAGGCCTTTACTCAGTAGAAGGAAAGAAATAAATCTCATAAGGTCCTCTCTGAGCTCCATTTGTGTGTAATGCACTACAAAAAAAAAATAATAAGTAAGTAAATAAATACAATAAAGCAGAGTGCAGTGGTGCATGACTGAAATCTCAGCACTGAGGGAAGCAGAGGCAGGAGAATCTCTGTGAGTTCAAGGCCAGCCTGGTCTACAAAGCGAATCTAGGACAGCCAAGGCTACACAGAGAAACCTTGTCTAGAAAAAAACTAATAAATAAATAAATTAATTAATTAATTAATTAAAAAGAAAATATAATGAAACTATACAAGTGAACAATTTCAGCCAGTCACTGGAGAGTAAAATGAGTGAACTTAGATTACATTATGCTAAGTGAAATAAATTTACCTCAGAAGCTAAATACTGCTGTGGGATTTACAGAAGTTGAATTTACAGTGAATGTGTGGTTCCGCATGTTCTGTGCTGTTTGTACCCTTGTCTTCCTTTTTATTCTTCTTTACCAGGCCGCTTCACTGACAATAATTTGTTCTTTGGTTTGTTTTCACAGATAATTCTGTAGTATGTCTGAATTTGGTTGCTTTTTTTCTTAGTATCTGGAATTGGAGAGTGGTTTTTTTCCTTGTTATTTGCAGATATTCATAAAAGATCTTCTCTTATTCCTGAGGTGGGGAGGTTTTATGTTAGTGTTTACTCGACTGTTTAAGCCTTTTCAAAATCTGGCTTGGTGCCCTGGAAATCTGAAGTCAACTTCATCTTTACTGAGATCTTTCTTAGAGGTTGTAGTTTAAGCTTTCTGTGGGACACCTGAGGATACAGTTCACATGCTTTCTATCCAGGTCCTATTACCCACAAAGTATTAGCAAAACTTGTCAAACTGCCTTCAGCCAGAGAAGAACCATGTCACTGACAGCCATTTTTTGTGTTTGTTTTCTACAATTGTTCACTTACATTTGACAAAGTTACTATATAAACGTAATAATTTTAATGTATATTATTAGCTAATAGATAGTGGATGATAGATGAGGGTATGACCCAGTTTCATTTCACAACCTTAATCACAGAACATTTTATCTTTTAAATATTGGTATCAATCTCACTAAGCTTCTAAAAGCCAAGAATGTGTATACCTCTACACACATATATATTGTGTGTGTGCATGCTTATCTCTATATAGCTAATACAAAATATATTTACTATGTCTTTCATTTGTTTGTTTTTAAGATTTAAATAATAGCATTAATTTATTATATATTTTACAATATACACTACTGAATAAACAAAAACTGTTTTCTTTACTGTTTGGGGTACTCTGACATCAGATGTTTAGGGTTTTTCCTATTCTAAACAATTATCCACTTAACAACAAAAACCAAACACCAAAAGTATAGGTAGCTTATATTTTTTCCCTTTTATTCTTTCCCCTAAATAGTGCAGTTAGCACAGGCTTCACAGTAAAAGGCTTAGTGCTTTAGGTGTATCTCTGCATCAGACTTAAATAATAAGCCCAAGCAACACCTATGCTTCTATCCAGCCATCTATAAACTGCTATGAAACTCCATAAAATTTGATCATTCTATAGAGTGGATCACAGACAGAATTCAGGAAAACAGTTTCCTAGCAAGATTAGTTATAAAATTATTACAAAGGGATGCCACTCAAGGGCATCCACATAGAAGAAAGGAGATGAAAGGTCAAGAGGAGCACAGCCTTCCATCCGTATTTAAAGGGAAGAGGAGGATGTGCAACAGCTATATAAAAATGGTACCACATAAGACACGTTATATAACGGACATGAGCATCTATCTGTTAGTATACTGGCAGAAGGAGCCGACTTTTAGTCTTCTATCGATAATGAAAGATACCACTACTTCAAATCATTTTTTATTACTTATTTGACCTAACTAATTCCCAAAGTCATTATAGAGTACTATGTGGGCACTAATGCTTAAGAACTATCTTAACATATTCAGTCCTGTGGCAGTTTTCTTAGATGTTTTCATGACTGGTTGAATTTATAGATAAAGTTAACTGCATTGTTGTGGATATAGTAATATGCTCCTTATATTCAAAGGTGATAAATGTAATTCTATAAAAGGATGCTGATATGAACACTGTTTAAACTCTAAGCTGTACACCATCCAATTAGCCTGCTTTTGACTAGGAATCATGCTTTTGTCTAGTACTTTCAAGCTTGATACTCTTCTCACCTATTATTTTCGTAGCTATGTCTGTACAGCCATGAGACAGTGCACTGCTTTTCCATAGCTTTTCTATTAGTAACCCTTGGGTATAGTAGTCAAATGCACATATCAGCACTGCTTTAGTGTGTCATGTGAGCACTGTGTCATGTCAACTCTTTATAACAGGAGGAGCTGTATGGAACAGTTAGACATTTTGAGACACTACATTCAAAAATAACTTTCTCTAGTGTATATTATTATGACTGATATATCTCATTAACAATTATTATTATTCATCTCTTTCTACGCAAAACATAAACTTCATCATAGGGTTATATGTACAGCAAAGCTACAATATACACGGAATTTGGTGTTTATGCACCAGTCATGCACTGGTATCTTGGGACTTACAACCACCTACAAGTAAGAGGGGGAGGTCTGACGCTTTTTAAGTATCTCAAAAAGAATATGAAGTGGTGTCTTGTTCTATACAAGAACACCAGATCGAAGGAGGTTTGTGACTGGAAATGATTCACTGCTTAGACTATGGAATTAATTATGAGTTGTTTCTGCAGCAAAGTGTCAGTTTCTAGCCAACATGGGAAATAACAATGAAATTATCACCTGGTTTGTCATCTTGCTTCTTGTTTCAATCTTACTCACCATTCACCATGCTTTTTTTACATTACAAGTTTTGCTTCAGTAGTTTTCCCTCACCCTTTCCTACATAACACTTGGACAGACTAAATGGCATCACATAGAAGGGGGTACACTCCTGGATCTTCATGAACTCAGTGACTCCTCTATGGAAAAAGAAAACACAAATGCACATGAAAGTTTGATGGATATAAAAGGACAGCAACACCAACCTGTCTAGAGAGCAGTTTTTGTTTGAACTCTTCTAGAGAAAGGTCAATCAATCCTGATGGCACTTTTACGTTTTTCCTTTTATCTCACTTTCTTTAGTCCTTCAGAACATGGGAGACAAAAGTGCTTCTGCTCAAAATTGGGAAGTTGGATGCATACATACGCCAAGATGTGCATCCTTTTAGTATTGCTCTTGTACTCTGTGAGGAGTGGTCCACTGTTTTTTTTTTTTTTTTATAAACATACAGAAGTAATACCTGTCATTGACATCTAAAAAGCAACATTGGTCTTCTTTGTCCTGAGTAGCCTGGTGCAATTCTACTGTGCATTTGGAAAACGGTTGTAACTCATCCCTGTGCAATAACTTCTACCAACCATGGCCAGACTGAGAATGGTTTATATGGTAAAGCAAACTGCCCTGAGTCTTTGGAGAAAGTATATTTATGAGAAGAACATAAGATATGATAATTCCATGAATGCTACTTTTACTAAAACAGAGACTGATTAACTTTGAATTTCAATAGATTAATCCTTTAATTTTCTTCCATGAAATTATTTTTACTATGGGGAAATAAAATACTATATGGCAGAAATGAAAAAACATGTAGCTAAACCAGAATATATACATATGAATGAGTGCATAGGCAATTTTACACCTAACTGTATAAAATCTATGCTACTGTCATTGAGCATGAAATTGAAATGATTACAGAGCAATTCGATTAGAAGAAAAGTTCTTTAAGATCCTACAGTACTGCTGAATATTGAATGGGAGATCCAATATAATCATTTACCTTGTGGGATGAATATGACAATTACTATTTATATGATAGAAAAATCTGTAAACCACCTTGAGCTTCTCAAAGAAAGGTTATGGCCATGATTAGAGAATGATGTCTGGCTTCCTTTTCTCCCCAGCATGAATTACACTCTTCCTGGGTAGTGCTAGAGGGAGTTAATGTGACTGATGAAAAGGGCTCCGTTAATCAGGCAGATGGCCCTGAGAGACGGCAGCGGAGGAGACGAGAATTGTTTGCAGCCTTCTTTTGTTAGCTGAATTTTATAATTCTATATTTGTTATGATAACTTGATGTTTATTGACACCATATGCTAATATTAGGTAAACACAGGATGGCTTGGTATTTAGTTGATGTACTGCTCACTGAACTTCACAGTGAGCTAAATGATTTTAAATAACCCAACATAAACTAGCCATATGCTGGTCTTTAGCAACAGTGCTAAATTATGGAAGAGTCTGACTAACTACATAGAAGTTTATATGTTTATGGACAGCATGCACTAGAGATTCCATTTTGGTACTAGAGGCTTAGGGCTATGCTTAGTGGCCAAACCATGGACATATGACTATATATCATGATCCTTACTCTTGCTACTAATTCCTACTTTGCCACTAGCTCCTCCACTCTTCATATCTATTTGAATATATTATCACAAGGGACATACTAGAAGTGTTATTACATATAAATATTATATAATAAAACATACTTAGCTTAGGTGTGTTTAGGAAACATCTCATAGAGCAAGACTTTATTATGTAGGGTTAGGAGAAATTGTGGAAGGGGTGTAATAATAAAATATTGATAGATAATTGTTTGAATCTCTACACTACAAAGTCTCATGATAAATACTGGGTCCATTACGCACACATCTGTGGTTTATAAGAGGCCTAGTCTGTGGGATCAGCATCTTATAAAAAAAAGAAGTGTTCCTCTTACACTAGTGGAACCCTCAGAGTTAAAGAGTGAGAGAGCAGCAGATTGCATTTTTGCTGCAGCCTCCAGCCTCATTTATACAAGTATAGATTGTCTCTGGTAGGTCCTCCATCCTAATAACAAATACTATCACCTTGCGGCTTAAGATTTAAATACATGGCTTGGAAAGAAAGTTAGCATAAAGCCTAGACCACAAAGAAAATTTGGGTACTCTTAAAAGGATACGTGGACAAATACTAGCAAGATCTAGGCAAGCTTCTGTTACTGTTATAAAAAACAACAGAGCCATATGTGACTCTAGCACATAACCAAGTTCAGCTTCCATCTTGATATGCAGCCTTTTCACTCAGCATCATAGCTACTGTGTTCTAACACTTAGGAGATGCTTCCCAGGACGTTTCTCCTTAAACATGTTGCTATATTTTTAATTGTTGATAATTTTAGCCATAATTGCCTTACACTTCTTGTCATAATAAAGCCAATGCTTCGCTTCCACAAACACTAACCCAAAATATCATATTAGTGTCCCTAATAACATCTGAAATGTCACCTAAGCAGCACTGATAGAATCCTAAATATAACATGAGATGTAGTCTGTGCCCCTCTGACATCCTGCAAGTCCCACCACTATGGCTTCTATAGTCCCATTGTTCTCAGCACTATCTTCCAAGAGCCCCGAGAACAGCCCATTAAGCTTTGAGCTCACAGTGGTTTTTCCAGATTGAAGTTCCAAAGGCTTCTTCCACAAGCCTCCCCAAACTACCATGGTCAAGTCAGTCGCAGCAAACTCAGGGTGCCAATCTCTATTCTAGTGAGATTTCCATTGCTGTGAAAAAAAACTTTTTGACCAAAAGAAACGTGAGGTCCGAAAGGATTTATTTGACATACTGCTTACAGTGTGTATTGTTCATCGAGAGAGTCATGGCAGGAAGCTGAAGGCAAGACTGAAGAATAGGTTGTACAGGAATGGCCCTTACCAGCTGGTTCTTCAGGTTAGCTCAGACATGTTTCATATACAGCCCAGATGCTCCTGCCCTAGAATTGTACTAGTAGACTGGGCCCTCCCATGCCAATCAACAGAGAAGAACACTCTTTGGATATGGTCACATGCCAAAGTGATGGCAATTCCTCAGTGGAGGTTCCTTCTCTCCAAGAATACCAATTTGACTGAAACTATGGCACCAGGCACACTAATTTCTCTGGGGATGGAAGTCAGAGCAGCAGAGTGTGGGTGTGAGGCCTATGGCCCCTTCAAAAGATTGTGACTTTGGTGTGATGTAAGAAACTTGTATTTTAAAATGCTAAATTTGAATGATAATAGAGAGGACATGTTCTGACAGTAGCACTAAAGGTAGTCCATTTCTACCAAAGAGACTTTCTTAAAAAAAAAAAAAAAAGTTATAGGCCAGTGTAATGGGGACATTTTCAGTTAAAGCACTGGGATTATTTGTTGAATTTTAAATTTAGAGTTTCCATATGCTAACATACATTACAAGGTATCTACACGCACATGAACACACAATTTTTTTCTGCTTCATTATCCTAACTTAGTTCATTTTAGAATTGTAATTTGCTAAAGGACATATAGCTAATTACACAGTGGAGTTTTAAGGCTAATTCACATCTGTTCAGCTACAGAGATGAAAACTACCACACTAGACTTACATCTGTGTAAATAAAGTGGTATGTAATTTATGTAGTCAATAGCCTTCTAAGCACTTTATGTAAATTCATTCATGCAGCTCTTTTACCAGCTCCTGGAGGTAGCTACTCACTGAGGTAGCTGTCCCGGAGTGGTGGTGCTGAAAAGACAATCTCTGCCGCCGTAGTCTACAGAGAGGCATTGCTTCTCTGTGAGCAGGGGTGAAGTAGGAAGTTAGATCAGTGTTGCCAAATGTGGTAGGATATGGCTATCTGAAAAAGAAGAAATGACACGCACAGGAACAAATGAGATCTACTTAGGGACTAATGTGGGTGGCTAGGAGACAAACAGAAGACAGAAAACTAGCAAGATGAAGTGGGAAAAAAAGTAGACTTAGAGGAATAAGGGAAATCAAGCTATATGTACCATTGAAATCTTAGTCTTCTATTTGGCATATTAATTTTAAAAGACATTACCAAAATATTAGTTAGAAATTTTGTCTGACTCTTTGGTAAATAAGCTCTATGACAAGATGGTTTCGTAAACGTATAGCCTTCCCTACAATTTGTCTGTTGCTCATTAGGCAGTTACATCTAAGAAAAACTCAAGTGCCATTCTTCTACTGAGGGACACTTAGGCTGTTTCCATGTTCTGCCTATTATGAATAAGGCTGCTATGTACAAGGTTGAGCATATGTTCTTGTTGTGTGCTGGAGCATCTTCTGAGTATATTCCAAGGAGTGGAATAGCTGGGTCTTGAGGAAGCCCTATTCCCAGTTTTCTGAGATAGTGCCAGACAGATTTCCTAAGTGACTGCACTAGTTTGCATTCCCACCAGCAATGAAGGAGTGTTCCTCTTTCTTCACATCCTTGCCAGCATGTGGTGTCACTTGAATTTTTTTATCTTAGCCAATCTGATGGGTGTAAGATGGGATCTCAGAGTTGTTTTGATTT
This sequence comes from Acomys minous, assembly GCF_964271855.1. Lineage (NCBI taxonomy): Eukaryota > Metazoa > Chordata > Mammalia > Rodentia > Muridae > Acomys > Acomys minous. The sequence goes on along the minus strand of NC_140487.1, from coordinate 46,978,995 downwards.
GCATTTATCTGATGACTAAAGACATTGAGCATTTCTTGAAGTGTTTCTCAGCCATTTGATATTCCTCTGTTGAGAATTTTATGTTTAATTTTGATCCCTATTTCTCAACTGGATTAAACTGTGGTACATTTACACTATGGAATACTACTCAGCTATTAAAAACAAGGAATTTCCAAACTTTGTGGACAAATGGATTGAACTAGAAATGATCATAATAAGTGAACTAATCCAAAAGCAGAGATTCTCAAATGGTATATACTCATGTATAACTGGACACTGGCCCAAGCGGCAGGTCTCATGAAAGTCTTCACTTACCAGGAAAGTGGGATAGAGGTGAGAACATCCTATTGGGACTCTAGGTGAGAAAAGTATAGGAGATGGGGAAACAGATGGATCCAGAGGGTCCTAGAAACCTACAATATGAACACTATGATGGGTGGATCTGGGTCCAGGAGTCCTGCTCGATCTATGGCACCAACCAAGGACAATACGTGCAGTCACCATCAAACCCTTACCCAGATCTAGCCAAGGGACAGAACATTCTCCACAGTTAAGTGGAGAGTGAGGACTGACTTTCACATGAACTTTGGTGCCCCATATTTGGCCATGTCCCCTTGGTGGGGAGGCCTGGTGGCACTCAGAGGAAGGATGGCAGACTACCAAGAAGAGACTTGATACCCTAGCATCATATTCAGGGGGAGGAGGTACCCCTCAGTCACAATCATAGGTAAGGGGAATGAGGTGGGAAGAGGGAGGGAGGGAGGAATGGGAAGATGCATGGGATAGGGTAGCAAATGAGATGTAATATGAATTATTTTATTTTTCAAAAGATGTGTATAAATTAAAAAAGAAAAACTCGAGTTAACATGACATACTTGGTTATAGACATTAAGACTAATGACTAAATTATTGAGTTTTGAAATTTGATTTAAAATTCTTTATTCCTCTAAATATCTTAAATATTTTTAAAGTACCATAATTCAAGTGAAGACTTAAGTTTTCATTGGAGATTTTTGAGATTATTTCAGAAAAATGAGTTTTTTACTCACTAAGATCATTCGGTATTTGAGTTAATTAATTTGTTATTCTCTAAGAGGATTATGTCACCACATATTTAGGGAAGGATTTCTTTGGAACATAGCAATGAGATCTTTATTCTGCCATATTCTAGTCAAATTTGAAGCATTTATAAAATATGAAATATTTTCTTTCCTTTTTCCATGTTCTGTATTTATCTGTGAATTAAAACAGTCAGATATCTTATTAATTACTTGGAAAGAATGAAATTTAAAAATTGAATATTTCACTGCATTAGTTTAGAGGACAAGGATTCCAAGTGTTAAGCTACTTTTCATATGATAGAATTATAATATAACATGGAAAGCTGGGCACAGTGGCACATGCCTTTAATCCTAACACTCAGAAACATAGATGCAGGAGGTTGTCTGTGAGTTTGAGGCCATCCTGATCTACAAATCAAGTCCAGGATAGCCAAGAGTACACAATGAAACTCTGTCTCAAAAAAATCAAACAAAATCAAACTAAAACAAACGAAAAGCATATAAGATAGAGACATGTAGAGTCATCAATGATATACTCATTTGCCTTAGCTAATGTGCAGCATAAAGAGGATTCACTCATCTTGTATAGTGTAGTTAATAAGGAATAAACTAATGAATGTGTGATCTTTTATTTTCCTGCCCCTGGATTCTCACCAACACTTGTTCGTCCATCACACTAAGAGGTAATTCTATGTCAGCTTGGTACTCTGATGACTGCAGCTTACTGAGAAGTCCTTGAAGATTTCTACCACTCACACTTTCTCAACTCTCTAGGGATCCTTTCTTGTTAGTTATCTCAAGTTACAGAAACTGTGGCCGAGCACTTTTTAATTACATCACAGGCAAAAGGAGTGCAACATAGAATTTTATTATACCCTATAGATTTTCTTTTTTTTCTCCTTTATTAATTTATTCTTGTTACATCTCAATGGTTATACCCTATAGATTTTCATTGCTCAGTATAAATGTTCTTTTTCTTGGGAAAGAGAGAGAGAGAGAGAGAGAGAGAGAGAGAGAGAGAGAGTTATAATTTTTAGGCTATGGAATGTGTCATGTTCTAAGCAAAGACATTCCAATGCCGCATATTGAAAATGTTAAATCTTAGCAAGGCATGTTAGCACACACCTGTAATCCTAACACTTGGGGAGGCAGACACAGGTGGATCTCTGCAAGTTTGAAGAGAGCCTAATCTACAAATGAGTCCAGGACAGCCAAGGTTACACAGAGAAACCATGTCTTGAAAAACCAAACCTAACCTAATCAAGCCAAAACAAAATAAAACCCCAAAACAAAAGAATTTTAATTCTTCATATATGTTCTCTCTCATAAGCTTTTTTTTTTTTTTTTTTTTTTTTTTGGTCTTACTGATTTTTCACTTTATAAACTTATTTTATTTATTTTTATTTTTCTATTTTTTATAATTTTTATTTTTACATATACATTTATATTATTATGTAAGGTAAAATAAACTACCTTTAGCAAGAAGAGCCATAATGCAATCCCAAATTACAGAAATGTTACACTCTTAATGTTTTGGCTCTTTGTATTTGACAGTCTTGAAGAAAACATCTTTCCTATAGTGGTGCATCTAAAATTCTGAATGTAAATCAATCTCCATCACCTCTTGTCATTATCAATTTAAAACAACTGAAAATGACCTAAAAGCATCTTAACCCATAAACAACTAAGCTTCATTGTAAAACTAAGCTACCTGGTCTTCAACCATCTCAGAGACTTGAGAAGGAATAAAGTTGGTTACCTGGGTATACTGGGAGTGCATGTTAGTAGTTTTCCAAATGAGAAGATGACAGAGACAGTTTGCTACCTGAGTACTCACCAAAAAACTCTCTACAATGTTGGAACATCTTCTTAGCCTTCTGGCCAGATATATCTGACAGCTATATGTGTGAGGCAGGCACTGTTAACAACTTGCTTACCCGGTCTTGGCAGTGATTGGCCTTCGACTTTGCCTGCATGCAAGCTTGCCCTTTTTTAGGTAGAATTATGTCTGTGGTAGAAACGAGGACATTTTGCCCAGTGGTTTGTTTGCCACATTTGAAGCCATCTCCATAAGGAGGTTCTTTGTACTCATCATTCTCTTTGAGATAGGCTGGGTGTTGCCAGGAGTTAACCTGTCTCATTGTCAGTGAATCTTTAAAATAATAAAATAAAATAAAATAAATGACACATTCTGCATGTCTCTGAGGTTTTTGAAGACATTATCTAACTATTTTACCTCATCTTTCTATAGGACAATATTTATCTGTTGCACATAAGATGAATTTTTATTAGATGCCATTCTTCAAATGGCATGAATGAAGATTTATACATGTCTTTTTTCCTGCTATAACAAAGAGGAAAAAACCAGCTTTAATTGTTCTGTGCATCACACACACCTATTATATACACTTATAACTTTAGAACTGTATAATGCTTGTGAGAAATTATATTATTCCAGAAAAAAATTAACTGGACACTGACATTGGATTATACCTGACACGATTCATTCCTTTCAGCATGCTGGATACTGGCATCCTATATCCTTCATGTTCCAACACCAAGTGCTTCAATTGCTGTTGCTCATCAGAATAAGACAGCTCTTGAGACACTTTGAAAGAAAGCTTCTGATTCAATTGGTCCAGAATTTCAGACTCTCCCACACAGGACTCTAATTAAGCCTGAAATTTATTAACATTTAGACTTTGGACCAAAACTAGTATTCCTAGCTCGTTTAACCATTTCCCCAATTTGATTTGGGTCCCTACAAAGGCCTTATTTGTCCCAAATCAGCTGGAAGAAATCTTAAGAGAATGATTTTTCACTTTTATATTACGGTTTCTAACTTTATATTTTTATGGTTTTTGTGTATATGTGTGTATGTTTTCACATTGTTATTTTTAAAATATATTTTATTAATTTATTAATATTACATCTCAATTGTTATCCATTCCCTTGTATCTTCCCCTTCCTCCCTCCCTCCCATTTTCCCTTTATTCCCATCCCCTATGACTGTGACTGAGGGGGACCTCCTCCCCCTGTATTTGCTTACAGGGTATAAAATCTCTTCTTGGTAGCCTGCTATCCCTTCTCTGAGTATCACCAGGCCTCCCCATCAAGGCAACATGGTCAAATATAGGGGCACGAGAGTTCGTGTGAAAGTAAATCCCCATTCTCCTCTCAACTGTGGAAAATGTCCAGTCCATTGGCTAGGTCTGGGTAGGGGTTCAAAGTATACTGCATCCATTGTACTTGACTGGTGCCATAGTTTGAGCAGGACCCCTGGACCCAGATCTTCCCATCACAATGTTCTTCTTGTAGGTTTCTAGGACCCTCTGGATCTTTTTATTTCCCATTCTTCCTGACTTCTCTCACCTAGAGTCCTAACAGGAAGTCTTCCTCTTTGTACCACTTTCCTGGTAAGTGAAGACTTTCATGGGACATGCCCCTTGGGCTAGTGTCCAGATATAAGTCAGTATATACCATTTGAGTCTTTCTGCTTCTTGGTTAACTCACTCATTATGGTCATTTCTAGTTCAATCCATTTGTCCACAAATATCAGGAATTCCTTGTTTTTAATTGCTGAGTAATATTCCATAGTGTAAAAGTACCACAGATTCTTTATCCATTCTTCTACTGAGGGACACTTTGGCTGTTTCCATGCTCTGGCTATTATGAATAAGGCCACTATGAACATAGTTAAGCATATGTCTTTGTTTTGTGCTGGAGCATCTTCTGGGTATATTCTAAATAGAGAAATAGCTAGTTCTTAAGACAGTCTTACTTCCAGTTTTGAGAGAGAGAGCCAGATAGATTTTCAAAGTGGCTGTACTAATTTGCATTCCCACCAGCAATGACATAGTGTTTCTCTTTCTATATATAATCACCAGCATGTGGTGTCACTTGAATTTTTGATCTTAGCCATTCTGATGGGTGTAAGATGGAATCTCAGAGTTGTTTTGATTTGCATTTCCCTGATGACTAAGGATGTTGAGCATTTCTTGAAGTGTTTCTCAGCCTTTGATTTTCCTCTGTTGAGAATTCTCTATTTAGTTTTGAGCCCCATTTCTCAATTGGGTTATCTGGTTTGGTGGTGTTTACTTTCTTGAGTTCTTTATATATTTTGGATGTTAGACCTCTGTTGGATGTAGGGTTGGTGAAGACCTTTTCCCAGTCTGTAGGCTGTTGCTTTGTTCTGTTGACAATGTCTCCTGCATTACAAAAGCTTCTCAGCCTCATGAGGCCCCATTTATTAATGCCTGACATTAGGGCCTGGGCTCTTGGTGTTCTGTTCAGGAAGTTGTTTCCTGTTCCAATATGTTTCAAGCTCTTCCCCACTTTTTTCCTAATCAATTTAGTGTCTCTGGTTTTATGTTGAGGTATTTGATCCACATGGACTTGAATTTTGTGAATGGTGACAAATATGGGTCTAATTGCATTTTTTATACATAAATATCCAGCTAGACCAGCACCATTTGTTGTTGCTATTCTTTTTCTATTGAATAGATTTTGCTTCCTTGTCAAAAATCAAGTGACCATATGTGTGTGGATTCATATCTGGGTCTTCGATTCAATTGCACTGATCAACCAGCCTATTGTTGTGCCAGTACCATACTGTTTTATTTACTGTTGCTTTATGGTACAGCTTGAGAGGAGGTATAGAGATTCCTCTGGATGATCTTTTCTTGTACAAGATTGTTTTAGCTATTCTGGGTTTTTTGTTTTTCTATATGAAGTTGAGAATTGAACTTTTAATATCTTTTTAAAATTGTGTAGGTATTTGGATAGGGATTGCATTGAATCTGTTTTTGGTAAGATGACCATTTTTACTGTGAATTCTCCCAATCCACGAGCAAGGAAGTTCATTCTATCTTCTCATGTTATCGTCAACCTCTTCAGAGTTCTGAAAATTCTTTTCCAACAAGTCCCTCACTTGATTGCTTAGAATAACTCCTAAATATTTTATATTGCTTGTGTCTAACATGAAGGGTGTAATTTTCCTAATTTCTTCCTCTGCATGATTGTTATTTGTACATAGGAACACTACTGACTTTTTTAAAGTTAATTTTGTATCCACCCAATTTGCTGAAGATATTTATCAGCTGTAGCCCTCTTGTATGTTTATAGGCATCTCTTTCATTAGAATGGAGAAGTTTTCTTCTGTGATTTTGTTGAAAATAATTTCTGGGCCTTGGAGTCTGGCATCTTCTCTTTCTTCAATGCCTATTATCCTCAGATTTCTTCTTTTCATGATGTTCTTGATTTCTTGGATGTTTTGTGTCAGGATTTTTCGAGATTTAGCATTTTCTTTAATGATTGCTTCAGGATCTATGATTGTATCTTCTAGACCTGAGATTCGTACCTTCATCTCTTGGATTCTGTTAGACAGGCTTGTCTCTATGTTGCTCACCTTCCTCTCTGAGCTCTCATGTTCCTGTTTTTCTTCTGTCTGTGTGTTTATCATTGAATCCATTTTCATCTTCAGATCTTGAACTGTTTTATTGATTTCTTTCATCTGATTGCTTATAAATTCCTGAGTTTCTTCCATTGACTCTTCAGAGCTTGAATAGTTGTATAGATTTCCTTCATCTGGTTGTTTGTATTTTCCTGAATTTTCTCCAATGCCTCTGTATAGGCCTTTGTTATGTCTTCTACCTGTTTGGCTGCATCTTCCTGCATTTGATTAGAATTGTATTTGTTTCCTCCATTATCATCATCATTACTAAGGGTTTAAGGTCATTTTCTTATATTTCCATTGTGTATGTGTTCTCTGGGTTGTTTTCTTTGGGATAGCTGGAAACTGGAGATGCCATATTGTTTAGTTTTTTAGTTTCTTTCTTCTTTTCTTTGAGTATGATTTTACGCACTCCTTTAGTCATCTTACAATCTCTGTTTTTGGGAGGTTGCTTCCGGAGTTCGGTGGAGGGAGTATGAGTGTAGATTCACCCATTTTCTCACGATTTCCCTAGACTGGAAGCTCTGATGCTTCACTGGTCTGGATGACATGAGGCCAGCTCCATAGTTTGGGTCTCTCACAACCAGTGATCCCCAGCTCCCCTGTACTGTCAGTCCTGTAATCTTCCTGGGCCTCAGAATGTGCACTAGGTCAGGCCAAAGTGTCCACAACCTTCTGAGTACCTTTGTGGCACCAGGGGCTCTCCATGCAGTGATGCAGGTTGAGTGGAGGGAGTGATGTCCACTGTACTCCTTGTCACCCTGAGAATTTTTTAGCCCCAGAGCTCTGATCTGTGGTCTGTGGTTCCCAGAAGCATTTTGGGACCCAGACCATTCACAGAGTCCAGGTTAGTGTCACAGGCCCCAAACCACACACACACTGAGTCCAGTTAGAGTCTATGGACTCAACCTGAGCATTGAGTCTAGTTCGCGTCTCTAGACCCAAATGGGTCTCAGAGCATAATCCATGCACTTAGTCCAGTTAGTGCTGAGTCCAACCAGAGTCTTGGGTCCAAACCACACACACTGAGCTCGCCAAGTTCAAGTAGAGTCTCAGGGCCCGAATCTCACTCCAAGTTCAGCTAGGGTCACAGGACCCGAACTGCCCACCAAGTTCAGCTAGGGACTCTGGGCCCAAACCACGCACTGAGTTCAGCTAGGGTCTCAGGGACCAAACCGTGTGATGAGTCCAGTTGGGGTTTCAGGGCATGAACTGCTTCAAGTTGAGCTTGGGTCACAGGGTCCAAACTGTGTACCAAGCTCAGTCAGGGTCCTGGGTCCCAAACCACGAGCTGAGTTCAGCAAGGATCTGTGGGCCCAAACAGCCGCCTAAGTTCAGCTAGGTTCTCTGGGCCCTAACTGCCTGCCTAGTTCAACTATGTTCTTTGGTCCCAATCTATGCAGTGAGCTCAGCCAGGGTCATGGGGCCCAAATCTTGCACTGAGTCCCCTCTCTGACAGCAGTTGCCACCAGTCACCACACCAATCACCTCTGTTGGAGGATTCCCAGCTGCAAAGCTCAGCTTTCGCCTCTGTTTCTATGGTGCAAGAGCATCCATGATCCTGTGTTCAAGGGTATGTAGGTTTTCTGTATTTTGATCCTTTTGAATTGTGGAGTACTTCCACTGTAGAGGGGTGGGGAGCTTGGTGTTCCTGGTTAAGAATTCCATGCAATTGTCTGAATTGTTTACTGGAGCTTCTAAACATGATCCACACTGCTCACTGCCATCTTGGAGCCCCCAACTTTGTTACTTTATAATCAGGTTTTTCCCTGTTTTAGTTTGCCTATTTTTTTGTTTTCCAAAGAGAAGGAGAGAGAAAAATAACTAAGCCATGGAGTTGGGAGAGTATGGAAGAGAGGAATATCTTGGAGTCGTTGGAGGAACATAAACTTTGATCAGAATATGATGTATGAGAAATTTTTAATTTCAATTATAAGAAAGAAAGATTAAGCTCAATTTTGAGATGACAGTTTGCTTTGATAAATAAAAAGATGAGGGAGGCAGAGGAAAAGCCACCACATAAGATGAGTGTTCGAGTTCCTCTTGGACTAACTGCCTAACTGGATGAATACTGTAGTATGCCACATCCTCTGCAGATCTACTTAGCTCTCACCACAGAGGCCTTGTGCACCACAGCCACCTCCTGGGTAGAAACAGGTAAATAAATTAGTTAAGATCAGCATAGGGTCTCTGTGTTTTATAGGAGAGAATGTTGACATAGCTGATTAAAGCAGAAATTTTATTTATTTTGAATCATTAGTCATCCAATACTAGTTTCCACTAATGAAGAATTTGCAGTGCCTCAACCAACAGGAGATCAATTCTGTCCTTGAGTAATTTCAATTTGTACAGTAGATTTGCAGACAGCTGTGAATATAAGTAGGGCACTTCACTAAGTCATAGTAACAGACATCCAAAACTGTCTATCAAAGTCTCATTTCACTACAGGCCTAAAAGACAAAGTAAATTAAGAACCTCCTCCAACTCCACAATCCTCTTTTTGTTGTTGTGGTTGTTTGATTTATTAGACTTCTGCCTGTCTCATTTGTTATTCGTTTCTTGTTTCATCTGTGTCTTGCAGAGTAGTATAATATTAGGGAGCTGTGTTACTTTTTACAAGACATGAATAAATAAATATCCGTTCACCTTAGACAATTCACTAACAAATCTAAAAAATTGTCTTAAATTACCCTGCTTTGATGAACTGATGAGTTTATTGTGGTTGCTTAAAGGAGGATATATAAGGGTTTCCTTAGAGGCAGCATAATACAAAAGCAGCTGCATTGCTGAAATGTCCTTTCAGAGCATTGGTGATGGTCGACAAAGCTCTATGACTGGAGCTGCCTACTCAACTCCTAGGCATCTCCACCCTCTGCACTCTCCTCTCTTCATGCTTGTTTACCAATTGCTTCCAGAAACTTGTCAATGGAAATTATGACTGCCTTTACCTCCCAGAGTCCATGATCCTTGGAATTTGGTTTAGCTCCTGGATTCTTAGGAGCTCCATTCTTACAATATTTCACTTCAGAGGAAACACTGAAGACCCCCAGAAGCCTGTAGGAGGTCCACAACTCAAGGAAAGACATGGGCCTTTATCTCTACCAAAGCCACGGCTCACGTCCCGTGAGAAGTGTTATCTAGACTAGCCTCCTCTAAACTCTCAGTACTAGAACAAAAAATGCACAGTTTTGTTTCAAGGTGAGGGGATGTTTCATATTAAGATTTAATAAATCAGGTGACCATGGAATGTAGATGGTGGTCTGAGTACTGAAATTCTTTTATATTGGTTAATATTTTCCAGTTTGAGTACTTGTCTACAGAAAAACTTAAGGGGCAAATAATGCTGAAGAAAATGTCACCAGGTATATGAGTGGAAAAATTGTTTAAAGGCTGTAGGCTAAGATTATGGTTCGGCTGTGGGTTCACTCATAGTTTGAGTTTGCCAGACAGAATATAGTGATGAGGTTAAGCCGTGGGTGATTATTAGAACTATTGCCCCTATAAAGCTTCACGGTGTTTGGATTATATTTGATGCGATAACTCGTGCTATGTGGCTGACTGAGGAGTAAGCGATGAGTGATTTTTAAGTCTGTTTGTCGGAGGCAGATTGAGCTAGTCATGATTATTCCTCATAGTGATAGGATAATGAACGGGTATGATAGAGATTTTGTTACTGGGTCCAGAATAATGGAGATTCATATTATGCCATAGCACCCTAATTTTAGGAGAATTGCTGCTAGAACTATGGATCCTGAAATGGGGGCCTCTACATGAGCTTAACGTAGTCAAAGATGGACCCCATATAGTGGTATTTTGATTAGGAATGCTATTATGCATGCTATTTATAAAATGTTGTTTGATCATGTTGTGTGGAGTGTTTGATTATTGAGTGATAAGATAATAAAATTTAAGGTTCCTATTGAATTTTGAGTTATAATTAGGGCAATGAGGAGTGGAATAAAGCCCACTAGAGTGTAGAAGAGAAAATATAGCCCTGCATTTAGTCGTTCTGTTTGATTTCCTCATTGTGTAATGATAATAAGGGTAGGAATCAGAGTAGCTTCAAATATAATGTAATTTATGATTATTTCGGTTGCAGAGAATGTAATGATTAGAAGAATTTGTAATAGGGTGAGTATGGAGATGTACAGTTTTTTTGTATACTAGTTTTTCTTCTTTTATATGGCATTGACTAGCTAGAAGTATTAGGGGAAGAAGTCGGGTTGTTAGGATGACTAGGGGGGTGGAGATGTAGTCGGAGAATAGGGAAGTAGAGAAAGTTGTATAGTTTTTGTTTTGTCATAAGAGGGTTAAACTGAATAGGCTAATTATGAAGCTGTGTGATGTTACGTTAATTCATATAAACTTATATTTTGATAGTCAAGACAGGGGGAGGAGTACAGTTGAAGCTATAATAATTTTTAGCATTGTAGAGCATTAAGATTTTGTACGTAGTCTGTCCCGTATGTACTAGTAAGGCCAGTCCAATGGCTGCTTCGCGTGCCGTGAATACTCGGATTACGATGGGAATGGGAAAAAAGGTTATTGAGTTAGTATTTAGGGAGGATACAGATGTTATAATGAATAAGGAGAGCATTATTCCTTCTAAACATAGTAGTGTAGATATGAGATGTGATCGGAATATTAGAGTACCTAAGAGTGATAAGGAGAATTTAAGCTCAGATAATGTATTTTATCATTTACATAATCCTTACAAATAGAATTATTTACTGATATATTTCTATTATAAAGATAAGATATACTTAATATAAATATTTTTTAAGTTGAGATTATTTTGTATTACCTAAAAATCAGAATTGGAGATATTTTTATCAAAAATTAATAAATAACTATAATTTTGAATTTTGAATTTTTTCTGGGGCTTCAACTCTGGAGGGAAGATTTTTATTTTATAAATGTTAGGCCTAAGCATCTCAATTTGTGATATATATATATATATATATATATATATATATATATATATATATATATATATATATATAGAGAGAGAGAGAGAGAGAGAGACATATATACACACATACATACGTACATATATATACTATATATATAGTGTTGAGCAATCTTGATATTTGTCTCTTTGGCTAATGGATTTATATACAAAAGAAAAGTAAGCCTTTTGATATTTTTAAATGTTTTTATATTATAACTTATTCTCATTACATCCCAATGATAATCCCTTCACTCTTAGCTTCCTGTTTCCACCCTCCCTCTTCTGACCTACTCCCCTCCCCTAAAACTCTGATAGGTGGGGTCTTCCCCACATGTGGTCTTCTTACCACAGCCTATCAGGTCTCATCTGGATCCACTTCCTCTGTGTTCTTTTTTTTTTCTTTTTTTTATTAATTAATTTATTCATATTACATCTCAGTTGTTAGCCCATCCCATATATCCTCCCATTCCTCCCTTCCTCCCACTTCCCCCCTACTCCCCTCCCCTCCCCTATGTCTGTGTCTGAGGGGGACCTCCTCCCCCTGTATATGCTCATACGGTATCAAGTCTCTCCTTGGTGACCTATTATCTTTCCTCTGAGTGCCACCAGGCATCTCCATCCAAGGGACATGTTCAAATATGGGGCACCAGAGTTTGTGTGAAAGTTAGATCTCCTTCTCCACTCACCAGTGGAGAATGTCCTGTCCATCGGCTAGTCTGGGTAGGGGTTCGAGGTTTACTGCCTATTTTTTTCCTTGGCTGTTGCCATAGTTTGCAGAGGACCCCAGGGCCCAGACTCACCTGTAGTTTTCCAGGACCTGCTGGATCCTTCTATTTCCTCTTTCTCCCAGGCTTCTCACGCCTAAAGTCTCAATAGGATGACCTCCCCTCTTACCCACTATCCTGGTAGGTACAGTTTTTCATGGGGATGTACACCTTGGGCTAGTGTCTCGATATAAGTGAGTATATACCATTTAGCTCTGTGTTCTCAAAGTGCCTCTCTACCAAGGGCCAGTGAGGAGGCAGAGCAACTGCACAAACTGATGCACCAAACAAGGATATTGCAGGCAGAAAACATAGATCTTCTGTTCAGAGGTAGCCTATGGACAGCTCGTTCTCCATGTGGGGAACAGGGGAGGGGTGGAGGGACTGCATCTGACAACAAGTATTGTCAGATGAAATTTTATACTGCACTCTTCTGTTTTTCTCTGGGAGACGGGTTTTGTTGTACATGCACCAAAACAATGAAAATGTGTGAAGGCTCGAAGTTATGCTGATAGTCTCAGGCATATAAAATAGCAAGCTATTCAACTTAATGCAAACATATAAAAGTAAACATGTATTTGTAGTGAGAGAAGTAAAACAGCTAATGAGTGTCTTTGTCTTATCACTTATCACGTGGTAATAGGTCACACCCAGTAGCAGATAAGTAAAGTATCCCTAAACTTAGAGAGTCCTTTGTGAGGGAAAGTCCTTTATCAGATTGAAAAGTGTGTATGTCCTTATTTTGAATGAGGTATAATCCACTGTTAAAGATCTATTTTAAATTGTTAAAAGAAAGGAAATATAATTACTTGTGTTAGTATTTTCCTAAGTAAGGAATGTAACAATGGTTTTGAAAGTAACAATGGTTTTTATTCATTCAAGAAAACTTGTAATAACTTTCAAAAACCCATAGTTGGACTAATTTGTGGGCCTTTTTTGTGTGTAAGTAACAAAATATAAAAATGTTGCAAATCAGATAAAATTTATAAAATTTTTAGTTTGTAACTGATATGAATACAATTTCCAGATTAGCTCTAATAATAGTCTTAAGAAGAAAAATTATATTTATATCAGTAGTTAAGTGAAGTTTCCACATGAAAGCTACATTTACATTTATGAATAGTTCACTTAGCTTTTGGAGAGAGTCAGATGATTTATCTTATGTAGTGAAATTACCATTAGCAAAATCTACTGACTACAAGAAAAAATTCTACAGCTATTTATTCTTTTTTAAATACTTCAGCTACTGGCCTACAAGATATCAGAGTCTGTTTTGACTTGATTCACAAACAGATGATCCTACAACCTCCTTTGTCTTGGTGCACTCAAGGTCTTGAGTTCTCTAAGTATGTTTGGCTTGGCTTTATGATTTAATGACATGTGCTACTTTAAAATTTTCAATCATCGGTAAGCATTCTTTCACTAAAGTGTCAAAACCCTATTTGCTGATGTATATCTTCCATAATGTTTCTATATATGTTTACAAATGTTACATGTATTCGAATAAATGTATTTAAATGAACACATGATTTCATGTGTATGTGTAAATTCACATGTATGTATAGACACATGTAAGGTTCACCATAGGAGTATAAAAAAAAGGGAAATAGCTTTCTTTTTAATATGCCAAAACTACAACAACTTTTTATTATTCTTTTCTCTCAACTCCAATCCTTATTTGCATTTTGGAGGATTATACAGATACTTAACCACTTAGATTTGTCAGTCATCTATTGGCTTATATTTAATTTTTAACAATATTTTAATAAATAAATTAAAATTTAAACCTGGGTAATAATTTCCAGGATTATATTTTTCATTTACAAAATGTTAACAAAATTATACATTTCAGTTTTCATCCATTTTCTTAATTTTTATTTTATATTTATCCATTCATCTGTTCATGGAAATGCTGATTGATTTTTGTTCTTTTGCAGTGGTGAAACTTGTGTGCAAGTGTCTCTGTGATAGAATGTATTGTCCTTTGGGTATATGCACATATATCATAGCTGGGGCAAATGAAAGTTTTATTTTTAGGATTTTTATAAGCATTGATGCTCATTTCTAAATGCCTACACTAGTTTACCCATCCATCAACAATGCATAACGGTCCTCCTTCCCCACATTATCAGCATCTATAATTTGTTACTCTCTCTCTTTGTCTGTCTCTCTGTCTGTCTCTTTCTGTCTGTCTCTCTGTCTGTCTCTGTCTCTCTGTCTCTGTCTCTCTGTCTCTGTCTCTCTGTCTCTGTCTCTGTCTCTGTCTCTCTGTCTCTCTCTGTCTCTCTCTGTCTCTCTCTGTCTCTGTCTCTGTGTCTCTGTCTCTCTCTCTCTCTCTCTCTCTCTCTCTCTCTCTCTCTCTCTCTCTCACTCTCCCTCTCCCTCTCCCTCCCTCACCACCCTTTTTTCCTTGATGGTTGCCGTTATGACTAGGATTAGGCAGAATCTCAAAATAGTTTTAAGTTTTTTAAATTGGAATTCTCTGATGCCTAGCCATGTTTTAAAAACATTTAAAGTAATAGTTTGTGAATATCATACACTGTTTGTGATCATAATCACCTCTATACCCAAATTCTCCCACAACAATCCCTCTTCCCCACCCACTCAATTTTGTTTTTATTTTCTTTAATTTTTTTAACCTCTACCAATCAACTCCAATTAATGCTGACAATACATTACTGGATGTTTGGATTTCACTAGTGCATGCTTGACTTATCAGGAGTTTTGTTCTCATAGAAAAGAGGCTCTCCCTCTCCCAGATATAATAGCACCAATTTATATATGAACTGGAATTTGATATATATTGCACTGAATGTGCACCAGGCTTTAAGTAATATAGCCATTTACACAATATTATTTCTGTAAATCCAGGGGAGTGATGGACTTTCACTCTTGGATGATGTGTACTTCAATGTTGTTTGTTTGTTTGTTTGTTGAGTATCGTAAAGTTTTCCTTATAGAGGCAACTTCCTTGCTTAAATTATTTATATTTTTGTTGTTGCTGCTACT
This sequence comes from Acomys minous, assembly GCF_964271855.1. NCBI lineage: Eukaryota > Metazoa > Chordata > Mammalia > Rodentia > Muridae > Acomys > Acomys minous. The sequence continues at coordinate 46,963,758 of NC_140487.1, read as the reverse complement.
GCTGTTGCTGTTGTCTTTTTGAGACTACTATGGAAATAATTATTTCCTGATTCACTCCCCAGCAGATTCAGTGTGACTGTATAAAAATGACTGACATCTTTACTGTTTGGCAACCTGGTAGATTACTGAAAATACTAGAACTACAAGATTTTTTTTGGTTAAAATCTTAATCTTTTTGTATTGTTGTTCTTGTGTCTCTTTTTTTATTCTTGACACATGATGTTTCTGAGGAGCCATGGCTGTTCCCAGAACTCTATGTAGATTAGGATGGCCTTCCAATTCACAGAGATATACCTGCCTCTGAGATTAAAGGCATGTACCACTACATCCAGATCCTAAGCCTTTTTTTTTATTAATTTATTCTTGTTATATCTCAATGGTTATCCCATCCCTTGTATCCTCCCATTCTTCCCTCCCTCCCATTTTCCCCTTATTCCCCTCCCCTATGACTGTTCCTGAAGGGGACTTCCTCCCCCTGTATATGCTCATAGGGTCTCAAGTCTCTTCTTGGTAAGTCTTTTAAGTATAGAATTCAATTGTGTCATCTCTTAATAGGGTTAATTTAATTTCTCCCTCTCCAATATTTATCATTTTTTTACATATTTGCTTACCTGGGTCTTTGAGCACTATATTGGAAAAAATGGACAAGCACATCTTATGCCATATTTTAGAAGTAATGGATTGTTATCACCTACATTTACTATAATGTTGACTATAGATGTACCATTTGTTATTTTGAGCTATGCTCTGTCCATATCTAGTATGTTTAAAATTGTTTTCTTATTTTTATTTTGTGCATCTCAGTGTTTTGCCTGATGTATGTATATGGACCACATGTATGCCTTGTCTGTGCCTGCAGAGGCCATGAAGGCATGTTGGATCTTCTGAAATTACAGTTAGAATTGGTTGATTTACTACAGGGGTACTGGGAATCAAACTTGGTATTCTGCAAGACCAGTGATTTCTCTTAACCCATTTTCAACTCCCTATTCTGTGTCTAATAAGATGATCATCCTTTTTTCCCTTTAAGTCTATTGCTATGTTATTGACCTACATGTGTTGAAATAACCTCACATCCTTGGTACGAAATCAACTTGTGCTTGATGTATGACCTCTACAATATCTTGTATTTTGTTCCTTACAAATGTATTGCTGCTTTTTGCTTCCATGTTCTTCAAGAAGAGTGGTCTATATTTGGGTATTAAAGTTATGTTAGCCTTTTAGATTGCCTTTTGTAGTTCTCTGTTTTTGTGGGAATATTTTAAGAAGTGATAGTATCAGATAAATTTTGATAATTTGGTAGAATTCAACAGTAAATGCACCTGGGCCTAGACATTCTTCGTGGGAGACTACTGATCAGTGCTTCAATTTCCTTGCTTGCTATGCATCCGCTTTGATCTGTGCTTGCTATGGATCTCCTGATTCAATCTTGGCATGTCTCATGCATTTATAATTATTCATTTCATCTCTGCCTTCCCACTTTTTCTCATATAAGCTTTCAAAGTATTCCCTGGTAATATCACTGAATCTGCTGCAACAACTTTTTTCACCCCAAATTGTATTAATTTAGGTCTCTTCTCCTTTTCATTTAGTTTAGGTATGGACTGGTCAATCTTGATAAACTTACTTTAATCAACTAATTCCTTAATTTGTGTTTTGCTTTCTTAATTTTTCTTTCTTCAATTTCTGTTAGGATTTATACAGTCTCGGCCTGGCTGCTTTTTTGTTTTTGTTTCTTTGTTTTGTTTTGTTTTGTGCTTGGCTATTATCTTTTTTTTTTTTTTTTTTAGAATTTAAGGAGCATCATTCAGTTATTGATTTCTATTCTTTCTGATGTTTCACTGTGATCACCTGTAGAAAGGAACTTTTCTTTTCAGACTGCATGGGCTCTATCCCAGAAACCCATGTGCAGTACTAAACTCTAGGAATTTTTAAATCACTGCTGCACTTGGCAACTTCCGTGGTTTACTTTCCGTTGATGATGTGTTGTTCAATCTCTGGTTACTTATGTACGTTCTTTTTTAATGTTTTAATTGAAATAAAATTATAACACTTTCCACCTTCCTTTCCTTCTTCCAGCCCCTCCTGGCCACCCTTGCTGAGCCCAATTTTCCCCTCTTAAATTGGTAGCTTTATCTTCTTTGATTAATATTGGTGTGTGTGTGTGTGTGTGTGTGTGTGTGTGTGTGTGTGTGTGTATGTTTAAATGTATACACCAATGTATGTAAATTCAGTGTCCTGAGTCCATTTTTGCTACATGTGTGTATATGGTTTCAGAGTTTATCACTCAGCTTTGAACAGTGAATAAGGCATAGCTCTTTCTATATGTGAGACATTCTTTTTCTTCTTCATTTACATGTCCATTGATGTTGCCACTGCTGGCCTTGTTTGTGCAGCCATTTCTAACAGAGACTGTCTCACAGATAATGTCCTGCTGTTCTGGCTTTTACAGTTTTCCCACCTCCCACCCTTCTGTGTTGTTCTCTGAGCTATCGATGCAGGAGCTGTTACCTAGACATATCTATTGTGGCTTGGTTCCTCACAGTCTGTTGACCTTCTGTGATGGTCTCCATTTGGCAGAAAGACAGGCTTCTTGGATAAGGAGTGGTAGCTCTATTAGAAGGTTAAGATTTAGAATGTAGTAAGGAACTAAAATATGGTCTGGCAAAGTGTCAGGAGTAGTTTATTTTCTAAGGTCCATGACCTTACCAACCCTGACTAGGCTTCTAGTACCAGGCAAGATCTCCCTCCTGCTGAGCAGGCTTTAAGTCCAAATTCCTGAGCATAGTTTTACTATTGATATCTGACTTTAGTTCTCTGTGGCAAAAAAGTGTACATGGAATTATTTTAATGTGTTCTATTATTAAGGATAGACTAGCTTTGGGATATATAATGTATTTTTGGCATATTTTTAATTTATTTGCTGATGTGCAAGTGGCCATTATTATCATATTTAGACTTTTTTGGACATTTACATCTTTACTATTTGTTTTATGAAATTGCAGGACCTAAGATTCAGTTCATAAATATTTACAATGGCTATATCTTCCTAATAAGTTAACAATAACAGTAGCCTCCTCCACCTCTTCAGATTGTGTTTGGTTTAAAATACATTTTACAGACTATTAGGACTCATAGGCCAATTTGGTACATTGACTTACAACTGATTCTCCATTTATGGATGTCTATTCTAGCTGCATGCTTCTTGGTGACAGCAAATAAATGTCACATTTCCTTTTTCAAGTTAGTTTAAATGTATCTTTTAATTAATTAGTTAAGGCCCTTTGCATTCAAGGTTGTACTTGAGAAGGGTTTGCTATTGTTGTGATTTTCTTATTTGTTATTCTGGTTAGGTCTTTACTTCCTTCCTGGCTAGAGTTGCACCTTTTCTAGTGTACTGGGCTAGGCATGATGGACTTTTCTCAATTCTCTTTAACTCTGTTTCTTTAATGAACTGTGTTCTTTAAGAATATCCTTCAGTGCATAGGGTATCAAGTCTCTTCTTGGTAACCTGCTATCCTTCCTCTGAGTACTACCAGGTCTCCCCCTCCAGGGGACATGGTCAATAAAATTCATAATTAAAATATTCTTATTTGTTCATCTTTTGTGTTGTTGGTTGGTTGGTAGGTATTGGTTTTTCAAGACAACGTTTCTCTGTGTAGCCTTGGATGTCTTGGAGCTAGATAAGGCTGGCTTCCAACTCACTGAGACCTGCCTGCCTCTGCCTCCTGAGTGGGCATGTGCAACGACTGCCCGGTCATATTTTAGTGTTTTATGTTAATGTTTATAAAAATCCTGGATGGCAAGAATTTCCTTTCAGGGTTTAGAATATATCATCTCATTGTTTCTTATCTTTTAGACTTATTGGTGACAAGTCTGATGTCTCTGCTTCTGTATGTCAGTTGGTGTTTACCTTTCCAATCCTAGTATTGTTTTTGGCTTTGCAGTTTTGACATTTCTACTTTTGTCTATTTATGCTCTACATATTTTCTGTGCTATATATCTATTTTTTCTCTATGTTTAGGAAATTTACAGCTAGCAAGTGTTTTGGCACATGCCTGTAATCCCAGCATTTTGGAAGGCAGAGGCAGGTGGAGTTATGTGAGATCGAGGTCTGCCTAGTCCACAAAGGAGGAGGAGGGAAAGAGGAAGGGAAGAAGAAGAAGAAGAAGAAGAAGAAAAAGAAGAAGAAGAAGAAAAAGAAGAAGAAGAAGAAGAAGAAGAAGAAGAAGAAGGGAAGGAGAAGAAGAAGAAAGAAGAAGAAGGAGGAGAGGAGGAGGAGGAGGAGGAGGAGGAGGAAGAAGAAGAAGAAGAAGAAGAAGAAGAAGAAGAAGAAGAAGAAGAAGAAGAAGAAGAAGAAGAAGAAGAAATAACAGAAAATCAGTTTATAATGTCAGTGAAAATCCTGTTAAGGTCACTACACTATTTTAGCTGCTTGTCAATTCCATGCATTATTTGTTTTGGTCTCTTGAGAAAATTGTCTCAGAATTATTAGAGTTGTGGTAATGCTCATTAATTGTTATCTGTCTGTTTTAATATCTTCATCATGTCCTTCAACTCTGATTTGTGTTCTTTTTATGGCTCTTATATCTTCATATTTACAGCTATATTTTCTGTTGTGCTATTTGATTGATTTCTTTCTAACATTTATGTTGGGGGATGTAGAGTCATTTACAGTCTCAGCTTTCGCTGCAGACTGGTCTTGTTTCTATTCTAAGTTTCACCAACAGGAGTAGGGGCGCCCTATTTGGTGTTATACTGGCTTCTGATCATTTTCAGAGGGCACTTCACACAGTTCCAATTCATAAAGAATATTTGGAGGTGGCATCAGTCACCTCCAGTCACTATCTTCCACTTCAGTGGCAACACAAACAGCCCCATCTCCAGTCCTAAACTCTTAGAGCTCCAGTCTCACACTCACATATCCAGTGTTGGGTTTTTGTTGTTGGTTAAATCTCTGTGAGACCATATGGAACCAGCTTAACTGATTCTGTAGGTCTTCCTGTGGTGTCCTTGGTCTCTCTGAATCCCTCAGTCCTTTCTCTCACTCTTCCACAAAACTCCTAAGTTTGGCCTACTGTTTAGCTGTGGGTCTCTGCAACTATTTCCATCAGCTGCTGGATGAAGTCTCTCAAAGGACAGTCATGCTAGCCTCCTGTGTGCAAGCATAGCAATTTCATTAATAGTGTCAGGGCTTGGCTCTCTCCCATGGCCCAAGTTGGGCCAGCCATTTGTTTGCCAGTACTTCAATATCTGCTCCATCTTTATCTCTCCATTTCTTATAGATGAGACAAATTATGGGTGGGCTTAGGCTGGACTGAGACTCTCTACATATATGTAGCAGATGTGCAGTTTTGTCATCATGTGGTTCCCTAATATTAGGAGTAGAGGCTTTCTATGGCTTACCTTTGGATCTTTTATCCCTAGCTTGGCTACCTTGTCTGGCCTAATGGAAGAGGATAGACTTAAACCTGCTTAACTTGAGGTGTCTGGGTGGACTGGTACCTCTTGGGGTCCTCCCCTTCTCTTAGAAGGATAGGAGTAAGTGGAGGTAGGGGCTGTGAGAGTGGGTCTGGGAGGAGAGGAGGGAGTGGGCTGTAAGTGATTAAATAGACTTTTAAAAAGAATGAACTTCTGACATGCACTCTGGTCCCCACGACTTGATCACTGTCCCTTGGCAATGCAGCTGTACAGGCACACAGAGGAAGGGGATGCAGGCTATCCTGATGTACCCTGATGTACTGTGGCCACACAGTGGGGGAAGAGGGCCTCTGTGTCAGAGGTCAGAGGGGAGAGAAATGGAGTGGAAGGAGGGAGGGTGGGAACAGGGAGATAAGAGTGAGGGGATAACAGCCAGGATATAATGTGAATAAATTATAATAGTAAAAAACATTATATTTTTTAAAGTTTTGTTATTAAGCTCCCTTGTCACTGCATGCACCCTTGCTCCATGCCTTCTACCTTTCATGTTTTTTTGAAGCTATGGCTGAGGTAGTACTTTTTAAAAGTTTTTTTTTGTCAAAAGTGGTTTTACACTATTATGTCAAAAAATTTTGGTATATTAAAATATAACTTGCTTCAATACACTTTTCCTTAATTTGGGTTGTTATTTATGTATATTTATGTATGTATGATGTTAGACTTTTATTTACTTGTCTTGTTCCCCTCAAATTTTACTTACTAATTAGAACACAAACAGGCTCCTGTGGAATAATAATATAACATAAAAAGATAAAACAAAACTAACATTGAAATAGGATAAATCAAATGAATAGAAGTTTAAAAATAAAGACAAAGAGAAGCACAAGAAAAAGAGACCCACTTGTTTGCACACTCAGGAATCTCATAAAAACACTAAACAGTAAACCATAATATTTATGCAGAGGACCTGTAGTGTAAAAAGGAACAAGAAAAAATATATAAATAAAATAAAAATTAAAAATAAGATAAAAATTTTAAGTAAGGAAGAGCTCTGACAGGACATTTTGAGATAAGGAACCTCTAATCAATGAAATTAATTTCATTTTCTGGGGCCATTTACTGCTGAACGGGCAGCGTATGCTGACAGTCATCAGGGTAATCTCACTCAGCATGTTTTTTCTTTCAAGTTTTTATTCTGTTACTTTCAAACTTTATAATTTTATTTTTAATGGCTAAGAAAAACACTACTATGTAAATATATCACATTTTAAAATCAACTTTCTGTTGAGAGGCATCTAGGTTGTTTCCAGTTTCTGTCTATTATGAATAGACAGGTAGTCAACAAAGTTGAACAAGTGTCTCTGTGGTATAACAAAGCACCCTTTTGGTATATGTCCATGAATGCTATAGCTGGATCTTAAGTTATATTGATTCCCGTCTTCCTTAGGAACCACCATACCGACTTGCATACTGGCTGTACAAGTTTACTCTTCCACCAGCAACAGATGAGTGCTTCCCCTTACTCCACATCCTTGACACAAGTGAACTGTACTGTGGTTTTTTTTTTTTTTTAATCTTAACCACACTGCTGGATGTATGATAAAATCTCAGTCTTTTTTATTTGAAATTTTTTGATTGTTAAGGACGTTAACCATTTTTAAGCGATTCTTAGCTATTTGAGTTTCTTCTTTTCAAAAATCTGTTTAGATCTATACTATGTATTTTACTTGGGTTATTTGGTATCTAGTGGTTCGAGTTCTTTATATATATATTTTTTGCATTTTAATCCTATATTAAATGTATAGCTAGAAAATAAAAACTCCCTATTCAATTCTGATGGCTGCTCTTCTGTCTAGTGATAGTGTGTGTGTGTGTGTATATATATATATATATATATATATACATATATATATATATATGTATATATATATATATATATATAATTTTTTTTACTTTTTACTTTTTCATTTGTTCACGTTACATCCTGATTGGAGCCCCCTCCTTTGTGTCTCCTAATCCCACCCTCCCTCGCTTATACCCTCTCCCTCCCTCCCCTAGTCGTCAGAAAGAGGAGCCCTCCTCCCCTAACATCTGACCTCAGCCTATCATGTCTCATCTGGATGTCCTGAATCCTTTTCCTCTGTTAAATTAATTTACAATTTCATAAAATGACATTTTATAATATGTAATAATAGTTATACTCACACAGTAGTCAAAAGTTTAAAAAATATAAAATTGTATGTAGATCACTTAAAAAGAAAAATGCTAAATAAAACTAATCAATTTGTTTTCTTGTGATGGTTTTCCCACAGAAGCTTGTCTTCCAGCTGGAAAAAAAAAAGATAAAATCTACAAAAACACTTTGCAAAAAATTTCAATTAATTTCTTTGCTTTATGTCATCTGATCCTTGCAAAAGACAATAAAGAGGCAGTTTCAAAGTTGTATTCTAGGCCTCATTGACTCAAAATCTGTCCTTTACTTTTGTAAATGCCATAATTTCCAGCCCTTCTAATACCATTTTATTTCCTGATGCCCTCTTTAATGAAACTCCAATATGTACTATGCAGACACTGTCCAAATGTATGAGACAAATCTTTCCAGGAGACAAGTGCATAGCAGTTTGGTTTATAAGTATATAATAGATTTACAGGAACTTTAATGTCAAAAATTGGTTTTGATTCTTACATATTTTAGGAAGTAGCCACTGCATTGTTAGTTCCATACTTCTATAGAATTTGTTATAATAAGGGAAAAACATTGGTTATAGTTTTTTCACCTGTTACATTATATTTTAGCATATTAAATATCAAATATTTCGGTCTTTTAAGGCTACTCTTTCTTTGTTTGATTTTAGGTATCAAGCCTCTTACTTCAAATGATAGTTATGTTAGAGTTATAGGAAATAAAAAATAAAAACAAAACAGTTCTGTAAGACCACAGGTTATAGCCCCACCCAAAAGAGTTTAGCTTGTTTTTTGTTTGTTTGTTTTTGTTGTTGTTGTTCTTTTAACCAGAAAATGTATGTTTGTTTTCATTTCTGGTGCTAGCTCGAAGCCATTTGGGATAAGGGGACTTTTCTCTTGGCATTATTGCATATTTTACTTGGTGAAAGGAATTCGTGACTTTTGGAAAAGAACATGATATATTTTTCAAATAGTTTTAATTATTTGAGAATTTCATACATGGTGTTTTTATTATTTGTCCCACTCCCCCGTCTTTACCCCAAACTACCTCTCTATCCCATACCCATCAAATTTGTCCTTTTTTTTTTCACAATGAGTTAAATTATTGCAGCTTCTACTGGAACAAGTGCGACCTATGGCAGATCAAACTGTTAAAGTAACACTTCTCTGTGGCTTCTAACATAGAGTTGAGAATCCATATCTACCTTCACTTGCACTCTCCTTTGTGAGATGTTTTTGTATGGCTTCATCTTGCTTAGGTATTGTACATTCTATGACAACCTCTGTGATCTTACCTATGCAGCTACCTATGTAGCCAGCAAATACTGTTTCTTATAGTCAGTCACCACCTCTGTATTTTACTGTTTTCCTAGTACTTTTTCTGTAATGATACCTGAACTTTGGGGGAAGGGGCATGTAAAACATACACCCTATTTAAGGCAAAACACTATGTATTCACTTATTCTTTGCGCTGTAACCAGTTATCTATCTCTGTGCTAATTGGCATCTGATGAAAATATAGGCTTTTCTGATGAGGGTTGGCAGATACAAAAAATCAATAGACATACAAAAACAAATCCTTAAGAGACAATTTAATACTATATCACGTTAGCAGAGCAATAATAATAGGTTCTCCTATATGGTATTTGATGACATCATAGTCACTGTTCTGTTGCTGTGAAGACAAATCATGATACTGGCAGAACTTACAAAAGAAAAACATTTACTTAAAGGTTTGATTACAATTTAGAAGCTTAGTCCATTATCAGCATATCCAAAAGCATGGCTGCAAGGAGCATGGTGGCAGGAAGCCATGTTTCTGGGGAAGTAGCTAAGGACTACAACCTGATCTGCAAGGAAAGAGAGGAGAGAGTGAGGAGCAGGAAGGGAGGGATAAGGGAGGGAGGGAGGAAAGGAGGGAGGGAGGGAGAGAGAGAGAGAGAGAGAGAGAGAGAGAGAGAGAGAGAGAGAGAGATTAGATCCTATATGGGTTTTCTTAACCTCAAAGGCCAACCCCAGTGACAAAAGCCCACACGTAGTATAAGACCACATCTTCTAATCCTAATCCTTTCAAACACTCCGTTTATATTGTAAAATTATCTATTGATGGACATCTAGATTGTTTCTGTTCTCTGGAGATTGTGAAAAGATTATCAATATACATAGGGAAGGAAGTATCTTTGTAGTAGAATGCAGTCTCTGGAGAGTACGCTCAAGAATGGTATAGCTAGGTCATGTGATAGGCAATTTTAGGAACAACTACACTGATTTCTATAGTTTATTTACCACTTTGCACTCTGGGCAACAGTGAATAAGCATTCCTTTCCCTCTATTCACAGCAGTATTTGTCATCTATGTTTTGTTTTTTGTTTTCCTCTTAGCCATTCTGACTGCAATAAGATAAAAATCACCAAATTGATTTTATTTTCACTTCCCTAATGACTAATGATACTGAGCTTCTCAAAAATATTCTTCAGCAATTTGTGTTTCTTCTTTTGAGAACACTCTGTTTAATTACATGCTCCATTTAAAAAATATTTATTTTTATTTTTCATATCATAATATAATTACATCATTTTAACTTTCCCTTCCAAAATTTAATTGGCCTGTTTATTTCTCTATGTAATTTTTAGTCTTGTTAGCCATCATTTTTATTTTTGTTTAGTTGTTTGTGTATTCCAGATATTAACCCTCTGTCAAATATGTAGCAGGTAAAGTTTTCCTATTCTGTAGGCTGCTTCTTCAGTCTAGCAATGGTGTTCTTTGCTATAAATGAACCTTTTAATTCCATGAGAATCCATTCATCAAATGTTAGCTTTAATTCCAATGCTTCCAGGCTTCTTTTCATAAAATCCATACACACACACACACACACACACACACACACACACACACACACACACACACATTCGTATGCATTCATTGTCTTTCTTACCTTTTTATTTGTTCAATTCAGGGTATTAGGGCATTGGTCAGTCAAGGCCTTTGTTCCATTTGAATTTTAATTTCTTGCAGGATGAAAGGGACAGTGATGATTTTATTAATCTACATGCAGCTATCCAGTTTGACTGTCACAGTTGTTGAAGATAGAATTTTTTTCTTCAAGGTGTATTGCTGGCTGCATTATTAAGAACTAGCCACAGGCATATGGGTTTATGTATGGGGTTCTCCATTCCCTTTCACTGACCAATAGGGTTGTGTTTATGCCAGTACCATGTTGTTTCATTATCGTAGCTAAGTAATATTACATGAATTATGGCATGGTGACCCTTTTAACAGTCCTTTGAATGGAAGGAGAATTTTAACTGGGAATGAACTAAATATCTTGGTTACTTTTGTTAGATGACCATTTACACACTATCATTTCTGTGAAACCATAAATATCATAGGCTTTCCATTTTCTATTGTCTTGTCTTCTTTAATTCCCTTCTTTAGTGTTTTAATGTTTTCATTGTATAAATCATTCACTTCCTTTGTTGGATTTATTCCATGAGATGGGGTGTCTGTATTACACATAACCCTGGCTACCCTTGACTCTCCTTTTAACCAGGCTGGCCTCAAACTCACAGATATTGGCATGCTATTGCCTCCCAAGTGCTATGTTTAAAGGTATGCACCACCATGGCAGGCTAACATTTTAGTTCTTGGAGGCTATGGTGAATGGCATAGCTGCACTGATTTCTTTCACAATGTGTTTGAGAGAAGTCTACTGGTTTTTGTTTGTTAATTTTGTATCCTGTTGCTTTGATGAATGTGCATATCAGCTATAGTCATGGATTCTATAGGTTCTTTTAGTATAGATTTAGATCATCAGCAAATATAGATACTTTAGATTCTCTCTTTCCTATTAGTTCTCTTTTATCTCATCTAGTTGTCTTATTGTTCCAAGAGTTTGAGTGCCACATTGAACGGGCATGGAAAGAGGTGACATTCTTCCTTGTTCTAGTTTTACTGTAGATGCCTTGAAGGTGTCCCACATGATCTTGGCTCTGGACTCTCTGTATATTGGCTGTATAAGTTATGCTGAATTATGTCCCCTGAACCAATATAGTCTCTAGACATTTACCCTGAATGGCTGTTGGATTTTGCCAAATGACTTTTTCTATATATAATAAAATGATTATGTGGTTTCATCCACATGTTTATTTAAGCAGCAGATTACCTTTACCAATTTATGTATGATGAAACATTTCCATATCTATGGACCATGGTGGGTAATGTTTTTTATTTATTTTTAATTTGTAATCAAATATGTTTTCCTATAATTTTCTTTTTGTTGAGTCTTTTTCTGGTTTTGATATCAGACTAACACCAATTTTGTTATGTATATGCATGTAATGGTAGTTGGTGGAAGAGACCAGTGAGCGGTATGTTTCAGAGATTAATGAGAAGGGAGAAAGGATGTAATCATATATAATCTCAAACTAAAAGGAAAAACTGTATTGGAAATGATCCTTCACTTTATATATTATAGAATAGTTTAAGGGTCATTGCTAATTTCTTGGCTGCTAGAAATATAAATTTCTTTGTGGAGTTCAACTTTTGTCCATACAATATTTATTTTGTGGTTAAATACTATAACCCAACAAAACCCATAAATGTTTTCAAAGTGACAAGTTTAAATGTTATAGATTCTCCTGTTGTTTACACTAGTGATTCTTTTTTAATGTTCTCCTCACTTTGTAATAATTGGTGCGGTGCCTTCAGCAGCAAATAAGATTGTCAATACTGATGGACTAAATACAGGGCATCCATGCATTGCATCTATATTTAATTAAAACATACTTTATATGCTACTAAATTTTTCTATTCCTAAGCTCTCAGAAACTTCTCATCCATCAGTGGCTGTGCCTAAATAATTAGAATTTCATTCATATAATGCACTTCATTTGTTTATAGAGATCGAATGCCACATATTTCAATGTAATACAGTATTAAATAAGAAAATAACATAAAAGACTTAACCATTTTGTATGTAAAAGAAAGAAATGATCACTGAAGTGACATTTTTCTTTTTAATCTTTGTTTTGTAAAAGGACATAAGAATATTGCCATAAATAATAATATGTCCTTCAGCACAACCATAGCAAGCTTAAAAACTTGGTGACCTTAGAGAAAGACAGATTAAAAGAAAGAATGGAGAAAAAAGAAAGAGAAGAGTATGTAAAGAGAAAAGTAGGGAAGTAAGGTAGAAGGGATGGAGAGGGGGTTGGAGAAGGAAGGAAGCATAAGAGAGGAGGCAGGGGTTTTGAAGTGAGGACTGAAAGAACTGAGATATATTTTCCAGTGCAGAACATCATAGGATTTTCTAGGCTACATACTTTTGATGTATAGTCTTTAGTTTTCTTTGTTATCTTAATTAAAAGAAATTTACTAGTACTATAGGAATCTCCAAGTTCATGTCCTAGGATTCCTCTCCTAAGACTGGTGAGATGTGCACCTACATATTCCTGTCATGCTGTAGCTGTTCATAAATCTGTCTAGTAACATTTTTATAACAAATGAGACCTCCCAGTTGTGAACTGATGATGGTATGAATATTTGCTAGAAATGGATTTTAAGACAGCCATCTTCAGTTATAATTTATGTGTGGATTAACACTTCAGCTCTGTTCAGTTGGTTTAGACTACCAAATAAAAAGCTAAAGAATCTTGATTTTAATATCCCTATTATTGGGAATGAACTCACATTGTAGTATATAGCCTTGAAATTAAAAGGAGACATATATTTAAAATTGTGCATGTTTGTTAAGTGATGTGGCCTCAACATTGTAACTTTCCATGAGCAAAGACTTTAAAAAGTTAAATATTATCCTTCTTTATTCTTCAATTGCTTTTAAATGTGTATTTCTGAACAGACTCTTACTTTTCCAGATTCATTCAGTGCTTAATTAATGTGACAGTTTTAGTTACAGACACAGAGCCACATACATATGAAATAATCTATCTTTTTTCTACGTATGGGAATATTCATATTATTTATAGATATTGTGAATATTTTTTAGAAAACTAATAAATAATGCAAGAAATAATTTGTCAAAATAATGATTCACACACTATATCTCAATTCTTCCCACCTGTTGTATTTTTAAATTTTTATTTATTTATTTATTCACATATAAATTTATATTATTACACAAAAGTACAAAAATTACCTATAGCAAGAAGAACCACAAAATAATCAGGGATCATATGAATGTTACATTCAAGGAGTTTTGGTTAATTACATTTGGCAACCTTGTAGAAAACATCTTTCCTATCTTGGTGAGTCTAAAATTCTGAATGAGAACATCTGTGCTTTCTCATCTCTGCCACCTCAAAACCTCTATCTAGACCTTAAAACATCTTAACCCCTAAACAGCTTAGGTTAATTGTAAGACTAAACTATCAGGATTTGAACCCCATCAGAGACTTGAGAAGGAATGAATGTTAGTCACTTCAGTGAACAAGAAGTGCAGATTAGCAGCTTCCAGAATAAGAAGGAAAAAAGAAAGAAAGAAAAATGACAGAGACAGTTTACTGCCTGAAGAGTCACCCTACACTTTGTATAAGTTGGAGGATCATCTTCAGCCGTCTGGCCTAATATAGATGACAGACATATTTGTGAGGCAGGAACTATTGAGGACTTGCTTACACTGTCTTAGCACAGTTTGGCCATCGACTCTACCTGCATCCAAGCTTGCCCATTTTTAGGCAGAATTCTGTCTGTGGCAGAAATGAGGACATTTTGCCCAGTGGTTGGTTTGCCATATTTGAAGCCCTCCATTACAGGATCTTTGATGCTCATCATCTTGAGGTAGGCTGGGTGTTGCCAGAAGTTAGCCTGTCTTGTTGTCAAAGAATCCTTAAGATATTAAAAATTTCTTAAATGCCATGTTCTTTAGGTATCTGAGGCTTTGAAGACTTTAACTGTTTTACCTTATCTATGTATAGGATCATGTCTATCTGTTAAACCTGTATATTTTTTATGATTAAAAATAGGCTGGTAGTTAACATGACCATAATTTGATCAACTAACAAATGGCTTAAATTACTTAATTATTCTAATCGGCCTGCAATAGCACTTTCTAGGTATTTGGAAGTAAGCCTTATATTATACTTGAGTTGTATGGGTTCCGTGCCTCATATTAGAGTAGAAATATGTATAATGTGTGTAAAGAATAGTCTTAAATTTGAATTCTATATCAACATATCAAAGTAAATCTTATTTTGTATCCATATACAAAGTTCTATATCGCTGAATTAAAGATAACTTTTTTTTGTTACTAACAAGTAAGGCCTTAGGTTGAGGAGCAGATTTGATAATATACTTTCTGTCCTATCATCCCTATATTTTCTGTACTCCCCTTCCTTCTTTTCAAACCCTAGCTCCATATCTACGAAAGAAATAGAGGAAGGGAGACATCCCTGAGTCCAACCTCATTTTCTTAATGGTTGTATTTGAAACATTACTTTGTATCATTTTCCTGAAATGGGATGAAAACCAAGGGTATTAGATAGTGCAAACAATCCCTAAAAAAGCTATTGCAAGGGGCTAGAGAGATGGCTTCAGGGTTAAGAACAGCTATTGTTCTTGCAGAGCTCCAGGGTTTGGTTCTTAGCACCCAAGTGGTTGCTCACAAACATCTTTAATTACAGTTTCTCGCGCCCTACGTCCTCTTCCAACTTCATAGGCACCAGGTATATGCATGGTCTGCATACATAAATACAGGAAAAAGGCATACACACACACACACACACACCACACAAACACACATGCACATATATGTATATATTAAAATAAACAAATCTATTTTTAAAGACTAAAAGCATTATGAACTTTATTGTCATTTAGTTACAAGCATAATATCTAAAAATATTTTTCAGTATAACTTAAACATTATCCCTTTATTAAGTATTTTCTCTTTCCATAGTTACATTTTCCCTATCAGCAGCTATAACTAAGTGCTTTTAATGAACTCTTTTGTAATCTATTTTTCCTTTGTTCAAATATTTCTGATGGTATTCTTTATGGCTTAATGTTTTTCTCTGTTTAAATTAGTTATAAAACATTCATAGTGTACCTGTGCCTACATAGATTACTCCAAGCATATGGGTCATTAGAGAACAATTCTTCCTTGAAGATGAACATTTGTCTCATCTCCACAGGAGTCTGTAGATGTCTACTTAGAGTGTCTTAATAACCCAAGCTTGGGTTATATATAACTAAAAAGAATATACATGTTTCAATATCAGATAATTGGCTTTAATTGATTTAAAAATCTCATTGATGGTATTGAAATCAATGGCGTAGAAGGAGAATTTCCGTGGTAGACCTACAGTATGTATGTGTCTGTGTGTGTTTGTCTACCAATATGTATGTATTGATGCCTTCTGGTATTAATTGGTTCTTATTTTCTACTTGTCATATGTCCTTGCCTTGTTTTTCTATCTTGAGTTATTAAGATATATTGATATAATATGTATGTGAATTTCTAATTTTAAGAATAAGATACATTAATCTGGCATGGTAGCACACACCTCTAATTCTAGCACTCAGGGAGGCAGAAACAGATGGATCTCTGTGAGTTCGAGGCCAGCCTTGTCTACAAACCAAGTCCAGGACAAACAAGACAAAGAAACCTTGTCTCTAAAAAACAAGCAAACAATCAAACAAGAATAAGATAAATGCTATTTATTCTTCTGATAAAAGTAATATTAGTAAATTTCTTCTAGAATTGTGTTTATGTGGTATACATAAACATGCCAAAGTATTTTTATCAGTCATATATGGTTTAATACTTAACATCAGTACACTTTTAATTCCTTGCTCTCCAAACATACAAAGAAAGAATGGTAAGCTGCAATGTTTCCACTTTTAGTAGGCAAAATAAAATTGAGTAGGCTATGAAGATGGGAAGAACACTAGTAAAGATGTGGACTACAGATGTTACTATTGAAAAAAAGAAAAGTTACTGAGAATAAATAATTCCTCTTTGAATACACATTTTTAGCAGTTCAACCACTGAATGCAATCAACAGACATTTCTCCATTTCTCCATGGCTTCAACTTTCTTAAACTGTGTCAAGAAATCAATGTTTCTGTTATAGTGACTATTTCCCCTCACTAATATTCACATGGGCTGACATTCATGTGACTTTTCATGTGTCACTAGGTAGAGTTGCCCTCTATGGTCTCAGGACCAGTATACTTGCCCTGCTTTCTCTCACCAGTGCATTATCATTGGGTGCTGTTTGCCATGCTAAGTCCCTTTGGGGAGTGTTTCTTACTGTGATTGGAAAAACGTAATCAAGGTACATAGTACAAAGCACATGTGCTGAGAAGAATAGTTCTATATTTGAATATTATATTATACTCTTTCACTTGATTTTAACCTTATCTGAAGACAATATTTTTTAAATATTACCTAGCTATAATGAGAATATACAATAATTCAAAACATACTCATGTGCCATTGTCTTATCTTTGGAACCAGGGAGAAAATAGATAGGTATTAGAATATTCACTCATTTTTTCAATGAAATCTTACCTCCTTACATTTTATCTGCCCTCAAATTCTTTTTATGAAGATTAAATGTAATTAAACATATACGTCCTATTTTGTAGAAAACTATTTATACAAAACTTATGTCTTAGCATAGTTTTTGTTTTCAGTGAGATAATCACAAATTCTGGCTCAAAACTATAATTTGTTTTTATTTTAATAATAGTTCTACATTAATGAGGATTTTTTATTTTAAATGTAATTCTTCCAATTCACTTTACGTGCAGGAAATTTGGAAACCACAAAGCTTATAGGATATCTAATTCAAACCAGGAAATATTGCTGATATATGCTTTCTATTCAGAAGGCTTTCCTTTAATTTATTCATTTAACAAATATTCATTTAGTACCTTTAATTTGCAGAGCACTGTTTTGGGAATTAGAACAATGAATAAATTGGACAAAGCCCATGAGTTCTTGGATGCTATAGTACGGTGGGGAAGGTAGGAAACACCAGCAAGTCATGAATTATTAAAATACAGTATCCAGAGGCAGCAGGGACAGTTGATTTGACAAATCATGGAGAATAGAATATATATACGAAACAGAAACCTGAGGGAACGAAGTATGAATGCCTCAAATGGCCTTATATGTTGCAAGAAGGAGAGAAGGACTTGGTTTGTTAAAGGAACTAGGAATATGCCAAGGTTGGAAAGAGTTTCCAAGTGTAGATGACCTGGCATCTTCAAGACAAGGCTAGAAGAATGGATAAGAAAATTTATTTTATAAAATAGAAAATTTTATCCTAGGCTTTAAGGAAAGCGTTGGCCATCAGAGACAAATCACAATTTGAATTGTACTATTTTTGAGGCAGTGTAGTAGCCAGGTAGCTTAGTTATCTTTATTGATTTGTACTATGAGAAAGAATCGTTTGTAAAATCATCTTTGGGGTTTTTACTAAGCAACCTTCATTGAGAATGAGGACATCAAGTTTCCTGAAGGGTAGAATAGGATATGAATCTTTAGTTTTGTAGCATCTATGTGGTATTTGTTTATTTATGGGAAACATAATTGTAATAAGTAGAAAATAGAGTATAGAGTCATGAAGAAATTAGTAGAAGAAAAATTTGAGGTCATTATTTGAAGTACCTACAGTATTTGACCTCTTGTACCTCTTCCTCACATATATCCTGCATCCTTTATTATTTTTGTGTATCTATGAATATGTGTGTGCCCATGTATACATGTATTTTAAAGTAGGGACTTTATTAGGTACAGCAGGCAAAGAAAAGCTGGGGTAGTTCTTTCAAAAGTAGAGCTTTTGGAACAAAGGAAGCTTCTAGATTTAATTAGAGGCATCTATGCATCTTCACATAGGAGTGTGCACCTTAGCAGAGTGCGGGTTCTCATCACACACTGACAGCTCGTTTTAGGCTGGCATTCACAGTTCCACTCTCTTAATTTCCCAACAAACTCAGACCTGTTTTTTAATTTACTTTTCTTTGGCATATAGTTATAGTTTGACAACACTTTAAATGTTCTTCTCGTCCATTTTCACAACAATATAATATTTTCTGTGAGTCCTCCAAAGCATTTCAGGCTAAATCACCAACCAACCTCTGTAGGCAGCTACCATTACTTATTAGCAGAATCCTTGTGGGAAATTAAGAGAGCACTTCTGAAATCTATTTAAAATTCCACATGTCCATGGGATTCAAGTGGGGAAAATGCTTCTGAATATATTTTTATCAACTATTAAATAAGAGTCCACTAAAGAGTATGGATTTTTTGGCTCTGCCCTCCAGCCTCTGCTGTCTGTCTTTCCCCTCACTACTCTCTACCTAGTGGCTTCTGGAATGCAGAAGTTTCACAGGAACACACTCTCAGTTAGTGTTCTGCCACTGTCTAGATATTCTCCAAAAAAAAAAAATGAACAAAAGAGCTTGCATTTTTATTTTTAACTGGGAATCAAACTTTATTTGCTCATGTTCTCCTCTGCTCCTGCTTAGAGAACCCCTAAGAATAATAATGGATGTAAATGATTCAGTTAAAAAGGATGACTTTCATTTGCTGAAGCTGAAAAATCTTACAAAGCCATTGCTTCAAGAGAAATTTTTCATGTATGTAAATATAATTGAGCAGAGGAATAATAAACTAATGTGCTGATCTTATGTGGTGAGAAGATTAACAGAGGTGAGTGGAAATTCTGAAAATTGTAAATTAACACTGTGTTATTAATCTTCATAAATATCACACCAAGGGCTCCCATTAGGTAGGGAGAGAGGCAGTGACAAATGATTAAAACAAGCAACAGGGCACATAAATTATAAACTGCCTCAGGAAGCAGCAACTCATATTTCTTAAACCAAGAAAAGACAAATAAAAAGACAACTCTATTTTCTTTGAAATTCACTGCTCAATTCAAGATTTATTATCTTCAATTGTTTTTATAAATGAAAGCTGACCCATATTTTATGATTTTTATATATATATATATATATGTTTAAGATAATAAAGTAGATTTGCAAACACAAGAAGATTTTGAACTTGAAGCCATTGAAACAATAGTTTTCAAACATGTAGGCTTGAACAAGATTAGGGATGCTAAAAACTTACTTCTTTTTCATTGCCACTACTAGTAATATCCTATTGTATTATTTCACACAGTCCTTATGGAATAATTTATTTGATATTGAGCTGTATTTTTTAACATTGTTTTTAGAGCTAAACTGAACAAACTTATAATGACCAATACACTAAAGTGGTTTTTGCAGGGAAATTATCTTTGAAAGATTCAATATTTATGTTGAAAATTAGGACATAGAAATACTGAAAATTGTTTTAGAATTACAATAGGAAAATAACTATATTATTCATATTTTCCAATGTTTAATGAAACCCTGATACCCCAGATTATTTACATAACAGAGTCATGAAATATTTGTGTGGATTTTCTTTTTTAAAACTCTGCCTCACTAACTCCTTGTATTCAAACTTAAAAAGTTTAGCTGAGGTAACTTACTGGGAGTATATGGCAGAGACGTATGTTTTATTCATGGGCCAGGCTGCTCTTTCCCGGTGATGCAAATAAAACTGCAAGTGAAGGAACAGCTGCTCTCTGAGCGTGTGTCTCATCTGCTGAGGGAGCACAGCTGGAGAGATGTGCAGGGCATTATCTTCGGTGAATCAAACAGACCAGGAAGACGTTTAGTAATACATACGTAATTCCACCGCCTCTGAAAAGCCAGATTCCTTCTCCCCCTCTTACTCTCAACACCCATTTAAAGCTGTGGCCTCTGAAAAAGGGAAGCCTATGAAACCACATAACAAATTGATGGAAATCCAACATGAATTTTTTTCTCTAAAATTTAGAGCTGTATTTCTGCCGCTATCTCTTCATATCACATTCCCTCTTTTTGTTTTGCTTATTCCTCAAAGCCTCCTCAGTCCAAACCAGGCTTTCCTTTGGCCCAAGTTTACGGAGTCAGTGCAGTTAACAGGTGAGATCAGTAAAAATGGAAACGAAGATCAATGATTAAACTCCACCTTTCAAGGTCATTCTGACATCTACAAAGACTTGTTTTAAATGAAGGACAAGCTGGAATTATTTAAATGAAAAATGGCAGCAGAAACAATAAGGGAGAGGAAGGAGAGATGGAGGAAGAGAATGTAAAGAAAGGTGAAAAGAGAAAGAGAGCAGCATGGTTGTTTTCAATCACATATGCACACATTTCAAACAGATGAAAGGAATGCTGTACAAATCTGTTTGTGAGTACTGATTTGGAGAGACTATAACTAGCTTGTAAACAGTCCATCTGAAGAAGCTACAGAGATGTCTCAGTGGTTATGGCCACTTGATGCTATTGCAGAGGACTTGGGTTCAGTTCTCGGTGCCCACATATAACAGCCTGTAATTAGAGTTCCAGGGGACATGAGGTCCTCTTTTGAATTTTGTGAGCACCAGGTACATGTATGGTATATATATATTGCATGCAGTCATTCACACATTCACATAGAAATAAAAACAAATGTAAGTTTGGTTAAGATCTTTTCCCAGTCTGTAGTCTGTCTTTTTGTTCAGTTGACAATGTCCTTTGCCTTACAAAAGCTTTTCAGTTTCATGAGGTCCCATTTATTAATTGTTCATCTTAGAGCCTGAAGTATTGGTGTTCTGTTCAGGAAATTGTCTCCTGTGCCAATGAGCTCAAGGCTCTTCCCTATTTTTTCTTCTAACAGATTTAGTGTTTCTGGTTTTATGTTGAGAATTTTAATCCACATAGACTTTAGTTTTGTGAAAGGAGATAAATAAGGGTCTACTTCTATTTTTCTACAAGTAGAAATCCAGTTAAACCAGCACCTGTGTTGAAGATGTTATCTTTATTTTCATTGTACGGTTTTGGTTTCTTTGACAAAAATCAAGTGTGTAGAGGAATGTCAATTCAGAACATGGCTGTTCTTGCAGGAGATCACATCCAAAGATCTTCTAGGTCTGTGTGATCTGGCTGGAAAATAAACATGCCTTTAGTCCAGGAGACAGAGTCAAGCAGATCTGAGTTCAAGCCTAGCCTAGTATAAAGCAATATCAGGTAAAGAAAAGCTTAGATTCAGGCATGGTGATACATATCTTTAATCCCAAGTGAAGGTAAAATTAGTTTGTAGAAGGAAGCACGCACTTTGGTAAGTGATGTATAATTGAGTGACAGAAAAGGTGATGATTCAGAAAAGATTTGAAGGATAGGATATGCTCAACTCTCAGGAGAGCAGAGAGGAAAAGGGAAGCTACTTAAGAGAAAGTTTTTCAGAGAGAGGAGAAGTTTTTAACCTTAACAGTAATAGAGAGATGGTTTGCAGAGAAAGATCTCAGGTGAAGATGTAACAGGCCAGGAAATGAGAAGAAGCCAGCATGCTGAGTTAATCTGAGGCCAAGCAGAGCAATTCCAGGCCAAGAGGAAAGCCAGATTAAGTAAATCAGCTGGGAGAAGAGCTTGAGCCAGAACAGCTGAGTTGAATCAGCCAGTCAGAGTTCAGAAAGAACAAGCAGGGTGAGTTTATGAAGCAGAAACACTGTGAATGTACCATTTATATATGCCTCCGTATTTGTATTTGGCAAAATTGAAGAAAATATCTTTCCTATCTTTGTGAATCTAAAATTCTGAATGAAAATCAATATCTAACATATCTCATCTCTGTCAACGTAAAACATCTATCTAGACCTAAAAATGTCTTAACCCCTAAACAACTAAGCTTAATTGTAAAACTAAACCGTCTGGTCTTCAACCCCATCAGAGACTTGAGAATGAATAAAACTTAATTACCTGAGTGAATCAGGAGTGCAGGTTAGTAACATTTATTTATTCCTTGTTGTTTCATAGTTCTTCTTGCTGTATGTAGTTTATTTTATTTATATGTAATAATATAAATTTATATGTAAAAAAGAGATATAGTAAAAAAAAAAGGGGGGGGGGAAGGGAGTAGTGTAAGTTGGGCCTGTGGTCTGCAGTCAAAGTGTGACTTCTCTCTTCACCTATATAGAGATATTATAAAGATTCAGAAATGTACAAAGCAAATGTGTGTGTGTGTGTGTGTGTGTGTGTGTGTGTGTGTGTGTGTGTGTTGAGGCTAGAAGCTTCCAGGACTAGGCCAAGGTTATTATAAGGAGACAGTAGTCTTCCCAGACAACAATTGAGCCAGGAGCAATAAAAGTTACTTTTACACAAGTGTCCATAGGCATGTGGGTTTTTTCTGAGTCTCCCTTCACAGATTACATAGTGACTTCCAATACTGTGACCATCAGCCCCCAGAGAGCAGGCTTCAGGTTCCAAATAGCTTTCTCTAAGTCCTGGGTCTGAAGTGAGTTGTGCTTTCAGCAATCGGATCTTACCTTCAGTGTAAGAAAGACAACCAAGGACAATGATAGCAATTCATGGAAATACCCTGGTGTTCACCCTAACAGTATTACATATGGTGGTCGCCTATGCCTGCCACGAGGATAGTGATAATCATCACTCCATACAACTCAAGAAATAAATGCACATGCAGATATATATGCATACATTTTACATACATGTAATTTAATTAGGCTTACAAAAAAAAGATTTGTTTCCCTACATTCATGTTTTTTTTTGAATACTTCTAATGTTATATATCTCCTTCCTTTCCCCCTGTATTTCTCTCTCTCTCCTCCCTCCTCAGTTAAAGCTGCCACCACTCTCTGGTGGAAGCACCTGTGACCTCTCTAGAGCTCCTTCTCCATCTCTGTTACCACGATCCCTTTCTACTTTCCTGGTTTCTTCAGACTCTTCAGGCTATATGTTGAAATCTCCAGATTCAAACAGGGACACAAACTAAGAGAGAATGCACGGTGTTGTTTGTCTTCTGTGGCCCAAGCTACCTCACTCAGTATAATCGAATTCTGTACTTTTACCTTCAAATTCAATTATTCTGATCCTCTTTTGCAGCTGAATCAAATTCTGCTGTGTATATGAACCACATGCTTATTATTCTTTCATAAATTAAAGGGCATTTAGGCACTTACTAACTACTGTAAATAGAGAAGCAGTGAAAATGGCTAAATATCAGTGGAGTAGGACTTACAGTGCTTTGGCAATATGCCACGGGTGCTATAGTTGGATCATATGGCAGATTTATTTTGTGAGTTCTCTGCACTAATTTACATAGTTGCTGCAAAAAAAATCACAATCCCACAAACAGTAAATACGGGTTGCCATTCCATTCCTTGAATCTATGCCAGCGTTTCACAATCTTAGCAATTCTGAACTATGATCAAATCTTAGAGTAGTTTTATTTTATATTTTTGTTTTAGGTTCTTTTGTTCATAAATATGTTGAGAATTATAAATACTTTCTTTTCTGTTTTTAATCTCTTCCTTTGCAAACCCTCTGTTCATATTCATAGTTAAGTTTTGTGCAGGATTTTTTTTTGGTGTGGTTCCTTGTTATTTTTTTTCTTCTGTATATTCTGTATATTCTGAATATCAGAAATTTCACCCTCTCATTAGACTTTCTCTTCACAGAACTTATTGTTTCCTTTGTTGTTCTAAAGTGCTTTAGTTTTCCTATGTCCCGTTTATAAACCATTGCCCTTAATTCCTGAGCAAATGGAGTCCTAGTCAGAAACTCCTTTCCTTTCCTTATATCTTGTAGGGTACTGTATAGGATTATTTTTTTCTAGCCATTTTGGCATTTCACACTTTAGACATTAAAGTCTTTGACTCATTTGAAGTTTATTGTGTGCACCATGACAAATGTATTCGGTTTTCTGAGTATATATGTCCCATTTTCACAGCATCACTGTGTTAAAGATGCTGCCCTTCCCCCATGTTATTTGCACAATACTTGTGAAATATTGTGTGGCTATAGTTATGTGAACTCACATTTGGCTTGATGCTTTGTTACATTGATCTACATTTCCATTTTTGTACCATAGGAACTATGCCTTTATTTTTATAACTGCATAATATTGCTTGAAAACTGATATGGGTAATCCTTCTATCATTGTTCTCTTTGTTGAGGACTATTTTTGCAATGTGGGGTTTGCCAAATTCCATATGAATTTTAGGATACTTTTCCCTTTTTTATGCAGAAAGTCATTGGATTCCAATTGAGATTCCATTGAATTTATTTTTAATATATATTGTAATTATTTATTCATATTACATCTCAATTGTTATCCCATACTTTGTATGCTCCCATTCCTCCCTCCCTCCCACCTTCCCCCTACTCTCCTTGCATTGATGACTGTGACTGAGGGGGACTCCTCCCCATCTATATGCTTATAGGGTATCAAATCTCTTCTTGGTAGCCTGCTATCCTTCCTCTGAGTGCCACCAGGCCTCCCCATCCAGAGGACATGGTCAAATTTGGGGCACCAGAGTTCGTGTGAAAGTCAGTCCCCACTCTCCACTCAAGTGTGGAGAATGTCCTGTCCATTGGCTAGATCTGGTTAGGGGTTCAAAGTTTACTGCATGTATTGTCCTTGGCTGGTGCCATAGTTGAGCAGGACCACTGGGCCCAGATCTGCCAGTCATAATATTCTTCTTGTAGGTTTCTAGGGCCCTCTGGATCCTTTTATTTCCCCGTTCTCCCATGCTTCTCTCACATAGAGACCCCATAGGATGTCCTCCCTTCTGTCCCACTTTCTTGGTAAGTGAAGACTTTCATAGGGCATGCCCCTTGGGCTAGTGTCCAGGTATAAGTGAGTATATACCACTTGACTCTTTCTACTTCTGGGTTAACTCACTCATTATGATCATTTCTAGTTAAATCCATTTGTCCACAAATTTTGGGAATTCCTTGTTTTTAATAGCTGAGTAGTATTCCATAGTGTAAATGTACTACTGTTTCTTTATCCATTCTTCTATGGAGGGACACTTAGGCTGTTTCCAGGTTCTGGCCATTATGAATAAGGCAGCTATGAACATGGTTGAGCATATATCCCTATTATGTGATGGAGCTTCTTCTGGGTATATTCTAAAGTTGGCATAGCTAGGTCTTGAGGAAGACTTATTCCCAGTTTTCTGAAATAACACCAGATAGATTTCCCAAGTGATTTTAAAAGTTTAAACTCCCACCAGCAATGAAGGAGTGTTCCTCTTTCTCCACATCCTTGCCAGCATGTGATGTCACTTGAATTTTTTATCTTAGCCAATCTGATGGGTATAAGATGAAATCTCAGAGTTGTTTTGATTTGCATTTCCCTGATGATTAAGGACCTTGAGCATTTCTTGAAGTGTTTCTCAGCTATTCGATATTGCTTTGTTGAGAACTCTCTGTTTAGTTCTGAGCTCCATTTCTCAATTGTGTTATTTGTTTTGGTGGTGTTTAATTTCTTGAGTTCTTTATATATTTTGGATATTAAACTTTTGTCAGATGTAGTGTTAGTGAAGACCATTTTCCAATCTGTAGGCTGTCACTTTGTTCTGTTGACACTGTCTCCTGCCTTACAGAAGCTTCTCAGACTCATGAGGTCCCATTTATTAACTGTTGACCTTAAGGCCTGTTGGTGTTCTGTTCAGGAAGTTGTCTACTCTGCCAGTGGGTTCCAGGCTCTTCCCCACTTTTACTTCTAACCAATTTAGTGTCTCTGGTTTTATGTTGAAGTCTTTGATCCACTTGACTTGATTTTGTGCATGGTGAGAAATATGGGTCTAATTGCATTTTTATATACATAGACATCCAGTTAGACCAACACCATTTGTTGAAGATGCTATCTCTTTTCCAATGAATAGATTTGGCTTCTTTGTCAAAAATCAAGTGAACATATGTGTGTATTCATTTCTGGGTCTCCAATTCCATTCCATTGATTAACCAGTGTATTGCTGTGCCAGTACCATGCTGTTTTAATTACTGTTGCTTTATGGTTCAGCTTGAGATGAGGTGTGGAGATTCTTCTGGAGGATCTTTTATTGTACAAGATTGTTTTAGCTATTCTAGGTTTTTTCTTTTTCCATATGAAGTTGAGAATTGAACTTTCAATGTCTTTAAAATTTTGTGTAGGTATTTTGATAGGGATTGCATTGAATCTATAAACTGTTTTTTGGTAGGATGGCCATTTTTACTATGTTAATTCTCCTTATCTATGAGAAAGAAAGATCATTCTATCTTCTCATGTCATCTTCAATCTCTTTCTTCAGAGTTTCAAAATTTTTTTTCAAGCAATTCCTTCACTTGCTTGGTTAGAGTAGCTCCTAAATATTTTATATTGCTTGTGGCTAATGTGAAACATGTGGTTTTCCTAATTTCTTCCTCTGCATGACTGTCATTTGTATATAAGAAGACTATGACTTTTTTGAGTTAATTTTGTATCCTGACAATTTGCTGAAGGTGTTTATCAAATGTAGGAGTTCTCTGGTGGAATTTTATGTACACTATTATATCATCTGCAGATAGGGATAATTTGACTCCCTCCTTTCTCATTTGAATCCCCTTGATCTCCTTTTGTTGTCATATTGCTCTGTCTAGAACTTCCAGAACTATATTGAAGAGATATAGAGAGAGTTGGCAGCCTTGCCTTGTTCCTGATTTTAAAGGAATTTCATTTAATATGTCTCCATTTAATTTGATTTTGGCTATTAACTTGCTGTATATAGGATTTATTATGTTGAGGTATGTGCCTTGAATCCCTGATCTCTCCAAAACTTTAAACAGGAATGGGTGCTGGATTTTATCAAATGCTTTCTCTGCATATAAAAAGATGACCATGTGGTTTTTTATTTTAAGATTTTTTATGTAGTGGATTACATTGATGGATTTCCATATATTAAACCATCCCTTTATGTCTGGAATGAAGCCTACCTGGTCATAGTGAATGATATCTTTGGTGTGTTCTTGTATTTGTTTTGCAAGTATTTTATTGAGTATTTTTGCATCAATATTCATAAGAGAAATTGATCTGATATTCTTTTTCTTTGTTGAATCTTTGACAGGTTTAGGTATCAATGTGACTATGGCCTCATGGAATGAATTTGGTAATGTTCCATCCATCTCTATCTTTTGTACTAGCTTGAAGAGTATTGGTATTAGCTCTTCTTTAAAGTTCTGGTAGAATTCTGTGCTGAAACCATCCAGCCCTGGACTTTTTTGGTTGGGAGACTATCAATGATTGCTTCTATTTTTATAGAGGAAATTGAATTATTTAGCTTGTTTGTCAGTTCTTCACTCAATTTTGGCAAGTGGAATTGATCAAGAAAATCATCCATTTCCCTTAGATTTTCAAATTCTATGGTATATATGCCTTTGACATAGGATCTTATGATTCTTTGTATTTCTTCAGTGTCTGTTGTTACATCTCCCTTTTCATTTCTGATTTTGTTGATTTGGATACTGTCTCTCTGCCTTGTAGTTATTTTGGCTAACAGTTTGTCTATCTTGTTGATTTTCTCAAAGAACCAGTTCTTTGTTTCATTGATCCTTTGGATTGTTTCCTTTGTTTTGATTAATAATTTCAGTCCTGAGTTTGATTATTTCCAGACATATATTCCTCTTGGGTGTTTCTGCTTCCTTTTTTTCTAGGGCTTCCATCTGTGTCATTAAGTTGCTTTTGTGGGATCTTTCCAGTTTCTTTGTAAAGACACTTAGTGCTATGAATTTTCTCTTAGTACTGCTTCAATGTGTCCCAGAAATTTGGTTCTGTTGTTCCTTCATTTTCATTGAATTAAAGGATGTCTTCAATTTCTTTCTTTATTTCTTCTCTGACCCAGGTGTCCTCACATAGAGAGTTGTTTAATTTCCATGTATATGTAGGCTTATTGTTATTTCTGTTGTTGTTGAAGTGCAGCCTAAGACCATGGTGGTCTAATATGGTACAAGGTATTATTTCAATCCTCTTGTATCTGTTGAGGCTTGCTTTGTGACCTACTATGTGATCTATTTTGGAGAAGGTTCCATGGGGTACAGAGAAGAAAGTATATTCCTTTTTCTTTGGTTGAAAAGTTCTCTAGATAGCTCTTAGATCCATTTGATTCATGGCATTGGTTAATGATGTTATTTCTCAGCTTATTTTCTCTTTCAATGACCTATCCTTCAGTGAGAGTGGGGTGTTGAAGTCTCCCACTATTATTGTGTGAGGATCGATGTGTGATTTAAGCTTAGTTAATAGGTTTTTACAAATGTAGGTGCCCTTGTATTGGGAGCATAGATGTTCAGAATTGGGATATCATCTTGGTTGACTATACCTTTGATGAGTGTGAAGTGTCCTTCCTCATCCCTTTTGAATAATTTTGGTTGAAAATCTATTTTGTTAGATATTATATTGGCTACACAAGCTTGCTTCTTGTGACCATTTGCTTGGAATATTTTTATCAGCCTTTTACCCAGAGGTAATTCCTGTCTTTACGGGTGAGATGTGTTTCTTGAATTCAGAAGAATGTTGCATCTTGTTGACACATCCATGCAGTTAGTCTGTGGCTTTTTATTGGAGAATTGAGAACATTGATGTTGAGAGATATTAATGACCAGTGACTGTTAAGAGTCTTAATTTTGATGTTGGTTCCAGTTGAGCATTTGTGTAGTTGTGTTTTTGCCATGGTATAGTTATCTATTTCCTGAGTAGTTTTGGTTGTAGTTTGACCCTTTGGGATGGAGTTTTCCTTCAAGTACCTTCTGTAAAGCTGGATTTGTGGATAGGTACTGTGTGAATTTGTTTTTGTAATGAAATATTTTGTTTTTTCCATCAATGGTTATTGATAGTTTTGCTGGGGAAAGTAATCTGGTCTGGCATCTGTGGTCTCTTAGGGTTTGCAGGATCTCTGTCCAGGCCCTTCTGGCTTTGATGGTCTCTGCTGAGAAGTCGGGTGTAATTCTGATAGGTTTGCCATTAAATGTTATTTTGCCCTTTTCCCTTGCAGCTTTTAATATTTTGTCTTTGTTCTGTATGTTTTGTGTTTTGATTATTATGTGTCGGGCAATTTTTCTTTTCTGGTCAATTCTATTTGGTGTTCTGTATGCCTCTTGTATGTTTATAGGCATCTCTTTCTTTAGATTGGGGAAATTTTATTCTATAATTTTGTTGAAGATAGTTTCTGGGCCTTGGAGTCTGATATCTTCTCTTTCTTCAATGCCTATTATTCTCAGATTTCTTCTTTTCATGATGTCCTTGATTTCTTGGATGTTTTGTTTCAAGATTTTTCCAGATTTAGTGGTTTCTTTAATGGTTGCTTCAAGATCTACAATTGTGTCTTCTAGACCTGAGATTCATACCTCCATCTCTTGGATTCTGTTAGACAGATTCACCTCTGTGTTGCTTGCCTTCCTCTCTGAGCTTTCACGTTCCCATTGTTCTTCTGTCTGTGTTTATCATTGAATCCATTTTCATCTTCAGATCTTGAACTGTTTTATTGATTTCTTTCATTTGATTGTTTGTATGTTCTTGAGTTTCTTCAATTGCCTCTTTATAGGCCTTCAAAGCTTCAATAGTTTTATTGATTTCTTTCATCTGGTTGTTTATATTTTCCTGAATTTTTTCCCCAGTGTGTCTCTATAGGCCTCTTTTATGTCTTTCACCTGGTTGGCTGCATCTTCCTGCATTTGATTATGAATTTTATTTGTTTTCTCCATTATCATCCTCATTACTAAAAATTTGAGGTCATTTTCATCTATTTCCTTTGTGTTTGAGTTCTCTGGGTTGCTTTCTTTGGGATACCTGGGATCTGGAGACCTCATATTGTTTTATGTGGATTTTTTTAAAAATGATTTTACGCTGTGCTGTAGTCATTTTGCTGTCTCTGTATTTGGAAGGTAGCTTCCGAAGTTGGGTGGAGGTAGCCTGGGGATAAATTAACCCATTTTCTCACAATTTCTCTAGGCCGGAAGCTCTGATGCTTCACTGGTCTGGATGGCATGAGGCTTGCCCCATAGTTTTTGTCTCTCACAACCAGTGATCCCCAGCTCCCCTATACTGTGGATCCTAGAATTGTCCTGGGTCTCAGAATGTGTGCTGTGTCAGGCCAAAGGGTTCATAGCCTTCTGAGTCTCCTTGTGGTACTGGAACTCTCCTGGGATTGATGCAGGTCAGGGAGAGGGGGTCTGATGGCCACTCTATTCCCTATCTCCCCAAGATTTCCTTAGTCCTGGAGCTCTGATGCTGCACTTGTCTGTGGGTCCTGGTAGCGTTTTGAGACCCAGACCACTCGCAGAGTCCAGGTTAGTGTTATGGGGCCCAAACCACACACAGACTGAGTCCAGTTAGCATCTAAGGCCCCAACCTGAGTGTTGAGTCCAGTTTGAGTCTCTGGAACCAAACAGGTCTAGGGGCGCAATCCACTTGCTTGGTCCAGTTAGCACTGAGTCCATCCAGGGTCTCAGGCCCAAACAGCGTGCCAACTCAGTCAGGGTCTTGTTGCCCAAACTGCCTGCTAAGTTTAGCTAGAGTCTCTGGGCCAAACTACAGGCTAAGTTCAGCTAGGGTCTCAGGGGCTGTACCACCTGTTGAGTCCAGTTTGGGTCTCTGGGACCAAACCGCACGCCGAGCTGAGTCAGGGTCTCCGGGCCCAAACCACGAGCTGGGTTCAGCTAGGGACTCTGGGCCCAAACTGCCTGCCAAGTTCAGCTAGGGTCTCAGGGCCAAACTGTGCACAGAGCTCATCTAGAGTCTTAGAGACCGAACCACGCACAGCATCCAATTCAAGTTTGTGGGTCCAAACCACACACCAAGCTCAGCTAAGTTCATGGGGCTCAAATCTTGCACCTAGTCCCCTCTCTGGCAGCAATTCCCACTGGTCACCATGATGAACACCTCTTCCAAGAGTCTCAGCTGCCATTCTCAGCTGCCACTACTGCCACTATATTCTGAGAGCGTCCATGCTTCCCCCTCATCCCCCTGACCCCCCTTGTTCAGGGGCATGCAAGTTTTCTGTATTTCATTCCTTTTGTAACTGCGGAGTACTTCTGCTATAGTGGGGTGGGGAACTTGGTGTTCCTGGTTAAGAATTCCATGCAATTCCCTGAGTAGTATACTGGAGCTTCTAAACATGGTCTACATTCCTCGCTGCCATCTTGGAGTCTCTCTATTGAATTTATAAATTGCTTTTGATGGAGTGATTATTTTTCCTAATTTAATTCTACATACTCATAATCATAAATGATCTTTCTATCTTCTAGTGTCTTCACAAATTATCTTCCTCAGATATTTCAAGTTTTCATTGTAGAGGACATTAATCTCCTTGATTAATTTTACTCCTATAATCTGGGGTAGTTGTGAATAAGATTCTTTCCATGATCTTGTTCTTAGCATATTTGTTATTGATAGATGAGGAAACTATTATTCTTTGTTGATTTAAAATTGATTCTGTATCCTGAAACTTTACTGAAGTTGCTGATCATATGTAGATGTTTACTTGTGGAACCTTTTGGATCTTTTATATTTAATATCATATATCTGCAAAGTGGAATAATTTAACTTTGTATTTTCCTACTTGTATTCCATGCATTTCTTCTGTGTTTTTAATTCTTAGCTAGTGCTTTAGCCCAGCACTGTGATGATAAGGAATGGCAAGGGTGGACATCCTCATTTTAGTGAGATTGCCACCAGTTTTTCTCTATTTATGGGGATGTTCGCTGTTGCTTTGTCAGGTATAGCATTTATTATGCTTACATGTGTCCTCTCTAGTCTTCTATTCAAGATATTCATCAAAAAGGCATGTTTTCTCAGAAACCTATTCTCTTTCTATTAACATGATCATGTGATTTTTATTTTAGGTCCCTTTATATTATTTATTCTATTTATTGACTTTTGTATATTAAGTGACCCCTTTACCTCTGAGGTAGATCCAACTTGACTGAAATGGATGGTCTTTTTGATATATGCCTATATTGTGTTTCAAAGATTTTTTTACTGAGATTTTTTTATCTATATTTATCAGAGATACTAATTTGCAGTTTTATTTCTCTGTTGTGTTTTTCTTGGTGTTGGTATTAGGATTATACTGGGTTCATAAAGTTTGCCGGTATTCTTTCTATTCCTACTGTCTCAAAATTATTTTAAGAGCAAATGATATGTTCTTTAAGGTTCTGGTAGAACTTGGCTGTGAGTCCATTTGGGGTTGATCTAGTTTTAGACAGGAGATTTTTATTACTGTATCAATTTGTTGGTTTGTTGTCAGACTGTTAAATTTAATCTCTCTGGATTTAACCTTGCTGGTTGGGATGAGTATAGAAATTTGTCCATTTCTTTTTGTTTTTTTAAGTTAAAGAAGGAAAGTTTTTAAAATTATTTCTTTATAACTTTCTAAGTATTTAAACAAAATCCAGTATTTATTTTGTATCTGTTGTAATTCTGTTAATCTGCATTTTGTTTTCTTTCTTCTTTTCTTTCTGTGGTAATTGTGCCTATCTTGCATTTACTGGGGTTTTGTGTTTTAAAATTTGCTTGTATTTCATTAGTTCTGTACTGATTTTTATTATTTGTACCTATCTACTGAATTTGCAATTGTATTGTTGTTAATTTTATGAAAATTTTAAACTGCATCCTTAAGTTATTTGTGCTTGTTCTGATTTTTAATTTAGATGCTTAGAGTTACAAAATTTTCTCTCAGAAGTGTTTATATGTTTGCTATGTTTTCTTTTTTTAATTTATTGCCAATAATCTTTTAGTTTCTTTCTTGTTTTTTTCCCCAGAGCCAATCATCGATAAGTAAAAGTAGATTAATCTCCATGAGTTAATGCAGTTACTAGAGCTTCTTTTTCTGTTTATGTTATGTTTCGTTACATTTTGGTAAGATTGACATAAACAGGTTTTGTTCTTTGAATATTTTGCAGTTGTTGAGACTTTTCCTAGTATTTGGTCTCTTTAACAGAAAAGCCCATGGGCTGCTAAGTAAAATGTATATTCTTTGGGATTAGGTGGATTATTAGGTAGATACCTGTTAAGTATATTTGATGAATTCATTCATTGTTCCCTTGATCAGAATAAAACATCTTTCTTTATCCCTAGAGATTAACATCAGTTTGAATGCTATATTGTACAATATTAAGTAGCACAGTGGCAGGCTTGCTTCCTGCTCCCATTTTCATGGAATGCTGTTATTCCATCCTTTCACTCAAAACGTTTTGTTTTTCTCAAAGATAAGGTGGATTTTTAGACAAATGTTGGGATTTATTTCTTAATTTATTTAGCTAACATTGAAAGTGAGACCATTCAAGTTACAGTAATTACTGAAATATATTCTTATTGTTGTCACCTTGATATTTTTTTATTTTAGTTTAGAAGCGTATGTTTACTTATTTATCTTTATCTTATGTGTACGTATGTTCAGCTTTCATAGATATCTGTTCACAATATGTATGCCTTTTGACTGAGGAGTCCAAAGGAAGACATCAGTCCGCCTAGACCTGGGGTTGCAGCGGGCTTTGAGCCATAACAGAGGCACTAAACTTTGGACTTGAGTCCTTTGTAAGACCAACCAGTACTTGTTCTTACTGAGCCATCTATCTCACTCCTTGTTGACTTTATAATATTCTGTTTGACTTTTTAGTCCTATCTGTGTACCAGATAGTATAGTTCATTTATTTTCTTTCTGTAGGCTCTTGATTATGCTTATTCTTCTCTTCCTTCAAAACATTGCTTCCATTATTCTGGAAGGTTTAGTAGATAAGATCATTTAAACATCTTTATATCATAGGATATATATGTGTATATATACATACATATATATTAAGGATGAATACTTTTCTATGTATTAAAGACTCAGCATCCGTGATCTTTTCAAATTTCAAGTGCATCATTTTGGACTCTTCTACACTTTAACATTTCCACTGAGAAGTCAACTGTTATTCTAATTGGGCTTTCTTTATATATGACTTGTGCTTTTTTCCCCCTCTAGCTTTCAGTGTTCTCCCTTTGTTCTGTATAGTTATTGTGTTAACTACTATAAGGTATGAGTAGTTTCATTCTTGTCCTGCCTGCCATTCTGTACTTCTTGTGTATGTATTGGCATTGGCATACCTCTTGTTTATTTGGGTGTGTGTTTATCTCTGAGCTTTTTAAACATCTGTTTTATGCTGCAGACATGAGATTCTTCTCCTTCCCCTATGCTTATGATTCATAGATTTTGTCTCTACATAGTGTCGCAAAGTAATATTAGAGTCCTTTCATGTACGTGGTTTTCTTTTAAAATTGTTGGCTTATATAGTCTAATTCCTCTAGTTTATCTGTAAGCCCTAATAACCTATCTACTCTTTGAACTATTCTCCTGACAAAACATTCCTCTACATTTTCTAATCACATTATTAATCAGTTCTATTTTTATTTAAGCATGGATTATTTTCTTGTAATTCTATCTTTTTACTGTATTTAGATTTTAGAGCCTGAATATTTTCTTTTAACCATATAGTTTGTGTTTTCTTGACTTATGAGTTTATTCCTTATCTACTGTTAGTGTTTGCTTGCATCTTCTTTAAACCACTTGAATTCTTTGATAATGTTTACAATTATTCTTTTTATAAATGAATTTTAAATACTTCTTTTAAATCCCATGTCTTGAGATTTATTTAAATTATTCCCACTAGAGAGGATGTCTATGGAACTACTAAGTTTTCTGGTTGGGGAAGCATAATGATCTGAGGTTCCATGCTATTTGTGATTAAACAATTAAACAACTCAGTAACTGATTGTGTATTTAATGTGAGTTTTTGGGTGTGTCTGTTAAGTGGAATTTGGTTTTGGTTTTGCTGTTGTCCAAGCTTTGTTTATTTCAAATCAAGAATGAGGAACCAATATGTTAATCTTTACAATTCTTGGTGCTTATTTTTATTGGAAGATTGAGGATTATTTTAATTCAGTGGTTCTATGAAAGTGTGCAAATGTGAAAAATGGCTGATTCTTCTTTGGCTGGTTACACACCCTGATCTGTTATGGAATGTTGGGATGGAATGGTTGACCCAAAGTCTTGGACACTCACCAGGCTAGGCAAGCACACAGGCTTTTGATCAAGGATAAAGCTGGAGGTTGGGGGTGGTGTGACCCAACTGGGTTCTAGGGAGTCACCTGACTACACAGAAGTGCAGGATGTGCAGTCTGGACAATACCTTATGCAGAAGAACGGTGCCCTAAGTAGAATATATTTGGAACATTTTATAGTTATGAAATATTTTGAATTGGAAATTTATCATTACATTTTGAGGGGCTAAATCTAAGCCTAATTCAAGTAATATGAAAATGTTTCCTTCATCTCTGTTGTGTAGTAGTGTCAATTTCAAGGCATTTTCATTAGTTAATAAATCAAAATTTCTTCATGTTTAAAAAAAATAGTTAATCTAAAGCAGCTAGGTAGAATTCCAAGCAACTTGTGGTCTATAATTGGATAAAAAGTAAGGAAAGAGGGCATTCACTGTGTGGGAAAACATGTGGCATTTGGTATCAGCTCAAGTACATTGTTATACTGTAGCTATGAATATGTATTTATTATAGCTGTTACTGAGTTAGATCTTATATAGCCCAGGCTGGACTCAAGTTTTCTGTAGAGTTTGATGCTGCCATTGAACTCCCTGTTCTCTAGTCCCACTTCACAAGTGCTAAGAGTATGAGCGAGACATTTCACCCAGGTCTATTTTATTTCACAGAATTGAAAACAAAAATTTTATTTCTCAAAAGTGACATAGTTCAACAGCTTCATGCTGTCTTTCTCGCTCAACCTTAAAGAAATGCACAAACTGTATCTCATTATAGAAACATGACTTCTTGTTAATTTAACTTATTCCCCTAAGACATGAATCAACTGAATGTCACATAGAAATATTTTCAGGTGGATAGCTATACGTCTATACTCAGTACTATGCATAAAGAAGAACAACTTGCATGATCAAATTAGCATCTCTGGAATGGCATAGCCAACTGTGAAGTTAAATCATAGTCTACACAAAACACTCTGACTACTGACACAAATAACAAATTGAGGGTAATCCACAAAGTTCCTTTGTGTTTAATAATTGGTTAAAATAACTCACAAAACTCAATGAAGGCTATTTTACTCATGGACATGGATTATTAAGGAAAAATAGGCTTGATGGCACTCAAAGTAAGAATAAGCTGGCTACGAAGATGAGATTTGATAGCCTATGACCATATAGTGGGGGAGGAGGTCCCCCTCAGTCTTAGATCTAAGGGGGAGAAATAGAGTAAAGGTGGGAGGGAGGGAGAAACAGGAGGATACAAGTGATGGGATAACAATTGAGTTGTAATCTGAATAAGTTAATTAAATAAAAAAAGAAATTTTAAAAAGAAAAAAATTTGTAAAGTGTAATATGGGAAGTAATACATGGATCAGAGTGCAATAAGACATCAAATGTAGATTTGCCATGGCTGCTTTTACAGACAGCAGAGTTCCATTTGTTTTTAACAGCAATCCAAGTAGCACACATGAGCTTCCAAATAGGAAACCTCATGCAAGCACCATTTTTATTAGACTCTTTTTTCAAGGCACAATTACTCCAACCACCAAGATAAGGTAGCCTAACTATAAATATTACTTTATCATAAATTATACTTTTTGTCTTGATAACTCAGTCAGCCTTTTCCCCAAATGACATTGTGACTCTTATCTGGTGTGACCCAAGGTCTCAAGAAAATAAGTTCATTCAGTTTTGGACATGATACTTCTCAGGGTCTAGAGATCGCCAAGTAGCTGAGAGTAAAATGCTCAGATCTCAATGTAATAAATTAAAATTTCATTACTATAAGACTACCAGTGTTAATTTCTGCCAATTCAGTATTTGACTTTCAACCCAACTGAATTTCAAAGCCTTAAACTTGACTAGTTCAAACGATGTCATTCTTATTTAAAAAGCCATGCCAGGAATTGTACTTGCCACACTGAAGAAGAAAGAAATCTGAAGGGAGAGGAGAGTCAAAGAATTTTATTAAGCATTTCATGTTAACTCCTCAAGGCTTTTGTAAGTCACTGCTATGTGATAGCTCTATGCTGCTTGTGTTTGGTACTGGTCGCAGCTAGTAGAGATAGATTGTTACAGACATAAGTCTGTAATTATGGCACACAAGTACTCCTTCAAGTGAGTGGTCTTTTTATTGGAGATAGTGCTTACACTGAGGAGAAATCCTTTGGGTTTCTTCTCGGTTGACCCTGAATGTTGTTTAGGTTGGTTGAAAGTATGCAGTAAGATATGTAGCTCTGCCCATGGCCAAAAAATGGCACAGGTGCAACAATAACAGCACAAAAAGTGCAGCAATACAACATGTCTCTAACAACATTTAACAAAAATACATTGGCAATGAAAAGAAAATTCTGCCATTAAAAAACAATTCTTAAAATTATATTTGACAATAATGTAGTCAAGGTTGTCTGTCTTATGTCCTTACAGAGTTGACATAATTGATAGGAAATAACCACCATTGTGTGTTGTTCTCACACTTCCTGAAATGGGACTATATGGCTGCAGTCAGGGGTAAAAACTAGGAAGAGCAGAAAACATGCCTGCAATGATAGTAACCCCATCATTGGCTGCAAGGGTTTTTAAAACTTTTCCTTGCACTGATCCTGTTCGTTGGACAAAACTTCCATTCTACATGTTAATGTGGATTAAACTGCTTTTTTTTTTTCAGACTCTATGCTTTTCTATACTTACCACACAAACATTTATCATTTCTTCCATGGCTAAAATATGCACTGAGTACCATGGCTAAGAATTTCTGTAGTCCAACATTATAACAGAAAAGATTATCAAAATAGTATGTGTGTACAGTATACCCTGTCCAACTTAAAATGTAATGACGAATGGGACTTGATTCCACTCTCAGAGGAAACTTCATTCAGTGAGTGTTACCTTTCTTTTCCATGCTCTACATATGAACATGAACAACTCCATATCTACTTATCTTGTTCTTTAATAGCCTGCATAGTTGTACCTATTTCTATGATCTATATAGTCAGTATGTCACAAATAAATTCCTAATATAACAGTCTGTAAACATTGTAACTGATACAGATTGTTTTTAAATCTCTAAGCCTTTTTCATTCTTTGTTGTTGTTGTTAAAGATCATCTAATAAGTTGGAATCAAGGACAGGATATGAGAATTATTTGAACTTGCTTTACTCTGAACTAGTAATCTGTATACTTATGTTTTAGAATATTTCAAATTTCTTTTATTTTCTTACAGCATTTCTCCCTTCCCTTTTCTCTCTCCAAACTCTCTTGTATACCCCTCACTGCTTTCTTTTAACTATATAGCCTTTTTCTAATTGTGATTGTTATATACATATACAGATATGTAGATATATAGATATATAAAAACTTTTTCAGTCTGTCTGTACATATATTTTCCAGTATTGAAGGTAGGAATGACCATCATTGTCACATATATCTACGTGTTTCCACATGTTGGCCCTGGTGGCTCAGGTCATATACATGAGTGCATTAAGGGTTCATGATTAATTGAATTTGCTTAGCATGCACAATATCCTGCATGGTTAGGCCTCAAGTCTTGACTGACTATGTTCCAGAGAATGTAGTTCCTTGCCATGTGGACCTACCTATAGGAAAGGTATCATGTGATAACTGGTGTTGGGTTTTTTTTTTACCCTAAGCCAGTGAAAGGTAAAAGTTTACTAGAAGAAGTTGAACCTTTCACAGGCATGAAAGCCTAACATAATAGTAGAAACAAGTCATATACAGAACAGGGGCAAAGGGAGGGGTTAATGCTAGAGAATAAATTGAGTCATCTAAAGTAAACAGGAACTGCCTAACAGGTTGCTGGTCACAGCACTTCTGGTCTATAAACACTTAGGGTGCCGTGCATTGGTTAGTTGGGGGATGTTCACGGAGTTTGGGGAAACTCTAGAACTGAAGTCTTCTCGCCTTAATTTACTTGTATTAACAATGAATCTGTATTTTATTTAGAGTTTTCTCTTAGCCCTTCAGCCTAGATTTTATTAACAGCCTTGCTAGGATCTAAAAGAGCTTACAGACTCCTATTAGTGTAAATCTGAAATATAAAAACAAGCAAAAATATCCTGATAAAGATAAATGTAACAGGGAATAAGCAAAGTGACCTCACATCAGTTATGCAGGTTGTACATTGACACAGAGTACTACATAATTTATTGTGTGGAGCTTTAAATCCCCTCACCCAGTTGCAGCTTCTCTACACTTACTTATCTTTGCTTTAAAAAAAAAAGAAGAAGAAAAAGAAGAAGAAAAGAAAGGGAGAAGGAAGGGAGGGAGAGAAGAAAGCTAAAGCCCTTTTCTTTAAAAACAATATATACATATATATATATATATATATATATATATATATATATATATATACTATGATTTAGTATAACAACAAAGTCTTATGTTTCATATGGCAAGTAATTCTGTGAATACCAAGGAAATGTACTCGTAGATGATTGTATCACATAATCCATTAGAAGGGACTCATGCATCAAAAACATGCAAAAAAAGAGTATAAAAACTTAAAAATGAGTAAATGTAAATTTGATTCCATATTAGAAATTAAAGGATTGAAATTATATGTAGTTATTGGGGTATAAATGAGTAAATGAGATAATATTGAAGGAAACTGTATCTTACTATACTTGTGTTTGGTGAGAGAATCAAGTTAGCTCTGAGAGACTGATGAACAAGTCAAGTGTAAATGCTATTTCTATAACTTATTGACTCTGCTGAGTTCTTTTCCTAATTCTTCCTTAATTACATTTTCAGAGAAACAAACTACTTATCGTTTTGGCTGACATATTCCCTCTGTGTACATATTAGTGCCTTTAATTAGATTAGTGTCAAGTGCCACTGGTTGAAGAGGCTTCAATGTCTGGAAGCTGACATTACAGCTATCTGACTTAACCTATTGATTTTCTATTTAACACTTACAAAGAGAGCTTTATCTTTACTTGAGCAGAACAATTTAAGATGCCAACTGCTATGTATAAAATAGACAAAGTATGAATTGCTTAAGTGCAATCTAGAATATTTTTCACGGGTGTTGTTATTTGTCTCAGAAGTTGTTATTTGTCTCTAAACGAGTGAGTAAAATCCTATGTATCTGATAATGAAATATTTAAACAATGAAATGTTTCAATTTGTATTTCAATTATCAAAAAATTCTGATTTGTTAAGGCTTGTGCTGTTCATACTGTTAGTTCTGCATAGAATTTCTGAGTTTTCAGCCTAAAGAATCTTTGCCTTAATAAATGTTTCTCCATGTTTTTATGAATATTTCTATAATTAAAATTCAACTGAAGTATAAAAGTTAAGGCTAGTCTACAAGAAGGTTAATAGACATTAAAACTGTTATTTACCAATTGTGATCATTCTTAGTAATTTGAATACTATGAAGAGGCTGTATTATGCCCTTAAGAATAATCTAAATGGTATTCCAGTTTACTCAAGCAATTAATTTTATACCTTCCCTAGTCTAGAAGAGGGTCAGTGAAGCAGGCATACTAGTGGTGTTTGTTCATTACTTTCTTTTTGTTTGTGCTATAACAGGATCATGAGATAATAAGAT
This sequence comes from Acomys minous, assembly GCF_964271855.1. Taxonomy (NCBI): domain Eukaryota; kingdom Metazoa; phylum Chordata; class Mammalia; order Rodentia; family Muridae; genus Acomys; species Acomys minous. The sequence goes on along the minus strand of NC_140487.1, from coordinate 46,922,695 downwards.
TCTGTACTTTAGCTGCCAACTAGCTAGAGGAGGATATATTAAAAAACAAAGAGAAGAGCAATGGTTTGGACTGTTGATTACAGGTGAAAATATTAAATAGTCACTTCATCAGAGAGTTCCCAGAAAGATATAAAAGACTGCTAATGAACTAAGTTACCGAAATATAATTACTAAAGTCCTTTACATTCAAATGTACTGAAAATGAGGTATAGATTAGCAATTAGGTGTTTGCTTTTAAGATCATTCAAAGATCAAACTGCAGAACATGAACCTACCAGTTAAATGATTTGAAAAATCTTCTGTATATTTTTAGAAGAGCTGTCCTGCGCAGAGTACAGTTAATATAAAGTACAGTGGGCATGGATAAGACAGTACATATGCATTGCATGACAGTGAAAGCGTAGGGATGTATAGACTCCCAGATGATGGAGGAGAACGCATAGACATGCTGACGTTTCCTCTGAAGAGGAGATCCCAGTGAGCCATTGCAGCAAAGCAAGCATGTTTACTGGACAAGGCTGGTGCCAGGCTAATAAAACACTTAAAAAGTTCCTCTAAAAGTGTCTGGTAGTCATGTGTATACATATACAGTTGTAAGGCCTGCACGTAAAATGTTGAGGCAGGAGCAATGCAAATTTAAGGCCCACCTTTTGACTCTGCAGTAAGAAAATAAGTAAATCTAGGGTCAAGGCATTTCATTAAATGCTTACCACATATATACATACCTGACTTCTGTACAGAGCACTCTTGTTTTTATTTCTAAGTTTCTTATTATTTTATGTGCTTGTGTGTATGGCTCGCATAACATGTGCATATATGTATGTGTACCATGAATATTCCTGATGCCAGTGGAGGTCAGAAGAGGATCAGAAACCTTGAAAGTAGAGTTAGAGATACTTGTGAGCTGCCATGTGGGTGCTAGGAATTGAGCCTGGGTCCTTTGCAAGAAGAAGGGCTGTTAAAGCCTGAGTCAACTCTCTAGCCTCCAGACATTTTTAAAAAATTAATTAATTAAAAAAAAAACAATCAGCAAGTAAAGAACAGGGTGTATTTTCTATGAGGTGATGGAATCTGCTCATCATAAGACTGTTAGCAGTTGTGATAAAAATTTCTTTTTATCTCCAATGCCCCACAGAGACTTGAGAAGGAATAAAACTTAAATTCCTGAGTGAACCAGCAGTGTGGGTTAGCAGCTTCCAAAGTGTACAAATTGACTTAAGATAGTTTACTGCCTGACCAGTCACCCAATACACTTTATAACGTTGGAGCCTCATCTTCAGCTTTCTGGCCTAATATTGCTGTATGTAGTTTGTTTTATACATGTGTTATAAAATAAAAGAAAAAAATTTCTTTTATATCTGAGAAAAGGAAATATTTTTAAAATGGAAAAATAGTGGTGTGACAAGAGTATTGTTTTATGTTTTATGTCCCAGAGGTATTCTGATAACCACAGAAAACCAAAAGTTATTGTTCTGCCTATACCTGCCAAGTCATCATGGCTTGCCTTCCAATAATGAGTCTCTTATGTTGACATGAAAAAGCTTTCAAGAATTTATATGTAATCTGAACTTGACTTCCTAAGTTTCCTATCAAATTTTATAGATTTTTCAAAGACAGAAAAACAGAAATAAACATTTTTCTGTCTGTGGAATGTATCAAGCAATATGTGTAGGACATATTGATGAGATGAAAGTCTTTTGATTAGTAAGGCATTGCTTCTCTTAACAAAGAACAGTTAGCTAAAGGTCACTCTTGTCCTTTAGGCACAAAAAGGAGACTTGTGAGGACCTCCACAATGTAGGAAACACAGAAAAGAACAAATTTAAAAGCATTCACCATAGCCATTGTAGGGGGAAAAAGTCCAAATTGATTGTGGTCAGTCTCTTGAATTACTAATATAGTTTTATATGAACCATATTAATGGTGATAAAGCATAAAATGGAAGGTTTGTTGCTAGTTTTGTTTTAACATCTCCAAGCATGCTAATTAACACATTGTTTCTAGTGCTTTTTTTTTTTTCTAAGTTAAATTTGGGCATTTTCCCCAGTGTTGAAGCAATAGGCATGTAGCTGGTCTCATGTCATTAAGAGGAGCACACCAGCCTTGTGTCTGCATCTGGACACTATGATCATTGTGATCACTCTGAGGTGTCATTATCTTCACAGAAAACTAGAGAAGTTCAGTGTGCAGCCTAAAGACTCACATTAGCAGCTTCCTGGGAAGCAATTATTTTCTATCTTCAGGACATACAGAAGAGAATTTCAATTAAGCCGATGCCCATAACAATTAAAGCATATGCACTTTCTTACACTGCAGTTATTGAGAAACAATATTTGTTGCTATTCATTTTTTCGGTTTTTTTTTTTCCCTAGAGGCCAAACCAAAGCACAATAGGGCATTTCTAGGATTCTTCTAAAAACATAAGTCACACAATCTAACTTAAAAGAAGTGACATAGTGTAAACATTGGCTCTGTCTCACTCTGTTTCATGTTTAGAGATATTTATCCTAATTCTAAGGCACCATACTTAGCATGTAGAAACATAAAAGGTCATAAGGCGGCAATGACACTCCCAACATCTGTTTAGAGGCCCTTGTCTGTGTTACTCTCCATCTCTTTTCTTAAGTGTCTCTTTGCCCTTCTGGTACATCTGTTCCTCCAGTATCTGTCCAATTTTTTCCCAAAGGCTCAAAACTTCAACTGACCTTACATCACCTTACTTTAGAATCTTCTACTGTGATTATGCAGAGCCCCAGGGCTTTCCTTTCCTGTTTCTTAGCCTTAGAGCTCAGGTTGCCATTCTGTATGAGCCTCCTGCCATGTCATTATGAAATGTAAAGACGTATCCTGTGACTCCTTAATTTTTATACTCTTAATGTGTTTTGTGGACTTTCCTAAGGGGGAGAAAAAGACTACTTAATCTATACAACATGTTAGTTATTCCCTAAGTAGGTGCAGGCACTGCCTAATGAACTGGCATTTTTTAGACATGGTATCATAACATGAGAGTAGAGAATTGTTTAGTTTCAGTAGAGCTTATCCACTGGAAAAACATTTTCAGTGGGAAAAAATGCAAATAAAAAAATAAAAGCACATGTAGAATGCTTTGCAATCAAGTAGAAGGTGAGGCAGTGAATATAAGAGCAATACATGTCTTTGATGTGTTCGAATTTATGTAGAAAATGTTCACTGTCATGACTGTTGTGAAAAAATCAGATTTTCGTGTAACTGTCAAAAGTGCCTATAGGGCTGCAGCTTCATGAATGTTCCTATCTTTCTTTTTCTCTCGATATTACATCCTTTGCACATTTAAGCCATGACCAATGATAACCAATAACAATCTCTGTCAGTCATTTTTACCCATCTAGCTTTTGTAATAAAAATGCCAAACTTCCCAACTGAGATTCTTTTAAAGTTCACTTTTTTTTTTTTTTTTTACCTAAAGGGCAGCGTAGACAGAAAGAAATTGTGAAAAATACCTTGATAAAATTTAAATGTTGAAAGAATTTTAACAGATGAGATTCTTGCACACTTCTTATGTGCCCGACTATGCATATACAAAACAATTATAAGGTTTACATCAGCTCATTGGAATGTCTGTATAAATATATAAATTATGTTGGAAATTCATCTTTGTGTCTGAAATAGCACTGTGATTAATTTCCCTTTACTAGCACTCTTTTAAGAGTAGTTTGCTCTTAATCATCTTGAATACTTTTTTCACCATTCCTATGAGAAAACACCTCTCATCTCTAAAAATTCAACTTCCCTTGATAAATGTTGCTTATAAATTAGACACATTTAGAGTCAACCATGCACATACTCACATACTTGGGTATTTAGCTTTGCTGCCTATATTCCTCAAGTTATTGCCTAAATATAAGATGAACACTGATATTTCTATACTGGTATATGTGATTTTAAAAGGTAATAAAAGAAGAGTTGAAATCACCAGGCAAACATGCTTACCACCAAACCTGATATTCTCAGTTGAACCCCCAGGAAGCCACATTGGGGAAAAAGAGAAGTGACTGCTGAAAATTGTCTTCTGTTTACTACAGGTATGCCATGCATCCCCACATCTCATTAAATAAATAAAATATGTAATTAAAAATGGAATGGCTAGAAAGGAGACACATTTCCTATGTGACACAGTTATTCAAGTCACTATATTCGGGAGAGGGATAACGCAGGGCCTATTTCCCATAGTCTTACATATGGAAAAACGGGTTTCAGAAGAGAGAACTGCAGGAAGGAGATTTAATATTTGACAGCTAGGGGAAAAATTTGACATTAACTTTCATAAAACCTGCCTATTATAAGTGTATGTAAACTGATGGCATGATATGATAAAAATGGCATCATCCTCCGTGGTTCTCAATCACCTGTAACACCACTCTTATGAGAAAAATACCTTATAAACACCAGCAGCGGGATTCCTAAAACAAAGAAACTCCCAAGCCCTCCTGAGAATGTTCAAGGTTATCAAAAATAAGTCACGTCCATGTCACCAGCTGAATAGAATCAAAGGAGAAAGGGGGACACCAATAATGGCAGTGTTTCCTGTTCCATGCTTATCGGCTCATCATGGCAAGCTGTGCTTGGATCCACCACAACCTCCCTGATATGGTGAGAGAGTTAGCTGACATACATCTTTGATCTTGTAATTTTTGCTGTTATGTGTTTCTCTTGCTGTGATGAAAAAACAAAAAACAAAACAGAACAAAAAACAAACAATACTTATAAAATAAAGCATGTGTAGATAAGAGCATAGACATAAGGAAGGACACAGGACAGCTAAAGGCTGACATTTCATACTGGCTTCGGTTTTAGCACAGAATAGGCTCATGAAGTGGAAGCTATGGGTAAAGTGCAGAAAATAATAATGAGTGAGACTTAGCTCTTTAATTTTAACATGTAGTTCATTTTAATAACATGGAAATTTTCATGAGAAGAATAGTAACATCTCTATAATCTGTAGGCCTAAAGGTGATTTGTGAGTCTTAGTATCTGAATTTGATTCTCATGTCCTACAAGAAGGGAGGAGAGAAATAATAAGGAGAAGGTCCTCTGACCTCACAGCGTCCTCCCCCCATATGCAATAAAATATGTTAAAATTTGTATTCTAAAGATATTTAGCTGCTTCCATGTTCTATTTTTTAGAAAACTTATTTTAGCTAGTTATTGCTGATTAGAAGTGTTCCCATTCTTAAATGTTACAATAAAATAAAGACAAATATAGTCCTTTGGATAATATCTTGAAATAATAGTCAATGGCATATTACATAAAAATATTTTTGAAATCTTATACATGCGTGTAACATATTTTGATCATATCAACACCTTTTTCCTTTCTTCCAGTTCCTCACTTACCACCCCCAGTGCATTTCCTTCCCAACTTCATGTGCTGTTTTATTAAACTCACAGAATTCTCTTAGTGTTGCTCACATGGGATTAGGGCCATATAGTCCACTATGGGTCACATTACTAAATAAACTTAATTTCCCCTCACCAATAGCTCCTTGGCCAAGGATGGGACTTCATAAACCCCTCTCTCCTCCATGCTTGAAGTTTGTTTGATTTGATCTTACAGAGGATTGCACATGTACTCATAGATTATGTGAACTTGTGTGTGCAAGTACACTGTTGAACAAAAAAAAATTTATCTCTGAATCTTAAGACCTTTAGCCTCTCATCCACAAGGATCCATTAGTCTTGGGAGAAAGAGATATAATATAGATTTCCCATTTAGAAATGAGAAATCTAGAGTTCTTTATTCTCTGCACGTTGACCAGTTGAGGGTATCTGTGTTAGTAAGCATATGCTTAAAAAAAGAAAAGAAAAGAAAAGAAACAAAAACAAAATGCTTCTCTATTGAAGGTTAAGAGATGCACTAACTTAAGAGAATTGACATAAGCGCTTAGGGTGCAGTTTAATACCGTGTCCATTTAGTAAAACTAGTACTAGGCTCTCCTCTAAGGTTCATGACTTACGCAGCCATAGCTTCTTTTCACAGTAAGTGATATGAGCTGTGAGTTCTGTCTTTTGAAGCTGGCTTCAAATCTAACCAGAAAGTAATGTGTTACTCCCATAACAACCATGACACTATTTCACCACTGGGTGGGTAATGCCTTATTTGGAATGCAGCGGTTTGGATGGTCCATGTTTAATGTACATTCCAAGGAACAATGGCATTGTTATAGATTTAATAAGCTTTCCCATGCTTGTCTCAAAACAGGTCAGAATTACTATGCATAGAAGAGAATGTTATAATTTTCATCTATACAAAACAATCTTAACATTCATTCAGTATTATAGGAAATAAGAATTTACCTTAGAGATGGCCAAATCCTGTTCAGCCTATCTAGATCTTAAAATAACTACCTATTGATTTTTAACCTCAAACACCCCCCATGTGTAGGTGTTATGATTCCTTAATTAGTCTATGCAGAAGTCTTTTTAAAAACCATCTAAGGAAACAAAAAAAGAAACTCTGAGACTGAAGATTCTGATCCACTTCAGCTCAGAGGTGATACTACTAGATCCTATTTAAGGGGGAAAACTTGTTTTGTATTTTTTACTTTTTTAGATTTTTAGTTTTTGTGATTATAGTGTAATCATATTAGTCCTGCCTTTCTTTTCCTCCCTCTAAATACTCCCTTTTGCTTCTCCTTTCTCTCAAGCTCATAACCTCTTTTTTCATTAAGTACACATAAAGAGAGAGAGAGAGAGAGAGAGAGAGAGAGAGAGAGAGAGAGAGAGAGAGAGAGAGAGAGAGAGACAGTCTATATGACTATTTCTAAAAGCTAACCATAACTGGGGTACTCTTCCCTGGAGGAAGACTATTTCTGTAGTTCTCGGCATTCCTTAGTTGCTTGTGATTCTTTGAGTAGGGTTGAGAGTTCATGAGTTCTCTCTTTCCCACACTGACATGTCTGCTGTAGCCTTTGTTCAGCTCATATTTAGGCAATCATGTTGACGGGACTTTATACATGTAGCTTCTGACACTCTTGGGAAAGACAATATTACAGCAAATTTCCTGTTATTTTGGCCCTTAATAATCTTTCTTCTTCCTCCTCTGAAATGATCTCTGAGCCTCAGGTGCATTTGTGGATGTATCTTTTTGGTACGGGCTCCATATCTCCATTTGTGTTTGTGGTTGGTTGTGTTTTTATGCAACGGTCTCTTGCCTGTTGCAAAGAGAGGTTTCCTTGATGAAAGGTGATGATTATAAGGTGTGGATATAAGGACAGATATTTATTATGTTGTTTGATATTATGCTGCTTTAGTTGAGTAGCAATTATAACTTCTCTCCCAATATCCATGACTTCACTAGTCTTGGTAGTTAGCTAGTTTTTAGTACTTGCCATGATGTCTCTCTGTTGAATGGATCTTGAGTATATTTGATAGTTGCTGGTTACTACTACCACACTCTGTATTCATTACTATACCCTTAAAGGGCTGGTTATTGTTGTGGTTGATAGACATAAGAGCAAGATAGGCTTGCTGGGTGCCTCCCTCCTTTGGAAGCTTGCATAATACCTTCTGATTATCATGAAAGCTAGTCCTTGGGGAGGAAGTTTTCAGGACAATTCCATCTCATGATCCTCTCCACTCTATTTCTAACGTGCATGGTGTCTCCAGGAATAAGGACTTACCTTCCAGAGCCATGGCTGAAGGACCACCAAGGGCAGCAGTAGCAAAAGTAGTAGTTTATAATGTCCTGGGAGTCTCTTGGACAACCCTAACCAACAACCCAATAGACAGCTTCTTGTGACTAGTTGTTAGATGGTCTTTGATGCTTGGAGAAAACATTGTCCGCCCAGATGGGAAATTTTCATAGAAACTATATGTGTATTGTGTATTTTATATTCTGATTTATGTGTATTACAGGTATCTTTAGGTAGACACTTAATAGGAATCATTTTTTTAATTCCTGCAAATCACAGTCACAAATTTTGCTGACGACATTTAGAATAGTAGATTATTCAATATGGATTTTCTAGTAAATGGTCTATACTGAACATGCCAAGAGACCCATTCAGTATCATGGTGCCCCTGTGTCCATTTTACTAAGTCAAATGTAGGCAACTTTCCATGGGCTATGAGCCCATGTCAGGGATCAGTCCCTGGGTACCTGCCAGTCTCTAGCCTTCTGCATTTTTGGCTCATACAATTCATCTTGATTTCCTGGGCAGGAGAAAAATTAATTTTTTTCTTGTATTCTAGACTTTTCTGCTGCCTAGCATCATTGCGTCTTCTCAGTTTCTTTCATTTTCTCTCTGTCTTTCAGCAATTTAGGCAGACTTTTGAACTAGGTGCACACACAGCTACTCTAGGGAAATTTTTTAACAAATTCCTGCACACAGTAAGCCATTGTCTTCTGGAAATTGTAGTCATGTGACACACTGCTTAACAGTGAAAGATATGCCTCTTTTTTCCCTAAGATTCCTTCTCACACATTCCTTATACCTATCACATAACTGTTGAAAGTAAAATTGCAGAAACTGTATTTTTCATTATTTACATATCATTCCAAATGAGCATTCTATAGCAGAGGTGAAGTACAGATTACAATAGACAAGAAAAGAGAATGAGAAAACTAGCAGTAGACTCTTTCTTATAGTGAGACCCTGCTCTGATGTTGCTCTACCAATATCCATATGTCTTCATCTGGAGCATAGTCTTACCAGAAAATAGTTTTAAAATAACATTTTTATTTGGACAGGCCTCATAAGACTGGGAGAATTCAAATTTATAGAAAGAAATGTTAAATGTGGTGCTTGAGTTTATTTAAATGACTTGCTCTCATTGATAGTGGCTGGCTTCAAATCCAGGTGCTTGGAAAGAACCCTAAAGCACATCACATCTGGTTGGGGATGTCTGTTTTGGAGGAACAAAATAATGTAACACAACCTATAATAATAATAATGAATTATTAAAACAAGAGTGGGAATTAAGAATTCCACAATATAATTGGAGAATATGATTTTTATTTCAAATTCTGCATAAAACAGTATAGTATATACTATTATAATTATGTTTTGAAAATGAGTTAAGGCTTCTTAATGTGGCAAGTTTAAAGAAAATAGAGAATTTTAGAGCTATGTGTTAAATTAGTATAGTTTATGTTTTTTGAAGTGTTTTTATTTTTACTATTTTTTAAGACATGAGGGATCACAATGGTCCAGGCATGCTTCCTGTGGTTTTATTTTTCTTGTTGGACAGTTTCATATATTTATATAATGATGTTAGATATTCTCTCCCTCATTGGCTGGCCCCTATCTCTGGCATTCTTCCTCTCCTCACGTCTCTTTCATGGACTTTGGTGTGTGGGCCAGGCTTGGGGGTTAATCAATAGAACCAGAGCAACTCATCTGGAGCTACACCATGGAAGAAAACATTTCCAATTTTCCAATAGTCATTTATGACAAAATAGTATAATTTTATCAACAGTTAGCAGATTTATGTTGTTTTATAAGAACTAAAAATAAAGAAAATTCATACACTAAATGAAAATCAGATATTACATATGCACATAATAGATAACAAAATATCATAAACCATATATGTACACATATATAACTTTCTGCTTTTCCTACTCTTATTTGGTAACTGCAATTTGAAACATATTTTATCAAAGAAGAGAAAATATTGTTAAATACTTTAATCAAGGTTTGGGCTGGAGAGATGGCTCAATAGTTGAGAGAACTGACTGCTCTTCCAGAAGACCTGATTTTGATTCCTGCTACACACATTGAGGCTCACAAGCATCTGCAATTTCACTTCCAGGGATCTCCACAGGTACCAGCTGCATGCATGGTGCACATGTATAGGCAGGCAAAATACTCATAAACATAAAATAAAATTAAGTTTAAAACATAATTTTAACAAGAAAAGCAAGATAATAAATAGGAAATTTAATTATATATATGTCTATTCATAAATACGAAAATGTATGGCTGTTTTAATTCATATCGACAGCTTTAACTTACAGGTCACACATATTTTTTAAAAATCTAGTGCTTTAAAATTATATGATCTTGTCCTGTATGATCAGGTTTCATCACTTAAAGAAATGCTCACCATCCCTAGTCACCAGGGAAATGCAAATCAAAATGACCCTGAGATTCCATGTCATACCTATTGGAATGGCTAAGATAAAAAAAACGCAAGGGACACACACGCTGGAGAGGATGTGGAGAAAGGGGAACAATCCTCCGTTGCTAACTGCTGTGGGACGTGCAAGCCTGTACAAGCACTTTGGAAATCAATCTGGTGCTTTCTTAGAAATTTGGGAATAGACTCAGCTATTCCACTCCTGGCCATATACCAGAAAGATGCTCCACCACCCAAAAAGGACATTTGCTCAATTACGTTTATAGCAGCTTTATTCGCAATAGCCACAATCTGGAAACAACCTAGATGTCCCTCAACCGAAGAACACACAAAGAAGCTCTGGTACATTTACACAATGGAATACTGTCCAGTTATCAGAACCCAAGAAATCTTTAAACTTTCAGGTAAACGGATGGAATTCGAAACGATCATCCCAAGTGAGGTAACCCAGAAAGACGCACTTGGTATATACTCACTTATGAGTGGATATTAACCCAATCCTCTGACTCCATCCCGTATGGGATAAGGACAGATGCTGGGACTTGAAGCTGCACTCTGGGCAAAGAGCTGCTAGTTGTATGGAAAAGTTGGGGGATGAAGGACTGGAGAGGCAGGGTGTCAGAAGCTCCACAAGGAGACTCCACAAAGCTGGCAGATCTGGACTCGGAGGCCTACCAAACTGGTGCACCAACCAAGGACACTGCAGGCAGAGGACCTGGATGGACCCTCTGTTCAGGTGTAGCCAAAGCACAGCTCATTCTTCACATGGGGAAGAGTCAGGGGGCAAGGGACTGCCCGTGATAAGATCTTTGTTACCCACGGTTTGATCACTGCCCCTTCACAGAGAAGCCCTGTGGGAACACATAGGAAGGGAATTCGGACTATCCAGATGAGACCTGATAGGATGTGGTCGGACGGTGGGGGAGGAGGACCCCACCTGTCAGAGGTCTAGGGGAGGGGAATAGATTGGAAAGGGAGGAAGAATGAGAACAGGAAAATAAGAGCGAGAGGATTAGGATCCGGATGCAATGTGAATAAATTATAGTAATGGTAAAAATAAATTAAAAATTGATTTAAAAGATCAGGTTTCATGCTTACCCATTTTTTTCTTTTTCCTTTGATGTTCTAGTATTTGAAAAAAATTATTGTCCTCGCTGCTCTTCCGTTTTACAATTAGACATTTTTAAGAACTCAAGAACACAGGGATAATTTACATTTCATATCAAAGAGCATTCTGTCTGAAAAAGTATATTAAATGACTTAAACTACATTTTGGTAAATTCTTCTGTCTTAGTCCAGCCTTAGCAGTTCATGCCGAGTACTTGCTAAGGGCTAATGCCTAGAAAACAAACTGCACTGTGTGACTCTGGTAGCCTGCAAACTGGAGAAGTTCAGGAAGGCGCTGTCATTTAATATTATTGCCGGACTTAGTCAGCCATTAAATAAAAGTTTCCGAAATCCTGGTATCTCCTTCCATTCTTTCATTTTTAATTAAAGCTACAGAGAATCATTGATTGAAATGTCTTTCATCCTCTTACTGCTTAAAAAATTACCTCAGTCCTTTATACTCCTCCTTAATCATGGATGCAAATAAAATTCAAAGTGTAATCAGCAGCTGCTGAAAGAGAGCACTGAGCAAACTAGGTTGCCATGGAAACCATGAAGTCAGTCCTTGACCAGACAAAGAATAATACCTGGTATGCCACTGTGTGTGTGTGTGTGTGTGTGTGTGTGTGTGTGTGTGTGTGTGTGTGTGTGTGCATGCGCTCATGTTATGCAGGAGCCTAACAACAATTTACAAAGGACAACTAAAAATATCTCAAGGTCTTCCATATCACCAAATTGTTCATTTTTGATATTTAACTTAGGCTGAAGGAATGAATTCAACTATTACATTAAAATCAGAGCAAACTGGTCCTCATCTGAGGCAAGATAGTCCTATCCTTCAAGAAGCTACAGGTTCAAAAATGGTCTGATGAGACCAGAACTGAACACAATAAATATTGAAAGCATCACTTTGCAAACAAATAAACAATTAGCATAATTATCTGGCCTATTATTGCTGTCATTATCTTTGCCTTCCCTTTTCCAAAAAGCATGGCAGCATTCTAATTTTATTTTCTCCTGGGAAAGAATTATCTCGTGCTCTAAGCTGCTGGGGGACCGTATTGTCGCGCATTTGAAACATTGGATATAAAGGTCAATCCACTGAGGGATTTTCAGCAGTGAATAAACACATACAGGGAAAGAAGTGCTTCCCCTCAGTCCTGTTCAACACAAACATAGTTCTAAACTGACAGATGCAGGGTTTGAGCATCTTAATTGGGCATATGCAATGGTCATGACAGGTAATTTGTTTAGAATCCAACCATTACAAACAATGATTAAACTAAAACTCGTAAGTCTTTATCAATAATAATAATAAAAGGTCAATTTTTTTCAGCTTGAAGTTTTATTCTGGGTGGTCAAAACCTTTGAGGAGAGAAATGGTTTTGATTAACAAGTAGTAAAAGTGGTTGATTTCATTGCCAGAGAATCAGTGTGGGACACATGGCCTAACCGTGTTCCAAGCTAAGGGGAAAGGTGGTGTTTTTCCTTCCAGCCTTTTGATGAGTGTGGAGGGCCCTTTTTTTCTGTGCATCTTGTCTTTAGCCTGGATGCTGCTGTTTTCTGCCAGGTGCTTCCTTCATTAACTGCACAGGACAGGTCAATATGATTCTCCCAGATTTCCAGCTGAGGAAACATAAGCAGAGAAAGTTCAGTGACTTGTCTGAGATGGCTGAACAAGTTATTGACAGAGAGAAATGAGAATTTACTCAGAACAGAGTGACTTTGTCCTGACTCAGTGAATTTGGAATGGAGTTAGAGAAAAGCAAGAAGGTCCGTAGGTGAAGACAGTAAGAGAAAGAAACAGCATTGTCACCTAGTGGTACCATGCATTCTGTCTCTAGTGACAGAAGAAGCAAAAATTAATGTGCTTACCAATGGATTCACACATTACTTCTGCTCATTTGCCTATTGTGAATGAAGTGTTTTCTGCTCCCAAAGTGTACTTTCCTATTGTAGAGCTGGTCTTCCTCATTTGTTTCGAGGAGTCATTGCTTCCTTCCGGTATAGTTCCTGCTCATCTCCAGTAACGATGGAAAACATGTTGTATTCATTGCTTGTATTCAGAAATAGGCTTAAAGATGGTCTATTCACCTGTCATCCAGGTAACACACCATTATTATCTAAAATTGTAATAGCAGTGGTTTCATTATTATCATGATGCTGTGTACCAGTCAACTGAAGGGTGTCTAGGTTGCTCCCAAGCCCAGCAACACACCTGCAGACTATGAGGAACACAGCTTTCTAGCCTCCCCAGGGCACTGTGTCTGAGCCCAGTGATCTGTACAGAGGCCACTCCTTTAAGCAGTGCCAGCCCCTAACAGTGTTTAAAACACATTTTTTATAGTAATGTTTTAATAATCCACTTTTGTGTGTACATACAGATTGCAGTAAATGGTAGTTTTGATTTTTCTGAACTTTCAATTTTCTTTAGCAATATAGATTTACCAGAATTAAATTCTTTAGAAAATAATGTGAATTAATGACTATCTAGCCTTTCAGTGAAGAGCTGGGCATGTAGATCAATTAAAAGGTTACACTCTGAGGAAAATATGGGTATAGAGTTTTTAATTTGTGTAATTAAAGATAATATTTAGGTGACAAGCAAAGCAAAAGTAAGGAGTCTGACACCAAGTAACTAAAACAGCCGTGTTCTGCTATGCTGGGACACATCAGCTCAACTCAGCGTTGCAGAATGGCCAGTCTATGAAGAGTAAGGACAAAAATGAGCTTCTGGAAAGAGGGGCAACACTGATTTTCACAGTGCCCCTGCTTCTGTTAGCAATATGGTATATCATTACTCCTATTAGAATCAACCTCTGTCGTTTGTGAAAGTTTCCAAACGTGTACCTTTCACTTCTAAACTGGAATATAAGTTTCATGTTGTTCGACAAAAACAAAATTGTTACCAGTGTTCCAGAGTTCTCATCACCAGTTCTGACATATTTAAATTCTCATATTTTATATTATACAAAATTAAAGTTCTTAATAGTGACACTCTCTATACATAAATATAAATATGTGACATGTCAGTTTATTGTACTATTGTGACTCATCACTAATATTGTTTTCTTCACTATGAGCTAATTTTAACAATTACTAAGGCAGTTTTAGATATCAAATTTTAAAATGATTTTTGGAAAAGTCATCATAACAAAAACAAATCACATACCTTTCAAGCCTGAAAGAGAGTGTAGTTAAAAATCAAATTCTTTATAAAAATCAAAAGGAAATAGTTTAAAATCCATGGTCATATTAAGAAGGAGGAAAGTATCATTGTATTGAAACATAAATGCTTAAATTTTAAGTAATAATGTTTTTTTTCGCCTAAATTCTCATTTTACTCTCTTTTACACACATTGCATGATGGTCAGTTTGATTGTACTTTAAAATTAAGCCAATATTCCTTATTGATGCTGACAAAGCTATTAAGCAAGAGAGTTCAATTAAGTTTTTTTTTTCTATACTGACATGCCATGGTTTTTAATAGATACTTTAAATATTTACTTACATGGTAGATGGTTAGAATATGGTTTATTTTTGCTCTTCTTACCCATTTTTCCTAGTAGTACAAGAGTCTGTGAGTCATATTAGGCTGCTTTTCACAATGCTGACATCCTTAATTCCCAGCTCCCATCTCTCCCAACACTTCACAAAACTGTGCTATTGTTGGTGATTAAACATGGCTGGTTTCATAGTTCTGTGCTGACCTATACATCTTCCACAGGCACACCGAAAAGGAAAAGGTGCCTTAAAATTAACTGTGAATTTGATAGCTAGCCCCGTTTAAAACTGGACATTAAATGTATCATATTTTTTTTCGCTGTAGAGAAAAGTAAACTACACTTTCAACACAACCCCTGGCAGCCTTGATGATTTATTCCACATTTAAAATAATTTTATTAAATAAATTAATTTGTGGTGCTGTACTGGTCCCAAGTAGGAAGCAAACAACAAACACAGATGCACGTTCTTCTGTGTAATAAGATGTTAAAATTGTTTGATTCCGTGCATTGAAAAGGACAAACGCCGTGGATATTCTCTGAAACTAGCTCTTAGCTCTGAGCTGTTGCAGTGACTTGTCACAATATATGGAGGAAGGACACACCCGCTCCCTTTCTTCTTCTTCTGCTCTGCAACAGTCACCTGTGGAATCCACTCTCCTAATTTATAGTGTGTTGCTTTTGCATCCTTGCTGCCTTAATGATGCCATCATCTTCTGAAGTCATTAAAGTCCTGCATAGGTTTATGTGTGCTGTGGTGACATATTTACTTCTCAGAGCACTTTCGAAATGTGCAGGGACAAAGAATTGCTACAGATGGACCATTATGTGAAACTGAGTCTATCAAGTCTCCCCTAAACTGTAAAGGAAAAGTATTTTTGGAACATAAAAGCGGCATATGTTTGAGATGTTGATGTGAGTTGATGGAGGTCTGATTTGCACACCAATTGCTTTCCATTAGCAGCTGAGAGGTGCCTGACCATAGGGACTTATTGATGACTTTGTGAGGTCTGCATAGAAAAATGAGTTGATCGTTTACTTGATTATAAACCTCCTGTTCTGAAACAAAATAGCGTAGAAATCACAATCAACACTACATGATTGAAACAGGAATATAAATGTGTGAAAATGATTTGCACTTTAATGCTGTATGAGCTAAAAAAAATTAATCAGATGGCAGAGTAGCTCATCTTAAAATTCCAGTGTGCCTGAAAAGGATGCTCTGAATAGGACTGACTGAATTTTCAAGTTCAATGAGAATAGGAACCCGGATCCACTACTACCATCCCTTAGTACCCACTGGCACTTACAAACCTTCTATTCACTCTTAGTGTATCATTAGTGGGATTACACTCTTTCTCATTAACTAGCATTTAGGATACTGAAATAGTACATAAATACTGCTGATGACATCCAGGATTAGTATACAGATTACGATGAAATAGGAAAATTCAAGATTATATAAACATATCTAAGTAATCTTACTAAGAAGCATACAAAGAGCAGTAAGGAAAGAGGATTTGATTTTGTATCTCTATACTAATATATTTTTAAGCAAGAACTGTAGGTTTAAGCTCATTAGTGTGAGCTGACAATAAGCACCGTAGCACTATTGATGACATTAATTTCAGCAAATACACAAATGAAAAACACAGGAGAGCAAAGTTGCCTAGAGAAAATAGTTTAATCTTATAGGAACTACATTTGCTTTTGATGAATATGTATGTATCGGTGACCTCAAGCTATTGGGTAAATTGCTTTTCTGGGGTCAAATGTGGACATAGTGATGAATTATGGGTCTCATTACCCTCTGACTCATTAGTGGATTTATACCTACAGTAGTGAAGCCCACAGGGTTCTCAAATGTTTAAAGTAATCAGTATTATAAGATAATTAAAATTATGAATTTACCTTTTAAAAATTTTTCTCAGCTATAGTACAAACACACCACAGGATTTCTAAAAATAAAAAGGGCTGAAGAGATGGCTCAGATGTTAAGGGCATTGAATGCTCCTCCAGAGGTCCTGAGTTCAATTCCCAGCCACCACATGGTGCCTCACAACCATCTATAATGAGATTTGATGCTTTCTTCTGGCATGCGGGTGTATGTAAATGCAGGAAGAGCACTGTATACATAATAGTCAAGAAATCTAAAAAAGGAAGAAAGAAAGAAAAAACAGAAAAAAAAAACCCGTGAATTCTAGGACAATAAATGCTGCATAAAGAGACTGACACTGTCTGCTAAAACAAAACAAAACAAAATAAAAATAAGAAAAGTTTCTATGTTTAAAATACTGCCCATGAATTGATATATATATATAATATTCAGAACTATGTGTGGAGCTCACACCTATATCCTGGCACTGGGGAGACTGGAACAGAAGGATTGCTGAGAGTTCAAGGCCAGCGTGAGGAACGCAGTAAGTTCCAGGTCTGTCTAGATGAGAGTTTGAGATGCTGCATCAAATATTTTAAGACAATACTGTTCAGTTTCATGAAATATTGAGGAAGAGATTAATAATGTAAGTAAAACAGAGGGTTGGACTACATGAAATACAGCTGTGCTTGACTGAAGAATAAGTTGGTAATACAATAACAATCTGTAACAAGGATAAGTATGCATACGTTTGCATGAGTCATTACCTAGCCGACTTCCTCCATATAAATGACTGCTCCTTAACACAGATTTAGAGTATTATTCTTCCACATGCTCATACCACAATGTTCCTATTTTAACATCAATGATAATAAGTATAATTTAGTTGAAAAAAAAAACCCTCAACACACTTGGTTCAAGAATTTGCTTAGATGTCATATGTTGGCTGCTACCTAGTGATGACCCATATTTTCATTAGAAGAAGGGCATTTCCACAGCAGAAGGACACAGAGATATCCGGAGTAAGTTAGAAATAGGCAAACAGCAGTATTCCTCAGCTGCCTTCGTCTCCTGGGGACAACTCAGTATATTCTGCGAGGAACCAACTGTGCTTCAACCTTGAAATTGTGGAGCAAAACAAAGGCAGGGATGGTTGGGAAGGCATTCTGTTCCCCAGTGCCAGGTACCTGCTGTACTTCTTCTCTATTTGATCTTGTGTCTATCTCACCAATGCTGAATGTCCCAAAGCACAGTCACGCAACCCATCAAGCCTTTACTTTTTGCCAAAAATGGGTTTATTCACAGTTGACTTTTAGTCAATTCATCATGCCCTTATACACTGCCAGTTGATATAGAGGTGTGTTCATTTTTTTCTTCCTTTTTTCTTTTGTATATTCCACATGCAGCTTAATTTTCATAGATTTTTTTTCTGCCCAGAATAACAAACAAACAAACAAAAACCTGTCAGTCTACTTCAATGGGGCACACATGTTGAGCTGAAGTGCTTTCAAGTATTTTTTTTAACTTGAAATAGTCCATGAAGTTCAAAATTTTATACCATGAACATTAAGAGTAGTAAGCCAACAGCAACAGCTATGAGAGGTAGCCTCCTGTCTGGCAGTATTAGCACAATGTGCATTAAGAGGGGTCCTTTCATTATTGGAAACTAGCATTTTTGAGCATCTGCAGATCAGTGCAATGAATGACTCTAGGGATCTATGCATCACAGTAAAATGACTTCATTCTTTGCATTTTTCTCCGTGATCATTTTCATGGGCATGTCTTCAAGAAAGCTTTTTACCTTATTTAATCATATTTCCTGTTTTCCTATTAATTTACCTTTAGACTCCAGGAGTATTTATAGTGGTCAATATGCATTTTTATCTACAATTAGAATACTTCAACTAATGAGAAATAATGGACTTATCAATAAAACTGTGACTTTTTAAAAGTTAGCTTTTTTTTAAACTGCAGGAAATATAAATGCCGTCCAAGTCTATAAAATTCTATTATGTATTTTTTTTCTGACAAGAGCATACTTATTCTTGTTAATGACCAGTATATATGAAAATTTAAGAATTAATAGAATGAAAATTTAGAGTAACCATTTAAACTAAAGGTAATTAATTTTAAAAGACATTTTTAAATATCACAAGAAAGGTATGTGTTAGTTCGCTCCTTTAAATTAGTAACTTTTTACCTGAAGTTCAGACTCTTAAGATAACTACATTATAGAAAAGATTGGTATAGGGATATTAGCAATACTCTGCAGAAAATAGAGTGTATTCAATCTGTCTGACATCAAATAATTAATCATTTTCATAGTCTTGACCACAGAGTAGGAAGATGTCATCTTCAATATATCACCCCCCCAAAAAAAAATTGCATGCTACCTGTGGAAACACTGTATTTAAGTTTGCTGAGTGGCAAATACATCAATGAGGTTACTGCAGGGAGCACATCTTCCATTCTCTCACATTTGTGTGTCTGGGACATAGAAACAGCACTGCGGCAAATGAGAAAAGCATCTTAGTCCAGTGAGGAGAAACAAGAGTTTTCTAGATCTCCCATCTTCCGCTTGTGAGTCAAAAGAAAGCCAAGATGTTAGACCGATAAGCCTTAAGGCTAAAGTAGTACTTCTGAGATTCAATGCACATCCCTCTGGAATGGATGCTTTCTTACATATAGAACTGGGCATCCGTTATCTTGTTATCCAGTCAACCAGTGTTGCTTGCACTGTACGGTGTTTACAGCATCTCCAGCATCCTTAGTCATTGCCCATAGAAGTTCTTGCAGCCCTACACTGACCCCTGGTATTCTTTATCTTTTCCTTTTTAATTTATATTTCTCTCATATATTGCATCACAGCTGCAGTTTCCCCTCCCTCTCCTTCTCTCAGTCTATCCCCATCCTCCACCTCCTTCCCCCAGATCCTCTTGCCCTCTCTCCATCTCCCAGAGAAAATAACAGGCTTCCCAGAAACCAAATACAGTATAACAAGCTACAGTAAGACAAGGCACATATTCTCACAACCAAGGTTTGATGGAGCAATCCAATGGGAGGAAAGGGGTCCCAAAGGCAGGAAAATAAGTCCAAGACAGTCCCTCCTCCATCCCCGCTCCCTGATAGGAATCCCACAAGAACACCAAGCTACACAACCAAAACATGTATGCAAAGAACTTATATCATACCCAGACAGGCTTGCTTATCTGTTAGCCCACTTGAGTCCCGGTCAGCTGTTTCTGTGGGCTATGTGCTTATGGTGTCCTTGATTCCTCTATCTCCTCCAATCCTGCCTTCTCCTCCTCCACAGGGTTCCCTGAGCTCCACCTAATATTTGGTTATAGGACTCTACATCTGCTCCCACTAGTTGCTGCATGAAGTCTCCCCGGTCTCTCCAATGATGATTATGTAGCTCAGAGGTTTTGAGGAACCCTGGCTTTTCTTAAAACCACCTATGGAAAGAAAGCATTCCCTTGGATTTAAACTTGAGTCCAATTGGTTTGGTTTAATGGTGACTGGTTTGTGCACTTCTGTGGCATGAGATGATCTATGTAATCATGTGGTTTTAGTACTACGGATGTAGCAAGTGGGAGTCCGGTTAGCACTCTTTAGCCTGATTTATGCTGTATACAGAGGAAAGTGAAGGAACAAGCTTTGTGACTCCAGATACTTTCATTACTTTCTTATGTGTTGTCTGCTTTAGAAAAGAAAGATTCTACTTTCTCACATACTCTGGTGCCTCACCTTTGACCATGTCCCCTGGAGGGGGAGACCTGGTGGCACTCAGAGGAAGGACAGCAGGTTACCAAGAAGAGACTTGATACCCTATGAACATATACAGGGGGAGGTAATCCCCCTCAGGAACAGTCATAGGGGAGGGGAATAAGGGGAAAATGGGAGGGAGGGAAGAATGGGAGGATACAAGGGATGGGATAACCATTGAGATGTAACAAGAATAAATTAATAAAGGAGAAAAAAAAAGAAAAGAAAGATTCCTTCTGAATGTGCTTCTAAACTATGTCTTTCATAGTGCTGACTAGATACTTACATTTCTATATTTGTACACCAAAGCTGCCCACTTTTAACGCATGTTTTACTATACCTACAATTGCTATAAAACATTTTCAGGCCTGCAGAAATGGATAAGTGTGTGGCTGCTTTTCCAGAGGATCCAGGTTCAATTTCTAGCACATACATGATGGCTCAAAGCTATCTCTAACTAAAAGTCCAGAGAATGTTCTGGTCTCCTTGGGCACTGGGCATGCCACAAACATGTACGAGTGAAACACAAATATACACAAAGCAATTCATAAAGAACATGTTTCCTCAAATGGCATCAATAGATGTATGTGGTTAGCCAAGGCACAGTAAGATATTTGATGGATAGAGTGTGTTTTGCCATGAAATGCTGCTGTTTGGTGGTAAACCTCTCTCTATCTATAATTTAACAGCACTTTAGATTTCCCAGTTAATGAGGTTGGTAGCAGCTTCTGTCCCCTGCGCCTTGTCAATTTGAAGCTACCTCAGCGTGGGCTGTCAAAGCTATTTTGACTTAATTTGCTTAATTGTGAAAATAGAAACCACATTTGAAGAAATGTTTCAAATTTAAAGGAAACATTTCTTTCTCATCCTCCTTCAGTTCTTCCCACTTGTGTAGACAGCAGCTGTCCCATGCCCAGTTGTGTTTCTACTACACAGTTTGAGTCAGTAGAAGGAAATACTAACTGGTATTTCCTGTTCAAGGATCTATACATCTGGATAAATAAGTTTACTCCCAAAAGTCACGTATTTAAAATACCCATATGAGCTTCCACAGAAGGACTTGATAATATAATAAAGAGTGGCAATATTTATGCTAGATGGCCTGAGCTGTGACTACAAAGAGCAAAATGGAACATATGAATTTATTCTACACCATGTGGCTTTTTCAACAGACATATTTTGACCCAGACAATCACCCACAACATGTGTGAGCTCTTATATTCTCTTCTTCTTTGATGAATTGAGTGTTATACATTGTATTTTGATCATATGCACTTCCTTCTGCCAACTCCTTAAAGATAAACACTCCAAGGCTTTCTTTACTTGTTTCCACAATTTTTCTTTAACTACTGAGTCTAGTAAATGATGACTCCATACACTCTGAAAGTGTGGCCATCCAATAATGAGAAGTAAACCTTACAGAGACCCCACACTTCAAACAAACAAAGAAACAAAAAAGCCTGACTCCTCCTCTCCTAGAAACTGGCATCGAAAAACTTTCCAGATAACCATGGCTTCCTGAGCCCCTACCCTCTCCATTATAGGATCATGTCTGGTTTGAACTTGTTTTGATGGCACTGATACAATTGCTGTGGATTCATGTGTGAAACTCCCTTCCTGTGTTCTGAAAACATTTTTCCCCTTGTAGTCAGTCATTCACCACCTTTGGCTCTTAAAATCTTTCTGATTTATCCTTCTAAATTTTCCCTGAGTTTTGTGAGGAGGGGCTATGCTATAGCTGCTATCAATGTGTCATTAAGGTATGAGCACTCCATAGTCTCTTATTCCCTGTACCATATCTAGTTGTGGGTTTCTGTGTTAATTGACACGGAAAAGTCATCTGATGACATTTGAGAGATGCGCTGATCTGTAGTTATAATAATAAATCAAGAGGGTTTGATTTACATCTATGTCCTTCTAGAAGAATAATAGGACTAGGTTCCCTGCTGGAGTCTATAACCTTTCTAGCTAGCCACAGGTTTTGGATACTCGTAACTGTTCCAAATACTGGTTCTACACTGTGAAGCAGATTTTAAATACAATAAGAAAGTTGTTGCTTACCACTAAAACATTTATGCAACTTTTGCCCTAGTGGCATAACTTTTTGCAAGGTTGTTTTTATGATAGTTCACAAGGGTCTCAACTGAGTAAACTTGATGCTACTTTTGCCTTACTATAACACAAATAGCACCTCTTCATCCCATAAAGGATAACCATGGAAGCAGAGAAGATGCTTCCATGTCAATGCCAGTTTGTCATTACAAGTTTGATGTATTTATGGTCTATAACTAAAGTATCCAGTGTCTTCAGCAATAAGATATTATCCTCAAGTTTTAGTGGGCAAGCAAAAAAAGCAATGGAATAATTTTGTAATATTAGGGGTCCATAAGACCTTGGTGATGACTCGAATAGATGTAATTAGTCGGACATTGGGCCTTTTTATTAGCTTGTGGTATGGTATAGAGGTAATTTTGCCTTACTGTACAGTAAATCCACTTAAGCTGTTCTTATGTATGTACATATTTATAGTTCATGAAGCTTCTGAGGAAAGGGTTTTTCACATGCCTTTCTCCTGGCTATTTTTAATAGAACAGTAGTGAGCATGTATGAATATGTTTCTGTAGTATAACATATAGAGTCATTTAGGTATGTGTTGGGTAGAATTGTGGATAATGTTGTTGATCTTTTCTTAACATTTATAAGAGAGATCACACTAATTCCCATGTTGGTGACACCAGTGTTCACTCCCAGCAATAATAGATAGGTTTTCCCCTTTCCCCAAAGCCTTACCAGCATGTGCCAGCCTCTCTCTATCTCCCTCTCTCTATTAATAATTCTAACAAAAAAGAGATAAAATTTGAAAGAAGTTTTAATTTTTGTTTCCTTGATGGCTATGAATGTTAAACTTTAAAACAATCCCTCAGCCAGTTGTACTTCTTCTTTTGAGAACCCTCTGTTTGGTTCCCTGACTTGACCTATTTTCTTTAGTTGAGTAGTGTGTTTTGTTGATGATTAGTTTTCTTTCCTTTTTATAGTATGTTGTATATTCTCAGTATTAACCCTTTGTCAACAGTGCAGCTGGTAGAGCTTTTCCCATTCTTTGGGCTATCTCTTTACTTAAATGCTGATATCTTTTGCTGTACAGAAATTATTTAGGTTTGTGTGGCCCTATTCATCAATTATTACTCTTAATGTTACAGGGTTCCTGTTCAGAAAGTCCTCATGTGCCAGAAGTTCAAATGCATTCTCTATTTTCTTCTCTATGACATTGAGGGTCCCAGGTCTCATGTTGAGGTCTTTGATAAGTTTCTAGTTGGAGTATGTGTGGAATGAAAGATAGGGAACTAGTTCCAGTCTTCTCCATGGGCATCCTTTGTTGAAGATGGTGCCTATTCTCCAACGTATATTTTTGGTCTCACTTCACAAAACGGTCACTGTGGGAGAAACTCTGAAGTTAAATGGCATCCTGAATTAAATGGGCCCTTCAGATCCCTACAGATCATTCCTTCCAAACACTAAAGAATGCATATTTTTCTCAGTAGCCCATGGAACATTTTGCAACATGGATCAAAACAAAACAAATTTCAACAAATATAGCAGGAAAATCAAAATCACACTTATTAATCCAACTGACCACATGGAATAAAAATGGGCATAAGCATCAATATAAACCATAGAAATTACATAGAATCAAAAAATAAACAGCACAGTAAAGAATAACAGTTGAATCAATGAATAAATCAGAAGGAAAATTTAAAATTCCTAGAATTGAATGAAAGTGCACACATAACATATCACAATTTTTGGAACATAATCAAAGCACTTATAAGAAAAAAGTTTATAATAATAAGTGCCTATCAAAATATTGTAGAGATCTCAAGTTAATGAATTAATCATGTACCTAAAGGTTTTAGCAAAGCAAAACCAAACACAGTCCCCAAAGAGATAATCAAAATAATAACACAAACAGAAAACTGATGCAAACAATCAATGAAATGAAGAGTTGATTCTTTGGAAAGTTTAACAAGATCTTTAAATGTTTAGCCAAATTAAGCAAAAGGAAAATAAGGAGAGGTTAGAAATTGATCAATTTATAGCTGGAACAGGTTACATTATGATAGATACTTCAGAAATTGATAGATAATCTTAGCACTTGGGAGGCAGAGGTAGGCAGACCTTTGTGAGCTCAAGGCCAGCCTGTTCTACAAAGTAAGTCCATAGCCAAGGCTACACAGGGAAACCCTGTCTAGAAAAACCAAAACCAACAACAAAAGGATAAAAAAGGACAAGGAAAAAAGGAGAAATTGGTAGAATCATAACATCACATTTTAAAAATCTATATTCAACTGAATGGGAAATCTAAAAGAACTTATTGATAAATCATGATTAAAGTAAATTTAAATAAGCCCATAATACCCAAAGAGATAAAAAAAACAGTAACTAAAAATACCTCCAAAAAATCCAGCATCTCCTGAATTCAATGTAGAATTTGATTAGATTTCAAAGAAGATGCCAATACTCCTCACACTACAAAAGGGAACATTTTGAGATTAGTTTCATGATGCATCCTAGATAACTGGTACTGCAGCAGTTTTTTTTTTAAAAAGTACTTTAGGGCTTCATTCCCCAATTAGCTACAACCTAGAAAACCATGTGTGCCAAGTTTGCAGCCGCTACCTACCTATACTAAGCAATCCCTGTTCTAAGAACAACTTGCTGGTTTATTCTGGGATTAAATCTCCTCTATTGGGCCCTCTCAGCGGGATGATACTGTTGAGGATTTTGTAAAGAAGTCTGGCTAAGACTGACAACGTGACCTTCTAGGCAGGACTAAGGCAGTTAGAGCATTGCTCTGTCTACATTCTTAAATCCCAAGATAAACAGATGTAGCCAAGGACAATAATATTTATAATAAGTAGATTACTTTCCTTCTTTCTTGTTTCTTGTCTCATTATTAATCTTGGAAAATAAAATATTTCAAATTTCAGGATAAGGTTACTTTTACATTTTGCTGTGCACGATGAGGATGTTAATCTATGAGAGAACTTTAAGCCAAGATTACTCTTAAAACAGTATTTGCTATGGGATTCCTGAGCGTACAAACAAATCAGGCTCTGCATCCATACCTGTTTGTTGTGCCTTTTGGGGGGGGGAATTTTTTGAGTGTTTTGTTTTCATTTCATTTTATATGTTATTTAATGTTAATCCCTCAGATGACTGTTTTCTAATGAGATACGAAAAGGGGGTGTGTCTGGGTAGGAAAGGAGATGGCACGGAACTGAGGGGAGGAGAGAAAGTGGAAATGGTCATCAGGATATGTAGCTTGAAAAAAAAGCTATTTTCATTAAAAGAAAAATATAATGTTTGGTAGATTGGCATGTAAACTCGCAGGAGATAAGAATGTACATGCACAGACAGGTGTACAATATCTCACCGGCAACAACTTTTTATCTAGATACTGACATCACTGACATGTCTCCCATGAGTGATGGAAATGGGTTTCACCAGTTACTATCTCTAAATAAGACAGTATGACAAAATTATGAACCTTTAACCTTAATTCTTGATGATCTTACTCTAATCTTCACATTCAGACTTAAGAAAGTGATGTGAAGACTGCCATGGGTGCTTCTGAGGGAAAAAAAAAAAGACACCAACTATCTTCCACTTTACATTTTAGAATCAGACATTCACACAATTGATTCAATGCGTTAAATTGTGCAAAGGAGCACACTTAGACTTTTCTCTACAAAAATGTTTTACTTTATCACATAAGGAGACAATTTCATATAAAGTATTTTAAGCTGTGTTTCTCTGTGTGCATGTTTTTGTGTATGCATGCGGAGACCAGAAGACAACATCTGTGCATCATTCCTCAGTCATACGGCTGGGATCGCAGCGAGGCCCAGGGATCCACAGGTTTCAGTCTCCCTTCCCCTAACATTATAAGAACTAGCCACCGTGAGTGCAGTTTTAGGGGCCATGAGGCAGGTGTTTAAGCTTGTGAAGCACACACTGTGGGTTCTGAGGTATCACTCAAGGCCACAAAAGTTAGTTTTGACTCAATATTATTCTCAGGTTATTATTGCCTTTATGTGTATAGAATAAAATTCTACATATATACCAATAAAACAATCTGCTGGAAAGAAGTTTATCATGAACGATGTGTCAGTTCTGATGATCACAGTGACTTTTTGCAGTGCACAGTCTCTAACCCACCTAGTGCAGCGGGTAATTCTGCTTCAAGGCACTTTAGCTGGCAGCAGTTATAGGTGGCTTTTTCTGTCACTCCTTAGACTTTGAAGAGTGAAAGCTTTCTTTTTGACAGAAGGAGTTGAAAATTTGAAATTCAGTATGTGGAAAGAACTTGGAATTATGCAATCTCATTTTGTCCTGAATTAAAAGAGATTGGCATCAAGATGTGTGTGTTTGCACTCAAATACTATAACTAAATATTATAGACAGGACATTTTTCTATTTCTGAACCTAGTGGGTCTGTGTGAACACAATGTTAGATGAATACTGGTCAGGTGATACATAAAATATGCTTGCCTGGTAATGCAATAAATTTTAGATACTAGATTCAGGAGAACCAGTATGTGATTCATTTCTCTAAAGATCTTGTGAGTTTCATTTTCTTCCCACTTAAATTTTTCATCACTTTATTTATCTTTACAGAGCTAGTCATAAAAACCTTGCCTGAGTGTGATAAGTGGCTAGCTGGCGACTATTACAAAATAAAAATGCAATATTCACTTTTTAAGTCAATATGTTCTTCTTCGGGTATGAATACAATTTCACTTACACAGTTTTACATTTCCAAAACCAATGAAAACGCATCCTGTACAGCTGCTTATCTCTTCCAAATATTTTATAACTTGTTAAAATTTTGGTATCTCAAGACAGGGTTTCTTGCTGTAACAGCCCTGGGTGTCCTGGACTTGCTCTTTATACCAGTCTGGCTTTAAACTCCCAGAGATCTGCCAGTCTCTGCCTCCAAGTGCTGGGATTAAAGGTGTGCATCACCACCATGCCTGGCTATTTTATAACTTCTAAGCTAGCCTATATCTGTGATCTGCATTTTTCTGATGAATAAACTGAAACTGGCTGATATTATTGACAATGTTTACAAAATCTTCAAGGCATGATTTTCATTTTATTCATGGTCCCATACTACAGATCCTAAGTATATTTGCTTAAATAAATAAAATGACTTTCACTCACTTTCAGAAGATCACTATCAGAAGATTAAATACTCTAAGTAATATTTTATACTTAATAGTAAACATACAGTGTATATGCATTTACTATATTCACTATATACATTAATGCATTAAAAATATAACATAATTATGTTGAGGATGTAGTTCAGTTGGCAGAGTACTTGCCTCGAATGCACCAAGCCTTGGATTTGTCCCAGCACTTGGTAAGCTAGCACAAGAAAATTAGAAGTACCTTGCCATTCTCTTCTACATGGTAAAATTGAGGGCATTATCAGCTACATGACACGGTATCTTCCAAAAAAGAAGTAAAGAAATATTATAGTGTTATTACACAAAAATGGATACAGAGACTAAGATTAATAATTAATAATAATAATAATAATAATAATAATAATAATAATATTTACTATGTAATTTTTCACCAGCATTTATTAGAATAAGATGTTATAATGATTCTTTGAGCTTTGGACATGAATGCTAATATTATAATTTCATAAAAATAGAATTTTATTTTCTAGAAATAAGATTATTTTGTATCAGCATTCACTGGCTATTTGCCCGATTAACTAGTTAAATTCCGAGCCCCGTGTTCTACAGATTGTACATTTTTTTCACTGTACGTAACTGGCTTTTCCTCAGTATTTCCTTGGAAGTCAGGCACCTTCACTAATAGACAAACAAAAAGAACACAGCTGCTGACACGACAGAGTTGAATAAAGTAAACCACACCCAGTGAGGGACTAATGACTGAATTAACTTCAACTTGCAGCTCCCTTTTCCCTGAAAAACAGATTCTTGTCACATACAAAATTTTAATTGAAATGGTTGACATAATTTTCTAAGAAACTTCTCCCATATCCTTGAGTGCTTGATGTCACTCTCTGAATGCATTAGCACATATTTAAAGGTATTTCATGCTAATGACCCAGTGAAATTTGTTTTCAGTGTAGTTATCATTAACTTAATTTTATCTGTAATGAATTAATTGAGGCATGAAGTATAGTAAGTTAATTTGTTCTTGTGTCCAATAGAGAGGGTTTTTTAGTCTGTTTTTTGTATTCAAAATGGAAATGATACTTTAAAACTAATTTAGTGTTTAAGAATGATAAAGGAGACAATTTTCCCCAAAGGTGTAGCTCCTGAGTGAGTAAAACAATGTCCAGTGAATGTTGGATGGGTTCCAATGGAATCATTCAAGAATATCTGGGTTTATGCAACAACTCTTTCTTCATAGATACCTCTGTCTATGTACCCACATGATGGAAGGGGCATGGAAGCTTCGTCATGCTTTTTCCATAAGAGCTAATTCCCCTGACGTCATCTCTTTGCATTCTGAGACTTTGCCCTCCAAAAGTAATCATTTCCCAAAGGCCTTGCTTACCTGTTCTCAGCATGAGTATTCAGTGCCAACACAGGAATCATAGGGAATAGAGCCATCCAGACTGAAGTAGATGTGTTTTCTGTCAGACTATAAAGAAGAACTAGTCTGTTCTTCCTATTTTCTTTCTTAAACAGCTTTGTAGTGAGCTCTTTCTTCTCATTCCTTCTCATTTCCACATTAATCTACCTTCACAATATATCTTGGATAGTCACTAAGCAAACATTAAGCATCCTAAAGCATCCTCTGTTAATTTTTTTTGTTTGGTTGGTTTGGTTTTTCATGGCATCTCTGAAAACACTTGAAGGCAGGATGCATTTTGCCTCACAGTTTCAGAAGCTTAAGTCTGTGTTGCCTTAGCTCCACGTGCTTGGGCAGAATATGGCATCAGGATTGTGGCAGACACACACAACACATCACAACACACAGGAAATGGAACTTAAGTAGCTACTGGAGGCCAGGGAAGACCTCAGTGCACATCCTCAGTGACTATCTTCTTGAGCTAGGATAACAGCAAGGAACATTCAATACTTGAAGTTGTAGAGCAGTGGTTCTCAACACACGTGATTTTTGTCTAGCAAAAGCTTAGGAGTGGGGGCTGGAGAGATGGCTCAGAGGTTAAGAGCACTGCCTGCTCTTCCAGAGGTCCTGAGTTCAATTCCCAGCAACCACATGGTGGCTCACAGCCATCTATAATGTGATCTGATGCCCTCTTCTGGCCTGAAGGTGTACATGCAGGCAGAACACTGTATTTTTAATAAAGAAATCTTCAATAATAATAACAATATAAATAAAAACCTATGGCTGTACGAGGACATAACAGCCACGGTATATTTCTCATGTGTGTGAGTTACCAAAAATGAAACTAAGCAAGTTTAGAGATGAAGTTTCAAAAATCATGAGAACAGCAGCCATGCTATTACTACTGCAGATAAAAACGTTTATTTGCAAGAGTAACATCTAATTCTTATTAAAACAGTGTTTGTGTGTATCATTTCATAAGTGTTCCAAGTGGTGGATCATAGCAGATGCTGTCAAGTGTAATACATGAAGTGCCTCAAAGAAAGCCACAGGAAAAGGACTGTTACCATGAGAAACATCATTTGTAGGGATGATGCTTTGATATACAGCCACATGAAACCCAATTGCTTTCTTCAAGTCCTGTCTCTAAAACAGAAAAAGAAAATTCTTGGTAATAATAATATTTGAACTTTATGTTTCTCTTCTGGGGAGAAGTAAGGAAAAGTGGAACAACCATACACTTAATGGGAACTATGGACAATCTGTGAGAAGCGCTTCGGCTGTTAGGCTTGTTGCTGCTGGGTTTTGTTTTCTTTTTGTTTTTGCTTGTGTCAGTGGTTATGTCAGCCTGTGTTTGGATTGCACACCTTTCTTGAAAGAAATACTACTACTTCATGTTTAATTGAATCCAATCAAAGAGCATTAGTATATATATATATATATATATATATATATATATATATATATATATATATATAATATAAATACATTCAGGTCTTTTCAACAATTATACAATGTACTTTAAAACTAGAAGAGAAAGAAGGCCCATGACTTACTGAGAATTGGTCATTAGAAAAAAAATCATCTCAAATTTCATGTGGTTTTTAGGAATTATCTCCCTTTGCTTCCTAATTGGTGCCAGCAAAGGCCATACTAAGTGTTCAACTAATGCGCCATGGCCCACTTTGTAAAGCACACAGACCTTCCTCCCTAGAGATACAAAAGAGCTTCCTACACTGTGCTGAAAGACATTAGCAAAGCTGCAAGTGTGGAGGCAGATGCTAAGTGACAAAGGAGAATAAATCCAAATGCTTTTCATGCCAACTGACGTGTGATTATGAATGCACGGTGATAGTAGTAACAGATGTAGGAGTGGTAAGAGTGAGCTCCCTTCTGCTGCCAACTTAACTCCATCAGGGTAGGGTAACAAATTAAAGACCGAGGACAAACATTAAAATCGCCCTGCAATGAATTGAAACAAATACATTACGTTACAACAATCATGCGTTTGCATAGTTGCCAACAAATACATTGAACTGGAGTAGATATTTTAAATGAAAAAAAAAAAACAAAAACAAAAACAAAATGTCCAGTTCAATATCACCAAAACATATATTTTGAAATGAGTATTTTTAGTCAAATAAAATTGCAAGCACTTTAAAAATTAATGCTTAGATACTAAAATGGTAGC
Organism: Acomys minous; assembly: GCF_964271855.1. Lineage (NCBI taxonomy): Eukaryota > Metazoa > Chordata > Mammalia > Rodentia > Muridae > Acomys > Acomys minous. Next base: position 46,891,512 of record NC_140487.1, on the reverse strand, counting down.
AGACCCGCTGACACACTGCAACTATAAAAGCTTCCAAGGAGTAGAGAGTATGAAACAATGAATGTCATGCTTTGGTGCATTGCTCAGGATACTTTAAGACATATGCATTGAAGTCCTCTGCATGCCAGGCACACGTGCAAGTGAGAGCAGCGGCAGGTTGGCATATCCCCCCATGCGGCTTACATATGCTAATCCTATTAGCAGTGAATACCACTACTTCCAAGTGGAGTGCACAGGGAATGCAAAGCAGTTGCTTGCTGTGAATGGATTCTTCTCACCTCCTTGTGCTTACTTGGAACCGAGTGGGACTAGGTCAACGGAGAACCTGTGTAAAATAAGGTAGAACAGCAAGCTGCCCAGGGTGGGCCTGTGGCTCCTCAGGGATCCATTTGAATGAGACTCTAAAGGGAAAAGGGAAAGCTGAGGGAGAAACACACCTCGGAAGAATTCCTGACATATAAGGTCCACTGTGAAGTCCACCCGGATGTCTGCACTGGAACAATCTGAAGCATGAGAGGAAAACAAAGAGAGCAGAAACATGCAGATAGGAGCAGCTGAGTTCCTGGCCGACCTGGCACACCTGAAGGAGAGGAGGAGGTGTACCAATGTCCTCCACTGACTTGTATTCTGCAATCTTTACAGCAATCAGTATGAAATCACAAGCCATGCACAAGTGCAAACACAAGCAATTCTTTGTCAAAATGGGAAAGTATAGGAAAACTGAGGCAGAGAGACAGCCAGACTCCATCCCCATAGGCTGAGACTCCTTGACTGGAACACTGGGGGCCACAACTCTTTCTTGGGTGAAGGTTGAGCACATTTAGAGGGATTTGGAGACAGGAATGTATACATTCACATATACATGGGTTACTATCAGGAAGTTAATGTTATTTTTTCTGGCTTAAATGGTAGAAAGATGGGCTAATTTCAATACTCAGGCATATTGTTTCTGCTGGTGGTGAAATGAAACAGTCAGTCTGGTGCCAAAGGACTCTTCATGGCTGGGGGTTGTTACCTAGTGATGCTGACTTAGATCCACGTCACCTGAGGCTATAGTATCCAGCAGAAAGAAGACAAAAAAATGTATGTTGATTTGTGTGCTAAGTATTTGCAATAACAAAGAGGTACTGCAAAATTGCTGTGGTTAGTATGATTAACAAGAGGAAATAAACAGAAAGAGGATTTTTTTAAAAAGTTTCTTAACAAAGATAGGGAGATGGCTCAGAGATTAAGAGCATTGAGGCAGGGATTGATTGCCTGGACCCACATGACAGCTCACAACTGTCTTTAACTCCAGTCCAAAGGGATTTGGTGCCTTCTAGCCTCTAAAGGCACCAAACATGAACACAGTACGTGTACATGCATGCAGGCAAAATATTCTTCTACGTAAATTAAAATAAAACCACTTTTTTAAAAAGCACTAAACAGAGGGACACTTACAGGAACTAATCCAAATTCATCTAAAGAAAGGAAATTAGGAATATCAGCATGAAAGTCAATGAAGCAGAACAAAAAGTAAAACAGAAAATCAATGAAATCAAAAGGAGTTTCTTTGAGAAAATTGATAAGTTGCTAAGCAATTAGCCAAATTGATTAGGAGCAAAGAGTTACATAAATCACCACAGGGAATGCTATAAATCCCTTAATGTAAGCAAATTTGATGACTTAGATGTAAAGAGAAAGTTCTTTGAGGTCTATAATCTACAAAAGTTCACCCAGGAGAAAAGAGACTATCGCAAAATTACCTTAAAGAAAACTTTGTAGTTTTAAATTCTAGATACAATTAAAAAAAAAAAAAGGTTTCATTGCTGAATTCCTGAATTCTAGCAAGCGATTAAGGAAAGATGGGCCCTTACACATATACATTCACGCACACACGCACACGCACACATGCACACAAGTCTAGAAACTTGAAAAAACTGTGGCTATATTCTATTCCTTAATGAGCTATGTTGCATCCCTGTGAGGACAGCATGACACTGAGAAGACAATTAATTCAATAGTCATTGCTAACAAACTTAAAACCAAAATAATGTGATTATAGTAATAGGTTTGGAGAAATGTTTTGGTAAAATTCAACATTTGTTATTTTAAAAAATACTTTAGAAGCTAGGCACATCTTTAATTCCAACATTTAGGAAGGAGATGCAGGTGGATCCTTGTGAGTGTCAGGACAGTATGGTCTACATAGTGAGTCCCAGGACAGATAGGGCTACATAAAGAGACCATGCAAGGCAAACAAAGCAAAAAAATTGAAAAATAAAAACAATTATCATTCATCTCTTTCCTTTCTTCCTTGCAACTATTTATATAAATCATTTTTCCATCTCTCTTAAATGTATGGATCCTATTTCTGTAATGTTATAGTGTGTGTGTGTGTTTCTAAATATATAAATACAATCTATTCAGACAGCCTAAATAAGATCTGAACAAGGGTAACATCTATAGACATAACTTGGAAGGGGGAAATCTCATGAGGACTCAGCCCTAGACAAAGAGAAACCTACAGGCAACTGAGGAATACTCAGAATGGGAGGAAAAGTTTTTTCCCAAGAAACAATCCCCTAATTGTTTATCCAACAACACGTATTTAATCCAAAATCATAATCTAGCATTAGCATTAACCTTCATTTTTGGTAAACCAAACCAAACCAAACAAAACAACCCTCAGCATCATGAATTCTGGGAAAACTAGGTTCAGAAATAAAAGCAGCAAATCTCATTAGCATTATAATGAATATGATCAAATCTCCTAACAAGAGGTCACTTGTCAAGGATTGGGCAATTAAAGCTATCTATACCACATCCAATCAACACTGGTCTTTTTCTTACAGCCAGTCCAATAAGACATGAAAATAAAACAAGCAAAAACTATGAATATATCACATGAAAAGGAAAAGGTAAAACTGTTTTTATTCTAACACAGGCAGGGGAATGAAAGACAGCAATAAAAGTAACCTTTGTGTTTTGGTGTTGTTCCTGTAAAAAAAAAAACAGCCATGGTTGAGAAAGCAACTTGAACGGTTACTAGTTATTCTGTTTTCCATATACACAAACTTTTTAAACATATATTTTATTAATTTGTTCATATTACATCTCAATTGTTATCCCATCCCTTGTATCCTCCCATTCCTCCCTCCCTCCCATTTCCCCCTTATTCCCCTCCCCTATGACTGTGACTGAGGGGGACCACCTCCCCTGTATATGTTCATAGGGTATCAAGTCTCTTCTTGGTAGCCTGCTACTCTTCCTCTGAGTGCCACCAGGCCTCCCCATCAAGGGAGCGTGGTCAAATATGGGCACCAGAGTTCGTGGGAATGTCAGACCCCATTCTGCACTCAGCTGTGAAGAATGTCCTGTCCGTTGGCTAGATCTGGCTAGGGGTTTGAAATTTATTGCATGTATTGCAGGAAGACATATACACAAACTTAAACATGATTTTTTTTCTTTTTTGAGACAGAGCTTCACGGATCCTTGTCTTCAACTCCTAATTAGCTTAACTTTGAACCTCCAATACCCTTGTTTCTACCTCTCAAATTGCTGGTGGTTTACAACTTCCCCTCCACGCCGGAGTTTGTGGGCCTGGCTCTGAATACAGGGCTTTCTACCTTGAGCAATCACTCTACTAACCTACTGACACTCCAAGTTCTCACACAGGGTATAATGTGTTGAAACATATTGTCCTATATTTTGAAACAATTCTGAATCCAAAACATTTCCTATTATACAAAATAGCAATTTTATTCTTCTAATATATGTTTGACATATAGAACATATTTGCTTAGATATGTGTGTATCTATTTAGATAAAACCAGGAATTGTATGAATATGTACACATGTGTAAGCAGACATGTCGATGGCAGAAACTGATGTTTGGTGTCTTACTGTATGATTTTCAACCTTACTTACTAGGCAGGACCTCACACTGAGGCCAGAACCCACAGCTTTGGACAGTCTATCTAATCAGCTTGTCCTGACAATCCTGTCTTTACCTCCTAAGAGCTCAGATTATAGGCAGGCTTCCAGACCTACCCAGCTTTTATGTGGAGCTGGGGGACCAAGCCTCATACCTGTTTGGAAAACATTTTAGCCACTAAACCATATCCTCTGCATTTAATTTGCTTTTCATCATTGCATGAGATAAAATACTGTATGCATTAACTCTATTTAATACTTTGTTGCATGTATATATTGCATATTATTTAAATCAGAACCCATTCAACATTTAGAACTTTTTCATGTCTAAAAACTTGCAAAATCCATTCTTATGGAATATGAATTCTTTAAGAACATGAAAGTAAATACCTATAATTCCTACGCTGTAATGGGCAAAGTTTCATGGTTAGAGGTGCAATCCAATGTGGAATATCATTCTTACTAAGATAATGTTTAACCCTCACAGTTTATTACTTGGGGTTATGAAGATAAAGGTGTTCTTCATTTTTTAAACAAAGATACTATTTTCCATGCATTTGGTTTTTGCATTCCATTGCAGAATCTTCTTCTAACTGGGGATCTGTTATAAGTGTAGGCCAGAGAGAATTTTGCTTGAAAGAAGTTGAAAATTTCTAACTGCAGCTGCCACAAGAAGGGCTTTCTAACCAGTGTCAAGTGTAATGTTACAGCAGGTAACAGGTGACCACTTGCACAATTATTTTCAAGCTATTGAAAAGCTGCAAATGTTGTCATGTATTTAATATAGAGAAATACTAAACTAGCAGGTAATGGCACTCTCATTACTGGCCAGTCGACTCTCTGTGTACTTGATAAGCTTGTCTTTAAGATAAAAACCAAATAAATGAAAAGGAATACTAAAGACAGATAATTTACTCATACAAAGTTGAAAAAAAGGTAAAAGTAATTTATGTAAGTTCTCCTCTAATTATTTACGAACAGATTTTATAGTGGTTAGTTAAAAATAGTGTTGAAATCAATATTAGTTGGTGAATTTACATTTCTTCACTGAAAAGCTAACTTTCATTGTCTTGTCAATAGCTTTAGCCTGTTTAAATTTTACTGTCATTTTCTTTTAGATAAACATTTTGAGGACACCAAGACATTTTTGAGCTACTATTTCTGTACTGGAAATCAAATTAAAATGTTAAATGTGGAACTCAGCCAAATAGTCCCTTTCATAGTTTAATGCAATCTTGCTAATATAAGCATAGTAAATGATACTTGAGAACAAGAAGCTAAAAGCAACTGAAAATAAAAAACACCCATAGGTAATATGGATTCACTGAAATGCCACCAACTTAAATCTATGCATTTAATAGATGTCTGAAGATTATTGAACAGAGAATATAGCAGGGAAGAACCCCAGAGTTCAGTCTTTCATATTTTATTAGTCTCATTTTGCTTCCCTAACAGAAATTAATGTAATGGGTGACATACAAAAGCAGATAGCTACTTCTCAAATTTCTGGAAGCTAAGAAGTTCATACTCAAGGCATTGACAGGGGTGATAGTCTTCCTTGCTCATCATCTGATAGAAGAAGGATGAAGAGAATATAGAAGGACAAAAGAGAGGCCAGATATGCCAAACCCATTCTTAAAGGAGGATTCACTTTCAACTTTAAGACATTTCTGAATGTATTATCCCATGACAGCATTGAGTCCCAATCGGTCCTACTTGCAGCAACACTGCATTGAGGATTAGGTTTCTACAAGCTTTATACACCTTAGTTTTACTGTCATATTACCCACTAAAGAAAACAGATAAGGTGCATAGCTTTAGAAATATAAATGATAGTGTGTGTGCACATCCTTGGACTTGAATGAATTATAGAACTACACAGATAGCTTCATTTCCATAATTGCTTAATGTCCAAAAGAGGCAAAGTATTACTGATTGCAAATGCTGTTATGAAATCATTTGTTAAAGGTATGCTCTTTCAGCAATTACACCGTGCTCCAAGCATCTCTGATGTAAAGTCTTGAACAGATGGAGTTATAAGCCAGCAAGCTGTTGCATATGGTCTGGGAGTACTGGTGTGGATGGCATGTAGGTACATACATAAAAATCACGCAGCCTGAAATAGCAGAGAAAAGAATATGCCACAGAGAAGTCATTGCATTAAATGGGGAGACACCGAGTCGCTCTTCTGATCTTCCCAACCCAGTTCCCACCTTGCCTCATGCTGATAACTGAATTATATGGAAACAAAACAAAATGGCCCTGTGTTTTAACTGTCAAGATCTAAAGTTCCTGACAAACACAAACTGTCTCTGCTTTCTATGGAACCCCAGATGTTTACACTTTTTCCTCTGCTGTCATGAGTTACAGTCCTTCTAGTAGCCTTCATCTATGACAAGAGTAAGGTCAAGGCAGATCAGTTAGATTCTTCTGTGTTTCAACCAACATTTTGCATTGTTAATCAGCTTAACAATGCAGCCTTGAAGAGTCAACAGTAGGTTACCCTAGAGGCTCAGTGTTTCACTTCCCTCAATAGAACTGTGTTTTGGGGTCAACAGTTCCAATCCAGCCTGGCAGGTAACGTCTTTACTCTGTCTTTATTGATACTACCTCTGTGATGGCTGGTTTTTGTCAACTTGGCATAAGTTAGAGTCAACTTCACCTGAAGAGAGAACTTCAACTAAGGAATGGCTTCCATCAGATTGCACTGTGGGCCTGTCCGAGGGACGTGCATTGATTGGTTTGAGAAGTCGCAACCCACTGTGTGAGATGCCATTCCTCGGGAACCTGGTCCTTGGCTGTGTAAGAACGTCATGTATGACAAAAAAAACACATGAAGGATGGCACACAAATGTACAGTCCAAAGATAAAATGGGCTCCATGTTATTTGTGTGTGCACAATTTGTTTCATTATGATACTTTTCATTGTATTCTTGTTTTGTTTAATTGTCGTGACTTCATTTTTGAGAGAGGAAGAAAAAGAGAGCATAAAGTAGGATGGGTAAGGAGGTAAGGAGGATGTAGGGGAGAGTTAGGAGAGGGAAAAGATTAGAACATAAGAAAATTAAATAAAATATATCTTAAAAAAGAAGAAGACAGCAGTCTAACCAAACCTCGAGAGCAAGCCAGTTGGCGGTGTTCTACCATGGTTTCTATTTCAATTCCTGGCTCTAAGTTCCTGCCTCGAGTTTCTGCCCTGAACTCCTTCATTAATGGACTGTCATGTAGAAGCATAATATGAAATCAGCCCTTTACCCTATCTAAGACATGCAGTAACAAATTTTGCAAGTGGGTATGGTTAACATGTAACTTCATAAATTTCTAAAGACTAAATCCAACACTTTTCTTATAGGGGCAACTGAGCTGCTTCATGCTAGGGTTTCTCGCAATCACCCAGCTTACAGTGTCATACATGAAAAAATATAATACATAAATGAAATTTTTGTTTGAAAATTAGAACTTTATAACTTCTCTGATGTAAGTTTGAAAATTGCTGTTTACTTCGACACGTGTCATGATTACAATGCCTTATTTGAATCCAGCTGTATATATATCAAAGTACCCTTCTTATACTAGATGAGCCAAGCTATTATATAAAAATTTAAATATTAGTTTTCATTTTCATTTGTGAATTAATAATGGTTTGTTTACCATAGAAATGAAATGAACTTTTTGCATACATTCCTTGGAACATTTTGTGAATACAAATTCATATTACTTTTCAGGATTTGTAGAATATGTGATTTTTTTTTAATTTCAACCTAAAACATGTATATTCTAAGTTCATTCCTCCCAAATGACAGTGGTCACATGGATTTGAAGTCAATGTAACCTTTTATCAGTCAGTGCTTGAAACCGTGTTCTTAATGATTATGTATTGACATTATATTCATGGAATTACTCACTGTTAATCACAGTAAAAACACATGATACTTATGTGCTAAGTCTTCAACCTGCCCTTCAAATCAGCCTTCATTAAATTAGCAGTTAATTACAGAGAAGGGTTAGTTTTTTTCTTGTTCTTTTAAGTTCTCCATGATTTTATAAACTAACCTATAATAAATCCTAAATTTTGAGGTCAGCCTAGACAGTCTAAAACCTGAAATAAAAGCAAAATCAGATATTACAGCTGATTACTTAAAATGCAAATATTTGCCTTTTTTCTGAATTTGCTTTTGACTTTATTTCTGTTCTTTCACCTTCCATCACTGGCATCCTGAACCGTTACTTATGTCCTCTTAAATATTCTGTGAGTTTATGTTTGATTATATTTATAATAAATCTAACTTAAACTATGACATAAATGAATATACATATACAGGAAAATATAAATAAATTGATATGAATTATTAAGAGGATAGTAGCAACTATAAATTGTTCATGTAGATGCCAGGATGAGATCATTCGTAAAATTGAGTATTTCGTTTGTCTGTTTGACTTTTTCTTAAAGAAAAGAACAAAAGAATTTCCTTTTTCTGGTTTATTGAGAGAGAAAATGTCACCCAGTTGTAGGGCCAATGATGGCCCAAAGTTTCGCCTTCCAACTCTTCCTCTCTCTTAACCCTCACCAGTTCACACATTAGCTATTTTCTAAAAACGTGTAATATATATTAAGCCGATATTCTTCTGAATCATAAAGTCATAATTATATATGTTTAGCTGTCACTAATTGAGCATCTACCATATGAGAGACAACTATAGACACTGCCTTATTTCTAATCCTCATGATAATCCTAGATTCATACTACTTTGCCCTCCAAGTACAGCCAAGTGGAGCCCAGAGAAGCTAGTGCAGCACCACAGAGCTAACAGAAGCAGAATTCTTGTGCTGGATTCCAGAAGCACTTCTTAATTCAAGGATCTTTTTTCACACAGCGTGTTTATAACTTTAGAGATGTGCATTTAAATGACCCTGTAAAGGAGGGTCATCTCAGAAAGGAGAAGCCATACACAACCCACTGACCGTGACATCCCTGTGCTCTCTTGCAGCGTGTGAACTTATGAACCAGGGCATCTTGGCCCTGGTCAGCTCCATTGGTTGTACATCAGCTGGGTCCCTCCAGTCTTTGGCAGATGCCATGCATATTCCCCACCTCTTCATTCAGCGCTCAACAGCTGGGACCCCAAGAAGTGGCTGTGGCCTCACCCGGAGCAACAGAAATGATGACTATACTCTTTCAGTTCGCCCTCCTGTCTACTTGAATGAAGTCATCCTAAGAGTGGTCACAGAGTATGCATGGCAGAAATTCATTATCTTCTATGACAGTGAATACGGTAAGTGCTTGTGGTCTGAAGAGTTTCATAAGGTGATGTTTGCATGAGAAGCAACTTCATTAAATCCTTAAGGTTTTTAAGGAACTTACTAATGACTTGTGGTTTTCTTGTTTATACTACACTTCATAGCAACAGACAGGACTGTTTGAGGCCATCCTTTGTCTTAAACACCTTTGAGGAAAAAACATAAGTATAAATATCTGTTGAAGTGTGTAACATACACCTGTTATCCCAGCACTTGTAAGGCTGAGGGTAAGTATGGACAGTCAAGGCTACTTTGGGATACTAGCAATATGCTATTGCAGAAATTAATTAATTAGTTAGTTAGTTAGTTAGTTAGTTAGTTAAAAAATAAATAAAATAAGCAAATAAATAAATATGCACCTAATCAATTTAAGTCTTTATAAATAGTCTGACTACAACCTATCTTGAATTTTCAAATAAGATGAAGTTAAAAATTCATAATTATGTGATGATGAGAAAAAGAAGAAGGAGGAGGAGGAAGAGGAGGAGGTGGAGGAGGAGGAGGAAGTGGAGGAGGAGGAGGAGGAAAAGTAAAAGAGGAAAAAAGAAAACATGGCAAGATCCTAGAACACTGATAAAAAGATAGCCTCTTTTCATTTATTGACTAAAAATAAAAATCTGACAAACTTGTTTATATATCATTGTGACTTTACTGTTTAATTAATGTTTTACCCATTGTAGTTGAAAAAGTAAAATATATTTGCTGCTTGTTTTAGTCAATATGTTTTCCAAAAACTAAACAGTAGTATGACCAATATTTCGATAGTCTTTTACTACAGCACACAATTTACCAGAGTGCACTGTAACGTGAGGAGAAAACAATTTAACTCAGAATCATTACTTGTGATACACTAACACATTAAAGTAAATAACATTTTGGCTTAAATTCTTTTCTGAAGCTCATCAATTTTAGAGAGTCTAAAGCTCTTTGACCAAAACTCTCCCCTTACGTTTTTGAGTCGGGGGAGCAAAGTCTGGAGCTGGTGATCATCTAATGAGATTAAATAAACCCCTGAAGGAAGGATTCATTTAAAAATGTGTTTCCTTTGAAGATTATAAAATGTTTCTCTTCTGGGTCTTGTTTTTCAGCTTTATCAAAAGAATGTTTTTCTTGGCAAATTAGTAAATAAGCTTGAAAAACAAACAAACATTCAAAGCAATCCTTTCTTTTCATATCCAGTCTTCATTGTGAGAGAGAAAACAGTGACAGGCAAGTGGCCAGGAGAGCAAAGACCAAAAAGCTGAAAGACAGCAGCTTGGCAAAAATCTTGCAAGCAACAGAGAGCCCCCTGGAGTGGGCCAGGAAGGAGGACAGGAGCAGTTACATTGAGTCATAAATAGTCAAAGTGGCCTGGCCTTTTAGCAGCCAGAATCCCATTGAACTCAATGGGCAAACTTCAGCCAATGTCTATGGACTCTCTAAAAACACACTTTTTGTCTCCAGGACGGAAACTATTATTTTTGTTGCTTAATCCATATTATTTAGGGGTCACAGAATAAGGATTAAGAGAGCGTCATGAATAAAAAAAAAAAAAAACAAGATTGAAAACAATTGGCTCATGAGCAGATGGAAAGATCAGCCAGAAAAGCCCCGGACACTGGTGGAATGGTGTTTAAACACACTGTCTCCAGAATCAACGTACTTACTGCCTTCCTCTACTTTCGCCCATTGGACTGTATTCCTTTTCAATGTCAAATGCTTTTCATAGCCTTCGAGCAAGTATAAGCAGACATAATGAATGTTTAAAGTGCAGATATTTATGGCAGAGAACAGTACAATAAAATAAGCAGTAGAAAACTATTTTTTGATGAAGATACTTTCTCAGTATTAAAGTGGGAATTTTGCTCTTTGATTGTAAAAGTCTGTGGATAGAAAATCACTGATTATCATTTATTCCTAAATCCTGTAAGAATTACAGATGAGATTCCTATAAGAGAAGTCACTTCCATTATTGATGGACTGAATGCTGTCTTGAAAGTGTCTGCTTAGCACGCAGTCACCATCATCTACTCACACTTAAGGTCTTTGGTTCTTTTGTACATGCCCTGGTCTGCATAAGGCTCTGTAACTGCACAAAGGATGACTGGGTTTCTGTTTCAGTACAGGGATTATTTTAGGAATAAAAAAAAAATTTTCCCTCTACAAAGTTGATAAACTTGCTTTTGACTTAATTAATTTAGAGTCATGGAAAATTACCCTGTTGCTATCATTAGGTCTATTTCTAATCATAATTATTAATTAATTAATTATTTTTTGTTTAATCATTATAATAAATCTGGTTAATGAAAAACCAGGCTGGAGTCCAAGATACATAGGAAGCTTCCAGAGACTTTGTATCTGGAAGAGGGTGGTTTAGACTTGATTTTATCTTGATTATCAAGAATTGCTTCCATTAATGAATTAAGTAAGTATCATTAGTGGATGGAATCAGGCATCATGCTGAGTCCCATGGTTATTGGAGGTGTAGTTTGCTTAAAATAATATAAGTGTGTGTATGTGTGTATATATATATACATAGATATTACCCTAATATGCACACATTATATAGGCTTTTATGTGTAATACATATCTACATATATCTTTTATAGAGAGATAGAGAGTGTTGTGTTTCAAGCTTCTCTATCTAGTTGATTAGCAATATCCTTCTCTTCCCAAGTAATTAGTATTATTAAAAAAGAACTCTAACAAAGAAAATGCATAGCATTGATTCTATGTAAATGGATCAAAAAGGTTTGATAAGCATAAAAACTTCTTTTGAAGGGATTAATTTAAGACTTTATTCTCCTTTTGGCTTGAAAAGGTAGCTGTGTTGCTGAACTTTTAGCAATGTTTACTGTGTGAAATAGCCACCTCTTCCTTAGTACATTACAAAACATATGTTAAAATGTTTTACAGAGTACATGTTTACCTTCAAACATTAATGACCTGGCAATCAATTAAAAGAGGGACGTGGTTTATATGTCCCTTAAAAGAGGAAACAGTGAGTTCAGTTTTCAGAAATTAAATGTTTGTGTAGTGCAAAGACTTTAGGTTTTGCATCAACGGTTAAGCAAGCTTCCTGGGTAGACTTTGATATTGGTTACTAAGGTTAGGAATGCTTTGGGAAGCAGCATAGGTGAAAAACATCCCTCTTTTTCATATCATTGGCGACTAGCAACTTTCTCATGCACTTGCGATTCTTCTAACTAATCTGAATGACAGAAATTAGGACCAAATTAATTTTATTTTCTCAATATATTTTTATAAGACTATAGTCTTTAATGAGTAGACTAAACCTCAATAACATGCAGACTTTCTTTCAAAAATTGGATAGTATTTTCCTTAACTCCTACATACACCTTTCAAATTTACCAAAGCATTAGCTATATGTGTGATCACAAAGACTCCACTGTCAAGGCCAAAGTCTGTTATCAATAATGACCTTGACCAGTGAGTTGAAGCTGAATAGACTGACTTCCAAAAGTGAAGTGCTGCCATTAATTATGCCAATTGATTAAGGAAAATGTTTCCAGTTGGACTTCTTTAATTGTAGTAAAAATGACGGGCAAAGTCTGTAGAGATTGTTCCACCAAGGTCTCCCAAATAAATAAGTGTAGCTTCACTTTAGAAGGATTTCATTAAAACATCATTGCTGACTGCTGCTTACTTCAGTACTTGAAGATCTCCCAAGACCATTTCCAACATGAATGTTCAGTGTCTTCCAGAAGGAGATGACGTGGACATTCAGGTGGTACTTCTAAGGCATATGGAGTTGACCTAGATGGGACAAATCGTTGGTACCAGCAATCTAACCTCCTTGCCAGCTTATGATACTTGGGACTCTCAATTTATATAAATTAAACAAATTCTGCTCTTAATTAAAGGAAATTTCTTGAAGTTAGTTGATACAATTTTGCCAGCTGTATGGTGGTGGCACATTCCTTTTTCCTTTAATGCCAGCATTTGAGGGGCAGAGGCAGCCAGATCCCTGAGTTTGAGGACAGTTTGGTCTACATTGTGAGTTCAAAGACAGCCAAAGCCATACATAGCAAAACCCTAGTTCAAAAACAAACAAAAGGCTTTCCACTTGTTTACTTCAGCACCAGAAAGCTATTGCTCTTAATAAAAACATTCTTGAGGACATAATCAGATTCATTTGCTTGTGTGTTTTGGCTTCTTTCAAGCCACCATTGCAAGGTTGAACAGTTTTTATCAGAAACAGTATAACTCACAAGCCCAGATACATAGTGATTTTTATTCCAGGATACTACTCTGGTGGTCTTCTTACACCCCACATGATAGATGAGAATTGTGGTAGAGAAATTATGAGGGGGATCTACCGGTATTCTACATGGGCAAGTATGCATTCCATGCTGTTTGTGATAGACTCATTGGTCAGATTACAGGACTGATGGTAAAAGCATGGTGGAGCCATCTTTTAGGGAATGAAGGTTGTAGCAGTGATATAAACATAAGCACTTACCCTGTTTACAGTGTCTGCACCAGTGCATTTTCTCAGGAAGAAAAATTCCAAATTTATTTTTAAAGTCTAAGAATGTCCATGCCTTCTTCAACTCTAAAAGTCAAAGTTGCCTTGTCAGGCTCCTTCCATACTCCAGAAACTCGGGGTCCCTCATTCTAATAGCAACAACTCTTTGGCATTTATCTTCAAGAAGAACTGCAGGACATTTCTGGAAAAATTAGAAAGTGATTGTATCGCTCACTCTGGCTTGCATGGATCATTAGAAAAGGACTTTGAAAGCTGTGCATCTGTGCACTCACAAAATACTTATGACCTTTATAAATCCAGCTAGAAACTCTGAGAGGCTGGTGGACATTTAAACTTAAATCTTTGTTACTGTGAGTTTCTTGCTTTTTGCTGGTTGCTTTCAAAAGAAGAAAGGAAAGAAAGAAAGAAAAGAGAGAAGGAGGGAAGTAGAGAAGAAGAGAGGGAGGGAGGGGAGGGAAAAAAAGAAAGGGTATGAAAAAAAAGTAAGGGTATCAAGTTGCATAGGGATGGAGGGAGGGAGGACTTGGGACGAGTTGGGAGCAGAAAAAGTATGATTTTTTTTAATTACAAAAAGGCAAAAACATACAACAATATTAAAGAATGCAAATATGGTTTTGATTTTTTTCTTATGGTATTAGGTAAATCCATATATAAGAGTAAAAATTCTGTAAGATAGTTATTTTGGGACAAAATCCTAGGGATGGTTTATTTGTCATAAAACTATGGTTTTCAATAACAAAAAAGAATAAAATGTAAAAAAGGTGTGAATTCAAAACTGTTTATCTCACTCTTTTCTTTAAATTAAATAAATGAGAATTTTATTTTACTCAGTAAACAGTTACTGAACATCCACTGTGTACCAGGAGCTCTTAGATATAGAGAATATAGCAGAAGACAAACTGTATGGGCCCTTTATGAGATATGTGTAGTAACATTCTGCACATATACATATAATAAAAACTCAACTTAATATGCTAATCCTTCGTCCACAGAATGGGTAATACTTGTAATTGCTATAATTGCTAAAGTTCCAGTACATTTTTAAAAAACAATGAAATAAAAATTAAATTTCCATCTTACTGATAGAATATCTTTCTAGAAATGGACTTCGATATTAATGTTTCCATCTAAATTCAATTCCATATTCCCTAAATATTTACATACATTTGTACCTATAGGAAAGAACTAAAAGACTATTGTCTCAAATATTTTTCATCATATAATAGTGTCTAACATAGTACTGGATCATCTACTTTCTCTAAACTAATCATCTGAGGCAAACCACAAAAAAAAAAAAGAGAGAAAATTATTTTCACTTCATGATAATACATCTTCCTAGTAATTAGAAATTTATTTTTAAAGTACATTTGAACATCTCAGATTTTTTCATTTAGTTCTTATTTATTCATTAATATATTATTATAAAGAACTTACAAATAAAAATTCACACAGCAACATTAACTAGACACACAGTCTATACATCTCAGTTAACTTCAATACAGCTAGAATAGCCATTTTGAAGCTATGAAGCTTCACATAGGATTTTGCACTTTCACTATCAAATATGTGGTTATGTAGTTATCTACCACCAAAAACTGAAAAAAAAAATCTTCAAGTATTGGAACTAAACAATTAACAATTTGCTTTATATTCTTTGCTTGGTTCCAGAGGTCGTTACTTACTTTTGCTGAGTCTGCCCTCATCAACCAATTTTTATGCCATATATATGCCGCATATATATATATATATATATATATATATATATATAAAGAGAGAGAGAGAGAGACAGACAGACAGACAGACAGACAGAAACAGAGAGAGACAGAGACGAGACAGAGACAAGACAGAGAGAGCTTTTTCATTATTTACTTTTAGTCTACTTATTTAATTTTTATGTGTATGAGTGTTCACTTTCATGATATGTATACCATATTCCTGGTGCCCACAAAAGTTTAAGCCCAAGAATTAGAGCTACAGATGGTTGTGAGCCATCATGTATGTACTGGAAGCTGAACCAGGGTCCTCTGTAAGAACAACAAGTTCTCTTAACTGCTAAGCCATCCCTCAATTGCACACACACACACATACACACACACAAACACACACACAAGACTTGGACCCACATCTGATAATATGCATTCTGAGTTCCTCCATATTCCTGCAGATTTTGTGATTTCACTTTTCCCTAGAGCTGAAGAGTGTGCCATCCGTATATGTGTACTATATTTTCATTATCCACTCATCTGTTGGTGGAACAACTAGGTTGATTCCATTTATGTAAGTTTTTACCATAACTGATCAATCATTCTGAAAATGGCAGACAAATCTCTATGGAGTATCAACAAAATAAACTACTAAGGAAATGATCAAATCAAATTGCATGATCAGATTATCTAACACTTCTCTGTTTGGAACAATTTCCACTACAAGAAATCACGGGTCTGTTATTTGCATACTCATCTGCATAGTAAAGGCATTCATTTAATAGTGAAAATTGAGCTTCAGCACACAATCAGGTGACTGGGGTATGTAAGCAGTCCTTCCTTTTGGAGTGGAGATTAGGTAGCAGTCCTCACTAACACATTCCAGAGGCATGATCCTTATTCCACATAGAGTTGGTGGAAATTTAATCAGGGTCCATACGATGGACACTTTCCTCTTAATTGATTGCAAATGTTTATAATCGCCCCAAGGATGCTTTCAAATGTCTGATAACTGTAATAATCTTGACATTCTCTCCCAACAGCCTGAAAGCTGTTTATTAGACCCTGGCTACTTTCCAGCCTTCAGCTCTCCCGTTTACTCCAGTCTGCATCAATAAGCATGTAATTAATCCGAGCAGTTTATTGAACCATTTCATTTGCATTAGTATATATTATGTCAAATGGGTGAAAATGCTATATTATCCTGTTCTGGATTTATACATCAGTGATAGTGCTTTAACAATATTTTTCAGCTTTACCATAAAGATGGTTTCCATAGCAAAAGAGAGCAGGCTTATGCCCAAATGACAAGCTCTTGTCAAATGTAAACTCTCAGTGCTGGATCGTAATTATCAGACTCTCTTGTGTCAAAGCCCAGCAGAGCATGTAATTATCTTTACTTTTTAAATATAAAATAAAATATTCCAAATGTGACAAAAAGTACTATATGACTCCAATGATTTTTTTTGAATTAAGAGTTCTTTTAAAACAAAACTTTTAAAATTGCTTGATGGTTAAAAGTCTCGGTTTTTCCTCAGGAAACAGACACAGAGAGTATTCACTGCCATCTAAATATTGGAAAAAGTCTGTTCTGGTTTATGGTCTATCTCATATATTCAGCACTAAAGCTGTGTTCCAATTTTCAAAATGAGAAAGTGGGAGAAGGAAGCAACAAGGTCCTGCATTTGAATTTTAAAGCATAGCATGCTGTCATTCTTTCCGAAGCGCCATGCTTAGGCAGTGCCATGCTGCAGTCTCGGGCTCAGATTGAGGTCT
Organism: Acomys minous; assembly: GCF_964271855.1. Taxonomy (NCBI): domain Eukaryota; kingdom Metazoa; phylum Chordata; class Mammalia; order Rodentia; family Muridae; genus Acomys; species Acomys minous. The sequence continues at coordinate 46,874,330 of NC_140487.1, read as the reverse complement.
TCAGTGCATTGAGTGATCAGAATGATTAAATGTCTGAGCCTACTCAAAGGAGAAAAAGATGAACAGAGGAAAGTTCAACATGAAACTTTACACAAATCTTTTTTCATGTGTTATTCAATATTTTAAAGGTGGTGTTTGAATACAAGGATGAGACCATTAATGTATTTTGTTCACAGAAAGCACTATGTTTAGCTAAAGTGTCCATTTACTTTGAAAAAGAATAATACTGAAATATTTGTCAACAAATACTAGGTTCAGTGTTGTCATCAGGTGGCATAGACCACATAGACCACATTTCCCAGGAGGATAAGAGCTGTTTTGATTTTCTTATCAGATTCTTCCAAGTACCTTTCATAGTGCTTGACACAGGATAAACCAAGACTATCAGGACAGTGATCTAATTTGATATAGATGGTTAAAATGGATCACATATCTAGCTTAAATATAGTATTCTATTTTCTCGTATTTCTAGTTTCTTTTTAGGGTCCCTTAGAAACTTAAATTAACATTAAGTTCTGGATTTAATTAGATTAGTCTGCTTTAGTGTAGGCAACTTTTAGCATATGTGCCGCTGAAGTGAGCACTAGTATATACAACTTTTGATAGTAAGATTAAGATTAATTTTATTTTGGAGATAATAATGTCATCACTTTACAAGATTTGATCAAATAAATCATTAGCCTCAAATTATCCCTTACATCTTAGAGGATTACAGCGGAATATGGCCTATATAGGGAACATAATTGGGGGGGGGTCACAAAAATTGATAGTCAGACGAATAGATGTTCTCCACATTCTTAATGCTGTGACATTTTAATACAGTTCCTTATGTTTTGGTGACCTCCCAAGCCATAAAATTACTTTTGTTGCTACTTCACAACTGTAGTGTTTCTACTGTTAAGAAGCGTAATCTCTGTTTCTTGATGATTTTAGGCAACCCTTGTTGCGACCCACAGGTTGAGAATTACTTTGATGAAAATATGACTCTGTCTTTCCTATTAAGAATGTTTCCTATTTTTTAAATTTCCACAGGAAACATAAACATAAATATAGAAGTTTTGACTGAGCTTACTAAAGTATTGAAAACTGAAATGTACATTGCACTGAAATCTGAAGCTTAAATAACTGCCTTCATATTTTAGCCATTCTGTTTTTGTTTTATTCAGAAAAGACAGTATTTGAGTGCAATAAAATAAAACTGTGGATGCTTGCATACTTCTATTACATTGCCTTCACCAAGACTTTAATTTCTGTTTGTTCTGTCTGTAAACTGGAAGCACCTCAAAGACAGGAGCCAACCAAGCATGCCGTGTGTGTGTGTGTGTGTGTGTGTGTGTGTGTGTGTGTGTGTGTGTGGTGTTTGCATATGTGATGTATTTGGACAAACACTAAGTATTAAAAGTTACAGATCCTTCCCTTCCTTCTTCTTCTTCTTCTTTTTCTTGCCCTTTTCCCTCCTGTTTAATTTGTAGTTGCCTGGTAGAGTTTGGTTGAATGTATGGAACTAGCTGCCTTCCTGTTTCACTTGTCTGACCAGATTATAGGACTGTTATGATTTCAGTTGTTTGATAAGTACCAAGGACTCAGGCTGACTAGCCTGGGAGTGTAGTATCATTAGAAGTTGAATGTAGAAGTCTGGACACATGTGAAAATGGATGAAGCCAGGCTATTTCATAAAAAAAAAAAATGGCATCTTGCTCTGTGTGAAGACAGCAGGAACTGGGGAAATAAAAACAAGAGACATCAAGTATGAAAGTGATTCCACATGAACAGAGCTGTGTAGAAGCACCGAACTGACTCAAGCCTGGTTTTCTGACCTCAAGTGCAGTGTGTTTCCCTTCATAAATTGTTTCCTAAAAGAAAAACAGCAGCATTGACTAAAAGTGATTTAGAAGGCCGTTTTATACCTGAAAATTAAAACTATAGGTTTGGACTCCATAAATGTGAGGAAAGAGGCACCAAGCGCAGTCATTTTAGTAGGAATAGCGCTGCCTCGCTAAGGGAAACAGAAAATTCTGCAGAACATGTAGGCTACTTTCTAGGAAGTGGAAGAATCTGCCTCTTTAAGATTGTCTCTAGTCTGTGACACAATCTGAAGGAGAATTTTATAGACTTTCCTCTCAAGGACCCTTATGGGCTCACTCTTGTCAAGAGAGTTTCAAGGTCCACAGAAGTCGACCGAGGCTACAAAATCCCAAAAGCTTCTTCAGGTATTTCTGAAATTAAGTTCAATGGACATTGATTTGAACCATGCTGACAGAAAGAGTTAAACATAATTTTGTGTTGACTTCTATTGCTGGCACAAGAGGATCTCACAAATTTGAAGGGTGGAAGCAAATTACAAAGAGTTTTATGAGTCAGAAGTCTAGCATTAGACTTTCGCAGGGTAAATCCAAGGTATGGGCAAGGCAATGCGCGATGCTGGCAGTTCTCGGGGAGACTCCACTGCCTTTCTTTGTGCGGCTTGCAGAGACCCCGCCCCCAACCTCTCTTCACTTCCTCCTCAGATCATTCATTCACACTGCCCTTCCCCACCCATCTTTGTCTCTTTCCCTTAGCTGCTTCTGCTAATTGTAGGTCCTCATGATGATGCTTGACTCACTCAAGTTACGGAGTTTGTTTTTCTATTTTGATTTCACTGGGGTCCGCTCCTCAGTTGCACCTTCAGACTTGATGCATCTTTGGGATGCAGTCTAACATATCTACAGATCATAAGGCTTAGGAAGTAGGCAATAGGGAAAAGATATCACTCTTCTGCCACCCACAATCCCTTTGTAGTGCCTAGGGGAAATTGCCTTTGCCCGTAATCCTATGTTTAATAACTCAGTTGATAACTGTCTAACACTTGCTGTTATGTATTTATCTGGTAAGTAGAACTAATAGCATCTAGGAAGCATTCTGTTATTAATAAATAGCCCCAACTGACAGGTGCAATCAGTCTGTCAGCTCCTTGAGGTCAAAAACCATGTGCTTTTATTTCTGTACCTTTTGGAACTGAGCTCAATTACTAAGTAACGAAATCAGAATGAAGATAATGTAGCTGAATAATTGAGGTGGTTGATTATGTTCATGTTTAATTAACAAACCCAAAGGCCTACTCTCTCTTTTAATGAATCTTTTCTACACAGCTGCTAATAACATGATTAGGATCCTTCTCTTCTCACACTTACCACTTGCTGCTCATGATCAGCCGTGTCTTCTCAAGGGAGGAAAACACTTACTGCTTGATTTCTCTAGAACTGAACTCTACCTTGGGTGGAATGCTGTTTTGGGTTGCTAGCCATCAGTAAATGTGAGGCAATGTGGCCTAATGGAGAAGGGAGCAGTAGTCTCTTGTCAGTCAAATATTCATTCATTCTTTCCCCTCCCTCCCATCCCCCGCCTTTCTCTCTCTCTCTCTCTCTCTCTCTCTCTCTCTCTCTCTCTCTCTCTCATGATAATTTGATCCTTGAAGACTTTTATACAACACATTTCTTCATTTACAGAATAGGAAAAAATTTCACACAATTTTATGAGTCTGTATCAGCAAGTCCATAACTATGGAATTACAACCAAAATTCTATCACCAAACTAAGCAACACTGTGGATGCTGCTAACTAAGCAACACTCTGGATGCTGCTTCTCTTATGAACAAAAGTAAACCTTAAAAATTAGCCAAACACATTTTTTAACAATATGTGATAAATCACTTAAATCTCCACTTGCATCATAGTGCCCACAAAGTCCCACCTAGTCTTCTCCATAGACAGCTTAACTCCTACCTAAATCTATCCTCTAACTAAGATTTTCAATACATTGAAATTTTACTGGAAATAAAATCTGAGCCTCTGTCCGTAACATGTGAATCTTGCCTCCAGGGAGATCTGCCTAAGCACTCAGCCTCAGGTGGCGTCCACCCTGGAGGCCTGTGGGCCCCTTAAACACTATCTTCTTCCTCTGAACGCACCCTTCAGCCCTCTCAAGCTATGCTCTTGGTCTCTTCGCTTGAACACTGCCTCCTTAGCCTTGTACTTTGTGGAAGTACAAGGTCCAGTATTGCAAAGAAAATTCAACTGTGTGTTCTGGCTAATCCTAGCTTCTTTCAATGCTGAGGTTGGCGGTGTTGGTTCCTTCTATGCGTATTTTTATGTCTTTTGTTTGCTAGCTGCCTCATTGTAGAGTGTGTCTTAACTGTTACGTTCCTACTGTACAATCCTAGTTCTACTATCTCACAGAATATGTTCTTAAACAAATGCTTTTTTCAAGTGAAAGAGTGAAGTTGCCTCAATATTTCACTTTTAGAATCAGATTTCAGAGTATGAGCCTTCTGGAAGACCTGAGATCCTTTTCAACGTACTTTTTGTTTTGTGTTTATGTGAACCTTGAATTCAAATAAAAAATGAAATAAAACCTCACAATTCAAAATAAAAATTGTGCTCTGCATTCTGAGATTGCCCTAGGCTTTTGATTTTTAATTCTTTCTAGTGACTGTGGTTGACATTAAAGTTTTGAGAACACCTGCTTTGTTTACCCATAATCCTGCTGTCACTTACAAACCTGTGTCTGTCATGCCCCCTTAGATTTAAGCCTGTTCCATCAACCTGTCAGTGTTGTACTATTAGATACTTTTAGAAATAGCTATTTAGCCTTCATTCCTGCTCTTGTGTCTCTTGCTCTGTTGTGCCCACTGAGCCTTTTACTCTTTTAACTTGAGTCAGTGCTGACAGCTCAGGTTTATAATATAACTAGGAATACATACTGGAAGGAGGAATATATAAAGACAGATCTCTCACAGAGATTAACTTAATACTGAAGTTTTAAATCCCTGAAGTTTAAAAAATAATAACAAGAGCACAGATTTTAACAATTATTTTGTTACTTTGAAAATAGAAATCTTATTATGCATAAATACAAAGTTCTATGTTTGAAGGCATTTAGTTCTTGTCCTATGGGCTTCGTTACTATTTTTAAATAATTGTTCCACTTGAGAGACAAACTTTGCATGCATGCAATCACACACAATTAGAAAGCTTGCTATAAAGTCCATTGGTGTTAAATCCTACATTTCTGCTTCCTAACTAATTATTATAGATTCATAAAAAATTGATACCATGGGCTCAAAATGAAAAATACAATTTGTGAACTAGCAAAATAAATTATATATACTGAAATTTCATTGGCTTGGTAGACTTTTAAGTCATATAGGCTAGTTTAGACCCCTTTTGTAAGCATACAGTGGGAGAGAAGAATAGAAATTATAACATTTTCAGGCATTTGTTCATATTTAGCTTTTACATTTAATTTAATTTTATATTTAATAATTATTTTGGTATTGTATTTTATTTCCCTTATTTAAACATGAAATATACTCAGAATTTTTTATTTTACAACTTTTTAGGACTTTTCATATTTGAATTTAATGTATAAATATTTTGAAGTCCACCACACATTCAAAACCTTGCATAGTAGTTTCAAAAATGATGAAATATACTTTTCTTTATTTATTATAAAAATATCTTTTATTCACCAGATGTGATTGTCTCTCAGAGGTATAGTGCTGAATAAACTCACCCTTTATAGCTCTTTCTGGACTCCGGGTGGCTGGTTCAACTCAGATAGTCTGGCTCAAAACTCCTCTGAAAGCTGACTGACTCGAACTGGCTTCTCTTAGACTCTGACTGAGTTGTTCTGCCTGGCCTCACACTAATTCTAGCAATATGTTTTAATCTTCTGGCTCATTCTTATTCTCTGGCGAGTTTTGACTTCACCTGTATCTAGTATGTTCTCTCTGCAACCTGTCTCTGTAAAACTGTCTGGTAAAACTTTTAGTTAAAAAACAAAAAACAAAAAACAAAATCTCACCTGTGCAACTCTTAAGTAGCCTCTACTTTCTGTCCTCTTCTTGAGAGAGTTATGTTTACTCTATCTTTGATTCATTATGTCAAGTCTTTCTCTGACTCATCACTTTGCCTGCCTTCAATTAGATGTCACTTTCAAATATGGCTGCTTCCTTCTATCAACTAACTACCTTCATTGTTTGGGATTAAAGGTGTGTATTAAGGTCATGTCTGTATTCCAGCCAGATCATACTGATATCCAGAGCATGTTTGCATTCCATTTAGATCACATAGACCTTTGTCTTTGAATGTTATCACTTGTCAGAGCAGCCATAATGCTGGGCTAAATTTTCTCTACAGTTTATACGCATAATACCACTTCCATAGTCCTAAGAAAAAAAGTTATCTCCTACTGGATATTCAGATTTAAATATTTGATAATGTATTTTTATGTAAATATTGAGTTTCTTGAGACCCTTGGAAAGAAACACCTCAAAATATTCTATATATGTTATGAATGTCAATTTAGTGATTGTTAACTCTTTAGTGAAATGTTTTTCAAATTCATCTGTCATGAATGACATTATTTCACTCCTTAAATGTTACATTTTTAAGTATTTCTCATCTTCTAATTGAGCTAACAAAATTTCTTCCTAGTAGTGATAGTAAGGCATTTTGTTATTATAGATTATAATAAACAAAATGAATGACTTCTGTGATATAAGAAAGTGGAGAGGAAAGTAGTGAGGCATGTTTTGTTTATTTTTGAAGCACAAAGAAAATTTTATTTGAGTCTAAGCAAAAAGCTAGTGAGTGGGAAAGCTGAATATCTCAGTGTCTGCACTGAGGGGCCTATGGAAAGGAGAAACAGAGAAAGCATTGCCTTTGTGTTCTGCATGGAGGTTCTGCAAGCAGCTACATGGCAAAAGGGAGGGAGGAAACAAAAGCCCAAAGTACTGGTGAAAATTTACTTAGGCTCTGTCTAGCATCCAAAAGAAAATGGTGTTATACCTCTAAACCTGAACGTTTTGGAAGGAAGGGATAGAGTCCTGGCAGCCCTGTATTGACTATACGACACACAGGGTGTGGGAAGGAAACTGCATCATCTCATTACGATGATAATTATTCCACTCATTTTTCTCATGGCATTAGGTGAGCCTTTCCCAACAGTGACCCAACAGAATTATCTTTTGTACAGCTTGGAATATTTGGTCTGTACCCAGGCTAGAGGTAGTTTTCACTCACTTCATCAAGATGTAATAGCTTTCCCTTAATGGGCCTCCAATGCCACTGTAACATTTCCCTGTTTCAAGAGGTAACTTTAAAATCAGTTACAAGATAGGCTGAAAATGAATGATGAACAGAACTCATTTCTGACATGAAAACTCTGAGACCCAGAACCAATGTTGTTAACAGAAGGAAATAGTTTAAATCATTTCAGTTTGTTCTTTGTTAATGCTGAAGAAAGTACCCCTGTTTTTTTTTTCTAAATGAACCTATTTTCCAGCCTTCTTTATCATTTGTACCAACCTCTCACACTATTCAATTATTTTAGCGTGATAAGTAGATAGAAATAAATCCCTTTGGAATAGTTCTGATGTTTTTACTTGGAAGGACATTAATTAAGCTAAATCATAAATAAATATGGTAATTCATGCCTCGTTGAACAATAAACTGCTCAGAAGTGAAAAGACTGTTTTCTCTTTTGCTGTGATGTTCCTAGATATTCGTGGGATACAGGAGTTTTTGGACAAAGTATCCCAGCAGGGGATGGATGTTGCTCTTCAAAAGGTGGAAAACAACATCAATAAGATGATCACCACCCTCTTTGACACCATGAGGATAGAGGAGTTGAATCGCTATCGAGACACTCTTAGGAGAGCCATCCTTATTATGAATCCTGCCACAGCCAAATCCTTCATAAGCGAGGTAAGTAAGTGTTGTCCTGGGTGGGGCGTGGTGCAGAAAGCAAATACTTAGGAGTGGACTCCACAGTGGATATGAAAACTAAAAAAAAGGGAGAGAGGATTAACTATATGGCTCTCATTAGTACTAATGGAGGAGGCAGAGTGAATTGCTTGCTCATCTCATTTACCCCACATTGCCCAGCTAATTGCTAGGAATGTCTGTCCTTGTATATATTTAGGCACATGGCCAGGACAAGTTTCAGAAACCTTCTGAGTTTTCAAAGTGCTGTAGACCTGAATGAATCTAGCAAGTTCCAGAAGAAACTTGCAAGTGTGCAGCTAATTCTTTTGTGCTGTTGATGTTGTTGCTGCAAGTTAAAATTTTGTTTCCGAGAAAAGATTTACTAGAATCAGACTCTGATTGCCAAAGCAAAGCGATTCCACAAAACATACCACAGCTTTACTCTACAGCTCTGAGACAAGCAATTAAGAGTATTGGAAACTCTGCAAAGGGTGGCCACTCAGCATGGTGTGACGTCATAGCTACAAACTGTTAGTTATATCTGTATACATGGCTATGTGCCATAAAACTTAGTAAAAGGATCAGTGAGACTGCACTGATACAGATAGCCTTCCAGTACCTTAACATGTTTGCTATTGCCTTCCAAAAAATCCTTGCCTTTTCTCCTTAGTTTAATTTCATTTAATAGTAGCACTGCTTATTTCATTACAAACTTTTACATAGTTTTTAGCTTTGTGGGTTTTAATTGATGAATTTATTCCCACCAGTTTTCTACTTTTTCATCAACTCCTTAAATTCTGTGTAAGATTCTGACTTAGGATGTGTCCCTTGATACTAGGGTTTTGAAACAAAATACAAATCATTAAGTTCTGGACAGTTAATACCAGTTGAATTTTAGTATAGATTTTGCCACGTGAATTTAAGGACAAGAGAGAATTTTCATTTTGAGTCTAGGAAATGACAAATTCATGGTAAAGCACTATATTTTTCTGTAGCAGAAAAGCATAGCCAATTTTATAGCTCTATTATCCACCTTTTCCATCTGTGAAAAAATATATCAGAAAGAAACCTTGGATCCAAAGAGGTGTGTTTTGTCTCCTGGTTCTAGCTTCTCAACCTATGAGCTCCAAGCATAAGGGGAGGCTGAGCATCATGCTTGGGAGTGGGTGGCTAAGTAAATCTGCTCATCTCATGATGCTCAGTAAGCAGGAAGGCCAAGACACAAGCTTGGGATCAAGTACAGTGCCCAAGAAAATGCCCCCTGTGGCCTTTAAAGTTGCATAACAAAACCTGTATTAAAAGGTAACATCAAATATTTCCTCCAACTAGGCCTACAACTTGAAAAGTTTTTTTTTTCCCATTTTGCAATAATGCTACCAAAGAAGGGTCTTCACAGGATTAATCCAAGGTAGAGGCCACATGGCCTGGCCTGGTCATTTCCATTCTGAACATTGCATTTATGGAAATGTATTTGAGAAATCAGCTGTCAATCAAAGGATGCTTCATATACAAACTGCAGCATTTAAAAAGTACAAAGTCTTCTAGAAAATTAACAGTGAGTGTATAGAGGAATAAAATATAAACTGCACTAGTAAATAAATGTTGAAATATCTCTAGTGTTTCTGTCTGAGGTGATGGGAGATTTTATTAATAAGGCGTCTTTAATTTGAACTTCATAATGTGGGTATAAATTCATAGAAGAAATCATAGAACAGAAGATAAAGTTATCTGAGCTACATTCTGATCACATTTTACATGAATATTATTTAATATTTTGAGACTCCATTTGGTCATCAGTGAATTGAAAATGTTGATTTTGATATATTTATAGTATAATACAAATTAATAACACTATATCATAGGAAGCCTCCAAAAGCTAACCTTGGAGGGGCCTGAAAACCAGGAAATGTTAACAATGTCTAGATTTTTTCTTTTGTATAACATAGTAGCCTGGCATCGAACAAATACTTAAACATGCCTCCTAAGTAGAAAATGATGTGAAGATGAATAAAGACACAGGGCTTGATTTCAGCTGGGCATATATTAAGAGAAGCCCATGCTAATAATGAAGTGAAAAAGGGTAGCAGTCTCAGGATGTGTGCTGCTACACATAGTCCATAGACAGGGAGACAAGGAGAACAAGTGATCTCTTTCTAGTCCTCATGGGACATAAGGCCAACTGAGTGAGAGTCACTTAGTGGCAGCTTATCAAAAGTCCAATAGCTTGGAATTGCGGAATAAGAAAATGTGAGCATTATCAACCCCCAAACAATTGTAAAACTAAACTATCTGGTCTTCAACCCCATCAGAGGCTTGAGAAGGAATAAAATTAATTACCTGAGTATACATGGAATGCAGGTTAGCCACTTTCCAAATGAGAAGATGACAGAGACAGTTTGCTGCCTATGAGAAAGGATAGATATTGATTTACATTCAGAATTTTAGATGCACAAAGATAGGAATGATGTTTTCTTCAAGGCTGTCAAATACAAATAACCAAAACAGTATGAATGTAACATAGTGTTACATTCCTAATTGTTTCGTGGTTTTTCTTGCTGTAGGTAGTTTATTATATATATGTGTGTGTGTAATAAAATAAATGTATATGTAAAAATATTAAATAAAAAAAAGAAAATGTGAGCATTTTAAATCTGGACCCCCAGGAGATTATAGTGCACTATTGGTTTGCTAGAAGTTCACTAACTAAACATGATTCCCTTCTACACTGTTAATGTGCTCCCTCACTGGCTACAGTCCACATGTACCAAACCAATGTACTGGCAGACTGCCTTCATCCTGAGAGCTCTTTGCATTGTTGTCCAGCCTTCTGTTTTGGATAAGAATGTTTGTGTTTTCATCATTGCCCCTCTGCCTGTGTCCTAACTTCGGTTTGTGAAGGGCAGCAGGCACTTTTGATTATGGCTCATCCTAATGACTTCATCTTTCCTTGACACTCTTTATCCCATAATAGATATCATTAACGGGTGTAACTCAGTTATGACATAAGACACAGGCTTGTATCATCAGTATGTCACAACCAGAAAGAGGTAGGTTTGAGACTGATACCAAACTGTCTGCCACTTGTACGGGAAGAACAGGGAATTGCCACGTTAAGGAAGATACAATCATGGCAGACCCTGCCATTTTCCCATTGCTGCCTTGGAGAGAGAGAGAGAGCCATTCTCAGTGTTTTTGCAGAGCTGGAAGGTAGCTGTAGAAGTGTTGATAGAGCTTGTCCTGAGAAGAGTACTGAAGGAGATATTCTTTGGGTTGCTTATTACAGGACATGCCATCAGAGAAAGGACAGAAGGACATACTAAGCAGCAGGAGCCCCATGTACCAAAGAAAAACTGTGGGGGGTAGAACAGAACTGTGAAGAGTCAGGAAAAAATTAATTGATATGTTTTGCATATTCACATGAAAATTTTGGTGAGGAAAATTGTAAATATGTTTAAACCATGAGATAAATAGCAGAAACAAATTGTTTCATCGTTAAAACACAGCAAGATGTAATATTTTATATCTCCTTGGGGCAACAACTTGCAGCTAAGGTAATGTAGAAAGGATGAATGAAAAAGGAATACTGACTTGCTAAGGCCCCAGAATTTCTGACCCTTAGTAGTAAAGTTATGGAGGACCAGTTTCCTAGCATTGCTGTTAGGTAGGTGAAGTCTGTTCAGACTTAGTTAAAGGAGTTTACTCTGCCATATTGCTGACAGTTTCAAAACCACACATATTTTGAGTTTTAGCCTTACTTTTTCCCTGTCTTTGACAGTGTACTTAAGTTTCTGTAATCAACTACAGCTTTCTCTTTTGTTCATAAACACACACCATCTATGCCCATCATTTTTCCTATGAGAAGTACCTGTTGCTTTCCATACAGGTACATTATTTTCTACACTAACACATTCTGTAGTCAAGTAACTTTGCAATGGGCAAGTGTAGACATCAATTCCAGAATCTCCACAGGCATACTGAAAGATGAACATCAATTCATTAGCAATGTAGAGCTAACCACAAGTCAACTGTGCAAGCATGTGTGTGAAACAGACAGAGGTAACAGATATCGTTTGTCTGAGGGTATGTACATTGGAAAACAAAGTTTCCTACTTACTACATTTCTCATTTCCATCATCTCTGTCAGAAAGAATAACATATCTAGTTTTTAAGATTTATTTACTTTTAGAATATATGGATGCATATCCTTCAACATATTAAGTCTCTAAAAGAAAACCACCAGCCACTGATACTCAGAAACAATTTCCTTCTCTTGAGACAAATGTGTCTCCCTTGGCATTTCAGCACTAACATAAACACGCCACGACACTTCAGCCCCTTAAATAGATACATTCATATGCTTTCAGTTCATGCATTCCCTTACACTTGTTTTTCTTAATCACTTTTAGGCTATTATTGCATTGATATCTATGAAATATCACATAACTTTAGTGATTATATAATACCTTATTACTAGCTGTATTTGTAGCTTTATTTCCTTTTTTGGCTAGTTTATTTTGTTTCATTATTTTCTTTATGATATGATAAATAAAATTTGGTTAATTTACTTCACTGTCTCTGAACTACCTGTGAATTAAGTTGCAATATATTTCTATGTCCAATTATTACTAAGCTATCTTCTCTATACAGTGCAAGATCCATGGGGTGCTTGACTATCCATCCTCACTCCTACTCAAACATGTACAACCCCTGACTCATATAGACTGGTAGAAACACATATTTTCTACTTTGCAACTGTAAATATATTTTTTATGTCTTGGCTAATGCGCATGCTACAAGATAAAAATGCACAAACATGCTTGCCCCTTTATCATTATAATTTTAAATGTCACAACAGAGGATTAAGATATAGTTTTTTAGCTTTCTCAGCTTTTGGCCTTTTGTTTTCATTATTAATTTTCTTTTCTGTTTGTTGCCTACTTAAATTCTATAGCTTTATCCTTTCTTGAACCTCTCCAAATTCCTGACTAGAAGTTTCCTTCCAGAAGTTCTTTCCCTCCTTTGTTCTCATCGCTCATTTCCGATGTGCAGTTCCGCATCCCATGCATTACCGTTTCCTTGACTCTCTCTTCCCTTTGTGGAATATCTTCAAGCACTTTCTTAAAGACAGACAGGAATATGCTATATAGGTTTTATTATTATTTATTTTTTAAAAGACATTTGTTCTTGCTGCTAGAGATAATTCTATGATTAATAGCACTTGCTGTTTTTGTAGAGAACCCAGGTTTCAGTTTCATCACCCACAACTGTCCTTAACTTCAGTTCCAGAAAACCCTGACACACTTTTTTGGCTCCTTGGAGAAAAGGCATGCACATGATGCTCACATGCAAATGCAGGCAAACATGCACGAATATAAAAATAAAAACTCAAGTATTCAAAAAGTAGATACTTTGGCTTGTTATAAATGGCATATTAAATGTCCTGTTTTCTCCCAATGTTCACTTCTCCCTTGGGGTATCAAGGTTCACTGTGCACCAAGGTACTGGGAATGCCTTATTTGCATGAAGAGAAATTCCTGGTGCTTGCTGAACATGACCTCATAAGGAGAGAAGAAGTAATCTATAACCTGGCAGCCAGCTACTTGAGACGCTCAAGGGTGGAAGAGGTGGCTGGCATGTTATAAGGGTAGGGACATGTAGGCCCAGGTCAGGGGGGAGCAATCTTACTCCTGCCAGGCTCAAAAATGAGATTTTGGGGGTTTGGACATGCTTTGACCTCACTCTTGCTCAGGGCTGGCTCCCCTGGTCACATGGCTCCCCAACCCCAGACATTACCAATATTGACTCACTGTACTCCATTAATTCTTTGGATTTCCTTGGTGTCTGTATTCTGTCTCCCTTTTCATTTCTGATTTTTGTTGATTTGAGTACTCTCCCTCTTCCTTTTTGTTTGATTTGCTAAGGGTTTGTGTATTTGTTAATTTTCTCAAAGAACCAGGTCTTTGTTTAATTGATTCTTTGAAGTGTTCTCTTTCTTTGCGATTTATTAATTTCAGCCCTGAGTTTATTTCCAGCTGTCTACTCTTCTTGGGTGGGTATGCTTCTTCTTCTTTTTTTTTTCTAAAGATTTCAGGTGAGTTGTTAATTTGCTAGTAGGGGATCTCTCCAATTTCTTTATAGCACTTAATGCTATGAACTTTTCTCTTAGAACTGCTTTCATTGTGCCCCACATGTTCTGGTGTGTTGTGCCTTCATTTTCATTGAATTCTAAGAAGTCTTCAGTTTCTTTTTTTATTTTGTCCCTGACTTGGAGGTCATTGAGTAAGGAGTTATAAAGTTTCCATGTGTGGGTAGGCTATCTGTTGTTTCTGTTGTTGTTGAGTTCAAGCTTTAATCCACAGTGACTTTGTAAAATTCAAGTGGTTATTTCAATCTTCTTGTATCTGTTGAAATTTGCTTTGTGACCAGGTATATGGTCAGTTTTGGAGATTTCATGAGGTGCTGAGAAAAGGTATATTATTTTGTGTTTTGGTAAAATGTTCTGTAGATATCTATTAGTTCTATTTGATGCATGGCGATTATTAGTTTCATTATTCTCCATTAGTTTTTGTCTCAATGATCTATCTATTGGTGAGAGTGGGGTGTTGAGGTCTCTCACTCTTAATGTGTGATTTAAACTTCCATAATGATTCTTTTACAAATGTGGGAGCTCTTGAATTTCAGGCTTGAAATATCCTCTTGATGTATTCTTCCTTTGATGAGTATAAAATGTCCTTCCTCATGTTTTTTATTAGTTTTGGTCAAAAGCCTATTTTATTAGATACTAGGATGGCTACTTCAGCTTGCTTTTTGTGTCCATTTGCCTGGAATGTCTTTTCCCAGCCCTTTACCCTAAGGTAACATCTGTCTTTATTGCTGAGGTCTGTTCTTGTATGCATCAGAATGATGGATTCCCTTTTCACATCATTCTGTTAACCTGTGTCTTTTATTGGGGAGTTGAGGCCAGCGATGTTGAGAGATATTAATGACCAGTGTTTGTTAGTTCCTATTTTTGTTTTTTGGGTTTGTTGTTGTTGTTGTTTTGTTTTGTTGGTTTTGGTTTTGTTGTTGTTGTTGTTGTTGTTGTTGTTGTCTTTGATGGTTGTGGTATAGCATCACCATCAAACATATGTTTATGTGTTTCTTTTCTTTTGGTTTTGTAGAAGTGGAGCTACTTACTTCTTGTGTTTTTTTGGGGGGTGTAGTTAGCCTCCTTGGGTTGGAGGTTTCCTTCTAGTAATTTCTATAGGGCTGTATTTGTGGTTAGGTCCTGATTGAACTTGGTTTTGTCATGGAATATCTTGTTTTATCCATCTATGGTGATTGAAGGTTTTTGCTGGCTACAATAATCTGGGTTGGCACCTGTTATCTTTTAGTGTCTGCATGACATCCGTCCAGACCTGTCTGACTTTCATCGTCTCTGTTGAGGTATCAGGTATAATTCTGATAGGTTTATCTTTTTATATGACTTGGCCTTTTCCTCTTGCAGCTTTTAATATTCTTTCTTTGCTCTGTACATTTAGTGTTTTGGTTATTATATGGCAGGAGGATTTTATTTTCTGATCCAATCTATTTGGAATTTTGCAGACTTCTTGTATGTCTACGGGCACTTCTTTCTTTAGGTTGGGGAAGTTTTCTTCTGCGGTTTTATTGAAAATGTCTCTGTTGTTTGCAGGCCTAGAGATTCCTCCTATGGGGTTGCTGTCTGTGTTCCACTTGAGCCAGGCAGGTCTGGAGCAGGTGAAGAGAGCTCCAACCCAAAGGCTGCTTGCTAGGGCTCCAAAACGGTCTCCTCAGAATGGTGGAGAATGGGTGTAGGAGCCTCCGCCCAGCTCAGCTCTCTTGTATTCTATCTGTGTCCAAGTTGGGTCAGGCAGGAGAGGAATAGGCTGAGAGACCTTCAATCCAGAAGCCCCTCAAGCCTCCTTGGTATGTATGGTGGACAGTGTGGTTTGTGGCTGGCGCTAGACTCACCTCGGGTCTCCCACAATTTTTCTTGAGATGGCAGCTAATGTGGTTTGTGGCCTGTGTCCAAGCCAGCTCGGCTTGTTTGTTCACTGTGTGCTAGGTGGGCCAGGCTGGTAAGCATTAGATGCTGCTAATGTGGGTTCCAGTTGCTATGTTATATACCTCTCCTGTTTCTACATTTTAATAGGGTTGAGGTCTTAAGATAATTCATTTTAGCTTTCTTGAGTTGGATATCCCAAAATGCATAATATTTCAGATTCTTAGAGAATTAAATTTATATAAATAAAAGGGATGTTAAAAACCATTGTTGCCATGCCTTTAATCCTAGTAAACAGGAGGCAAAGGCAGGTATATCTGAAAGACTTAGCCAGTGCTTCATAGTAAGACCTTGTCTCAACAACAGCAACAACAACAACAACAATAATTGTGTATTATAATATATGATAATAATAAAAATAGCACTGATCACACTAAAGAGAAGTATTGAAAAACTGCCTTAGCACATGATGGCTTGAAAGGGAAATGCAGCTAGAAACAGTTGGATGGATTGCGATGATAGTATCAGTGGAGGAAGAAAAGGTTAGAAAGGTGAGGACTGCGGCAAAAACCAGCCAAGTTCATCAAGCCCCTAAGACATGGAGAGCCAGATGAGTGATACTCCACTCTTGGAGAACAGCAAGGCTTTCAGCTTCACCACTGTAGTGCAATAGAAGCTGGCATGGGAAGTTAGATAGTGTTCAAAGGAAATTTTAGTTTAAAAGTATGTTTTTATATAAAAATGAGTTTTAGAAGAGAAATTGCTCTCTTACCATTGTCATTTAATTGCTATGGGGGAAAATTAAGCATAGGAGTTAGAGTTGTGTTTTCTGCTTTTTTTTTTTTTTCTGTCCCTGGAGCAATTGTGTGTCATTGAGTTAATGAAACTTCCTTTGAAGTTGCAGACAGTTAATACATGAAATGTCTGCAGTTAGTGCTCTAGCTCTCATTCAGGAGCTTCAAAACTTTAATGAAGGATTGCAGTTATTTGAAGCTGGGTAAATCCACCTACTGTGGCTTCCAAACAAAACTGTCATCTAGGTGTGCCTATAAGTGCCCTTGAGACTAGAGCAGTCAGGTGGTTTGATTTAGTTATGGGCTGGAGTAATGTTTCAAGATCAAACCTTTATATAGGAACAGTGTGTCACTGGTTACTTTGTAAGATTAAAATCTTGGCAAAGAGAATAAGTATTGCCTACAGAAAACAAGAATGTTTTCATCAAGGGTCTTGTGTTTTCAATTTCATTAGAAATATCAATACCCTGGTAAGATGGTTCATAACTGTAATACCAGTACTGAGGAGACTGAGGCAAGAGGATGGCATGAGATTAAGATAAACTTACACAGTGAAGGTAAAACTATCCTGGAAAAATTTAGTTAGACCTTGTCTAAAGAATTCAATATTTTACAGGCAGGACATGACATGACAATGGATATCATTTTCAAATTGGATTTTTCTTTGTCAGAATTTCAGACATGGACCCTACTATTGCAGACTGTTATTTCACTCTACAATAGGATAATAACACTTATTCCTTAAACCTACTTTATAAAATAGATTTCATTTTATTGTATTATATCCAAGTCATGGAAGAGTTTTTATTTGACAAATAATGAAAAGGAGTAGTACTTTCTTCAAAATATAAGCACTTTTCTAGAAATAAGCCTCAGGGAAGGTTAAGAAACAAATGAAGATAACTTTTATAATAGACGTAGAAAGATATCTAGTAATCAAACGACTCTTCAAATTTCTATTACAGTTATTAAAAATTATTTAAATAATTCATTTTTCCGAAAAGAGAGTATATGGAGACATAAAATTAATGTTTTAAAGATAAAACCATTATAATCTCATTTTAAAAGAACACTTGATAATAATTTTATCAAAAGATATCCATATCAGGAAAGTTTAAACATATTATGTTAATAGACTTCTGCTGGGCATTTTCTAAATGACATATGTGTAAATAGAACAGCATGGATTGTAAATTAATGCTCAGCAGGTTTCCATATGATGAACAACCAGAGATGGACCTGAACCTATCTTGTGTATCCATTTATGACCCCTTCAGGCAAGCTGATTTTAGCAATATATTCACTTGGCCCTGTTTTTAGGCTGTGCATGAATAAAAGTATGCAGTCATGCCATTTGCCTGCTTTTTTTTCTTAGCATTGTGTGTGAGATTCTGCTGTGATGGAGTGGGAAACACATCAT